>NW_024870750.1:2482500-3885000 GCF_019054845.1 Dipodomys spectabilis
AGTTTGCAAAATTCAGAGAATTGAACCAAGAGCAGTAGAAACTGTTTTTCAGAAAAAGAAGTCATGGTAGAGGCTACTGAAGTCACCATGGACCTCTAGCCTTCTCAATGAAGTTTCTTCTTTACAGTTAGTTCCTGTGAAAAAGAATATATTCAATGCAAAACGGTAGTTATGGGCTCAACAGCATAGTTCAAAACATGTGTAGCTGACGTATGTTTCCCCCCCCCAAAATACAAGTATGGGCCTGTTCATTGTCATTGACACAAAGAACAGTCCTAAAATCCTTTACTCAACTAAATTCTTAATAAGTAAACTGAGACTAACCCTCTAATACCAGATTTGTTAAACAACATGATTTAGGTCCTTGCTATTCATGCACCTTGTACAACTAAAATGACTGGTAAAGCTAGAATCATGAAAGAGTCATTTTATGTAGCTGCTAAATTCCTCTCAAATCTCCTTGCAACTTAACGAGTAAAGAAAGCTCAATGTGTAATGCCGGCTAATGTGGTTTATGCTAGAAAATAGTATCAACCTATCTTTGTAGCTTATCTAAGCCAGGATAATACTTTTAGCCTTTATAGTAGACCCAACTCCATTTTTTCAACTCTTGACTATGTATTTCCTGAAATCCTTTTCCAAAGAGTTAAATTGGATGTGAAATCTGTACTAGGCTATGGAGCTGTCTTTGTTCTAAGTCTCGCCAGCAAAGCCTCGCCTCTGTATCACTTTCATTGCGTTCTGATTGAGCTTGACAGTGTGACAGGAAAGCAAAGGGAGGCAATTCCAAACTGAATGAGAGTCTTTTTCAGCCACACAGTGGCCTTCTCCTTAGCCCCTAAGAAAAAGAGGTAACAGATGCCGATAGCAAAGCATCCCTAACAAAGTCCTAACTTTGATGCAGGCAGAAGAAGAAGAAGGAAAAAAAATGCCAGAGATTGTCTCAGCGCAGGCTGACCTTGAATGGAACACAAAAGAAGCAAAATGAGAAAAATCGTGGTGCAGAAAATAGCTGGGAGACACAGTGCATTTAAGAAATGACTCTACTCTTAAAAAGAGGTTAGGAGCTTCAAATCTACTCTGCCAGGTACGGTGCAAGGGGAATAATTGAATATATGAGGCCTGAGCAAGAAATGATTCATGATGCTAAGATTTCTGGGTGTGAAGGATGTTTGTGGAATGAATGCTCTGTTCCTTGGGAGGAAAGTAAAACATCACGGACAGGACAATTTTATAACATAGCCATTCTTTACTTTGGCATCCGGGGACTCAATCTTTCAGACTGTACAGAGATTTGGTAGGTATTGTCATTTTTTACTCCAATAAATTCTATAGTTACATAGGTTGGAACATTATTACTTTATAGTTTAGGGATCAGTATTCAGCCTCATCAATAAGTGGCTTCTGAGGTACATGGATCTCTGAAAGTGACCTATGTTTAGTTACAAGGGGGAAATAAAAACCACATTGTTGTGAGCTATAAGCACTGAGGACAAACTTATACATATCTCTCTGATATTTTCTCTTTAGTATGAAGCTGAGTTATAATATCAATATAAGCGTAGTCAGCCTTAATTTTGGTGGTAATAATACAAATAGAAGTGGGCCTTGTCTGTCTAGTTGGAGTAGGAGGGAGCATTGCTGTCACTCACATAGTTCTCAGCCTGTTTCTACAACAGAGACTGAGAATCCACATACTGGAATCCACCTACTTAGCCTTATGACTTAGCTCAACAGCTGGTGAGATTGGTAGGAATAAGCCACTCCTTTGGTGGTGGGAGTCGGAGGCATACAGAGGCCAGCAATGTCTCCAAGGGCTCTCGCTTGTGGTTTGTTTTCTCTCAGACTTAAAAAACAACAACAATAAAAATCAAGGTGATATAAAGGTTGCCATAATCTATCTTGGGAAGTAGTGGAGAACATTTAGGTAAATTCTTTGCTTGATAGTCCTCAGTGGCTTATGTTCTTGGTAAATTCAGTAACAACATAAATATCCCCAAGGAGTTACCAAGTGATGCCTATAGACTGGTAATGTGGCACCAAAATAATACAGGCATGAATCCTGATTGTACACTAGCTCCATGCAACCCTGGGTTACTATCCAGGCATGTCTTTTTGTGTGTGCCAGTTCTGAAGCTTGAACTCAGGACCTAGGAACAGTTCTTGCGGTTTTGTTCTCAAGGCTAGCACTCTACCACTTCAGCTACAAGTCTATTTCCATCATTTTTGGTGCTTGGAGTTAAAAGTCTCACAGACTTTCCTAACTGAGCTGGCTTTGAACCACATTCCTCAGCTCTCAGCTTCCTGAGTAGCTAGGACTACAGGCATGAATGATCTATCAGCACCCAGCTCAGACTCTTTTTTTAATATTAATATCTCAGGCATTTTCTTAAATTACAGATGTTGTGGCATTCCTTTTCCATTGGAAATGTTTTAATGAGGTTTCCCCTCAAATATGATAATGCTTTACATAAGATGTTTGAAGTGTTTTTATACAAGATCAACTGGAGTTCAGGAAAATAAAGCTTAGACCAGAAACATAATTGGAACTGAAGACAGTTGGAGAAGTGTGAAGCTATCTACATATTTTGTTAGAATTCTGGTTGAAAAAAGCACAAGAGATTAAAGAGATGAGAAGTACCGTGAAGTTCTAGAGCTCCTAGTTTAACTTATAAGTGACCTGTATATGCTAAAATAAAGCATGCACAGTGTATGTTTAGTCTGTGATTCCATTTTGAGCTGAAATATTGTAATTGCCATGCACAGATGCATAATTCACACTCTTGTAGGACACTTTTGTAGGTTAGCATGAATGGTTATACAAGTTCTCATGTACTTAAAACACAAGGAAATTAACAGTGACTTAAAACATCTTCCTTACACACTCTTACACAGGTTATACTATTACATTTTCCAGGTTGTTAGTGTCCTCTGTCTATTTTTTAATATGATTTGATTTCTTTTGGAGATAGCTAATGAGATAACACAGGACTATGAACCAGTTAAATCAACCACCTAATCTTTTGCATGAAACATTAAACAGGGAGGAAGTATCTGCAATTAGCGAATTGCTTTGATGTGACTAAATTTCTGGCTCTCTGCATCACCATCGTTGTGGGTCTAAGTCCCAGATGAAGCCGCTGCTTTACATGTGCTGAATGTAAATGTAACAAGCACACATTTTCTCATGTACTTAACTTAAAAGAACCAGGTGTGCATTATTATAAACATTGAATTTCTGGTAGGACTGGGATTTGAACTCAGGGCCTTGCACTTGCTAGGCAAGTGCTCTACCACTTACTGAGCCAGGCCCCTAGCCATGTCGCTTACTTTTTGAGGTTGGTCATTCTACTGGATTCCAGGAAGCTCAGGGGCCTATGGACAAGTTCTGGAGATGGGAGGGAAAGAGAAGCAGCCTTATTCTCCCTGTAGAAGATCTCTCTTTACTTCCTGAAAAACAGGCAACAGATAAACCAGGCATTTCCAAAATGTAGAAAGGTGTTGTGTACCTTGTAGCATTCTGAAAACGCAGATCTGCTTAGATGACGGTGAGCATCCAACCTCAGCATCTTAACTGTGGATCTGATCACTGGGTGGGGCTAATATGGAGCTGAATACTCAGGCAGAAGAAATGCACTCAAAGGCTTCTTTGCTGCCTACATGACAAAATTCCAGTGCCCAGAGTCCGAAATTCCCCAGTAACACAGGTAGAACTATAGACAAAGCCATGTGGAGAAAATCTGTGGAAATAAGGAATTCCTCAATATGCCAAGATTGATTAGGAGAATCGTTTGGCTTGGTAGTTTTGTGCCACGTGCTTGTCCTTGTTCTAAGTGTTTTACCATGGTGGTTTCATGTAATTGGAGGAATTATGTGAAGGAACTATGATTTTTGTTACCATTGATGAATATGAAGAAACTTGAGGCAGAAAAGAGATGTGTGTGTGTGTGTGTGTGTGTGTGTGTGTGTGTGTGTGTTTTTAAGAGTAGTATTTTGGGCTGGGAAGGTGGCTCAGTGGTAGAGTGCTTGCCTTGCATGCATGAGGCACTGGGTTCGATTCCTCAGCACCACCTAAACAGAAAAAGCCGGAAGTGGTGCTGTGGCTCAACTGGTAGAGCGCCAGCCTTGAGCTGAATTGCTGAGGGACAGTGCCCAGGCCTAGCCCCACAACAGGCAAAAAAAAAAAAAGAAAAGAAAAAAAATAGTATTTCAGGTTTGCAGAAAAATAGTGTAAAAAATAAAGCTAGTTTGCCTAAAACTAGGCCTCACATGTCATGCTTTTTCTCAAACTGCTAAAGAATTAGCCATTTCTCCAAGGAATAAAGAGTCAAATAGTCTGAAAGGCATCTTAACCCATCCACTGCCTGGCTAGCTCAGTAAAAGGTGAGGTTCAATCTTACTACTACATCTTAACCTTTTGGGTTTTTTGTTTGTTTTTCATTTTTTTGCAAGTCTTTCCTTTCTGTTCTTCTCTTTCTCTTCAAAAGTCTAATATATGGTAGGGTGCCAATGGCTCATGCCTATAATCCTAGCTACTCAGGAGGCTGAGATCTGAGGATCACAGTTCAAAGCTAGCCCTGGTAGGAAAGTCTATGGGACTCTTATCTCTTAATTGACCACCAGAAAAACAGAAGTGGCTCTGTGGTTCACATGGTAGAGCACTAGCCTTGAGCTGAAGAGCTCAGGGACAGCACCCAGGCCCTGAGTTCAAGACCCCTAACTGACCAAAAAAAAAAAAAAAAGAAGAAGAAGAAGAAGAAAGAAAGAAAACTATTTATGAAGACGTACTGAGTTGTGAGTACTGTGTTATTCACTAGAGCCAACTTATTTGTTTTTTGACTTTATTTAGTCCCTGTCTCCTGGACCTTAAAGCCTAGTGAGAGACAGATGGTAAACAAGGCTGTCAAAAGAACTGTTGGTAGAGTGAAGTGTGGAATGAAGATAAAGCAGAGGAAGAGGAGAAGGTAGTGAGTGAGGCACGACCTCTCACAGAGCACACATTTGTGCAGGAAAACTTGAGAATATAAATGGTGAGCCATCTGAACATCTAGAAGAAACACCGTAAACTTTCCTCAATGTAAGATTGAGTGTGGTAGCCATACCTGTAATTCCAGCTACTCAGGAGTCAGAGATTGGGAGATGAAACTTCAAAGCCAGTCCTGGCAAAAAGTTACTGAGATTCCATCTCAACCAACAAACCATGCCTAGTAGCTCACATTGTAATACCAGCTAGGCAGGAGGCATAGGGAGGAGAATCAAGGTCTGAGGTTGACTCTTGATAAGAAAATATGAGATCGTATTTGAAAAATAACTAAAGCAAAGAAGGACTGGAGGTGGGGCTTAAGGGGTAGATCACATGCCTAGCAAGCCTGAAGATGTGAATTCAAACCTTAGTACGGGGCGGGGGGGGGGGGGGGGGGGGGGGGCGGGAATTCCTAGTATGAAACCCATCACTTTTTTTTTTCTCTTTAGTTTGACAGAAACTACTTATTAAACTTTGTAATTTGTTATTTTAGACAAGCAAGGGAAGTTTATTGTTTCTGTTTGTATTTTAACAGATAAAGCAATTGAATTCTCTCACATTTTACAGGTTGGTTCACTTGGGTTTTTAAAGACTATAATCACGATCATCTGCAAATAATGCTATTGCTGCCTATTCCTATCCAATATTTATGATTCACATCTCCTTATCTCCTCTAATTACACTGGGGAACCCTTCAAAGACAATCATTAAATAGTTGTAGTAATACCAAGGACCCTTGTTAAGTTCCTGACTTTAATGAGATTACTTCTAGTTTTTCCAATTGTTCCAGTGCATTGTACAGGTTTTTTATGATACCTGGATAGAAATGAGATGCAATTCTTGGGAGTTTGTGCCAGTACCGAGGCTTGAACTCAGGTTGAAGGTGCCATCCCTGAGCCTTTTCACTCAAGCTGGTACTCTACCACTTAAGCCATAGCTCCATTTCTGTCTTTTTGCTGGTTAATTGGAGATAAGAGTCTCATAAACTCTCCTGCCCGAGCTGGCTTCAAATCATGATCCTCAGATCTCAGCCTCCTGAGTAGTTACAATTATAGATGGAAGCCACAGAACTTGAGGAGATAATAAATTTTTAAAAAAGACTTAAACAGTTTTGTTTTGTTACTACAATATTAAAACTCTTAAAAAAGTGAAGATTTTATTTGTGGCAAATTTTGAGAGAATCATCTGATGGCAATACTCTAGCCTATTTATATTGTGATGTCTCATAGTAGCTCCATATTATTATCACCAGAACTTGGTTTTGGTATTTTTTTAACCTCTCCGCGTTGTATGATATGCTAATATTTTATTTGGTACTTTGCATCTTGTTTATAAGTGAGATTATTCTGTAGTTTTTCATTTCTATATCATCTTGTAATCCTTTGGTGTCAGTATCTTGTTTCAGTGAGAATTCTTCCCTTAGAATTAGATACAATTAAATGACTGAATTCTTACAATATTCAGAAACTCACGTGACCCTGGCCTTTTAGTAGGAGTTCCTTAACCACTTTTTATCATTAAAAGATATCTACAGATTTGTACATTCATGTTTTCTCAGGTTTTGAGATTTATTAATGCAGGACCATTTATAAATATTCAGTATTCTTCAGAAAGTTGAGATTTGCTTTCTTCCCTTAAATATTTTTAGTTCTTACCATTTACATTTATTGTAATAGCATATATGTTTAGCTTTATGTCTACTTTCGTTATATGTTTTATAATTCATTTGTTTGTTTTTGGTGCCCATTCTGGGGCTTGACAGGGCCTGGACACTGTCCTTGAGCTTTTTTGCTCAAGGCTAATACTCTACCACTTAACCACAGCTCTACTTCTGGCTTAAAAAAATTATCTTCATTATTTTAGTTAATTAGAGATAAGAGTCTCATGGACTTTCCTGCCCAGATTGGTTTCAAACCACAATCCTCAGGTCTCAGTCTCCTATGTTTTATAATTTTTGAAAGCTCTCTTCATTACTATCTTTTGTAATAAAGTTGTTTATTGAGGAAACTAAACTTCTAAAACCAGAACTATTCTGTAAATCTGCACAGAATGGTGGCTTAATCAAAACTCAAGCTGGAGAGGTTATAATAGATGAGAACTAGTTTCTAGAAGTTGTATTATATTGTGAAAAAAATCATGAAAAGGTGACGATTTGTAACAGCACAGGAAATGGTCTGTATGTACATGCTGAGAGAGAGATTAAACGATTGGCAGACAAGACAAGCAGATACCTCTTTCTAAAAGAGAGTTCCCTGCCTGTTTCCTTCTCTCCTTCCTTCCTTCCCTCCTTCCTTCTTCCTTCCCTCCCTCCTTCCCTCCTTCCCTCCTTCCCTCCCTCCCTCCTTCCTTTCCTCCCTTCTTCCCTCTTTCCTCCCCTCCTTTCTTTCTCTTTCTCTCTGCTTCCCTGTCTCCTTTCTTTTTTTTTTTTTAATTAAAAGGCTGTACTTGCCATATGGTTAATTATGGCTGAGACAATCCACAGGGCCTTGCTGGGCTTCCCTCTTCCTCTCTTCACTCCTACTGGCTCTCACCCCAAGCTCCACAGAGCTGCAGAGACCAACCAGCTTCGTGCACACATTCCTTCTGTTTCCTGTTGTAAACTCCATGTTTTGTGTTCTTCCAAAATTCATAGGTTGAATTCTAAACACCAGCTGGGGGAGAGTAGGCTTTGGGAAATACTAGATATGGGGGTGGGGCTTTCATGTATGGAATCAGAGTCCTCATAAGAGTGGAATCCCAGAGAGCTTCCTTGTTGCCTTTTGCCCTGCAAGACACGTCACAGGTGGCTGTCTGAGAAAGGGCCCCAGACTCTAGCTAGACCCTGAACAACTAGCGCCTCATTCTTAGCTTCCCATTTTCCAAAATTGTGAGAAATAAACTTCTGTTGTTTATAAGCTACCCCATTTGTGGTCATATCATGAAAGCGTTAAGATAGTGCTATTGGCACTTTAAAGGCTTTCCCAAGTCCACACCAGTTCTTTACACTCATAAACATACAGATTTTTCCCCCTAAGCACAGGCTTAGTGCTGTGTTAGGGTGAGTCTCAGATACTGACAGCATTCAGTGTCTGAAATCAGTACACTTAAATGTGGTCACCAGCACCCCAAACCTCAGCCTTCTGAATAGCTAGAATTACAGGTCTGAGCAACTGGCACCAGCCATAATTTTATGATTATTATTATTACTACTACTATTATTTTGTCAGTTGTGGGGCTTGAACTCTGGGGCTGGGCAGTGTCCCTGAGCTCTTCAGCTCAAGGACAGCACTCTACCACTTGAGCCACAGTGCCACTTCTGGTTTTTTGGTAGTTTATTGGAGATGAGTCTCCTGGACTTTCTTGCCTGGGCTGGCTTTGAACAGTGATCCTCAGATCTCAGTCTCCTGAGTAGCTAAGGTTACAGGCGTGAGCCACCAAAACCCAACCATAAATTTATTCTTATGGGTGAATAACACTTTATTATGTATATGTACCACATTAAAAAATCTTAACATTGATTGTTGGGTCACCTAGGCCAGTTCCATGTTCTGGCTATTGTGAACAGTGCTGTTGGAGCCTCAGATGGCCACAAACATTGATTCTCTGCATCTCAGCCCCTTGATTAGCTAGGATTACAAGATGAGCTACCGACACCTGGCTACTGCCACTTTTGCTTATTTTTTTTTTCTTCTTCACATTCCTCCTCTTTTTCCTCCTCCTCTTCCTCCTCCTCTTCTTCCTCCTTTTCCTCCTCCTTCTAATCTCCAGCCTCCTCCATCTTCTTCCTCCTTCTCCTCTTCTTCCTCTTCCTTCCTTCTTTCTTCTCCTTTTCTTCAAGATAAGTTATCTCTCTATGTTGGCCAGGCTGGCCTCAAACCTCAGAGCCCAAGTGATCTTCCTGCATCAGCCTCGTGCACGAACTGAGATGGCAGGAGTGCACCGTTGTGTCTGGCTGACAGCACTTACGACTGGATTCTTAACAGACGTGAAACTGGAGGTCCTAACACATGCCAGTGTAGAAAATGGGTACTTCTAAGATTTCAAGGCCAGGCCCAGAAATTATTCAGGGATAAGGCCCATGGCAAGTAGCTCTACTCTCCATTTCAAGCATTCTGAGCACATAACGCTAGGCAGAGAAATGCGTAACACAGAGACTGGCAGAATATTTCAGAAGTTCCTTCCCTCGTTTATTACTTTTCCATCTAATGGAGAGGCTTGCTGAGAATGAGGTTCATATCAAATTCTTATTTCTCTTTTCTTTCTTTGAATGTGCCCAGTTTAATTCAGATGCATGCATTATCAAACATCTGTTTTAATTACAGCCATTGTTAAGGTAGTTAATCAGTTGTTGTCTCTCCCCAGCCAAAATCCTATATTGCTGAATTCTCATACAATCAAAGATACAGTAAATATAAAAGGGGATTCTTGTATATCAGCACAAAAAATGCATACAACTTCTTTGCTCACTGATGCAACCAAAACACCCAGGAGTTATTATAATGTGCATTCCCTTGACACAGACTTTATTTCATGCAAATGACTGTGATTAAGATTCAAATACTTTTTTTTCATTTTCACACATTACTTAATCAATGTGAAGTACTGTGTAAAAATTGCATCTCTTCATAACAGTGATTTTGACCAAGTCAAGTGTTGCTCCTAGAATTAAATCCAGACTTGTGATTCAATTATCATCTAGAGACTTTCTAAATTCAAATGAAGTTCCCTCTTTTCTCCTCCTCCCAACACTGTAAACTTAATATCAGTATGGATCATTTGTGAAGTGTGATCAAAATAACTTTCCATTGTGAGAAAATATACAATGTGATGTGTGATTTTTCTCCCCTTTACTTACAGAAAAAAAGCACAGCAATCAATAGAAACTGGCCATTAAAAATGTATGAAAATGCCCAAGGTGCAGTCTATTTTTTTTTTCCATTTATGTTACACTTAGCTTCTTAGGCTGAATAAAATGGACACTCTCCAGAATACTTATCTATTTGAACTTACCTGGAACAGTTGCATGAACCTCTATTTAAAAAGTTAAAAAAGAAACCGCGGAATACTTCAAGTTTGGCACCCCTGCTTGATGAATTAACGGTTGGACATTCAAAAAGCTCATTTTTATAAGAATCAAGGAATGCATAAAATGAAGCAGGATTCAGGAGGCCAGCTAGACAACTATAGAACATTGATCTATTTACAGTTTACTGCATGCAAACCAGGGACTGAGTCTTGTCTTGTTATTGTGTGGGACTGTCTCTTTCTTGCTCATGTTGCATTTTATTTTTCTTTGAGGAAAAATTAAATGTTGCCAATGACTAGCAATTAGGCTTCAGAACTGGAAGGTTTGGGTTTTTCTCATAATACCAGCCTTATGCATTTTATTCAAATAGCTTTCTCTAGCTTCTGAGCTGAAAATAAGAATCTAATTTTAAATTGTTTTCCTTCTTTCAACACTCACCAAAAATTCATCTTTTGTGTCCCATTGCAGTGAGCACAGAAACCCACTTCTATTCCCCATGTCCTCAGAACACAATATTATCTCCAGTGCAGAGCTGAAGTTTTAAAATTTGATTCTTTCTTCTTCTTCTTGTTCTTTTTTGAGAGAAGAGTTTGCATTTGACAGAGTTCTATGAATTCAAAGTGTTCGAGTCTGGATAATATTCCTTTTTAGAAGTTGTTCTTGCACCTTCTCCTGGGATGTCAGGAAAAATGGAAAGGACATTGGCCATTGGTTGTCATGAGGGTTTCAATTTGTAGATCCCCTGGCCAGCAGGAGTCAAAGGTCTAGTGTTGAATTTCTTAAAAGACTAGGAACCATCTATGAGACTAAGGTGCAGCTGAAAGAAAGAATTCAGAACCGCTGTAGATTTGTCTGACAAGCCATAATCATATTCCATAAGCATGAGTAACTGGTCATGTTGGGTCTTTTAAAGCCAGAACTGGGTCATTTGAAATCAGCCAGGCTGCTTACAGAAAACCAAAGGGACAAGTCTACTTATTCTCATCCCATTAAGGGGCTCTGAGGAGGTTTTAGAGTAGGGCTTTAAGGAGGAAATGATTACATCAGAAATTGTGTCAGAGACTACTGACTGGCTCTAATATCTAATTTTCCTTGTCCCATAATAGAACTCGGGCTGAGCACATGACTACCCATAATAAAAGCTGCCCTCTGTAGATCCCTTGTAGTTAGCCATGGACTGATGACTATGTTCTGACAACTGAAATTTAAATAGAGCAGAGGTCTAGAATTCCTCATCCAAATCCTTGGCGCTAGATATAGTTTAGAATTCAGATTTTTCTGATGATAAATGTGATAGGATGTTTGTATGGAGTGTCTCCATTGCCATCTGGGCATACTTCATGATTAGCTGTAATGCACTGTAGTAATAGTCACTGTAGGTGGAAATCACAGGGTCATAGCCTTATGTCAGTTTGACCTTCAAATGAGTTTTTGTGAAAACATGACTTTTTTTCCCACAGAGCTTTTAGGCTTTCAGAATGAAGTGTCATGACTGCTTCTAGAAAACAATGCAGATGTTGATGGTATCTTTTGCCCATTTGGTCTGTATCCCTGTCTATAGCATCCTGGGATGAGAGGCTTCCTTAGCTCACAAGGACTACAGTTATCAAGATGATTAAAAAGTAAATACCTATTATTTTTCTTATTCTGGCAGTATTGAGGATTTACTGCAGTACTACACGTGTGTTTTCACTGCTGAGCTATGCCTCCAGCCCTATGTTCTGCTGGGCATTTTGGAGTTAGGATCTCACTTCCTACCAGTTTCATCCATCTGTGTGAGGCTTCCCAATAGCTAGGGTAACAGGTAAAAATGAAAACTTGAAGATACATCAGAAAGCTTTACATAATGTCTGTAATTGTTTTCTGGAACCTAGTCAGGTTTTGGAGCCAGGCAGACTAATATTTGCCCTGATTTGAGGGCGGATGCTTCCGAGATTTGGCCTGAGTCTACAGGTGAATACTAGGCTTGCAGAAGGAAAGCATTTCCTATGTTCTCATGATATCTGCCTTCATAAGAATCCCGTTTATCTAAAGGTATGTTTGTGCAGAATAGAAGTAACTATAAGAACCAATGCAACAGCCATACAATGGAAATGAACTTGGAGGGAAAGGGAGTTGGGCGGGGGATGGAAGGTGGGAGAAAACAAGGGAATTTGACAAGAAATGTACTCATTACTTACTTATGTAACTGTAAGCCCTCTGTACATCACCTTTACAATAAAATAAAATTTTATTTTTAAAAAATAAAAAAAAGAAGCATTGACAGCCATGTGCTGGTAATTCTAGCTAGTCAGGAGGCTAAGATCTGAAGATCATGGTTTGAACCCATGAGATTCTCATATCCAATTAGCCACCAAAAAGCCAGAAATGGCAGAGTGTCAGTCTTGAGTGAAAAAGCTATTGGATGGCACCCTTGAGTTCAAGCTCTAATACCAGCACCAAAAAACCAAGAAAGCAAGAAGAAGGAAAGAGGAAGGAAGGAAGGAAAAAAGGAAGGAAGGAAGGAAGGAAGGAAGGAAGGAAGGAAGGAAGGAAGAAAGGAAGGAAGGAAGGAAGGAAGGAAGGAAGGAAGGAAGGAAGGAAGGAAGGAAGGAAGGAAGGGAGGAAGGGAGGAAGGGAGGGAAGGAGGTAGGGAGGAAGAAAGAAACAAGGAAAGAAGGAAAGAAAGGAAGAGAAAGAAAAAAGAAAGAAAGAAGGAAGGAAGGAAGGAAGGAAGAAAGAAGGAAAGGAAAGGAAGGAAGGGAAAGAAAGGAAGGAAGGATTGAGCATCTACTAGGTAAGGATTCAAGTCAGTGAGGTAAGAAATAATAAAACCATCTTTCCACATAAAGGAAACTAAACCTGCTTGTCAGTGTTGAAGAGAGAATTGCAAACTTACTTTTTGTGTTGATTGTAAAACCTTAATCATTTTCAAGCCTTCTGGATTATCCTGTCTCTTGAATACACACTTCTGTCAATGTTCTTCTTTGTAATTTACTTAACAGTCTTGAAAACAGCCTGGGGCAGATAGAAATTTATACAAAGGGAGCCACTGAATGTGGTTTTCAATTACTGTTTGGGTGACCCCTGATTTGGGGTGATGTGGTTTGGAGTGGATTTTAAATGCTAGTGGTGATGAGGTTATGGCCAATGTTTATTTGTAAGGGTTTTTAATCAGATGGCATGTTATTTTATTTTTATATACTTTTGATTTGGGGAAAACCAATCTCCAAAATCAATTCCTTAGTTTTAGAACTTTGACCATGATAAAAGCATCACTCACTGAAATTCATAAATAATTTTAAAACCTTTTTTGCATTAAAAATGATGTTTGACCAGACATGGTGGTGCATGCCTATAATCTCAGGCATTTGGGAAGTTGAGGCAGGAAAATCGTGAGTTTGAGGCTAACTTGGGCTTCAGAGTAAATTCTAGGTCAACCTGTGCTTCCTAAAGAAATCATTTCTCAACAAAAAAATAGGCAAAACAACAACAACAATAACATTAATAACAAAACCTATACTGAAAGCCAAGCGCTGGTGGCTCATGTCTGTAATCCTAGCTACTCACAAGGCTAAGATCTGAGGATGGGTGTTCAAAGCCAACTCAGGAAGGAAAGTCTGTGAGACTCTTATCTACAATTAACCAGCAGAAAAACAGAAATGGAGTGGTGGCTCAAAGTGGTAGAGTGTTAGAGTTGAGCAGAAAAGCTCAGGAACTGCATCCAGGCCTTGAGTTCAATCAAGCCTCAGGACTGTCACCAAACAAAACCGAACCTCATATTGATTATATGTAGTGTTGCACTAGATCTTAATCTATATCATCTCATCTATTTCCTACAACACGACTATCTTGCCAATGAGAAATTGGGGGTTAGAGATGCAGAGTAGTAAAGCATGAGTTAGCAATTCTTGACATAATCCAATGTTGTCAAAGAGGCCAGGGCTAGGGCATCTTTAACTTAACATAATCTCCATCAGAGGTGTCTCCCCTATCTCCCTTAAGATACCCCAAAGTATCTTATCCCAGTAAAGACAATGAGGTTGCTAGGTCTCTGTAGACGAATCCAGCAGACCATCCCAGGTAGAAATCCCAGAGCTGTCACTCTATTCAAGTGGAGCGTCACTACCAAATTGCCACTTAGGAAAGAGAGGCCATCATGTTTGGAACACAAGAGTCAAAAGGAAGTAGGAGGTTGGAAAAATCCCAAGGCAATATTACAGCTGAGAAGAGCAGGGCAAGCTCAGTGCTGGTGCCCAGGCAGATCTGCATCTATTTTGAGTCTTACAAATTATTTTCGCTAGCCGTAGACAAGTTATCTAGGTTATCTGGGCCTGAATTTATCAGGTGACAAAATGAAGGTTAGCTTCCGTAAGCCTATCAATTTCCTAAAGCTAAATAAAATGTAACAATTCTCTGGGGTCTGCCATCTAGAAAGTATAATCCATTGGGGACAATGAGATAAACTCGATAGTTAAAAAGGTTTCTAAACTTCTTATTGTAATTCTTGGATTCGAGATTTATGGGTACATACATATACACACATATATATATATATATATTTGTTGTTGTTGTTGTTGTTGTTGGTCATGGGGCTTGAGCTCTGGGCCTGGGTGCTGTCCCTCAGCTCTTCAGCTCAAGGCTAGCGCTCTACTTCTTGAACCACAGCATCACTTCCAGTTTTCTGGTGGTTAATTGGAGATAAGAGTCTCATGGATTTTGCTGCCTGGGCTGGCTTTGAACTGTGATCCTCAGATCTCAGCCTCCTGAGTAGCTAGGATTATAGGTGTGAGCCACTGGCGCCCTGCCGGGTATATTCCTCTTAACACTCCCAAGGTTCTATAGATGATTGGGGCCCCCAAAATGTTTGCTAAATAAGTGATTTTTTTTGAAAGAGACAGACATTTATTTGCTGAAATAGTAATAATGACATACAAGATGTCATCCAATTTCCTTTGATGTTGACATTTAGGGGTTAGTTTTGTATCATTTACTCCCAAGAGTAGATTCAGATTTTTGTCTAGCAGGGTGGGGGACATCTGGCCTATGGGCCAGAGAAAGCCCAAGAAAGCATTGGTTACGTGATAGGATATATATGTTTCTTGTAAGTCTCTTATTGTCTGCCCATGGCAGTTTATGACCCATGAATAATTTATAAATACTGAAATGGTCCTTAGCATACAGAAGATTCCATACTCCTGTAAGCCCCTCTAAAAAGAATTTTAAAAATTGCAAATTTAGAATTCATTATAGCACTTTATTTTTTCTCTTTAGTAGTACTGGGTTTTTGTTTGTGTTTTTGTTTATTTTGTTTTGCTTTAACTCAGGACTTTTTACCTGCTGGTTGGAGCTCTACAATTGAGTCATACCACCAGCCCAGCTTTTCACATGCTATTTTTACAATAATAGAGTCTCTCTTCCTGCTCCAGGGGGCATTTCTGGACTATAATCCCCCTTCTTTAAGCTTCCCATCATTACTGAGATCAAGGTATAAACTACCATGTCTAACTACTCTCTGTAGTGATGGAGTCTCTCCATCTTCTTTTCCCAGGCTGTCCTAGAACTATAAACCAGCCAATCTCAGTCTTCCAGAAGTTTGTGATGACAGATAGACAATAGCTGGGCCCAGCTATGGGTTGAGAAGGCTCTCAGGAACTTTTCTGCCTGGATTATCTTCAAACTCCAACTCTGGTAATCACAGCCTCCTAACTAGCTAGAATTGCAGGTAGGAGCCACCAGTGCCCAGCTTAGTATGGCACCTTTCAAGGAGCCTCTATAAGTAAGCAAGGCTCAGGTACATACTTCATCAGCATGGCAATCAGTCTGCTGTCTCTCCTGTACGCCACTCTCGGCATTCTTGCCATCTTATTTCTTCTTGTTCCTGGACTAGGATTTTACACACACCTGTAATCAAGACAGAAAGAGGAGGATCACAGTACAAGATCAGCTTGAGAAAAAAATGAGACCCTATCTCAAGCAAGTGTTGCGTGGTGCCTCACAGTTGCTATTCCAGCTCTGTGGGAAGTGGTGGTGGTGGTGGTGATCTTGGTTCCAGGTTGGTGCTGGATCAAGCACAAAGCTCTGAGTTTAAAACTCTTGTAAAAAAAAATAATAATAAGGCTTGCTCCCACCCTAGTTCCTTAAAAGTATTCTTTCCTTTCCTCTTTCCTCTTTCCCTCTCTCCTAGTCATCCTCTTCCACAATTTTTTGTTTTCAAAAATAGTAACAAAATATGCATAACATGATATTGGCTATTTAAAGCACCATGAGAATGTGATTTGACAACATTAAATGATTTACCGTATTGGGCAACAATCACAGTGTTTATGCCTGAAAGTGGACTTTTTTTTGTTTTCTTTTCTTTTTGTTTTATTTAATCTCCCACAATGTAAAATCTGTACCTATTAAATATAATTCTTCCCTTTTCCCATCCCTGCTCTTCCTGGTAACCCCTGGTTCTAATTTCCATCAATGGCCTCACACCAATGAATAGCTCATGTACCTGAATCTGTATCACATTTGTCCTTCTGTATCTGATTTACATGTTATTGTGTTTACCCATGTATCTGTTGATAAACATATGACTTCCTTCCACTTGTGAATACTGTTGTTCTAAACACAGGTACACAAATACCATGTGTGTGTGTGTGAGTGTGTGTGCACGTGCACACTCGCCCGTAACCTTGACCATGGAACCCAGGGCCTTGTGCATGCTGGAGAAATTTTCTAGCCCATCCCACAAGTATCTTTTGAAGTCTTCTATTTTTTTTCCTGTGCCCTCTCCCCATGCTCTTACAGATGTGCATGTGAATACACCATTTTAAGGTAAAGAATACAAGGCTGGGAATGTTGCCTAGTAGTAGCATGTTTACCTAGTATCATGAAGCCCTGGGTTTGATTCCCCAGTACCATATAATCAGTAAAGGCCAGAAATGGTGCTGTGGCTCAAGTGGTAGAGTGCTAGCCTTAAGCAAAAGAAACCCTCCAGGAACAGACCTGAGTTCAAGTCCCAGGACTGGCCAAAAAAAAAAAAAAAAAGGTAAAGAATACAGAGTCATCAGAAAAAAAAAAAGCAAATTAATTCTTTTGGGTGTATATCTCTAGGGGTAGAATTGCTAAGTCATATTACGAGTCTAAGTTTTCGTGTTGTGAGGAGCTTTGAAGTTGCATTCCATAGTGGCTACGTTATTTTTCATTCTTATCAGCAATGTATCACTAATTTCTTCATGTCCTTATCAACCCTTATGGTCTTTCTTTTTTTTCTGACAGTCAGCCTCGTAGGTGAGAAGTGGTATCTCACAGTGCTCATACATCACTATTTTTCATAGCCTTTCACACCATATAAAATAGCTTTGCTGGTTTTCTTAAACTTGACTAGTCTATGAGTCCGGGAAGATGAGACACATATTCTCTTCCATGTCTACAGTATTCAGAATGGCAGAGCTCCTGGTTAGAACAGGCACTCTGCTGAGTAAATGAGTGCATGGATGATTTTTGCTGAACTGTGTGATGATCGCCACTAATTATTTCTCCTAAGATCATTGTTCAAGTAGCAGCACATGAATTGGGTAACAAGTTTACAGTCTATGTCAGACATCAGAGAAATTCTTTGGTAGCCTTGAGCAAATGGACACTATTGTCATAGAACCTCTGGAAGCGGGGACTGAGCACAATTGAAATGGATACTTTTCATAAAACTTACATGGAGAATTATATATCGGTTCCCTTTTATGATGCCCAACACTAAATTTGCATGAGACCAATAGGTTTACTATTACACCAGGAAGTTGGAAGAAGTCAAGTTGGATGGGTTGATATAAAAGTCACAGTGCCTTTTAGACACATTTACAACTGTTGGGAGAACAAAATGTCATCCCTGCGAAGTCCGAAAATTATTGTGCCATTCCGAACGTATGATCTTAACACATGGCTTCTGTGCATTATAAATAAGCACAGTTTCACAACAGAAGGCTTTCAAGAGCTAAGAGCCAGGGTTGCCAGCTGAAGGGACCCTAGAAATGGCCTAAGGATCTGCAGCAAGCAAACAGGGCCTATGTGCAGTATGGCACCATGGCAAATTGCAAAATACACTGCAGCTCATCAAGCCTGCCCACCAGAGCACCGCCCCGCTCCTGTGATCTGTTTGCTAAATGTTTCAAACACAAACCACATGTATTGTGTAGCTCACCACTGTTTTTGGCAACTCTCTGAGTTACTAAACCATCTTGGATAATGATAATATTTGGAAATCATAAGGTCTGTGGCTCTGAAGAGCTCCTAGAAGATTTAACACTTGGTCACATTTAATTCTGTAAAGGAAAGCAGAAGGAGAATTAGGACAGATGACACTGTAGAAGACAACTTGTCCAAGCAGAAGCAGATTTGCCCTGAGCTTCTAACCCACAAGGATTGTGATGGGTGGACTTTTTCCCCCCTAAGTTATGCAAGTTTCAGACTCTTAATATCCTGGATCCACTTAGCTTTTGCTTTTCACTGTCCTTTTTCAACAATTAAAAAAAATGTTTTCATTAGTCAGTCTCTATCTCTATGACTCTGCCTCTCTCTGTTTCTGTCTCTGTCTCGTCTCCCTTTCTCCTGGAGACTGAACTCAGGGTGTCAAGCTTGCTAGGCAAGCCATCTACCACTTGAGCCATGCCCCAGCACCTTTGCTTTTAGCTGATTTTATGTATAGAATCTCATGCTTTTGCCCAGGAAAAGATTCAGATGGTGATCCTCCTATCTCTGTCTCCTGTACTTATAGGCCTGTGCTATCATGCCTGGTTTTCAGTTTTTCCTCTATAGGGATATATTCAAACACAAGTGAGACTTTGGTATTTCCTAAAGGACCCAGCATTAAGCTATTCACATTTGTAGGCCCAATAACTGATGAGTTAGATATATAAATATAAGTAAATGGAACCATTGATTGTTGTTCTTGCTGCTGTTGT
Organism: Dipodomys spectabilis; assembly: GCF_019054845.1. Taxonomy (NCBI): domain Eukaryota; kingdom Metazoa; phylum Chordata; class Mammalia; order Rodentia; family Heteromyidae; genus Dipodomys; species Dipodomys spectabilis. Next base: position 2,501,456 of record NW_024870750.1, read on the forward strand.
TGTTATATGTACATGAAAACTTCCATCAGAGAAGTCTGTGAAGATTTGACAAGGGACTCAGTGCCTTTGTTGGATGCCTCTTCATAGAAAATGACTAACGAATTAATTTCTTCTTCATTTATATGTATGCATATATTATTTATAATTTATTTTGTCTTGTTTATTGGCAACAGCAAAACAAAAATTTCTGACTTGGGGGGTTGAGGTATCATTTTTTTCCCACCCAAATACTACTGATTGAAATGGACTTGTGCACACTCTTCTGGATAGATTACAAAGTTTTGCACAGCTAGAGTTGACAAGTTGGAACTAAACTGAAAATTTGAAATGGTAGTAACACACACACCACCACTACCACTACCACCACCACCACTACCTCTTCCAACCCTCTAGACTTTGCAATTCAACCTGAAAAGAAGCATGTGGTCTGTGGGACCTTCTACCCCATCCCCCCATGCTAAATGATCAACTTTGCTGTTCTTAGTGATGCCTAGAAGTGGTCTGTGCAAAATTCTCCGATAATTCGTTTCTGTTACATTATCAACTTTCCACAATGGGGTCAGTGTCCGCTAGTCCTAGAATACCTATGTCTCCTCCACGCTGCTTGACTTTCTTAAGTGTCCTCCACCTTTTGGTGGCTAGACAATCAAACTAGATCCTCCAATTTAGACCCAGTTATTCGTGTATTATATAGGAACTTGGTGGACATTTCCTATTTCTTGCCTTTTAGCTCTGAAAGTAGCATAAGCAGAGAAATTCAAAAGCAAGCAGAAAACTAGCATAGCTAATGTAGGCTAATTAGGATGGCGGAAGCCGATTCGTACTTCAGAGCTTCCCCTGCCCTCCCATGTCTCCACCTGATTGCTTTGTCCAGCAGCAAACCCGGGAGGCACTTCCAATTACATCACATCCCCTTCAAATACCAAACCACTCAAGCTAATTTTATCCTATTAAACAGACTGAAGGATCCAGAAGAAAGGTTCTCTCCCCCTCCCCAAAAGCTTCAATTACCAAGGTCCCTGATTATCATCGCTTCAATCCTATGTGCAACTGCTAAATACTTTTTCCCCCTTAGCATTGCCTTCTTGATTTAGATGAAAAGCAAATATTATGAGCATGCCTTTACAGCTCTAGTAAAGTGACATTAGGAATAAGCTGAAAGAAATACCCTGGCTATTACAATGGCTAATCAAAGTCAAGTTTGAAGTTTCCAAAGATATTGGAATTATAGAAATCTCAGCACCTCTCTGAATAGCAGCATTTAAAGAAAACTCTAAAGATTTCCTTTTCTCTCTCTCTCTCCTTCCTTCCTTCCTCCCTCCCTCCCTTCCTTCCTTCCTCCTCCCTCCCTCCCTCTCTCCTTCCCTCCCTCTCTCCTTCCCTCCCTCCCTCCCTCCCTCCCTACCTTCCTTCCTTCCTTCCTTCCTTCCTTCCTTCCTTCCTTCCTTCCTTCCTTCCTTCCTTCCTTCCTTCCTTCCTTCCTCCGCTGTCTCCTCTCTTTCCCTCACCCTCTTCCTTTTTCTCTCTGATGGGCTCTCTCCCCCCTCCCCCAACCTCTTAGGAACTCAAGTTATTCTCCTGCCCAGTTTCCCAAGTTCCTGCTCCCAAGCCATCACGTCCTGTTTCTTCTTCACTTCCAAGGACTGTTTAAAAAACTACCAGGATCAGGCCAAAGGAAATTTGCCATTCAGAATAATAAATATAGAATAAACAACTTGGATATGAAGGAACATCTTAAGGAGGCTAATGAGATGGATGCTATAGTAATTCAGCATCCCATCTACTTCTTCCAATGTAAATAAGGTGTGTGTGTGTGTGTGTGTGTGTGTGTGTGTGTGTGTGTGTGTGTGTGTGTGTGTGTGTTTATGAGACATACCCAGAGAGTAACTGATACAAACTTGTAATTTCCCAATACAGAATGGGATTTCTATTCGATTCTGACCCATGAAAGTTTGTTAGTTTTGGTGTGGGTTTTGTTGTTGTTGTCGTTTGTTTGTTGTTTTTGGTGCCTTTCCTGGGGCTTGAACTTAGGACCTAAGCTCTGTCTCTAAAGCTTTTTAGCTCAAGTGTTGCTTTTTATCACAGCTACACTTTTGGCTTTTTTGGTGGTTAATTACAGGTAATAGTCTCATGGACTTTCCTGCCCTGGCTGGTTTCTCAAATCTCAATCTCCTGAGTAGCTAGGGTTACAGGTGTGAGCCACTGGCACCTGCACCATCAAAGTTTTTAATCTGAAAGATTTTAATACCCACTTATTTTCATTTCTGATTATAGCAGGAACAAAACAATGTTCTAATTCTTAATACAAAGCCTATTCCCAAGTGCAAGTTTAAGACTTGCAATTGAAATGATACATTTAATTGTTCTCAAATCTTTCATGGGAAAGATTTATAAAAGCTACTTTAAAACTCCTTGTGTAAGCCAGGTGGTGGGGACTCATGCCTATAATCCTAGCTACTCAGGAGGCTGAGATCTGGTTTGAAGCCAGCCTGGGCAAGAAAGTTCATGAGACTCTTATCGCCAATTAACCATCAAAAAGCCAGAAGTGGAGTTTTGTCTCAAGTAATAGAGAAGCCTTGAGGAAAAAACAAAAACCAATAAATCCCCCCAAAACCAAACCAAAACACAACAACAACAACAAACCCAGCTCAGTGACAGCACCCAGGCCCTTGAGTTCACACCCCAAGACCAGTACAAAACAAAACAAAAACCCACAAAGCATTGTTTAAGCCAGGTACTTCTGGCTCAAGCCTATAATCCTAGCTACTCAGGAGCTGAGATCTGAGATCACTTTTTGAAGCCACCCCAACAGACAAATCCAAGACACTTTTTATCTCAAATTAACCAGCAAAAGACAGGCATTGGAGCTATGGTTCAAGTAGCAGAGTGCCAATCTTGAACAAGAAAGCTAAATAAGAGATTGAGGCCCTGAGTTAAGCCCTAGTACCAGCCACATGTATGTGCACACACACAAACACCCCCCCGCCCCACACACACATCTTTGCTTAAGAAGACATGTCAAGTAAAAAGAGATGAATTGTCCCGGGGTCTGAAGGAAGTAAAAAACGGTTTCTGAAGTTAAATGAATCCATAGTGGAAGCATCACTCCAGTTCTGATGAAGAAATAGGTTTGACACATCTCACATCTACCAATGTAGTGTAATGAAGAAAAGTTTTCTTATCTCCAGTGTCATTCAGCCAGCTGGAGAATCCTGTTACAGTGACACACAGTGATTTTTCATTTCTCCTGGAAATGCATTATAAATGCTCAATTCACCAGTCAGTTTAATTTGAGGAAATATTGTTCTACATTCGGTGGAATCAGTTAAAAGTCATGAAAATTAAATGTTCGCATTTATTTATTTAACAATCTCTAGCCTTTAGCAGAAAATCTTCCCAGTGGCTTTCACACAACGGCCTCTGTTTTACAGGTATAAATATACAAATAATAAATAAATGCACTAAAAAACTAAAAAACACACCAAACCTTGTCTTAGGACACTCATCCCTTCCCCCTACTCAAAGAAACAGCTGCAAAACAAGCATACATCTAAATGGTGTTTGGGCCAATTTTCTTAATGTTTCAGCAAGGCTTAATCTGTTGGCCTAAGTGTTTAGTCCCATTAACAGCTAAAGTGACAGCCCACAACTCGCAGTGCTGAGGTAAACAAGGAATGTGAGGAATGGCTTTTACACAATGACTAACCCTCAAGCCATTTTGTCTTCAGATGCTGTGAAACTTGTCTATGCTGGAGTTGCCTTCTTTCTCCAGTCTTCTTCTACTTAAAATGCACCTCGCTCCACGGTCTTGTTATTAGCTGATAAGATTTGTCTCCCGAACTTCTCACTCCCCAATTGGCCACCAAGGACCCACAAGGCGGTTAAGATACGTTATTCAACATCATTTCTGTTTGGAAGACCATGCTGGGGTCAAAACTGGAAGATGGGCAAGTTTGTCGAAGCTGGATTTCTGTTGGGGACAATCCCATGGAACAGGTTCTTTGGGATAAGATTTTTTAAAAATTAACATCTCTTGTACCTGGAGAAAAGAGAACACAATAAAATGTGTGATTGGACCATCTCATCAACAGAAATGGCCCCACAAGTTTGGGCAAAATATCCATGTGAAGCCGGGCGCTGGTGGCTCATGTCAGTAATCCTAGCTACTCAGGAGGCTGAAATCTGAGGATCATGGTTTGAAGCCAGTCCAGTCAGGAAAGTCTGTGAGATTCTTACATACAATTAACTACCAAAAACAAAAAACAAAAAACCTGGAAGTGGAGCTGTGGCTCAGTGGGTAGAGTGTCAGGCTTGAGCAAAAAAGCTCAGAGACAGCAGTCAGGCCCTGAGTTCAAGTCCCAGGACAGGCACAGAAAAAAAAGAAGGAAGGAAAGAAAGAGAGGGGGGAGGGAGGGAGGAGGAAGGAAGGGGGACAGAGGAAGGAAGGAAGGAAGGAAGGAGAGAGAAAAAGAAAAAAAAGAAAGAAGAAAAAGAAAAAAAATCTATGTGAAAAGCACAATGTCCAGAAATGGACAATTTTCTTTCAGTCTCTACCTTCCTTTTCGATGGTCTCCAGGATCTTTTAATCAGCTTGTATTATCTTCCCAAGTAGGATTTTTCTCCTGTCACATGTGCTGCAAGAAAGAGACTGCTGCTTCTACTCTACGTTCACTTCCATCACCACACACCCTTCCCAGGATATACAACCAACAGCAGGGGTCAAGGCACCGTACCTCAGGATCTTCATAGGACTCCAGGATTAAGGAGATCCCCCAAGGGAACCAGGCTCCTCTTCAAGGTCCTCCTGGTGATCACTTTCATGAGATGCCGACAATAAACATCTACCACTTCCCTCTGAAACAGCATACATGATATTCAGACTCTCTCATGCGTACTGTCCAGCATTGCTGAAGAGAAAAGAGTTGCATTAAGAGTGTGGTGTTCTGGCAGGTTGAGGCTGGACTTGTAAACAAAAGACTCCAGGAGAAAAGCTGTAAGTAGAGAAGTTGACTTAGCTGGTAGAGAATTTTGAAACTTCTTCCCCAATCTCCATTGAATCTAAAAGCATGCACAGTAAAAGAAAGAGATTAAAAAAAAAGTTGAATATCTCTCTATAGAGATTGGATTATAAATAATATGTAAATATTATATATTGTATTATTATATATTATATATTTATATATAATATATTGCACATAACACACATATAAATGTGTATATATTATATATAAATAGATGATATATTATAAATAATACAGATAATTTCTTTGCTCTCAGCATTATTTAGTGAACTCTTCCTCTGTCAGATATTATGTACTGTGTGTACCAGGAGCTCAGGCCATCAGAATGGTAAAACTTATTTTGCTAGCCATAATCTTAGAGGGGAAACAGACCAGATTCATCTCAAACCATATCAAGATGCTGGCAGTTTTCCCATTAGGTCTTTGGGATTTTGCAGCTGATCTTTTGTTATCTTGAAATGCCTTTCTCACCATACCCCTGCATCCTGCAGTCCCAACCCACTCACTGAGGAGTTTCTATTTACTCTTTAACCTCCATTTGTAGCGCCTTCTTTTTGGGGCAGCCTTCACTCCTACCCTTCAGCTCTCTCTCCCCACTCCAGTTGATTTAGTTGCTTCTCCTCAGGGGTCCCCTCTGGGCGCTGAAAGTACCATACCATGAAAGTGTGGTAATGGCTGATTTTTCTGGTCATCACCTGGGTTTATCAACACCCTAGAGCAATTCAGAAATCGACTACAAATGAAGAGCAACAGTGTGTTGGCTAACAAGCCAATAAAGCATGGCTCCTTGAAGATCCAGACTAGGTGATAGATTATTGCTTCTCTCCCTGCCTCATTGATTCGCTTTCAATCACATCACTGCCTGCTCAGATGTATTTAGTGGCTCTTATTGAGTAAGATGAAAATGTCCTAATAGTATTGACTCCTGACTTTAGTCCATGTCACCCCTTCACAGACTCTATACTACAGCCATTTTGAAGAGATTGCTATCTACATGTATATTTGTGTATGTACATGTTGACACATAATGTGTATTTATATGCACTTAGTGTGTAGTTTGTATTATGGTATGCCTACATGATACACCATTTGTCTATCAGTAATACCTTAGACTTTGTCTTTAGATTTGAAGTCTCAGTGACCTTCTATTCTCCCCAACCCCACACCTCATCGACCCTTCTTCCATATTCCCCAGATGCCTTGTGAAGGCTTTCTTTAAGCAACTTCTTTACTGTGTTGTGAATAATGGCATACAGCTGGATAGCTCCTCCCTCCCATGGATAGCTCCATGACTGTATCTCTTCATCTCTGGGTAGAGACTGGAGCAGACTTGGTGCCCAGTGCATTGTTCAAGTTTCTCTGAAATGAGTCCTTATTAAGTATGTGTCTATGGGCTTAGTGAGGACAGGAAACTTGTGAGCAGCCCCAGAGATCTAACACCTTGGCTGTTCTCACTGGAAGATATTGGAAAGCCTAAGTTCCCTGGGGCCCTTGAAGCACATCTACCTCATTTCTTTTCTAGAAAAATTGGGGACAGTGGGCTCCTGAAGTACCAGAGGAGGGAAGTGCCTGACACTGTCTCCCTTAGCTAGTCCTTCAGAGGATGTGGTTGATTTTTTTCCCAGGGTCCTTCTGCATTGGTCTTCTTGAGCTCTGCATCTCCAGCCTGTGACTACTTCTCAAACCCACCTCAGAGCTTTTTACCTCTTCAGCCTATTCATTCCTTTAGACTGGACTACCTGGCTTTTGACTGAGCTTCTGAACATGAGGGCACAAACCCAATGACTCTTAAAACTTACCCATGAATCATTTTGTTCATTAAGTTTTATGCCTTCCAGATTGGAATGGCTGTATTTCCCAAGAGCTTGTTGCTCCTACAAAATGGTATGAATTATATCTGCTGTCATTTGCAACCTGCTTATCGACTGATGAGACGAAGTCATTATTGTTTTCACCCCTCAGAGTCCGGTCTAGTTTCTTCCATAAAGTAGGTTGCTCATCAGTTCATGTCCCATCTGAGAGCCCCTCTTGACTGCTTTATGTGTCTTTTGTGAGTTTTCTCATGAGGCTGTCAGCTTCAGATGGCAAGAATAGCAACTCTTTAGTTCACAATGATATTCCCAGTATCTGGCATAGAATTGACTCAGTGAATACTTACTGAACAAATGGATTTTAAAATAGCAAATATAGGTAGTTGAATGAGTAGAACTCAAGAGGAAGAAGCTATGCTGTGGCTGGAAGAATGGAGGCCTTCCAATGTATTTGATTGAGTTGTTCAGTGTCTGCATTTCACATTTTGAGTAATGTGGAAAATGTAGGTACTTCCTTCAAAGCGAAGGGGTGTCTAGTGTTTGCCTCGAGATAATCACAGAATCTGGCTGGTGGAGGGGTGAAGCTAGGTATGAGGGTGGTGACAGGGAATTGGGTGGGATGTTGGAAATGGAGCCATGATGTGGTGGTCTCAAATCTTCAGCTCATCTCCCTTTATGGATAGCTAACACCCCCCCAAATGCACATGTCCTATCTCCAAACATATACAGTTTAAGCAGAGGCAATATACTACAATGGGCGTGCTGAGAAGAGGTCTTGAAATCCTGGAATAAAATTACCTGTCTTAGAGCAAACCTACACTTTATAGATCTAACCATGGCTGCCCTTTGGCTGAGGAGCTTCTGAAAGATGGATAATTTATTAGGTGGGTGAGGGGGAAGGGGAGAGAAAGTAGTCTGTCTTCACTTGGAGAGGGAGTCTTATTCAGATAAGGAAATACTCTACCCTTTTTGAATGTAAAGTTTATCTCCGTTTTGTAGTCCTTGTCCGCTGATAGTTCTTCACAGGGTAATATCCTCTTTCCTGTAGCTTTGCTACAAACCTTCCAACTTCATATGCACAATTCTTACCCCCCAGTGTGTGTGTGTGTGTGTGTGTGTGTGTGTGTGTGGTGTGTCAGGAGGGAGTAGTCCATGGCCAATAAAATGAAAATGAAAATTCATTGCAAAGCCTTCGTAATAGCTATATTATTACAGTTACCTTTGTTGAGTTGGATGTTATCAAGGCAAAAAAATAAAAATTAAGATAGGGATGTTGAACACATCTGGTCTCTTTTCCTCTGGTGCTTGTCAATGAATGTGTTTTCAGCCTTCCCTATATCCATCTTCATTAATATTGTGAACAATTTATATTGGTCTCACAATGTGGCATCTTCACATTGTGGAAAGGCATGTGATGTTCTGGAAATGGGAAATTTAATATGAAAAGCACACCAATTTTTTTAAAAAAATTATGAACAGTAATTTCTGCTAGGAATTATTCCATGATTTGTGCATAATTTCATGCAGATGGTTATTTAAATATAAATAGAGAATTCTGACATTTTAATATTGTGTCTGCCTCTCCTTAGGTTGGTATGCCTGCATTTTAAAATAATGGCATAAATAAAAGATAAAAACCTTCCTAAGCCAGTCAGGAGATAATTGTGCCTGTTTGTTAATTGTTATATGGGTAACCTCCCATTAACTTTCTCAATGGTTTCCAGCTTCTTTAAGAAGAAACCTAAATGGGGTCTCTTTGGGAAATGTGTTTACAATGTAAGGGAAAACCTCTTTGTTGACCTAATTAAGACTACATTCTCCCAGTAGTGAAAACACAACTTGTCTGGGGTGACTAACCCATGTTCCTCTTCTGCAAATGCTAACTTTTGACACTAAATGAACCTGGGAATGGCTGAGACATAAAGCCAGGAGCCCAGGAATCTGAGGCTGCACTGCCCATTTTATCATTCTTATGTATCTTCTGCCAAACATAGTTGTTTGTGTTGATAAATTTTATGACAATATAAGAGACAACAGGAAAAAAACAAGGACAATTGGCATTCATCTTTGCACAAGCTATAACTTGTGTAAATATGAGCCTAACTTGGAGAACAAAGTAACACTCTCCTATCTCTGAAAAAGCAAGCAAGAAATACAAAAGAACAGGTAAAGATGTGCACCTGCATGTGCATGCATGTACACGTGTGCATGAGTGTGTGTTGTGTGCATGCACACACATGTGTCTGTAAAAGAATGTAAAAGATGTCCTAATGTCAGTTCTTGCTCGCTGTGGACCCTCAGTTTTATATGTCTGCCTCAGATCTTCCTTTGTACTTTTAAACTTCTAACTGGCATAAGGCACTCATACACGGGGAACCATTTTCCAGTTTAAAGCAAGCATGCTAAAATTCAGGAAACTTGTTTTCTGTCCCTGTCTCTCATTCTCACCATTGTCTTGTAAATGAATCTGAAGTTTTTCTTTTCTTTTTCTTTTTTGTCAGTCATGGGCTTGAATTCAGGGCCTGAGAGATGTCCCTGAGCTCTTGGGCTCAAGGCTAGTGTTCCACCATTTTAAGCCACAACACCACTTCCAGATTTTCAGTGGTTAATTGGAGGCAAGAGTCTTATGGGGACTTTTCGGCTTGGGCTGGCTTCGAACTGCAATCCTTAGATCTCAGCCTTCTGAGTCACTAGAATTACAGGCATGAGCCACTGCTGCCCCCAGCTTATTTTTATTTTCTTTATGTAGTCGTACAAAGGAGTTGTCATTCAACAGAGCAGTTTATGAACACAGCGCCTCTTGATCAATGTCACCCCTTTTGGCATTCTCCTCCACCTCTCCCAACCCATCCCGTGTGGCACTCCTTGAGGCTGCCAGACACTTCTCTTTCCAGCCTTCAGAACTTGCAGCTATTCTTCTGCCTGCAGCAGGAGCAGATGTCACCTTCAAACTCATCTATTTACCCACTTTGGTCTCGCCCAAACAAGCTTGGAATTGTTATTGATATTCATTCATTCATTGTTATTGTAAAGGTGCTGTGCAGAAGGGTTACAGTTACATAGATGAGGTAATGAGTACATTTCTTTTTGAACAGTGTCACCCCTCCCTCATTTTCTCCCAGTTTTTCCCCTCCAGATGCCCCTCCCCCAAGAGTTGTATAGTTCATTTTCAACATCGTGTCCAGTGAGTGTTACGGCTGCATTTGTTCACCCTTTTTCCCACCATTTCTGTGCTCCTCCTTTCCTTCCCCCAAACAGATAAACTTACATACAAGACAAAAGGTATAGAAAGAAAAAAAGTGACAAGAGAGAGAGAGAGTGAGAGAGAGAGAGAGAAAGAGAGAGAGAGAGAGAGAGAGAGAGAGAGAGGCACAATAACAAAAAACCCTCTTGGTTCCATTTCTTGGCGTTCATTTTGATGAACATCATTTTATATTATCATATGCACATAGCTATTGAACCTTTGTGATCTTCTCCTATGAATATCCTTATTTGTTCTCACTGTAAATGTTTAGAATCTCATGTAATTTTTCATGTCCAAGTGTAAGTTTTTGTCTTTTACTATGTAGTGGATTTACTTGTAGATTTATAGGCACAGTCTAGTTACAACAAACAAGAAAAACCATGCAACCTGTGTTTCTTTGGGTCTGGCTTACTTCACTTAATATAATTTCCCCAAGTCTTTCTGTTTTTCTTACAAATGATGCAATATCATTCTTTCTGATGGAAGCATAGAATTCCATTGTGTGTGTGTGTATATGTATATATACACATATATATGTATATATACTACATGTTATAGATCCATTTGTCCACTGAGGGGCATCTGGGTTGATTCAATATCTTGGCTATGGTAAACTATGCTGCAGAATATTGTGAAAAGGTTTGGTTTTGAATATCCTAGAACTTCAAGTTTTATGCCATTGATAGTATATGTCAAGTTTCAATTTTCTTTTCTTTTTTTAAAAAAATTATTGCCAGTCCTGGGTCTTGAACTCAGGGCCTAGGTACTATGCCTTAACTTTTTCACTCAATGCTAGTGTCCTGCCACTTGAGCCACAGCTCTACACCTGGCTGCCTAGACTGTTTTTAAACTGTGATCCTCAGATTGCAGCCTTCTGAGACCTAGTACAGTCATGAACTAGCACCTGACTTTCAATTCTCATTTTGAAAATAAAATACTTAAGTTTACTGAGTAACGAACTCCTTCCCAGCTTTCACATCCAGTGCATCTGGATTAGAACTCCTAAAACAGGTCTGGTAAGGTGGTACATGCTTATACTCATAGCTATTTACTTGGGAGGTAGAGATAGGAGGATGGTGGTTTGAGGCCCACCAACCTGGGTGAACAAATTAGAAGACTTTATCTTAGTGATCAGCTGGCCATAGTGGCGGCTGTACTACAGAAAGAAAAGGGAGAAAGGACATAGTCTAAGACCACCTAGGCAAAAGGCAGGAGTCTCTGTCTGAGAAATAAGAAAAAGAGAAGCTAATCAGAATTGTGGGATTGTGTGACAGCTACTATTGCCATCTAGCTATTTGTATTGGTTGCGTCTGTTTCTTTTTTCTGTCTCCAAGGACTTAGTATACTTCCCACTATAATAACCTTGATAGACTAGATGTAGCAATTCTGTTTAAATAAATGAAAGATCAGCATAGTATAGTGAAGACAAACTCAAGTTAGACCCACTGTGTCTGAACCTACTTTCCCCACTAGTTCCTTAACCTCAGTGAATCTGTTTGCCCCTTTATAAAAATAGCATCTTAGCAGTAACAATCTCATTTCCTAGGGTTACCAGGGTCACATAAAATGATTATATACCAGGGTCACCTAAAATGAAGCGTAGATTTTGGTTAGGGCTCAAAGATACTAGCCATTAAAGCAAAATTGCCTCTCATGCTCCTATTAGAGATAAATCTGTAAGGCATACAAGAACACAGTGGACATAAACGACTCACAATATTAGATTTAAAAAATACCATTAGCTGTAACAGCCCCCTTTACAGTTGTGTTGATAGAGACCCAGGCTTCTATCACATCATAAAAAATTGACATGTTTATCTTATCTTCATCACAATGTCTACTCTAACAGTGAAACATCTCCTCTTTCTAAATAGCTGTGAACACACACAGTGTCAAAAGGCCCGTGGATTTAGTCATATAGAGTAAGTGACATTTAGAAAAACAAACAAAAAATATACTGGTTTTATCTGCAAAAAAAAAAAGCAGTTTAAAAAATCCGAATTGTATACATTACCATAAATTAATATTTAAAAAATGTGAACTATGGCATTACTGCCCGTTTAAAATGCTAAATCTCTTTTTCTCTCCTAATAGGAGGCCAGCCAGTTTGGTAGGCTTGGGTCCTACTTAATATACTGACATTTTACAGAATCTTGTGTCTTTGAAAGCATATCTAACTATAGTGCTACACAATTATTTAGCTAATAGTATTTAACAAATGTGTGGTACTGAACTTGATGACATGCTATGGTAAAGTAGCTCCTGCCATTATGGAGGTTGAACTTCAAAAGAAAATAATGGGTATATCATAGCAAGGTCAAAGAAATGCTGACACCACATTCACAGAGTAAAAGTGCACGCAGTATTCCACATAGCTAGCGACACACTGATATGGCAAAAATGTATACATTATCTTATGATTACAAAATGATGTATTTTTGTTACACACCAATTATTATTATTATTTTTTGAGCAGTGCCTGGGTTTGAACTCAGGTTTATATGTATGGGAGGCAGATGCTTGACTGCTAAGCCATGCCTCCAGCCCTCTTTTTTGCATGGGTTATGTTTGAGATAGATTCTCACTTTCTGCCTGGCACATACCTGGACTAATATCCACCAGTTTTAGGATCCCCACAGTCGTTGGGGAGGACAGGCATATGTCACCATGTCTGGCCTCTTTCACAGAGATGAGGTCCTGTAAACTTTTCTGCTTCGATGATTCTGGAACTTCCATTCCCCGCCCCCCAATCTTAGCTTTCCATGTAGTTTACATGGAAGTGCACACCACTGTACCCTACTATGTGTTGAGAAGAGCTCTTACGAACTTCTCTACCTGGCATGGCCTTGTGTCACTCTTTCTGTTCCCACCCTCCCAAGGAAGTAGGATTATAGTGTGAGCCATCAGGGCCCAACATGTTTTGCTATTCAGAAAGATATTCTTCTTGTTTCTTTGCTTTTGTCTTTACAAAAGGCCTACAATAGAAACTCCGCTCTTATACTCACCCCTCCTCCTTCTTCCGCCTTCCTCCTCTCCCTCCTCCTCCTCTCCTCAGTATTGGGGTTTGACTTCAGGACCCAGTAGATGCTAGGCAGGCACTCCACCACTCGGGTCATACTTCCACTTCCGGCTTTTTTTTTGCTTGCTAATTGGAGATAAGAATCTCTTGGATTTGTCTTCTCAGGCTGCCTTCAAACCATGATCCTCAAAGCTCAGCCTCCTGAATAGATAGGATTCAGGTGTGGGCCACCAGCTCCTGGCTCTTAATGCCTTTTTTTTTTTTTTTTTTCTGGTTCTGGGGCTTGAACTGGGCCTGGGTGCTGTCCCTGAGCTCTTCAGCTCAAGATGAGCACTCGACCACTTGAGCCATAGCACCACTTCCAATTTCCTGGTGGTTAATTGGAGATAAGAGTCTCACAGACTTTCCTGCCTGAGATGGCTTTGAACCATGATCCTCAGATCTCAGCCTCCTGAATAGCTAGGATTACAGGCATGAGCCACCAGTGTTCAGCTTTGGAAATGCTTTTTACAAGAAGCCTTCCACACCAGTACTGAGAATTCCAAAAAAGCAAACCATGGCACCTGCTGAACTTACTTTTACTTTACCAGCAGTGAGCATCTGTGTTGGCTTGACATTTCATTTCTTGGAATTCAACAGTTGGTATCCTGGATTTAAGTATCACTCAGTCTTGTCTAGACCATTAAAAGCTATGTTTCTGAAGACCTGTCCCCTGAAAAGGCATTCATATTTCAGACCTATGTGGTTCCAGTGTGCTTCATAAGAAGAATCTAGGTAGTATGAATCTGGGCGGGTGAAAAGCCAAACAACTTATATGAATAATCAAATAGTCACAAGTTTGGTTAAACTGTGCCCTTAGAAAGCATTAGTCTTGGGGCTGGGAAGGTGGCTCAGTGGTAGAGCACTTACCTTGCATGCATGAGGCCCTGGGTTCAATTCCTCAGCACCACATAAGCAAAAAGAAAAAAGCTGCAAGTGGCGTTGTGGCTCAAGTGGTAGAGCGCTAGCCTTGAGCTGAAGAGCTGAGGGACAGCTCTCAGGCCCAGAGTTCAAGCCCCATGACCGAACCCCCCACCCCAAAAAGAAAGAAAGAAAGAACGAAAGAAAGAAAGAAAACATTAGTCTTACTGACTTAGACTATCTTAGATCAGGACTATGTATATGTAGCTAGCTAGTTCCTTGTAGACATTAATATTTCTGCCCCCAAATACATGTCCAAGAAAAATACAAATTATGTAATAAAACTAAGAGTCAATTTAAAAAATGTATTGCTATAATAAAGAATGGCATCTAATTTTGCATTTTATAATGTTTTTGTTGTTGATGTTTCTAATTCCACACCTCAACTTCAATGGAGACACAACCCATGAAACTATTTCTCCTATAAGAAGGCAACACAGCTGAATTGTCTCTTTTACCTAAGTTTTGATTTCTGAGTAAATCATTTTGTTTTTGTTTTTGTTTTTTTTGGGGGGTGAGGGTCAAAACTTCTAAACCAGAGGCAAAAATAAAATAAACTAAAAAAAAGGGCAGGGTTGTCTGATTCTAAGGGAAAGCTCAGTGGGTGTTTTCCCTGTGTCTCAGAGTTGTGGGCGTGGAAACAAGCACTTCCGGTGAATCCAAGTGTCCTGGGATCTCTTGTTAAGCATTAAAATGAGATAGTTTAAGACTAAAGATCAGCAGAGAGTGTCCTTAGGAAATGTGAAATGAAGCTGAGCAAGAATCGAGATTGGAGTTCTGTGTTTTATCTGAGAGAAGGACAATGAGGCAGGGTGATGCAGTCCACAGAAAAGAAGAAGAAGAAGAAAAAAAAGATGGAGGTTAAGTGTTAACAATTCTAATAAAGAATCTCTGAGAATACAAATCAACCCAACAGCTGATCACCTGTTAAATGAAAACAGCAGCTGCCTCCCGAATTTTACAGAGACACGTGGATAAGCTGTTGGTTTGGTGCAAATCTGCTTCGTTTTTTAGAACATACTTTGGGAAGAAACCTTCTCTCCACACTTACTCTACATACTTCGTTGAAAGCTTGAATATCTAGAAATAAAAGTAGACATTCTCTCAGTCAACTGAGATAATAATTTGACAAGTCTGCTTCTAGATAGATGCTTAGATATATGAAATTACTTAAATGCACAATTTGAAGAGCCAAGATGGGGGGATACAGAAGAGAGAATAAAAGAAAACTAACCCAAGACTCCTGTTTTCTTACTTGAGAAAAACATATTTAACTTCCACAAATTTCAAGGAAGGTTTTCGACAGGTTTCAGTGAGTCTCAGAGATTTATCTACAAATAAGTCTGAAATGAACATTTGACTGTTTTCAATTTCCCATTAACATTTTTAATTACTGTTAAAGTAACTTCTTCCAAGCAGTGGCATCAGGTGAAAATAATATATTTCCTTTCAGTTCCTCCTGGTCAGAAAAGTTTTTCTACAGTCATTGCATTCTGAATCCAATTTCATAGGTCTAATATTTTGAATGTGTCCAACTACACAGTATTTCTCTCTTAGAAAATCTGACACAATGACGAGAATTCATAGCAAAGTTTCCCCATTCAGGCAGCCATTTCTTGAGGGAATTGCAAAAAGCGCTGCATAGAAACAGTTAATGTGGATATATCTCTCTGAAATTGGCAAATGGCTTTTATTTCCTCTAATATTCTAACTGGAGATCTGAGCTCACTTTTTTTTTTTCCTGTCCATAGGCTCAAAAAAAAAAAGGACTGTATTCGCTAATTATACATCCTGAAAAGAATTTGGTTCAGTGTAAGATGATCCTAGTGATATGCTAATCCTTTTTTCTGCTTGGAGCTGCCTGAAGCTGGTGTCTAACATTTTTTTTTCAACTGTATGACAATAAAAGTTCTGGCGACAAAAGAAATAAATGGGCAGCTAAAGAAGGTATAGCTAAACACATGGCAGGCTGCCTCTCCCCTCTGTTCTGGCTGCTCTTTTGTAGACTCTGGTTTGGTACCCTCAAGTCAATAGACGAAATCCAGCCACCTTAGCAACTTAGTATGACACCCAAGCCCTCTCTCTTTACATTCATGAATAGTCAGCACCCAGCAGACAAAATAGAACTAATCTTTTTTGACAGAATTGTTCAATTTTAGAGGAAAAGCTTTTGAGTCGTCCACACATTTGCAGAATATGAGACAACAATGGCTGTAATCAAATTTTAAAAACAACAGTGGCCAACAGGGCTGGAAAAAAAAAAGTCTCTTTGAATTCAATAGCACATTCAGCCGGTCCCAATGGTCATAAACTTGGGGCAAACATTAATTTCAATATGTGAGAGAGATAAACAAACGGAGAAGCAATGCCGTAGCCTCATGTTGGGCTCTGGTGCGGTAATGCCTTCTGCTATGATATACACATTTTCTTTCCTGTTTCCTTCCTTCCTCCCCTCTTTTCTTCCTTCCTTCCTTCCTTCCTTCCTTCCTTCCTTCCTTCTCCCTTCCTTCTTTCTCCCTTCCTTTCTCATTCTCTCTTTCTTTTTTCTTTCTTTCTCTCTCTGTCGCTGTCTCTACTGATACAAATTTTTCTTTTCTTTCAGAAATAATTTGTTTGCAGAGAACAACAAATCTCAATATAAAATGTTTTTTTTTAAAAAAAAAAACAAACCAACATTTGTGTGTAGCATTTTGAAAGCTATTTTACCTTGTAGAAATCCTGTCATATATCAGTCAGTTACAAATCTAACATGTGCTAAAACTGAATCTTCTCCCCCACCCCACCCTATTTAATACAAGGCTTCTCTATACCTTTGAAGACAATATGAGCAAGAAGAAAAAAAAAATCTATCCAGTTCATGGCAAAAACAGAAGTTAGCAACACGGTCCATGCAGCTGCAACATTGCATTTCAAATTCAGTTTCCTCATAGGAAGAGGGCTAATCCTGCCCCCGTAATTCCCTACAGCCAAAATGTGCCCCCTCCCCGCGTGACAGTGCAATGCAAAGACACTAGCACGCTTATCTTGCCTAACCAGATGGCCGACTTGGATCAATGCACACACGCCACGATCAATGGGAGAGATAAAGAATTAGGAAAACAGTGGTACATGCTCCCAGAAAGCTTGTACACTGCATAATTATTTTATGATTCTACACATGGCTACATGTGATACTGAAGTAGAGAAGGAAAGGATAATTAGAGTGCCAGGAAGAATTTTGTAGTAGACTACACTTTGTCTGTCAGCACTTCCCACTCTAGCAAACTCACTGCCCTTATCTGAAAGTGAATTTCGAAAACATGAGCAAAAAAATGGCAGGGAAGGTATTTTCCTTTTTTTTTTGCCAGGCCCCCCGTCACATCCCAAAGTTTAGTTCAAAGCCAGAGGAAGCTGGCTGAAATTTGGATATGTCTCTCATTAGCCACCCCTAGCTGCCCAGCCAGGGAAACCCACCAGAGAGTATTTGTGTGTGGGATGCAGACTGAAGTCAAGAAGAATTTGGTCACCAAGTAATTCGGTCAAGTTCATTCAGGAAAATGGAGCAAGAGAAAGCTTTCCCTTCATTTCTGTTTCCTGATTGGCTAACCAAAGGTTTAGTTCACACTTAAACTAAGCGGGGATGGGGTGGGGGTAGGGGGAGTATGGACTTACAATCCTTACCACTCAGGCTGTGCAGAAACTATATGAGAGTGTAAAACTGGTACAATGCTACTTTATCTGAATTCAGACCAAGATCATAAACCAGAACACATGTTGCCACCCTAACTGTGGTAATATATATCATCAGAAAAACACAGTTTCTTTGGCTCCTAATACATATAGGAATTTGAGAAATGATTGCATTATTATTTGCCAATAATTGTCCTTTATACTGTACTACTCCAAAATTTTACTCTTTTATTGTCTTGAATTGAATACAAATAAAAGTTGAGTTCAGTTTTCCTTTGGGTTTGAGACTCAGATGTCATGGTAATTAAAATATTCACTGAACTTTTGTACCTTTTGTTTAAATGTGAAGAGAAATGAGAACTGGGATCACAAATTAAACTCAGCTCTCTACTATTATCAACCTAAAAAAAAACCCTGTGGATAAGTTTAAGGGGTTTATTGCATTCAAAATAAAGATTCAATATGTAAGTCATTAAAGTAACTCCAAATTAATTCCTAAGGATCAGCAAAATATAGTCTGGGTAAAAAAAAAAAATCAGAGGTTAAAAAAAGAAGAAGAAATGTTGATAACTGAAAAGCCTGTACTGTCTTCATTCTAAGTTATTTTACTAGGGTAAATATGAAGCTTTGGGTTTGTGTATGATTCTGTCATTCTTTCTCTGTGATGTTCTTTTTTTTTTTTTTTTTTTTGCCAGTCATGGGGCCTGAACTCTGGGTCTGGGCACTGTCCCTCAGCTCTTCAGCTCAAGGCTAGTGCTCTACCACTGGAGCCACAGCGCCACTTCCGGCTTTTTCTGTTTATGTGGTGCTGAGGAATCGAACCCAGGGCCTCAGGCATGCAAGGCAAGCGCTCTACCACTGAGCCACCTTCCCAGCCCTCTCTGTGATGTTCTGTGTAGTCGTCTAGTGATCCCTGCCCCAGAACATTCCCTCCTTGAACTTAGCACAAAAAATGGAGAGGGTTAGGTATAACCTAACACTTAACTTCCCTGCCTATAATCAGATTTTGAGACAGATCCTGGTCTAAAGACTCGGTGCAAGCCGGTCTCCGGTGGCTCACGCCTATAATCCTAGCTACTCAGGAGGCTGAGATCTGAGGATCACGGTTCAAAGCCAGCCTGGGCAGAACAGTTCATGAGACTCTTATCTCCAATAAACCACTAGAAAACCGGAAGTGGTGCTGTGGCTTAAGTGGTAGAGCGCTCGCCTTGAGCTGAAGAGCACAGAGACAGCACCCAAGCCCAGAGTCAAGCCCCATGACTGACAAAAAAGAAAAAAAAAAAAGACATGGTGCATATTTCCACATCTAGTTTTAGTTCAGTACTATAACTTTGCCTTTTAGGGCTTCTCTTTTCTCTCCAATAAGTGTATGCTTTTTCCAACAGAATGACATGTTCATTTAGTGTTTCTTTTGGTATAAGAACTGATTCTACATGGACTATACTTGATATCATATAGCTGAGCTTTAGGAAGTGGATAAAGTCTTTCCATATTGGGAGATGATAGGAACTGAGTAGGAGAATGTGTGAGGTTCAGGTTAAGAGATGGACTCAATTCTAGACTTCAGGAAAGGTGAGGCATCTAGACCTGAGTCCCCAGTAAAAAGCTGGAAACTCTGGAAAGAATCTTATCCACTCACAGCTCATCAGTACCCAAGGCTTCCTGAAAAAGCAAACCCAAACTTTCTCAGGAGTAAATCTCATCAAATAAAACTCCCAGGTTTTGGTGGGGGTAGGGTGGGGTGGGGGAAGTTGGGGCGGCGGGGGGGGGGGGGGGGGGGGGGGGGGGGGGGGGCTTGTAGTGGATTAAGAGGAATAAAAAAGCTAGGCACCAGTGGCTCATGCCTGTAATCCTAGCTGCTCAGAAGGCTGAGATCTGAGTATCCAGCCCAGGTAGTAAAGTCTGTGAGATTCTTATCTTCAATTAACCACCAGAAAACTGGAAGTGGTGCTGTGGCTCAAGTGGTAGAGTGCTTACCTTGAGCTGAAGAGCTGAGGGACAGTGCCCAGCCAGAGTTCAAGCCCCATGTCTGTCAAAAAAAAAAAAAAAAGAGGAATAAAATGTATGGGCTTACACAACAAAGGAATCGTAAATAAGTGAGTCAGCGAAAACAATAAGCAATAGATTTAGCTAGCCTAGGATGAAGTTATCGGAACTTATCAAATATAGAATAAAAAAGTGTGTATACTTTTTTTTTTTGGTTTTTAACACTTTACTAAAAAACATCAACAACAGTCTATCAGAAATGACAAGACTGGCTGAAATTGTAGCTCAGTAGCAAAGCACTTGCCTACAAGTATAATGCCCTGGGCTCGATTCCCCAAAAACAAAAATGCAATTAAAAATAACAAGGCACTGTGGCTCACACATGTAATCCTAGCTACTCAGGAGGCTAAGATCTGAGGATCATGCTTCAAAGCCAACCCGAGCAGGAACGTCTGTGAAATTCTTATCTTTGATTAACTACCAAAAAGCCAGAAATAGAACTGTGGTTCAAGTGGTAGTGCATTAGCCTTGAGCACTAAAGTTCAGGGCCGGTGCCCAGGTCCTGAGTTCAAGCCCCAGGATTGACACAAAAGAAAAAAAAACCAAAAGCAAAAGAACAAGGTAGATTTGAAAAATACCTCTGCAATATTTTTTCAAAAAAATTGAGGGGAAAATGTGCATATAATGCGTACTCGTGTGTATAATTCAATGAGTTTTAACAAGTGCATATCTTTGGAAAACACCACCAAAAGCCACACCAACTATTTCTATCATTCTGGGATGCTGCCTTGTATTCTCTGAAGTGGGTTTCTTCTACTACCAGTAGTTCTTGGCCACCATTGATTCAGGTTGTGTTTCTCTAACATACTTCACATTTTCTAGAATTTTATATAAACTAGATTATGCATTATGCACATTTTTGAACCTGGCTTCTTTTACTCAGCATAATGATTCTAGGTTCATCTATTTTATTTGTGTGTAACAGTAGCTTATTTTCCTTTATTAGTTAGATGTCACTGTATATACAGTAGACTGGTGGTACCCATGGATATATAATTGACACCACTGAAAGAAATTTGGCAATGCTCAATTACCTATACTAGACCTATGTACCTATGTCTGAGTATTCATGACTTGAGACCACAGACAAGAGGCTACTGTCACAAATGTTATTGTTGCACCATTATAACACTGCTTACCAAAAAACAAATATTATTTCCAATAATGCAGTGCTTGACTTCAACTTTCCCCCATGACACCATATAATTTCAGCTAAAGACATGAGCCTTACAACTAATGTAAGCTTTCACCTTATCACTTAACATGAGTACCATAACTTTAAAAAAAGCTTTATGGTTTATATTTTTTATGATCTTTAAGTAGATGTACAAAGCAGTTGCCATGTAAGAAAGCAGTTTATGAACACAATATACATCCTGACCAATGTCACCCCTTTCAGCATCCTCAGCCATCTCTACCCTACTCACCCCTTCCTTCAGTCCCCTTGATTTTGTAAGATATACACTGAATTCTTGACTGCATTCCTCCTCTCTTCGGGGTGGGGGGCACCATTTGCTTCTGGGGAGGTAGATTTTCACAAAACGAATGGCAAGGAAACAGCCAATCACACAAGAACTTCAGCTCCCAATAACCTGGGAATAATGGAAGCCTTCCTGGAGCTATGTCAGTAGAGCTGTGCAGTTCACATGGGAATTTAAAAACTTTTGTTTTATAAGCTTATTTTTTCTTGTATGTTATATTTTGACCACTCTTGGTCAAAATTGCATGCAATAAGTCTGTAGCTAGGAAAGCTCACCGTACCACATTTGAAATATCCCATTCCTCACCCTGTGGACATTTGGCTTGTTTCCAGTGTGGGCTGGTTGTAAATGAAACTGCTGAACAGCCATGTGGAAGTCTATGTGGTCCCATGTTATCATTTGTTTTGAGTAAGCACGGAGAAGTAGAATAGGTCATCATATACTAGAATATACTCAACTATTGAAAAATGCTAGAACCTTTGCTTAGGCTGTACCTTGGAAATGGTTGTGCTAGAATAGCATATGAGATTCTAGTTGTGCCAAATCTTCTTCAGAACTTGATATTGTCATTTTTAATGCTATCTAATGAGTGTGCTATAAGTTCTACTGTGGCTTTAATTTGCATTTCACGATGATGAATTACATTGCTCATTAAATACTCTTGTATCTTGTATTTTGAGGTATTTGTTCAAATTTCTTGCCTTTAAAAATTTTGTTGTTATTCTATTCATTTGCAAGAGCTTTTTTTTGTATCCTGGACATACATCTTTTGTTATGTGTAATATTTTCTCCTTTTAAGTTATGCTCCAATGACTTGAATTTGTTGTTTATCCAATGCTCTATTTTGAAGAAGAAAAGTTTGAAGTTTTGATAAAGTCCAATCTATCAATGTTC
Source organism: Dipodomys spectabilis (assembly GCF_019054845.1). Lineage (NCBI taxonomy): Eukaryota > Metazoa > Chordata > Mammalia > Rodentia > Heteromyidae > Dipodomys > Dipodomys spectabilis. The sequence continues at coordinate 2,523,601 of NW_024870750.1, forward strand.
TGTTTTATAACTATGATTTTTTGGCTATTCCAAGTTTGCAAAATATTTTATCTCCTACATTTTAAGGAGTCTTACAGAAGTAGGGCTAAGGTCTATAGATCACAGTTTGAGGCCAGCCTGGGCAAGAAAAGAAAAAAAGACCGAAATGGAGCTGTGGCTCAAGTGGTAGAGAACTAGCCTTGAGCACAAAAGCTCAGGGACACTGAAATCTCTTAAAGCCTTGAGCATAAAAGCTCGGAGACAGCACCTAGGCCCTGAGTTCAAGTCCCAGGATGTACAGGCACACACACACACACACACACACACAAATTGCATAGATACTCTTATTGCTTCTATTTAGACCAATGTTAAATTATTCAGCTTGCTGGGCATAGCAGTTCACATTTGTAATCCCAGCACTTGAGGTACTTAGGCAGGAGGACTACATAGTGAATTTGAAACCTTTCTAGGCAACTTACCAAGACCATGTCATAAACTAACAAACAAATAAATAAACAAGTCACTCAGCTTTTAGTATCTCATCATCTGTAGGGAAGACCAGTTATATGCAGATTCAGGATGTTGCTATCTTCCATTCTGAATATCATAGGTTGCTTGGCTTATCCAGTTCTTTAGATTTTTCTAAACAGTTGCCACCAAGTTCTGGGGAACATCTTGTCATAGAATTATCCCTATGGATGTGGTCCATTGGTCACTGCTTCTGTTTCTCCTAAAATTCCTTCTAATTTCATTAGATTTTTGATCCTTAATAGAAGAGTCCCAAGAAATGATTCATGGCCTACTTAAGCATTTATCTCAAAAAACAAAAAGGGGAAGACCTCGGTGCCTCTAATCATATAAAATAATATTTATCAAAATGAACTCCAGGAAATGGAAACAAAAGGGTTTTTTTCTTCCTGTTTCTTGTCTTGTTTGTTCACTTATCTCTCTTTGGGAACTAAGGGGGAAATGGAGGGTGAACAAATGCAGCAGTGGTTCTCACTAGACACTATATCGAAAATGAACTATACCACGTGTGAGCAGGGATGAGAGCAAAAAACGAATGAAGGGAGAGCTGACATTGCCCAGAAAGAAGTGCACTCATTACCTGACTTACGAAATGGTAGCTCCTCTGTATATTACCTTTATAATAAAATATAATTAAGGAGAAGGCTAAGACAGAGAAGAAGAGGAAAAAAAAGGAGAGAGAGAGAAAAAATCACAGCACTACAAACCAGCTCTGAATCTGAGGTGTGGAGGGATCTTGGGGGTGTCAGAATGATAAATGCTAATTCTAGAATAAATATATTTTATTTAAAGAAACATCATGCTCATGATATACTCCCAGATGTACTAAGATGCTATTTCCAGCCAAGACTGATAAAAACGTCAATGAGAGAAAAGGTTAGACATTGTTCAGCAGTCTGAAGTCTTATGGCCTTGCTTCTTTAAAGTTCTTAGATATTTCCGCCTTTGCCTTTCCTGGAGTGGTCCATCAGTGACACCAATACACCTCATGACCAGAGTCAATGGCCAAGGAAAGCCAGTCAAAATCTTTTATCTCAGGAATTGAACCTAGAGGTAAAAGAGGAGTTACTAGAGTCAAAAACTATGGGGGCACAGGATCCAGGGCCATGTTTTGCCATGCATGAGAAGAGCAGATGTTGCAAAGTTGGCCAATGCAGAGAAGCAAACAACTAGAACAGGTGTCAGAAAGAGCGAGGCAAGTAACCCTCGGTAAGCCATCTTCCTTGTGTATAAAATGGAAATAACAATTATCTGCTTTTCACTGAGTTGTTGTAGGATTAAACTATTAATTGATGAGTTATATGGTTCATTGATTTATCCCAAGCTCCTAAAACAGTGCCTCAACTAGAGTATATGTTCAATAAATGTCAAAGAAATAAATGAATGTTAATTACATAATTGAGAGGAGATTCTGAATAGATATAGAGACACACACGTCTAGAGATTAGGATCAGTCATAAATTCAGAATCATTCATGAATACATTTATCAAATCTAAGAAAGTAGCTATAATAAAAGGAAAGTCCTTCAGATTTTAAAGTATGCTACATCTATAATATTTAAGTATACCTCAAATTTTGAGACATGTCTGACATATCAATGTTACAAAAAATATAGTCCAAAATTATAAATGAAGGTATAGAGAGCATATGAGAAGTAGAGCATTCAAATAAACTATAGAGCTGGGGGAAGTGGTTAAGAACTTAAGGAATAATGGGAGAATGCAACTGGATTCTTACATCGCATTATAATAATAACAACAAAAAACCCTCAAGCTAGGTTAAGGAATTGAAAAAGCCACACATAAAACAGAATGTAATAATGACTGAAGGAAGCAGGTTTAAAAATACTTTGAGATAGAAAAGAACTTATGAACTAATCCTTTCTAAAACTAAAGGGTAGCTGGTGATGATGGCTGACACCTGTAATCCTAGCTACTCAGGGGGCAGAGATCTAAGGACCTCAGTTCAAAGCTAGCCAGAGCCAAAGCACAAAACTCTATGAGGCTCTTATCTCTAATTGATCACCAAAAAGCCAGAAGTAGAGGTGTAGTTCAAGTGTTAGAGTGCCAGCCTTGAATGAAAAAGCCAAGTGAACATAAGGCCCTGAGTTCAAGCCCCCATTCTCTCTCTCTCTCTCTCTCTCTCTCTCTCTCTCTCTCACACACACACACACACACACACACACACACACATACACACACACCCCTAAATTGTTATAATAGAAGGGCGGATGGGAGGTGTCATTGACCAAAAGAAATTTAAGAGCTATAACAACCACATATGATAAATGGTCCATTTTTTGATTATTAATTTTAATGAAGTTTTAAAGGTCAGTACTTGGTGGTGGAAGTTATACTGATGAACTAAAATTGGCAAAGTGTTGATGATTGTTGCAGCTTAGTGATGACTACATTAGAGTTCAATAGAACATCCCTCCCCACTCTTGTTTACGTTTGAAAATGTTCCTAGCTGTAACTAATAAACAAACTGTTAAAATGATTAGCACAGACTTTCAGATGAAGAACTTAAAAGGATTCACAGTTGAGTGTTGGCCAACCTGGCTAATATAAATGTTATTCTTTAGCAATTGAGATCATTATCTCTGATTAGACAGGTATTTGGGGGCTATTTGGCTTAACCTGTAGATATACATAGATTTTTGAAAGTGATAAAAATAGTCCTAGAGTAAAAGCAGATGATAAGAAGATGTGACACTTTTAACTTTTTAACACAAAACACATATTCTCTGTGTGGTATTTTCTAACAATGACTGAGATGCTCAGATTCCCCAAGAAGAAAATTGGAGGCTTCAATTTCCTGCATGTCCAAAAGACAGCTTAGGGGAAAAAATAAATCATGTAAAACTTTCCTTTTTATCACAATGATGAGGGTCATATCCAGGGCCTTAACATGCTATATTAGCCCTACCACTGCTACATCTCCAGCCTGAGAATCCAGACAATTTTCATTTTCCTTCCAGAATACCATAGTAGAAATTTTCCAAGATGTTCTCAATGATCTCTGAAATGGAAGACAGTATACAACTCATTTTATCTTTAGGCATGACTAGAAGCTCATTACACCTGCTGCACAAGTGTCCTGTGCCCTGGAATGGGTAGCATTATAAGGTCAGGGACCAGGCTTGTAAGACTCACCACCATAGCCCATCCTCTCCTTAACAGTGCCTGGCACATCTATATGTTCAACAAATATCATCTGACTAATTGATTGAATGTCTTTATTTAGTATTTTTATCTTAAATTTACTAGCCGCTATACTCTGTTCTATGGTTTAAAGATGTCAGTTTTTTCTTTTAAGTTGAGAAATATCAAATAAAGGATTTAGATTCCCAGAAGATTAAATACTAAAACTCTCATAGCAATCTTTAAATTTTTATTCTTAGGGGACTAGTGTGAATTTGAAGGACTTTTATAATGCCTAATGCTCTAGGAAGTTAGCCAAAAACTGCCATCGCCATCATTAGAAGTTTCAAAACCTTGAGAACTTTTCTCCCAGTGTGTTTAAGAGCATTTCAGTTCATTCTGTATAGGGAATGCAATGGTTTATGTTGACTTTTTTTTTTTGTCTTTCCTTACCTTCCCCTAAGTAACACCACAGTCCCCTAAGTAACACCACAGTTTCTTTTCAGGGTCACACACGATTCCAGCTGCCTTTTTGGTGTGTGGAAGATAGCTCTACGTGCTTCCTCCAGCTCTCCTGGCTCTAATAAGAGACAATCCGCACGCCACAGTACAGTTTCCCAGCAGGATAAAAGCTAGTTTCTATAAGGTAATATTTCTCTCTTGAGAAAGTATAGTTTGTAACTCTGGCACGATCCAATTTCCAGGTCATCTTTGCTTGCTGGGAAAAAGAATCCTTAGGAAGAGAAGTTGCTCCCTGGAGAGAGAAGAAAGCAACAATCGGCCCCTGAACTGACCCTTGTTCTGGAAGGATGCTACAATGAGCCCCAGGGAGGCTGTGGAGCTGGAGGGCAGAAGGGTTTTGGGTGACCACAGAAGAGAAGATCCCTTAAATGGGGTGACTTGCACAGCCCTCTGCAAAGCTCTTGCAAACATACCAGTGCGGCCATCCACTGTGCTCTGATCATTTTCAAGTGGTGGAGTTTCTCAGCGGATTAATAGGATATTGCAGTGGTTTTCTAAAATGCACGCACACAGAATCGTTTAATGCCATGTTCAAGGGCAGAAAGACAGATACGGTATTCTAGTGAAGGCACAACGAACAATAAAGAGAAACAGTAACAACAAAACCAGACCATCTTCACCAACAAAAGACTCTCCACCTCCTCTCTCTCTTCTCCCTGGCCAGGAGAATTCTTGTCTCCACTGAATCTCCTTTTGAAGCCCCCCTGCTACGCTGGGACTTCTCCCACCAAGTTTCCTGGGAAATGCAGGAGGAAACATTCACCTTTTACCTTTGCTTACTCTAACTCCCAAACAATTCACCAAGGAAACTTCTTTGTGACCTTCCGAGTTTATCTTAATTTTTTCAAACATCTACATAGACATTTTTTTACTAAAAAAGGAGAAAAGAAAAAAAATAACAACAAGCAATCACTCAGTGGAAAATTGCATACTGTATGGCTGCTTCAGGTTGAGGTTTACATCATTATTTGGCCATATTTGCTAAATGTCTTACCTGCTTTATTATCTGTTGTTTCACATGTGGGCTGCTTTTGATTTTTAATTGCTTTTATTTACCAAATGTCTTATTCATTATATTATCAGGTTTTTCAGATGGGTTCTCTTTTTTTGTTGCATGGTACAGAGAGTCTAGCCTACCAAACCTGGTGACTTGCACAGTAAGCCAAACCTGTCAAACATACAGCACAGGCTGAGTTCAGAGAGGTCATAATCAGTGACTAGTTTCGAGTGTGTGTGTGTGTGTGTGTGTGTGTGTGTGTGTGTGTGTGTGTGTTTGTTTGTTGCTTTTTTAAAAAAATATTTTCATCCTAAGGGTCAAAGCTTTCAACAAGGACTAAAAAATTCTCCTTCAAATAGGAAAATTTAAGTTGGGCACTTGTAACTCACACTTTTAACTCTAGCTACTTAGGAGGCTAAGATCTGGAAATCACAGTTCAAAGCTAACCTGGGCAACAAAGTCCACAAGACTCTTATCTCCAATTAGCTACTAAAACAAATTTAAAAGGTTGGAAGTGGAACTGTGACTCAACTGGTGGAGTCTAGCCTTAAGCAAAAAGCTCAGGAAGAACACTCAGGCCTTGAGTTTAAACACTGGCAATTTCTTTGACAAGGATCAATTGTTTTGTGTTAAATAACTATGATTGTTCAAAAAGACTATTTCTTTGTCTTCCTATCACTTTCTAAAAATAAACAAGCAAGGAAATAAAGCTATATGAAATTTATGTGAGTGCCTAGATTTCTAAAAATACTTATGTGGATAAGCATAGACTAATAATGTCTCTGGGAACAAGAGTTAACAATGGAAAACACTTTCAAAAGGTTATAGTTCATAATAAATTGACTTGAGTATAATATAGTGTATCGTGTTGTTGGATGCTTATGTTTTACATTTTCCATCTTTTCATACAAATACTGGATAGAAAAATGTTTTGCCTTTTCTATTCTCTTTTTAAAAGTCTAGACTTATGGGCAAACACAGAATTATCTGGACTCCTGTAATAAACACATGGTTATAGATTCCAGTAAGCTCTAGAGGTCTGGTAAGCTATGAGGGCAAATCATGTTCAACAAAAGATCATAACACCATAGAGAAAAACCTTCCCACCATGGAGCATATGCTGATTTATTTGCCTCCCCAAACTACTGTTTAGAAGAGAATGGATTCTGGTTGCTCTGAAGGTTTTTCCTTTCTATGTAGTACTTTTGTATTAGGCCAACTGCATTATCATTTGAGTTTTACTCAGAGTTAGCAACTACATATACTTTCTCCATACCTTTAGACTGCTGTTGTTATAGCAGCCTGGAGGCTGAAACAACAGTTTATCTCTAACAGTTCTGGAGACTGGCTACCCACAATCAGGGTAGAGACATGGCAAGGCCCTGATACAGGCCCTCCCCCGGCTATCTATGCTCTTCCATGCTCTTCCTTGAGACACATACACAGGGAAAGAATTCCTGTTTCCTCCTCTTATAAGAACATCAACCCCAACCTCCTGAGTTGCTGGTAACCTCATCTAACTCTAACCACCTCCCAAAGGCCCTACTTTCAAATGCTATCATCCTGCTTCAACATATGAACTTGGAGGAAAATAAACACTCAGTCCCTAACATGTACAGTTAATGTATAGGTTCTTCAAGGTATGGTTAGGCACCTCTGAGAACTCTCGATCATTAAGCATGCATGTGTGTTTATTTATGAGAAAGCATATCTCAAGGGATACAGAAGGTAGGAGAAACTCCAGAAGCTTCCTCCAAGGAAGACCCTAAAAGGTAAGTAGGGATTATACCATCTCCTAGCCATGACACATAAAGGTAGCCTGAATGCCTTTTTCTGCATTTTCTCATCTGCTATAAGCTTTGCCACCAAGAGTCTCTGGTTCAACTCCTAGCTTGTCTGTTAAACCTGTGGAATTCTCTGCAGGATCCATCCTTCCCTCCTCTCTTTTCCTCTTCCCTCCCTTCCTCTTCTCTGACTTCCCCTTCCCTTCCCTCCTCTCTTCCTCTTTCCTCCCCTTCCCCCCCTTCCATCTATTATACTACTTTCTCCTGGATTTCCCACTTTCCTTCTGGAAATTCCTTCATGGCTCCATGATAGAGAAATGTTCCTTCTCACCAAAGTTGCTTTCCACCTGTGTCCATGTACTCCATCTCCTCTTACTCCGCAGTCCTCCCTGAGTGGTCTCATCCATGTGTGGATGACGCTACCTCCCAAAGGTCTTCATGCCTCACACCACCACAGATACCACAGACAGCTCCTTGGAGCATCTACAGAAATCCAACATGAACAGATCTCATTTCTTCCGAAATAAATCCTGCTCTTCAATTTCCAGCCTAGCTGAACAATCCCATGTGACTCCTTACCCTTCTCTCTTCCTCCACTTCCATTTCGTTCCCAGGAATGAGTTGCTGCCCATGGGTTCCCAAACTCACATGCCTGTACCTTTCTCTCTGCCTTTTCCTTTGACTTAACTAACTGGTCTGTTCACTACTTGGTCGTTTTTCTTTTTTTAAAGGGTAGAACCCCTACAGAGGATAATTTATTTTGAAAATGGGGGAAAAGAGGTGAGGCAAGTGTAATCGTTCAAGGTTCAGGCAAGCCAGACACCTGTAATACCCAGGAATGTCACAGGACCCACGCAGCTCTCTCAGGTATCTTACAGTCCATCACTAGTACGGTGCTACCAGAGTAATTGTATCCTAAGGTCATTTTCTTTTTGCTTATTTTTATTATGAGAGACTAAGATTCATTCAAAAATACTGAATACAGTTAGTGAATATAGTTAGTATCTATTACCCATGAATTTCATTTTAACCCAGTAAAACATCATAACATGACCTATTAGCATCAGAAGGCAGTTCTCCTCAGATATTATCTAGAATCACCAGTCTACACATAGATTGCCAACTGGTAGTTCGTATACCTGGTGTGATCCACACATAGGCTGGATCTGACTTTAGCTGCCAGTTAAGTTCAAAGTTCCGATGGAGAGCAAATTGTAATTGGATATAAGGATGTCTTAGGCAACATTTGAGTTATAGTAAAAAAATCTGATATGCAAATTTAACAAGGCATCCTGTGTTTTTATTTGTGAAATCTGGCAATCCCATGCTTTTCTGTCTTATTCCTTTGAATTGCTTTTTTTCCTCCCAATATTGAAAACTAATAGATTTTTTTTTCAATCTTAAAGTTCAGATCTCCGGAAGTGAGGAAGTCTAGATTTGGTCTCTGTAGAGGCTGGTCCTGTTACATAAGGCCTGCTCACCACAGGTCAGAGCAACCCCTTTCTGTCTCTGAGCAAAATTACTAATATTTAAGCCATTTGATAGCAGCAATTCTTAGAGCTAACAGGAAAGTTAACTGTTTCTTTCATTCATTTATTCATTAAAATGAGAAAGAAAAAAGAGATAATAGGGCCATATATATTTCAACCAGGGAGAAAATTACATTTCTTTGAGGACACTTTTCCTATGTATTTCCTCACCTCAACCAGCTTATTCCCAAAGAAGGATTTACATATGGAAAAACATGAGAAGACAGACCCAGTGAAATCACTGATTACAAAAAGAAAATTCACATTTTTTTCATTCTTCTTTTCCTTGAGATAAAAATTTCCCCTGGTAGTAATTGAGTTGAGAAGATAAGGAGAAGAAGAGAGAACATTGATCAAAAATACAAGAGATGGGCTGGGAAGGTGGCTCAGTGGTAGAGAGCTTGCCTTGCATGCATGAAGCCCTGCGTTCGATTCCTCAGCACCACATAAGCAAAAAGAAAAAAGCCGGAAGTGGTGTTGTGGCTCAAGTGGTAGAGCGCTAGCCTTGAGCTGAAGAGCTGAGGGACAGTGCCCAGGCCCAGAGTTCAGGCCCCACGACTGGACCACCCCCACCAAAAAAAAAATACAAGAGATGAATCTGGGCACTGAGGCTCAGGACTGTAAATCCCAGATACTTGGGAGGTTGAGATCTGAGGATTGCAGTTTGAAGCCAGCCAGGGTAGAAAAGTCTGTGAGACTCTTAACCACCAGAAAACCAGAAGCGAAGCTGTGGCTCAAAGTGGTAAAGCACTAGCTTTGAGCTGAAAAAGCTCAGAGCCAGAGCCTAGGCCTAGGTCAAGCCCCATAACCAACACACAACAAAAAACAGGAGCTGGAGTCAGATATGTATGAGCTATATATATTGTGGCTTTGTAGGAATGATATTAATTTTTTTTTCCAAAACAATTCTCTCCTCTGTAGATGTGAAGAGGAGGATAGAACCATAACTTTGGACCATCTTCAAAGGTGAATAGTTAAAAACAATGTGGGCAAATTGCTAAGCACAGCATTTATATGAAGTAAGCATTCAAAACATATGAAAACTGGGCATTGATGGCTCATACCTATAATTTTAGCTACTTGGGAAACTGAGATTAAGGATTATGGTTCTAGGCCAGCCTGAGAAACAACAAAAAAACCATGAAACTCTAGCTCAGTGAAGGGAAGATAGATATGAAGACACATGCTTGTAATTGCAGCAAGGACAGAAAATCTAAAATAGGTGGATCATGATCCAGGTATAAGCTGGGCAGAAAGTGAGGCCCTAACTCAAAAATAACCAGCAAAAAAGACAAAAAACAAAAACAGGACTGGAAGAATGATAGTAGAGTATCTACCTACAAAGCAGAAATATCCAAGCTCAAACTCAAATACTGCCACAAAAAAAAAAAAAAAGCAAGGAACTGTTTTCTATGACCCCTCCTCACCCACAGGTCACCTTCATAGGCTACTTCCAGGTGGTAAACAAAGAATAAATTATAGCTAAAAATGGAGCCACGGCTTCTGCCCAGAAGAGATCAAACTGGTAAATCATTCTATCTCCTGCCCCAGACGCTAATGAAACAGCATCCCTTTTACGTTCCTTACTTTAAGTAACTGCATAGAGAAAGTTCTCTTTAAGCAAAACGATTGTGTGTGCACATCATTGAGGGCCTCTATTTATCACTAGTGGTCCCTCAGACCTTCCTGAGGACATCTCACTTGTCCTGCTCTAGGAGAAGTTTCAGAAAGAGCAGGCGCATTTTGTCCCTTCTTGGCCTGATCTTTTCTGTTGATATTCTCCTCAGAGGAGCCTTGAGATGGTGAGAAGGCAAACGGATCCCATCATTCACAATGGAGATGACATTGGGTTCCTCTGGACCCTCTCACGTGCTAAACAGGCACATGAGCTCCATGCAGAGAAAGGAGTGTTCTTGGGTTTTCAGGAGCCAGAGGCACAAGTGAAGACAATGCTTCAGGAGGGAAAAAAATCTTTTGAGAAGGGACTTTGGAGCTCACTCCTCCCAGCCCTCATAGCTTTGCCTATGTGTGTTTTAACTTGAGAACTGTAATATTCTGCTCATTGGCAAATAGAGAAAAGATGATTGAAGACCACCCACCTAAGTCAGATTCTACCTTTTACAAAAATCGGAAATTGAGGACCAGAGTGGTTATGTAGTTTCAATGAGGTGACTCCAGAGCAGAATTACCCAGGTCTTGCCAACTTCTAGCCCAGCTCTTTTTCTAATGAATTCTCCATTTCTAGAGGTCCTTGGATCCCACCTGAGAAATGGCTGTGCTAGGAGAGAGGGAGCCATGGGTCAGACCACAGAGTAGCACTGCCAATCAGCCAGGGCTCTCCCTGACTGGTTTCATCTAACCAAGAAGCTGGATCAGGAATGCATCTTTGATGTGTAAATACGAGCCCAGGGATCCTCAGAAAGCTCAGAGCTGTGGATCTACTTGAGGTCAATCCCTCAACCCCAACACCCCCACCCACGCTACTGTCATTAAATAAAATACACTGTCCATATAAGCATATAACCAAGGCAGAATTTATTTGAGAAATCATATTTGTGAGAATGACTTTACTCATGGGCCTGAGAGGAATGTGACACTTTCTAAAGAAGGTGGAGAGGAGGAGCTGGTTGAAAGAATGAACAATGAACTTGTCTGGGCCAGAAACTCTATAACTTTCAGAGCGCAAATGATCATTCTCATCTTGCCCTGTGTGATTCAGTGATTCAAACCTCTGCCTAGCTGTATCTTCTCTCTCCTTCATGCATGAAGACACTCAGGATCGGAGAGTTCACTGGACTTCTACCCTGCTACTCAGCAGCTGCACCCCTGTGTGGCGTATTGACCGACGGATACAGTCATCTTTCTTGACAACTCGTGTGTGTGTGTGTGTGTGTGTGTGTGTGTGTGTGTGTGTGTGTGTGTGTGTACAGTATTGACTTCATAGAAAGAAAATGTTGTTTCAAAGAATATCGTTCCTCTAACTCTCTAATAGGAACAGTAGAAGGGCTTCCTTCCTTCCTGTGGGTTAGGAAAACTCTTCCCTGGAAAAGGACCCTGGTGATTAAGTTTCCTTCCAAGTTTCTCTCTCTCTTAAAGCTGCCTGGGCATTCAGAGGGATGACTCCTTGTACAGCATTTCTAGTTGCCCTGGAAACGGTGATGGTGTTTTGCTTGGATACTGATAGGAAACAACTTACCCTGGTCCCATCTACAGAAGGAGAGGGAGTTGATGCTTTCTTGTTTCTTTCCCTCCATCCCCAACATATATACATTTGTATGTAAATGTGTATGGGTACTCCCCCCACACATAGGTATGTAAAATACTCTGGTAGCCATTAGTACTGCTCATGAAATATATCTGTCTCCTCAGCCCATACCTTTTTGGCCACTTGTTGGTAGGTGGGTCATATAACTAGTTCTTTTCCTCTCCACATGTGGCCAACAAAGTCCAGTTGGGTAGCTGCTCCACCATCTGGATCCTCAAGTGACCCTCATAAACAGAACTTACCCCTTGCTAACCTCCCATGGACATAAATACAACTCAGAGCTACAGAGGGGTCTTAAGCCCTAGAGACTAGAACTCTTTGTTAATGCAGAGTAAGCAGACTGATACACATTTACAGAACCAAGCTCTGTGCACATATTCCATTTCTCTCTCCTAAGAAAACTAGGAAGTAAATACTATTGTCACATCCATGTTGCTGATGAAAATGCTCTAGCCGAGAAAAATGAATTAACTTGTCTGAGAGCACTAAAGATGACTGAGAATGTATTCCTGAAGACTCCAAATCCCAACCTTCACCTCTCTGAACCGAGAGGTAGTGTCTGTATCTTTGTTACTGAAACTTACGTGTACTTTATCTTGTCATTTTGCTACACGACTAAACTATCTGATCATATTTTTTTAAAAGTGGGGGGAGGAAAATGTGGCCTTTGAGAAACTGTTAAGAGCCTCGTAAATTATAGCTTGATGATTGACATTCCATCACTTTCTAGAAAATATCATCTGGCAAATACAAATCCTTCTCACAGCAAGCGGCCTTGAGCCAAGAAAATTAGTTTTATTAACCAAAAAATCATTCTTAGAATTGATGGCTGCTTCAGTGACCTTTGACCTACTGTAATCTAGCAATGTGTCTACCACAGTAAAAATGCCAGGTCCCACAACAGGCAATAACGGAACAGCATTCCAAAGACAAATACACTGGAGACACTTACGACAGCTCAGGGAAGGGGGAGGGCAGCAATCAGTTAGTTATAAGACATGACAGTGTTTTGGCAGCCTCAGTTACTTTAACTGACAGGACAAATAAAACTAATGTAAATTATTTTTTTAAGAGCAAGTCCTAAGAGTTCCAACTATAAATCGAAGTTACTCTGGGGCTTTGATTTCAGTGCCGTAAGGTAGAAATTTCTCTGGTATATACGTTAACATAACATAACGCTTAACATATACTAAAACCTTTCCAGTGCTACTAATTTTTCCTTGGTTGTTTGATTTCATCTGGATTGTATTTTGCTGTTGATCCTCTCAGACTCACTTTGCCCCCCAACATAGTCTCCTTGGGGCATAACCTCATCTGGGCCTGTTTATGGTGAAATGGAAGTCCTCCATGAATTAGTCAGGAGTATAGAGGTCTAGCTATTAAAATAGACATTGTTGCTTCCAGTGCACACTGTTCTAAAGAAATTGCAAGATATATTATGACTCGTGGATCCCCACATAGGAAAGGATGAGATGTCCGTATCTACTTTCGTTTTTCATTTTTAGAAGCAGAAATAACTGTCTTTTTTGCTTTTGTGGTGGTGGTGGTGGTGGTAGTGATGGTCCTGGGGTTTGAACTCAGGGATCTCATGTTTGCTAGACAGCCCTAGCACTGGAACCATACCCCACCCCTCTTTTGCAAAGAGGAGTCTCATGATTTTGTCTGAGGCAGTATGAATGATGATCTTCCTATTATATTTCTCATGGAGTTATGATGACAGATACAGGCCATCATGTTCATATTTATTAGTTGAGACAAGATGCCACTAACTTTTTGCCCAGGCTGGCCTTGTACTGAGAGTCTACTCATTTCCATTTCCTAAGTAGCTAGGATTACAGGCATGAGCCACAATCCTCAGCCTAAAAAGTGTCTTTCTTACATTATGGTCATTTTATTCCAAAGGCAAATAAGAACCCCAAATAAATAATCTTGACAAGTTGAGGGAAGTCATCTCTTGCTTCAACAAGCTTATAAATTAACGCAGGTGAAGCACTCTAACTGCCTCGTGATGATGATATGGCCACCTAGCATATCACTCTGGAATTGGGATGAGCAGATTCTACTTTACATTGTTGGTCAAAGACAAGTAAGTGTACTGGGATTCTTGGTTAAAAACAGGACATAAATCCAGGGGCTTTGCAAGTCTTTAGTGGACTCATGTTCAAAGCTTTACTTCCTCAAAATGAAAGTTCAAGCTCAACTTAGGTCAAGGGTTAAAGAAGCCTACCACTTCTCAGGGAGGCCTTTGGCTGAGGCCTGGTAGCCCGTCCAGGGTGGGAAGATAAGGGTTGAAGGAGATCTGGTTGCCCTTTCAATTATGCACTTCTGATGAAAGTTCACTAAATTCCTCCCTCACCTATAGGAGAGAAGAAAATCTGCCACCACACCCAAAGCAGATCCTGTCTTTGTTCTGGAAATGAGGTGGGCACCTCAGTTCACAGTGTTAGTTTCCTGTAGCATTGGGTTCACAACAAATCACAGGTATTTATGAAACGAGGCTCTATCTGATGTTTCCTCTGTCCCCACCCAAGGCTCCAGAGCCTCTTAGGAAGAGATTGAGCTGGCAGGGGTTTTTTTTGGACCCCCTAAGCAAAGAACGGCAGATCTGAGGCCCACCTTTGCACAAACTCGATTTGGAATGGAAACATCCCAGACACACATGTTGCACGCAGAGATGCCACTGCCACATAAAAGCAGCTTAGCAGCATGGAAACTTTACTTTTTTACAACCCGTTTTAATGGGATTGGATTCAGCGCTACAACTTTCACTAAGCCTGCCTTCAAAGGGGAGGGGATGGGGGGAGAAAGGGAGAGACAGATTCATTCACCATTTCTCCAGACTGCTGATTCTCTCCCCAAACTCATCAATATTGCCACTTAGCACTTCTCTGTTAATTGTCAAGCTAACATAAGGATTTTCTTATGTGCGTTGTTAAGATGGATGGCAGTCTTTGGATACAGTTGTGAGGCTTAGAGGAGAGCTCCACCCTCCATAGATCTCCATGCAAATGCAGAAAGTAAAGCTTTGCCCCGCACAAGCAGATGAGGTGGCATTCATGATTTCTTCCACGTGCATGGCCTTGGAACTGGCAACAAGGGTTCACAGGGCAAGATTTTTGTAAAGAAGGACTCAATAATCAGTACAAAAGGATGGTCTCACGTGTGTGGTCTCATGGCTAGAGTAAGGGCATCAGAGCTAGGAATTCTTGGGTCTTGGGATTACTTGCCAACTCGCTGTGCACTCAAGCTGTACTTATTCTCCACCTCTGTTTTCCATGACTATAAATGAGTTCGATTCAGCCATCAGGCAGTTTGGTAAGCCTATGGGAGGGGCTATGCTTCCCTCCACATTGCCCAGCCTCTTAGAAGTGCCTTTCTTTACACCTTTCTCGTGCTAGCATGGATAGAAAACAGGGCAAAGCATAACCAGGATTGGAGCTGCCCTCCTGGAGAGAGTGAACGTTCTTCAGGACCCACAGCTGTGACCCTAACTCCCTACTTCTCACATGTCCCCAAAGCGTTCTTGAACTGTGTTTGTAGAGATGCTTTGCTCATGGTTAGAAGTGCCTCTGACTTAGAACACAAGTCTTACCTTAAAGCACTGATAAATCCATTTGCAAGGAAATGACAGCACGAGGGCTTGAGCAAGCCTGGGGTTTAATTATATGCACTTTCACGGTCCCCTCTGCAGCTGGACCAGAGCAGAGCAGAGCTTCACAAGCACACAGATTGCCTGGACTCAGAGTTTACTGCAGATTGTAATTCAGTAGGCCTGGGTGGCCCTAAGCCTCGGTATTTCTGGCAAAATTCCAGATGGCATGATGTGGATTTCTGGACCACTTTCCCCCTAGCTAAGAAATAGAAAAGATGACCCAGTTGCTCTCTTCCTCCTCTCAAAGCAGAGACACAATATTATTTGGGCTTCAGAGTGAAGATCCTCAAGTTGGTCTTCCTGGTTTGAATCTTGGTGCCCACTCCAGGTAACATTTGTTTAATGTCATTAAGCTTTCATCTTTTTGTCCCTTCTGGAAAATTAAGCTATTATGAGTATTGACTGAGTTAATACCTTGGTAATCCAGATGAGAAATGGTGAGAAGCAGAAATAAAGCAATGGTCAAAGAAGTCAATGGAAAGACATTTGCTCCAAAGACATGATGAAGGTTAAGTGGCAAGGATAGACCAAGAGTAGGAAGTGAAGGGAGAGGCAAGGATGAGTCCAAGATTTCTGTAGAGGCTGTGTGGTATGTTGTACCCAATAACTGCAGAAAAAAAAAGGAGTGTGTAGAGAGGCCAGGTGGACTGACACGGAGAAGAGGTGGGAACAATTTTAGACACATTGAATTGGAAATCTAGGCTGGGGTATGGGTTTGAGAGATCTCACCATGGTGGTAACAAGAGAGCTGGGGCAACAAGGACTGAGCTCTGATAAATCCTTATGGTCAGGGACCATGGCAAGGACAAAATCTATAGAAGAGACTGAGAAAACTATTGGAAACACTGGAAGAAAACCAGGAAAGTGTGGCAAGCTGGGAAATGGCAATGCTACCCAAACTAGGGGATAGAAAGAAGCATGTTTGGGAAGAAGGTTGGCAAATTCCATATTGAAGCACTGAATTTAAGATGTGGGCAATCAAGCGAGGTTTGGAAACACACTGTAGATACAACAGTCGAACTAGGCAAAGATTTTTGAGAGACAGCAGCCTTTAGACATGATCAGAAAAGGTCAGAAATGTGAGAAGGCAGCAACCAGAAACGATCTGGGGAAGAAGAGCTAGAAAACCCAGACCATGGTGGTCAGTGATAGAGTAGTCTCTAGAAACACAGGGATTCATGAATATGAAAGTGGATGGTTTCATAGCCAATCGCATAGTCCGCTTTCATTGTTAAAATGTGATGATTTAAAAAAAATACAAAAGAAGAAAAAGAAAAATCTGGCTAGGCATCAGTGGCTCATGCCTGTAATTATTAGCTACTCAGGAGACTGAGATCTGAACATCACAGTTCAAAGCCAACCCAAGCAGTGAAGTCCATGAGACTTTTCAATTAACTACTAATCTCCAATTAACTACCAAAAAGCTGGAAATGGTGCTGTGGCCCCAAGTGGCATAGCACTAGCCTTGTGCACAAAAGCTCAGAGACAGTGCCCAGGCCCTGAGTTCAAGCCCCAAGACAAACACTTCAAAAAAAGGAGGTAAGGGGTGGGGGGAGAAAAATCAATCAAACAAAAAACTTCCAAAAATAATTTTCAAATTTTCAGTCTTGTTAATTAATTAAGCTTTGAGACAAGATCTTGCTACATAGTCCAAGTTAGCCTTAAATTCTTGATCTGTAAGAATTTGGAGGAAATGTTTTCATCTTTAACAACTTCCTCTGTAATTGAGAAGTTTAATACAGCAATGTTTGTAAGCAAAAATCAAATTACCAGCCTGGATACTCTCTGACAAAATAAGCCAAATCACAGCTGATTTTGTAAAAAATCCAGATGCGCCCCCGTGATCTAGTTTCTTCTTTTGATTTAGATCTTCTGAGTGTTTTTTCAGCCTAGGTATGATGATCTACTTTAGAAAACAGCCTCATTCGGTTTTTGTTGTGGCAGTGGTGGTGGTGGGTTGTTGTTAGTTTTTGCTTCTTTATTAGCATATTAGTTGTGCAAGAGGTATTTCATTGTCTTTCATTTCCAGACATGTATATACTGCATCCTGGTTCACCTCAGCCCCTCTATTACTCTCCTCCATCCCATTCTTCTTTCAAGAGGTTTCATTGTTCTATTTTCATAATGCAAATAAATTACATGTACCATATTTATCCTCATTCATCCTCTTTTGTTAGTTTTCCTCCCTCCACTGGTGTCCACTTATCTATCTAAGACTGTTTTTCCTTCCCATGATTCTTTTATTTATTGTGTATGCATGAACTATGTCCAGAGATTTTTCTCGTGGTATTTGAAATATCATATATGAGGCAAGGGTCTCTCTGTACAGACAGGGTCTCAAGCTTAGAACTCTCCTGCCTCAACTTCCTGAGTGCTGAGATTATACATGTATGCCACCATGCCAGGCCTCAGACTTGCTTTTTTCACTGTCCTTGCTCTTGCAGTGGCCAAAAAGTCAATACAGTCACAAGATCTACAAATACTTCAAAGAAAAAAAAAACAACTATTATGATATAGAACACAGTCTGCTAGGTTCAAAATATAAAGCAGAATTTGGGCATATAACCTTGTCCTGTTAATCTCAACACCCAAATTACAGTTTACCTGGGAACCACATGCACACAGACACTTCTGTTAACGTTTGTTGAGTCAAAGGCAACATGAAATATTGTATTTAACAGGCCTTGGGTAAATCCCACTACTCCAGAGGGCTTTTCCTTATGAATCCCACTCTTGGAAAACCTTTTGTACTCATGGATTTCCATGTAAGCTTTTAATCTTACCATCTTGCAATTTTTATTATTCATGTGTTGTTTTAAATCTTTCTGTTAATTGTATGTATGTATGTATGTGTGTGTGTGTGTGTGTGTGTGTGTGTGTGTGTGTGTGTGTGTGTGTATGAGGGCATACACATACATTGTGCCTGTGTGTGCTTGCAAAAATACAAAGTTTTTTTTTCTTGACTCATTTCAGGGTGCCTTTTATTTTCCCCAGCATACACACACACACACACACACACACACACACACACATTATTGTAAAAATACTGCACAGAGGGGTTACAGTCACATGAGCAAGCTAATGAGTCCATTTCCTACCGAGCCAATTGTTACCCCTTCCTTTGTTTTGCTCCTACCATCCCTTTCCTCCTCACCTCCCCACCTCTTCCTCCCTCCCCAAGGTTGTAAAGTTCGTTTTCAACATAGTGTCTTGTACATCTCATTGTTACAAGGTTCATCCTGTATCGTTATTCCAACATTTTATTATTTCTCTTCCCCTCCCCAAATTAGAAAAATGTATTTCCAAGATGCAGGGCACCGGAATCAAATACAGTGATAACAGGGGTTATACCATGGGGGAAAAACATACAAAAGAAACAAAAAAAATCACATAGTACATTATAAGTACATTAAAAACAACAGCAACAAAGATAAAACCTCTTGTATCCCTATCTTGGGCTTCATTTGGCTTAGCATCAGCGTATATGGTCATATGTACATAGCTTTTGACCTTTTCTGCTTGTCCTACACATACACTTGTTATAGCAGATAAAGGAAACCATGGAACCTATGTTTCTTTGGACCAGGCTTACTTCATTTCATATATATTTTTTTCCAAGTCTTCCCATTTCCTAACAAATGGGGTGGTGTCATTTTTTCTGATGGAGGCATAGAATTCATATACATATATGTATATATATATATATATATATACATATATGTATATATATATATATATATCCCACATTTTCTTGATCCATTCATCTATTGAGAGGCATCTGAATTGGTCCCATACCTTAGCTATGGTCAATAATGCTGTGATAAACATAGTTGTGTTGGTAGCTTTAGTATGGCCTTGTTTGTGATCATTTGTTTTCCCCAGCTTTGAACTCCCATCCAGGTCTGGATACAGCCTTGTTTAATACTTGATGAAGTCTTTCTCCATTCTTGAAATACACAGTTAAATATTTTACACATTATTCCAATAATCCTTATGTCCCTAGTTTATTAGTTTGTGTGAGTTGCTTTTTGTTTGTGCTTGTTTTTGTGCCAGGACTGGGGCTTGAACTCAGGGCTATGCACTGTCTTTTAGTTTTTTGGGTTTTGTTTATATTTTTCCCTAAAGATGGGTGCTCTATACTTGACCCACACCTCCATTTCTAGCTTTTGTAGGTGGTTAATTGCAGAGAAGAGTCCCACCAACTTTCCTACCTGGACTGACTTCAAACCTTGATTCTCAGATCTTAGCCTCCTGGGTAAACAAGAATTAAAGGTGTGAGCCACTGTCACCAGCTTCATGTGGTTTCTACTTTAACAAAAAGAAAAAAGGAGGCTGAGAAGATGGCTCAGTGGTAGAGTGTTTGCCTTGCATGCCTGAGGCCCTGGGTTCCATTCCTCAGCACCACATAAGCAAAAAGAAAAAAGCCGGAGGTGGCGCTGTGGCTCAAGTGGTAGAGCGCTAGCCTTGAGCTGAAGCGCTGAGGGACAGCGCCCAGGCCCAGAGTTCAGGCCCCATGACCGGACACCCCCCCCCACCAAAAAAAAAAAGGAAAAAGGAAAGAAAGAAAGAAGAAAGAGAGAGACAGAGAGAAAGAAAGAAAGGAAGGAAGAGAGAAAGAAAGGAAGGAAGAAAGAAAGAAGGAAAAAAGAAGAAAAGAAAAGAAAGATCAGAATCAAAGATTTTGCAACAGAATGAATCTCTGAAAGAACTCATACTTCGCCATTTCTGTATGTCTGATAGACTTGGCTTTTTGCTAGCCAACTTCATGTCCAGATAAAGGTTTTGTGTGTGTGTGGTGAGTGATGAGTGATGCTCACGTGGGCACTCTTACACATCACACAAAAGCAGCATCTGCATGCTGCAGATCACAGGTGAACCACGCTCTGTGCTTTCCTGAAAACCAAGTATGGTCTGAAAGATCTAAAGCAACAATCCAATGAACTAAATGGGTTCCTTAAGCTTTATAGGAAAACAGGCATTTCTCCCATGAGGACTGGCTGCTGTAAGATCTACTTTGGAAGCAGGCAGTTTTCCAAGCAGAGAAGAATGAATCAGTTCTAATAGGTGCTGCAATATTGTAAAAGGCTGGCTGCCTTAGACACTTAAGGAAAGCCAGGCATTAAAAGTGCATCTCTATTTAACTGGGAATAATGGGACTAAAATTTATACTTTTATCCTTTTAATAGTACATTCACTTATTCATTTATTCTATCACTAATTATTGAATGTAACACACCAAGTCTTGTTCTGATATGAAGGTACAAGAAAAGAGCAAACAAAATCCCTGACCCCCAACTACCTCATTCTAAGCTAAGAAACCAATACTAATTTATTACATTACTAAGGATTTCTTTTCTTTTTGAATTTCTGAATGTTTAAGTAAGAACAACACTATTAAGCAGTATGTAAATTAATAATAAGATATTCATTTCATATGAAAAGTTCAAGTATTTTCTAAATGTAGTATTTTAAGTGCACCAAACAATTACATAAAAGAACCACTAATTCTTACATAAGGAACGTATTGAGCCCCTTAGGAAATGTGCATTTTCCTAATGTTTAGGTTTATGTTTGGGGTCTCCCATAACATACACCCTGATTATATACCAGATTAAAATAGGCCTTTCCTGAGATGAATAAGAAAGAAATGATTTACAAAGCTTTATATGATCTGTCAAATATGAATTTTAGCCAAGCAGAGGTGGCTCATATCTGTAATCTTAGCTACTGAGGATTGAGGTTCAAAGCCAGCTCAGGCAGGAAAGTCCCTGAGACTCTTATTTCTAATTAACTACCAAAGAGCCCGAAGTGGAACTGTGGCTCAAATGGTACAGTATCAGTCTTGAATGAAAAAAAAGAAAAAACAAGTTTGATCCAGGTTTACTAGCTTTAGATTTACAAAGCTACTGGCACAAACTTCTGGCACAAAGTATAACTAGCTTGACCCATAGAGCTAGAGTTTGACTGATGGGTTCTGCTGGCCTACATGTTGACCTTGTTGTTCTGTTTCTCAAAGCTGTTCATGTTGTGGTTATTGTAATAAAGCTCAAGTATTGAAACCCTGGAGCTACACATCATAGCATATGCTTTTTGTATGACATGTTTATTATATTTCTTGCTGTTGGTTTTATGGTACGTTCCCACGGTGGCGCATGAGTAACTATATATATTTGTTTTCAAGGTGTGTGAGTTGGCTCAGAGATGGACAACGTGGCCGGCCTGGCTTGTGGCTGGAAGCAAAGAAGAATTACAAAACCATAATGGGCTCTAGAACCTGTGGGTCTGATGGCCTGATTTGCCTGTTAATTATCTGGTTTCTGTCTGGTGTTTTATACAAGAATTAAGTGAGTTACATTACAAGAATGCCAATGTTGGAAACTCAATCTATTATTTATTCCCTTGTATTTCTCTTTTGCAAGAATGCATTCTTAACGGTATTATTCATTCTGGTGTTTCAAAGAAAGCTCATCCTTGCTGACAACGTGAAAGGTTAAAAAAGTCAGTTTATTGTTTATTACTATCTAATTAATACAGGAACAGTTATCACAGAAGAAAATGATACTTTATTGATAACATTTGTGCTTTTGTTTTGAAAATGGTCTACCTCTACTTAAAAGGCAATATTAGCAAATATTAGAAAATCTACTTGCTTCATATTTTTGAGGTCTGCTACTTTGTCACATTTTTTTTTCCACTTGAGACTTTGGCTTTCTCATTGGTTCTTGATTAAAATTCCTTGGATTGTCTCAAAGCACAATCCCTTGGACAAATTTAATTGCCTTCAAAAAATGCCAGCAATAGAAAGCTCAGTAGGAAAACAGGCTTTATTCTAGGCAGCAACAAGTCTGGAAAGACAGTTTTGTTAGTGGAAACACATTAGTCTTTTACAAACTAAGCAATGATGATATTTACAGAGCAGTTTATAGAAGGTCAGAGGTTCCTCTGCCAACAAATGATGCATTTTCTTCCAGAAGGAAAAACAGGATCTCCAACAGAACAGGGTTTTTGAAGGGTGTGTGTAGCGGGCACTGCTCCATGGACACTTTTGAGATTCTAACAATTTTAGAGTACGCAAGATATGTTGAATGGCTTTATTTCCATCACAGGATACATATTTTAAAATCCAATCTCTCCTTGGTTGTAAAGATAGAACTTTCCCTTGCTGTGCTAATTCTCAATTGTGAGTCATTTATAACCTAAAATCCTAATTTAGAGGCCAGCATTTCTTGAAGTGGATTGAAGTGGTGCACCTGTGAAGATGCTTCTGTTCCTTGGAAAGTAGGGTCCAGGCAACACTCAAGTTTGAGAAGCTTCAGCCTTGGCGGCCTGAACAGCTCTTGGCTGCAGAAGAGGCCGGCAAAGGCAGAGGGCGCCACCGTGAGGCTTGCATTTCAACGCCTGTCATTTCAATTGTGGCGGGTTAGAGATCACAGGAAAACCAGGCTATCTGTGGAAGAGACATCAGACAGAGTCGTAAAAAGGGTAATCCATTTATTTTTAGAGAAGTTTGCACTGCGAGATCATACACGCTACAGATCACAGAGACACATGCAAGCATGAAATTTAATTTTTAGTAACTCTTTCCTGGGGCTTCCACAGAAAGGAAAATGATAATCGTAACAAGGCAATTATAGAGGCCAGGGGAAAAAAAATTTAAAAAACTTTTAAAACATGTTGTTTTTATGAAATGTTTTAATTTTAAAAAGTAATGCAAGCTGAAGTATTTTAGCCGGAATTAATGTCATAGACATGACACTTTTAAACTTTTTTAAACCTTCCAGAAAGAATGATAAACATATTTTCCCCTAGTTGTGATGTTTCTCCCCCTAGTGATTCAGACTGTATAAATGTGATAAATATTGACTTACTAGGCTTCCAACAGATGGAATCAAACATGTAGTAAAACAAAAGCAATACATTTGTGCTTTAGCCATGAAATGAGTGGGAGATTAAACGGGGCTTTCCTGGATTATTAAAGGGAAGCAAAGTGGATAATACTGTTTATGCACAACTGCATGCCATTTTCAGCAAATAAAAATGAGAGACAGAGAAGAAAGGAAGAGAGGAAGGAAGGGAGGGAGAGAGGGAAGAAGAAAGGAAGGAAGGAAGGAAGAAAGGAAGGAAGGAAGGGATGAAGGGAGGAAGGGAGGAAGGGAGGAAGGGAGGAAGGGAGGAAGGGAGGAAGGGAGGAAGGGAGGAAGGGAGGAAGGAAGGGAGGAAGGGAGGAAGGGAGGAAGGGAGGAAGGAAAGAAAAGAGGGAAGAAGGGGGAATGATTTAACTGTTACTTTTTATTTCCAGATCAATAACTCCCCTTCTTTAATTTTCAGTTAAATATATTATTATAAAACAATAAATAAAAATGTTTCTATCATCTTTATGTTTGCTGAGTACTGTATATATTCAATGAGCCACTCAGAGAAGATTTGTTTCAGGGAACTACATACCTCTGTATGTTACAATGCTAGGAGAGAATACTGAGCTCCTGTATTTCCCCAGCATTTACTCAAATGCTGGGGGTGGTGGTGGTGGTGGTGGTGGTGGTGGTTTGCAGACCTTCCAAAACCTACACTCAGATGATCCCTGGAAGCAAAAGGTACAATACAGTAGAAATTCAAATATTAGAAAAACTAATTACTATGACAAGGCATTGTCACAATGATACATAGATGAATTATCTTCTGTTAAGAAGCCTTTAGAAAGGACTCTTAAGGGAACTGTGGGCCAAATGGCTATTTTTCCTTAAAAAGCAATAGATTAAATAAAATAGGGAAGAAAGTAAAATAATCATTTCTTAATGTTTTGGGTTCAGTTCTGACTCTTGGTGGTACTCATGCTTTTCCAGGTCCCAAGGAAAAGTGCAAAAGAACTAAGTTCTTATGTGCCAGGCTTTCCCAAATCCCCATCCTACCCACAAAATGATTTGTCAAATTGTCAAAATTTACAGCCATCCCAGACACGAGCCATGTTCCCTGAGTTTGTGCCTTCACACGGTGCTAATCTTGCTCCCAGAGCTAGAAACAGGATGGCCGAAGTGACAGCCTGGCTACAAATCCGTCTGGCAGCTTCATTAGACATCTCTCGCCCGACTGATTAAACTCCATTTAAGATCCACTTTTATTTTTTTTCCCAAGGCTTTTGTTTAAATTAAAAGGTGGTGTTTTCAAGCAAATGATCTGTCGATCCCTTCAGCGGGACTGTAATGCACAGTTACATTATCTCTAGTGTTACCCAGGCAGTATCAGGCACCACTACCAGAGGCTCCTCCTGGTAGCCAGGACAGCCAGTACAAGGGTGTTGAATGGGGTGGGGGGGGGGGTTATTTGCTTGCAGTGGAAGCTACTGAGGGACTCTGTTGGGGAACATGCAAATGGTTATTTAGTAGCAAAATCCTGATGATCTCTCAATGGGGAATTGTGGTTCCTGGCTTAGGACACATCTTCCAAGTTTGTCATCTCTCCTTTACATTTTTGGCAGTGGCATTTTTCTTTAAGTACACATCATTCTCTAAATGTCCATATTTCTCATTAACCATATTTTTTCCTGTGTCTTAAAGTTCAATTTTCTTTTTTTAAGTTTTTTTTTAATTGTAAAAATACTGTACAGAGGGGTTCCAATTACATGGGCAAGATAATGAGTACATTTCTTAGCAAGCATTGTTGCCTCCTCCTTTGTTTTGCCTCTACCATCCCTGCCCTCCCATCTCCACGACTACATTCCCCTACCCCTCCAAAGTTGTAAAGTTCATTTTTCAACATAGCGTCTTGTACATCTCATTGTTACAATGGGTCCACCTGTATCCCTATTTAAACAATTTGTTTTTTCCTTACCCCTCCCCAAATTAGACCAACATGAAATACAGTGAAAACAAGGGTTGAGGAGGGACATACAAAGCAACAAAAAAAGAATCACCTAATAAATACGTTAGAAACAATAGCAAGAAAGAATAAAACCACTTGTGTACTTATCTTGGGGTTCATTTCACCTAATGTCATTTTATCTGACCATATTTTTTTTAAAGAAAGACAGAAATCAACTTTTTAAAAGCCTGGATCTTTGTATCAAGATAAAATGGAAGCACATGCCACTCTTTCAAAAGTATTTACTAACTTTTTGCTATTATATGATAGCAAGAGGTTCATGCTATATATAACAGAAATCACAAGTGCCAGTTGAACTAGGAGCTATAGGAACCTTTCCTTCCTCTTGGCTTTTGTTAGGAGTGCATGGGAAATACAGAAGAATCTTCTGAGAGATAACCCATCCCTAAGCCTTTTTAACTTTATGGAGACCACATTTCATAGCAACCCCAAGAGGAAGAATTTAAAAATTAGCAACTGTGGTTGCAGAGAAATCTCTGCCTAAACTGCAGAGTATGTGTATGGGGGACGGGAGGGGAATAGTGTAATTTTGCCTTTGTTTCACTTGCTTGGAATTGTTTATGATGCCTGCCTTTGTATCATAATATATTTACCATGCCTCAGCATGACACCAATTCCTTTGTCGTGAAGTTGATGAGAGAGCACAAGATCGGAAAGCTGCTTCACAGGTAGTGGACTGACATTGGGAACTAAAGTCTTATTTCCTAGTGTTGTTATTTTTTTTTTAAGATTATTCCTTATAGAATTTTGAGCTTTTATCTGTTATTAAATTCTATGCAAAACTGATTTTTGGACCAGATTTCATCTTTTTAATTTTTTTTACATTTTTCAATTATAATTAAATCCTCCATAATCATCAAGGGTTGAATAGAACTGGTGCTGGCAAACTCCTACTGAGCACCGGGAACACAGTGTGAACAAGGTTAGTGAACCATGTTAAAGGAATAGTATTGCCTTTTCATTTTCATTTCAATGAGATTCAACTTATAATAAATAAATTTGCATATTGATACTGCAAATAAAAATCCAAAAATTACCCACCACACCAAAACACCCCAACATGTACACTTCACATACTTGGAATGTGAAGAGTTTCCAGTTCTTTGAGAACATTGCTCATTCCTGGAATGTATTCACGTATGCCAGTGAGATTTGCTTTTGTTGATATGTACTGAGTTCATAGATAGGCACAGATGAGAAAAGAAAATCAAGATTTTAAACTATAATAACTCCTCCAACTTCCATTTCTCTCCTTTGATCCGGTGCCCCAAAACAAAACAAAAGCTAGTTGACAGAACACAAAATTTGGGTAATACTATAGAATCATTCTTTTTAACCAAATGGAATAAATAAGTATATTTTTTAATTCCACCACCTAAAATTAAACTGATAATGAAATGTCTTGATGGAAGACACAGAATTTCAAAGTATATTTGTGTGATTACAAATTTCATGAATGAAAAAAATAGTTTTTTAAGCACTCTTAAAAAATTCTCCATTAAAAACATTTTAAGACATGCTCTAACATAGAACCATTAAAAATGTTACGTATGTCTCTGTTTTATGCAGCACACATTCCAAAGTAATTCTAAACTTTAATGTGGATTCACCTTGCTTAAGTAAGAAAATGTATTTGAAGCTCCTGAAAACAGCAAATTACTGGGTTGATTGTTATCATTTAGCTATTGGAGAAATTCTTAGATGTGTATTTGATTGCTAGTGATCAAAGTAATCAATATCTACAACTATTGCATCTATCCCAACACTTTAAAAAGTAAGCCAATTATTATTTCTGAAAATCAAAGATTAATAAATGAAAAGAAATAATTTTAAATTAGCAAAACCATCTTAAAATTAAGTTGATGTCAAGAATTGTAGATGTAAAATTTTCTCCCAAGGTGAGAGAAGGGGAAATAGTTTCCTAGCCTGAAAAAACATCTTTTTTTTCCTCTTTCAAAATCTTTTACCAAGTGAGTTGTGTCCAAACAGCTAACAATTTGTTCCATTCATTCATTCATCCCATAAGCTCTAAATATGTGTTTTGGGGGAAAAATATATTAATGTTGATGGACATATTTGGCAAAGCAATATTAGCTGTATACAAAAGCCATTTTACACAGCCTCTTTAATAAGGCAGGAGATGATAAAAGGCCGGAGCACAACAGCATGTGTTTAATTAGGAGGTATACTGTACTTAGGAGCATTCTAATGAATAATAAATGATGTTTTATTTCCTGTGTCTGAGACACAAAGACAAATAATGAAGAATCAAAGGAACTCAAAGTATTAGGTAACAATCAATAAACTTGGGCAAGATTCTTTTTCCCCTCTCAAGTTTAATTGGCTCATTGTTCCCAGGAACTATAAACCATGGGGTTGGGGGCCTGAGCTGAAGTCTACTTCTATAAAGGAAGATTAGCATATTCTGGAACTTTACACTAATCCTTGTTTTGAGTTAACTCAAGCAGATTGGATTAGTAATTCTTACCTACCACCCACTAGAAGGGACCCCAGCTTCTTTCCTTTGACAACCGGTGGTATTGTACACCTTCCTGTGTATTAGCTTCTTCCCCCTCTACTCCCCCCCAAAACATTCTTGGGGGGAGGAATGGTACTCAAGAAAAAAGAAACTGTTTTACATGAGGGGTGGGGGTAGGGGTAAAAAGTAGGCCCCTCAAAGCTGGCCCTCAAACTTTGTCTATTATCAACTTGGTGCACATTTGGTTAATTCAAGCAGTGGTGGTTATTCTGAGAAGTTCATTAAACATTTCCTGGTCAGTGAATTGGCTTTTCTCCACCCCGCTTCTGAGGAGGGCTGCAACAGAAAAGCAGGGGAAAAGCTTTCTTCTGCCCCCCCCTCCCCACAAAGCCATTCCTATATGTGCTTGCTTTTCTTGTACTCAACTCTCACAGAGGAGTCAAAAAGAAGTACACTGAGCAATTCTGTAAAAAATTATTATAGCCCTGATCTTAGGAGCACGAGGACTTCATATACCTATTAACTTGGAGTCTTTATAGAAAGAACAAATCCTGCCCCACCCCCCCAGCCCCCGGCCCCAATCATATTCTGACAAACTCTATGAGAAAGATGTCTTCCCTCTCCTGGGTCATACCCTGTAAGCCTATTTGTGTCACCAGGTGCCTGAAGAATTTTGATTTTCCATTTGTGAATAAGTGCTTTCAATTCCCCTTTTATTCCTACCTTTAATTTTCTAAAAAATCTTATGCTATGACCACAACTATTCTTGGCCCATGTCCCTTCTGTAGAGAATAATATCATTGAAATCCACCGCTGTCCTCATTTTCTTGGTAGCTTTTGCTACAGAGAAGCCAGATGGCCCTTTTGTCATAATGGGACACAGTTAATATCTGTTTTTACTATGATGAATTATGAGAAACAGAGAAAACTCTTCCATTTTCTGTTGTAGATGGGAAGTCTAAATATGAACTTCAAATAACCAAAATATCATTTGAACCAGAATTTCCAGTATGTTGGATGAGTTACCAAAAAAGTAGGCCAGTTGTTTAAAATTCCTTTCCCTCGTTCCTTTAAATGAGTTCTAGCCAGATGAAAATGGTTGTCAACTAGTCATTCAGTGAGGAATAATGATGTGTGAGGTTGAGGAACTTGAGAGAGGCTGAAGAATTGATGATTATTCAGTGTCTTCATGGCGCCCAGCCCTAGGTTGGGTAGTTTATGTACAATGCTTCCCAGCTGCTCAGGTGCAGACTCTGAGAAGTTAGGGAAGGTCCCTAGGGCCTGGGCTGTGAACCCCAGCTGCCCAGACTCAAGTTCTTATGTCATTTCAAATTTCAATACCAAATCTTTCACGTGATACTTTGCGGGCTGATATATAGTAAGTTAAGGGCATTGAACCCTTATTGATGCACTTTCATATACACTAGCAGCTCAGCAGACATTGACTGAAGGAGAGGAATAAAAGACAGAAACTGACAGGTGAATTTTGAGCAAGGCTTCCAATGGAAGATTCAGGAACAATTTTAGACGCTCTTGAGTTGCTTAAGGCAATGAGCATCTAGAAACAGTAAAATAGATGAACAAGCAAACAAACAAACCTCACATACGGCAATGAGGACTTCAAGAAGTATCACCTGCTTCTAAACCATTCTTCTTCTTTCTCTTCCTCCAACATTACTCAGGAAACAGCCCAACCATCCTCCATGCCCTCAAGGAAATCTCAGTCCTAGACCCAGAACCTCCTGCTAGTGCTCCGGTCCCTTTATCATCAATTCTAGAATCTTAGTCTCCTGGCACAATGCCCATTGCTCTTTCTAATCAGCCTCTCTGTGGTCTTCTACCCACATAGGCTTGACTTAGCCCTTCACTGCTGTGGCTTCCAGTTTACCTCCAACACTAGCTCTTCAAGCTGGCCTCCTGTTTGATTTTTCCAGAGCTCATCCTCTGGGTAAGCATCCTCCTGTTCTCTCTTGCTGAGATAGGGAGTCTTCCCCCACCACACTCCATTGCATGTGTGCTTCTAAGCAGTGATTCTTTATTCTTGATGTTTTCTATGATCAGCTGTATTGTTCTGTGTTAGAGACTGAAGACTCAGCAGGAACAAGACTTTGTCTTGTCTCATACTTTAGTAGATAACAATAAATTGACTAATAAATGAAATTGAACAAGAAAGCATTATCTGAACTCCAGCTGTTCATATCTATCTCTGTATTCATCATGAGTCACTATTATTAGTCTCTTTCATTCTCAAAAATGTCCTCCTGCCCAGTGACAAGTTATGCAGTTACTCTAGCCATTGGATGGGCACACACACACACACACACACACACACACACACACACACACACACATTATTATCAGTCAAACTTTTGAGTGCTCCCTCAAAAATTCCCTTCTAAAGCAATCCAAGGTAGGGTTATGTAAGTCACTTTGGAAGCAACATCTGTGAATACCTCCTGGTCTTTCCTCTTGTCCCGGAGACAGTGAGTGTAACAGGAAAAAGCAAGCCAAGGAGCATTTATTAGTCACCTACTATGTGCTAGCCAAGGATAGCCAGTAGGTTTCTATAGTGTCAACTTCAGCAAGTAGAAGCACCTGTGGAAGACTGTACATCTTCTTCCTTGCCCAGGTGCACAGAGCACCACAAGGACCCAGGATATGGGTGGCATGAAGTTAGCACACACTGGCAACAGTGCCTTTCATTTCTAAGTGTGCTTTTCAAGCTAACTTTTAGAATCTCAGCTTTACTTAATAAGCCTTGTCATTTGTCTTGAGCCTTTTTTATCCTATTTTCTTGATAGTGCTTGTGATCCCTTGTTCCTAAAGACAGCTATTGAATATTAGAGGTAGGTTTTCTTGTGTTGTTATATAAATAATAATAATATACATAATATTAGTACACCAAATACTATGATCTATAAATATATAAATAATATATACATATCATATAAACATATACTTATATAAATGTGTATTATATTTGTATATAAATATATATTATATATCTGATATATAATATATTATGTGTAGATAAAATACATATGTGTATATTCATATATATTGTGTAATAGATTGATATAGTAAATAATATATAAATACATATATATTTTTTACCATTAGGAACTGTTTCAATCTGCAGACTATTTCTTGACTGTGCATTGGATTTCCCATGTGTTCATCTGGATCTGTTAGGGTGCTAGTAAAAGTGAGCTTGGTAAGCCTTACAAAGCATTTGTTCAGCTCAGTCAAATGACAAGTTCAAGGATAGCTTCAGACACAGTTGACTCCAGGGCAAATGTCTTCCAAACTGCCTTCCATATTGACATTCTGCTCACTGAGAGCCTCATTCTTTCTGTTCCTCAACAGGCCTGTGAAAGATGGCTGCCAGCAGTTTCCAAACACATGCATATATGTTCACACATGAGATGGGGGAAGGAATGTTACAAACACCAAATCACATAGTGCATTTCATCCATTCTGAGGCTCTTTCCTTCCTTTCGTCCTTGCTTCCTCCTCCTCCCTCCCCCCCACTTTTTATTGTAAAGAGAGGTTACAGTTACATATGTAAGGTAATGAGGACGTTTCTTGTCCAGCATTATTACCCCTCCTTTGTTTTTCTCCTACTATCCCTTCCCTCCCCACCTTCCCAACTCCTCCCCCTGCCCCTGAAGTTGTAAAGTTCATTTCCAACATAGTGTCTTGTGCATATCATTGTTGCAATGTGTCATCCTGACCTTCCTCTCCCCTCCCTTCTTTAAATCATTTTCTTTCTTCATTCTTTAATTTAATACCTTGGAAATCTTAAACTTGCCATCAACAGGTGGCAGTTGAGACATAGTTGTCATTACCTGAATACATGCATCAAAACTTA
This sequence comes from Dipodomys spectabilis, assembly GCF_019054845.1. NCBI lineage: Eukaryota > Metazoa > Chordata > Mammalia > Rodentia > Heteromyidae > Dipodomys > Dipodomys spectabilis. The sequence goes on from NW_024870750.1 coordinate 2,555,230, forward strand.
CTGAATGTCAGTGGCTTGGGAAATACATCCTGGACACTGAAATACTCTTTTCAAAACTACCACCTCACTAATATTCTTGTATAAAGAACACTGGACAGAAAACATGCATAGCAAAGTGATAAGTCTAAAGATTGTCAGTGGTACAGAATTTTACAATCATTTGCTTTACTTACATTTTCTTTTGACTTCATACAAAATTTTCTATTTTATACAAAAGAGTATGATAAGATAGAAATCAGCATCTATATAAATCTAAGAGTACTTTCGATATACAAATCTAAGAGTACTTTCAGTAAATATAAAAGTAAACTTCATAACAATGCATCATGACACAAATAAAGTCTGTGATGTCTACAATTCCATAACCATCTTTTGTTCAATAGAACAGGATTAAAGAAAAGCTTTAACTCTCAGCTGATAGAAGGATCATTTGATGACAATTAGTACTACTTACGATTTTTGTTTTTTGTGTGCACATGACATCATGGGTAGGGATTGAGGAGAGTTATCCTTTGAATGCTAGAATGGAAGAACACCAGTCTAGTAGAAAGAAGCTCAAATTTCTAATTCCAAATCTCTCTCCAGTTGACCTCTTAGAGTTGTCAGAATGCTGTAGACTTCATCTATCCTGATCTGTGATAGAAATTGGATAAGCACTAATCTCTCCTCTGATTATAAGTATTTTTAAAGCTAACAACATAATATACTGTATAAACCTTACTGTTTCTTTTCTAGAACTACCTTGATTATTTTAGAATTTGCCAAGCATGATGACTACATCACAAATATACCACCCAGTTTCAAGTGATTTGTCATAAGAGCCTAAACTAAATTGACCAATGCCATTGCTCTTAGGTAGCCTATAAAGGCCTACATAGATCCTTTATTTCTCCTGTAAGCCAATCAGCTCCTCTTGTTAAAACCCACCTGAACACCAGATTCCTCCCACTGTAGATCATTGTACTTGCAGCTCTTGCCTGGCTAGATTTTGTCCAATGTATTTATACAGATGGATCCTTTTCTGAAGCATCTTCTCAGCAAGCCTTTAATTGAATGTTCTAATCAAAAGTACAATTCCCCACTCTTCCCCCACTCCCCGCCCACCTGCATAATTTTCTCACTTCTCCTCTGCTTTTATTTATTTATTTATTGTTGGTCGTGGGGCTTGAACTCTGGGCCAGGGTGTTGTCCTTCAACTCTTCAGCTCAAAGCTGGTGCTCTACCACTTGAGCCACAGCACTATTTCCAGTTTTCTGGAGATAAAAGTCTCATGGACTTTGCTGCCCGGGCTGGCTTTGAACTGTGATCCTCAGATCTCAGCCTCCTGAGCTTCTAGGATTACAGGCGTGAGCCACCAGCACCTAGCTTTCCTCTGCTTTTCATCAAAGCACTGCCTTTCTGTGACATAATTCCCTGATTTCCTTATTTCCCCAGCCCTTAGTAGGATGTATGCTCTGGGAGGGCAAGAATTTTGTTTGGTTTCTTGAGAGAAAGAGAGACAGACAGACAGAGAGAGGGAGAGAGAGAGACAGACAGACAGATAGAGAGAGAGAGAGAGAAAGAGAGGGATGAATTAAGGTCAATTAGAGTAAGTGACAATTTCTCCTTCTTGCAATTGGACTAGCAATAAGAGAACATCAGTATAGAAAGAAGAGAAGTTAATCATTAAGGTTCTATTAGACGTTGTGTCCCAGTAAATCACCGAAGAGTCTGTAGTCATTAAAAACCACTGTTAGCCAAGCACTGGTGGCTTACAACTGTAACCCTAGCTACTCAGGAGGCTAAGATCTGAGGATCACAGTTCAAAGCTGCAGCAGGAAAGTCCACAAGACTTTTATCTCCAATCAACCATCAAAACACTAGAAGTGGTGCTGTGCCTCAAGTGGTAGAATGCCAGCCTTGAGCAAGAGATCCTGACTGTTGCTACATTTGTAAAGCTTTCTCCTTTTTGAGTTATAAATTTACCTCTTTTGATTTTACCTCAGAGAGACACTTCATAATCATTCAGATAGTTAAAACATTGCTAAGATCCAAGGAATGATGTTACTGTTCTAAAATCACATGTGGAGGAATTCTACCAAAGGATCTTTATTCTGAGACTCAGAAAAGATGAGAGGCTCACCAAAGTAGATTGCTAATGGCCTACACTATTTCTGTCCATTCTTGAGCTTCTAACTTCAGTGTTATCCTTTACTGTGAACCATTTTTATGGTTAATGAAAATATAATTAAAAGAAAAATTTAATTGTTCCTCCACTACTAACCTAAACCTGTTTCCAATGACCTCCAGTTGATTATTTCACAACAGTCTTTTGTTCTGGGTCTTTCCATCTGTTTGCTAAGCATTTTTCAATGGAAGTCTCAATTAGAAGGGGGGAAAAGGGAGGGGGACAATCATTTAATTCAAAAATTAATTTGGAGATCAGGCCGCTGACTTAGGCTCATGCCAGCAACTTAAGGCTTTTCAGCCTTGGCCACATGATCCAAAGGAACTGAGCAGCAACTGTCTAGCTGCTTTAATCCCCCTTAATTTGAGTGCAAAGAAACTCACATGTGTTTCTAAGAACATTTTTGGAGTACAAGAAGTCCATTTCTAGGGGACACCATCCCATAATGCCCTTGTTTCACTGACCTCCTGTATTCTAAATTAATTTTTCAACCATTCAGAAGCAGGGTGTGTGTGTGGGGGGGGGGGGAATAGCTTAAAAGCAAGGCTGTGTCCCAGTTATTAAAACAACTACTTTTCCACTCCCATGACATGAGATTTCTTTACATATGAATAAAGCTGATTCAGTCATGAAAAGGACAAACATAGGGATGCACTCCCTCATTTAAACGTCCAGAAGAGCTGACACTGCCAGAGAACACAGCCCGGGAGGCTCCTTGGCCTCTATTCCTTCATCTGTAGCCCTCTACATTCCCTGGTCATTAGAAGAACTTAATTAAAATTCAAGGTCAATGTTTCAGCAAGTAAACTAAGTCTTTATAGTAATGGTGTCTCTTAGAAGGTCTTGAGTCCCACCTGACTTACTTTTAAAACTACAGACTGAAAAGCTAGCAAGTTGCTTTGCATCTTTTCTCTCATGAGTTGTTGATAAGCAACTGAGTTCTCCGAAACAATTTTTATCTAGAGCTAAAAAGTTAAAATGGAATATCAGGAGCCAAGTGGAGTGGAACTTCTGTAAGCCAAGTTGGGACATACCTCCTGGGTTCTCTGCTTCTGCCTTCTTGAGATTGAACCTCTGTCTCTAGCTCTTCAAAGAATCTCTCTCCCTCCCACAGCAGTCCTTCTTTGCCATTCCCTGCACATCACCAAACTTACTCTCTAAAGAGAGCTGGAACAAACCATTCAAATGGAGGAGTAAATTGCAGCTCATCTTCACCGATGTCTTGCTATCCGCCAGCCATGGCTCTAGGCACTTGCACGTATTGTTATTTAGTCAGCCCTTGTTCTCCAGGCTTTACAGACTGGACTAGGAATTTGCTGCCATTGCAAACCAGGAAATCTCATCACCCAAGCTAACAATCATTATACTATCTACAGCATTATGATATCTACAGCAGTTGCCTGTTAGTATTGAATGATTGAATGGACTACTTTTCCCAAAAAGGTTGCTTTTGACTAGAGAAAGGAATCTTAAGCAAAAAGAGTGAGACTCTAACTGCATATTTCTAATCTGTGGAACCTTCCAGAAGCCCCAGAAACCCAATTCTAGAAAGCATTGCCTATTCTGGACTGGTCATTGGCCTTCATGTATGTTAATGAGCCAATGTGGAGAGGACATTAAATAATATTCATAAACCACTAACAATGAGGTGGTAAGAAAAGCAAAACTATTCAGGGAATCCCAGCCTCTTTGGGTTTTACCAGTCTTCTGGGTCATCTAATCCAACCTCTCAGTTCAAACAGGAACTCTTTCCCGTTCCTTGAAGATAACCTTTTTAGCCTCTTCTGGTGCCAGAGAGCTGGCTGCATGCCTCAGCTGACTTCACTCACCCTTCAAATCCTCTAATTAATATTGGGGCACATCTGTCTTTCCTATGATTCCAGGCTGCACATAGGGTAGGACAAGAATATGGAGCTACTTTCCTTTCTGTGTTCAAATAAAATTATAGAGAATTGTCATGGCCAAAGGGAACGCAAATGGGCTCAGGATTTGAAGGTCCAAGAGATTATCCCACTAATAGCAACTCCAAGGATGAAGCAATTCAAGTCTAGCATTTTCCTTGAGGAGGTCTTCAGTCACTTCTTTCTACCCGACAGCTCACCTGTCTTCATAGTAGCAAGCCAGGGTCTAAACTCTCTCACTTTGATAGTATTGTTCTCCATTATCGATCTCTTCGATTGGCTTCTAACATTGACTCATGAATCAAATCAAAGTAGAGGGACCATATCAAGCACTGGGTAGTGGACATTTTTATAATAGTGACTTAATTTTACAGACTAAACTATTTGAAGTTTTCACACATGATTACTTTCAAAACTCATGGCTATATTTTTTTTTTGAGTAAATTTTTTTTTTTTTTTTTGTCGGTCATGGGGCCTGAACTCTGGGCCTGGGCGCTGTCCCTCAGCTCTTCAGGTCAAGGCGAGCGCTCTACCACTTGAGCTACAGCGCCACTTCCCTCATGGCTATATTAAAAAAAGAAAAAGAAAGAACTATTAGCCACTCTGATAAAAAGAAAAAAAAAGCAGCAAATCAGTAAGAAACAGGCTTCAGGGTTTGAATAAAGAAAAGAATCTTCTATGGGAGAGATATCTGCCTACCCCAAAAGAAATCTAGTGTGCTTTAGGTTTGAGCAAACCTAGAAGGGAGGCAGATTGATGAAAGAAGGAAGGTAATGTTCTTTCTGGAGTTGTTAAGAAAGGCTAAGAGGACAGGAGGGACTTGCCTCTTGGCCTCCAAACCCAGCCCCATAGTTTGGCCTAGTCCAAGAAAAGGCCCTGGCACTCAGCCAGGTATTCAGCTTTTATGTGCAAGCTCAGCTGATGAGGAAGCACCCCTGAAGTAATTAAAACAGGGGAGAGGAAGAGACGGAGGGCTGGATTCTCTCCAGTGGTGATGACAGCCAAGTTCTGGGCTGTTGCCTGGACTGGCTATCCCCTGGAAAAAAAAAAAAAAACAACAGAAAAAAGTTCCAACAGAATGTGAATATAGTTTGTATATGTTATGGAAAGATGAGATCAGAAGGTTTCGTGCTTGATGAGGGTGATTATTAAGGATTTTGGATCTCTTTAAAGAGACACTTTGAATAAATGGAAGTTGGGACTTTTAGCCCTCTACCACTTGAGCCATGCTCCAGTCCCTTTGCTTGGAGTGTGTTTTTCACATAGCTTCTTGTACTTCTGTTAGGGTCAGCCTCAGACAGAAATGCCTCAACCTTCGCCTCCTAAGAGGCTGGGATTACAGAGGTGCACCATTAATTCTAGATTGTGTATTCTTGATATTTTATCCACTTCTTTCTTAGTTCCTTTCTTTCTTTTCCCTCCCTCCCTCTCTCCCTCTCTTCCTTCCTTCCTCTCTCTCTCTTTCTTTCTTTCTTCTTTCTCTTTCTCTTTCCTTCCTCCTTCCTCTCTCGCTTTCTTTCTTTCTTTCTTCCCCTCCCTCCCTCCCTTCCTTCCTTCCTTCCTTCCTTCCCTCTTTCCTTCTTTCCTTCCTTCTTTCTTTGCCAGTACTGGGACTTGAATTCAGGAACTCATAATCTTGCTTGGCTTTTGTACCCATGGCTGGGACTCTATCATTTGAGCCACACTTCTAGCCCAGACTTTTTGCTGATTAATTTCAGATAGTGTTTTACAGACTTTTCTGCCCAAACTGGCTTCAAACTGTTATCATCAATGTCTCAAATTCCTAAATATCTAGTATTATAGGCATGAGCCACTGGCACTTGACTCAAATACTTCTTAATGGCTAGATAGGAGAGGTCATCAGTCCCTGAGTTGTACAGGTGAAGGATCATAGTATAATAGAGAAATCTAATGTGGAGAAGTCACTTTACTAGTTTAAATTCTAACACAATTAGCTGTGACCTTGAGGAATTCACTTAAGCCTCTGAACTTATATAAGAAAACTAAAAGACTTCTTGCTTTTTTCCCTTGTGGTAAATGAAAAGTCAAACCAAAAATTTATCTATTATCTATCTATATTCATCTTCCCATGTGCCCATCTATCCATCCATCCACCCACACATCCACCCATTCATCATCCATCCATCCACCCACATCCATCCCATCCATCCATTCATCATCTATCCATCCATCCATCCATCCATCCATACATACATACATACATACATCCATCCTCACATTCATCTGAATCCATACTCACATCAATTTCTTTGTAAAGTGGTCTACTGCAATTCCAGTTTCACTCTTTAAGACCAAAATAGTAATGTTGGCCAGATGCTAACATTAGTAGCTGCTCAGGAAGCTGAAATCTTAGGACTATGGTTCAAAACCAGCATGAAGAGGCATGTCTATGAGACTCTTATCTCCAGTTAACAACCAAAAAGCTAGAAGTTGAGCTGTGGCTCAAGTGGTGCAGTGCAGGCTTGAGCATAAATGCTCAGGGACAGAACTCAAGCTCTGACTTCAAAACCCTAGGACTAGCGCGCGCGCACACACACACACACACACACACACAATAATGTTGAAAAGAGACAAAAATGCATGAATAGTCAATGACTAGTAGATCTTAAAACAACTAGAGACTAGAGAGGTAATTAAATTATGTTGTCAAGGAAAAGCTAAATAAATAAAGTTAGGGGTTACTCTTAGTTAAGGTAGTACCCAGTACCTCAACTGGTGCCAAATAAGTATATAATAAACATCATCAAGTAAAAGAGAACACTTAGAAATGAAGACTTGAAGTAATGAATAGAATGTATTCTAGTTAGTGTTAAGTTGGGATATGGGCTGGCTACTCCCACAGTTCAAATCCTGTCCAATGACTCCAGACATACAGGATCAGATAATCACAAATGATAGCTTTATATTCATATGGTGGAGTTCATGTGTTCTGACTTGACATAGAAAATGAGGGAAGTGAGTGTAGATAGACCATTCCTACAATGAGTCTGAGGTCTGCTGTATGGAGGTATCCCACCCAGAATGATGTAGGGAGAATGACAGGTGCCCAGCAGCACAGGTTAGCTCAGGAAGAGGCAGAAAATTCACTCTGCTCCTTGCCTAGCATACATTCTCCTGCTAAGGAGGGCAAGTTGTCTTTAGATGTGTTCAGTAAGACCATGCCTGGGCCCAATGATAAGGCATTTGTTTCTGGAGTCCTGACACTCTGTTGCCATTTCTCCTTGATTTAGACATTAGATTCATTACTGACAGCTCTTTGGTTTAGAGGTCTGGTAGTGGAAGCTCTGGGAAATAATCCTTTAGAGTTTGTTATTTGTTAATAATATTTGGTTTTGAAATAATACATAAGCACAAAAAATCACATAGAGAATGTAAACCCATAAAAATTATATAGAGAAAAGGATGCATGAGACATTTTGATATAAGTATATTTTGGGTAATGTTTAAATAAATCTGTCTCCTCAAACACTTATCATCTGAGGATAGGGGTTCAAAGTCAGCCTGGGCAGGAAAGTCCTTGAGATTCTTTTTTTTTTTTTTTTTTGGGTCCGGTCGTGGGGCCTGAACTCTGGGCTTGGGCGCTGTCCCTCAGCTCTTCAGCTCAAGGCTAGCTCTCTACCACTTGAGCTACAGCGCCACTTCTGGCTTTTTTCTTTTTGCTTATGTGGTACTGAGGAATCGAACTCAGGGCCTCATGCATGCAAGGCAAGCGCTCTACCACTGAGCCAACTTCCCAGCCTGTCCTTGAGATTCTTATCTACAATTAACCAGCAAAAAGTCAGTCACACTGTGTCACAAGTGGCAGATTACTAACAATAAACAAATAAATAATCATTCACATTCTTTCTTCTAGCTCTCTGAAAGATATATTACATAATTGTTACCTATAGTGACCTAATTGTACAGAAGCACACCAAAACTTGCTTCTATCTACCTATAATGTAGTGCAATCTTTCTACATCTCTCCCTGCCTCTGTCCTCCCCAGCCTCTGGTACTATCATCTCAACTTCTATGAGATGAAATTTTTTAGCTCCTACCTGTGAGTGAGATGCTGTAGTACTGTGTATTCCTCCTGCACCTGCTTTATTTCACTTCACATAATGATCTCTGGCTTTATCCATGCTGTAACAAATGACAGGGTTTTATCCCTTTGTAGCCTGAATAGCATTTCATTGTACAAATGCTCCACATTTTGTTTATCCTCCTACCAGCTGATGAGCATATAGATTGTTTCCATGTCTTGGCTATTGTGAACAGAACTGAAATAGGCATGGAAATGCAGACATCTCTGACATGCTGGCTTTATTTCCTTCGGATAAATATACTCAGAAGTGAGATTACTGGATCTGAGTGTAGTTTTGTTGTTAAGTCTTTTTTAGACAGCAACTTGCTATGTGCCCAGGCTGGCCTTGAACTCTTGATCCTGCTTCCCCATCCTTTGAAACACTGAGATGACAGAAATTTGCCATCACATCTGTCTCATTTAAAATTTTTTGAAACATCTCCATACTGTTCATGATGATGGCCGTACTAACTTACATTTCCACCATGATGTTTTGAAAGATGAGCACTAGAGCAATACGTTCAACTAATCCTACTTAACTACATATCATGCTGTTGGGCGCATAATTATCCCTCCACACAACCACAAGAGTCAAAATATATTAAAAACCAATGGTTTGGCTTTCGATTCTCTGTGCCTCTTATCCTGCAAAACGGGAGGACTCAAATGGCCCTTCTGGCATGGAAGGTGGTTAATTCCATTTGTGAATAGAGACACCAAATCGGCTCCAAATTTTCATTCAATTATCACCTGGGTTAGAAGTTGCTTACTTCTCTGCTTTCCATTCAAACAGTATTTGTTTCTGCCCTGTAACTAAGCTCCTTAAGTGAGTTATTGGCCATTGCTCAAGATAGCTGCAGGACAGCAAAGAGTTAAGATACTGCTATCCAAATGAATTCCAGCAACCCAAGACCATCCTGTCCTCCCCATTGCTAAGAAGCAAAGGCAAAATATTTGAACCTCACAGATAAAAGAGTGAGAATAGGGGGAGGACCAGACTGGAAAACAAAAGAGAGAGGGAGCCTCCAGGGGGAGGTGGCAGATGGTCCACCAGGTGGACTTTGACAGTCCACAGAACTGGCCAAACTGACTGGTGGACCAGGCAATTTTTAGCAATGATGCAGTGTGAGCCAGAGTGCACCAGCCATATGGCCTCATGCCAGTCATCACTCCTAGTGACATTCCAACCAGATAAGCAATGTATTCATTGCTAGAAGGGGACTGAGGCTGAAGGGCCGTGGGCAGAAGTTAAGGAGAGCAAGGCAAGCCAGTGGGGTGGAGTAGAATACACTCTGGCTCCAATCTATCAGGTTCTAACATGTCTGAACAGGTAACTGGCAAGGTGGCTTAACCTTGACTCTCTGCATACCCAAGAACCTTGCCCTCTGAGAAAGATTTGATTTCCTCAAAGAAGTAATTAAATCTGGTGTCATAGTGCTAGTCAGAAAAGCATTCAGTACTGGAGCTGGAAATTTCCTTCTCTCCTCTGTATAAATGCCCAAAATGTGGGCACTTTATTATTCAAGTTTCTAATTTAGAAAAAAAAAAAGGAGCAAGAGCAGTTCAATAACCTGCAGCAATCCATCATGCTCACAAGCCAATAAACGAATGCAGGGTTGGGAAGAGATTCTTCCCTCTACGGTACACCATCAAGCTCCAAGAGAGAAAGTAAGTTGTTGCTTGGTCCTTTACCTCTCTGCTGATTTCACTGTCCTACTGTACAGTTCCTGCTAAACTGCATGAAAGGTATTTCTAATCTCATAATGGTGACTGGAAGGGGTTGAAGGACACACATTAAGTCTCTGAGCTGTACAGCTAAGAAGGGAAGGTCAGTCAGTTGACTCTTCCCACAATTCCCTGAACAAGGCAATTATTCATGAAGGAAATTTCAAATTATTTTCATTAGACTTGTGTTTTACCAATCTAACCAAAGTGATTAATTAGGGATTAAAATATTTACTCTGCACATGCTGCCTTGGCTGAGCACTAGCATATTTAAGCGTTGTGCTAAAAGGATCAGCTGTTTCCAGTATTGTTTGGAATTCAGTGCCCATTTCCTCTGCAAAAGGGCACTGACATGCATGTCTATACCATACTCAGAGTCTCTCCAGACACCAAACCAGAGGTGCAGAAAGAGGCTCTAGAGTTCCCACCCTTCCACCCCAAATTTCTTCCTTGTTAGAACCACTTTGCATCAATGGTCATAGCGTTACTGAATGTGTGTCACTCAGGTACGGTACCAGAATACCTGTTGGAATCCATGATGCGCCATAGAACAGTGACTGAAATACCCTGAGATTCATCATGGCACCTGTGAGGGAAGAAAACCATAAGCATGTGGGAGGGGATTTTCCAAGATATTAGAGGGTTCAGCATGGTAGGGTTCCATAGGCCAAGTTATATCTTAACAGTATGTCCACTCAGGCCTCAGTTGTTCTGAGATTCCCAGCAGGGCATCAGATTCAGAGCTGAGATTCCCCGCATTTGGCTTGAGTTTAAATGTACTATGGTTTCAATGCAGCTCTAAATGGGGCAAAGCATTTTCATTACCTTGTTTGTTCATGCATTCCCAGACTTCTGCAGGACTATTAAAGGCAGTGCAAGGGAAGGGGTTGGGGAACTTCTTGTTTATATTGCTACCAGGTGCCCGCACCAGAGGGAGGAGACCCATGGGGGTCTCCTCTCCAACTGCACCTCTGGGAGTTTGCAAAGAGTGAAGAGATGTGGAGGATTACTTAAGCATTTTTCATTTGGCTTCCTGCTAGTAATGCTAATCACTTTTCCCCAACTGTTCTCACCAAACCTTCAGAGATAGCAAATAAATTGTATAGAATTATACATATGACATAAAGACAAACCTGTTATCTGCTGCTGAAGCACAGATGGTGAATGCAAGGAGGTACATATAGAGGGGTAAAAGAAACAGCAGTCCTCGTTGGCAATCATTGAAGAAGAGAACAGGAAGTCTGCAGGGAAAAGCAGAGCTCAGACGGTTGGGAAGTGGAAGAGGAGGGAATTACAGATGAGGAAAACCTCCATGATAGGACATATTGATGCCAAGACTATGGGTCCAGTGGAAAGGGATGGGCCATAGTACCACAAGCCAGAGAAAGGTTTTGGATTGGTCAGAAGTGGGTAATTATTGACCGGATGGCAGTAGTTCTAGTGGTGTGTTGGGGCTGTAAGTCAGAGAGGCTGGAGCCCAAGGTGACAGCTGGTATAGAGACGTGGAAATGGCAGCAGGCACAGCAGTGCAGCTCTGGAGTTTATCTAGGAATAAGAATCCTAACCATGAAAATAAGTTATGGAGTGTTTCTCATGATCCAGGTTCTACTTCAGCAATGTCTTACTTCTTTTTATCTTCACAAAGTCCATTTTATAAATAATTATTGAATATCAGAACCAGGAGTCAAACTCAGGTCTGACAGGGAACAAAACTTATTAGCTCTTAATGAATACAGAAGTACAGTCTTCATAGTAGAATTGGGATGGAGTTGGGAGGTAGAGGGGTTGGTGATGACATAGAGTTGGGTATAGTTGGGAATGACATCAAGAGGTTGAGGCCATCCATCCTTCCAGTGCCCTAATGTGAGCCAGAAGACTGTGGGAAACCAGCAAGTTTGGATTCTAATCCTCATGCAAGTCCTCAAAAATCTTGTGACCTTAGGAAAGCCACTCAAGCTTTGGGCATTAGACTCTTCATCCATGAAACACAAACAATGTTGCTTACCTCCTCTACATTATGAGGCTATCGCGAGGTTTTAATGCAGATAAGTGAGTTAATTAAAGTGGCTTTACAATTGTCTGGCAAATGCTGTGGGCCAACACTTTACTAAATACTTTCCATGCATTCTTTCATCTTGTTCTCATGGTAACTCTATGCCCAGGTACTACTACTGCCATGAGATACAGGAGAAAAACAGAGAAATACTTTGTGTAATTCAAAGTTTTATGATTATTTTTTTTTCGGAGGCAGGAGCACCCAACTCAAGGAGGAGGTGGCTTAAAAGAATATCTGAAACTCTAGAAAAAGCTAAAGGCTAAGGTAAAGCATACTTCAATATGTAATTAGGAGCCACATAAAATAAGGACGAGCTACAGAAATAGTTTATACTAAAGTAATGTTGGTTACCCCAAATTATCAATCAATGAATTTTCTGGAAGAAAATACATCAAATATAAAACAAATTGGTTTTGGCTAGCAGCTTAAAAACATTTTCTATCCCTGCCAGTTGTCCCTGCCTGTCTCTTACCTGCAATCCTAGCTACTCAGGAGGCTGAGATGTGTGATTCCTGGTTTGAAGTTAGCCTGAGCTGAGAAGTCAGTGACATTCTTATCTCCAATTAACCAGTAAAAAGCTGAAAGTGGCTCACGTGGTAAAGTGGTCGTCTTGAGTGCCCAGGCCCTGAGTTCAAGCCAGCACACAAACCAAACACACATTATCTATCCTTTGAAGTTGGACATGTTTCAGAATAGTTTTAAGTCTCCAGGAAGTTCTATTTTCCCTTACCTTCTATCTAACTTCTATAGCCACTGGAACCTCACCAGGATGAAAAAGATGCATAACCGGATTTGCATTCCTTACCGGAATATGACTGCTGCAAGCAAACAGTTCAGAACTTACTTGTTAGTAATATTATTAGAAGTCTCAATCATTTTCCTTGCAGGGCAAAAATGCCCCGGAGGTAAAGAAGTCACCTGCCACTTTCTAATGTTATTTAATCTTTTTAGTCTGTCTGAGCTGTAAACTGTCAATCACAGTTAATGTGTAGTCACCTTGAATGCTGTTTCATCAGAAGAATGCTTTGTATATCCATAAATACCTGATGACACAGGAATTAAGTCTTCACAATAATTATCCCCACGACATCATTTGACATCATTACTCACAGGCCAAGCCAAACCCATGTTTAATCTCGCATGGCTTTTCAGTAAGAAATGTTTTGCTACTGCTTCATCACTGGAGTGGTTTATTTCACACGCATGACATGGGTAACTGAAATCAGCACATTGGACTGTTTGTAATGTCTGAATGGCCCTGCTTGTCTTTAAATACAGCTGATGACAGGATCATCATAATGATGTGGACCAATTGCCAAGGTCAGGGAGAACTGGAGTGCAGTGAGAAGCGGAGCGGCTCAGCTTCAGTGTTTGATAAGTGATTAGTGTGGCATGAACTGGGGTTTGTGTTCACATGTTCAGCTTACGCAGGCTGTTGGAAAGGGACATGTCCTTAGATAGAAGAGAGAAAAAAAGTCATGCACCCTTCTGTTCATGGTTTATGTATTTATCATTATTGATACTCTTTATCCTTCCTAATTTTTTCTTTCCTCATTTGTAATTTTTTTATTGTGTTTATTTTTATTTGACAATGCTAAAAGCAGAGGGGTTACAGTGATAAAAGTCAGGCAAAGAGTAATTTTTGTTGTTGTTGTTGGTCATGGGGCTTGAACTCTGGGTCTGGGCGCTGTCCCTCAGCTTTTCAGCTCAAGGTGAGCGCTCTACTGCTCGAGCCGCAGCACCGCCACTTCCGGTTTTCTGGTGGTTAATTGGAGATAAGAGTCTCACGGACTTTCCTGCCCGGGCTGGCTTTGAACCGTGATCCTCAGATCTCAGCCTCCTGAGTAGCTAGGATCACAGGCGTGAGCCACCAGTGCCTGGCGTAATTTTTTCTTTACCCTTTCTCTGCACTTTCTAAACCATCAGCACTGACTTTATATTATTTTAACAAATAAGGTATAACTGCATTTATAATCACACTTGATAAATCACATTGAAATAGCCATTTGGTTAATGTTACATAAAATAAAAATACACTTGGGTTTAACTTAGTATGCTAAATCTGGGAACTTTGCTTCAAGTACTTGTATGCCACAGGCCTTGAAAGATTCAAGTCTAAATACCTCTGCAGCCATGATTACTGGGGTGTGTTCAATCTGGTTTTTCTCTTTTTTTTTTTTTTTTTGCGGGGGGTTGGTCATGGGTCTTGAATTCTGGGCCTGGGCGCTGTCCCCCAGCGTTTCAGCTCAAGGCCAGCGCTCTACCACTCAAGCCGCAGCACCACCACTTCCAGTTTTCTGGTGGTTAATTGGAGATAAGAGTCTCACGGACCTTCTTGCCTTGGCTGGCTTTGAATCATGGTCCTCAGATCTTAGCCTCCTGAGTAGCTAGGATGACAGGTACGAGCCACCAGTGCCCACCAATCTTGAGAGTTTTGAAAATGCTGGTTGGCGTTAGGTCTCCAAACTAAGGTGAGCCTCGATCAGAAGGCCGTAAGACAAGAAGCTCTAGAGATGAGATACAAACAGGTCATCTTCCCACTTCACAAAGCCAGGCAGCAAAGAGCAGACAATGATCCGCCCGTCAGGAGGGGGAGAATGGAAGATAAGCAGCTCAAGGGCATAGCAACCTAGTCTTTTGCTTGATTAATGCTCCTGGGAAGGTTAAGATATCTTCCTAGGTGACTAGCACGTGTTTTTTGTTTGTTTGTTTTTGTTTTTTAAAAAGATTATCCCAAATAACACGTAGGACGACCTACTTGTGTTAGCTCATTGTGTAGTCCGGGTTCTGCACAGAGATAGATAGATAGATAGATAGATAGATAGATAGATAGATAGATAGATAGATAGATAGATAGATAGGCAGATGAAAGGTGATTTATTAGGGTAATTGCTTCACCCAATTATAGAGGCTGAAAAGTCTCAAAACAGGTTGTCTATAGGCTAAAAAACAAAGGAGGCCAGTTCTCCAGTGCTGCACAGAACGAGGGGGGGGAGGGGAAAGGGGAAGGGAAGGGGAAGGGGAAGGATTCAGCCTAGGCCTCCAGCCAAACAGCACTGCCTGCCTAGGCAGAGGGTGGATCTTCTCAATTCAGTCCACTATCTTACACACTCATTAAAGACCCCTCAACAGAAATAATGCTTTGCTATCTTTCTAGGCATTCCTTAATCAGGTCCAGTCAAGTTGGCCTAAAACCATCACTTTTACTATGTTTACCTACAATGAAAAACAAATGCATTTCTAATCTTCCAACATCTGATTGATGATAGCAACCATTTGGCAAGCTAAGGGTAGGTAAGTCCACAGTGTTCTAAGGCAGCAAATTGTGTGGATGGTCACAAGCAAGGAGAATTACTCAGTCTCTGAGGCTATCTATATTTCATTGAGAAAAAAGTAAATTTGTACTGGAAATCTGCATGCAAAATATGTTTTGTGATTATAAAGCCAAATGCTGATGTTGTACATTTAGGTTGCATGTGTGCAAGTACACACACACACACCACACACACACACACACACACACACACAGCCATGTACAGAGAGAATTAAAGACATATTCCACAGCACAACTCTGACCTTCACCCCTGCCCTAGCAACTCCTCTTCTGATTTTGTATAACAGGAGCAAATCCAGGAATCAACTGCCTTTTGTGGAAGGGATAACAGCTTTACACAATATTCATGTTTTCAATAATATCCGGTGCACAGCACACTTGAGGTTTCTTTTATAACTTTCCTAATCATCTTCCACCCAATACAATTAGCATTATCTAAATTAGTTATCGGTTTACCAAATTGTCTCCTCCTTTAAAAAAGTCATATTGCAAAATTATAGGTATAGCTATAGACAGAACCAATATTGTATGCTTGCAGACATTTGGAGAGAGATAATGTTCTTAATCCTAATTAGAATTCTTTTCCTTTCCTATATGAACTTCTCAGAATCAGGGCTGACCTTATTTTCATTTGGAGAGGCATGGTAAATCAACTGACTTTCATTTGTCTTGCAACACATTCCTATTCAAAGGTGTTTGTGGGAGCTCTGGGCCTTTTGCTATCTTTCTGCAATACTCTGTCTTTCAAAAATATCCATTTAAAATAGATTGCATTCTATTTCCCTTTTTTTTCTGCTAGGAGATATTTAGTTCATTTTCATCATTGGTGGAGCCATCCCTTCAAACTTAGTGTTAGAATGTTTCTTTCAGAGTGTCCCACAAGGTCTTGGTGGTCCATTAAAACTTGTCTTCCCTATTTTCCCTTACTACTGAGGTGTGGATAGGATACCTGGACCCCCCAGCTAAGTCAGTGCCTCTTGAATCAGGATGTGGCTGTGTGACTAAGTTTAGACCAAAGGGATGTGAATCACTTCTGGGCGTTAGGCTTAATAGACAAACTAATTGCTCCAGTACACCTCTCATTACTATGCCCCTAAAGCAGAGAGATGTGACCACAGCCAGCTTTGAGGCTTTGTCCTTATGCAAACAAGGACAGTGCTCAGTGGGGTAGCAGAAGAAGCTGTTACTGAATGAGCATGCAGAATAGAACCATGCCAACTCCTAAAATGTCTATCCTCACCTATCTTCTTTGAACCACTGTATTTAAGGTTTCTTTGTTAACTTTTACCCTAAGACAGCTGTCAGATGGGTTGAACTTTTCAAATATATCAGAAAAGATGAGATTAGATTGAAGCATAATATCATTTTTCCTTAATTGTTTTGCACTGCAAAAACAATTCTGAACTTGTCCAGTGTATCTTCCTTCCCAATCTTGGTGATGAAGTCTATTTCACAACTCTTATTCTCAACTTTCGAAGCTCTGATCCTTTATCAAAGATTGTTTATTTAGACTTCAGACTGTAAAAAGTAATTATGTTCAAGTCGTATTATAACTATTGGCTAAATTAAAATAAGATCAATTGCCAGGAACAATCATTTGAATTTAAAAGATATTTTTAGTGATAATTTTAAATTCTAATTTACATGTTATTGCAGCAATCAACAATACCAAAAACTAAAAACAATAACATGGAGTAATTCAAGAGAGACAGAGAGAGAGAGAGATTGAAAGAGAGAGAGACTTGGTCATTTTAATTTCGCAGAGTATATATCTGGCTACCCATCTGTTTGATTGCTACAGTGAACCAAAGTGCTTGTTGGTGTAATTATGAGTTGTCATTTAAACCTAAAAAAATGGCTTCTCTAAAGAAAAATGGCTTCTAAAAACATTGTCACATACAGCAATACGTAAGATTTCTTTGTCTATTTGCCTTTAGGAAAATGTTCTGCATCTTGCTACCACTAGAAAGAGCTTATGATGCAGTGTTTGCTATGATAATGATATATTTTTTTTATTTTTTGAAATTGTTACCATAAAGGTCATATCCAGAAGGGGTTAGAGTTATATAAGTCAGGCAAAGAGTACATTTCTTTTTGGACAATGTCATTCCTTCCCTCCCTCTCTCACAGTTTTTCCCTCCCCTGTCCCACCTACAAGTTGTATAGTTAATTTTCAACATAGCTTTTTTTTAATGTAACAGAATAAATCAGCACAAAGTTTTCTTGTGCCTCAAGAAAACTTATAGCAGCTCTCTTTCTTTCTCTCTCTCTCCCTCTCTCCCTGTCTCTCTCCCTATCTTCTTCTTTCTCTCTCTCTCTCTACACACACACACACACATCTATCTATCTATCTATCTATCTATCTATCTATCTATCTATCTATCTATCTATCTATCTATCTATCTATCTATCTATCTATCTATCTATCTATCTATCTTTCTTTCTTTCTTTCTATCTATCTATCTATCTATTGGGGTGATTTGCTATAAATATCCTTTAAATTTTCTCCCTTCCTTTCAGACTTTGGGGCCAAGTCAGGGTGTGGGTGCGCGCGCGCGCGCGCGCGCGCACACACACACACTCACACACACACACACATCTCTGTTATAGAAATATGCAAAGCACTCAAGAGGATCTGCAAAGGACCGGGAAGTACCGCTGCTCCTGTGTGGCCCCATCATGAGATCCAGCTTCCGGCCTTGCTACCAGACATTTTAAAAAAGCAGAAATTCCAACATTGTGCCAACCAAGCCAAGAAGCTAAATCCCAGACATGTGACCTCGGCCTTGAAGCTTAAGTTTCTACGGCTCCTAGGTTCGAGGGGGTAGCAACTGAACAGTTTGGAGCCATGCCAAGAGGCCAGCCATCCACGTAGATCCAGCTGGCACATAGCCTCACTCCTTCTGTGGCTCAGCCATTCCTAATCCACTTCTGGAGATCAGACCACACTTCGCCAAGCCCTTTTCTACTTTGTACTTCCTTCCGTGTGGCTCAGACTGAAGTGCCCATGGTTTTCTTTCTTCTATCTTGTTTGTTTGCTTGTTTGTTTTGGCAATACGTAGGATTGAACTCTGGGCCTCTACCACTTCAGTCACACCCCCAACTAATGTTGGTATTTTTAAGGACTCAATTATTACTCTTTCATTCATGTATTCCTTCATGCTTATGGATTTTATTCAGCCCTATAACTACACATAGACATCACTGGACTATTTCCCAAAGAAATCTCAAAGTCAAGCTGATGAAAACAGTTTCAAAGCCTACCTTTGAAAGTGTGCCTCTTTTCTATTTCTTGTAGTGAATTCTCCCTTGTTTCCCTAAGCAGCCCCTTCCCTACTGACCCCTCAGAAAACCTAAGAGGTCAATAGAGCTAAATCCACATCTTCAGCAGGGCATGTGCACCTTTCAGGTATAAATCTCTGGTCATTGCCAGAAGCAGTTCTTTCAGTCCTGGTAATACTGGGACTTGAACTAAGGGTCTTGTACTTCCTGGATTTGCTTGCTGTGCTGGTGCTCTACCACTTGAGCAATGCCTCCAGCCATGCTTTTTGCTGGTTATTTTAGATGCAGAGTATTTCAGACTTTTCTACCTAAAGTTATCTTCAAACTTGGTTCTTCTATGGGATAGGAGCCATGGGTGACAATGTTATCAGATACTTTGTATTCATACACTGTTTTGTAGAATGGGAATTTCCTTGCACAACCACTTAAAGATAATAAATTTTTTTTTAAATGACAAACATGGTTCTTCTATCTCATGCCTCTTGAATACCAAGAATTATAGGCATGAGCAATCATTGCTAGGCTATGCCTTATTTTGAGCCTAAGTAACATTGTCCTTACTAGTATCTCCAGGAAAGTCTGTCAGTTCATGAATTGTGTCAGGCTCTGGTCTGCTTGGCTATCTCTCTCTGGTCTTGCTAGACAAAGTTTGTCACATTGTCCCTCTAACCATTGCTTTCCTTTGTACATCTATCAGACTTTATAATGCTTATCTCAGAGTAGAGCAAAAATTTGTGCGTGATTTTTTTGTTATTCCTAAATGTGAATTCTTTGGAAATTAGCATTATTTTTAATAATATTCATATTTCACATATATTCCAGAATTGGCGCATAGCAAGCTTCATGTATTTTCATTGAATAAATGGATGGATGGACGATGGGTGGATCATGGATGGATAGATGGATGAATGAATAAATAATGGGGGATGGATGGGTAAATTGTTGAATGGATGAGGGTAGGTGAGGTTGATGAATGAACTCTTGCTGAAGATGAAGTGATTCATATTGGCCATGACAACTCTTTGCTCTGCATCTCAGACATGGTTCAATAAGCTTTTCAAAGAGATGGGTCAATGATTGAATCTTGTTTTCTCTTTTCTATTTTAGAAACAAAATTTTTTAAAGTGATAGAAGAATCAGAATGGGTTTGTTGGCTAAAACAAATGTCACATTTTACAAGTGAAAAGTTCTGTCTCTCAGGTGAGGACTGAAACTGGACTGAGGAAGTGAGAAGATTAATGTCAATGTTTCTGCACAAACACTTTCTTCATGCGTTTTCATTCCCTTGCTAACGTAATCACCCCATTAGCTAAAATCAAGGCCTTGGGTCAGGAACAGCATCTGAATGTTTGAAAGATAAAAACCTCAATGTCAGTTTGTTTGGATCTTGGAATTATTGTTTAGGTTTTCAGGTTTTGAGTGACCCTACAAAAGTCCGCCCGAGGAATCTGCAGTGAGAGCAGGTCTGATGGCGTTGTAGATAAAGTACTGATGAAAATCAATATTTGGAAGTCTTAACCCTAACACAATCTCAATATTAAAAAAAATCTCCTTGAGGATAATTTAAAAGTTAAATTGAATATAATGTTAGAAGCAGGATGCTGGATGCCATTGGTTCATACCTATAATTCTAGTGACTTGGCAGATAGAGATTGGGAAGATGGTGGTTCCAGGTTAACCAGGCTAACCAAGAAAGAATTCACCAGTGGAAGAAGCTGGACACGATAGGAGCTCCAATCATCCAAGCTGGGATGGGAACCCTAAAATAGGTGGACTGTAGTCCAGGCCCAGGCCCAGGCAGAAAATGAGACTCATTCTCAAAATAACCAGTTCACAAAAAAGGCTAGAATCATGGCTCATCTGTATAGCACCTGTCTGGCAAGTATGAGATCCCAAATTGCAAACCCCAAAACCACAAAAAAGAAATAAAAGTAACTATAAGATAATACTATTTTTCTCACAAGTGTTCTTATCTACCAGGTCATCAAATGAAAATAAGAAGTGTCAAGATTATTTGTAAACGAGAAAGCTTACATATGGACTTGCTTTCTGTTTATAGCTTTTGATTCTGAAAACCACACCGTACAAAGTAGTTTTATTTTATTTTTAATTTATTATAAAGGTGATGAACAGGAGGATACACCAATCAGATATGCACAAAGTAGTTTTAAGACACAGTAGCGGGAGAAAATGAGGGCGGGGGTAACAGTGTTCCAAAAGAAATGTACTCATAGATTGGGAAAATGGCTTAGCAGTAGAGTGCTTGCCTAGCATGCATGAAGCCCTGGGTTCAATTCCTCCATACCACATATGCAGAAAAACCTGGAAGTGGACCTGTAGCTAAACTGGTCGAGGTCTAGCTTTAAGCACAGAAAGGCTCAGGGACAGAGCCCTGACCCTGAGTTCAAGCCCCAGGATCAGAAAAGAAAAAAAAAAAGTACTCATTACCTTTACAATAAATAAATAAATATATGAATCCCATTCAACAACAACAACAACAAAAAGGAACAGCAGCTACATGATTTGATCTTAAAAGATATTCTTTGGCTACTAAATGGGCCTAACCCTTGGGTTTGGCTTCCATCACTCAGCACTCAGTTTCTGAAGCTTACATATCATGGGTGTCAATAGTCTCTTCCTTTTAGTTTCAGAATAGCAGAACATGGGATAAATTCACCACAGCTATCCATTCCTTGTTGCAGACACCAGGGTTGGTTTGGCTGAGACAAATAAAGTTGTTATAAAACTTTTCCCAAAAATATTTTTCATATTTTAATTTTTCTTGCGTAAGTCTAGGGAGCATAATGGTTGGGTCCCATCCTACGGTAGGTTTTGGTGTATTCATTTTCTAAGAAATTGACACGCAGCTGTCTAAACCACTGTACAATTTTACATTCTCACTGACAATGCAAGGTCCCAATAGCTCCATATTCTCACCAGTAGTTGATGTCAGTCTTTTACATTTGTAGCCATTCTAATGCGTGTGTAAGGACATTTTGTTGTGGGTTAAATACGCATTTCCATCATAAATAATGATTAGAGCACTTTTGATATGTGTTTTGACTGTTTCTGTATTGTCCTTTATGGAATCATTGGTCAAATCATTTTCCAGTTTTCCAATTGGGTTGCTTATCTTTATGTTTTGAGTTAAATACCTTCTATGTATACTCTGAATGTACATTTTCTGTCAGAAATAAGAGTTTTAAATTTTAATGAGGCTTATTTTATTTATTTTTATTGTAAAGGTGCTGTACAAAGGGGTTACAGTTACATAGATCAGCTAATGAGTACATTTCTTCTTGAACAACATTTAATTTAGCTAAGTTTAGTTTGAGAAGAGTTTAATTGATGGCCCTGAAGGTTTTACAAATTTCAAAAACTATTCAAGCTTCTTCAATAACACTTATCTGTAGTAAGCAAACAATCTACAATAATTGTTTTACACATTAGCTAAAATTCTGAAATTTGAATTCACTTTGCTTTAGTCAATGTAATAATGAGCTGCTTTGTTGTGGTTGGTTGCATTTATGATATGACATGACTTGGTTAGTTAATCCACTTTTAAGAAAGCAGAGCTTTCAGCTAAGAATAAATAGCTCATAGGTTGAGGTAATACCCCACAGGATTTGGGAGTAGCTGTCAAAATGGGGGTGGGGGTGGGGATTTGATTCCCATTTTGAAAGGGGTGTCATTGATCACAAGATGTATTCTATTCATACACTGCTTTGTTAAATGGCAATTCCTTTGTCCAATTACTTAAAGATAATTTAAAAAGTTGATTCACATGATAGGTTAGGTCTCAACCTACACAGAGACATAAAGACAGGCAAGGTGATGAAAACAGTCCATTCCAATGGTTAAACTAAGTTTTAAATAAAGATTTCTATAAAGAACAGCTTATGATATTTTTAAATATTCTTTCTGCACGCTCTCATAGAGTGATACTTCCCAAAGCCATGTTATTTTATCCATCATATGGTAATTAATAACAACAGGATGTCAGGGCTGCTATTTTCAAATTCCAGTCAATTCTGCCCTTTCCCAAAGAATTTCTTTTTCTATCTTGAGAAAATAGTTGTTTTTTTTTTTTTAAAGAGAAAGAACAACTAGTAGAAGGGGAAAGGGCAAAAGAAGTCTTTCTTATAAAATTAAATCTTCCTTAGCAGAGACTGGCATGTTCTTAACATATTCACACACGAATCCCCTCCAGTTATATTGCAAAAGCCATGCAAATAATAATTGTGGCTAAGTGCACTACACCGACAGTCAATATTGTATTTTTCAAGCTTGTACT
Source organism: Dipodomys spectabilis (assembly GCF_019054845.1). Lineage (NCBI taxonomy): Eukaryota > Metazoa > Chordata > Mammalia > Rodentia > Heteromyidae > Dipodomys > Dipodomys spectabilis. The sequence goes on from NW_024870750.1 coordinate 2,578,074, forward strand.
CATTATTCTTTATGGTATTCATGCATTTTGTGAAAGATCAAAAGATTTACATATCATATGGAGTGCTTTAGGGAATAACTTGCTGAGTACTTTAAATGCACAATGCTCTGCAGCCTTTTAAAGACGGATTTCATTTCTCTCTTCTTTGTGATAAAGAAATAACAAGGTAGAGCTAGATGTCCTCTCTTAATATAAGAAAATGTCTACTTTTAAAATATAAGATAAAAGTTTGATATTTTTTATCTGTGATTCCAAGCACAATTTTGTCTTCCAAAAATAGTGAAGTGTAGCTTTTTAAAAATACAGGTGTTGAAAAAACTCCAACAAATTCTTAAGCAATCTACTATCCACGCGTGGCATGACTTTCATTGGAGTTATTAATGAAGAGGACTGATGCAACTATCTGAAGACACTGGTTGGGAAGGCTTTCAGGGAAATAAGAACAGGGCTTCTTAGCCTGTATTCTCTAAAGCCTGAGGGTAAAATATGGTAGGAGGAGCTAGCAGTGATCATTTTTTTCAGTGCAAATAGATATTAAAACATAAGAACCTTGTAAAAATAGAGGAATCTGGCTTATTGACCCCAAATTTCCTTTGTCTAAAATGGCCCAAATAAGAGATTGAAAGATGGAGGGACCAGTCCAGGCCTCTTCAGAAAGTGATTGATGTTTCTTTTACCCATAAAGATATCACCAATACTAGCAAGAGACAGTTTTGATATGAACATAACCACTTGAAGGACAGTGTTTCTCAAAAATCCGCCCTTAGGAAAAATATGAGCACTGGAGCTCTGTAAAAGGTGTGCATTCATCCAAAGAATAAATAGGTACAACCAAAGCAGAAGAGAGAAGGCTAGAGCCTATGATGGATCAGGATCATTGTCCTGCCTTTGTATTGGCAGGGAACACTGTTGGATGGACTGTACTTGGATGCTTTTGAACCCAGTCAAATGCCCAAATACATGGGCGGAAATGTAGACATGCACAGGAGATAACGTGGAAGGGACAATCCAGAAAATGCATTTGGGCAGGAAATGAAGTAATATCATCCCATTAAGCCATTTGGTACAAGGGTGGAAGCACTATTCCATTCGTTTCAGTCATGGTGTTTTCCCACCACAGAATGAATGCTAGTAGAGAGTGTTGGATGAGTGATAGAACCTTCTTGAGAAGCCCTTGGCTTCCTATTGGGGGCAGGTGAGGTCTTGCTGAGGAAGCCAAAGAGTATATTTATTTGGAACATTTTATTTTACTCCAGAACAAACTGAGGAAAAACTGTTCCTTAATGAAGCAGAACAGCACAGAGAATGCTCTTTAAATATTTGCTCAGATAATATTTTCTTATTCTGAAGCTATAAATCTGGCAACAGAGACAGGTTAATAATAGCAGTGATTTCTATGGTTGTTTGAATAGAGACTCCATGTTTCCAAAGGTAGCAATCAAATAAATTCTGACAACCTGTAGCATAGCACCATACACAGATTGCTAGGTGTGCTCCATGAACGTAGAAGATCAAGGTTATGCTACTTCCTCCTGCCTCCTAGAGGGTCATCATACACATGATATAAATATTGCAGAGTCAAAACATGGGAAATGTCATTATCCTCAGCTACAGCTTCAGGAATATTTCAAAATCCTTGAATGGGAATTTCAGCTTCTAAACCTATTCATTTCGGCAACTGCATAGAAAAATGTTACTCAATATCCTGAGATATTTTAAGATCTGCTCTTCAAACCCCTCTTTGCCGTTTCAATTCACAAATGAAGACGGAGGGCCAGGAGGGAGCATAGTGAAGAAGATCAGGAAGAAAAGTTGATGGATTCATTCATCCTCCTTCTCTTTATCCAACAGCTTGTCTCAATAAACTTTCACATTTCAGTGAGATTAGTAAGTATGTTTCATGAAATTTGAAAACATTTTTCAATTTCAAACCTGATATCGTTTGTTAATAGCCTTTAATGAAATGGTCCTTTTAACTAAATATCTTTCTAAATCAGTTCATGGGTTTTTCTAAGATCTTGCTTGTTTGAGTTTTCCCAACACAGGACATTGCATCTTCACACACTTTCCTTGATGTCTTTGGGCATGTAAAGGTGTGCATCTGCCTCACTGGCAACAATAGCTTACCACCTTTGCAATTTTCTTTGATAGAAAAATGTCACCATGCCTTCGAGCCTCCAATCAAAACCACCTTCTCTATGAAGGATTTGCCAAATCTTTTGTCATAACTTTGTTTCCTCTCTTCTTCTTAATATTGTCCCTACCAAAAGACGTCTACAATGTAGTGAGTTTAACACCCCGAACCTGTCTGGGTACTCTTATACTGAGAGCAAATTGACCCAGGTCTTGATTGTGTGGCTAACTTAGGAGAAGGCTGGAGAAAGAGCGACCCTCCAAAGGAAAATTAGGGTGTTCTCCTCGGAAGAAAAGGAGGAAGTCCAGTGAACGTTTACAGAGAAGTCCTAACTGGGTCTCAAAGGCATGTGGCTGAATGCAAAAAGAGCCAGTGTCAACGTTTCTGTAGTCTTTACATCAATTCTCAACAGGTCTTCTCAAAGAGGACAAAATTCTGTAGATAGAGAGCAGACCAGCGGCAAGCATGAGCCCAACAGGAGCTAATGATAGAGGAGGGGAAAGGAGCATGAAGGAGATGTTTGCAGTGATGAAATATATGATTGTGGTGGGGATTCAGATCCAAGTTCCAAAGAAAAGATCATGTGATCTAAGAAAATCTCATGGGTGAGCCATATGGTGGCTTTTCAAGAAAGCTACAGGTTGATATTCTTAAACTAGAAAGAAACCACCACCATCAACTCAATTCAGCAAGTAAATCTATCTTATTATGAGATTTACTAATACTTACGACTTAGAAGGGAGATGCTTTTGTAAAAGGATTGGCACTGGGATCATATTAATTCCCATTTATGAAATGAATAAGGATATGATATGTGTTTAAGGATCAGAGCTCGATATTGCGAACATGGCCACTGTGTAAATAATAACATAAAAACTGGGAGGTGAAAAGAGATGAAATGACATCTACATCTTATTGTGAAAAAAAACAATTAAACTTCAACAAACCCTACAGTATCTCTCTTTTTACCTCTCATTAAACTAAAGAAAAATGATATGCAATTAAATTGTGTTTTGTTAGAAATAAGTTTCAAGAGCCGATATAGCTGTATATACCTGTAATTCCAGTACCCAAGAGGCTGAAGCAGGAGGATCGTAAATTCAAGGCAAGCCTGGCTTATAGAGAGAAAAGAGAAAAAGTACAAGATTTATGTTTCTTGAGTTGAATAAAGTCAAATGGAATAAAGTCTTATAAAAAGATTGGGTTTCTCCCTTACTTAAAAACTCTGATAGCAAAGTGGCCACAGTTACTACTTTCTAGGTGGTAGACTAAATAAGATACATGTGCTTTTGGTTTTGAAAAAGACAATGAGCAGCTAGCTAGGCAGCAAAAGAAGGCTTTCAATATCTGAAATTCAGTGTTGAAGCAAAACTAAACCAGGGGAAACAAACAGCTCAAGAGGACAAAAAGTTGAAGTTGAAGAAGCAGCAGGATTCAGTTTTAGGGTTCATTTTTCTGTACCACTCTAAATCACTTCCTATTTCTCAGTAGCCAACCTATAAGCTCACAGTTTAAACCACAACCTATAAGTTCACAGTCTAAACCACACAATCACTGTTTCATGATTTGGACTTTCAACAAAGAATGTGGTTGTAGGGAATTCCTCAACCCTATACTGACAGAAAGGGATATCTGTGTGTGCTTCTGTTAATATGGCGTGTTGTCAGCTTTCCACTGCTGTAACGAAATGCCTGAGATAGCCAACTTATTAGGACAAAAAGGTTATTTTAGTTCATCATTTCACAGGTTTGAGTCCACGATCACTTCATGGCATTGCTTTTCTACTTGTGGTAGCCCAGTCCATCACGGTGGAGGTACCCAGCACAGGAGGTCCGTCTGCCTCATGGCAAGTGTGCAAAGAAGGAAAGCGGTTAGCATCCTACAAACTCCTTGAAGGGTATACCCCCAGAGATCTCCTACCAAGCTCTACCTCCCAAAGATTGGATCACCTCTGAAGAGTGCTGAACTGAGGACCAAGCTTTCTAACATATGAGTGGATCTTCTAGATCCACTCTATATCATGCACTATCATTTTCTACCCTAGGCAAACACTAGAGAGGTCTCCTAATGGAAAGAGTGGAAGATGAGCAAGAAAGTGTCCAACAAGCTGAAAATATCATCAAGATCTCAGTAGAGAAATCTGGTTACAGAGTGGGATTCAGAACAAGAAAGTCGATTTCAGATACCACCCTGGAGGATAGACATCACATCCCCTTGCTGTAAAATGCTGCGATGTCTAGGAAATCTCTGGCTTAAAACCCAAGCACCATGTTACAATGAGCTTCCTGCGAAATGCTGTTACTACTCAAACACAACCTATGTTAAGATTCGCTTCTTGCCATTACTTCCAACAATCCCATTCTTACCTTGTTTTACCTTCACTGGCAGGTGTGGTTTCTTGGGCCTAGATAAAGGTAGAGAGATCAGTGGCTTGATCATGGGCTTGGCCAGGATTTGTGTGAAGCACAACCTTCCATAATCTGTATCCAGCTACAAAGTAGGTGAGTGCAGAGCGGGGCTGTCCTTTTGGGGACTGGAAAGATGGCTGATGCGATCTGCTAATTGGAACAGCTAACATCGATTGAGTACTTAATGTGGACCTGGGACTGCACTAAATATTTGACATTCATTATCTTCCTTAATCCTTGTGATCTCTATTATTTTCATTTTATACAAGAGAAAATTGAGGATTAGGGAAGTCAAGAAAGTTGCCTGGGGTTATGAGGTCACCTAGGTGGATGGCAAAAGACCCCCAACCCCGGTGTGATTGGCTCACACATTGTATATCCTTGCTGCTGCTCTGCTGTTGCAAAGAAGACTAAGTACAACTGGTGAGAAGATCGGACAAACTTCAATAAAGCAAGGCAGATTGTCTTTTGGTTTTAAACCACAGAATGACTCGCTTTATATACTATCGGCAAATGTCATAATAGCAAAAATGAAATATAAATCCATGCCTAGCCACTTTAAAACAATACAATGAAAAGAAATATAAATGCATTTTATAAAAATGCATAAAATATACCAGACCAATAAATTTATGTATGAGACAGAGCTATTGAACATTTCTAAACTCATGAGTGTTTGGAATCTGTTTAAAGATAGCAGATAGTAGATAATGCAAAACCCATTTCTAGTTTGCTTTAATATACGTGGGATGTGCTTCTATTTTCAGTGTTGCACTTGCTATTGAATGCTGCTTATTTGAACTACTAAATCAGCTTACTAAACCTGAGTAATTACCAACTTACTGAAGTTGTGGAGTAGCTAAATGTTAAAAAGAAGCAAGAGAAGGTGGAGTCATGGCTTAAGTGGTAGAATGCCAGCTTGCCAGTGGGGAGGAAAAGATGCATTGAGAGAGCATGAAGTCCTGAGTTCAAGCTCCAATACCAGCATAGAAAAAGAAGGAGAAGAAGGAGAAGTAAGATTGGGGCTGAGCTGGTAGTAATACCAGTTACTCAGGAGGCAGAGATAGAAAAATGAGGTTAAAGGCCATCCCTACAAAGTTGGTGAGATTCTATCTCAAAATAGACAAATCACACATGAAAAACATCCCAAGTCAAGCATGGTTGTACACTTCTATAATTCCATCTTCTTGGGAGGTTGAGATAGGAGACTTATGGTCTGAGGCTGACCCAGGCAAAAGTGCCAGACAACATTGAAAACAAACTAAAGCAAAACTGAGTGTTCTTGCTCCATGTTGCAGAGGGTGGGGGTTGGTATGGTCACATACTGGCTCTGGTCTGGACTGTGCACAGCCTCTCTGAGACTTGGATTCCCTGAACCTCTTCAGTGCCAGATTTCAGGCTGCAGGCAGCTGGATAGCAGCAGGAGATCAGAACCTCTGGATGGACTCTTCCGGGGAAGCTGTGGTAATTTGCAGCAGCTGGACAGTGCTCCTCATTAACATCTGCCCGTCAACACAGTCATGACCATCAGTTCACTGTGGCAGCAGGGGGCCTCAGCTCCAAATTCTATCTAGAAAAAAACACCTGGATCCCAGACTTCCAAAGGCTTTGAGACAGCAAGCAGCATCATTTCTTGGCCTAGTGCACTTCTAGACAAGACATCCCTGCCCATTGGGATATGTCACTGGGCATAGGATGCCCTTGAGGATCCTGTGCCCATGATTCCTCCCCCATCAGGCACAGACAGAATCCCCTGGAAGCCCGTGAGTTCAGGGTGCAAATATCAGCACTAACAAAGGCAGAAGCAGAAGAGGCTAGCCTATCCTCCACTGCCACAATCCTGTTCATGGCCACTTATGGAATTGAAAGGTCCTGGAGGCAAAGGCTACCCATGTCATCATGAATTCCCTGGTCACACAATGGATTTAGGGGAACATCCAGCATTTTGAGAAGTGCTGGATACACACCCCATAAGGACTTCATCGCTGAGGAAACTAAGTCTATGCGAGTGGCAGAAGCAATCCACAAACGAAAGCTGCAGATTGGAGAAGAGAATCAGCCTGCATCAGCCCAGTCCTTCCCAAACAGCAGCCTTTACTCCTCACCTAAGCAGAAGCACAGAGGCTGAACCACCTCTGCTTCCTCCAGAGCCTTACCTGGCCCAAAACCTAGCCTCTTGAATCCCAGAAGTGGGTGATAAGGACAGAAAATTACCAGATAAATGGGGCCTTTTCGACCTGACCCCTCCAGAAATCTGATTATAAGGGTTTTGCCACCCAGACCTATAGAGAGGCTCAGAAGTCCTTGCTTGTGATCTGATCCATGTCCAGGTCACTCAAATAGCTGAAGATCCAACAACCTTCAAGTCATCCAAGATGGATGGCCCAGAAATAGAAGGAAAGATTGATCAGCCCCGACTCATAATCTCAGACCTTGTGATTGAATGTGCTCTTGTCCATTGGATTCTAGAGAGCTTTCTGTCCTAGGCTTTGCCATTAAAATGGTGTATTTCCACAAATACTTTTAGACCAAGGCTAGAGCTAAGACTTAACTGATTTTTAGGCAACATTAGTGCAAAGCTCGTTCTGTGTGAAAGATATCATTCTGTTCTGTTCTACAGTTAAACCTCTAAAAATAGTCAACAATGATGTTTGCAGGACCTCATGACCTATTTTTTGTATCATTTTCCTGAGGCAACCACCTTGATCCTTGATGTCAAGGTCAATAATATCTATGCTATACCCACATCTAAGCTTCTTTTGATTATTTCCCCCCGAAACTAGGACTCAAACTTGGCATCTAACACATTTGCTCATTGGCCAGAGCTCTACCACCTGAGCCACACCTCCAACTCCTGATTATTTTTTGCCATGATCAACATGAGCATTGACAAATCATGGCATACAGGTGCCCACTTGATTAGTTGGAACCTCTCTGGCCGTTGTGACTGTCAGTGCTGTGTCTGTGCTGTACCCTAGTAGCCAGATCCTGATGCGTTTGGGCTACTGCTATTGGAGGACACTTCATTTTAGATGCCACAGGATAAACACCAGGCTTACATATATTTTCCTGCACTTGAAACTGAAATTTGGCATCAACTTGGTTGAAAACTCCTAAGGAAGGAAATTGAGTACTGATTTGGTCTTGATAAATAGATGTGAATTATTTAACGGTGCTAGACATCTACCAGGGCTTCATGCATGCCATGCAAGTGTTGGACTACTGACATACACCTTGCCTCCCAGATCTAAACTTTTTCAGAGTACAGAACATGGTAAGTACACTTGGGTCATAGCCCAAAGGTTCATGCACAATTAGTGTCACTTTATTATTTTGATTACTTTGTCCAAGCCAGGGCTTGAAACTCTTATTCTTAAAGAGAGGGAAGAATTAAACATATGTCTATAATGAAAGCATTTTCTATCAAAAAAAGTCCCATAGTTTTATGCAAGACATTTTACTGAGGAAAGAAAACAAAGAAACTGTCTTTTTATTTGTTATTGTCTTCTGTCTCAAAATCCTGCTGTTTTTCTTTTGATTGGTATTTTATGGCCATAAGAGCTTCATAGAGAAGCTCTGAACTCTAAAATTGTCAGAAAAATGATTTATTTGTGTCTTATACTGACAATGAGAATCTCTACTTCTTTCTTGAAAAGGAGAGAGACAACAGAGACGGAGAAAGGGAAAGACAGACAAAGGAAAGAAAGGAAGGAAGGAAGAAGGAAGGAAGGAAGAAAGAAAGAAGGAAGGTAGAAAGGAAGGAAGAAAAGAAGGAGGGAAGGAAGGAAGGAAGGAAGGAAGGAAGGAAGGAAGGAAGGAAGGAAGGAAGGAAGGAAGGAAGGAAGGAAGGGAGGGAGGGAAGGGGACTATGTGTTAATAAACACACAATTCCAACCTTGATCATCCAGTAAAGAAGACTTCTTTAGAAGTGTGAGAATGAAGTCCTTGGCCTCACAAAATTTATGGTTAGCTAACAAAGATAACTACATTACATTTTTTGAGGCAACATATTAACAAAAGCAAAAAGATATGATGCAAAATATAACTAAATAGAAACCTTTAAGGATATGCAATGAACTGAGTGATTAGAATAAAGATGGAACTGGTAAGAAAAGATTTTCGAATACATTTTATAAGAAGTCTTCTAGAATGAAAAGCTCATGATATTGATATTTGGTCTTTTTCATGTTAAAAATGTCAAAAGACATATACAGCCCTTTACTAACAGAGTTATGAAGTTAACTCTACTTTTCTTTCAACAAGCAGGAAAAACTTGGCTTCTCTTTTTTGTGTGAAATAAATATTAGAGGCTAACAATGTCATATATAAGTTCCCTATTGTTCCATATAACCTTGAATTTTTCAAGTAGAGGAATGTGGGCATAAAAATCTTAGTTTAGGGCTGGGAAGGTGGCTCAGTGGTAGAGCGCTTGCCTTGCATGCATGAGGCCCTGGGTTTGATTCCTCAGCACCACATAAGCAAAAAGAAAAAAGCTGGAAGTGGCGCTATGGCTCAAGTAGTAGAGCACTAGCCTTGAGCTGAAGAGCTGAGGGACAGCACCCAGGCCCAGAGTTCAGGCACCACAACTGGACCCCCAAAAAAAAAAAAACCAACCAAAAATCTTAGTTTAGTATACATATAGGATAAATATCTATTAACCTACATTATGCCAAAGTAAGAAGTTGTATGATTTATCACTAGTAAGACAAATGTCACTGCACAATGACACACAAAATTAAAACCTTAAATGTTCCCCCAAAATGTTTTAACATGTGTTAAAGTCTTTGTCCCCAGCTAATCACATGATTGGAAGGTGCCACAAGGTGGGACCTAATGAAAGGGAGTTAGGTCTTTTGGGCACATCTACAAAGGTATAACGGCATTTCTGTCAACGCTCCCCCCTCCCATCAACTGTCCTTTCTTCCTTTTCTCCTTTCCCTCTCTCCCTAATTCTTTCCCTCCCTCCCTTCCCATGAACTACTGGCTCACCAAAGGCCAGAAAGCAGAAGGGCCAAATAATCATAGACTAAAATCAATGAAACCATGAGCCAAAACAAGTTCTTAGCTCCTTTAAGTGGACACTCTCAGGTATTTTTGTCACAGCCAGGGAAAGCTGACTAACACATAAACTGTGTAATACAAAATAAGCTATCTTAACTACCAAAGAAACTGAACATATCATGGCACTTTTCAAGAGGGAGTGGCTTTCTTTTTTTCTTTGTACAGAAGTCCAGAAAGTCACTATTTTAACAGCTTCACTGCTTCTCTGTTATGAGCATGTTTCAGCCTAGACCTTGCTAGATGTCTTATTATATTTTGTATTATGAATGTATTCACATCCCAAACTCTGTGATCCTGGTATTAATGGTAGATGGCTATAAAAGAAAATTCCACAGGAAGCATTTTTTCTGTCTCTTGAATTTCCACTTATTTCCGCTTGTGTCCCATATGAATCTAACTCATTATTATAGTTCAGCCTCAGCTAAAGATTGCATGCCACAAAAATACTCATCTGATTTTACCACAGTGGTAGTAAAAGGGCACCCAGTAAGTTGGACACTCAGTCTTTACCACACATTCACTCTAGCTCTGCCATTGCCCTTTCTAACATGTTGGATATCTGTGTACTATTCCTTTGAACAAAATATTCTGCCATGTTAAAAACCTCCGTTTAAGACAACCTATCCTGAAAGATGGGTGGTATTATCTTAGAAGCATTCTAACTTAAGATCACTACATTTAAAGTCAATATCTCAGCAGAAAAAATTATATGCATATACTTAATAGAGTATAAAGTTGTTTATTAAATAGATGCAAAACAAATGAAAGTAAGGGGTATTATGAGTCATACATTTACATCTCATTTCTCAGGAACAAGAAACACAATCTAGGGGCTCCACTTACATCTTAATTTGTCTAAGCAAGAATTTTTTGTATGAGTTTAAGATGCTCTAAGTGTAAGATTGCCAAAATGCAAAGTGTAAGATTGTGACAAAATGCATTTATGTGTTCCAGGGTCCTGACTTTGAGCACACCCCTATAAGCCCCCCACTGTGAGCCCCACCCAGGTGCCCAACAACTACCTTCCTTAAACCTGTGCCTTGGGTTGTGTTTCCAGGTTCACTTGGGATGGATGTAGTCACAGTGGCAATCCTCCTAATGGAAGACTGTGGTCCATTGCAAACACACAAATTAACTTGAAAACACTCAATTCTTTCATTCTAAACAGTATACAGAAATCTGAGTCAGCAGAGAAAAAAAAACCCTCCAAAATAAAATCTACCTTGTTTTAGACCCCAAATGCATGTAACCGCAACAGTAATTTATAGATCATTAGAGTTTCAAAATGCTGTCCCTTAACCTTGGGGCTCATCTTATTATCCATTGCCCCATAAGACATAAACAATTCAATAGGAGACTGAGACTAGGAGAAACAGGAAACTTTTACAGAAACAGATTGCACAATTCCAGATCTCCCAATGGGAAATGCTCACATCTGATGTAAAGTTAGGCCTTCTTGGATTTGAGGGTAATACAGAAGTTTGACATCTAATTAGCTCTATAAACAAAAATTCTCCCTCTCTCAAGGTATTTGTTTGACTTGCTTTCCATGAGGTGTACGGGGAAAAGTAGATGAATGAGTTAAGCATCTTTCTGAGACTATGAAGAATTTAACCATTTTCCCCATTATTTACAATAAATAAAGTCACATGAATGTGTATACATAAGAATCACTGCTAGCTAAGCATCAAAGAGCTTTTAAAATTAACACAACAGGGGCAAATTCTATTGTTAAATTGTAGCAATTAAGTCCTTAAAGCAATCTTACTTCATTCTCCCCAAGCAACCATTAATCTGAGCTGATTTATGTGACTGAGGAAGGGAAAAAAAATCTCATCCCAATTTATAGTACAGTATAGTATATCTTTTGACTACACTGACATATTTTGTAATTAGCTATTAACCAGTTAAATTCAACTAATCGTTACTAACCTGTACTAATGGCCAAGCTAATTGTGTGTGCTAACACACTATGGTTTAAAACAAAAAAGAATTTAGAAATTACATTTGTAGCATTAAATTTAGAGGCCAGAAATGATTTTCTTATTACTTATGTTTTGAAAATGTCTCATGTACATAGTAATAAAAATTTAAATACAACAAACCAGATTAATGGTAAAATCTTGATATCCCGTGTACAATAAACCGTTTTCCTGTCTTCCATTCACAGAGGTGATGACTTACATGTGATTGTGTGTGCGTGCACACATACACACGGCATGTGCATGCACACATACATGCATCCATGCACACATGTGTATAATGGTCATACCTTGAAACTCAGGGCCTGGGTATGGTCCCTGTGCTTTTTTGCTCAAGACTAGTACTCTACCGCTTGAGCCACAACTGTACTTGTGGCTTTTTGGTAGTTAATTGGAGATGAGTCTCATGAACTTTCCTACCTGGGATGGCTTTGAACTACAATCTTCGGTTCTTAGCCTACTGAATTACAGGTATGAGCTAGCAGCTTCCAGTTATAATTCTTGTTCACTGTTCCAGAGAGTCATGTAAAAGTAACCAATTACATGTGTATATTTCCTTTTTTTTTTTTTTTACACAAATGACAGCATTATACATTATACCTTAATATGTAGTTTTGGAGGTTAGTCCATGATTATATTTAGGAAGACAACTCTTTTTTTTTTTTTTTTCAACAGTTAAGTGGTATTTATCTGAGTGTCTATTAATGTCACATGTCCTAGATGGAGAATTGGTGGGGTTTTTGTTTCTTTTTGTCTGGCTAATTTTTTGGTTTGGGGGTTTTGTTTTGTTGTTTTTGCAGTCTTTGGTATAGTGAATTTGAAAAACACACTACCATGAATGTCCTCAACATTTGTGCCTCGATATTTGTTTACATTTGTACAATAAATTCTGGAAATAAATTTTTGACTCAAACCTGTGAACAGGGAGTTCCTGAAATTACTTATTTCAGAATGTAGTAATGGATAATTTCAACTAAAATTACTCAAAACAACAAAAAAAGATTTACAGTTGTTCAGAGGTAAAGGAATCAAGACGACTAATCATTCTTCACAAAGACAAGACTGGAAAATACAGCCTTTTCCAAGAAATATAATTTTCGGTATTTTTGCTGGGGAGTTGAGGGCAACGTTGGCAAGTCAAAAAGAAGAGTAGAATAATTTCTATCACTGAGGTGCTAATCACTCATTTCGACCTGTGGGACAAGGGCTATCATAATGGAATCCACAAAGCCTCTCTCTCTTTCTTAAGGTTTTCTCTCTCTCTCACCATCTCTACTACATGCTGAATGACATATGCTATAATATATATGTGTATGTAGGTCATAACATATACTTTCATTTCCTTTCTAGCTCAAACACAGTAGTCTGTGCAGATGAAAACTTCCCCATCTAGATCTGAAGCTTCTTATTCTTCAAGGGTCACCTTGGAAAAAGATAAAAAGAAATGGGACATAGCTGACACTTCTCCATCTTTGGAAATAATTCTGCAGACAGAACCACAGGTTAGCCATAACATCCACTGCCACTGTGAAATTCTCTAGCTTAGCCAAGAATCCCCCAGATTTCAAGCTATTTGCATAAAGGAAGGGGCTAACTGAGAATAATGTTTGCATGAGATAAAGTGTAAAACCCCATCTATTCTTTCTACATACACACACACACACACACACACACACACACACACACACACACACACACACACACACACACACACACCAAAATTACCTAGCGTATTTTTCTAGCCAATTGCCAAAAACCCAAGATGATTTTTTTTAATTTTGTCTTTGACTGCTGATACTGCTTTCCTTCAAGGCAATTCAGGACAGCATCTGGCTTACCTCATGTTTCACTGAAATGCAGGTTCTGAAAAGCCGCCTGAAGATGACATTCTGGGAGGAGACACAATGTGCTGTGCAGTGTGGGAGGGATTTGAAGGCAGGAACTGGAGGGGGGGGGGGGGTGGCCGAGCTGTGTTAATGCAAATGTATTCCCGTGCTTATTCGCTGGCAAACCAAGTGGACACCCAGCCATCTGACTCTGGGCCAGCGAGTTTGGCACATCTTGTGCTGGCAGAGCACAAGCCCAGCACAGCATCCTGCTGCTGTTGGCATGTATACAGCTGTCTCTCTTCATCTGACTCTCTCTGCCACCGCGTACACTCAACAGGTGTTGCCAGGGACACAGTGTGTTTGGCAGCTGTCAACTTTCAATAATCATCTCTGTAGCAGATCCATTTCTATTCTCTCATCTTATTTCTCCTCCTCCACACCCCCTTCCAAAACCCCACCACCATTTGGCCCTTCGCAAAGGGCAGAGTTGGGCAAGGATGCGGCTGAAGGCACATGGTCATCTGGTGGCAAAATTCCTGCTGGGCCACAGCCTAAGTACGACTAGGATTTCTACAAGAGGCAGGCTCTGGGGCTGCTCCAACTGTCCTTTTTGGTTCCCTCTTTAGGTCAACTGATTTTAGTTCTTTGGGTGGGGGAGGAGATGTGACTTTCACCAATATTAATAGGGGTATATTTTGTATGCAGTCAAATATGACCCATGGTGATACAAATTTTCCCTGTGTTGAAATCACATTAACAACCACCATCATTATCTGTCTGTGACATGATTTGGTCCCAAGATAGGCATATCTCTGTCTTATTATTTTGGGGAAGGAATGTGAAATTGTCATCATTTTAATTAGCAAATATTATATACTTTTAGAGCATAAAACATGATGTTTTAAAACATATGTATGTATATAGATGTTTGTATATATATATGGCTAAGTCAAACTAATTAATAAACATGTAAATTGTTAACCTATCTTTCTACCCTTTATTCTTTCAATATTTTAATTAGTTGTTTTTGAAATCAAGCCATAATAACAACTTTCCTATTCCAAAACAATTTCACAATCTGTTTTGCAGAATGCCGATGACCTTGAGGCCTGGTGGAATCAAAGTCCCTAGGGATCATAACCCAAGAAAAGACCTGAATGAGAAAGAGTGATGCTTTCAGAGTAGCAGGATGGGCCATAAAAATGAGCAAAGACTGGAAATTCTCTAAGGAAAAGACTCACCTGGCAGCACTAGGGCCAGTCATCCCAAGATTCCCAGTTTCAATGGATCAGCTTCTATCTGCTCTTATCTGGGGCGTCCAGTCTATTGGGAGATAGATTGTAACTCTTCTTGTCTCCTTGCCAGTCTCCTACAATAAAGCTCTTTTTGCAAGTTTCCTTCTGAGTGTCCTCATTTTAACTACTGCCCTTGAATCTCTAAAGTTGTAAGGCATTGCTAAGCTCCAAATCATGGTGGGCACTTGGATTGGAACTGATTGGTTCTGCTCTGTGGCTGCCTTCTTACTTAATCAAAATCAGAGCCAGAAAAACATACTGGCCCCTCAAGGCCTGGGAGAGACACCAAATAAATGTCTTTAAAAGGTAGGAATAGGGCTAAGGGTATGGCTCAAGAGGTAGAGCTGGCAAACAAGGCCTGAGTTCAATTCACAGTACTGCCAAAAACAGAAGGAACAGGAAAAGAAAAAGAAGATAGGAACATTCAACGGGTCCTTTAGCCCCTAGAATGGACTTTTCAATGTCCTACTATCTCTGGCAACTGGTTAATCATGTGTTCAATAGTAAAGCATTGGCAGTTCCTTGCAAGGTTAATCTACTTTTCTACCTGAGACCCATACAGAGTGTCACAAAGATATTGCCAAACATTGAAATAAAAATTTCCCTCCCCATTATTAATCTCTATTAAGTGTTACTTTAATGAAAAACCACCCACAGCCCCAGCACTGAGGAAGGAATAGCCCACAAAACATCCCCAGCACACATCAGTAATCGAGTCAACTAGCAGAGGTATTTCTGTATCATAAGGACCTCAGAGACACTGTAAAAGACCTCTTCCCACTCTTCAACATTGCCATTAATATGTAAAAGCTTAAGCTTGCTAAAGGGATTATTGCACATCCTATCTGATGGTAAACTAGCATTGCAATGATTACACATCTTTTTGTCATTTTCTCATAAGACATCCTACTCTTGAGGAGTGTAATTGGCCTCTTAATGTTAATGACTAGACGGCGTAAAAGTAGGATGTTCTTTTAAATGGAAGGCATATTTGCAACCTCCAGAGTCTTGAATGTGTGCTTTACAGCATGGCTATCATATCAATTATAAACATGCACAAATGTGTATATGTACAGGGATATAGTAAATATATAATATGAATGTATGTCTTATATGTATGATGGTAAAAAAGAAGCACAAATTCTCCAAGTAGGTTATTGAATGCAATCAGGGGATGTCTACTCTCTTGCCTTTATATACTTCTTATATGGTCTAGCTATTGGAGATAAAGAAGAGGGCCAAAAATGGATTTAAATGCTGTGTATCCTCTTCCCATGGCTGTCCATGTCATGTAATAAATCTCCTTTCTCTGCCCTTCACCATGTCTCTCTCTTGATCTGGCCTAGAAACTTGACCTGTGGGACTCCAGGAGGTTTGGCCCCAAGTCTGAAACTTGGGGTTTTAGCATTTGGCTGTTAGGACTCGGAAGAGTTCTACCCATCAGTGCACCTCTACCTTGGTACTTCCCCTTCTACTTCCTTGTTGTCTGGAGGCTCTACTGAGCTATTTGTGACTTAACAGAACTAATTTTGGCTTTTGTCATTTGTTTGACAGGGAAGCTTCAGATTCCTCATTCTGTGGAAGCTTTCTGGAGCTTCTTCTGTGTTCCATTGAACTATTTGGGCTTTTGTCTGGCAGAGAAATTTGGATGCTTTTTTTTCAGAGGCTTTTCTTATTATTTGGGTTCATTTGGAAACTTTGTGCTGGCAATTAGAAGGTACACAGAGAAACCAGGCATTTGTGCCAGAAAATCTCTGTTGTGATTTGCTTGTGAATGAAAAGTATTAGTCTATCTTGCCCCTTGCAAAGAATTTTAGCTGATTAGTCTATTAAAGAGAGTAAAATGAAAAAAAAAGTGGGGGGAGGAAGCAAAGGGAAGATTTGTCTAAGAGTATACTCTAAATGGATGTAATTTTCTTCGAGTGTCATTGTGTATGTCTGTCTATAAAGATTGGCTTGATAAACACTAAAAGTCTGATGGGAATGGGAATAGTCCTATGGAGACTGACTCTAAGCACTTCCCTAGCATTGACTTTTCCTTCAGTGACTTAAGCTTCCTAAAATGAGACTTAAAACAATTGCTTTGGGCACAACTCAGTCTGCTGCTGGAATTCCTAAAAATAACTGACCAGTGTAATTGTGGCCACTGAATTAAAATTTTGCATTTTCTCAAGCTTATGAGATGCCTAATGTATGAAATGCCTAATGTAAAATTGTGTGTGTGTATGTGTGTGTGTGTGTGTGAGAGAGAGAGAGAGAGAGAGAGAGAGAAAGACAGAGAGACAGAAACAGAGACAGAGACAGAAACAGAGAGAGGCTATCTTTAAAGTGATTCTTCTTTCTCCTCTGATGTACTTCCAAGAAAACAGTTTTTCCAAAGTGTCTTATCTGAACCAGGTTGAGCTAAAATGTAAGTATTCAAGAATTACCCTTCACATGAAGACTGAACAAAAAAAAAAAGTTTTCATGGACAAAATCTTGATGGTTCGTTGTAAGCATAATTTATATCCAACTCTCTTTTATAATAAATGGGCTTATTAACAATTTGTTTTGTAAATTGCTTTAGTATAGAGAAATCATTTCAGATTGCCTTCTCCTTGGGTCTTTTTTGAAACATTTGCAATCAATCCTATAAAAATTGATTCTAATAAGAACTTATTTATCAACAAGTTAACTTCTTAAAAATTTGCCCTAGCTACTCAGAAGGCTGAGGTTTGAGGATCATGGTTCAGAGCCAGCCCAGGCAGGAAAATCTGTGAGACTCATCTCTAATAAACTACTCAGAAAAAGCCAGAAGTAGCACTGTGGCTCAAGTGGTAGAGAGCTAGTTTTGAGCAAAAGAAGTGCAAGGATAGTGCCAACCCATGAGTTCAAGCCCCAGAAGTGGCAAAAAATTTGCTCCTGCTTGTTTTTGAAAACTGTTATCTGTTGACAGTTTGCACAAGTATAGCTTCTAACAGCAACCTAAGTAGAGTTTTTGAAGTATTAGTAGATCATCTATAGAACAGATAAAATTGACTTCAGAATGGATGCAAAATAGGCCCAGTTTAAAGACTATTCTACTGTCTTTTACTTGCTTAAATTGGCTTAAAGGTGTGTTTGTTTGTTTTTATATTGACTTCCACCTATGCTTCCCCTTCAGCCACATAACCATCTAGGAAAAAGCTAGTCTCAGCAATGAGACACTTTCATTAGCCATAAAATAGCTAATCAACAGAATCTTCACAGAAGACTTTTCAAAGGCAAATAGTTTGAAGAGAAAAAAAATGTTTCAAAGAGAGGAAATTGTTAAAAACCAAATGAAATTAGGTCAGAAACAACCTAAATGATGCTTTTGCTGGGCTCTGTGAAAAACTAAAAGCTCCCCAACTTTGTATCTCTGTGCCCTTTGAGCTGAGCTATTCTCTGCTGTAGTCTCTTTGCCATCACCTTGGGCTCTAGGAAAGAGAAAATTCACAGATAAGCATTTTGTGTGGAAGGCAAACTGCATCTCAAGCAAGCAATGCCTTCTTCTTATCATCTTAAAAGAAACAGCTACAAAGTCAGGAGATCAGCCACTAGGCAACTATTCTGTCCCAATAGTAAAGCAGTAACAACTTTTTCAGAATCCCTCCCAAGACAAAGAATGAGCTAGAAGTCAACCAGGCCATACCTGTGACTTGGGATTTTTTTCACTTGTGCAGACCTTTTATACTCTGCTCCCAGTTCTTATTTAACCTGAAAACAGTCTCTACTCAAAAGGAGGCTGAAAATGTATTGAAGTGGGTCTCATTCCGTGCTGTCATGTTATAATCTTCTTTCTCAGCTTTTTATTTGGCATATAGGAACAAGTGAATGGACCTAATGCTGGACTCTCAGCCTGGGGTCAGCCTTTCCAAAAAGTGACCAAAATCTGGAGGTTTTAAAGGAGAAGTTCATCTATCTATTTATCTGTCTGTCTGTCTGTCTGTCTGTCTGTCTGTCTGTCTATCTATGGCTGTCTAACATTAAAACCTTTCAGGCACTTCTAACAAAAAGCAAACTCATATTTTTGGTCTTCTATTTAAATACACAAAAACCATCTATTCTTATTCACTCTAAACATATTTTAGTAACCCGTGCTCATTGGAGTTATTTTAAGAGGATCTCTTCTATAATTAATTTATTTGGATATTTCTGATCTTTGTCTCTTCTAATCTACTTTTTAATAATACCCCTAGTTCTAGGCTTGACCAAATGAATTCATTGATTTAAGAAACTTCAGCTATTACCATTTGTGCCCTTCTCCTATACTAAGTCATTAGTAGTCAAGAAACTTGTAAAAACCTTGTTGACACCATAATTTAATCAAGATTGAGGGATATTATAGTGTAAGGGAGGGATATAACAGCTTCTCTTGATGGGCAACACTGAGTCCTTATTTGGGCCCATAGTTAACTGAAAGCAAGATAAAAGCTAATAACCCGGATTCAACTTTGTACCTACATCCTTTGCTCTGAGCCATTCTCTCCTGAAGTCTCTTTACAGCCATCTTAGAATCTAGGCAGGATGCAAGGACTGAGATAAGGACCATCTCAGTGAATGGAACTTTTTATGCAGACTTCTGACCCTTCAGCCCTCAATTCTCTCTAGTTAACCTAAGACAAATGTCTGTTCTGGTAAAGAAGGGAGAAGATAGGTTAAAAATACTACCTACATTAGTCAAACTACCTGTCCCAGGGAAAAAATCATTCTCAGACAAGTTTCATTACCTGGGAAATTTTATCTACATGCAAGGCAATCTTTACTCACTCTGAAGTTTCTCTCTCTACTATTCTACAGTATACACTCCCCACTCAGAAACCCTAAACCTTACCATTCTTTCTGATAGCTTAGGATGTCAGATAAGCTTCAAAAGCTAAACTTTCTCCCAATCTCATATTTAGTAAGCTGTCTATGTGCATAATTAAAATTAGTTTAAATGTTTTTTTTAAAAAGAACCATATGTCAGCCACTGGTTCAATGCATGTAGCACTTCCCAGAAGACAGTGCCAGCATCATTAAAATCATCCCTAGACAATGAACATTTAGGTTGAACTTTCAACATGGTGTTCAATTTCTTATTTGATAGGCTACTTGTATATTTCTAGGTGAAGAAGCATATGATAATCCTTTGGTCATAAGTCTTATTATGGTTTGCTTAGGAAATGTCTCCCACTGGCTCATGTGCTGAATGATTGGTTTCCCTCCAATTTGTGGCATTATTTTGGGAAATCTGGGGAGTGGAGCCTCACTAGAGGAAGTAGGTCACTTGAGTGTATCTTTGGGGCTATATTTTGCTCTGGCTCTTTCTTGCGTCCCTGTAGCTCTCTATCTCACTCTGTTTCCTGTCTGCCATGAGATTAACAACCTCTTTCCTCCATATACTCCTGCAGTTTTGCCATTGGCCTAGAAACACACAATCAAGTGACTAAACCTTTTGAAACCCTGAGCCAAAATAAATAATTCCTCCTTTTGAGTTGTTCTGGTCAGGTGTGCTCATCTTAGTAAGGGATTAAAATGCCTTCCAGGCAGATAGGTCAGGTGTAGCTGACCTGCCACTGTGTGGCTGGATGAGTTCCCTGAGGAAACCAACTTATGGCTGGCCATAAAGTGTTCATTCTTGTTTCTGGTATGTTAGTCACCACCAGTGGCAGGAGACAGATCAGACTCAACATATCGGTCCCAGTACAGCCTCAATGCTTTCTATAATGGTCACTAAGTCAGCATGCCCACAAAGTGAGCTAAGGATGAAGGCTGACTGACATAAACAAGATGAATTAGACTCTTTCCCTTCTTAAGATATCCTTCTGTAGCTGGTGCCTCTAGATGCTATTCCATGCCCTGAAAGAAAGATGCATATACTGTGGGTCACTCCCACAGAGATTTCAAATGCCTTTTCCACAGACTCCCTTATCATCGGTCTTCCAGACCAGTTTCTTGTAGATCCTTCACTGCCCAATCACATTATTTACCATTGTTTAAGAGTCTGTGTGAAATGGACAGTTCAAGTGAAATTAGGAGTCAATAAATCCTATGCACATTCCCTTCTTTACCATCGATTTTTTTTCCACTCAACTTCATCTGTGGTTAGCAGCTCTACTGGTCTAGTGACTTGTCTGATAAGTTTATCTACACTCTTGTTTCTAAAGCTATAGCTTCTCCATGTCTCATTAAAATTGGTCATGGAAGTGCCAAGAGATATACTGTGGAATACTGAGCCCAATCATCTTCTTTCCTAACCCTGTTGTGTAGCATCAGTGTTGCTTGCTCCTGCTAATGGACCTGTTTCTTCATGCCTACCCTGAAAGCCAGACCTCCCCTGGCACTACTGTGACCTTGCTGCTAACTGCAGTATTCACCTGTTTAAGCACTGCTATCTATGACCCCCGGGCTCTCAGAGAGCCTAGTTCACCATCTTCCTTGCCCCCTTGTTAGGGAAGAGGCTATGCTCCACTGATTATGTTGATGATGCTGATGCTGCTATCTTCCTGCAGGAGGCAGGAATTTTTAGACTTATGTGGAATACCCACTTTTACATATTCACTCGTTTGTACCTTTTGATTCTCTCCTCTACCATCTGCCATGGACATTCTAGTACTTCACTTATTGTGCTCATCACTTTACCCAAGGTTCTAGGGGCTGTCATTAGTTCTTTCTTTGGGGCTCGTGACAGGCTATTAAATTCTGTATACTATAAAGCATTTCTACAATTTCAGTAAAGTGCTGTACTCAATTTTATTTTCTATGTCCTTGATTTAGACCCCTCAAAAAGCACAGTACCTCTTCAGGTCATCTTCACTCTTTATTTTGGCTCTCTTTACCGAGTGTAGCACATTCACAGTTGGGCTATGCTGAAGTTGGGAAATTAGGAGGGAGGGGAGATAAGATCAGATTGGGAGAGCCAAGGGAGATGAACAGTGCTTCAGTCAGATGCTTTCACCACTGTGACTGGATCTAAACAAGTTAAGAGGGAGAAAAGGTTTATTTTAGCTCACAGCTTCAAAGGTATCAGTCTATAGTTCTGGGTCTGTGGTAAGACAGAACACCATGGTGGCAGGGACACATGGTTATTTACCTCATGGTGAACAGGAAGCAGAGAGACAGAGAGGGGCCTAAGACAAGATGCAGCGCTCAAAGACATATATTCCCAGTGGCCTGCTTCCTCCAGACAGTCACTATCCCAAATATGGAAAAGTCTCTACATGCTAAGTTAACTTCATCACATTCATAATATATTATCTAAAATAGCATATGAACAGAAAAATATTCAGCATAAAGCAATAGTGAGACAATAATATCTATTACATTAACTATCCTATGCACATTTAACATGTGTAACAAGTGATTATATTGAAATTTAGCTTTATATGAAATTGGGGACATGTATTACTACTGCAACTATGTAAAGATTCACACACTTTATCAGAATAAATACTGAACAGAAAAACTACACATCCTGTGAAATGTCTCTCTAGGGCCTAAATGCATGGTTAATTAAACGGATACAGGTCAAAGAACTCTATGCCTTAAAGATGAAGGGGAAAATAGGTCTCTTCTTGACCTAGAACTAAAAAATGGATAGTGGCTGTGGAAAGCACTGTCTTAGAAAGCACAAGTGGGTCTGGGCTCAGCTGAAAAGAAGGTCAAAATTCATCTATAATATCTGTCATGGGAAAAGTAGGGGCAATGACAGCCATTCCTTGGAGTAAGACTTGGCTCTATTAGATGTGACACATCTTTCAGATAATAATACTGCAAAGAAATCTGGGTAATTAAAGATTATGAAGTCCAGACTCCCTCCACTAAGAAGAAAGGTAAAAATGTATGGCCTTGGACACTCTTTCCAATGAGGAGACTAAAAAGCAGCTGATTTTAGATTCTCACAGAGCTAGCAAAAGAGTTATTCTGGGGTTAATTGGGAGCTGAAAGAAAGCTTTCAGTCCCTCTAAAGTCACCCCACAGCTGTTTACTCCATAGACTTTGTCAGGACATCCAACTTCTTTGATTATTGACTTCACACCCATTCCATCATACCCCCATACCCCAGAAAAATATTACATAAAATCACATTCACACAGCCGTTCTGAAGAAGCAATTTGCTTGTAAAGATTATGCCTTGAAGACTCCTTCTCAGGTTTCAGGTACATCTCTATGTCAGGTTTTGTGGCCTCCTGACTAGGGAATAAACATCCACTTGACCCAACCTGAGAGCTTCTGAAAGCAGAACCCTTCAGCATCTCTCAAATTATTCACATGTCAATGATATTCTCGCAGCTCTGGTCCGCATCAAGTTACTCAGTTGAGTATACATTTTTCCTTCTAAGTTCACACAAAGGTTAACTTCTTCAAAGAGATCTGTCAAAACCTGACGTCGTGTTTGGTTTACAATGTGGTTGTAACACTAAACGTACAAATGTGCTTTTCTACTAAGTCTTCATGTCACTGGGGCATCAACAAGAGTTTGGGGTTTTGAGTAAAAGCTAGCCTGTGGCAGCTTGCATGGGAAGTGAGGCTCACCCAGCAGGTTAAAAAAAATAAAACTAACCAAAACCATGGTGGCTTAAAATAATTAGTACCCATGCAGAGTATTTTCCTAGATTAGTTGCTGGGAGCTTTCTTTTAGGTAAAGAAATGGGATGCTGGGCCAAGAGAAGGCATTTGTAGTCCACGTAGAGAAGAGAGGCTGCCATTTTCATTCATGTTGTAAAGCAAGCAAAGCAATGTTGACCTCAGGTCCATGTACATTGAAAGTCCAATGAAACCGAAAGGTCCTGTGAGTAGTTCATCATCTTGT
The DNA here is from genome assembly GCF_019054845.1 of Dipodomys spectabilis. Taxonomy (NCBI): domain Eukaryota; kingdom Metazoa; phylum Chordata; class Mammalia; order Rodentia; family Heteromyidae; genus Dipodomys; species Dipodomys spectabilis. The sequence continues at coordinate 2,601,577 of NW_024870750.1, forward strand.
TCCCATTGGAATTGTCTTCTATCTTTTCTTCCCATTGAGAATTTTACTTTATTTGCCAGGGCTCTCCAATTGTAAAAGGTGGCTATGATCTTTCCGAAAAAAATCCAGTAAGTTTCTTTTGGTACTATCCTTGAGAAGGTTTTGATGAAAGTTTTTCCAGGCCAAGCACTTGAAGGATTTGAACTTAATTGAACACGAGCTGATTTGTCAGAATCATTTGGATAGGGATGGAGGCTAAAGAAGACAAAAGTATGTTTTACCTCAGAAGATTTTGGGTGTGTGTGTGTGTGTGTGTGTGTGTGTGTGTGTGTGTGTGTGTGTGTGTGTGTGTGTGTGTGTCCCTGAGCTTATTTTGCTCAAGGCTAGCACTCTATCACTTGAGCCAGAGTGCCATTTCTGGCTTTTTCTGTTTATGTGATACTGAGGAATCGAACCCAGGGCTTCATGCACACTAGGCAAGCACTCTACCATGAAGCCACATTCCCAGCCCAGACTGTCATTTTTTTGTATGGCACAGGAGCAGAATAATATTGTTACTTGAACTGTTTTCCTCTTTACATGCTGCTGTTAAGCCTTGTCTTCCCAACACACTTAATGCTATGGAAGAAAGAGAGACAGCAAGGTGAGACTTGCTCTCTGTGAATGCTACTGTTCAACACAACCCTTTTAGAGACGCACAAGTCATGCTTTCCTGCAACTGTGACAGAACCTTCCCCAGTACCTAAGCCAGACTCTTGGGATCCAGTTTGTAAAGTTGTGTGATCAAGATCTCTTTGCTCTCCTCCAGGCTTCTGGAGCCTCCCCTCCCCTCCCCTCCTTTTGTTCTCAACAAAACTGACGTATGCCACCAAGAGTCCCCTACTGAGTGTTTTAGATGGAGTGATTGACTTGATCTCTTCCTGCCTCCATTTTCTTACCTATAAAATGTGAATGATAATAACTCTCACCATTGTAGAAGGTTATTGTAAAGTCTGGACAACTTGTGCCAAGCTCCTTTACCTAGATTCAAACTAGTTTTGGAACTTGAGCAAATTTAGCTGACCAGTCAGTGCCTCTGATGGATAAAATGAGGACAGCACTAGCTCTTATCACACAGAGGTGAAGAAGAAGATCTCCCAGATGCTAGGAGTGTGGTTGGCACACTGCATTTGGCTGCCAGCCTCTCTGCCAGCCTCTCTCTCTCTCAGACTGTCCTGACTGCAAAGAATTGTTCATATAGGACAGTATTACATCCAAGGACTGATTAGTCTACTGCTCAAAGGTTCTGTTCATGCAGGGAATACTCATTTTAGAGCTTATTGTATAGTTCATCTTCTCCTTCTGTTCAATCTAACCCTTCCTCTTCTACAAACAACTCTAGTCAGTACATTTAAGTGCTCGTCTCCATTTCCCAGAAATCCACAGGTGACACGACATGATCACATCATCTTTAGAGAAGAAAAGCCATGTTCTGGTTGCCTCTCCATTCTCATGCCCTGGAAAAAGCAGCCCATCTCTAAAGAATGCAAAACAAAAACAAAAATAAAAAATAACAACAACAACAACCTTATGCCAGGCACTAGTGACTCATGCCTGGATTGTAATTCTAGCTACTTAAGAGGCTGAGATCTGAGGATCATGGTTCAAAGCCAGCCCAAGCAGGAAAGTCCATGAGACTCTTATGTCCAATTAAACCACCAGAAAACAGAAGTGGAGCTGTAGCTCAAAGTGGCAGAGAACTTGCCTTGAGCAAAAGAGCTCAGGGATAGTGCTCGAAGGCCCTGAGTTCAAGCCCCATGACATACGAAAGAAAGGAGAGGGGAAAGGAGAGGAGGGGAGGGGAAGGAAGAGGAAGGGAGGAGAGGAGAGCAGAGGAAAGGAAAGGAAAGGAAAAGAAAGGGAAAGTATTTGGGAGTTGGGGGAAATCTAATTGCTAGCTTACTTATATCTTGTTCTCCTTTTTTTCCATACTGCTGGTTCTCATTTCATGCTATTGCATGATCCTGAAGAAAAAACCATCTCTGTGTGTATTAGCACCCATGGTGCCTAGCTGAGACCAGGAGTAACAAATACTAGACTTAGCATCTGTAGGATCCTGTCGCTCTCAGTAAATCCCAAATCCACTCTTCATGTCATACTCCTGTCGCTTCCCAACAGTTTCTCATAAGTTAATTACAAGCTAAGGTGATTTAGGACAAGTCACCTGAAAATCAGTTACATATGTCTTTCATAGGCCTGGCCTTTCCATGCTACCAGCTTCGAAGCCCTGAGTCAGAAACTAGATACAGTGTGGCCCTACATAGACACATCCAGGTCCAAATTTTGGGAACCTGTGAATCTTGTCTGGAAAATGAATCCTTGCCAGTATAAGTATACTAAGGACCTTAAAGCCAATGATAAATGTCCTTAGAAGAGATGGAAGAAGAGAGGACACAAAAAGACAAAAGAAAGTGATGTGCCCATGGCCCAGAGATTGGAGTGACAGCGCCGTGAGCTGAGGAATGCCTGGCTCCATGGGCAGTTGGAAGCGGAGAGGAACATAATCCCCCTAGATCTTTACAGAGATCAGTGCTCCCTGCCACACTGGTTTTAGGCTTCCAGCCTCCCAAACTGTGAGCGACTGTTTCTTTTATTTCATGCTACTTGGTAGGGTGTCTCTTAGCCTGTTGTCCTAGGAAATTAAGAAATCAGATCTGGAGAACTACAAAGTCTACAGAGTGGGTCCAGCCTATGTGGAGATCCAAACTGGAGCTTGAATTATACCACGACTCGCAGGTCATGTATGTCTCCCCTTTCAGATGACCTATACAGTGTGTTCACAGGTAGGACTGGTTAATCTGTATTGGTGTCCCTGAACACTATGGTACAGCAGTGGTCACACCAGGGCCTAAAGAAAACCCAGAATCCAGACATACTAAAGAGGGAAGCTGGAGCCCCATTCTAGCAACTACCCTTTTACTACTTAAAGATTTCTTTGAATTAACAATCCAACTGGTCAAAAACTCTCATGAGAATGCAGTACTGTCGGTAATGAATCTTAAGGTGTGCTATAACTGGAAGGATTTATTATTTTTTTTTGCAAACATATCCTAGCATTCATTCTAGACAAGGATTTGGAGGTGGCCATGTTTGGATGGCTGAGGGTCATGCATCTAGAGAGTGACAGCATCCTAATTAGAACTTGGGAGATCTTCCTCCCATGTCGCAGTAATGCTCATTCTTGGGTCATCTCTCTTTTTGATCCTCTTACTGTTTCTCAGGTACCAAAGAGAATGGCTCATCTGTATATTTCAAATGAGAGCTAAAAATTAAAGTCAAGTTACTAATCCTAATTTTTTTTAAATCGCAGTGTTTCGGACTGATACTTAGAATTCCAAACCAGTTTTCATCCCAGTGAATTCAGCTTGATAGAAACAGAAGCAAACAAACAAAAGAGAGGCTTAGAGAACCAACCTCCCAGCTGCATGGAAAAATGGCTTTGAGGCGGTTAACCCCAGCTAGGAAGAGCTGTGGCAAAACAGCGTGTCTACACCATACACATACATATTCAGATGCTTTGTCAAAAAAAAAAAAAAAAGCCCAGTGCTGGAGCATTTCAATTAACAAAGTGGGATGGTTTACCTGATAAAATGCTCCCTGTGTGAGTGTAATTACATATTTATACCCCACAGAGATTTTTTAATTTCTGTTTGGTTTGTTTGCCTTGAAAGTGTTTGTCACTGGGAGTGTTCTTGATGTGCAATTTTAAAGCAGCATTGGCCAACTGTGTGCTTGTTTTCATTGTAGATTCATTACAATTTGAAGATGATGCTTTTCGTCCTATATACAGACAATACTGATACTTCCCCAAGAAGACAATACATGGAGGATCGGGGAAAGCATCAAAGACACGCTGTCAAGTACCTGTCTTCTGCTTCTCCCCAAGCATTTTTCCCTTTTCTAACCCACCCGTGGCTATTAATTGAATCTGAAATGCTGAAAAATAGGTTTGCAGTCATTGCAAGTTTGCTTATTTGTCGCTTCCTGCACACACAAACACACATACACACACACACACACACACACACTTTGCCTTCACTCCACCCATCCCTCATCAATATGGCAAATACAGCTGAAGGAAATGAGGTCCTTTCCAACGTTCACTGCCCCCCCCCCCACTTTCCTAGATGAATGCACAAATACGTGGATTTAGATTGCTGATTAATTGGGGTTGCTTTCATTCTGTCAATAAGCATCAGAGCCCCTGCTATGTCCTGGATACCACTGCTGGGCTTTGGGTATGCAGAGATAAGTTGCAGCCCCAGTCTCCTGGAGTTTACCTGCCAGCACAGAGGTCAGGCAGGGTGAGGAGCCAGTGCAGGCCCGCATAGCAAGTGCTGGAACTGATGTGTAGGCAGCATGCATTCCAGTGGGGGCCCCATGGAGGTGGAAATCAATTCAGCCCAAGGCAGAACTGGCCTCATGGAGGAAGAGGATACTCTGAAGATTGGTCTTAAAGGACTCACCCCACAGACTCGAGGAGCTCACCAGTGCCAGAGCAGCTATAAAGCCACGAATCAGACTAGCAACAATCTCTGGAAGAAAACACATAAAGAAAGTAATTTCAGATAACTGTGAGGAAGGACCCGAGGGTGTGAGCCTCCTTTATAGGAACTGGTAGCTAAAGAGGGATGGTAGCTTTGGAAGGATGACAAGGAGCTAGTCACGTGCAAAGCCAAGGGGAGAGTCAATGCCAGGAAGGCATTGAGTGCCAGCTTACATCTATTTTGTTCACTGCTGTTTGCCTTTGTGGCCAAAGGTAGAGATTAAGCCAATGGGTCAGTCTACTGGCCTTTTCATTTCCATCTACTAGGAAATGGAATGGTGAATAGAAAGATAGCTTGTTTAAGGTGAGAGAGAACTGAGATCTCAGGTCTCAATTCTCCCCAAATCAGTCTTCTTTCCCCATCCACAAGGCTTCTCCGGGGGCTCATTTGAATCAGTCACCTGGCAAACTTTTAAAAATCTCTGACCTGACTGCTGACCATTTCGTTTTTATTTTTGAACTGCAAACTAACACTAGTTTTCAAAGCAAGTTTCCCCAGTGTAACTAGATAATAAGCCTCTAAGTTGGATGGCTGCTCCTGTCCTTCCACAGTTTGTTCTGTGCTAGGTAATCAGATCTTAGATCATTCCCATTGTTCTGACTCTGACTGCACCCACTCCAGTTCATTCTCCACAACAGCCCAAATCATCGGTCCCAAATGCCAACCTTATGATCAGAATCCTTCACCGGGCATACCTAGGAGAAGAATAGATCTCTAGTAGACAAGATTCTGTCCTTCATCTCTGTCCCTGGCTCTAGAAAACCAAATGTTCTGTTACAGCCATCTGTGCTTTGTACAGCCATTTCTACCCAAACCCATAGAGGTCTCTTTGGGTCTCTTCCCTTGGTGAACTATTTCTCAGTTACCTTTAGTGTGCCTGTTAACCCCATTCCCCCAGAGCAGACTTGCTGGATTCTTCCATTGGAGCATCCATGTACAATTCTTTTAACAATAGAATAATCAATAAATAAAGCCCATATGTTATTTAAAAGAAAGGATTATTTAAAATATTTGGCTTTGCAAGCAAGAAGAAGAGGAAGAAGGAGAGGTGGAGGAGGAGGAAGAGGTGAAGAAGGAGGAGGAGGAGGAGGGGTGGGGAGAAGAGGAAGAGAAAGAGGAAGGTGGGGAGGAGGAGAAAGAGGATGAGGAAGGAAAGAAGGAAGGAAGGAAGGAAGGAAGGAAGGAAGGAAGGAAGGAAGGAAGGAAGGAAGGAAGGAAGGAAGGAAGGAAGGAAGGAAGGAAGGAGCCCCACTAACAATAGCTCTAGAAGCCTCTACTATTCTGAAGAGGACTTAAGGTCTGTTTTATTGGTATGTAGGCAATGATGTCATGGTCAAATGCTTGGGAAGTTTGCTGCATAAATAAATAAAAATAATAATAGTAATTGCATATTTATCCACTAGGCTACCTAGAATCTAGCCGTGTGATTCTGCTCTGCATTCAGGAAAATGCAAGGTGTTCATTTTCTCCCTCCTTTTTGGAAGGGAGCACACTGCTGAGGCGATTCGAGGAAATGCAAATCTCCTGGCTGTCTGGGAAGGCTCCAAGAGAATGAAAGTGAGCAGTTGTTACCAGCGGCGGCGTTTGGATGAAAATGCAAAATCTTTGTCTTTAAAGGTGTTTATTTAACTGCAGAGAGTTTACACAGCTTGTGGAGAATTATAGTGGAGGAAGAAATTACACTTCTCTTCCACCATCATCCGTTTCTCTACCTGCCAATTGTCCCCCTTCAGTCTGCTGGGGCATTAGTGCTTTTAACATGATCAGAAATAACATTTCCTGTTATGATGGAGAAGATTGCAGTTGGCTTGAAATAAGGTATTTGCCTCCATCCTCATGGCCTGCACACATACAGAGACATTTCTTCTAAAACCAAGTTTGCCTATCAGATGAGTATTTTGCGTTCTCCTCCACTGCAAATGAATAAGGCAAAGGTCCTAAACCTCTTAGTCCTTGGTCAGCACAGAACTCTGCTCTCTATAAGTGCTCAGTAAAATACTGGTTGAGTGGATTATTAAAGGTAAATGATTCTATGAATTAGTAATTACCAATTGGTAATTAATGACCAATCAGTTAATTTAAGTTCTTGTGGGGGGCGGAGGGATTCCACACTGGAAACAGAGATATAGTAATGAATGTCTAGGTTTTATCCATAACATTCTTGTCTCCTTCTGTGCTTTGAGCCACCCCTAAAAATTGGTACCACTGGTAACTAGTAGGTGAGTCACAGCCAGATGTAGTGGCTCATGCCTATAATCCCAGGTACTTGGGAAGCAGAAATTGGAAGGACTGAGATTTGAGACTGGTGCAGGCAAAAAATAGAGAGAGAGAGAGAGAGAGAGAGACCACATCTCAATCAATAAGCCAGGAATGATGATATGTTCCTGTCATCCCAGCTACTACAGAGTCATAGGTAGGCAGATCATGGTCCAAGGCTGGCCAGGTAAATACTCAAGACGCTACCTGAAAAATAACTAAAGCAAAAGAGGTTGAGGATAAGCGGTAGAAGGTCTGCCTACTAAGCATTAAGTTCTGAGTTCAAATCCCAGTACAAATAATAAATAAATAAATGAAAAGCCAAAGAATACCAGATTGGCCCTTCTGATCTAAGTCTCCAGAGTCAAAGGTATAACATCCCTATTAACTCTTAACTCTGTTTCTAGTCATAGAGACTCTGCAAATTCCAGAAAAGCATGTCAACTGCTTGGCCTGTTAAGTTAATAATGGAGCCCAAAGGTAAGATACATAACCGTAGGATATGACTGAATTTTATGAGACCTCTCTAGTTTCTAAACTAGATCCTTTGAATCATAGGAGGAAGACTTTTTGGGGGGGGGGGCCTGAACTCTGAGCCTGGGTGCTGTCCCTCAGCTCTTCAGCTCAAGGCTAGCACTCCACCACTTGAGCCACAGTGCCACTTTTGGCTTTTTCTGCTGATGTGGTGCTGAGGAATCGAAGCCAGGGCCTCAGGCATGCGAAGCAAGAACTGTACCACGAGCCATCTTTCCAATCCCTAAGACTTCTTTTTAAAAAAAGTTCATGATTGTTGGTCCCACACTTAAAACACTATCTGAGAAAGGAAGTCTCCATGAGACCTGGAGACTTGTATTTAAACAACAACTCAACATGTCCCCTGGTAATTCTGGGTATCAGTCCTGCCTGGGTCCCTAGGCAGCATTCAAGTACATGTAATATTTAAATGACAAAGAGGAATGTGGGAGATATGGGTGTGTTGCAGGGAATATACTGGGTTTCCTGTGGAGTTGATGCTTGCCCAGGACGCTGATGATGAGATTCCCGATTTTATTCACCATATGTGGATTGCTCTGCAGTGGCCCGGAAAATAACAGAGCTGTTTTTGAAATAAGCACCTTTCTACTCTATCAAGGTCAAACCTTTTACTTGATGTACTTAACTAACCATGTAAAATATGACATCAGCAAAGCCTACAAGGCACTCAGAGATATATTCACATTTGCATAATGTCCTCTGTAAGTTGGTCTTTGGTCCTTAAGGGTGTTTAGAATAACTACATGCAAGAATATACTTAATCCAATCTCATTTTAGCTTTTGCTCTTTTAAGATTTCAAAATTAATAAATCCTTCTGATACTCCAAATTACCATGAGCTTTTATAAGCATAACTTTGTAACTTTAACCCATTTATGAACATACCCCACAGGCAAATGTACTAATGAATAAGAAATACCATTAGAAGTTTAAAAGATGGTCTCTTTATGAAGTAATGTAAGAAAATCCTGTTAGCTGGATCAAGCACAAAAGTGCGAATTCTTAAAAAACAGAAAATCCGTCACAAAATTACATGTAATTACAATAACCAAAGGACAGAAAGTAAGAATAGTTGAAGTACCATGCATTATTTAACTTAGTACATGTTATCACTTGCTTGCATATGGATGAAAGCAGGAGAACAGAAACTGACACAAACGGTCTGCCTGTGGCTACAGAATATTATGTGCCTGACTTCCTCCTATGCAAATTCTTGACCAAGCCTATAACACACCTGATAGGTAGACGATGCTTCAAGCTCCTTCTCCTCTTTCACCCCTCACATTGCCCTACCTTACCCTGAGGTTTCACCAGAATAAAAGCAGTTAGTCATCTTCATAGTTAAGGGAAATCTAAAATCAGCTCAGCCAACAAACTAGGCCTTCCCATGAATCAGGGCCACACTCATCATCCCAGTACCCTGGCTTGTGAATCTCTATCTTCCAAATTTTTTTGTTGTGACTTTATTCCATGTAGTGGAGAGAGAAATACTGCATTTGTAAAAAGCCCTAGGAACACATCTCTCTAGTTTACTGACCAGGATGCTGAGACACAGAGGAGATAAATTTCTTGTCCAATGTCACACTGCTAGTGTCTATCTGAGCACAACAAAGAAGTTAGGTTTTCTGTGACTCCTATCTTGCATGGTTCTTCAGTGATATCAAAAAAGAGAGAGGTACAAGTACTGCCAGAAAGGATTTGAAAAGAAGCAAATTGCAGATGTATGTATAGGGTAAGACATTAGGAATAATGCAAATAACCAACAACTGGAATAAAGTTAGGTAAATGATGATCTGTCCATGTGATAAAATATGTCATATCAGAGGCAAGTTCTTCTATATAATCCATGCAAGTTTACCTGTAAAATGATCCTTAATGAAATACATTAATTACCAGTTATTTTTGTTATTTTTTGTACTTTCCAGAGTCCAGGCTATGTGTTACTTTTATATGCAGAAACTTTCTTTTAAAATTATCATGCCATATTTTCTATACATTGTTAGAAAAATGAATTTGTATTATCCCCTAGTATGCAACAATATAATCTATGTAAGGATGAACCTTGCAGCACTATTTGAAAAAGTGAAAAATTAGAGAAAAACATACATGTCTATCAACAGGGGCATGGATAGATAAATGAAAATTATTGCCATATTATTGTTACAATTATCACTGCTTTGCTAAAAAGCTTACATTTATTGGTCCATACTGTGTGCTAGATTTCAATTTAAAGTACTTGTGGCCTAAGCTTTTTAATCTCCACGATGACTCTTTGAAGTACGGATTTTTATTAGTCAGAGTTCTCCAGAGGAACAGAACCAAGGAAACACACGTAAGAGGGGATTTATCAGCCTGGCTTACAAGATCAGATGCTAATTCCTCTGCAATGTCTGTCTTTAGCCTGGAGAGTCAGAAAACTCATGAGCTGCCCAGTCCAAGAAGCTGGAAGCCTCAGAGCAAGCGGAAGCAATGATGCAGCCTCACCTGAGGCCGAAAGCCTGAAAGCCGCTGGTGAGTCACAGGTGCAAGTCCATGGTCAAAGGCTAAAGAATCTCCACTCTGATATTCATTGGCCAAGGGCAACAACAACAACAAAATGCACCCACTTAAGAAAAGTGGGAACTATTCGTGCTCCAATTTCCTCCAGGTCCCAGCTCACTGGATCGTGCCACCCACGTACAACACGTGCCCTCCCCTGGCATAGGTTATCTCTGGAAATAACATCATACTTCTACAATTTTCTAAGCATCTCTCAATCCAGCCAAGGTGACAACCAAGATAACCATGACAATACTATTACTACCTTCATTTACAGAGTTCTTCCACACATATAATAGTCCATATATTCAGCTTTTGGTACTTTGCATTTCTTTAATCATTAGCTGTATTACATGTACTGTTCCTGGGGAAAGTGTGTGGGTATGTGCGTGCGTGTGTGCATGCGCGCGCGTGTGTGTGTGTGTGTGTGTGTGTGTGTGTGTGTGTGTGTGTGTATTTGTGGATGCCAGCCTAGGGTTTGAACTCAGGTACTGTCCCTAACCATTTTTTGCTCAAGCTAATGCTCTACTACTTGCACCAAAGCTCTACTTCTGGCGTTTTGGTGACTGATTGGAGATAAGAATTTCATGGACTTTCTTGCCTGGGCTGGCTTTGAACCCTGATTCTCAGATCTCAACCTCCTGAGTAGCTAGGATTACAGATGTGAGCCACCAGTACCTGGCTAAGCTTACTTTTTATTGTTACTTTTTCTATTCATCATTTAAGAAAAATAAGAGAAGAGGTAGGTCAAAGTGAGGGTGAGATTATTGCATGAGGTAACACTGATCAAGATGCATTGCTTTGCTAATGGCATCTCCTTTGTACAACTACTTAAAGATACTTTTTTAAAAAATTAATTTAAAACCTGTGGTGTTCTGATGTACCTGTGGGGAAAAATGTCCACGATCCTTTTTTCTATAAATAAAACACCTCAAAAATGTCAATATTCAGGACAATGACTTTTTTTGGTATGCAAATGTTTGCAAATCTATGGGCATAGAAAAATGGTCTAAATTGGCAAACTCCTACTAAGGGACTTCTCCAACAGAAGTAACAAAGAGTTTAACACTTTACTTCATGTTCTTTTAAAGTTTCATAGACTGTAGTAATCAAAATATTATTTTTTTAAAAAGCAGTGAAAAGTAAAACTATTCTATCATTATACAACTAAAACTGAGAAAGAAATTGTGTCTATGTATATGTATGTGTGTGTGTATATGTGTGTTGACCATGCAAGTCTAAGGATGCTTGGTAATATCATAGACAAAGTTTACACAAATAAAAATGACAGGCATCATTTGATCAAAGTTACTCAGAGGAGAATGAGGACATACTATGAGCCTGGAGGGTTCAGAGAAAAAAGTTTGAATAAGCAAAGGGAACACCCTTATTAACATCACGGGAAACAATTCTGGTGAGATGATAGTAGAGGACCTTGTCTTTCCAGTCACAATGTTGGGCTTGATCCAAGTGAGTTTAAAATACTCGTCAGTCGATGGCTGGCATGGTTTTATATACCTATAGTCTCAGATACTCAGGAGGTTGAGACAAGAAGATTATGAGTTTGAGGCCAGCCAAGGCTACATAGTTAGACGTTGACTCAAAGAAAAAGATACTAGATAGATAGATAGATAGAGACAAAAGCAAGAGAAAGAGAAAAAGGAAAACAAAAAGGTGAAAGTTAAAAATGGAATTAAAATGTTAGCTTTGTTGAAATAATTTTGGTTTAAAATGTTAATATTTCATGTATTTACATTTTGATTTCAACTTTAAAAGTAGACAAATATTTTAGAAGAACTGTTTAGGAGAAATCATTGTTACGTTTTATGATTTTAATTTTCAATGTTTATTTCATCACATTTTTGTTAAAAACAAGTTTATATTCACAACACAAATTAAATTTTATTTTCTGATCTTTTACATAGTCGTTAGTACAATATCAAAGGTAAGAATCTTAATTGGTGATTTTGTGGGGGAAAATAAGAAAAATAAATGGCATTAAATACACACATAATAATTTTTAAAGTATGCATTTCTTTATCGCTCAACTAAACATCATCAGCCCATCAACAGAAAACCCAGACATGTGTAATTATAATTAAATTCAGTTGTTTCTGACATTTTGCCAAGTTTCAGTCATACATAAACCATAGCTTTACCCATATTTTTCTCTGGTATTATTATGAAGCTATTATATTTCAAGACAAAAAGGAATGCAATTTATTCAACGGTTTGTAAGCTTGACTTTTTGTAACTTTTAAATCTTTAGATTATAAGGTTTATGGGCCATTATTTTACTCTTGCCTTAGGCCTCTCAAATGATATACAGAAAGTCCTAGATTCAAGAGAAATTAAATAGAAAAGTCTAGTTAGGATATAAGGAGCTAAGGAAATGGAGATAATAGGCAGATGCTTTACTACTTGAGCCATGGCCCCAGTCCAGTGGCTCAAGCCTGTAATCCTAGCTACTCAATCAACTACCAAAAAAGCCAGAAATGGAACTGCAATTCAAGTGGTAGAGTGCTGATATTGTGCAGAAAAGCTCAGGGACAGGGTCTAAGCCCTGAGTTCAACCTCCAGAACTGGAACACACTTATTATTATTATTATTATTATTATAAGTGATCATAAATCTGATGATCCCACTGAGTTGAAAAGGGAAATTGGAAAGGTAGCTTGTCCATTTGACCTTTCAAAAAATCTAATGTGGGGGCTGGGAACGTGGCTCAGTGGTAGAATGCTTGCCTTGCCTGCATGAGGCCCTGGGTTCAATTCTTCAGGACCACATAAGCAGAAAATGCTGGAAGTGGCACTGTGGCTCAAGTGGTGAGCGCTAGCCTTGAGCTGAAGAGCTAATGGACAGTGCCCAGGCCCAGGGTTCAAGCCCCATGACTAACAAAAAAAAATGTCTAGTGTGTTTCAGTGGTTTCATTCAATCATAAACATAAAGGAGGTATAAATTTAAATAAGCCAAGCCCAAAGAAACATAGGCCCCATGGTTTTCCTTATTTGCAATAGCTAGTACACGTGTAGGACAAGCAGAAAAAGTAAAAAGCTATGCACATATGACCATATAAGATGATGCTAAGCGAAATGAACCCCAAGATAGGGACACAAATATCTTTTTTTTCTTTCTTGTTCTTGTTTCTAACGTATTTATAATGTACCATGTGATTTTTTTTTTGTTTCTTTGTATGTTCTTCCCTCACGGTATAACCCCTATTTCCACTGTATTTGCATCTTGTATATACACTTCTCTAATTCAGGAAGGGGAAGGGAAAAAACAAAATGCTTAAATAAGGATACAGGTTGACCCATTGTGACAATGAGATGTACAAAACATTATATTGAAAATGAACTTTACAACATTGGCGGGGGAGGAGGGGATAGTTGTGGAGGTGGGAGAGAAGGAATGGTAGGGGGAAAACAAAGGAGGAGGCAACAATACCCAATAGGAAATGTACTCATTACCTTGCTCATGTAACTGTAACCCCTCTGTACAGCACTTTTACAATAAAAAAACATACCAAAAAAATTAGAATCGATACTATCAGTGAGGAATTAAAGGAAGATAAACTTGGCATCTCTGGAAGTCATATCTGAGCCATCTTGGTAAGGAGTCTATGGATGTAGCAACTCCTGAAGAAAAGTAATAAAGAGAACAGCCACTTTGTTAGGTGCACTAAAATGTATGTGCTTCTACTGTGGGCAATCTCAGAATGGTTCTTTAAACTGAAATTTCAGAAATATGGGCATTATTTCAGAATGGTGATGGTATGAGTTGATAGTATGGGTTTCTATAAGCAAATTTTATTCAATAGAATCCCTAGATCCTGCTGTTAATCTATAAAAATCACATCCTTTTCTCCTAGCCCTGAAGACACACCAGCATCATCATATACCATGTGGACCTCAGTTAACATTGTTTTTCATTTCCCTATGTCTAAGCTACACTTTCCTGTAAGACACCCAACACTTAGGGAAAAACCCACTCCGTCCACTTGGCCTGAGCTAGAAGGTGATTTTTCTTCTCCATCATCATCACTACCCCCATGCTCAGAGCCACTGGCTATGATGGCAGCATACCTACTCTTCTTGTGGCTGAAGTTATTAGTCTACCAGGTCTCAATCTCCTTTAGTTCTGTGTTAAATCATGCAAGCCTAATTACTTTGTTAGCCAGCTTTCTGTCACTGGACACAATATCTGAGACAATTAATTTATAAGGGGTAAAAGTTTCCACTGAAAGTTTTGACTCCATGGTCTCTTTACTCTGTTGCTTTGGGCCTGTGATACCATAGTACATCATGGCAGGAGCACTGTGGCAAACAAGACCTTCCTATAACCCGGAAGCAAAATAAGAAAGGGCTAGGGGAAGAAGCCAGGGTCCCATATCCAAGTGCACACCCCAGTGACCTAACTTCGAGGAGGCCCCGCCTCTTAAAGGGTACATCACCTCCCAATAGTTCCATGAGCTGGGGAAATATGCTTTCATACCCGGCCTTTGGGAGACATTTTAGGTCCGAACTTTAGCAGACATACTTTCTGCAAATTTGAGTGGAGAAAAGGAGAGAGTCAAAAATCCACAAATATGTAAAGTACATATTCCTCTTTAATGGTTACTATCACCTATCAGACGTAGGGAAACTTTTTTGTGACAAGGGCCATCGGCTATTTATAATATCATTTATGAACCATATGAAATCAACAATGCAGGCAGATGGGCCATCGGCAGTTGACAAGAAGCCTATATGTCAGTCCTGTCACATACCAAATGATTTAATGGGTCTTATACATTCTGCAGGCCAGGCATTCCCTACTTCTGAATTTCCTATCTTCAGCAATCTTCTGGGATCCAAGCAATGCTTTCTGTAACTCCCACCCACACTGGGTAGCCTTTTGGTGCTAGTAACCCTTTCACAGATTAACCTACTCATATGAGATTTAAAGAGAACCTTCCTATTCTCTACCCACATTCAGTTTGCTATTTGAAAAGTTCAGCTTCAAGTAAGTATCATGTCAGGGCTATAAATCTGAGTTCTTACAATTTCCATCTCCATGCTTTCAGCCTGTCATACACATGTATCATATGCATACATCCTCACAAGCATATTTTGGCCTCTTTCAAACAACTATGGGCTGTTTGTGAGACAGAATTCAAGAAATGGATAGGAAAAAAAAAACCTTGAAAGAAAGAAGAAAATGGGGAAGAATCTTACTAGCAGGAATATTGCTTCTATTATTCTCTTCTAACGTTCAAAATCTAGGTGATGTGTTAAGCTGAAAGGAAACTTTAAAAGAGACTTATTCGGACAACACAACAAAGAAGAGTATAAACGAGGAGGAGAGGACATAAAGTATAAAACAGTGTCAGACATGTTTCTAGGGAAGGCTGGGTAAGCTAGAACTACTTCAAGGTGTAGAAAAGACAAGAGAAAGGGAAATTTTTTCCACTGTGAGGTGTGAAATGTATCCCTTAAATAGACTGTAAATGATACCGATGAGAATCAGAAGTGCAGGAACTTCTGATACTAGAGATACAAAGACAGAGCTATTTGAGCCTCAGTTGGCATGTAGGTTGCATCGTAATATAAGCCTCTGGTTGAAAAGCTGTGATTAAGCCTCATCTGAGATTCTGTAGAGAAAAGGCTCTCCAAACAGAGAAGACAGGGACAGACACCAAAATGTATTCAGGCAAGAGTCTTCATCAGCCTGGAGATGTATCTTTGACCATTCAGATGGACTTAATACTTCTTACATTCCTTCTTTTTCCCCCTCAAGAGTCTTGTAGAGTTTGGTTTACGTGTTTATTTCTTCCTTTTCCAAGAGGAAAAGCAGAATCTCAAAATGACAACCTTTACCTGGCAGAATTTTCTCTTGGATGGTATTATAGCTTGATAGTATTATAGCTTGTATTGAAAGTTTGACCTGCAGCTGATGGCGCTAGCTTTAGGAGGTAGAGCCTAATTGAAGGAAGTGAGGCAAGCCTGGAAAAGGGATATTTTGTTCCTTGCTTCTTCCTTTTCTTCTGCTTCTGGTCTACCATGAGGTGAACCATTTCGTTCCATCCTATCTTTTCTATAAACAAGGCTCTGTCATGTCTGGAAGTCTAAAAGCAATGGAGCTAAGGGACCATGCATTGAAATCTCTGAAATCATAACCAAATAAGCTCTTGACTTCTTTAAGTCAACTCTCTCAGGCAGGAACAGAAAGTTCACTAAGCCAGGTGCTAGTGGCTCACACATGTAATCCTAGCTATGTGAGAGTCTGAGAATGAGAAGATTAAGTTCAAGGCCAGCTAGGGAAAAAAAAAGTTTCCAAGACTCCTTCTTAACCCATAGTTGGGTGTAGTGGTAAGTTAGAACAAAATGCCTATCATCCTAGCTATAGCAAGAAATATAAAATAAAAGAACCATGGTCCAGAAAAATACCCAAGCAGGAAATGAGACTATCTCAAAAATAACCAGCACAAAAAAGCTAGAGGCATGGTTCATGCCGTAGAGTGCTAGCCTAACAAATATAAGACCTTGAGTACCTTCCTCCTCCACCTCCCCAAAAAAAGGTGATTAATAGAGTTTGGAGATATCCCAGTGGTATATCTATAAATTGAGCTCCATATATTTATCTATGTGTGTTTTTCATGGTAAAACGTTAACAATTATTGAAAGCACTTATTTCTTCTGTGTTATTCACAAATAATTGAAACTTAACATACTGGCAAAAGTGAAAAGATACCTCTCTTTGGTCATCTCAGAGCTGAGGAACAGTTTTAAATCTGGAAACACTTTGGCCTTCACAGTCACTACCCAGAATTCTCTCACCCAACTAAAAACATTCAGGAAAAGATTGACTGAATTTAAAACTACTCTTTACAGATGCATAATTTAGGAAAACCCTGGAAGTAATTTGTGAACTATTGCCTGGCTTCTTTTTTTCTTTACTATTGAAATGCATTTACATTTTAAACATAATGTGATCTAGATTGGTGTACATAATTCTACTTTGTTTATTATTTTAAGAAGTGTGCCTTTCTACATGTCAGTGAGCTGGAGACCAGATTCCAAAACAGGGGGGCCTGATTCTAAGCAAGAGCTCATAATTTTTCATGAGGACATAATCCAACTCTAGAAGCAGTCATGGGTTAAGTATGCCAGATTTAGGGATAAACTCCTCTTGGGTCTGTGGAGAGGGGTGAAATTTTAATCAACTATTTTCTAGCTCATAGAGTCCCATATGGTGTTGGGTTGTTTTGGACACAGGAATGCTTTGACATTGTACATCACTTTTATTTCTCACCCCATAGTACAGCCACAATACCCCCTGGTTTGAGGAACTGCTTTTAGTAGGAGCCACTCCCAAGAGCCCGTTGATATCTGCTGGCAAAGCTAACTTGCAAGCAAGTCATGCATGCATCGACTCCTTGCTAATGCTCTGGCATGTCATGATTAGGCACCGCTAAGTCTTTGTCAGGAACAAACCTGTTGCCAATGTTTGTTGTTCATGCCTGTTTGTCATTAATTTTCTTTCTTCCTCACACTCCATTGTACATGGAAAGGAACAAGAATAAGGAGCTCGGGATGGTTGTCCTTCCCATTTAGTGACAAGAGCAGGGAAAGGTGAGAGGTGAGGTGTGGGAGAGGAAGAGAGGGTAATAGCAAGCCACCTCCAAAACAGAAGTTTTCTGACATAAATTCCAGCACTGCTCTGTTCCATCACGACTACAATGGAATCCATAGGGGAGATGGAAGAGGACTGATTTCAAACCTCATCTCTCATGGTTAAAGGCGTACGAGCATTAACAGAAACATCAGAGGTCTTTTTTAAAAAATATTTATTTCCTGAGGAGATGCTAGTGTGGAAATCAAGATTAAGAACCACTGTTGTGACTCAGTGACTCAGATCTGCTGAAGATCTGTACGTTTATCATTCGGTCTTCAGCTCAGACTCAATGAGTTGCCTATCCGAAACATCGAGGATCATATGGCATGTGACAGTAGCAACAACCAGGATGTGCAACATCAACTGGTCTTGTCCTCCCTTACGGGACAGCGAGGACTATACTCTCCAAATGAAATGCGGCATGTCCCAGCCTCCTTCTTCCAAATTGTAGACTTTGGGAGGAATTCAGTGACTATGTTAGAGGCACTCTGTGTTCCAGGCATATGTGAATACTTAGTAGCTTACTATTTATTTTTGTCTTTGTGCCTGTATGTGTCAATAGGGGTAGTCCAGCCTAAAGGGGTAAAAATGAGTCCCCAGAACTCTTTCTAATTTATCTGATGCTGGAGTGTTGTTGGTGAAAATACATGTTTTTAACTCTCTTCATTGGTCATCTCTCATCTCTCTGTGTCACTATCTAAGCACATACATGAAGTGGATTTAGGGGGACCTACAATGGAGAAGCAGGCAGAACTATTAATGCTACCCCAGGATTTCTAGGGCTAGGACTGCTCAAATCCTAGGTCTGCAAATGTTTCATTTTAGAGTCTCAGACAATTTATCTACATCTCCTCCACTATCTCTTCCATCGACAAAATGGAAAAATTTCACCAGAGATTAATTCTTGTCTACACGGCACTTTAAAGATTAAAATGCACTACATTAAAAAAGCAAAGCATTAGCCATAGGGAGGAAATAGAAAAAAATCACCAAGGGAAGAGGTAATAACAAGTGAATCAAACAGAAGGTAAGTAAGCCTTTTCTAAAAATGAGCTACACAATTGCTATAAACTTAGATTTCCTGTCTTGATCCCTTGAGTATCTGCAGTTGGCCTGATTGAGA
Organism: Dipodomys spectabilis; assembly: GCF_019054845.1. NCBI lineage: Eukaryota > Metazoa > Chordata > Mammalia > Rodentia > Heteromyidae > Dipodomys > Dipodomys spectabilis. The sequence goes on from NW_024870750.1 coordinate 2,620,248, forward strand.
CTTAACTAAATTCAAAATTCCAGGAAAAGCTGCTATGTTTATATGAAAGGGCCAGCCCATCTTTTAAATTACATAATCTGAGGTAAGTTAGTTCTGAAATAAACATCAGGGTGCTCTCTCTCTCTCTCTCTCTCTCTCTCTCTCTCTCTCTCTCTCTCTCTCTCTGTGGTAGTGGGGTATTTCTCTGTCTCTGTCTGTCTGTCTCTCTCTTTATCTGTCTCTTTTTATTTCATTTCTTGATCTGTACATTTCAACATGCTACAATTAATGTCTTAAGTCATGCATGAATAACCGTTAAATATGTACCTGTGAAGAGATGCTGTTTCTTGACTTTACAAAAAATGCCATTGAATAGATCAAAGCCAGAAAGCACTATCAGATACCGATATAGACTCTTGCCTCTTACTGTCACCTCCCCCCTCAATGCCACAGTTCTCCTAATATATCCTTGTTTGGTCAAATACTTGAAAAAAGTCAAGTCCATGTTTTCTAGAAAATGGCAAAATCAGGTAGATAAATATTCTTTACTTGGTATTCTGAAGTTCTATACTTCTGTAACTTACACTGGACATCCCCTTCCTCAACTCCGTAAACTTCAACACAAAGCAGGTAAATTCTGATATGACAAAATTAATGATTGGCTGCCATTGCCTGTAACTGGCAAAGACATTGGTGGATGGGAGGCAGGGACTTAGCCGACAAAGGGGAACACAAGCAGGCGGTGCCATCAGGAGTCAGGCATGCCAAGGGCTGGTCCTACATTCCACCATACCTGGAAGGAGCTGGTGAAATGAGTGTCAGCCACGGGGAAGATTCCCAGATTCACCACATCTTTTCCAGAGTTCCACCCATTACAAGTAATAGACTCCTTCTGTGTATATTTAGGCTGGTATGATAACTGCCTTCAGGTGACACTAACTTGTGGCCAGGACCAGGATGGATTTATGTGGCACAGACCCCTGGAACTCACAGACTGTCTGGCTAGTTGGGCATCCTCACTCTGGTCATTTCATGGCTCTTTCAATATACCAGTTTTCAAGTAAGGAGTGCTCTTGGATGGTATTTTCACAATCATGCAGATGTTTTACTCTACTTAATGTTCTCAATTGTATGCAGTATTATTCTTTAATTTGTGCAGTTTAATACACAGCCAAATTATGAAAGTTCATGGTGGAGAGGAATTACGTTGTCTATCGCAAGTGTCTAGGAGGATGGAGAAGACAGGTAGACACTTAAAGACTCCTGGTTTCATTTCCCTGTTGAAATGTCAGTGCGGGATGAGATGCCTCAATATTGATATGTTGTGTTGATGTGTGTGTGTGTGTGTGTGTGTGTGTGTGTGTGTGTGTGTGTATGTGAACTAAGACTTGAACTTTCACATTCTCTCTTAGTTGTTTTTTTTTTTTCTGTCACATGAGCTACATTTCTACTTCTGGCTTTTTGCTGGTTCATCAGAGATAAGAATCTCACATACTCTTCTCTGCCTGGGCTGGCTTCAAACTGAGTTGCTCAGATCTCAGCCTCCTGAGTAGCTAGGATGGCAGGCCTAAGCCACCAGCACCTGGCTTGATATTGATGTCTTTTAGCTTCCTGGAAATAAACCTATCTGGCATAGACATTCCTCCCTCTACACATAGGAGGCTCTTACATGTGGCTCAGCCGGGCTTTCAAAATATGCACAGTACAATCCTTTATCCAAGAAGTAAGAAAAAAAAAGTTTTACTAAAAGCATCTTTGTAATTCCAATGCTGTTATAAAAACAAGTTTCTGATTTTCCAAGGTTTCCTATAGTTACCCCTCAAACTTTGACTTAATTTTTCTCTTGATCCTAAGTGTTTAAGGAACTAGGAAACACACATACACACCCCACTAGTCCTTCTCAGGAGGAGGTACCCACATAAAAGTCTGGAATGTGCTTGGCTTTGCACCCATCCCAGCAAGGCATTAGGAATATTGGATTTAGTGTTGTGTGTTCGCAGATATAAAATTGGACAGACAGAAGTCTGGATCTGGGCCTCGCGCCACACTGCTAACTTGTAGAGCGCCGGTAGCCAAAAGGGTTTTGGAACGGTTGTCTTGCTACCGAGGCTGCCATTCATTTTCGGTGGGAACAGAACCACTTACATCTAATTACAGTTTCTGCTTAAATTAGCAGGACAGATATGACAGCAAAAACTTCTTCAGACTAACTGGTGGGGAGACCTTTCGCTGACACAGCTTATGAAGTAGCTGGCTCGCAGCAAAGTAATGTCAATTTTTTAAGAAGTAATTTAGAATTCACACGATTGCATCCAGGAGTTTGTGGCAGCCGGAGAAAAATATTTGGGGTGGAATATGGCATGGGTAGGCAAGCACAGACCGTATTTTAGAAGAAAGAATAGATTATCTCACCAAGTAGACAAGTTTTAAAAGATTGGGTTACTTTGCATAGCACCACCACAGGGCTTCTGAGCTGCGGAGCGGCAGATGAACTTCAGAGCTGCATTTCAGCCTTGGTTACCTTTAACACCACCCCCTGCCCTGCCCTGACACCTACCTCCTGTTGAAATGTTACTCTCAAAGAGAGAAGATTCTGTGCTTCATATTGGTATGATGGTAGTGTCACTGGCCTTAGTTTGGTCAGTAAACTTCAGGCTGTGGGATCCAAGGTGAACTGATGCTCCTCAGGACCACAAAGATCCTTAGAATGGGTCACTACACAGCCCATTGAATTCAGACACTGAATTCAGTGAGAAATGGGTGCCGCCAGGCTGCCTTTGTGAGAGACATCCCGACAGATGTGAAATTCAAACCTCACATCATTTGCTTCTGAACTACCCTTCTGCCTGTTTTCTGCCTTGTTCTATCTCTCTTTTGGTTTGCTAAACCTCTCCTGTCCATCCACCTAGCCTGTCAGTTTGATGGATCTTATCAGATTTTAGCCTGTGTCTTCAAGGGGACCCGGGCTCTGATTCCTATCTTGTTTACATTGATCCAACAACTTGACAAACAACCACTTGGGCAGGGGCCAGTCTGAGGACCTCCGTACCCGCTTCCTGCCCGCTGTGGATCACTCCCTTCCCTGATTCCCACATAGACATGCGATGCATCTGGGATGCTTGTCTTACTTGGGAGCCCAGAGAAGGACAAAGGGTAGACCCAGCCTTGTAATAAGTAGCTACTACAAATGAAGAATGTCCAGGCACTGATGGCTCATGCCTATAATCCTAGCTACTCAGGAGGCTGAGATCTGAGAATCACGGTTCTAAGCCAGCCAGGGCAGAAAAGTCTGTGAGGCTCTTATCTCCAATAAATAAAATTAAATTAAAAATAAATACAATAAAATAATTTATTTCTCTTTAAAGGAAACATATTTTCTTTTTTAAAATATGGTTTCCAATTAATTTAAAAGTTGCTTAGAGTTTGGCTGGATAGTAACAATAATACGGTCTATAAATCAATGCTGTTTCTCTAAAATCTCTTTTAGGCACAGAAATTAATCTCAAAGCTGTCACAATGAACAAAATAAAGCATACATTTACCTGTAAGCTTGAGGAAGATAAAGAACAGAACCTGTCAAAGCCTTCGCTGGCTCAGTGCTTAAGAAATAGAACTTTGAAAAGAGTTGAGGGGCAAAGCAAACAGGAGAGAGACTTGACAAATGGGATTACATCAAAATCAAAAGTTCCTGCACAGCAAAAGACCTGGTTACTAAAGACAGCCAACTGACTGGGAGAAGATCTTTACCAGCAATATATCCTAAAAGGGCTTAATATCTAAACTATACAAGGAGCTCAAAATTTAATCTCAAAACTAATAAACCAATCAAACTGGCAAAGAAGGGAAAGAGAGATGTCTCAGAAGAAGTAAGAATAGCAAATAAACACATGAGGAACAATGGTTATCCCTGGCCATAAAGGAAATGCAAATCAAAATGACTCTGAGATTCTATCTCACCCTAATTAGATTGCCACCATCAAGAATTCAAACAACAAATGCTGGTGACAACGCGGGGGAAAAATGAACTCTATTTCACTGCTGGTAGGAGCATACAACTAGTATTGATGGCAATCTGGAGTTTCCTCAAAAAACTAAGCATAAAACTTTCCTATGACCCAGCCATACTACTCTTGGACATCTACCCAAAACATGACAAGTCAGGATATGGTAAAGATACTTGCAGATCCATGTTCACAATAGCCAAGTTATAGAAACAGTCCTGATGCCCCCACAATAGATAGGTGAATCCAAAAATGTATACAATGGGATGTTTATTATCTGTTAGAATATTTTATGTCATTTGTAGTAAAATGGATGGACCTAGAACAAATCATGTTAAGTGAGGTAGGCCAAGCTCAGAGAGTCAAAGGCACGTGTTTTCTCTCATATGTGGAAGCTAGATCTAAAATACACATAATAGATTATGCAGGACTCTAGGCAATCAGACTGAAGGAGGATACACTTACGGGAGGAACTCAAAGGCATAACTCCTCTGAACATTTAAATTCTTTTATCAGCTCTCTCTCTGCTCTCTCTATGCTCTTTTCTAGCTCTTCTATTTTCTAGCTATTTTCTCTCTTTTCTAGCTCTCTCTTAGCTCTTTTCCCCAGCTCTCTCCTTCTCTCTCTCCTTTTCCAGCTCTCTCTCTTTCCAAGGCCTTTCCCAGCCGTGTGGAGGGCCAACATGGCCTGGTGCCAGCCTGAACGATGAATACACCTACCCCTTACCCGAAAAAAAAAAATTCTTTTATCAAAATGAGTTCCAGAAAATGGAGATAGGTGGTTTATTGTTGTTGTTATTGTTGGTGCTGGTGTTTGTTTTTGCTTTTGGGGTTTTGTTTTTTGTCTTTTTAGGGGAGGCAAAAGGGGAAGACAGAAATGAGGGAGGATGAACAAGGCAGTCATGGCCTTTGATAAACACTATGTGAAAAATGAACTATGCAGCTTGTGGGCAGGGACAGGAGGGGAAAACTAGGGGAATGGGAAGGAAGAGGTCACATTGTCTAAAAAGAACTCTACTCATGGGCTGGGAATGTGGCCTAGTGGTAGAGTACTTGCCCACCATGCATAAAGCCCTGGATTCGATTCCTCAGTACCACATAAACAGAAAAAGCAGGAAGTGGCACCGTGGAGAAAAAGCAGGAAGTGGCACCGTGGCTCAAGTGGTAAAGTGCTTTCCTTGATCACAGAGAGGCCCAAGGACAGTGCCCAGGCCCTGAGTTCAAGCCCCAGGACCAGCCAAAAAAAGAAAGAATTCTACTCATTACCTGATTTCTGAAATGTTAATAATAACAATAAAAATATATTTAAAAAACAGACATAAGCCAGGCACCAGTGGCTCATACCTGTAATCCTAGCTACTTAGGAGGCTGAGATCTGAGGATCATGGTTCAAAGCCAGAGTGGGCAGGAAAAGCCGTGAAACTCTTATCTCCAATAAACCACCAGAAAACCGGAAGTGGTACCGTGGCTCAAGTGGTAGAGTGCTAGCCTTGAGCTAAAGAGCTGAGGGACAGTGCTCAGGCCCAGAATTCAAACACCATGAATGACAAAAACAAAAAACAAAACAGACATTGGGAAGTTAATAAAGAAGATGCTTAGTACATGAGTAGAACTAAAATCAGCTCTGGAACCTAGAGCACATACATAAAAATCTGTCCTCTTTAGAGTCCTATTCTCATTTCATTTATTTTATTCCCTTAAAAAAAAGGCATTTCTCTTTTTATGGATACAATATTTACTCTCTGTTGGTGAGAGGGAAGAAGAAAAATAAAGTTTGCAGCATCTCTGTGAACAGAACTGTCTTGTGTCTAACATTCATTGCTTTAAGGTACGGGAGGGTGAGGATGTAGGCTGTAATTCGAGTCTCATCTCCACTATTGTTTCACTATACGATCTTGGATAAGTCATTTGTCTACTCTGCTGTCCCAACTTTTTTATCTGAAAAAAGGCAGGGGTGGGAGAGTCATAAAAGACACCCCAATCTGCCATAATGTACAGCTGTACAGTAAAATGAGGTGAAAGACAAAGTTAAATGCTTAAAGTTAGCATTTTTTTCTAGGAATGTGTTATCTATGCTGTCAATTCGATTCAACAACATGGATGGAGCATTTTCTTCATGTGTGCAAACAATTTTTATCATAGAAATCCCTAATTTATTTCAAGATATCAAGATTGGCAGCTTATTCTTTTTTTTCTTTTTTCTTTCTTAATTTTTATTTATTTTTTATTGTGAAAATACTGTACAGAGGGGTTGCAATTACATGGGCAAGATAATGAGTACATTTCTTCTCAAGCATTGTAGCCTCCTCCTTTGTTTCCCCTTCCCATCCCTTCCCATCCTCCCCCTTCCCCCCCACCCAGTTGGCAGCTTATTCTTGTCCTTCCTGTGCTCTTCGTCCTCCTATAGAACTTGTGAAAATCCTTGTCTTCTTTGGAAAGAAGATAAAACCTGAAGGAGAAAAGCTTTGGGAAACAGGAAGTCAGAGGGTGAGTCCCACATCCCAGGACCTTCCCAGTTTAATCTCCTACTTTGGATCAAAGAGAGGAGAGGAAAGTATCTAGGAGAATTGCGTGATTACCGTCATTGGCCTGTAAAGCCCGGACAGCCACTAGACTCAGAATTATCTCTATTGATAACAATGTCAGAGTGACAAAATTTCCATGAGTGGAAAAGGAGATGGATTTGGGTGGCTCATTTTTATCCAGTATCTAGTGGTTAGATGAACAAGCTTGCTGCGCTCATCTTTTTGCTAGGTTGTGGCCCACATTTCAGCCATCTTGGTTTGTTCTTTTTCAAATGCCCATATGCAGTCCATGTTGTTGTTGTTTTTCTTTTTCTTTTTTTTTTTTTTGGGGTCCGGTTGTGGGGCCTGAACCCTGGGCCTGGGCGCTGTCCCTCAGCTCAAGGCTAGAGCTCTACCACTTGAGCCACAGCGCCACTTCCAGCTTTTTTCATTTTGCTTATGTGGTGCTGAGGAATCGAACCCAGGGCCTCAGGCATTAAGGCAAGCGCTCTACCACTGAGCCATCTTCCTAGCCCCTTGTTGTTGTTTTTCAATCACCACTTAACCACATTTCATGGGTAATGATAAAAAGAAAGCTTACAATGAGATAAAAACCAAAGACTACTGTCTCACTTCTTAAGTACTTAGTGGTAAGTAAACAAAAGAATCTAGAATACTTATTAAAAATTTGGTAAAAAGGGTGTGTGTGTGTGTGTGTGTGTGTGTGTGTGTGTGTGTGTGTGTATCCTAGGGCTTGAATTCAGGGTCTGGGTGCTGTCTTCGGTCAAGGATAGTGCTCTAGCACTTGAGCCACAGCTCCACTTCAGTATTTTTTTTTTTAGTAGTATATTGGTGATAAGAGTCTAATGACTTTCCTGCCCAGGCTTTGAACCACAACCCTCAGATCTCAGCCTCCTAAGTAGCTAGGATTACAGGTGTGAACCACCAGTGCCAGGCAAAAAGGGTATATATATCCATATATACACATCTATATTTGTACAAAGTAGTTTCCATTTTAAAAAGTAGTTTGTGGAGAGACACTTGAACTAATAGGCACAGGAAGGAACTTCCTGAACAGAGTCCCAGGGTCACAACAAGTTGGAGAGAGACTCGACAAATGGGACTACCTTAAAATAAAAAGCTTCTGCACAGCTAAATCTATCGCAACTAAGCTAGAAAGACAACCAACTAATTGGGAACAAATATTTACCAGCAATATATCAGACAAGGGGCTAACATCCTGTATATACAGGGAACTCAAGAAACTAATCCCTCCCAAACCTAACAAACCAATTACTAAATGGGCAAGGGAACTAAAGAGGGACTTCTCAAATGAAGAAATAAAAATGGCAAAGAAAGACATGAGGAAATGTTCATCATCCCTGGTGGTGAAGGAAATGCAAATAAAGACAACCCTGAGATACCACCTTACCCCAGTCAGAATGTCCCACATCCACAAATCAGCCAACGACAAATGCTGGAGGGGATGTGGAGAAAGAGGAACCCTATTACACTGCTGGTGGGAATGTACACTTATACAACCACTTTGGAAAGCAGTCTGGAGGGTCCTTAGAAAGCTAAAGATTGACCTCCCTTACGACCCAGTCATACCACTTCTAGGCATCTACCCTGAACAACAGGAACCAATATACAAGGACACGTGCACCTCCATGTTTATTGCAGCACTGTTCGCAATAGCTAGGATATGGAAACAACCTAGATGCCCCACCACAGATGAATGGATCCAAAAATTGTGGTATCTATACACAATGGAATATTATGCAGCCATTAGAAATGACAAAATAATGGCATTTGCAGGGAAATGGATGGAGCTAGAAGGAATCATGTTGAGCGAGGTAAGCCAAGAACGAAGAGACAAACGGTACATGGTCTCCCTGATAAGTGGATGCTAAATCCAAAAGGTTAGGTGATACGACAAAACTAACAGGACTTAAGAAACAAAGAACTCCCGCTCATCTGGTTGAACCACTACTAAATATCCCCATGCTGCTGATCACAAATATGGTATATAACATGTGAACACTGTTATATATTACAGACTGTGATAGACAATTTGCTCCAGGGAAGTTAGAATGAACTTGTGACTTTGAAATTATGTAATCACTTAATCACAATAAAAAAAAAAAAAAAAAAAGAACCTCGGGGAAGGGAGGGAGGGAGGGGATGGTAGGGGGAAAACAATGGAGGGGGTAACAATGTTCAAGAGGAAGTGTACTCATTACCTCACTCGTGTAACTGTAACCCTCTGTATAGTATCTTTACAATAAAAAAAAAAAAGTAGTTTGTGAATACAATATATCTTGATCTGTCACAGAAAGGGCTTAAACACATGGTTAAGCCTTAAATTCATGAATAACTGAGGAGAGTCTTTTTTTAGTCTTGAATTTAACAGAATCTTAGACTTGAAAAATATTCAGGAACCACTCTTGAATGTTTGTTTTTGTTGGTCATGAGGCTTGGATTCAGGGCCTAGGTGCTGCCCCTGAGCTTTTTTTATTCAAAGTTTGCACTCTACCACTTTGAGCCACAGCTCCACTTCCACCACCATTAAATTTATGAGTCTTAGATGTCTCTTGACCTGACCAATTTGAGCCTGAGAAACAGTCTCAAAACAATTTTTTTAAAGGAAAGTATTATTCTCATATCTCCCTAATGTTACTTCTTAGATATTACTATCAGAAAGATGACCATAAGCAAAACAAGATTCATTATTATTGGTTAAAAGGTCCCATTTTAGACTTCTCTCCAGTACATTTTGAAAGTAAAAAGTGACACAGAAGCCTACTTAGTGAATATATGACATATGACCAACATTCCTTTAGATAGCCACTCCAGTGGGTAAAGAAAAAGTGATAGAAATGGAAATGTTAGCCTTCAGCCCACTGGTGCTATCCTCCTCCAGGCCACCAATATGCCTTATGATCAAAGGAAAGGCAATTTAAATTTGTTGGGCACAATTTTTCCCCCCAGCCTATGGGCAAGTCTGTTTTATTTGCTTGACCCTCTCTAGTCCTAAAACTATTTATGGTCAGATATTACCAAACGTGTGAAGATCCACAGAACAAAATTACATTTCTTTTAACCAGGGGTAGGGGAAATAAGTTAATTTCATGCTACTTCTTGAGGTCAGATAACAAAATGCACATTTACCCAAGAAGAGAAAATCACAGGCTTTTCTTCCCAAAGTTGTGAGTCCTGAAAGTAAAAAGCAACGGAGGCCAGCAAATCAAAGAAGCAGAGCCACTCACGAGAGAAACCTGGCAGCTGGCCCCACTGCTTTGCAAGCTTGGGGCGGGTGATAGAGGCAACTTCTCTGATCATTTCAACTCCTGCAGCCAAATTGTGTGTGCCTCCAAGACTGGGACCCCCCTGAAGGATCACTGAAGGCTGTTTCCATAAGAGGGGAGACAACACAGAGTTGAGAGGGTTTTTATTTTCTCCTCCTTGAACTTCAAGTATGATTCCTTAGAAGCAAAAAAAAAAAAAAAAGATAGAGGAAAGAATGTGGGATCAGATGGCTCATGACTGTAAGAAGGAAGCAGACAACTGAAATTAGTTCAGAGCACTTGGAGGATCTGGGAGAATGAACCCATGAATTCTGGAGCTGGAAGAGACCTAGGGACCATGTAGTTCGCTTTGTTTTTATGGTTTGGAGAACAAAGGTTCAGAGGGTTGACTGGACCCGCACATGAAAGTTGGTGTCAAGGCTGAACTGAAAAGTGTAGCTCTGCTATTGCTCAGTCTCGCCCCATTAAGCTATATTGTCTTGAGGTCAACAGGGAAAGAAGAGAAATGCTTTCTGCATATATAACATTCTGATTACAGGGCTGGAAAGGTGGCTCAGTGGTAGAGCGCTTGCCTTGCATGCCTGAGGCCCTGGGTTCGATTCCTCAGCACCACATAAGCAAAAAGGAAAAAGCCAGAAGTGGCGCTGTGGCTCAAGTGGTAGAGCGCTAGCCTTGAGCTGAAGAGCTCAGGGACAGCACCCAGGCCCAGAGTTCAAGACCTTACAACCAACAAAAACAATCAAACAAGCAAAAGCAAACCAGAATTCCAAAGAATACCTCACATTTCTCTCCAAATCCTGTCTTCCTATCCTCCTAATATCAGCCAAGTTGAGAGTTAGACCTTGAATGCACTGGTTTAGTGGTACATTCTTAAGAGGATGTGGTTTGAGAATTTAAACCATTTATAAGTTTTTACCAGTATAGTAGTGGCAAATAAGTACATAACAAATAAAGCTAATACACTGAATGCAGATAAGAGAAGCACTGAAGATCAACCTCTACTGTGTATGTGAACACACAGTTGTGCACATGTATGTCCTTGGCCTCAAGCATGTTAAGTACGTGGTATACTATTGAGCTACACCTCCAGACCTGCATCATCTCTACTTCCAATGAACCCAGGAAAAGACCTTGCTGGCCATAGCTTCTTAGGTAGCTGACGTATAAATCAGTGGTTCTCAAAGGCTAATAAGCACCAGAATTCCGTGGAAGGCAGATTGCTGCCCACTTCTCTTGATTTTTTTTTTTTATTTCATAAACTCTGGGCTGTGAATAGTGATTTACTGGCATCTTAAACAAGTTATCTTGGGGATGTGTGATTCTAATGCTGCTAGTCTGAAGAACACCCTGAGAATAAATGATCTAGGGTAAGAAAGGGCAGTCTTGGGGCAAAAAGGGATAAAGAAACCCCTCTCTATATTTCCTCTTGATTTTTTTTTTTCAGTCCTTGAGCTTGAACTCAGGTTCTTGGCACTGCCCCTGAGCTTCTTTTGCTCTCTACCACTCTTTAGCACCCTACCACTTTGAGTCACAGTGTCACTTCTAGATTTTTCCGTTTATGTGGTAGTAAGGAATCAAACCCAGGGCTTCATGCATGGTAGGCAAGTAGTCTACCACTAAGCCACATTCCCAGTCCTCTTGAATTGTTTTGACATATCAGATTTCATCACACAATACTGATGAACAACCACAAATCTCTTCCTCATCCCCAACTTTCTCCTTTGCCCCCCACACCAATAGAGCTCTTGCTCAGAGGTTGCTTAGATTGAGGCTCTGTGTGGCTCTTAGATCCCTAAGGGCTATGGATCTCAAAAGGAGTCTTTGAAAGACTCAGAGGTTGGTGTATCTATAGCCAATGAAAATCTATATAATGCCAGATTCTGAGACAGAGTCTCTAATGAATGAAATTCCCAGAAGCTGATGATAATGACCCTAACCTGTGGCCTTAGGAAAGGCCAGAGGATACTCTTAGAATACCTGTTCTGAGGTGATGCATAAATCGAGAACAGATGCCTTGGAACTATTCCCATATAGTATCGTCCTTTCTAAAGCACTCTACCCTGAAAAGGCTGTGGAACTGATTCCCTTACACAGCACATCATAGTTAACAAAGCAATTTCCACATGTATTCTCACAACTCTGTGAGTGTTAGCATCAGTAGGGTTCCCATTTTACAGATGTGGACATGGAAATCCGAAAAGGTTCACCCCAGGTCAAAGAGTTGTAACCCAGGTGGCACAAGCTCAATGCATGGTGCCACAGCGCCCCTCAGAGGCCATGGAGCAGATGCACAGTAGTAGCCTGGGAAGTGGTTCAACACAGAAATCAGAAAGACCAACAGAATTCATTAAAATTCTTCATGCCAGGCAAAACTAAAGAACAAGGCAAGAAGCATGCTATTTGGCCAGCAAACAATGCAGAAGGGGGAGAAAAAAAAAACAAGATAAAGAATTGGATTAAATAACATTTACATAGTGATTTTGCAGTTAGAGATTTTATAAAACTTAGGTCCTCTGAGGGCACCTATGAAAGTTCTTAGATTAAATTAACCCACAGGATCCTTAAACAGATACCTCACTCACCACCATCCTATAGACACATTTTAATATTCGCTTTTGCTAAAGTTTTATTTTAGGGTTATGCAGGAAGAACTGCTACCAAGGAATTAAAACGGCTTTGTTAAAGGTGGTCAATTTCTGAAACCCAGTGATGTTGAGAATGCTTATTGAGAGCCCTTTAAATATGTATTCATGGAGATGCTCTTTCCCATAAGCTCATTCTCCTCCTTTCCTCTTATCTCTCTTATGTCCTGGGTCAGAGCCAGCCTTGGGCAAAACTGACAAATAGGAGTTTATTTTCAGCACCACCTCCTCATTCCTAATCTGTGCTGGCCCCATCTTCCTATAACAACCCCAGGTGCTTCTTCCTGCCTCTCTTCAGCCAAAGACTGTGTTCTGTCCTTCCCAATCAAAATTTGCCCTCCAGAAAGGGTCTGATCAAATTTTCACACTCTAGACCAACAGATCCCAACTTTGGCTACACATTAAAGTCGCCTTTAAAAAAAAATGCCTAAGCTGTATCCTAGACAACTGAATGAGAATAGCTGATAGCCAGCGTCAGTATTTTTTTTAAATAACACAAATAAAAACACGCCTTCTAGTGACTCACACAGAGCCAGGATTGTATGTGCTTTAATGAAAGGCTTATTGTGATTCTTTTTCTGGAAATATCTATATTTTATAGCATAAGAAAGCCTTAGTAGTGAATTTTTTTTCAAGCAGGCAATAAGACTGATGCAGAGTAGAGGAATTACAGGGAGAAAGGAAGACTCCTGTGTTGAAATTGCTCCCTGTAAAGGTGGATATCCTATGGTTTTCATCTTCATTAGTGAGCTCTGTGGGTCCAGCAATTATAAAGTATTTCAAACACCTGCATTTGGCTTAAAACCATTCCACCTGATGGGCTGCCTCTTGGATACAACAACCTTTGACTTGTGTTTGTGTTAATGACACTTAGACCTTTCCATTATGTTTCTTTTCTCTCGATGCTAGTTGATTGTTTTCCTTCTTAGACTGGATTTGAATATCTGCCATGACTTTCAGCATTCAGCCAAGTGTGCAGGGTGCCCAACATATTTAGTATTGTCAGTGTTTTGGTGATGGTTCCCAGGTCCTGCTGTAAAAGAGTGGGATGAAAATTGGCTGTCTTTCTGGACAGCCAAACTAGTAGGATCCTACTGGCAAGCTAGTAGGATCACCAAGAATGCAGCATTATAGTATCTGAACCAGGTTTGTCATTGCTCCTGAAAGTGACCAAGCCCTTGTACATGCCCTGGCTCATGCTAATCTACCACAACAGCATCCTAACATCAATGTACTCGCTTTTATTCAGATCTCTGACTGCCAAATGGACCATTCCTGTTGGCCAGCTTAGGAAGGTAAGGTCAGGAGCCTTCTTAATAAGAATAAAGGTAGAACAAAGGTACAAGCCAAAGCCATGCCTTCACAAAATGCTCCCAGAGATTCTCAGAGCTTCTAAAATAGCTGGATTTTTACATGCTAGCCATCCTCCCTACATCTGTTTCTCCTTGCCTTTGAGACAGAGGCCTGCTTTCTGAGAGTTAGACTGTGGGATGGCAAAAAAAATTAGACCAAGAGAACGTCTTTGTTGAAGGGAGAGTCTGTTTGTATCTGATAAGATCTCTTCCACCAAAATAGTGGTCTTAATTCTTCTGCACATTAAAACCACCTGGGAGTTTTTCAAAACTCTTGAAAATGCTGACATGTGAGCCAAACCCCAGAACAGCGACCACCCAAGTCCCTGTGGTGACAGCCCACAGTATGACTATATTAGGGGTGGCAAACACACCACAGGAGTATGTTGCCTGTGATTGTAGATTATTTTTTAAACTCCCCCAGGTGATTCCAATGAAAAGCCAAGTTTATGACAGACTGAGCTATGTCTGTGAAAGTTACTAGCAGATCCAAGATCAGATTGCAATCTCTTCTAGATATCCTGTTTAGTAGGTGTCAAGGCAAGAAGAGTTTATATGTATATGCCATACACTGAGAGGCCTTTATATACATAGATCTTGGTTCTGAACATGGGCTCCTCATCCTAATCCATAGGAGTTTAGCTTCCATAGGGTTTAGCTTCTTAAAGATATTTATATTATGAGGAGGTAACAACATTCGACAAGAAATGTACTCATTACATTAATTATGTCACTGTAACCCTTCTAAAATCACCCTTTCAGTAAAATAAAATAAAATTCCTTTTTAAAGAGATACTTATGTTACCTACCACCTCCAAGATCTCCTTGATCAGAAATCCAGAGATTGAATTCTGGGAATCTGGAGCTTTTCAAAACTACCCAAATGAGCTGATCCCAAACTAGGGCTAAGAATCCTGAGCCATGTAAATAACCTGCCCCTGTGATAGCTACTGACACTTGTTATAATGATGTCACTCTTTGTATGGGGACTGATTATCACAGGTGAATCAATTGGTACCCATGGTACTAATAGACAAGGAATGGCCTCAAAAAAGTACTGGGGAAATAAAATGCCAGTGGATTTGGATCTTGAGGTCCTGTTATACACATACCCTAACTAAAGGACAAAATTTCAATCCAGCCCTAATATCGGATTTTGGTGATGCCTATTTGAGGTTGGTTGTTTCCATATATACTACATGATAAGGTCACTAATATTGTACTTATTGGCACTTACTAATTGCTTACTATAACTTTATTATAACTTCTCTCATGTAAGGAGAGCATTCATTCACTCATTCATTCATTCACTCATGCAGCAAATACTGACTTCCTGCTACAGAAAAAGAGAATATTTGATACTACTATGTGCATAGACTTTGGAATGACACAGCATGAGTTTGAGTGCCTACTCTGTGAGCTATTGATTAGTTATCTTTGGACAAGTGATTTACTCTTTCTCAGCTTCAGAGTTACCTCTTCTGTAAACTAGGGATAATAAGATCACCATACACAAGTAGAATATTAAAGCACTGAACACAATATCCAATAACTATTTAGCCAGAATCATAAGCATCAGAGATTGTTAATTCTCCAATGTGCCCTATGGGCTAGATGTGAGTTTCCTGTTAGGCACTTTATCTCCTGAGCAAATCTGTTTATTCACCTATTTAGTAAGTCAATTAGCCAATAAACTATTTTATAATGCTGTGTCAGGACAAGGGAGACAGACAGTAAACAATTGGAAAAAAGAGTCAATGAGCTGCAGTAGAGCTGTGTGTGTGTGTGTGTGTGTGTGTGTGTGTGTGTGTGTGTGTGTGTGTAGAACCCTGTAATATGGAAGGAGGGAGAGGCCACTGGCAGCAGGCAAGGATTTCATGGCATGGATGACCATTAGTCACATTTTAAAGGAAGAGCCACAGTCAATGACATGAGACTAGAAGACAGGGAAAGAACTTTCTAGACAGGAAAAACCATATAACAGTTTAGCTTTCTAAGAAAATGATCATTTAACTTAAGAGGAAGTAGCTTGACTTTTTCCCCATATTTGAGAGTCTAAAGAGTCTAGATTTCATTTCTGAGTCTATAGATTTATACCCACCTACAGTAGGTTTTAAAAAATGCTCATCAAGAGTTCATGGGTTCAAACCAACACTGAGATTCCACTTCATCCTAGGTGGAATGGCCATTATCAAGAAAACAAACAATAGCAAATGCTGGCAAGGATGCAGCCAAGAGAAAACTCTATTATACTTCAATGGGAACGTAAACTTGTTCAACCACTTTGGAAAGCAGTATGGAGGTTCCTCACAAAACTAAACTCAGCAATTCCATTCCTGGGCATTTATCCAATAGATCACAAACAAAGTTATGGTAAAGCCACCAGCACAACCATGTTCATTGCAGCACCATTCGCCAGAGCTAAGAAATGGAATCAGCCCAAATGCCCCTTAATGGACAAACAGATCAAGAAAATGTGGTATATACACACAATAAAATTTTACTCATCCATCAGGAAGAATAATATTGTGCCACTAGTAAGAAAATTGAAAGACATGGGGGGGGATGTATTAAGTGAAGTATGTCAGACCCAGAGAAACAAAGGTTGCATGATTTCCTTTATCTGTGGTAGCTAAAATTTACCTATAAACCCATAAATAAACACATTGGATGGAATGCAAGTGGCTACAAATTAATTAACTGAATTATGGTATTGGAGCCCTATGGAGAGCTCAAATAGTTTAATTTTATAGAAAACCAAAGTCTAACAAAATAAGCACCAGGAAAGTGGTACTTGGGAGAAGGGGAATGGGGAAGAAGGGAAGAGAATGCAGTCAAGAACTCATGCTGTATACTACAAAACTAAAAAAAAAGTAAGGGAATGGTGGGTTGAATGGTGGGTTAGAATGGTGAAGGAGGTGACATTGATCAAGATGCATTTTATTCATAAGCTGCTTTGTTAAGTGGGACTTCCTTTAGTCCGATACTGCTGGCTCATGCCTGTAAGGTTGAGATCTGAGGATCATGGTTTGAAGCCAGCTTGGGCAGAAAAGTCCATGAGACTTTTATCTACTCAGAAAAAGCTGAAATGGTGTTGTGGCTCAAGTAATACAGCACTAGCATTGAGCTCAAAGAGGCTCAGAGACAGCGCCCAGGCCCAGAGTTCAAGCCTCCAACCTGGCAAAAAATAATCATAATTTTAATATTAAAATTAATTTTAAAGAATATTACTTTTAATTTTTAAAAAGAATATACAAAATTTTAAGAATATTTAGAAGCTCTAATGATATAATAGAGCAGAGCTCAGACCAGTAATTTTTTTTGTAGCAAGGGAAGTCATGCAACCTTTGTTTCTCTGGGTCTGACATACTTCGCTTAACACATCCCCACACCCCCATGTCTTTCAATGTCATTTATGGCAAGAACCCACAAGTCTGAAGGCAAAAAAGGAGATTTGGCTTAAATCACTGCTTCTTAATGGATATTCCAACAGGATTTCCCTATTTTTCTAGCACTTGAATTTGTTCTATTAGCCTTTAAATATTACATGTATAATTCTGTGGCAAAAACAGGCTGGGGAAATATTAACAGAAAGAAGTATTATCAACATTTACTGAATAGGTTAAAGTATATTCTAAACACAAAGGATCCCTTTTGTTGCTGTAGTAAAAGTCTTCTGTTACCTTTCATTTTTGCTCACTTTTTTCTTTTCTTTTTTTGGTTATATCTTGTTTGGTAGTTTATGACTCAAATGAATTCTATTTTAATAGTGTATATTTAAAGTCAAGTCATTGCCACAGCTGATTTAAAAATGAAAGGCATGTAGTAGTATTGAATAGTAATCTATTTCTTAGAAAATCTTCTCTAGTTGGGATAGATGGAGAGAATGCTGGAAAGGGTGTTAGTGACCAAGATACATTGTCCTTATAAACTCATTTGTTAAATTGAAACCCCTTTGTGAAAATATTTAAAGGTGGAAGGAAGGAAGGAAGGAAAGAAAGAAGGAAGGAAGGAAGGAAGGCAGGCAGGCAGGCAGGCAGGCAGGCAAGATTCCTTAGATACCATACCATAGGAGCAAGATAATTCACTAAAGTTTCTAAATCACTAAATTATCACTAAAATAATAATTCATTAAAATTTCTAAAAAGTTCTAAAGCTAGTAGTGATAATATTTGTATTATTGGTCAACATATTAGTTGCTAATGCTATATGTTGATAACTAAATAAATACTAATAAATCTTACAGACTGCTTCTTTTCTCAATATATAAAATTATAGGGGGCAAACATCATCTCGTGGTCCTACTCTTACACAGCAAGAAAGATTGTAATTGTAAACGTGCCTTTTAGAACCTTTTCCATTTCAAAAAGATGAGGAGGATGGATCCTGCGTCCTTACTAATCTGTAAATAGAGTAGCAGGCCAAGAATCAATTCTGAAATTTCAGCATCAATTGCACAGGCTTCCACTTGGTTTTAGTTGAATAAAAGCCCTACTAGATACGCAAATAACATCAAACTTGCTGGATTAAAGAGAGGCCCCTCATACTCTAAATCATGATTGTCAATCATCACTCGGGATTAAGGGATGTATTTTAAAAACCTAAAAGCAAGCGCTTCCTTTTAACTTCTGCCTACTGCGCATTTTGGATTATCGCCCAGAAATAGTATTACTTGAAACAAGACTGCCTCCCTCCTACCATCTCTGAGAAGTGCATTGTTACCATCTGCTGTTGCCTATTTGGAATAAAACTCGGGCAAGGCCTGTGGCTTCCTATGCAGAGCCCTTCAGCAGACAATGCTTGTGTTTGTAATGCAGCTTCCCTTTTAAAGAGAGCTGATTTTCAGTTTCATCTGTGTAGAATACACTGCTACCCTCCCCACCAGAAAGGAGCAAATTAGTCCAAGAATGAGGACAAGCACAACATATCCAGGTTGTAAAGTGGACACTTGCTTTAAATCCCTGGGGGAATAGCAGAGCTTGACTTGTAGACTCTTCTAGGTATAGTCAGGTGAGTAATTTCCCCAGTTTATTTTTTCTCTTTAGCATTTCTCAATTACATCACAGAAAATATAGCAGGGAGCATGTAAAAGGAGTTCTAACAGTCCTAACGAGAAACAGATTTTGTGACTGTAGGGAGGAGGCATTAGTATGTTCAAAGAGAATCTCTGAAATGCCCACAGGAGTCTGGCAACAGCATTCTTCAGTTAGGGGTCAGGGAGACTAAAAGTGTGGGGAAAAGTCATTTGTCTATGTTATTTGGTGCTTTCTATTTTTAACACATGAACATATTACACATTTTCAGGTATAACTAATGATGTGGTTCTTTAAAATTATGAAATTAGAATTTTCTGGTTCTTTACATTTTAAAAACAAAAATCACCCTCCAGGACCTATCTTACCCAGAAATAACCCTTTAAAAACATTATTAAAACAAAGTGTTAATTTCTGAAAAGTTCAGCATTCTATTAAAATGCTAACAAAACACAGAATTACAACCCCAACAGGTTGCTTCATTGAATTCATTCATCAATTCTTGGCAAAGACATTCCAAATTTGAACTTAATTAATATTCCTTCTCTTGGTTTCCATAGTTTCTTTTTAAACCTGAGAACCAGTAGAAACTGGCAGTAACTTTAACCATATTCTCAATAATAAACCCCTCTGGCTGTCAATATGTATGAAAAGGGACATTTTTTTAAACCCCAGAAGAGCCTTCATTTGCACGTCTTTTGTTTTACAAGATGTGGGTAACATTTCCTTCTCCCTGTTTCTCATTGAGAGTATACAGTTTGACATACTTAACTCTTTCTCTGCCTAGGGTTCAGTCAACGGATGCTCAGCTAGAGAAGTAAATATTCAAATAGAATGTTGCCATTCCTGAATCTAAACAATAGCTTCTCGTTCTGCGTCCTGCAACTTCAAAACTGCATTAGTCTATACAACTAGAACCTGATAGAACCAGGCCTGGCAGGAATCTATCACCCAAGACAGATTAGCTGGTGTAGAAAGATTCCTTTGTTTCTATTTTAACAACTGAGTTGAGATGTCCTTGGGCCATTGTAAACAAAGGAATACACTGGTAAGAAGCAACATTCATGAGTAAATGATATGTGGCTCTACAAATTCACAACACTCCATACATTTCCTCCAAGGTTAAGTACTTCCTTCGGGCCCCAAGTGGAGAATATCATAGGCTCAGATCTAGCCTGGTACCCTGTCCCCTTATCCTCTTCCTCAACTTGCTGAGTGCAATGCTTCCCTTAGTCATTCTCTCTGGTAGAATGCTGGGGGCTGTGGAAGCACACCTCTGTGTCCACTTTAGAATGTCTGTATTTTTCTGCCATGAAGCAGTTGCTCTGATTTTACATGTAGCCTCATTTCTGGACACAGATACTTTTCACACTGCACATGGTAAACTTATCTTCTACCTACATGTGTCTGTGGTCATTTACAATGAGATTCATAGGCTTATGGGTCTAGCATGAGAGCCCTTCCTTCAGGTTTTAAAGCCTGAACCACTTACCACATTATTGCTGTGCTCCCAGCTGGTGGTGTTTGGTGTGCTCTCTCTTCACTGGCCTTCAGTGCCAAAGCCGTATGTGGAAATTCCACCTAAGTGGCCGCCATGTCAGTGGCCTCTCTGGTTTCTTCTTTGGTCTTGTTGACACCCCTGTTTGTGACAAGTAGCCACACAGGAGTGTATTCTCGGGGTTGGTGCTAGCCTTGTCTTGTCTACTGCTTCTGCACGAGATTCAAAGATCCCACTCTTTCACCTTGGGAAGTTTTCAGCATTGAAGTTTCTGCACAACTGATCATAATTTTTCAAGATTAAAAACAAGCTTCAGAAGCTAAGCCATGATTATTAATAGGGTTCTCCTCCTCTAAGGGGTAGATTATGGAGTTCTTCACTTTAAAATGTTTATGAAGTGACCTCCCTTTGCTAGAGAGTAGTGCTAGATAGATTTTTTTTGTTATTGCCGTTTGAGACAAAGTCTCACCATATAAAATTTGGCTTCTGAGTCATTTTTTTTTTTCTATCTTAGTTTCCTAAGAGCTGGGATTTACAGGTGTATCTCCTCATGCTTAGGTCTAGTTTGGATTTCTGATCATTGATAAATCCGTTGTATGCAGAGAAATTCTCTTTGGGGAGAAATGATCTAGAAGAGGCTCATTTGTTATATACCAAATGAACTTAAAAGAGTTCACCTCCTAGCTGCTTGGGAGCCTGAGACAGGTGGATCACAGTTTGAGACTAGCAGATAGAAAAGTTCATGAGACCCTTTCTCAACCAGTAACTGGACACAGTGATGTGCACCTGTCATCCTAGATTCATGTGTGGCCGAGATCAGGAAGAGTATAATTCCAGCTGGGCATGGGCAGAAAAACTCATGAGACTCTATCTCAGTGGAAAAAGTTGGGGCATCGTGGCACATGCCTGTTATCTCATATGACACTATGGATAGAAGCCCTAATATAGGCGGACCAGAAATGGTCCAGAAATACAAGGAAGCAAGACTCTATTTTAAAATATAAAACAGTACAGAAAAAAGCCTGGCTTAGTCATAAAGACAGCACTTGCCTAGCAAGCTTGAGATTCTGAGTTTAAGCTCCAGTACTACCATAAAGAACAAAAATCCATTCATCTCAACCAATATTCTTGAAGGATCTTGGAGGAATATGGGAAGTCATCAGAAATACAAGTCTAGCCAGGCATGATGGCTAAAGCCTATAATCATAGCTGCTTGGGAGGTGGAGATCATGGTTTGAGGCCAACCTGGCTATGAAAGTTTGAGTGACTCGATCTCAATCAATGGCTGGGGCAGTAGTCCATGCCAGTCATCCTAAGTTATGGAGAAAGCACAATGGCTAGGCACAGAGGTACATGCCTGTCATTCTAGCAACAGTGGGAGACACAAATAGAAGAATCACTATCTAGGCCAGCCTATAAGCAAGAAAGATTCTCTATCAAAAAAAAAAAACCAATGCCAAAGGACTAATAGAGTCTCAGGTGATACAATGCCTGCTTAGCAAGTAAATACCTTAAATTCAATCTCCAGCACTAACTCCCTTGCTCCTGAAAAAAATAGCCAACCATTATAATCTGAACAACTCATTTTGAAAGCCACCTACTGCTGTTTCACTGGGAGTTTTGTTGGTGGTGGTGATAGTGGTGGATTTTGTTTTATTCCCTATCGTACTGGAGTTTAAAGATTTGCTCATCCTGCATACCCACCACCATTTGTGTCTTGCTATTACTTGTGTCATATTTCCAGCTCTACTTCGGCTGGTTATTTTGGAGGTAGAGACTCATGGACTTTTCTACCTAAGCTAGCTTTGAACTCAGATCCTCTGGATCTCAGCCTCTTGAGTTGCTGGGATTATAGACATAAGCCACTGGCACCTGGCCCATTGGTGTTTAATAGTACATGTACCAATGACTAACTGCCTTTGTTCATTCCTAGCTTTACCTTGCCTTACCTGAGCTGATTTTCATTTTGTTTTGCCATGTTTTAACTCTTTTATCTATAAAATTATAATAGTAGTAGTAGCTACTAATAGTAGTATGTACCCTATAGTTTTTGTGTATATTGAATGTATTATGCATGTATTATGAATGCATTATCTGTCATAGACTAAGTGCTTAGAATATTAGCTGTCATTGGGAATTATATTTAGTACCTAAATGTGGGATTACCTGTGCTGGGTATTGAAGCTTTGGAGAAGTGCTTTCCCATATGTCTCAGTGTTCCTATATGATATTAAAATGAACTAATCTGGGTTTAAAAGAAATCCACTCTACTGTGATTAAACAATCATTTTGAGGGAGAAAAATGAATAGACCTTGGAATTAGCGGCAGGGGAGTGGGACAAAGATCCCTTTTATATAGCATGAATTTGCAGTATGAAAATTCTGAAGAGTTTTGTGGGTATCAAATTGGCCTCAATATCTGGAACCTGATAATTCCACAAGGTCCAAGATATTGAATTTGTGGCTAAAAACATAAGAAAAGCCACTGCCAGTAGCAAAATCATTCAGTAAAACGTCATTAAGTGCTATGTTAGGCTTCATGTTAGGTTCAAGGTGTTGCATCGAAGTCATAATTTTAATGTTTTCTAAAAATCTAACCATTTTTAGTCCAAGTCAGTAATGTGGCAGCACATGACACTATGTATTTACGTGCATGCTACACTGTATATTTCTATGAGGTATTTTACATTGTATACAGGTTTACTTTAAAATGAGAAAAAGATGGGTAGTACACAAGATAATCTGTCTACATAGGAATTACTACAGTAAGTAGTTCTTATTCTTTAAGGTCAAACAATGTTAGTTATTCAACAAATAGCACAAGACAGAAGTTGTATCCAGAAAGTTCTAGAAAATGTGTTTCTGGATTCTATAGTTGCTGTTGTTATTTAAAATAAGGGCAACCTTCCCTCATTTGTTGTCACTAGCATGTGCCTTTAAATCTACAAGTAAACACACTGGATGGTAAAAGACAAAAAAATACACTTGGAGATGATAAATTATACAGGACTCTAGACATTCCCACACTGAGATCAAAGGAGGCTATTCTTGGGAGAGGATCACAAAGGCTCAAAAGCAATGTGTATATAATCATATAAAATGATGTTTATTGAAATGAACTGCAGGAAGTGGAAACAAGAAGTTTTTTATTATTTTGCTTTCTATGTTTGGTTTTGGTTGGGTTTTTTCTCCTTTGTCACTGTTTTTGATTTCTGTACCTTTGTCTTGTATATAAATTTATCTATTTGGGGGAAGGTAGGAGGGAACACAGAAATGGAGGGACAAAGGGTGAAGAAATCTAGAAGTGATATTCACACTATGTTGAAAATGAACTATACAACTTGGTGTGTGTGGGAAACTGGGAGAAAATGAGGGAAAGGGTGACATTGCTCAAAAAGAAATGTACTCATTAGCTGACTTGTGCAATTGTAACACCTCTGTACATCACCTTTACAATACTAATTAGAAGAATGTTAAAAACGTTTTTAAATGGCCAAGTTTATTAAGAACGTTAAGGCTTCTTGGGCCCACAAATGAACAGCTCGGCATTCTGGCCTAGCTGGACTCTATGTCCTTTGCCCTGGGCCATTCTCTTCTACAGTCACTTTTCAGTCACAAGTCAGGAGAGAACAAGAGATGGGACTACCAACCTGCCAGATACAAATGGCTCTTACTGGAACAGGTCTCCTTCTAGCAAATCTTATAACCATGGACTGTCAGATCATCTCTGATCATGAGAACATGTTTGTAAGTGGGACTATTTAACTACATACATACCTTTTACCTTCCTTCTCCTAATTCTTGGCCTATGTGAGCCTATAATTTACACTTGTCTCTACCCTGAAGATGGCTGAAGATAAACTAAAATGTTATCTTCCTGTGGCTGCCTATGTTAAATAATAAATCTCCTTTCTTTGTCCAAAAAAAACCCCAAACCAACAGAATAGAAAAATGCTAATGGCTCATGCTTATAATCCTAGCTACTTAAGAGGCTGAGATCTGAGGATCAAGTTTGAACCCAGCCTGAACAGGTGAGTCCATGAGACTCTAATCTCTAATTAACTACCAAAAAAGCCAGAAATAGAGAGAGCTCTGGTTCAAGTGGTAGAACACTGGACTTAAGGGAAGAAAAGCTCAGGGACAGCACCCAGGCCCTGAGTTCAAGCCCCAGATGGGCACAAAAAAACAAAACAAAATACAGTTCATTAGAAAGACATTTTGAGCTGGGAGCTAATGGCTCATTCCTATAATGATAGCTACTCAGGAGGCTAAGATGTAAGGCTCATGGTTCAAAGCCACCCTAGGCAGGAGATCCATGAGACTGTTATCTCCAGTTAATCATCCAAAAGCCAGAAGTGGAGCTGAGGCTCAAGTGGTAGAATGCTAAGCTTGAAGTAAAAAGCTCAGGGCCAATGCTCTGAGCTGAAACTCAGGACTGGCATAGAAAGGAAGAAAAAAGGAAGGAAAGAATGAGGGAAGAAAAGAAGGGAGTGATGGAAGAAGGGGAAGAGAGAGAGGAAGGGAGGGAAGTAGGGTGTGAAAGGAGGGAGGGAGGGAGAGAGGAAGGGAAGATCTGACCTGGATTCTACAGCATTTGTAACAATATAATTAGTTGCTATGAATAAAAAATAGTGATGTTCCATTCATTTTAAGTAACATTTTGTTAGTATGTAACAAATTCAGGTATGTACAAATTGTACATTTGTCACAATGAATTATTACAAAGCAAAGACTCATGTAACTGTGCTCAGATAAAGATCTAATCCATCCTAGAAACTTCCCTCTTGCTCTCTTCAGACACTCTTCTCTTAAGGGAAGAGTAGAATTTGGGGGCATTCAAAGCAGTTGAGAAAAAAACCTCATGCCATCCAGATAGCCACATATTTATTCTCCCCAGAAATGTGTATGAGTTCTAGGAGCATTCCATTCTGTGAGCATTCCAGTTGCCATGAGATGGAATTGTCAGGATAGTGTAATATTAGCCCGCCTGAGGGAGGGGTAATGGCCTCTCACTGTGGATATGGATTTTAACTGTGATGAGCAATGAGGTTCCACACCTTTTCATTTGTGGATTTCAAACCTTTGCTCATTTTTCTATTCAATCATCTTTATCTTAGCCATTTGTGGAAGTTCTTCATGTATTTTAGATAAAAATCTTTTGTCAATTATTGCTATTGCAAATATGTTCCTATTTCTTTGGGGCCTTTTCAATATCTTGAATTCTATTGACAAACTTGTTAACAGTCTTCATAATTCTAAATCCAGTCCCCAAAATTATTGGGCTCAGATATTCAGAGTATCTTTCTCCCCAATTCCTTCACTCCTAATAGCAAGAATAACTTTTTTCTTCCTGTCCAACCCACAGAGTGAAATGATTCCCAGTCCAGAAAGCAGAATTCTAGAAGAAATCTACCACCTTAGAATGAAATTCTCAAAGATCAGGTGAGTTAACAAATTGATTTTAGCTTAATTTTAATGTAATTCTATACGTAACTTTTTTTTTTACCTAAAAGGCTGTTTTCCCCATGTTATCATATATTTTTTTTTAAGCTTTATTTCACACTGAGTACATAATTAACATAGAATTTGGTTTTGGGTGTGGCGTTGATAGTCAAGGTTCATTTTATAGAAATGTATTAGTTATTGACAACTGTTACAAAACTGTTTTTCCTCTATTACTCTTCAGTGCCAGTGTTCGCATAAAGCATGTTTCTGAAACCTCTGTCTTCTCTTTCATATTGTTTTTCTATCCTTGTGTTATTCACAGCATCTTTTTTTCTATTGTAAATAAGAATTAAGTAAGAATTATTAGAAGGGTTACAATTCCATAAGTCGTTATAAGTACAATGTTTATTTACAATGTCATCCCTTCCTTCATTCTACTCCATTTTCCTCCTCTCATCCCTACCCACAAGTTACAGATACAGAGTTCACTTGTTTTGGTTGTTGGTGTTTTGTATTTTTTTTTTTTTTTTTTTTTTTTGAGGGAGGAAGGCTGTCATAGGGCTTGAACCTGTGCTCTGTCCCTGAGCTTTTTTGCTCAAGGTTAGCACTCTACCTTGAGCCACAGCATCACTTACAATTTTTAGGTGGTTAATTGGAGATAAGAGTCTCATAGACTTTCTTTCCCAGGCTGGCTTTGAACTTCAATATACCCCCTCAAAAAAATAAAACATGTTTTGATTTCCTGGCATTTGTTTTGATAAACAGTACCTTAGCTGTTCAGAGGAGTTATACTTTTGGATTCCTTCCCTAAGTATACCCTCCTTGAATCAGTTTGTATATAAATACATAGAGCCCTGTATCTGTTATACCTAGCTGTATTTTAGATCTAGTTTTTGAATATGAAAGAAAAACATGTGCTGTTTGTCTGAGCCTGGTGTACTTCACTTAACATGATTTGTATTAGGTACATGCATTTCCCCTGCAAGTGACATACTGTTCTAATGGTAAGTCTTTGCGTGCTGGGGATCAAAGTCAGGGCCTTGTTCACATTGTAAGCAAACACTCTACTTCTTAGTCATACCCCGCCCACAGACTACCTTGTAACTTTGCACTGTTAGTATCTAGTAGTGAATATAGTCAAACTTTTTCTTCTAGAACATCTTTGTTATGGCTTTTGCATTTCTTTGTGAATTGTAGAATCAGCCTAACAATTCCACAACAAATATGGCTATTTTGGTTATGACTATTAAATGTAGGGATCACTCTGTGGGCAATTTACTTATATTGAATCTTCTGATACATGTTTATGGCCTTCCTTTCACCTCACTCATTGTTTTGAAGTCTTAGGCATAGATGTCTTTTGCTATTTTTTGACATTTTTATAATTGGAAATTGTTTTAAGTTTTATTTTCAGGCTGTTATTGCTAGTGTAAAAAAAGATAGTTTCTTGTATATGGATTTTGCGTCCAGCAACCCTGCTAAATTCATGTTATGACAGTTATCTTATATAGATTTTTCTATGCACATAGTATCTACAAATAATGTAATTTCTTTCCACCTTATTGCATTGGCAAGGATCTCCAGTATAATATTAAACAGAAGAGCAAATGTCCTTGCCTCATTACTGATCTCAAGGTTTTCAATTTCATTTCATATTATATTCATATCATACATTATAAACTTTGTTGTATTTTTTGTAGGTAATCTCAGATTAAAGAACTTCTAACTCAGAATTTGTTGGATTAAAAAAATCAATAATAGTTCCATCAGCTTTTTTCTTCTTTGACTATTCGCCTTTATCCAAAAAATATGGTAAATTTGATTTTTGAAAAATTTAATCAACTTTCTATTCCCTAAACTTCTGTGTATATATTTTCCTTTTTAAATATTGCTAGGTTTGGAATTTGTTTTGGAATAGTCTGTAATTTCCTATCTTGTAATGTCTCAGTTTGGGGGATTAAGGCTTTATTGGCTAATATAGAATATTGGACATTCTCTTTCTATAAGAATTTACTGAACTATTCCTAATAACTATTGGGATTATTAATATATACTTTTTAATCTGACTACAAGTGATAACAAATTTAAAATTATTTTGAAGTAAAGTAACATTTCTTTGAGTTTCTTGGGGAGTTGACATTGTTTTTGAATGCCTATAGAATATGTAAGACATTTCCTGATATTGGTTGAACTGGTAAGTCTTTGTGAATTTGTCAGGTTTTTTAAGTGTCAAATAAGAAATGAATTTATTATATATGATTTAAAGTGAATAATGTCCATTATAAATCTCCAGTTACAGCTATAGATTTTTGGTTTACTGTCATTTTCAATGGTCCATTATATTTGCCTCTTCCTGATAAGCAATTGATGCTTTACAGAAAAAGTGTCTCATTATTTTATGGAGCCAATAATCACTTTATTCCCTAGTATTGTTCGACTTCATTCCTGAACCACCTCCTCTAGTTCAGGCCTTCACCAGTCACCATCCATGCAATAGTCTGTTTTTTGTTGTTGTTTTCTCCCTTCACTTCTCTGGTCCACAGCATACATTCCTATTGCATGTCCTAAAATACAGAATTGTTCACAATGTCATTCACCCACTTAATCTTTAATGGTTTCCTGTTGTCTTTGTAATGAAACACAAATCAACTGACATAGCATTGAAGTTTTTTGTTTTTGTTTGTTTGTTTTTGGCTAACCCCAACCCAATTATTCCAGTTCCACTTGCTTTTCTGATGGTGCTCACACTGAGCTCTACCCTGAAGGCAGGTATCTTATTCATTGAATATGACAGTTGACTCATATCTGCACTTTTGTAAATGAGTCACTACTGGCCCCTCTCCCTTGCCTTTTGAAACACTACTCGCATTTTGCCCAACCACACATTGACTTCCTTGATGAAATCTTTCTACATGTAAAATAACAAAGTGGTTAAAACATTGGTTCTGGGAGCCAGAGGGCATGAGTTTGAATTCTAACCTTTTTAGATTTATAATTTTGGTAATTTAGCCAGTTTACCTGCTATTTCACATGAAGTTTATCTTAGTACGTATGAGATCCAACATCAGTCGATTCCTTTCTCATATGTCCATCTTACTTAACATGTATTTTTTCAAAGCCTTCAAAAACAACAATTATATGTTTTTTCCTTTGAACTTTATTAGCAAAATAACCTATTGTTATATTCAGTTTTTAATGGTCAGACTTCGATTCACATTTCTCTGCAGTACTCTACTATTAAATAAATTACAGTATGAAGATTACAGAAAAATATAATAGTAGGCATTCCAAATTTAATTCATTTAAAATTTAACTTTGGTGTCTTTGGTGTAACACTTTACACTCAATTCAAGTTTACTAATTTACCACAACTGGGAAAAACATCAAAATAAAGCAATTTCTGAGGCACAAAACTATGAGTAATTTATTTAGAAATTTTTAATCTTTATATGACTTCTGTGAAGACCATATTCATTCACCCAATTTGTTCCTAAAGTACAACTACAGTACCTGAATGGGAGGGAGATGCCCTTCTCCTGAGCAAGGGTGGAAAGCTCAGGTGGGGTGGGAAGGGTGTCACACAGAGGAAGCATGTGTGTATACAAAATACGTGTTTGTGTGTGTGTACACATAAAGATCCCTAGCACTATCCACCGAGAAAACACCTCAATTGTAAAAGTTTGGAAGGATGGCTGATTCCAGATCTGGGGCAATACA
Organism: Dipodomys spectabilis; assembly: GCF_019054845.1. NCBI lineage: Eukaryota > Metazoa > Chordata > Mammalia > Rodentia > Heteromyidae > Dipodomys > Dipodomys spectabilis. The sequence goes on from NW_024870750.1 coordinate 2,649,726, forward strand.
AGTGCAAAATGAACTTGAAAAACCCCGTTACGCTGAAGGTCATGGTGCTTTTTAAATGATGGCAACATGTCAAAAGGCCATAAAAACTCAACTTCAAGAGGCTGCTATTAACCAAATTTTGGACAATCTGAGATAGGATAAAGTATTATAATCCCCTAAATAGAAAATCATGAATCTATGGTGACAGAAGGAAACTGAAGCTTTGGTTAGAAACATGATATATACATACCTTCAAACTCTTCTCAACAAAATATTTGCAAAAGGAAAAATAGTAGCTCTACAGTGGAGAAATCTGCTATTTTAAGCAGGGCATCAAAATGAACAGCAACAGAAAACAACAAGATAGTATTGTTCACTACCTGATAGGAGAAAAATGAAAATACAGACTAGCATCTGCAATACTCCCCAACAATTACAACCGGAATCTAATCATGAGGTAACAAAATCTAAATATAGGAAAGATATGTCTCACTTATAAGAAATTAAAGTGTCATGGGTCACAAAGTCAGGAGAAACTAAGGAACCGTCCAAGAATCAAAGTCACTACAAACACAACAGCCTAAAGCAATACATGATCCCAAGACACTACTGGGACAACTTGTAAGACTTGAGAGGGGCCTCACGATTAGCTTTCCAAATTTGATGGCTGTACAGGGTTAACTGTACAAGAAAATTTCTTCTTTTTGAAAATACAAAAGTATTGCAGGGAAAGAAGCATCATAGAAGCAATTTATTCTAAAAGGGAAAAAATATTCAGTTTATAACCCACCAGTAAGCTTGAGGTTATTCCAAAAATTTTCCTTTAAAAAACAGGAGCTAGACACCCAGTGGCTCACACCTGTAATCATAGCTACTCAGGAGGCTGAGTTCTGAGGATGGTGGTTCAAAGCCCGCCGGGGCAAGAAAGTCCATGAGACTTTCATCTCCAACGAACTACTCAGAAAAAGCCAGAAGTGGCCCTGTGGCTCAAGTGGTAGAGTGCTAGCCTTAAGCACAAAGAAGCTCAAGGGCAGCACTCTGGCCCAGAGTTCAAGCCAAAGACTGACAAAAAAGCAGAAGGGAGAACATAAACCAATATCCTTATCATTATTTAAACATTCATAAAGGATGAGTATAATCCATCATATCTGTGAGTCAAGCTACTCAGGAAGATTGAAAGGGTTGTCGTTAAAGGCCAGCCTGGTAAAAAAAAAAAAAAAACAAAAAAAAAAACTTTCCAAGATCTCATTTGAACCAATCAAAAGCTAGGTTGGGAGTATGTACTTGTCATCCTACCTATGCAGGAAGTATAAATAGGAGGATTGTGTTCCAGAATGACTTGAGCCTAAATGAGACCTTATCTCAAAAATAACCAAAGCAAAATGGGCTGGGGCATGTTTCAAATGGTAAAGGAGAAAGCCTGTCTAGCAAGAGGCAAGTCCCTGATTTCAAACCCCAGCACTGCCTAAAAACCAAAAACACAATTAAAAAAAAAAAGTTGATCATATAACTGTAAATCTGTACAGCATCTTTACAATAAAATAAAAATTTTTAAAAATGAATTCAATGAAATACACAAAAGTAGTCTAACTGTAGCGAACTCTTCTAATTTCTATGTCCATTGTGTACATATTTTGGTTGTCCTTAATTTTCCCCTAATTTTTCTCATAAATGATTTTGGGTCTAATTTAAACACACACACACATTCCAACTATTACAATAGTGACATGGTTCTAGGTGTTGTTCAGTATAGGAGTTATATGAATTCTGTATTTGAAATAAAAATGCACTATAAAAAATAGTACTATAAAAAATAACTTTTTCCTCTTATGGTAAAATCTGAAAATAAATTCTAGTGAAGAATAGGTACTTATTCCCCTCCTCCTCCTCCTCTTCTTCTTTTTTGTCAGTCAAGGGCTTCAACTCTGGGCTTGGCTGCTGTCCCTCAGCTCTTCAGCTCAAGGTGACCACTCTTCCACTTGAGCCACAGCGCCATTTCTGGTTTTGGGGTGGTTAATTGGAGATGAGTTTCATGGACTTTCCTGCCCAGGCTAGCTTTGCACCATGATCCTCAGATCTCAGCCTCCTGGGTTGCTAGGATTACAGGCGTAAGCCACAGGCTCCTGGCACTTATTATTCTTTATAAAGTACTTCCATAAAATTTCATGTGAACCTTCTATATTAGCTCTAAGTAATACACAGTATTTTCAAACAATGTACTCAGAAGTAGTTTCAGTTTTCTTTAGGTCAGCATTGTCTGGATTCTATTTGGATAATAGCCTTCATAGTTTAAAAAAAAATTCAGGTGTGATAGAACTGGCACAATGAAAGGCCAGAGTTAAAAGGATTGGTTGGTCACCTATAATATAAAGATTACAGTGGCAGGCAGGCAAAGATAGCTTCATTCCAAAGCATCTAGCTGGCTATTTAAGATTATAAGAACATCAGGAAGATCAATCTAAAAAACTAGTTAAATATTTGAAAAATCTACCACTAAAGATTAGTTCCTCTGAACTAGTTCTTTCCAATCTTCACTTAGTTTATGAATATAAAGATATGATGAGAAGGGGAAAGACATTTTCTTCATTTAAGATTACCAACAGTGGAAATCCACTAAAGAAATCAGTCAGCTGAGTTATAAATGAAACTTAACTTTCTCGTTCAAGATTCTTATCCTTCTTATCCTTCCATATTTCTTCCTATTAAGTCGCCAGTCACTGATAAGTCTATGCTTTACAAACCTTTCACTGATGATAAAGTAATTTAAATGGGTTTTTGAAAGTAAACAATTCCAGTTTCAAACTTTTAAATTAAAAGTTGCTCAGTTGGTTACTGTCTCCTAAACATAGTAATATAAATATTAGTTTCTTGGTTAAAATGAATTATTGACAATTTTAATACATGTTGTGCAGTACATATTAATATGGAAAAATACATGTTATCAGCAGTGTAATGTTGACCATGTTCTAATCCATTCCACCTGCTCAAATATTAGTGCAAATAATTATATATTTGTAATGCATCACTGCTGTCTAAAGGAAATCTATGCCTTCTGAATAAATGGTTTGCCTCTGAGACTGTTTGCTATTTCTAGTACAATGTGATATTCTTATTTAATTTTGTATGGAGAGGCAAACTGCAACCTAGCCATTTAGAAAATGAGCAAATGTATTTGTCTTCTCTAAAAAGATACTTAATCATAAAAACCTACTGAATAGTAGTGATAAGATATAAAATATACAAGGCCTAATTTAAAAATATGAATTTTGTTAAGTCTAGGGCTATCAGGGTAGTTGTTCCTATTTACCAACTAAAAGTCTTTTTCTAATGTGTCAGGTTCCTCTCTACCATATGCTTCAGAGGCTGTTTCCTCACTAAACTAGGAAAGAGAAGTGATTTATCATTGGTAGGAATAAAATGTGTTAAACAATTTTTAGAAGAGTTAGCATTCAATATTGGTATTATAAAAATGATTACGGATTGCTTATACAGTACTTTTTGCCCTACATTTTCACTATTATTAGTACTGATATTAAAAAAAAGTGCCAACACACTCTATGGTGGTACGTATCTGTGATCTCAGATACTTGGCAGATAGAAGTAGGATTATAGTCTGAGACTTGCTGGGGCAAAAGGGCAAGACTGTGAAATCCAAATGGCAAAAACAAAAACCAAACCAAACCAAAACAAGAAAACCAAAAGGATTCAGGCATGACTCAAGTAGTAGAGTATTTGCTTAGCAAGAAATGAGGCCCTGGTTAAAAACAGTCAATGCTCTGAACAGAATCAGCAAACTTCTGAGATGTAGTCTATGACTGAATGTATAAATACTGGTTTCCTCATAGCTTCTAAGGTAGTTAAACATTTTCTATCATGTTACAAAATATTGTGCAAAATACCTAGACTTGTCACTAAGCAGAAACAGTATCTGACTGTATAACACTTACTAAAACTTCATGTATAAAAAATTTCTATTAAGTATGAATTTATTCAATTAAAATCTCATGACTGCTTAATTTTAAAAAACTAAGAAAGCATGACCACATACTGGACACATAAGCAAATCCAACAGTAATTTATATACTGATACTACACTCTAACATCATAATCTAAACCTCAGAATGGCAGTCAACCATTGAACAAAAAGAAAAATAGATTAAGCAAAACAAGCCTATCAAACTAAAGAAGCCATTTGTTACATAAGAAAAATAACAGAATACAAGAGAAAGAGAGAGATCCACTATTCTGTCAGGTTATTCTCATATGCACTCGTAAGGTAGTTTCACCACTAAACTTGGAAAGACTTAAAGCAGCTTTTAAATGAGCTTTTAAAAAGCATTTAAATGAGCTTTTAGCAGCTGCAGACCTTCACAGGTCTGTCTACTTACCTTTTTGTGCCTTAGGATTTTCACCTGTTAAATAAAAATAATAGTACTTAGAAGTTACCTTTGAATCAAATAAGAGAATCCATGCAAAGGACTCAGCATAATACATGGGACTTAAATCTAACAAATGTATCTAAAATTATCTTTATTGTGCATTAAAATTCTTTAAATTGTTAACTATTTTGTACTTCAAATAGAATTAGTCTAATAATACAAATTGGTCTTTTCTTCCAAAGTACATCATATATTGTAGGATAAGCCTTCTCAAGCAGAGTAGTACAGGAACTGAATGTAGTTAATTTGTCTAAAAGCATAAAATGCTTTTGATGTCAAATTCTCCACTAGAAATCAGAATTCAGTATGATTCTGAAAAACATCTCAACTCTTCTAAGAAGTCAATATGCAATATGTGGCCAATGACAGAATATTTTTGCATTAAAATATAACTGGCCAGAGGTGAGCTTTTTTCAGTCACCAACAAAGTATGCACTGAGTGAACTGTGCTATCTCCCACATAAATTCAAACAGGCCTTAAGTCACTATATCTTGTAAGTATGTCCATGTTGACAGTTTTATAGTATTACAGGAACCAGTAATGTTTTCTCTTTATTTTTAATACTAACCATATTAGGTGAGAAAAGATCATCTTAAGGAATTACATTTTCTACCTGGAAATCAGTATGTTGACTGATCAATAATTTCACTGTAAGCCAGAAGGATAGTATTCAGAAAGTGAAATACTTAAAAGAGGAAAAAGAAGAATGTTCTAAAATATAACATACATTAATCTATTTCAAATTTTAATTGAACCTACATTATTTTTTTATTTTTCAGTCATGGGGCTTGAACTCAGGAACTGAATGCTGTCCCTAAACTTTTTACTCAAGGCTAGTACTCTACCACTTCTGATTTTCTGGTTAATTTGAAGAGTCTCATGGACTTTCCTGCCCACACTGGCTTTGAACTGCAAACCTCAGATCCTGAAAAGCTAAGATTACAGGCATGAGCCACTGGCACCAGCAATTTAACCTACTTTAAATGAACCTGTTAACTATTCCTAAAACAAAATCCTAAGGACTTGAAACTAGGATCACCTTCAAAATGATGCCAATAACTACCTTGAAATGGTCAGGTGGCCATCTAAAGATCAACTCAGTTGTTACTTAATATTTTTCATCAACTCCTCATCCATTCTCATTTTCTTTTCTTCTTTTTTTTTTGCCAGTCCTGGGGCTTGAACTTGGCCTGGACGCTGTCCCTGAGCTTCTTTTCCTCAAGGTGAGCGTTCTACCACTTGTGCCACAGTGGCACTTTCAGCTTTTTTGAGTAGTTTATTGGAGATAAGAGTCTCACAGAGTTTCCAGCCAGGGCTGGCTTCCATCCATGATTCTGTTCTCAGCCTCCTGAGTGGCTAGGATTATAGGCATGAGCCACCATCGCCCATCTACTCTCATTTTCAATACAGTTAAAAGGACTACATTTCTTTCTTAAATCTGTTTTATATTCCACATACAAAAGTTTTATGAAAAAATAATTTGTACTGTTTTAGTTTTACCTAAATATTACATGTCTTATGTGGAACTGTGGACTGTTACAAAGTTTTCCCTTCATCATCTCTTCCTGGTTATAAATTTTATGATGCCTACATATGAAAATACTTTAAAATCCAGATAACAAAGAATGTATATTGCTTCGCTCAACATTTTTTTTTTCTTAGAGAAATATCTGTGTTTAGGCTAAATTTATAACCTTGATTATACAGTCAAGTACATTTCTGCTAAAAAAAGAAAAAAGTAAAAAGACCAGTGCTATGAAAAATAAGTATCTTAAAGTTTTAAATAGAAATGTTATAAAATTTAGTATGGATGTCCTTAAATGTAAAAAGAAGAGTGAAATAAAAAAACAATTGAAGGGAATTTGTTTATTGAGCATTAATGTTAACACTTCTAAATTAGGTAATCACTTATGAATTTGTCATTGTCCTATAAATGGACATAATGGAAAATATTGCACAAAACTCAAGCATGGAAATAATAATTAACAAAATATCTAAGCAACAAATATATGCTTTACATTTTAAAAATTAATCCAAACAAAATAATCTGAAGTGCTTCTCTGGCTTAGAAGTCTTAAAATGTTATATCTCATATTTCATCTGAGATTTTTTTTCTTTTTTCTTTTTCTTTTTTTTTTTTTTTTACAAATTGACACTGTACAAAGAGTTCAAATGGCCAGTAAAACTACTGCCTTAAATTGTTGGCTTTAAGTAACAGAGGTATAATTTGAATTCACATCAGAGCTCTCTAAAATGGCAATAGAACAAGCATGACTTTTTCTAGTATCCAAAACCTGTTCTGGCTCTCCCTTGGCTGCAGAATATAAATCTGGAAAGCCTTCTAAAGCTGCCACAATGTCCTAAAATGTGTTGACAAAAGTTGGCATAGTTCATCTCCCTTGCTTTGCCTTGGTAACACTGGGCTAAACAGAAAATGAAGAAAATTCGATCAATAGTAACTTAAATGGTTGTTAGTTTTGGACTCAGAAAGTTTGGAAAAGTTAATAACTATTCAGAATCAGGTTCTCAGAGGAAAAGTGGTTTTCCAAATTTAAGCCCCAAAGCCTACATTAAAGGAAAAAGTGCTGAGAACAAATTGAACATTAAAATTGTTCTGGTTCGTAGAGGACTATGAACAACACAATGGAAACTGATACACAACATATAATTTAAAATGCATTTTCACAGAGCAAGTTCATAATGTTTATAGAGTAATGGCCTGTCTAAACTTTTATTAATGTTTATCATGTGTAAGTGACTATATCACCATATTAAGCCAATTCAATTAACCATATCCAAGAAGAAACTTTTAAAACACTCTGAAAAAAAGAATTTATGCATTGGAGAAGCAATCAGTCTTTGCAAAGCTTGTCTCCAAATATAGAATATGTATCAATTCCTCTTAAAATAGAAGATTACCTACATGTTTAGCCCTCCAATCTTATTCAAGTTTAGCAACGATAGAAATTTAAAAGGACTGCACTGATGCTAAACATTGTCAATTATTTCTCATATGCACCTTTTAGACTGTATCTCACTTTTTAACTTTCCTATGCTATTAAAAAATGAATAAATATGGTCCTTTAGGTAAAGTTCTCCAACATATCTTTGTGATATATAAAATAAGGTAGTTTCATTAGTTTCTTGCTAGAACTGGCTTAAAACCTATTTACCAAATAAGAAATAGTAAACTTTAAATTTTACCCAGAAGGCAGGTATGTTCTGATCCACTTTCTAGTGTCTATATAAAACATTTACCATTTTACTTTAATTTATAACATTAGCACTGCTGTTTCTCAGAAAAACTTCCAATCAGTAAACTACAGAAATGATGTTCAACTGCTAACTTTTTGAAAAAAAGCAAAAGATTCAAGAAATCTTAAAAATATTTTGATTAATAACTACCAGTGCTGGAAAGGTCAATAAAAACTGATGGATAATAAATGTGGTTTTGCTGTGTTTCACCCATTATTAATGCATACCCCTTCAGATGGACTATGTGAAAGACAAGAACTAGAGCACTGGTAAATTTTCATTTCCCTTCTCACACCAACATTTTCCAGGATAAAAACAGTGACACGTGGTTTTGCCAAATTTGAAATTAATAAATTCAAGTAACCGGGAGAAAAATATAGCTAGTGTCCAAATTTCAAATAAGACCTCAAGGATTAACTATGGCTGCTGTTTTCTTCCAGTCATTTTCCTTCCAATTAAATGTTGGCTGTGTCATAAGGAATCTCCTGTGCTTTCCATCAACCAAGGCTTGATGAAATAAAACACATTTCCATTGTAAATTCAACCTCAGCTGAAATGTCGAGCAAGGCGAGCAGATCTATAGTCAGCACGAAGTTGTACAAAGGAGTGAAGTATGTTCTTGTCCAGATTAGCAAGTTGTTCTCCTGAGCAGACCTGCTTTAAATTATCAGGAGCCACTACCAGAAGATTGCAAAGTGCATGCAGAGTATCAAAAAGATGTAATACCATTGGAATCTGAAATGAGAGGAAAAAAAAACCCACTGAAACAAAATAATTTCTTACTTTATAATTAATTTGGCAAATGTTTTGTATATACTTCTAATTAGAACTCACTAAATATTAGAACTTGAAAGTTAATACTTGGCTTCTAAAAAGTTAACACTAAAATATTTCCATAATCTTTTGAAAAGATTTGTATTATGTCAGTTGTCTCAATAATTAATAACTGATAAACAAGTTATCATTAACACCTTTCTTAAATAATTTAAACTGAGGGAAAAAGTTCAGAAGGCCATACATGAAAAATATTATTTTCTTAATGTATGGTCATGGATGTCAAATAAGGCTATTTGGACTATGCAACTAAAATAGGATCTGGTGAAAACAAAGCAAGAAGAAAGTGTTAACACTGAAAACAAGACTGAAGCAACACTTTTTTAGATAGAATATGTACGTATTCATCTGCGTATCAACAAAAGTTAAATAACATTTTAATAACCATAATGATCAGATTTATATTTCTGATCTTACATGCAAGTTTGATTTTTTGTGCATACATACCTTGAAGTCTTTGGCACACTTCCTATATTCAGCAACATCACAAATTGCTAACATGCCACCCATACAACTGTAGGAATATTGTTGAAGATGCTCATAAATAAGTCGATGAAAGCGTACTCCAAGTTCCATCAAAACTGTATCTACATTTTTTCCATCCATGGAATTTTTAATCTTCTCAACTTGTTTTCTTACATAAGCACAGACTTTCACACAGGCCTGTAAAAGTTTTCCTACATTTACTATATAGGTATGTATATCAGCTTAAGTAAGGAGAAAGAATAGTATATATTTTTTTCAATAATTTATACAAATAACAGAAAACAGAGGACATAGTAAGATACAGTGATGGAATTTTATTAGCAAGCTGAATAGCTTTACTTACATTAGTATACTGAATCAAAACATTATTTTCATCTTCTGGCTTAAAATCTGTTTTCTTCTGTTCTGCAGCCAAAATATGCTTCATCTGACCAATCATACAATTTAGTGTCCTGGAGAATTGAAAACATAATTTATTTGATACATCTGTTTGATACTTTTACTTATATCATTTACAACACTAAAATTATTTAATATCGTATCACCATAAAACTTTTGCTATTGGTAAACCTCAGAATTAAAAAAAGTCAACTATATGTCTTGAATCAAAAGGCTCATGGCTATAATTTCCTACTCTGGAAGACCTTAAAAATCTGTCCCTCATTTGATTCCTTGACAAGTATCTTCAAGGGCAAAACTATACATACAGTGTTTAGGAAGGTGGAAAGAGAGAAAGCTTAAGGAAAATGACTATGTCATAGAAAAGCAGGTGGGAGATTCCAGGCTCTCAGTCTAAGGGGATTTAAGATGATGAAAAAGTGGCACTAAAGATCCAACTAAGACATGAGAACATAGATTTACAATGATAGCAATAATATGTAATTTATATTCTCCAACAAGCAGTCACACAGCTACAGGAATAACGAGACCATACTGATCCAGATTCTGGCAAGATAGATGTGGTTGAAGAAAACAGATTTAAATAAATATAAAGAAGTAATTCAAGAGACAGGCCAAGTAATTTTAACACAATAATGAATGAAAGCAAGTTAAGAAAAGGACTGTGATACTACCATAAAATGAAGAGATTAAAGGAGATTAAATGAAGAGATTAAAGGTTCTGCTGAAGTCAGAAAACAAGTACACAGAGAATTAAAAAATTGGGACTACAGCAGGCTATGATATAGAGTAGTACATTCAGGCTGAAGGTTCTTATTACCAAGAATCAATAACCAAGAATCAATGATTGGTTTTAGTTATAATAGGTAAGTGCAGATGAACAACAAAATGACTATGAGAAAGATCCGAAGTCCTCAGTAACACAGAGAAAAGGCTGAAATGACAACACAAAAATGAAAGATACAAGCTTTAGACAGAAAGATTTTTCTGGCCTACTGGTATGAAAGTATTAGCAGGGAAGCAAGTAACACTGAGCTACTTAATACGCAAGGTCCTTCAAGAGATCTCATTAGCCCACTGTGCTTTTAGCAGAGTAACTAATGCAAACACCCCAATATTAAAGCTCACAGGCTAATATAGAAGGAAAAAAACTTATTTATACACACATACTATGTATGTGCACACAGACATATATCCATATATCCTCCAAAAAATATGAGACACAGACATCAGTGACAAAAAGCTGGAAAGCTTTTCCTTTAAGAGCAAAAACAAGGCAAGGATGTACACTCTCACCACTTCAACATAGTACTGAAAATCTTAGCTAGAGAAATAGGTTAAAAACTAAAATTAAAACACAAAAGAAAGCATGTAAATTGGTATGGGAAAAGTAAAGTTGTCTCTGCAGGTAACATGATTCTATATAGAAAGCTCTAAAGACTCCATCAAAAATGAATTCAGAAATGTCACAAAATGCAAAATTCATATACAAAAATCAGTTGTGTTTCTGTATACTAACAATGATCTACTCAAAATATCCTAATTTTACTTATAACAAAATGAAAAAAATATTTTAGGAATTAAACAAAGGGGTAAAAAAGACTTGTACATTGAAAAATTTAAAACACAGCTAAAAAAGTTAAAAGATATAAATAAATGGAAATAGCCAGGTGCCGGTGGCTCATGCCTGTTATCTTAGCTACTCAGGAGGCTGAGATCTGAGGATCAGGGTTCAAAGCAAGCCTGGGCAGGAAAGTCTGTGAGACTCTTATCTCCAAAAACCACCAGAAAACTAGAAGTGGCGCTGTGGCTCAAGTGGTAGAGCGCTAGCCTTGAGCTGAAGAGCTGAGGGTCAGCACCCAGGCCCAGAGTTCAAGCACCACAACTGAGAGAAAAAAAAAGGAAATACATTCTATATTCATATAAGAGTATAATTAAAATATCCATACTGTCCAAAGTGTTATACAGATTCAAAGTATTCTCTATCAAAATTTCAAGTGTTTTTCACAGAAATAGAAAAAAAAATCATATGAATTTTCAGTTCTAAAATAGCCAAAGAAATCTTGAGCAAGGATGAAACTGCAAGTATTATACTTTAAATTTCAAGATGTATTATAAATCCAATTAACAGTATGGTAAGTAATTACAACAGTATGATGCTAGCTTTAAAACAGACATGTAGGCCAATGCAATAGAAGACAGGGCCAGAAATCAACTCAGGATATTATAATCCATGGATCTTTGACAAGAGTGCCAAAGACACACAGCAAGAAAAAGTATCCTTGTTAAATGGTGCCATGAATATTGCTTGATCACAACAGAGAAAATTAAAAGTAGATTTCATATATACAAAATAAACTCAAAACAGTTTAAAGGCTTTACCATTAAGACTTTAGCTAGTAAAGATACCAGAAAATCTTCTTGATGTCAATTTTTTTTAATATTACTCCCCAAACAAAAATATACAGATAAGAGTGCGGTAAACTAAAAAAAGCTTCTGCTCAGCAAAGGAAATAACCAATAGAGTAAAGAGACAAAAACCGACACAAATTTAAAAAGGGCAAAGAACTTTGACAGATATTTCTCAAAAGGAGACATATAAATGACCAACAAATATATAAAAAGCTGCCCAACATTACTAGTCATCAGGTAAATACAAGTATTTAAAGTGAGATCAGGATCTATCAGGAAGGCTACTATAAAAAAGACCAAAGATGGCTAAATGTTGGCTAGGATTCAGATTAAGAGGAACTCTTATACACCTATACACAACCAAAATGAAATCAGTACCTTAGAGAGAGAACTGCTTTAACTAATGTTCAGTGTAGAATTATTCACAATAGCCAAGATATGAAAATAAACTAGATGTCCCATGAAGGATGGAGAAAGAATATGTGGTATATTTATACAACAGTGTATTATTGAGACTTAAAAAGGAAATTCTGTCATTTGCGACTACATGAGTAAAACTAGAGGACATTAAACTAGATGAAAAAAGCTAGACAGAAAAAGACAAATATTCTGTGATCTCAGATGTGGAATATAAACAAGAAGCTAACAGTGGTACAGAATTTGTTGCTTGGCAGGGCTAAGGAAGGGAGGTGTAGAAGAAATAGATATGACAGTCAAAAAGGGCAAGATTTCAGTAATGCAATAAAAATCAATTCTGGAGATGTAATACACAGTATGGTAACTATATTTAGTAATACTATATTAACACTTTAAATTTGTTGAGAGAATATTCTTAAAATTGGTAATTATGGCCAGGTGCTGGTGGCTCACACCTATAATCCTAGCTTATCAGGAGGCTCAGATCTGAAGATCACAGTTCAAAGCCAGTCCAGGCAGAAAAGTCCCTGTAAGATGCTTATCTCCAATTAACCACTCAAAAACTGGAAGTGGCACTGGGGCTCAAGTGGTAGAGAACTAGCCTTGAGAACAAAGAGGCTCAGAGGCAGCAGCCAGGCCCTAAGTTCAAGGCCCACAACTGACCAAAAAATTTAAAAATGGTAATTATGTTTAGGGATAGAAATGCTTAATTAGTATTATAGTGCTACTCACATCACAACATATTTATACCTTAAAAAATGTTGCTCTACTGTGTTTCTACAATTTAAAAAATGCAACAGAAATAACCCAACAACTTGCCTGTCAATGCCAGTATCCAATTTCATCTCCATCTGCTCAATTATTTCTTTTTTCTTCTGAAGGCATTCAGATAATTTAGGAGAGGAGCTATTGTATATTTAAAGGGAAAAAAATCACATTAATAGCCTAATTTCAAAAGGTTTTTTATATACATATATTTATAAAAACATAACATACTTTAATTTACACTAACATGATTGCTTCACTCACACTAGAAATTCATTAAAAAGAAAGGAAGAGTAACACTGATAATCAATTGATAATGCCTAGTGTGCTTCCTTGAGCACACTAGGCAAGCATTCTACCAACTTTAGCTATACCCCTAACTCCTTTGTCTTTTGTTTTTTAGGTAGGATCCCACTAACTTGTCAGAAGAGGAAAAATTAAATTTGTTACTCTTTCTGTGAAGCTACCCTTAATTAAGAACAAAAAATATGTAATTTTGAAATTTGGTATCTATTCGTTTCCTTTATAAGTAAATGCTGGGTATTATACCAGGAAAGTCACAAGATATCACAAAACCCTTAAGAATGTATTATATTAAAATATAAACTGTTAAAAAAGACTATGTAATTCTCTGCTATATGGTATAACAATCCTTTAAAAAGCAAGTTAAAAAGTAAATTCCCTTAACTAGGTATAGTAATGCATGTCTACAAATCTCATCAGTTAGTAGGTTTTGGAAAGCAAGAGTCAAGTCACCCAGGAGTACATATCAAAACAAAGTAAAATGAAAATAAAACCCAATAAATAAATATTCTCTTAAAGTGCAATTCAGGCATTACAAGTGATCTTCACTTATGGATTATTCTTGGCATAACAATGTTTATGACACACTGACAAAATTTATCTTTTGCGTAAATATCTTTTCTGTAATAGTGTTAAAGAGATGATTACATACTTTACTCATTAATTATATGCTTTTAAAGTTCATATATAAATTTTCATAAAATTATGTCAACTCTTAATGGCTCACAAAATCTATCCCCTGGAAGTGGTGCTGTGGCTCAAGTGGTAGAGTGCTCGCCTTGAGCTGAAGAGCTCAGGGACAGCGCCCAGGCCCAGAGTTCAAGCCCTACGACTGACAGCTGCGTCCCCCGCCACCCCCCCAAAGAAAAATCTATCCCCTATCAATCTCACAGATTCCCCACCCCCCACCCCTTGGACCTGGGCACTGTCCCTGGGCTTCTTTTGCTTATGGCTAGTGCTCTACCACTTGAGCCACTGTACTACTTCTGGCTTTTTCTGTTTATGTGATACTGAGGAATCGAACTCAGGGCTTCATTCATGCTAGGGAAGCACTCTACCACTAAGCTATATTCCCAGCCCTCACAAAGATTTTTATGTCTTTATATTGTAATAAACAGGCTGTACCTGTTGAATCTTTTTTCTTTTGTTGTACTTGAGTTTGAACTCAGAGCTTTGCACCTATTATGCAGATGCTCTGCTGTTTAGCCATGCCTCAAGCTTATTTTGTTCTGGCTTATTGCAAGATATGGTCTCACTTTTTACCCAGGCCAGCCTAGACTGATCCTCCAATGTACCTGCAGAACTGTACCATCATGCCTAGCTTTCTCTGCTGAGATGGAGTGCTGTGGATATTTTTGCCTGGGGTGGCCTAGAATTGGAATCCTCCTGATCTCACCCTACTGAGTAGCTGGAATAAGAAAATATAGGCCATCAATACCCAGCTACTGGTTGAGATGGGAGTCTCACAAATATTTTTCCCAGACCTTGAACTGCAATCATCTGTTGGTGTCTAGGCTGTTGGATCTTTTTTGTTGTTGCAGTTGGTCATAAGGGCTTGAAGTTGGGGACTGGATGCTGTTCCTAAAGATTAGTGCTCTACAATGTTGAATCACAACTCCACGTCCAGTTTTCTGGATGTTAATTGGAGATACAGTCTCACAGACTTTCCTGCCCCAGCTGGCTTTGAACCATGATTTTCAGCTCTCAGCCTCCTGAGTGGAGTGAGTCACTCCTCTCAGTGAGTCACTGAAATTTTAAGGATGTAAATTTACTGAACTGTAGTAGGCTGGAAGGCCTCTTCCATACAAGATTTTAATTTTAGACTATGATAGCTATCTTTTCGAATGTACCAAAAAGTTGAGTTCAGCCCGGGAATAAATACGAGACCACATCTCAGTAGCTGGCTTCTGCATCACACACGTCATCCTTGCTATAGGGAGGTTTAGATCATATTCTACTTACACAACAGAAAAAGAAAACAGGAATGAAAGGAAAATCAACACTTTTTTTTGTGATACTGATGTTTGAACTTATAGCCTTGAGCCTGCTAGGCAGGCATTCTACTTTTTGAGCAATGATCCCAACCCTTTTTGCATTTGCATTTTTTTTGCCAATCATGGAGCTTGAACTCAGTGCCTGGGCCCTGTCCCTGAGCTTATTTTGCTCAAGGCTAGCACTCTACCACTTGAGCCAGAGCGCCATTTCTGGCTTTTTCTGTTTATGTGGTACTGAGGAATTGAATCCAGGGCTTCATGCATGCTAGGCAAGCACTCTACCACTAAGCCACATTCACAGGCCCTGCATTTGTTGTTTTTTAAGTAGGGTTTTACATGTAGCTTGGATCAGATTGTACTAATATCTACCTATTTATACTTCCCACGTGGAGAAAATGACATGTATGTTCTACCTCATCCAGCTATTAATTGAGATGGAGTATCACAGCTTGGTCGAAAACTTCAACCCTTCCAATCTCAACCTCCTGATAACAAAGATGACATGTAAAACAGAAGCCAGCTATTGAGATGTGGTCTCCTGTTTATTCCCAGGCTGAACTCAAACTACAGCTCTCTATCTGAGTAGCTATGATCAGACATGAGCCACTGGCACCTGGCTAAAAAGAATAATTTTATTTCTCATCTCCTGTCCTGTTGATGTTTTTAAAACAATTCAAAACATGATTTTAAAAAATTTAATATAAAAACTGTAATATTTACTGAAATATCAATGATTGTGACTAACCTTATTAGTGGCATAAGGTGATCATTAAACTGTTTGTCGAAAAGGTGAAAAATAGTATTGGCCTGTTGCACAACATCCAAAAAATAGAGATTTGCATTCTTAGAATCTGAAGAAGGAATTCCTACAATTTGAAGGAATACATACATGAAAATCAACCTTAAAGAAATTCACCTTGAGTAAAAGAAAATGGGCATTATATATATTGCATGAGTTAAAAGTAATGTTATTTCAAGATTCAGCAATGATTAAGAGAAAATTGTTAATTGCTTAATAAAATTCATTCAAAGCACTTTGCTGCTCAAATTTTTGCTATTTAAGATTTTGTTGAAATAAACCACGCAATCATCTTGCATCTATCTTCTCCTTTCCTTTCCAATTCTTTTTTTTTTAATTTTTATTTATTTTTTTATTGTGAAAATACTGTACAGAGGGGTTACAATTACATGGGCAAGATAATGAGTACATTTCTTATCAAGCATTGTAGCCTCCTCCTTTGTTTCCCCTTCCCAGCTTCCCCCCCTCACCCAATCCTCCCCCCTCTTTTCCAATTCTTTTTTTTTTTAATTTAATTTTATTTTATTTGAGAACATACTGTACAGAAGGGTTACAATTACATGGGCAGGATAATGCATACATTTCTTACCAAGCATTGCAGCCTCCTCCTTTGTTTACCCTTCACCTCCCTTCCCACCCTCCCCCATCCCCCCACCCAATCAAACCCCCCCTCCCCCCCCACTCCGACATTGTAAAGCTGGTTTTGACATGACATTGTCTTTTCCAATTCTTTAGTACTCAAAAATTCATACGCTCCATGAATACATCAACCATTTTTCTTGTAACAGGTCTTTATCTCATTTCTATCTCTAATATTTTTTATTAGTTTTCCTGTTTCCTATGTCTTTATCTTCTATCCTATATATCATGTCATAGTAAAATATACCTCAACTTATACATCTTACATTATCTATTCTTTCCTCAAAAATATTCAAAAATCAAACTATATCAGAGTAAATTCCTGATATTCAGCATAATAATCAAGCTACTCTACATTCTGACACTAAAAATTGAGCTGAATCACTGGATTTCAAAGTTTCTTTTTGTAAAGAATAATAGATACTCTAAGGTTCCTAGATATTTGCACTTTCACCCAAAATTAAAAGACTTGAGACTCAGAAAACTATCCAGAGCTTATAACAACATATTAGCCTAAAACCTAGAGTTATGTACAGAACTCATTTTAAAAATGGAAAATATATGTATTTTTCCACATTAGGCAAAATCAAGTGGTAAGAAAATTAAAGGCTCTGACACAAACTTTGAAAAGAAAAATACACCTCATTAATCATTATTATTAAGATATGAAAATTTAAGGCAATATTGTTGTTTTCAATTACCAAGTTATTGAAGTTTTTAAGGAACATTCAACAGTGTCCTGAAAAAGCAGTATATGTAAATAGGCTAACAGTAGTAAACATTGGTAGGGAAGAATCCTTTAAAAATAAGTTTATATCAAAATGAAAAAAAAATTGTGTTTTAAAACACCTTATTTTAAAACATATACACATATATATACATATTTATATTAGATACTTTGATTTGGTTATTTCATGTCTCTGATTTTAGCCAGAGAAAATAAGCCAAGATAGGGAATATTTAACCTATATAGTGTTAGCTGACCAGTACTTATTACTACTAAATTAAAATTTAGTAATTGAAATTATAATTTAGTAACTACCATTTCAAAAGGTTCCAGATCTAGAGTAACAAAGTATGGAAGCTATATGTGTTTGACAGAACTTCATAAAATCCTATTTTATTTCATGCCAGTCCTAGGGCTTGAACTTAGGGCCTGGGTACTATCCTTTTGCTCAAGGTTAGTTGAGCACTCTACCACTTGAGACACAGCTCCATTTCCGGCTTTTTGTAGTTTACTAGAAATAGGAGTCTCTTTTGCAGCCTTTCCTACCCAGACTGGCTTCAAACTCTAATTCTCAGCTCTCAGCCACCTGAGTAGTTAGCATTACAGGTGTGAGCTACCAGCACCCAAAAATTTTGTGCAGTCTTAAAAATAATATCAATAAGTGCTAATTAGCTATATGAAAAATACTTATGAATGAGCAATCTTTCTGTTCTAAGTGGAAATTTTCATAAGCCCTTCTCAATAGAGAATATTGCCCCTAAAATCCTTCATACGAAAAGTTCAAATTCTAATTATATTTTTAGTTCTCATCACATCTTTGCAGATTTAATTATCTCTAAATTAACACATTAATCATTTTCAAATGGCAATACTTGGAAGTCATCACAGGTCTTCTAATAATTAAGTTAAAAATATTTATCTTACTGGGCACCAATGGCTCACAGAGAACCATGGTTCAAATCCAGTCCTGGCAGGAAAGTCCATCAGACTCTTATCTCCAATTAACAAATCTATCTTGTTGCTTATAAGAGCAAAACTGTGAAAAATTGGGAAAGGATAAACCAGTTAAGCCAAAGCAACTGATTTATGCTAATTCTGGTTTACTGTTAGAATCTTTACAGAATGTATTTATTTGTATAGCTTTCAGCACCTGGCAAATCCTTATATTATAGAAGCTCAAAATTCATTCTACTAAATTTAACATATAGATGTAATTAGATACAAAAATTCTAATTCTATGTTCAGTTTAACTAAGTAGTACCAAAGAACTTTCACGGAAAGTGTGATACAAATATACTTACCAGCAAGTCCTGTTTCCAAAGCATAATCAATATGCTCAATACACAAAAATTCCACAAGAATAGTAAAAATTCTAAAGGCATTCCTTGGTAAATCAGAAGGATCCGAAAGCTTTAAAAACAAAAATATAAACAATATCACTCCTCCAATGTACCTTTTCTATTAATTAATTTAGTTATTATAAAGGTGATGTACAGAGGGATTACAATTGCATGAGTCAAGCAAGGAGTATATTTCCTCTCGTATAGTGTCTTCTGTCCCCTCACTCTCTCCTAGTCCCTCCCTCCAGTCTCTACCCATAAGTTGCATAGTTCACATTCATCAGTGTATAGTGAGCTCCACGGCTGCACCTTTTTCACCCGTTTTTCCCTTGAGTTCTGTACTCAGTGTACCTTTTAAACAAAGCGAACTTTTGCCAACTTAAAAAGTACTCAATTTTGTATAAAACATAGTATTTCAAGTATGAAAGTAACTTTTATTCCAATCCTCCCTGTCCATACATAATTACAATGGGTCATATTGATTTAAAACTCTTGCGTCTTAGAATAATGCTTTTAAACTTAAATTATAATCCTTTAGTGGAATCAACTACACTTACAACAAACACATACACTACACCACACATATATAACACGTACTCTGCTGCCATATAAAACACATTATTCATTTTGAGTCATGACCAAAGGGATTTGAGAGCCACTCACTAAACAAGGGAAATTCCAGTAAAACTCAGAACTTTTCAGTTCTTTTAATTGCTTCCAATGTTGTTTATGTTTTATTTATTAATTGTGAAAATACCATACAGAGAGATTACAATTACATGGGCAAGATAATGAGTACATTTCTTACCAAGCATTGATGCCTCCTCCTTTGTTTCCCCTTCCCATCCCTTCCCATCCACCCCCACCATGCCCAAAGCTGTAAAGTTCGTTTTTTTGACATAACAACTTATACATCTCATTGTTGCAATGGGTCCATCTGTATACCTATTTAAATGATGTTTTTTTCCCTTCCCCCCACAAATTATACCAACATCAAATACAGTGAAAGCAGGGTAAGTTATACCGGGGGGAGGGACATATAAAGCAACAAAGAAATTATCTTATAAATATGTTAGAGACAATCGCATGAAAGAAAAAAACATTTGAATACTTATCTAGGGGTTCCTATGTTGTTTTTATAAATTGATTTCTGCCTTTGTCAAGCTTATTTGTAGTCTCCATTTATGCAATCTTTCAGGATAATACTTATTAGAGGTAAAGGATCCCTTATCCAGAAGGCTTAAGACTAGATTTATTTGAATTTTGGATTTTTTTTCAGATTTTGGAATATTTGCATATACATAATGAAATATCTTGGGGATGGAACTCAAATCCAAATATAAAGTTCAGTTATTTTTCACACCTAATATACTACCTAATACACACAGCCTAAAAATGGCCCCATAAAATTTTCTCAGTGTGCCTGCATTTTGACTGCAATATATCCTACAAAGGCAAATATGTAATTTTCTACTGTGGAATCTTTATTGTCATTAAAGATTTTAGATTTTTGAACATGAAAGATTCTGGATTTTAAAATTAGGCATGCTCAACCTTAACGTAATAATATAATCCTTATGAAGTATGATATAATCCCTATGTATGAAATCAGAAGTTTGTGAGAATTCATAACCTTCTTACAATCACCATTAATTATAAATACTGATTTTGTTGTACACTTCATAACTACTCAACCTATATTCCTCACTAGTCTCTCTACCCAATTTTCCTCTTCAATCGATTCAACAAGTGTCCTTATCTTCATTCTAAACCATAAAGACTAAATTTAGCTTCTTACCCTCCTGTTCACATTTAAAAAGTCTATGCATAATATAGTTAAGGCAAACAGAAAATCGACAGATACAGAAGAGTCAATGAGCACAGTCAATGACACCTGACATTTACAGAATACATAATCCAACAACAATAGAACATATATTCTTCTCAAGTTCGTGAAACTACTTACTAATATGGACCATATTCCAGGCCATAAAACACCTCAATAAATTTCTTAAAGATTCACAGCACATAAAGTATATCCTCTAGAATGAAATCAAACACAAACCTATCTCCAAATACATGACAATAAAAACATACTTCTAAATCAGCTTAGGGTCAAAAGAAAGCAAATAGAAATTTGCAAATATTTTCAACTGAATAAAATAAAAACACAATACCAAAACTTCTTTGATGTTGCTAGTCTTTTAAGTGTGAAATTTAATACTAAATACAAATGGTAAAGAAGGTCTCCAATCAGGTAACAATGCTCGATAGGAAATGAACTCAATACCTTACTCACATAACTGTAACCCCTCTGTACAGTATTTTTACAATAAAAAACAAAAAAAAAAAAAAAAAAGAGAAAAAAGGTCTTCAATCAATGATCTCAGCTTCTACCTCAAAAAATAGAAAAAGAAAAGGCAAATGACACCGAACATGAAGAAAATAGAGAAGAAACCAAAGAAATATGAAATAGAAAAAAGACAAGCTAATGGCTCTTGGGGAAAACTGTAAACTAGAATGAGAGCGGTGACATGAGTACTACTTCTACAAATACAAAAAGACTAACAAAATGTCATGAACAATTTTATTCAATGAATGCAACATCTACATAAAATATGTCTTTAAAAGGCAGAAACTACCAAAGCTAACTTAAACTAGATTACCTGAATAGCCCTGTGTATAGGTGAGAAGCTGAATCTGAGGTTAAAATATTCTTACAAAGAAAAATGTAGGGGCTGAGGCATGACTCAAGTGGTAGAGCCTATGAATAGCATGCATAAACACAAATCTCTCTCTCTCTCTCTCTCTCTCACACACACACACACACACACACACACACACACACACACACACAGATAAACAGAAGAGAGGGAGGGGCATCTACAGGTTTATTAGTGAATTATACCAGTATCAAAAGGTTAAAACCTAAAAGTCTATCAATTTAACACAAACTTTTGGGGAAAACTGAAGGGGGTATAGAAATATTCCCAACACATTTCATGAGACCAACCTTTAATGATATCCAACAAAACAAAGACATTAAAGGAAGATAGGCCATCATTCTTCATGAACACCAATGTAAAATGCTTCATTTTTACCCCCAAATATGTATGTAAGATAACAGGGTAAAAGTCAGTTGATGACCAACTTGGATTTATTGAAGAATGCAAAACATTTTTTAAAATCAACTAATGTAATTCACAACATTAATAGAAAGTATCTGACAAAATCCAGCTTACAGACAGTTAAATTAACTAGAATAAGAAGAATTTCCTCATTGTGGAAGAATAGTTATGAAAAACCTGTAGTTAGCATACTTCGTGATAAAAGACTGACTACTTTACTCTAAACATTTGAAATAATGGAAAGTATTTATTCTTCCCACATTTATTCAATATCATATGGAAGTCTGGGAAGGGCAATTAAGGCAGAAGAACAAAATTATTTGTACTAGAGAGGAATTAAGGGAAATTCTCTTCAGGGAGACAACACAATAGTCTATATAGAAAATCTGCTGGAATCTATTTAAAAAGTTATTAAAATAAAAAAGTTTAATTAGGTTACTGGGTACTTAAGATAAACAAAAATCACCTGCATTTCTATATATAAACTAAACTATAAGTTTAAATGCATTTTTGTTTTAACTCCAGATAAAACTATAGATTCATTTTCATTCCAATCAAAACTTCACCTTTTTCCCAGAAACTGTGTTATGAGAATTATGAGAGGATTTATATTACCTGATTCAAGATCTACTCTAAAGTTATAACTAAGACAGCATGATATTGGTATAAAGACAAATGGAAATAGAAACAAACCAGAAATAAGTGACTGGGTTTTTATTTTTGTTTGGGTGTGTGTGTGTGTGTGTGTGTGTGTGTGTGTGTGTGTGTGTGTGTGTGTGTGTGTGTGTGTGTGTGTGTGTGTGTGTGTGTGTGTGTGTGTGTGTGTGTGTGTGTGTGTGTGTGTGTGTGTGTGTGTGTGTGTGTGTGTGTGTGTGTGTACTGGGTTTTTATTTTTGTTTGATGTGTGTGTGTGTGTGTGTGTGTGTGTGTGTGTGTGTACATGCATGCACACATGCCAATCCTAAGGCATAAGCTCAGGGCCTCCCTGAAGTGTTTTTCACAAGGCTAGAGCTCTACCATTTGAGCCTTAGCTTTACTTTCAATTTTTGGTGATGAATTGGAGGTAAAAGAAGCAATATCTTGTGTTCTATAACATCAGTGGGTTGACTTCAGATAATAATAGACTGAGTATTTTTTTAAAAGAATGGATTTTGAAAGGTTTTACCACACACAAAAAGTCTGAAAAGCTATATATCCTTAGGGTGATTTGAATATTATTCAATATGCACATTGATTAAAATATCATATCGTACCTAATAAATATCCTTTGCATAGAAATTATTTAATTTAAAAATAAAGAAGGGAACAAGGTGCTGCTGGCTCACCTTAATCGTAGCTACTCAGGAGGCTGAGATCTGAGGACTGTGGTTCAAAGCCAGCCTGGTCAGAAAGTCAGTGAGACCCTTATCTCTCATAAACTATTCTATCACTTTGAGCCACAGCTCCATGTCTGGTTTTCAGGTGGGTAATTGGAGATAAGAGTCTCATGGACTTTCCTGCCCAAGCTGGCTTTGTACTGTGATCCTCACATCTCATCCTCCTGAGTAGCTAGGATTACAGGTATGAGCCACCAGCACCTGGCAATTTTGATTTTTTAGACAACTTGCTATCAGGAATATAGAATTGCTTCTATTTTTTGTAAATTGATTTATATCTTAAAAATTTGTATGTTAGTTTTAATGGTCTTTTTGTTGGAATTATTCGGTTTTACTAAACTATTCAGAAAAAGCAGAAAGTGGTGCTGTGACTCAAGTGATAGAATGCTAGCTTTGAGCAAAAGAAACTCAGGGACAGTACCCAGGCCCAAAGTACAAGCCCCAGGACTAAGGGGGAATAAGAGAGTGGGGTGAGGGTCAGGGGGGAAAATGGCTCATATAGTACCAGTGCTTGTCTGGTAAGCATTAGGCTGAATTCAATTACCACGACTGCAAAAAATACATTTTTTTTAAATTGCTGTTGCTGCTGGTAACGGGACTTGAATTCAGGACTTGGGTGCTGTCCCTGAGCTCTTTTTGCTCAAGGCTAGTGCTCTACCCACTTTAAGCCACAGTGCCACTTCTGGTTTTCTGCTTGTTTATTGTTTATTAATTAAGAATCTCATGGACATTCCTACCTAGGGTAGCTTTGAACTGCAATTCTCAGAGCTCAGCCTCCCGAGTAGCTAGGATTACAGGCATGAGCCACTAGCACCTGGCAAAATACACACGTTTTTAAAATTACAAACAAAATCATTCTGTAAACAAAATAAAACCTAAAATACACAAGAACTGGTAGACAAAACACAATAAAATACAATAAATGTACAATCTTTCTTACCCTATGACATCTTTCAAAGGCTTGTTTGGTTTCTTGTAAAAGATTAACCACCACTTCTTGAGACAAGAAAGTTTCTCCATGGGTATCAATACTTGGCCCCAGTGGTAAATTGGTGCGTTGTCTAATTCTCTCTTTCAAATCTTGAATACTGTATACCATTGTAGCCAAATTAAAAAAAAAAAAAAGATTTTACTACATATACACAAATTTCAGCTTGAAGTATTTAGTGTACAACAACAGAAAAAGGACCAATAATCAAGAGCCCTAAATCAAATTACTATAATTTTGTGGAGATTTTCAGCTGAAAAAAATGAGTACATTTATGAGTTATGATCCTTATGAGTATATTCAGAGTTATGATCCGTATGAGTATATATTCAGAGTTATGAGGTCCTTAAAGTTTTAAATTTTTAACTCAGTGAAAAATAATTTGTTTTCTTCAGGAAGTGATTTATTTCAGTAAGTTTGCACTACAAATAACTAAACAGTCATATTTAAAAATAAAACTTCAGCCAGGAGCCAGTGGCTCGTATTTGTAAACCTAGCTACTGAGGAGCCTGAGATCTAAAGATTTTAGTTCTAAGCCAGCCCAGGCAAGATAGCTCTTAAGACAAATCTCTAACAACCAAAAGCCTGGAAGTAGACCTGTGGCTCAAGGGGTAGAATGCTATCCTTGATCAAAAAAGTGCTAAGATATATTTAAGTCATTTGAACACATTATGCATCTCTTCATTGTATGACCAGATGTAGTCAACATAACTCAGCTTTCCTAAGTATCAGAGAGTGGAAACATGTGGAGTATCTTTTTTTGGAGGGGGTGGGGAGTGGGGGGCGGTACCAGCCTGGAGCTTGAAGTGAGGGCTTGGGTGCTGTCCCTGAGTTTTTTGCTCAAAGCTAGTACTCCACCACTTGAGCCACAGCTCCACTTTTGGCTTTTTTGGTAACTAATTGGAGATAAGAATCTCATAGACTTTCTTGCAGCTTCAAACCATGATCCTCAGATCTCAGCCTCCTGAAAAGCTAGGATTACAGGAATGAGCCATCAGGCCATATGTGGGGCATCTTTAAGTAAAACTTTTTTTTGCTCCTAGAATACAGTTTTGGTTGTTTTTTTTAAAGGCTTATAACTTAAGGTTTTTAGTTTCCGTTTTTTTTCTTCTTACTGTCTTTCAGATTTTCTCTTTTTTTTATTGTGAAAATACCGTACAGAGGGGTTACAATTACATGGGCAAGATAATGAGTACATTTCTTATCAAGCATTATAGCCTCCTCCTTTGTTTCCCCTTCCTATCCTCCCCCCCCCCCTCGCCCCCTCACCAAAGTTGTAAAGTTTGTTTTCGACATAACCACTGGTACATCTCATTGTTGCAATGGGTCCACCTGTATCCCTATTTAAAGGATTTGTTTTTCCCCTTCCCCTCCACAAATTATACCAACATCAAATACTGGGTTATACTGTGGGGGAGGGACATACAAAGCAACAAAGAAATCATCTTATAAATGTGTTAGAAACAATCACATGAAAGAAAAAAAAAAACATTTGAATACATATCTTAGGGTTCATTTCCCTAACATCAACTTATCTGACCTTTTCTGCTTGACTCAGACATATACTAGATATTACAAATAAGGGAAACCATGGGACCTAAGTTTCTTTGGGCCTGGCTTACTTCACTTTATATAATTTTTTTCCGAGTCTATTTCCTAACAAATGGGGCAAGGTTATTCTTTCTGATGGAGGCATAGAATTCCATTCAGATTTTCTCTTATACCTAATTATAACCTTTCTCTAATCATTTAATATACAAAACTGTGGAACAAAATTATTTGGCTGCATAGTGTGTGAATTCTGGACTCAAAATTATATGACACTACAGAAATCATGATACCTCCTAGAATCATGTAGGTCCCAGGTAGTGAAGACCTGGAACTGAGATGTCATCAGCTCTAAATTGTCAACTGTTTATTCTTCTTTTTGTCATATCTACGTAACAATAAAAACTGATTCTTAGTCAATAACCCAAAAGAATTTACTCTGTCTGAAATGAAAAAGAAATAAGTTCTTTATATTACTGTCACTGTGCTTATTAATTTTTTCATTAACAAATGTTTTATATTTTAATCATGCTATATCATTTCAGCATGTAGTTCAAGATCAAGAGTTGGTCAGTAATATAACAACACTGGTTAAAAGAATTTTTTTTTTTTTTTTTTGGTTGGTCATGGGGCTTGAACTCTGGGCTTGGGTGCTGTCCCTGTGCTCTTCAGCTCAAGGCGAGCGCTCTACCCCTTGAGCCACAGCACCACTTCCAGTTTTCTAGTCGTTTTTATTGGAGATTAAGAGTCTCACGGACTTTCCTGCCCAGGCTGGCTTTGAACTGCGATCCTCAGATCTTAGCCTCCTGTGTAGCTAGGATTGCAGGTGTGAGCCACCGGCGCCTGGCAAAAGAATTCTTCACAAAAAATCTTGACAGTCAATATTTGATGTTTATCTAATCAATATTTTATAACTTTGCCCAAATTCACCATTTTTCATGCATTTACTTTTAACCATAATATATAAGAAAACTCACCCTCCTGTGCCAATGGCTCTTTTTTGGTGGTTTTTTGAATCGTAATAACGCTGTAGGATCATAGCACTTCTGCTTTTCAAATAACCAGTCTCCACCTCAATATAGTTCTCCAAATAGGAAATGAAAATGGATTTGATAAGCTTAGACAAGAAAGTCTGTTTATCAGTACCTAAGTTAAACTCCATCAACTTGCTGGAAAGATTGGTGGTTCTTTTCATAGAAAAGGAGGAAAAAAAGATTGATGTATGTTTTAGGTACAGTAGTAATACTAAGGAATATATATTTTTATAATGTGACTTTACTGACATATTAAGCTACTATTTTTAAAACCTTGGCAGACAGAACTTAGGATTTAGAAAACAGCCCTATAGAGTTATATACAAAGTAGAATGGAATACTACAAACAATACTAATGGTTTTAAGAACTGTCCAACTCCTGTGGGTGATCTCTAAGAATTTGTGAGACAATGATCCACGCTAGAAATGGAGACAGCGGCAGAATGGTCTCAAATACTTTCTTATACCATTCATCACAAAGAATCCAAACAGCACTGAGAGGTCTGCTCTCACTGTGCACCCTGTTTGTCTTTCTCCATGTGGACTCTCCTCTTATTTACTTCCCATTGTTGAAGACAATGTTGTTGCTGTTACCGAAATCAAACTTCTCCCCAAATGCAGAGATTGAAGGATAAGTAACAGTTTGAAAATGTCAAATAAAAAGTGCTCCATATGAAGCTTCTGAGATAATATCTCTGAGGGTAATCCTGTCATTTACAAAAGAAAAAGACAAACTCACACAGGACTTAACATTTGTTAAGAATGTTATTTCTTTCTAGTTTTAACTGCAAATAAATCTAATTATACTAACAATACAAAAAAGTAAACTAGCTCACAATTAAAATTACAAAAAAAAAAAATCCTTGAATCAGATTAAACAAGGATCTTCCCTTCTTAGTACAATCAATCGAAATACTCAAATCCTAAAAGTAATGGACTAAGAATGCTATACTTGCCCAATTCTAAACCAAAAATTCCTAAAAGGCATATTGCTATGTTAAAAACTATTAATTCAAAATACCTCTTACCTTTTACCATTTTTTTATTGTCAAGGTGATGTACCAAGGAGTTACAGTTACATAATAAATATATTTCTTGTCAAACTTATTACCCCTTTCCTCATTTTTCTTCCACTTTCCCTCCCCTTCTATTTACTTTAAAAAAGGAAATTGAGATTATTATTCTTGTAATTAAAAATATACCTTGTATATAGATCATAGAGATTTTTCAGATACTGCTCTGCATCCGACTTCCTACATTCTTCTAACTGATCTTTTACAAAACTCTAAAAAATGAAAGAACATCCTGTTAATTATATTTAACATATATATTATACATTCTTTTTTTTTTGGTCAGTCATGGGGCTTGAGCGCCGTCCCTCAGCTCTTCAGCTCAAGGCTAGCGCTACACCACTTGAGCTACAACGCCATTTCTGGTTTTCTGGTGGTTTATTGGAGATAAGAATTTCACAGACTTTCCTGCCCGGGCTGGCTTTGAACCACAATCTTCAGATCTCAGCCTCCTGTGTAGCTAGGATTACAGGTGTGAGCCACCAGCGCCCAGTTTCATATATATTATACATTCTTAATACATATATTACATTTTTTTCCTTGAAAATTACCACAGTTTTAGGGTATTCTATAGGTATTCTATAGGGTATTCTATACTCTAAAACAGTATTCCTTCAGTAAACATGGGAAGTGCTATTTATTACATTCTCATTCTAAAGAATTGTAACATATGAGCACTATCAAAGGTTATCAAAATCTTCCGTTTGAAAAACAAACACTGAATGTGGCTTAATCTACTGGTAGTAGAATTTAGGAAATGCTGCCTGAACACACTGTACTACAGAAGTAAAGGTTAAAAGCGAAATTACTGTTCTCCCTTTACTGGGTAATACTATACCAAAAAATTATACAGATCATATTTGTTCTTTGTTTTTTTCTTTTTGGTGGTAGTCCAGGGGCTTGGACTCAAGATTTGAGCACTGTCCTTAAGTTTTGTGCTCAAGGCTAGCACTGTACCACTTAAAGCTACTCTACCACTTTGAGCTAGCTTTTAGGTAGTTAACTGAAGATAAGAGTATCTCAGCCTGCCTTCCCTGGGCTGGCTTTGAACACCAATGCCCAGCATGTTTGCATTTCTTGTTCATTTTCACAAATATCAGTCTGAGGTCAAAGTGAGAACCAAAGCAAAATAGAATATCTGAAGCTACCTTACCACAGCCCATCACTATTATGAAAACATATTTCAAGCATATGCTCTAATGACAGAGTGATTAACATCTTCTCCTTAGTGAAAAACAAACCAGCTTTCAAAAATTATGATAATGCTGGAGCACAAGTGGCTTATACCTATAATCCTAGCTACTTAAGAGGCTGAGATCTGAGGGATCATAATTTGAAGCCAGTCTCAGGCAGCAAAGTCCCTGAGATTCTTATCACCAGTAAACTACTTTGAAAGCCAGAAGTGGATCTGAGACTCAAATAGTAGTGCTAGCCTTGAGCAAAAGAAGCTCAGGAATAGCAGCATGTAGACCTTGAGTTCTAAGGTCATTATGTAAGTAAGCTAAAATCTGAAGAAAAAAAAATCAAATAGAACAAGACATCACAAACTGCCTTAAAACTGATTTAATTTGTCACTGTTTAAAATTACCTGTAGTTTAATTTCAAATACATTCTGAATAAGTTTAGCAAGTACTGTTTCTGGATTACTGAAGATATCTCCAACTTGCTTATTCACACGTTGACAGAGTATTGCTGCATCTTCAAATATATCATTTCTCAAATAAGCACCCTAAATAGCAGAGTAAATATACATAGTGGATACATAAATTTTATATTAGTTTCAAAATAGAAATTAGCGTCAAATTAAAAAAAAATAAGATTGTCAAGTTACCTCCTGGCACTGCTTTATATAAACATCAACACAATGGGAATAGCCCTACAAAGAAGAAACACATTTTTATTGTTCTTTCAAATAAAAAACGTCAGGAAAAGCATTGTATGTAATAAAACTATGTCATTTTTCTAGTGAATGGCCAATAGTCATTGAAATTAATAAAATTAATAGTCAATAACCAGTACGTTAACATGAGTGTCTTTTCCTTCTTTTTATGATGAAATTCCCTGACTGCTTTATATCCTTGTTGGAGTTTACATGAAAGAAGAAAGCTGAAGTATGACTGTGCTCTCTACAGTGGATTCTGTCTTAGGATCAATCATCTAGTAAACTCTTTCACTCCAATACACACATACAAAAACACACAGACACACACAGAAAAGAAGTGAGAAGGACTGACGTATTTCCTTTCCTTTCCATGAATTTAGACAGATTTTTGTTTAACTGGCAGTCTGGAAATTTATTATATATATAAATAAAACAAAGCAATATTTGGGTTTGAACTCAGACTTCTGGACTGCTAGACATACAGTTTACGGCTAAGCCATGCCTGAACATTTACTCTTTATACTGAATCTATTTCAATAAATGTGTCTAAAACAGAGCTATACATTAAGATCAATAAAGTTAGATCTTTGGTTATCAATAAATCATACATTAAAAATGAGTGAGCTTGGGGGCTAGGAAGGTGGCTCAGTAGTAGAGTGCTTGCCTTGCATGCATGAGGCCCTGGGTTCGATTCCTCAGTACCACATAAGCAGAAAAAGCTGTAAATGGTGCTATGGCTCAATGGCACTAAGCTTGCTGGGTGCTGGTGGTTCACCCCTATAATCCTAGCTCCTCAGGAGGCTTAGATCTGAGAACTGTGGTTCAAAGCCAGGCAAGAAGTAAGTCTATGAGACTTTTATATCCAATGAACTACTGAGAAAAAAGAAGTAGTGCTACGGCTCAAGTGGTAGAGTGCTAGTCTTGAGCACAGAAAGACTCAGGGACAGTGCCCAGGTCCTGAGTTCAAGCCCAGCACCAGCAACCGCGACCCCCTCCCACCCCCAAAAAAGTCCATCAATATAAAGTAAATCACTGTCTCAAAAACCACTGCCAATATTCATTCACATTATCAAATAAAAAGTCCAATAAACAGTTTCCATTTTCCTAATGTGATATAAATACGAAGAAACAGACTAAAGGAGGAATTATTTTTCAATACCAGCATTTGAACTCAATGCCTTGAGCTAACTTTGATAGGGTGGGATTTTACTATGTGAATTACACTTCTAATCCAGAATTTTACTGGTTATCAGGGAGATGGAATCTCACAGACTTTTCTGCTTAGGTTAGCTTTGAACCATGATCCTCAGATTTCAGCTCTGAGCTAGGATTACCAGTGTGAGTCATTGACACTGAAATGGAAGAACTATTTATTTAAGCATCTTCTTCACAGAATATACTACCACAACAGATCTCCAATTCAAATTCTAGAAAGACAATTCCATAATACAACATCTCTCTGAGATCTCCTGGATTTCTTCTATTAGTCACATTCATCTACTATTAGGTTCCTATATTCTACTGGGTATTTTATAGTGAAGTTTTCTTCTTTTGACTTATTTGACATGTTGAGAAAAATACATTAAAAAGTAAGAGAATGACAATTTTGTCAAATTATATCAAATATTAAATATATAAATATTAAAATCCTTACTAATTAAATACCTAACATTTAACATTAGATATATAAAATATGCATAAAAATTACTATAAAAGTTAAACTTATTACTGTTATATAAGAGGGAAAATCAAATACAATATATAAAACTTACAAAATCTCTACAACCTTGAAGAGAGTCTTCCAATTTAAATTTGTAACAGTTACCTTAAAATGAAGTAAAACTGCAGCTACTTCCCTCATTCTGGAGATTTCACCTCTTCTTTGCGCACTTGTAAACTCCTGAATCAGTTGGCATTCTAAATCATGATATTTGCCTAAAAAAAAAAGAAAGCCACTCTGTTATCCAAGGATATTTTTATCAATGCGGGGGGGGGGGGGGGGGGGGGGGGAGAGGCACATATGGAGTGATGAAGGATGAGAAAATGCAGTCATTATATTCAATGAACATTATATAAAAACTGAGTTTTGTAACTTAAGGGTTGGGATGGGGAGGAAGAAGAATGGGAGAGAACAGTGGAAATGTCACAGTGATCAAGATTCATCATACTTATAACCTGATTTATGACATTGTAACCTCTGCACAACTACTGAATGTTTTTCAAAAGTATACAAGTTATATACATATATATATGCATCTAAGCTATTTATAAATATGACTACTATGGATATTCCTTCTTTTGAAACAATTACAAACACAGTGGGATTATAAACAGTGGACCTAGCTCCTAAAACACTGAAATATATAAATCTGTATTTTCAAGACACAACCACCAGAGGGAGGGAGGTAAAGAGAAGAATAAAATCCCCAGATGGCAGTTCTCACAGCAAAAAACTTAAAACATCCTGAGTCTTAAACCAAAAGCTACAGAAAAACTGAAAAGGACTAAAAACTTCAGTTTACTATTGTTCAGATGTCTCTACCATAAGCAATGATGGACTTAACAACAACAAATTTCTTAAGATGATATGTGATACTTGATTCACTATATTCCTTAGAATGTTATGGTTCTCAATGATTACCTAAGTCCAGCCTACACACGTCACCTTTATTCTTAGACTTCTGAAAATACAGGTGGTTTTTTGACCTTCCGTTAAAATGGTCCTCTAAACAGAGAGCCAAGCTACCAATCAGTGATTTGGGAGTTTACAAATACAATGATCTTCCAGAAACTCAGATGATCTAGTCTAAAATATACCAAAGATAGAAAAGAATCAAGCATGTAAGTATGTAAATAGATATTAAATATTATAATATCTTAACATTAAAATGAATCTTTTTCAGACATATATGTATGAATACAATTTCTCCAATTATATTAAGAACACAAGCTAGGTACTGATGGCTCTATGTGATCCTAGCTACTCAGGAGGCTGAGATCTGAGGATCTCGGTTCAAAGCCAGCCTGAGCAGGAAACTGAGACTCTTATCTCAAACTACCCAAAAAAGCCAAAAGTGGTACTGTAACTCAAGTGGTAGAGAGCTCACCTTGAGCAAAAAGAAGCTCAGGGACAGCGTTCAGGCCGAGTTCAAACCCCAGGACCAGCAAAAAAAAAGTCTAAAGCTACAATTTTTAAAAAATTGGGATGTGCACATGTGTGTGTGTGTGTGTGTGTTTGAGAGAGAGAGAGAGAGAGAGAGAGAGAGAGAGAGAAAGAAAGAAAGAAAGAAAGAAAGAAAGAAAGAAAGAAAGAAAGAAAGAAAGAAAGAAAGAAAAGAAAGAAAGAAAGGGAGAATGAATCAAAACATACTCTAGAAGAATGCCTAGACTAAACTGGTAACAGCTGTATCCAGAAAAGAAAAATCAAATTCAAAGATGGTATGAGGAAGATAACATTTTTCATATTTTCTTTCCTTTGCTATTTACTTTTTCCCTTTGGTGTAGTTTTTGTTTACTTAAAAAACCAGATAAATAGCTGGATGCTGGTGGTTCACACATGTAATTGAAGCTAATTAGAGGAAGTTAAGATCTTAGGATCGATGTTAGAAGCCAGCCCAAGTAGGAAAGTCTGAGACTCTTATCTCCAATTAACCACCAAAAAGCTGGAAGCAGAGCTATAGCTAAAGTGGTAAAGCACTAACTTTGATTACAAGAGTTGAGGGACAGGGCTGAGAAGGTGGCTCAGTGGTAGAGTGCTTGCCTTGCATGCAACAAGGCCCTGGTCCTCAGCACCACATAAGCAGAGGGAAAAAAAGCCAGAAGTGGTGCTATGGCTCAAGTGGTAGAGCACTAGCCTTGAGCTGAAGAGCTGAGGGACAGCGCCCAGGCCCAAAGTTCAGGCCCCATGACTGGAACAAAAAAAAAGAAGAAAAAAAAAAAAAAGAGTTGAGGGACAGTGCCTAGCCCCTGAGTTCAAGCCCCAGGACTGGCACAACTTTTTTAAGCCTAAATAAATACATTCTACTTACTTGCAATTTTGGATTTCACTTCTGAAAATCTGGAAGATAAAAAAAAACAGTAGTTTATTTTTTTTTACAATGAACATACCAGGATACTAATATAAGACATAAAAGGTTCACACGTAAATGGGAGCATTTCTATATTACCTCTGATAATAACCTCTACAATATTTCAGACATGTTTCTGTAAATTTAATACTACTACTAAATTAAAAGGTTAATATATTTTAAAAAAAAGAGGCAAAGCCAGAGAAAAGGGTATTGATATAAGGTACATTAACTAAATTTAGTTAATTCAGATAGGGTATATGTTTCTCACTGAGGAAATCATTGGGTAATCATTCACTTGTTAATAAGGAAAGATGTCTGCAGGAAGCTCTAAGAACATAGCCAGACCAGGATTAGATTACTATTCTTGCTTATTTAAAACTCACTTATTATGAAAAATAAAATTCTCACCCATCAAGCTTTTTAAAAATAAAGTTTAAATTATCTTTAAAAAAAAAAGCAGGGTGCAGTGGTTGATGCCTGTAATCCTAATTACTTGGGAGATTGAGATCAAGTAGTGAGGACTGTGGTTAAAGACCAGCCCAGGCTAGTGAAATGGAGTTCACAAGGCTGCATTTCAACCATAAGTTGGGCAAAGTTGTACATGCCTGTCATCCCAGCCACAAAGGAGACTAAGATTGGAAGGACTGCAGTTTGAGGCCTGCCCAGGCAAAAAATAAATAAATAAAAATAAAAATAAATTAAAGATACCCAATCTTGGTTAAAAAAAAAAAAAAAAAAAAAGGTATGGTGGCACAAGCCTGTCATCTCAACTATAGCTGTTACGTGTAAATAGGAAGATCATAGCTCAGGCTAGCTCAAGCAAAAAGCAAGCCCCAATATCAAAACTAACCAGAGGACTGGAGGCATGGATCAAGTACAAAGTCCTGGGTACAAACATTAGTACCATCAAAAAAGGAGAGACAGAGAAAGAGCAAGAGCAAGAGCAAGAACAAGAGCATGAGCACAGTGGAGAGAGAGAGGGAAAAAAGAAAAGAATGAGTAACAGTAAGATATGATATAGTAATGGCAAATGATAAAAATTAAAAATCAATGATTAATGACAAAAACTACAAATAGTTTTAAACTTAGAAAATGAAAGAGACTATACAGAGTACATCAACGTGCCTACATGAGCAATCATTCCATTTTTTACAAATTCAGACAAGAATAGACACATACAGTGCAGTGAATTTTTACTAATTCAAAAACTAAAATATCACAGACTAAAATATTTTCAAGTCCCAAATATTGAGGAAACTGTCATTGAGAGAGCCTGCAATCTATCCTTTGAAGACAGGAAAGTAGCTGGAAAAAGAGATGTTAAAGGCAAGTGAAAAAAGAAATCCAAATTTAAGAGTTACACAAGAATGATATATCAAAGTCATAATAGAGAACACAGTACTGCATTCCTACAATCCCAGCTACTTGAAAGATAGAAGTAAGAGGGTGAAGGTTGGCCAGGACAAAAGCATGTGACCCTATCTGAAAATAAACGAAGAAGAAAGAACATCAGCATAGCTCAAGTAGTAGAATGCTTGTCTATCAAGCGTGAGACTCAATCCCCACCATTGCTAAAATACAGAAGAGGGAGGGAAAAGGGACAGAGGAAAAGAAAGGAAAAGTAAGATGGGGAGTGGAGGGGTCAATCATAGCAAATCTCAGAATTCATGAGGCCAAAATGATCTGAGTGGAAAAAAAATTAGACCTGATTAGGACAAATATTCAACATCAAGGCTTAGTAGAGAGGCTAAAACTAAGAGAAGGGTAGGGGTATGGCTCAGTGGTAGAACTCAATCTCAGTACGTAAAAAACCCAACAAACAAAACTGTATGAACCTGAGGGATGGAGAAGGTAAATATACACCACTGTGTTTTGGAGAATAGAAGAATTGGAGATGTAGTCAACTATTATTAGCATGCACCTATTTTGAGGTAGATACAGTATATCATTTTAAGTAGTAAACACAGCAGTTTTACTCTGTAATTCCAAAAATTGTTAATCCTTATGATGATACAGGATTAACAGTTAAAATAATACTTTTGGCAGGGGAAGGGGATATTCACTTTATGTTTTAAAGTTAATGTTCAGAGTTAATGTCCATCTTTAAACATAACAATGCAGTCATATGCTGTTTGTAACTGAAACCTTTTAACAGAAGAACATCTGTTGTACAAAAAGTTGGCTTTCATCAGGCATTGGTGGCTCACCCTTGCAATCCTAGCTACTCAGGAGGCTGAGATTTGAAGATCGTAACAAAGTCGAGACTTTTATCTCTAATTAACTACCAAAAAAGCCAGAAATGGTCCTGTGGTAGAGTGCTTGACTTGAACAAAAAACTCAAAAAACAAACCCAGTCCCTGCATTCAGGATTCAAGACAGGCATGAAAAAAAATCATATCTTTCTTTCAGATATTCACACAAACTACCTCTACCAGCAACACTTTATTACAGAGTATAACATTCTGTTGACTAAAGGAATTTATGAAAAAATTTCCTTCTCAGCGGATAGTTTATATTAGGGTGAAATTTAATAGCAATGGCCCTGAGACCTTGCATTTACTCTGAAGTCTCCAGGAAATGTACAGATAAAATCTAAAGTACCATAAAATTATATACAATAATCTGATATAATTTTTAAAGAAACTGTTGAGTTGGGAAGGTGGCTCAGCGGTAGAGCGCTTGCCTTGCATGCATGAGGCCCTGGGTTTGATTCCTCAGCACCACATAAGCAAAAAGAAAAAAGCCGGAAGTGGCACTGTGGCTCAAGTGGTAGAGTGCTAGCCTTGAGCTGAAGAGCTGAGGGACAGCGCCCAGGCCCAGAGTTCAGGCCCCACAACCGGACCCAAAAAAAAAAAATTGTATAGCTTTCATCAGCCTTTCAAAAGTGCCCAAGACTCCTTAAAACTTAAGTACTCTCATCTAGAAATAGGAAAAAGCAACTTAATAGCCCTGTTCTAGCTGTCTCTTACCATCATGATTCTCAACACAAGAATATTCAAAATTTTACTTCAACTTCAATTTTTTTTCAAATAGCAAACAAGAAAAATTGAAATTATTTAAAGACTTAGTAGCATTAAGTGTATATACTAACAGTAGATTATATTGCTTTACATTATAACTTACAAAACAGAGCTTGACAACTTCTGTTGACTTAACAGGCAAAGAAAGTCAAAGAGAGAAAAAAAAAATCCATTCTATTCCATACATTATACTATATTTAAACATTAGCTCTTGAGACAAACTTACCTGTCAAAAGGTAACTCCTGTGCAATTAAATGCAACTTCTGAATGATGTCTGCTGCTTCCTTTATCTATTAAAGATTAAAAAAAAGCAACAATACAAAAAAAAAAAACACACAACTTTAGGCATATCCAAATTAACAGTACACTTAATAATAGTAAAATCTACCCCTTCCGTTTTTCTTTAAAACCCACAAATGAAACTGTGGGCAACAAGAATACATCTGAGGGGGCTGGGAAGGTGGCTCAGTGGTAGAGCGCTTGCCTTGCATGCATGAGGCCCTGGGTTCAATTCCTCAGCACCACATAAGCAAAAAGAAAAAAGCCGGAAGTGACACTGTGGCTCAAGTGGTAGAGCGCTAGCCTTGAGCTGAAGAGCTGAGGGACAGCGCCCAGGCCCAAAGTTCAGGCCCCACGACCAGACCCACCCCCCCCCAAAAAAAGAATACATCTGAGGTATCACCATAGTAAGTCCAAAATCCAAGCATTTGTCTTTCTGGTAGCAAAATTTTGTGGGGTGTGCACGCACGCATGCGTCCCAGTCCTGGTCTTGAACACAAAGCCTAGGCACTGTCCCTGAGCTTCTTTAGCTCAATGTTAACACTGTCACTTGAGCCATAGTGTGACTTCTGGCTTTTTCTGAGTCATTTTTTGGAGATAAGAGTCTCACAGACTTTCCTGTCCAGGATGGCTTTAAACCTTAATTCTCAGATCTCAGCCTCCTGAGTAGCTAGGATTATAGGCCTGAGATACTAGTGCCCCGGTGTGATTTTTTTTAAAATTTTTTAAATGCCACAGTTCTTTCCTGATGAAACCTATAGGCAATCTTTACTCTGGAAAAATTTAAATCTTTTCTTACTGAAAGCAAAGTGTAAAGTTCTTCTAAGTTTATAAACCTAAGAAAGATAAACAAGGTTTATGAAATGTTTTAGAACATGTTGCTGCACATGCCCACTTTAAGATAAATAAAGAAAATAGTAACAAAATGTTTGTCAATAACTATGTAAGTTTAAAACACTTGTTCTAAAAGCAAATATAAAGTTTAATATAAAGCCAATTGAATGAACCATAGTATAGAGATATATACTTTTGTTATTGCTGTCCGTCATGGGGTTTAAACTCTAGGCCTGGGCTCTGTCCCTCAGCTCTTCAGCTCAAGGCAAGTGCTCTACCGCTTGAGCCACAGTACCACTTCCAGTTTTCTGGTGGTTTATTGAGGTAAGAGTCTCAGAGACTTTCCTGCCTGGGCTGGCTTTGAACTGTGATCCTCAGATCTCAGCCTCCTGAGTAGCTAGGATTACAGGCTGGGCTGAGATAACTTTTAAAATTGTTAAACAGAGGAAATTAGACAAGGAGTAAATATTTTTTAATGTATATATTTGTACTTATTTATAGAACACTGTAGGTAAGTTCCAAAATGTATACCTTTCCCTTACATTCCTAATTAATGCTGACTTTTACTTTGGCAGAACTTTGAAAAATAATTTTATGGTGATTCTTTTCCTCTTTCATTAAAGAGTCTTACGAAAGTAAAGGAATGGCTAAGAACAATAATGTATTAGCTTTTTCTTTTCTATTTTTATTACTACCATTCATATTATTACTAGTACAACTACTACAACTCAGGGCATCACACTTGCTACATACACAGTGCTCCTCCAAGGGAATGCTTCCCTAGATTTTTTTATTCTAAGTGGTCATGCTAAGTGTGACAAGCAACTGTGGATAAGAGCAGGGCCTATTTCTTATTATTATTCCAAACAATAGTGAAGAGCATTCCCGCTTTAGCTACCTCTGCTTTCTATCTACTAAGTCATTGTCCTTTTCAGCTGCCATTTACACCTCCTACCCTTCTACAAAATGACACAAGTTATCAGTTCAGTACCACTCCTCTCAATACCATTTAGTTGTACTAGCAAATTCCATCATTTTCTCCTTACCAAAGAAAATAGCTGGTACACAATCAGCTCTGTATTTGTTCTTATTCTTTGAAGAGACCAAAGTATACTGTTTGCTGATTTTGCTTAACATAAGCAGTGATTTTGCTAGTACAATAGTAATACAATGTAGTACAGCAGTAAATCATGTTTGTTTTATTGACTTGTTTTAGCTAATTATTTTATAAAAACTGATTAAAGCATATACATCCCTAAAGGTTACAATAATATAATTAATGCAAATAAATAATAAATATTAAACGTATTAAAATCAAAATCTAATAATATGCTTGAATCTGATATTGATATTAGGATATATTACCCCCAAAATTTTAAGAATAACCAATTATTAAGCCTAATCTACATGAAAAACAATAAGATGCCAGTCTAAGAAAAATAAGCCACATACAGGTAAGGACAGCAGTAAACATCATATGGAGGGGAGGGAGGGGTTGTGGTTGCATTTTTCACAAAAATAGGTAATATTCTAAGACTGAAAATTTTGCTTACTGTAGGTTAGCAAAAAAAAAAAGTAAAAAAATAAAAAGCAAAAATTTCCCAGGAGCAAGAAGAAAAAGAAATATGATTTACTGATATCTTACTCAATTCTAATTCCTCTCACAATCACACATCTTTCTAGCTAGATAGAGTTTTCCTTTTTTTCCACTGTCAAAGTAATTGACAGAGAACCAAGAAAATGAGATAGTTGGAAACTTATGTAATAATTGGCAGTCTAATATCATACATGAATTCTTAAATGTGGTTAACTGTAATAAGAGTTCCAGGCCAAAAAAGTGAACACCCTTAATTAGCAAACAGTAAACCAGAACTTGTGAGAAAGATGAGAGAACAAAACAGAGGAGGAATCAAGCATAATAGATAAATAAAACTCAGCTGGGTATGTTGGCAGATATTAATTATAGTCACAGCTAGTCACCAGGTGGAAGCAGGAGGATTAGGAGTTCAAGATCAGTCCAGGCACAGTTAACAAAACTCAATCTCAAACAAAATATAAACAAAAGGGCAATGACACACGTACTCATGTGCAGCAAGCAGGGCAGGAGTGGTTAGCAACTGAAAATGATAATGGTAAGAGAACCTATTTAGCATGTTTATGGAACTAGGCTCAAATCATAGTGCTGAGAAGGAAAAGAAAAGGAGATAAGGAAGAGAGAAGGAAAAGGGAGGGGGAAAAGTTTAAAAAAAGGGAAGGAAAAAAGGAGGAAGAAAACAAGAAACAGACAGATGAAAAATAAGCAAAGGAGAGAAAAATAAATTTACTTAAATACTCTAGGAATCTTTATTTGCCTTTCCAAAAGCCCCAGGACCAGTAAATACTACTACTACTACTTCTACTAACAACAACAACAACATTTATCAAGATGAACTCCGGGAAATGGAAATAAGATCTTTTTGCTTGTGGCTGTTTTTGTTTTTGTTTTTGGTCTTGTTTGTTCATTTATCTGCCATTCAGAGGGTAAAGGGGGCGGGGGCATAGAAATGGTGGGAGAAAGGGTGAACAAATGCAGCAGTGATACTCACTAGACACTATGTTGAAAGTGAACTATACAATTTGTGGGTAGAAAGGGAAAACTGGGAGAGAACAATGGAAGGAGTGATATTGTTCAAAAAGAAATGTACTCTTTATCTGACTTATGTACTTATAACCTCTCTGTACATAACCTTTATAATAACAGTAATATAGACTTACTGTCAATCTGTTTCAGACTACAATCAAATCTCTATTTAAAGGTTCTAAAATTGTTCATTTTTAAAACTAGATTTTGTGTCCTTTACTCTTCAAGATATAAATACATTAAAATTTTTCCTGCATTAAAAAACTCATTATTGGGCTGGGAAGTTGGCTCAGTGGCAGAATGCCTGCCTCACATGTATGAGGCCCTGGGTTTGATTCCTCAGCACCACATAAACAGAAAAAAACGGAAGTGGTGCTATGGCTCAAGTGGTAGAGTGCTAGCCTTGAACTGAAGAGCTGAGGGACAGCACCCAGGCCCAGAGTTCAGGCACCATGACTGACAACAACAACAACAAAAAAAATTATTTAAAATATTGGCATCTTTTGGAGGAATTATTATATATGTGACCATTTTTCAAAGATCCTAAAAATTATAAATTCTATAACTCATAAAAATATCTTGCTTAATTAAGAGAACCTCAATAACACTTAGCTTTTAACATTCTGCTATCTGATATACT
Organism: Dipodomys spectabilis; assembly: GCF_019054845.1. Taxonomy (NCBI): domain Eukaryota; kingdom Metazoa; phylum Chordata; class Mammalia; order Rodentia; family Heteromyidae; genus Dipodomys; species Dipodomys spectabilis. The sequence continues at coordinate 2,691,005 of NW_024870750.1, forward strand.
ATGAAGTAAACTGGGAAAAAATTAGAAAAACTGTACTCAATATGAATAAGCAATGTTAGAATAAACACAAGAATGTCCACTTTATCATGCATTTTGATTTTCTTTTCCTGAGAAGGCGGTAAGCTAAATTAGCTTCTTTCAAGGCTGTTATATTAGCCATTATTATATACCCTTAGACCAAGTTTAATGAATTAAGTGTTTGAAAGGCTCTAACATGGGGCTGGGAATGTGGCTTAGTGGAAGAGTGCTAGCCTAGCATGCATGAAACCCTGGGTTCGATTCCTCCATACTACATAAACAAAAAAAAAATGAAAAAGAGTCTAACATAAATAATCCGTATTTTTCAATCCTCTATGATTCAAACTGTTCTAATTCCTTTCAAGAGATTTCTTTTATGACAATTTTATCATTTCAGTAGTTGTACAGAGGAGTTATATTCAACATGTCAGTTTATGGATACAAAGCTTCTTGATCAATGTTACCTCTTTTATCATCATTCTCCCCCATGTTTTCCAACTCCACCCATCCTCTCAATTTTCCTAGTTCCATTTTCACATATATACACTGAATATTATAACCGAATCCTCCCATCTTTATTCCCATTAAGTGATTAAAAATTAGAAGCTTGGAATTCTTTTTTTTTTTTTAATTTTATTTTATTTTATTTGAGAACATACTGTACAGAGGGGTTACAATTACATGGTCAGGATAATGCATACATTTCTTACCAAGCATTGCAGCCTCCTCCTTTGTTTACCCTTCACCTCCCTTCCCAGCCTCCCCCCTCCCCCCCACCCAATAGAAGCTTGGAATTCTTTTACAGAAAGGTAATTCAGCTTGCTAACAACGTAAGTTAACAACAACTTAGGTCAGATTAATCTACCACCACCCAATGGTATATAATAATTTAAGCACTCTATAAACTCAAATTTATAGATATACTTATGAACAGTTGATCCAGCATTTACAAACATGTGCTTTCATATATTAAAATATCAAGAAAACTAATTAAAATCTGAATATAAATATTTCAGCAATCTACAGGCACCATATTAAATTTTATTTCAGAATGATAAAAATTTTCATAACGTCAGCTATTCAACAACTCTGGAAGTTGTAACTACTGTTCAGAATCAGAGCATTATTATGAATTGCTGGTGATTTTCTTTCATCACCTTATAGTACTTACCTTTTCAGAATTTGTGAAAACGTCAGATTTCAATTCTCCATCTAGAAATTCATTAAAGTATTTCATCAATTTCTGAGCCTCCACTGCCCGTTGTCTAGGTGTGTTTACCCCCTCCAACTGGTCTCCGAGGTGACAGACTTTGGTTGCTACATAGCTAATGTGTTCATCTAGTTCTTGGAAATGTTGAAAGGCAACCTAGGAAAGATATGCTTAAGTATAAAATATAATCGGAGAACTACAAATCAAAACTATCAACGTAAAGCAAAGTGGTAAAAACACTTGCCCAACATGCTCCAGACACTGGTTTGATGCCTAGCAGCACAAAAAAGACTAAGTAACAAAAACTTTAAGACTAAACCTCCAATCTCATTTCTGCTTTTGATTAAATATAACACAGAAATTATAATGAGATCTACAAAATAGTTCATGATTATTAGTCTACGATCTGAAAACTTTAAAACTTTAACCATGTTATAAGCTTTAACACTTTCAACTATTACAACAACCATATTTATCATGTATACATCGTACTTAACAAAAGTACTCAGCACTACAGAACCTTAAATAATAATTCTGGAACCACTGAAACCAAGTATCAAAGAGCCCAGATATTTGAAGACCCCTCTTGATACTAAAAGAATAACATTTAAAAATGTCACAAGTAAAATTATTGATTAAAATGAAAATATTTAGTATGTATTTTAAATATTTAAACTGCAAGCTAAGATAGACATGGTGACACATACCTGTAATCCCAGCACTTGGGAAGCTGAGGCAGGAGGATCAAGAGTTTGAGGTCAGCCTGAGCTACATAGCAAGACTGTTTCATTGCCCTCAGCTTCCTAAAACAAGCGATGCTAAAGATTATATATGGTAAAATTGCTCTTTCTAGTTTTGAAAACATTAAAGTCTACAGCAATTATTTTACAAAGGCAACATCCTTCCCAGAATGTTCTTTCCTTTATCTCAAAGGATTCCTCTATGGTAGTTGAAAACTGTGTGCAATGACTGCCTTAAAATTGTCTCATTAGCAGGACTGCTGACAATTCAGTACGGTACTTCTGTTCTAACTTTAAATCAAGGGGAAAAAGCTATAAACTGTACTGATGGCTTCTTATATGTTAGATATCATTCTAAATATATATATATATTAAATAACTCTCATAAGGATTATTAGCCCTGAGAGGTTAAACTGTTTCAGATTACACAAAACTAAGAAATGTCAGAGCTACAATATAAACTTAGGTAAACTGGCTCCAGAGTTTGTTAGCTTAATTATTAATACTATTTTTATTACCAAAGGAAAACTGCATTAGAAGCATTTGGAAACTGTTACCATAACTACATGAAAACACACTCCCCATCTCATTAAATTACTGATTTTTTAATTACTTTCTCACAGCCATGTATGTTTAAAAGAACATGAAAGAACCTAAGTAAATGAAGTTCTTTAGCAGAAAACAGTTTGTTAATCCCATCACTAAAGAAAAAAACCAACCCATGGGAGGCAGTTCAGAGTTCAACAATACTCTTCAAACTACATTTAGAAAGGGCAAATTGTGAAAGGAATTTGGAGATTCCAGATTAACTCTAGGGCCTCTAAAAGTGAGTACGAAGTTGGCCTACTTAGTTCTAGGGCCAAATGTTTTGGTTTCACTTCAGAGTAGAGAAAATATTCTATATCTGCTTTTCTAGTTTCAGTAAAATTCTCACTCAGCCATATACTTTATACTTTTGTGAAACTACCCAAAAAAGGTTTCTCTAAGGAAATCTGATCCAGGTGTTTATTTCTTCATGACAGAAGAGACGGCAAATGACTCCTAAATATTCATGCTATAAAGAGTCTCTAAAAGAACAAGTCTATGTAGCAGTCATTTAGAAATTTTTACATCGTAAGAGCACAGACCACATCACATCTGAATTATCATCCTAGCCTGAAAAGGGAATAGTGTGATCCCAAACTAACATCCAGTAACAAGTCAATGTCAATTCGTAACATCATTAATTGTTTATCTGCTGGGACCAGAGAAAAGACAAACCTCAACTGCTACTGCAATTTGACTTGACTCTCAAGAACTTAAAGAGAAAAAAAATAAAAACATATCCTACATAAGCTATTCATGCCATTGCTAAATGTTACCTGGTTGCTTTTCTGGAGCTCTTGTACCTTCTTGGCAAATTCCTTGGCTTCCTTCTGACATTGTTGTTCTAATTTCTCTACTTTCCTCTGAATCCTTTCATCCATTATCTGGAGTTCTTGAATATGATTTACAAATTCTTCTAATAATCTAATAGAGGAAAATTAGAATATGTATCAACCTACCCTTTATTTGTTAAAAGGAAATTGACTAGCTCACTTATAATCACTAAACCTTTACTTATTTTTACTAAGTAGTGTTTTAATAGAATTCTCTGATAGCAACTTGTTAATAATTTCTCGTAGAGTAATTTAGTCTTCCTAAAATGTCATAATTTCTCTTTTGCTTTGTCTAGGTCACATTGTTTTCAAAGGAACACTGCATTTGGAAATATAGTTACTCTTTCTTAACTTTTCAACAGATTGTCTCTGAGGTAAATAAAAACATCCAGAATCTCCATTCAATTTTCAAAATAGTTGATGTAAATAAATGCACAATATAAATATATGATTCATTCCCCAAATTCAATGACTATGTTCTCTAATTTGCAGCTACTGTATTTTGAAAAACATTTTCAACATGTGTTATTGGGAGGGAGGAATTCTTTATTTCTTTATTTTAGGAGAGTCTTATCATGTAACCCAAGCTGACTTTAAACTTTGCAAGGTTTCTGAATGTTGGCATTCAGCTCTCCGATTGTTTCTTTACCTTTTAGGATCAAAAGCTTCCGGTCCACCTCTAGAACCTCCTCCTGGGGTTCTCCATACAAGACGTTCAATATACTCGTCAGCCACAAAAGGCTCCTAGTTCACAAAACAGTTTTATGGAAAATAACAGCATTATTTTAAGAATCTTTGCAAAATTTAGTTTATTTTTATATGTAACCAACTTTATGATTTATCTCGGCAAATGTCTTTCTTGATTCACTTCTGTAAGTATGAATCAAATTTGACAAATTTTCTTGAGTCCTTCTGGGTGGTTTTCCTATTAAGTAGGCTCTCTACTACTTGAGTCACAACCCCTGCTCTAGGTTGTGTGTGTGTGTGTGTGTGTGTGTGTTTGTGTGTTTTCTGTATTCTATTTTTTATTGTGAGAATACCATACAGAGGAGTTACAATTACATGGGCAAGATAATGATGTCAAGCATTGTTGCTTCCTTTGTTCCCCCTTCCCCACCCTTCCCATATTCTCCCCACCTGACCTTCCCCCCCACACACACACACCAAAGTTGTGAAGTTCGTTTTTCGACATAATGACTTGTACATCTCCTCATTGTTGCAATGGGTCCACCTGTATCCCTAGTCAAACGATTTGTTTTTCCCCTTCCCCTCCACAAATTATACCAGCATCAAATACAGTGAAAGCAGGGGTTATATTGTGGGGGGAGGGACATACAAAGCAGCATAGAAATCATCTTATAAATATGTTAGAAACAATTGCATGAAAGAAAAAAAAACACTTAAATACTTATCTTGGGTTCATTCCCCTAACATCAACTTATCTGACCTTTTCTGCTTGACTCAGACATATACTAGTTATTGCAAATAAGGGAAACCATGGGACCTATGTTTCTTTGGGCCTGGCTTACTTCATATATACTTAATATAGTTTTTTCCAAGTCTTTCCATTTCCTAACAAATGGGGCAATGTCATTCTTTCTGATAGAGGCATAGAATTCCATTGATAACAGCATTATTTATTAATATAAAACAAACTTTAATATGAACACTGTTGAATGACTTTTTAGTTCAATATGGAAGTCATTCTCTCAATACAGAATTGGAGGTAGAAATGAATTGTTCCTTAATTCAGAATATCTACCAAACACTTACATATGCTGGGCACTGAGAATACAGATGTGAAGTCAACAGACAGAGTTCCCTGAAAAACCTCATAAAAATGATCTTCTAAGTAGGGATGCCAATTAACCAAGTAATCACAAAAACAATGAATTATAATTGATTCAAATGTGATCGCCAGAAACGTTCTAACAGAGGAACAGAGATGCTGGGAATATAGGAAGTTCAGATGAAGACTGGCTAGGAAGGGTGCTGGGGCAACTAAGCTGTGAGCAGAAGACCAATCAGCCAGATAATAATGGAACAAACTGTTTTCTATACTGTTAGGGAAAGGGAAGATAAGTTTTAACTGCTAAAGGAACTGAGAAACAGGCGCAGCTGCTAGGTCCAAGTAACCACATATAGAAGATCCAGAGAGGGATGACAAGATCAATAAATGGTTTATTATCAGCACATTTTGAATGTGAGGAATGGATCACCCAGTCTCATGCAGTAAGAGTAGGTAAACACAGCTGAATTTCAGTCAGAATAAGAATAACCATCTGAAAAACTATCAGAATGAGATAGGAATGCCTTATATATGTGTTTTATCTCACATTAGTAAGGAAGGTCCTATTTCATTACTATCTGAAGACACTGAAGTTGTGAGACATTAACTACTTATTCAAGAAAACACAATTTATATGCTATAACCCTGAGATTTAAATTACTCTATTCTACAGCTATAAAGTGAATGGAAAGTTCAGTAAGCTATAAGAAACTACTAAAGTTATGTTAGTGAAGATAAGCAGTGAGGCTAAGAAAGAATAGACTGATACATTTTATCATTGGTTTTTTCCTTCATCATATGGCAAATACTAGCATCCTTTTTCAAAGTCCTTCTGTCTTTTTTCTCTTCTTAATCCTAGTTACTCAGAAGGCTGAAATCTGAGAATCGAGGTTCAAAGCCAAATCTGCCATGGGCAGGAAAGTCCATGAGACTCTTACCCAATTAACCACCAGAAAATCGGAAGTGGCACTGTGGCTCAAGCGGTATAGCATTCACCTTGAGCTGAATAGCTCAGGGACAGCATCCAGGCCCCAGAGTTCAAGCTCCACGACTGGCCAACCAAAAAAAAAAAAAGTCTTTATTTTGTTATTTTTCTATGAAGGAAAAGAACTCTATTTTGAATTAAAAGACTATTGGACTCAAATGTTGTTTTCAACAAAAGAAAATCGTAAAGCCTAAAAGGAACTAGGGGGCTGGGAAGGTGACTCAGTGGTAGAGCACTTGCCTTGCATGCATGAGGCCCTGGGTTCGATTCCTCAGCACCACATAAGCAAAAAGAAAAAAGCCGGAAGTGGTGCTGTGCCTCAAGTGGCAGAGCGCTAGCCTTGAGCTGAAGAGCTGAAGGACAGCGCCCAGGCCCAGAGTTCAGGCCCCACGACCGGACCCAAAAAAAAAAAAAAGGAACTAGGAAAATATGGCCTAGTCAAAGGGAACAAACACCGAACAAAAACTGTATTGAAAAGTCCTAACGGTAGTAGATCTAGCAATCAAAGACTTTAAGAACTGTCTTCAAGATAAGCAAAGAAATAAAGATGTGAAGTCAAAAACTATGCATAAACAAAATGAAATTATGAATAAAAAGACAGCTTAAAAAGAACAAAAAAACTGGACCTGAAAATTATAACTGAAATGAAAATTCAGTAGAAGAATTCAAAGGCAGAGCTGAGTAAGAAGAAACAATCTGAGAATTGAAGATCGTACAATGAAAATTACTGTGACTGTGAAACAGAGGAAACACAGTTAAAGTCAGCAGAGCCTAAGATATCCATGGGGCCCAATCCAAGTGGACCTATATACACATTATAGAAGTTCCAGCAGAAGAAAGAAAGAAAAAATAATAAGGGAGAAAACTGATATAATAATGGCTGAGGACTTCCCAATTTTGCAAAAAGACATAAATATAAATATCCAGGAAGCTCAAAGTACTCCAAGTAAGATTAATTCCAAGAGATTCACATAAAGACACTTAAACAACATAATTAACAAAATAAATCACATATAACAAAGGCATATCTGAAGTATACCAGTTCAAAAGCAGTACTTTGTAAAGATGGAGCACTAATCTTCAAGACGCAGTATGCATTCTGAATCACTTTTTGGTGTATCCTCAATAGGAAAAACATGAATCCAGAAAGAAGTAGTAGAAAACATGGCCATGACCCTTAGTTTGTGTATATTTCTAAAAATCTAGGGTCTGCAGTAAAAGTCAACCAAAGGAAGGACACTTGGCTAGGAACAGAATCCCATTATAGATGAATGTGCTGCCTATTCACATTTATTGCTTATGTTCAAGGAATAAAAAAATGATCAACTTTTGCAGAGACAATCAACACTGATCATTGTAATCAATGAGGCCAGCAGAGAAAAGGAATATTATCTTTGTCATGCAAGTGATCCTCTTGGGAGTATGAACTCCCCTAACCAATTCTGAAATTGAAAACCAGTGTAATAAAGGCCTAACAAGGGTATGGCAACCAGTTAAGACAAGAATTTTAGAAATGGATGTGAGGGTGATCTGGCTGTGACACCTGTCAACCCCTCCCCCCACATCACCAGGGTTGATTCGCCTGATCTGGCTGGCTAGGCAGTTTCGCCTGATCTGGCTGGCTAGGCAGTGTCTCCTTACTTTCTCACCACTCCCTGCGTGTCCCTCCCAAAGCTGCATGTTTGACCAACTATGATGACCATCCCCAATAGATGAGTAAGTATACGAGTAGTTATGCCTCCCTGCTAGAACCTCCAAACACACTCTCAAGAATTAAAGAGATGGAAGTGGTACAATGGCTCAAGTGGTAGAGCACTAGCCTTGAGCTGAAGGGCTGAGGGACAGTGCCAGGTCCAGAGTTCAAGCCCCATGACTGAAAAGAAAAAAAAAAAAAAGAATTATAGAGACACTATGCAAAGTGAAGTGGAGTTAGAATGTGTAGTAGAGGAGCAAGACAGTATCAGTTGCAACCAAGACTAGCTATAGTTGCGGAAACTGCTCATTCTACTCATATTCTTCTAATTTTCCTCCAGGATGAGACACAATTGCAATTTTAAATATGAAGATGTGGAGTCTAGACACAAGAGCAGTCTATAGTAGATACAATTATGTGCACTCCAGATCTCCCATCGAAAAGAAACTTGCTCTAGCTACTAGTACCGCTGTCAGGGAAAAAACAAAAACAAAAACAAAAAAACAACCTTTTACTTGGCAGTATTTGTGGGGATCCTTTCAGTATAGGATACACTTCACTCAATATCAGACCTTTCTCAATATAGCATGAGTCCAATGACTGATTGAGATGAGCATATGAAAGCCTGATCCCTTTGGCCAAAAGCACACAACTACAAAAGGTCATTTTAGTTCCAGAACTCTCTGTAGGAGCCACCAATATTGTTACTGGGCTATCATTGTACCTCTCTATATATGTCAAAAAGGCCTTCACTAGAGGCTAGCACCTTGATTTTAGACTCCTCAATCCCTAGAACTGTGAGAAATAAATTTCCTTCAATTATTTGATCTGTGAAATTCTGTTAACAGTAACACAAAACAGACTATAATAACACTATGCCCATACTAAAAAACTGGCTCAATTCTTCCCTAGTGTTCCATTTGGCCCTTGAATGGTTCCTTCCCTAGATGATACACATTAATTTCTCCATTCTTGATTTCTATAAATCTAAATCCAATGGAGAACCATGTATTACTAATTGTTCTCTCTCATTCCTTCCTTCCGGTCTTCCTTCCACCTTCTCTCCCCTATCCCTTTCTTCCTTTGTACTAAGAGGTTTGAACATAAGGCCTTGCTAGGCAGGCACTCTACTACTTGAGCTAAGCCACCATATCTTTTTATGCATTTGTTATATTTTTTAATAGGGCCCAGGCCTGCATAGGCACCCAGCTTCATTTTTTTGTCTTAAAACTATTTTTTAAGTTCTTTTCACCACATTTTAATTGAAAGCAAAGGTAGGCTCTGCCTTATAATGTCCTGCTTTCCAGCTATGGTCAACAGAACAATGCTAGGCAAACCAAACACTAGATAGTTGAGTGTTTGGCTGAATCCTCTAAAATGATATTGAAAATCACACTCTGATCTATATATCCAAACTCAGAAGGGTAAGACCATCATACCAAAACCAGAAATTAAAGCAAACATATGGTACTATCAACCCAAGATACTAATAGAAACTATTTGAAGAGAAAAAAAGTTTTTAACCAAGTTTGAAAAAAAATTTTTTTTGTCGTTGATGGGGCTTGAACTCTGAGCCTAAGCGCTGACCCTCAGGCTCTTCAGCTGAAGGCTAGTGCTCTACCACTTGAGCCACAGCATCACTTCCCCTTTTCTGAGTGGTTTATTGGAGATAAGAGTCTCATGGACTTTCCTGCCCAGGCTGGCTTTGAACCACAATCCTCAGATCTCAGCCTCCTGAGTAGCTAGGATTGTAGGCGTGAGCCACCAGCGCCCGGCTGAAATGTATTTTTTTTGGGTACGTTTTTTATTGTAAAAAATGCTGTACAGAGGGGTTACAGTTACATGAGCAAGGCAATGAGTACATTTCCTATTGAGCGTTGTTGCCTCCACCTTTTGAAATATATTTTTGAAAATTACTTTGAAAGTAAAGCCCATGTAAACAATCAATATCAAGTAACTGACAATCTTTAAACTATCTGTAATTAATTATATTATCAGAATTGTTTTGTAGACTATCTAAATTGTGTCACTTTAGAAATTTTTTCAAATACGTTAGGTTTTCTTAAGTCAAATATCTTCCCAAGAGAAAATATACCTCACATGTGAAAATACATCTAATTTCTATGCTCCAAAGAGAAAGGTAACAAACTTTAATGATACTTCTTACATAATTCATAGAATCACAGAACTAGATTTAAAATTTCTAAAGCAGGAATGAACTTTGGCTTGACTCTTCCATCTCATATTTTTACACACAGGAATTGTAAGCATAAAATTTAAGTCTTCTTAGGGTACTAAGCCAGTATCTAATCCAGATTTATTTTTCCATTCTAACATGTTTTAAAATAAAAACTATCGATGTTTATATAGAACCTAAGTGGATGGCATTTCTTAGCTGTAATTAGTAGCTGTGCAGTCTTAACCTAGTTATCTGTGGCTCGGTATACTCATTTGGAAAACTGAGAAAATAAGTTCATAACTAAGATTATTTTCAAGATTACCTTAAGTTAGTAATATTTATTGGATGCCTTGGGTGAAATTAAGTAAGTAAATGCAAAAAATAATTATTTCTTTGGCTTACTGCTAAATAGTGTGTGTGTGTGTGTGTGTGTGTGTGTGCGTGCGCGCGCACTTGCACGCGTGCGTGCGCACATGTGTGTATGTGGGGGGGGAGGGAAGGTATAGTTATTTTCATACTTCATTTCCAAGAAAAGTTAAGTTAGCTGGGGCTGAATATATTAAGTTCTTAAAATATATTAAATGTATATAAAATTCTAATAATCAGTGGGGTTGGGAAGGTGGCTCAGTGGTAAAGTACTTGCCTTGCATGCCTGAGGCCCTGGGTTCAACTCCTCAGCATCACATAAGCAAAAAGAAAAAAGCCGGAAGTGGTGCTGTGGCTCAAGTGGTAGAGCGCTATCCTTGAGCTGAAGAGCTGAGGGACAGTGCCCAGGCCCAGAGTTCAGGCCCTACGACCGAACCAAAAAAAAAAAAAAAAAAATTCTAATAATCAAAACTTCTAAATTGCATTCTACTCAACTGATTCAAATTTTTATTTAAAATGTGTAGGTTTTATTTCCAGGTGAGTGCTACATAAAACTTCAAGTCATTACTGGAGAATGGGGTAAATAAATCATTTAAGCCACACACATATACCACACAACTATTCAATTTCCTTAGAACATAAGGGACTCATATTCTTCTAGTTACATACATGTGTAGTCTATAAAACTGTCTTTAAAGACTTGTTTCTTCCAAAAATTCTCTCCAAATTCATTCCAAGTTGTTTTGTATAGAAAACAAGGGCATAAAATACTTAAATACAGAAAGCAAAGGATGACATTGTCTAAAAAAAAAAAAAAAAGTACTCATCACCTGACTTATGAAACTCTAACCCCTCTCTCTGTACATCTTAATAACAAAAATATTTAAAACATTTTAATGTAAACCCATGACTCTTATCATATTTCAATTCATTGTTTACTAAAAGTAGTAAGAGCCTCTTTATCTTGATGCAAGTAAGTAGATCAGCCACAGTTTGCTACCTATATCACTGCATACCAACCATCCCAGTACACCAACCACTCCCGTCCTTAGTGACTTAAAATAACTATAATCATTATTTTGTTCACAAATCAACTTAGCAAGCAAATCCTGTGTTTGCTCCACATGACATCAGCTAGTTCTGTTCAACATAGGATGACAAATTGGTGTTTAGTGTCTTTTGGCAGTTTAGCCAAAGCTGAAGGCCAAGGGTCTTGGTTCTTTGAAAAGGTGCCTGAAGCCGGGCGCTGGTGGCTCACGCCTGTAATCCTAGCTACTCAGGAGGCTGAGATCTGAGGATCGCGGTTCAAAGCCAGCCCGGGCAAAGAGAGACCGTGAGACTCCTATCTCCAATAAACCACCAGAAAACCGGAAGTGGCGCTGTAGCTCAAGTGGTAGAGTGCTCGCCTTGGGCTGAAGAGCTGAAGGACAGCACCCAGGCCCAGAGTTCAAGCCCCACGGCTGACAAAAAAAAAAGAAAAGGTGTCTGAGTCCAAAACAGAATATCAGAAAAGGTCCAGGCATATTAACATTCACAACTTCATCTTGGAAATCAATGTATTACATTGCTTGTACTGTAGTCATAGCCTGATTCAAGTCAAGAAAGCAGCACTAGACCCTTCTTCTCTATGAGAAGTCACTTTGTAGGATGACAAATCTTAACTAGGTAATCCTGAAATTAACCTTCTACTCCTTTTTGTAATTCTCTTCTCCTATTTCTAGGATCATTTCTTCTTAGTCTACTTTGAAAAGCTTTTCCTCCCTAAAAGATGCTCAATTTTCTCCTCTTAACCCACATAAAGTAGCTACCAATTAATTTTTTTCAATTACAATCACTCTTTCAATCGCATTCTTCTAAGTGATTTATCAATTAAAGGTAATCTATCAAACATCCTTCTGAAGTAGGAACTATTATCTTCCCATTTTATAAATAGGAAAATTGAAGTACAAAGAAGTTAGGTAACTTATCCAAGCCTACTCAAGGGTAGAGCTGGGAAATTTCCAGTTTAAATAATCACCTATATAAAATAATTCCTGTCAACTAGTTGTCTACCACTTTCTGAATTTCTAATTCATATGTATAAGTACCATCTAGACTTTTTCACAAGGATATCTTGCTAGAACTAAATATATATCTTTAAAAAAATTAACACGGGTTGGAAATGTAACAGCTCAGTGGTAGAGTGCTTGCCTTGCGTGCATGAAGCCCTGGGTTCGATTCCTCAGCACCACATAAACAGAAAAAGCCGGAAGTGGCGCTGAGGCTCAAGTGGTAGAGCACTAGCATTGAGCTGATGGGGTCAGGGACAGCGCCCAGGCCCAGAGTTCAGGCCCCACGGCCAAAAAATAAATTAAATACAATTAACAGGACTTCTTCTTTCTGAAAGGATTGTTCCAAAATACTGCCACAGTTAGTACAATACCAACAACCTATTGTTTTTGAAGTTCACAATAACCAAATTATTTTCATTCTTCCTCCAAAATGCCATCTCAAATTTCCTGTCTTTCCTGTCCATTACAGGTTAGGATTTCAACTGTCCTGATTAGTCAATTATGGACAATTATAGAACAATGACCAAATGACGAGACTGTTGCCAGATTGATAATCTCTTCTCCATTAAATGACATTTTTCAAACTAACATTAAAATTATCAACCTCACCTGAAACCTTTAAATAAAAGTAACATCAGCCCCATCAAGCATGGTACATAAAGACTCTTCCAAACTTCCTAAGACTTTTAAGGTCTCAATGCTTTGTCAGGAGCCTCTACTCTCTATTCCTAAAACATTGTGATGACATGTAAACTTAGCATTGATGGATGAGTACAAATTTCCAAAGCAGCCACAGAAGTAACACCAACTTCTAAGGTGAGATATTGTGTGTGTGTGAGTGTGTGTCAGTCGTGGGGCCTGAACTCTGGGCCTGGGCACTGTCCCTCAGCTCTTCAGCTCAAGGCTAATACTCTACCACCTGAGCCACAGCGCCACTTCTGGCTTTTTCTGCTTATGTGGTACTAAGGAATTAAACCCAGGGCCTCATGCATGCAAGGCAAGCACTCTACCACTGAGCCACCTTCCCAACCCTAAGGTGAGATTTATTTAGGGAATACTAAGAGAAAGGATGTGTACATGCATATAAAATCTTTCCTAATCACCTCAGGAAGATTCTGTCCTTTCACTGCACTGTGATAACAGTTATACATGTCCTCCCCAACTATAATTTTAATTCACTAACTTCTAACTCCAGTATCTAAAATGACATCCAGCATAAGACAGGTATTCAATGAATACTTTCTGAATTAATGCATGGATGAATTTTCGATGGGATATTTAGCTTTATTAATGTTGGCACATTATCTTGAACTCAGCAGGTACTCAAAGGTATTTCCCGAGTAAATAATTGACTTTAGTTATTAACAGAGAACTATTCCATACAGGTAGACTGCCCAGAGAAAATGGAGGATGTAAGGATGTAAGAGAAAATTTCTAAGGATGTAAGAGAAAATTCAAACATGAGAAATGTCTTCAGCAGTGCAAACGAAACAAATGTATTTACCATCCAAGCCTTCTTAAATGTAGGATATATCATTAATCCAAACCACAGAAAGGACATCCTGAAGTGTGTTGTTTAAAAGACTACAGTTGAAGCCTTTCAGGATCTTTCAACAAGGGTTGAAAACTAAGAAGGTATTCTGGGCAGCTTCTAACATATACATTATTACAATAATTGAGTTATGTATTAATAAATCACTTCTATCAATTAAGGAAATATCCTAGTTCAATTTTGCTGTTTGATGTTGTCTATGTAAAAAGGGAAAACTCAAAAGATCAAAATATTTTTTAAAAGTAGAACTGACAATTGTTAACTCTGGTTAAACAAAGTTTAATTTTGTTTCCAGTTCTTCAATGTGGAAGATGAGAGCCCATTCTATTTAGTAGTGCATGAAAACCAGGATGCATACAAACAAAATATCCTTGACTACATCCTGTCCTGCTTTCCATGGTTCTCCAGCTGTGACTAAGAAGGTCAAAGAGGAGATAAAAAAAAAAAAACCCTCATTTATCCTATAACCTAGATCTATTGCAATAGCTGCAGGAAATGCCAGCAGAGACTGAGGGGTTTTTTTCTTGTCCTCCTCTTTCTAAAGCAAAGAGGTAAACTTTTCACTTGGGAATAAAAATGTAATTTCAAGAGCACAGGCCACTACAGGGCTAGCTATACTCAAAAATCATAAAGAAAAAAGATAAATATAGGTCTTACATTTATATTTAATAATACATCATTCTAACTATTACTGTAATTTGGTTTACTTTTGATGAAGCAACAAGTGATATATGGTCAGTAAAGAAAGTCACTTGTGTTTAGGCCTATACGCATGCTTAACTTTGTGTAAGAGCCCTCTAAGCAGTATCTATATCACTGCTGAGTATTTCCAGCTGCCATGTAACTCCAGTCACTAAGTTAAAAAGTAAAATATGTACTTTTCACTCCTCTCTTTCTGGAAAAAAATACATTTTCAAATAGCCTTTTCAAACACATGTGATCACACATTTAAAATTTCTAAATACACATAATATGACTGAAGACACAACTATAAATATCAAAAAAGACATTAATTCAAAACATAATGTCTTATGAAATGTATGACTATATAATGGTTTTCTGCTAACAGTCTCCTTGTCATGAAATGCATTAAATTCCTTAAGTTTTCTACCTTTATAAAATGTGAAAATACAAACAAGAAACCACTATGTTGCCCAGGAACATACAGTAATGAATTCAGAACAAGAATGCTTCCTTGCTCCAGTATCAATGAACAGATGGCAGATGTTAGTGTAATCTCCCAGAAAAAAATGCAACAAATATTTAAGTGTTGAGTGAAATTATAATCCTACACTCACAAATTAATATTTCGTTACAATTTACTCTAAATTGACATGGGTTGTTTTGTGGGGTTTTTTTTTTGCTCTCAACAAAAGCATTAACTATGCAAGAGGTGACTGAAAGCCAAGATGCAGTTACTAGCAAAAGTAACAATCAAGAGTTACATTTGTTATGTAAATAGTGGCATCTAAAATTTAAGCTACAAGAACTAATAAATCTTAAGCTTTCAAAGATACAATTTTTATTGGAGAAATTCTCAGCTGTGAACTGCAATGTTGTCTACCACTTACAGCACTTCTGGTACTTCATATTAATAATATTTTTTTTTAAAGACCTTTCCTTTTTTTAATGCTCCCTTTTCATTCCTTTCACAAAAGAAAAGATTTTGTATGTTTCATTGTGTCCTGGTCTCATTCAACCATCTAATATGACAGCTCCTTAAAGTGGACTTTATACTAAAATTGCAGGTTTAGGCACTGAAAACACACCAGGAAATTCATCAGCGAGTGATCCTTCCCCTTCCCTGTCAAACACACAGGAAGGATTCCTTTGGCTTAGCAGTTCGGTGGCTTCATAAAATTGTAAATTCCCTGAGATCCGAGCCCCTCGGTTCATGGTAGGTGCACTTGCCTGTGTCTGCGGGATAAAGTAGGCCTTTGGGGCCCTAAATGATTATTCCTAGCCTTTTTAAATGTAAAGGAAAAGCAGCGGGACAACATTCAGCAGTGGCTCGGTACAAACCCCCGGGAGTCCCCCTCCCATACACACACACGCACACACACGCACACGCACACGCGCGCCAGGTGGTCTCTACGAATGCTACCGCCTATCCGCGCGTCCCGACCGGGTTCGCCCCACCGGGAGCTCGGGGTGGGGTGGGGGGGCTTTCCCCGTCCCGAGCCAGCCCTTCCCGGTAGACAATTCCTAACGCCGCAACCTCCTGACTCCCACTCCTGACAAACCAACGCTCCCCCCCCCCGACCCCGGGCCCCCTCCGGACCCGAAGCCGCGCCCCCCCCGCCCCCCATTGCACGGAGCCCGCCCCGAGAGCGAGGCCGCCGCCCCATCCCACCTCGCCCCGCCCCCCCGGCTTCGCACCGTGCTCCGGAGGGCTCGGGGGAGGGGGGGGAGAGCCCGACGAACGCGGCCAGCTTCCGCCGCACCCCGGGCCTGCCACTCCCCGCACGCACGGCCGCGGGACCCACCTCGAAGAGCTCGGCCGTCGTAGCCATCCCGGCCGTCAGAGAGGATCGCCGCGCGCGCGACTCCGTCTCCGCTTCACATGCTGCGCCTCCGCGGCGCGGCGCACAGATCCCCGCTCGGCACGGTCAGCTCCGGCTTCGGGCAGTCCTGGGCTCTCCCAGTCCTCGCAGAGCCCAGGCTGGAGGAGAGAGCCGCCATGCAGCGAAGTCAGCGACGCCTGTCAGCTGCCTCCCGGCGCCGCCCGCGCCGCTCCCATTGTCACCGCCTCGGACGCCGGAAGTGGAGCTGCGCGCGCCCGGGGAGGCCGCGGGAGGGGCGGGGCGGGGCGGGGCCGGCGTCGGAAGAGCGAGTACTGGAGCACTCGTGAGTGTTCGCGTGGCGGCCCTGGAGGAAGTTTCGTCCTCTCGGGCCACCGTCCCGGAAGTAGAAATTCGAGGAAGACCGGCTGGCTGGCGGAGGGCGGAATGGGCAAGTTTCTCTAGGTTCTCGGTGCGGATTCTTAGAACTTTGAGTTGACGTGCCTTGACCGGAGAGACTGGTGCTTCTCTGGTGACGGAACCCAGCCCGGGAGGTGTTGGTGGAGTCGGTCTGAGGCGGCCGCTGTGGGTCGCGGCGGGCGTGGCGGGCAGTTCCGAGGTGAGCGGATGCCGGGGGCCCCCCATGGCCCAGCGGGCGCTGTGGCTCGTTCGCCACGAACCGGGAACTCCACCTGGTGGCACCGTCAGATTCTCCAGGTGAGTGCCGCCCGGAGGCCTCGGGCACGCCGGGGGCGGGGATGGAGGGCGGAGCACAGTCTGAGGATGTTTTGTAGCCCAGATCCGCCGCGAATAAGCC
This sequence comes from Dipodomys spectabilis, assembly GCF_019054845.1. Lineage (NCBI taxonomy): Eukaryota > Metazoa > Chordata > Mammalia > Rodentia > Heteromyidae > Dipodomys > Dipodomys spectabilis. Next base: position 2,708,324 of record NW_024870750.1, read on the forward strand.
ACGCCAGGGCTTGGGGCATCTTACTTCACCTGTTTTGTCCCTGAAGGCGGAAGCGTTCTACTCACTTCGTACCTGGCACGTATGAAGTATTGCCTGGGCTCCCCTCGGGCCCCGCACCCCCACCCCAGGGTGGCATCTTAACATTAACTCCATCTGCTTCGGGGGTCGATGCAGGCTGGAGAAAGGAAAGGGGAAAAAAAAATTAGGATTATCAGACTATACGGAGGATGTCATTCGAAGTCATCTTAAACTCATTCTGCTGAAAAATCGTTATTACTGAGCAGTAGTATTTTCATCTTACCAAGGTGCGTGACTGCTAGAAGTCGCCGTCGTTTACTGTTCCCAGTCGTTGAAATAAATAAGAAGACGTGGGAAAAACATTAAATTACCATCACTGTTTCCTTTGATGATGTAAATGATCTTGTCCCACTTTAAAAGAATTAGCTGTAGGTACGCTGCTTTTAATATAAGTTAAAATGTAGGTAGTAATTTGTTTCACCTTTCACTCTCAATGGCCACTGATAGTTCTTTCTCTCCCTCCTCCCACCTTAACAATGCATTCTTCTCCTAGGAAAGCCCTGTGGTCTAGTTGAATGAGAGATTGAAACGGATAAAAAATTAGTGCAATTTTGAATGCAAAGTGATTGACAGTGCAGCTATGAAAAAAATCCTGTCTTTGCAACCCAAACAGTTGTCTTACTGAAGGTATCAGAGTTGAAGTTAATCATTTTCCTCCAGGATACCTGACTTAACATTTGTTGCTGTTGGACCTCAGGACAGAGAACATTTGTTGTTACTGGTCCTTGGTACAGAGAATTGATTATATTCTTAGCTCCATGGTTCATCAGCTTCATTGATTTAAGGAACCCTTCCATTTTACCTACTGTCCTATGGTTGTCTATTTCTACTCTCATGGGTTAATCTTACACTATTTCATTTTATCCTGTCATTTGTGTGTGTTTGCATATATATTGTTAAGTTACATAATTTTAAAAGACTCATTTTTTCTTACATTAGAAAAGAATGCAAGACTTTCATTCCCTTTTCTTACATTTTTCAGATTTCTCAGCACTATCACTTTTAAGTTTAAATACCACATGTGCCTAGTGTCCACCATATTGGATTACAGAGCTAGGCCATTGCTTCAACTTACTCTGTAATACTTCATGTTTTACTTGTTCCACGTTTTACCTGTCTCTTTTTTAGTGCCTTCCTCCTAGCCATCAGAACAATTGCTCTGTAGTTATACTCACATTGATCTATAGGACATATCTATGCTAGTGACCAAACACTACCAGAATACTGATTGTACCCATCAACACATTGAGGGTTTCTGTATCTCTCTTATTTCATGTCACTTAATCTGATGTTTGCCAGTAAGGGATATCTAATTGTGTTATTTGTGAGTCCTTTATGTATGCTCTTCTTGTGAATTGCCTATACATTTTCTCTTTTTTTACTTTAAAAGTTAATGCTTTTCCCTGCTTGATTTATGAAAGTTTATTGTGTGTTTTTATATTAATGCATGTCATTTTAGATATTCACATATTTTCTTTTAGTTCATCAATAACTTTTATGTTACCTGCCATTAAAATTGTGTGTGTGAGTGTGTGTGTGTGTGTGTGTGTGTGTATTCTAGAGCTTGAACTCCAGGTCTCATACTATCCCTCAGTTTTCTGGGATTTTTCCATCACAACTGGTGCATTGAGCCATGCTTCTCCTTCTTGCTTTTTGCTAGTTAATTGGAGATAAGAATCCTTAAGTTTTGTCTTCCTGGGCTGGCTTTGAACAGGAATACTCAGATCTCAGCCTCCTTTGTAGGTGTGAGCCACTGGCACCTGGCAAAGTAGCAGTTTTGTTACAATCAAAACCATTTTATATTTTTTAACCCAGTACCACCAAACAACCCTACTCTTAAATCCTAAATTCAACTATACCACATTATTTTATCTACTATATTTAGGTCTTTAATTCATCTGTGGTACTCCTTCAGTCATGGTGTTAAGTGGGAATCTTACTTAGTTTTTCTCTAGACCATGTATCAATTTTGCTATTATCATTTAAGCTTTATATCTTCATTGGTTATGTGAACCCTGCTTTCTGGGTTCACATAATTTATCTCTCTGATACTGATTCTGTATTATTCAACAAATCAAGCTTACATTATTTTCAGAATTCTGACTTCTTGAGACTAGAGTTAGGCTGAGCAGATGTACATTGGCCATTGTTTAAGATTTAAGAAGGCAAATGTTCTTAGCACACCAAAACTTGGTTTAAAAATTAAATTCTAGTTTAAATATTTGCTGTCCAGATACTAATAGTATCAGCTTAAGCCTGGTTTAGGTTGGTATTGTGTCCATAATTATAGGCCCAATTAAGGTTTGACTCCTGTTAGGAAAAAAAAAAACCTAGAATAAAATTTGGAATGACAAATTGAGTCATCCAACAAAAATATTTATTGAGCACATATTAAGGAATTATTTAAGGTTCCAGATGAACTTCTTAACTTTATAACTTTTAGAATTTAAATGAGGGAAATTTACTCAGATTGATAGCTTGGAATACATTCTTTTTTTTTAATTATTAGCAAACATTGGTATTGGTAAAAAGCATTGTTTTAGGGAAGTATGTTTCTGGCCCCTTGATAAAAACAGCTGATTTTTTGCCACCCATTTGTTTTATTTTCTCTAATTTTATTTATTTTTGATGCTAGAGATTGAACCCAAGGCTTTGTGCTGCTAAGCAGATGCTATACCACTGAGCTGTAGTATGGCCCTCCTATTTGTTTTACAAATAAGAAAATAAGCTTAGGAAAGTTAGATGATTTACTCAAAAGTTAATAGTTAATATTACTCTAGACTTTGAAGTGGAGGGAGAAGGAATAGGAAAAATGTATTTTGTCAAACTGAGAAGCAGACTTCTGTACAAGAACAATAGCATTTTGTATTAAGTTTCCAAAGAGAACAGATAAATTAGTAACTTAATGTTCTGTTCAGAGCCAGCAAGCAATAAAGAATTACAGATTTTGTTTTATTACCTCCTAGTATCTTCCAGGACTCTAGAGATAAGCCATTGTTTCTAAGACGTTCTTGTTAATATTTGGAGGAAGACTTAATATACCTGTTACAATAGACTGAGTAAAATAGGACATTCTTTTTTAAATTATATCATCTTAATTGGTGAATCCAAATTAGAAGTTTATAGTGAATCACAACTGTGGTTCTGTTCTTTAAGAAGGAATCAAAAGAAAAACAGAAGTCTTACAGATGACTAAAATGGTCTAGATACATACCCCTTGTCCACCAAAAGGAAATCTGTGAGACTAAAAAATAAAAATGTGGGATTAAAATCACATACTCTTACCCTAAAATTAAGTAAGTTGAATTAGCATCGCTAATAATAAATGATATTTTATCATTTAAGGTAACATTCTAAGTATGAAACACTGTAGTAGGAACTTAATACACATATATTTTTTGGTTGCTGGCTTTTCTTGGTATATATATTTGTTGTATGTTTGTGATTGCTACTGTTTGCCATGTGGTTTAGGGCTGTTTTTAATTTTTTTTCCCTCTTTTCAACGTTTTTGTTTTCCTATGCAGACGATTCCCTACTGTTGAAAAACGAGCCAAAGTCTTCAATAGAGCAAGTTATGTGCCTATTCCTGAAGATGGTCCCTTTCTTAAAGCACTTCTCTTTGAATTTCGATTATTGGATGATGATAAGGACTTTGTGGAGAGTCGTGATAGTTGTTCACGCATCAATAAAACATCCATCTATAGACTTCTATTAGGAGGTCAAGAACTCTGGCCAGTAATTGCTTTTCTGAGGAATGGCATGATATATGCCAGTATCCCACTAGTTGAACAAACTCTGTCTCCTCCCCCACCATTAATCAGCATTAGTGGAATTTCACAAGGCTTGGAACTTCTTTTTGGGATACAAGATTTTCTTTTCTCTGGTCAGAAAAATGACACTGAGCTAAATACAAGATTGAGTCAATTACCTGACTTGCTTCTTCAGGCTTGTCCATTTGGTACTTTATTAGATGCTAACTTACAGAATTCAATGGATAATATTGATTTTGCTTCTATGACTCAGCTACCAAAACAGCCAGCCTGGAAAGCTGGAACATACAAAGGAAAACCACAGGTTTTTATTTCTATAACTGAAAAGGTAAAATCCATGCAGTATGATAAACAGGATGTAGCAGATACGTGGCAAGTTGTTGGAACAGTCGTTTGCAAGGTGAGAGTTTTTTTCCTTGGGTATTTGCTTTATCATAACATTTTAACATATAAAGAAAGGTAAAATTTGTGACCTTTATTTTACACTGTTAAATGGCATGCTTGATTTTTGTCTTTAGCAGCAGCATTCAGTGTTAGTTGTGAAATGTTATATTCCTTCTTGTTTTAACTATTGATGAATTCTTCCATTACTTTAAAATAAACATTTACTATCCTTATGGTTATTTACTATCTTTATGAGCTGCTCGTATTGGAGTACCTTAGCTAGAAACTTCTAGTGTAGAACCATGAGATCACAGTCAAGATTTTGGTTGCCGCTATAGTTATCTGAAGGTTTGACTGGGGTAAGAGATCAACTTGGAAGATAATCCACTCGTATGGCTGGCAAGTTGATGCCGGTTACTGGGGGAGGCCTCAGTTCCTTTCTACATTAACTTCTCTAAGTGCTGCTTAACTGTTCTTGCAACTTGATGACTGTCTTTTCTCAGAACAGATGATGTGGTGGGGGAGGAAGAAAGAGGAGGAAGTTGAGTCAGAAGCTATTTTATGAGTTAGACAGAAAAGTCACATGCCACCACCAATTCTACTGCATTAGATGTGAGTCACCAAAGTCTGCTCACATGTATTAGATGTACCTTCTGAAAAGACTGTCAGAGAATTTGTGAGCATATTTATATCACCACATCCATTTCCTATTTTCTCTAGTGAGTGAAATTGACAAATCCTCTGACATGATATGCAAAAAAACCTCTTGTTTTATTTAAATAAGACCATAGGTTAATACATAATTATCTGACTTACAGTTAGAAAATTGGGAAAAAAAACAAGGAAATATCAATATAGTTAGCAGCAATTAGTTTCGTGTAACATAACAACCAAAGTAAAATTTCTTCAAGGAACCTTCTATGTTTATCTGTTAATAGTATTCTCAGATGTCTGTTTCTTCCTTTTCTTCTTTGTACTCTTTTACTTTTGTTTACTGTATATGCCTTCAATGTAAACTTTTTGAATTTCAAATTTATTTTTAAGTGTCTATATAAGCACTATATGTAAAAGTAGATTTTGCAAAGAATTAGAGCAGTGTTAATGGAAAAATAGATCTCTCTTTTCCTTTCTATCATAATTACAATGACCTAAACTTTGTATCTATTTTTAACATATACATTCCTCTTAATCATTCTATCAGCAGTAATTAGCCAGAAATGGCTCTAAAATTATGGATTATGTCATTCATAAATGTTAAATTGAGTTGATTTAGTGTATAATGTCTTTTAGTGTATAATGTCTCAGCCCATTTATAAGTTGACTCTAGTTTGTTACTTATGTAAACTTGAATTGATTCTTTGTACAAATTACCATCCTTTAAAAAAAAAATACAAAACAAAGGAAACACTAAATGTTATCAATTGTACATAGTAGCACAACAGATAGCCAAGCACTTTAAACAGTATTTCAAGAACTTAGTATTTGATGGCCTTATTGTGAATGCCATCATAAATGGAAATATCTAATAGAAAACCTGATGAACTAGCCAAGCACCAGTGGCTCATGCCTGCAGTCCTAGCTACTCAGTAGGCTGAGATCTGAGAATTGTAGTTCAAAGCCAGAAAAGTCCCTTTGAGACTCTTATCTGCAATAAACTACTCAAAAAAGTCTGAAGTGGCCCTGTAGCTCAAGTGGTAGAGTGCTAGCCTTGAGCACAGAGAGGCTCAGGGACAGCACCCAGATCCTGCAAGCCCCAGAAACAGGACAAAAAAGCAAACAACAACAACAACAAAAACTGATTAACTGAAAGTCTGAGCACTCGGGCTGAGGAAGTAACTGAATGGTAGAGTCCTAACCTAGTATTTCTGAGGAACCAGATCAATCACCAGAACCACCTATCAAAAGAAGGGAAAGGAGGGAAGGTGAAGAAGAGAGAAGTGAAGGGGAAGGAGGGAATGAGAGGGGGAATACAATGAATAGGAATGAACTATATATATGATAGTATATTTAAACTGAAGTTCCAGCCCTTAATCTTGCTGATTTTCTTTGTGACCACAGAAAAGTCACACAACCATATGAATCCTTTAAAACTGATGTCATTCATAGCTCTTGAGTTATCATTCCTGGTTTTAAGGTCCAGATTTGCATGTGAAGAAGAGTTTAAACGGTAGTAGATAAGTCCTAGAATAGCAATCCTCATTTTATAATAAATGGCTGCCCTGGTTATTTTAGTGCCTAAATAATAGGAAATTCATTGGAGGGGTCCATATGATGCTGTTTCTAAAATCATAGGGAAATTTTCAATTAGCATAAAATTTAAAATTTAATAGCACTAGTAAATGTTGGCTTATATTATTATCTCCGTAAGTATAAAACCAAAACTAATTTTATTCTTATGCTGCACATAAAAACAAAGTATCAAACATTTTAAAACTAAAATACACCTTTTTTCATTTTAGTAACATTATTGGACATTTTCATTTGATACTATTGTAATTATAACCAAAAGAACTTTCTTTTTGTTTTTTTTTTAATTCTTTTTTTGTGCCAGTTCTGGGCCTTGAACTCAAAGGTCTGGGTGCTGTCCCTGAGTTTGTTTTGTTCAAGGATAGTATTCTACCAGCTTTACTTCCAACTTTTGGGTGGTTAATTGGAGATAAATGTCTTCCCTTCCTGGAGATAAGACTTTCCTGCCAAGACTGGTTCTGAATCCCATTCTTCAGATCTCAGCCTCCTGAGTAGTCAGGATTATAGGCATGAACCACAACTGCCCTGGTGAAATTTTTGTTGTTGTTGTTTTTTTGTTGGTCCTGGGGCTTGAACTCTGGTCTTGGGCGCTGTCCTTGTGCTCTTCAGCTCAAGGCAAGCACCCTACCTCTTGAGCCATTACGCCATTTTCACTTTTCTAGTGATTTGTTGGAGATAAGAATCTCACAGACTTTCCTACCTGGGATGGCTTTGAACTGTGATCTTCAGATCTCAGGCTCCTGAGTAGCTAGGATTACAAGCTTCCAGGTGAAATGTTTTAAACATGGATACAATTTTTTTTTAATTATCATTCATTAAGGCAGCTCTAGCATTGATGAAGAATGGATTGGCTAGAGGAAAGTAAGTCTAAACATATTTAGAGGACCAGGACAGAAATTGTAAAGGCCTGTACAAATGTTGGAAAAGGAATGGAGAGAAGTGGGTGGCTTGAAATATCTTTTTAAGAAGCTTACAGGTAAGCATAGGAGTCCGAAGCCTCTCTGGCCAGTTGCTTGGCTATCTAAGAGTGTGATAAAACCACTAAACAGAAAAGCAGAAAGCAAAGAAAAGAAAACCGAGGGAGAAAAGTAAAGTAAATTGGGAGAAACAGGTATATGCAACTCAGATCTCATTTGTGTTTGTATTGCAGTGTGATTTGGAAGGAATCATGCCAAATGTTACCATGAGCTTGAGTCTCCCCACCAATGGATCTCCACTTCAAGATATCCTAGTTCATCCTTGCGTGACTTCTCTCGATTCTGCCATTCTGACTGCTAGTAGTGTTGATGGAATGGATGATTCTGCATTTAGTGGACCTTATAAATTTCCATTCACTCCACCTTTAGAATCATTCAACTTATGCTACTATACTTCCCAGGTAAACAATCAGGAAAGTTTCTGGTATGTTTATAAATACTATTGATAAGCAAATCATTTGTATTCTTGGGAGTCTATTTCTTTTTAATATTCCTTAATAAGAAGTCCATGGTCACATGATAGGTCCTGTTAAGATTTAGTCATGATTTTAACTATAAACATGAACTAACACTAATCACAGGAAAACCTTAGTTACAAATATATTAATAGCTATGTATTGCTTATTGAATCAATGCTGTGTCAGATCTTAGGCATTTCAGGTATATTTTCTCTCGTGCTTTTAATGAATCTTAACTTGGGTATTTCTATCCTGATTTTTCATTTGAAGTCTCAGAGTCATATGACTGATAAATGGAAGAGCCAGATTTTCCAGATTCACAAGCCCAACATGTTTTCTATACAACCATACCATTTGTTTATCTTGTCTTTTTTCATTTATTTTTTTCTAATTATAGCTCAGTAGGTTAAAAAGTCTTATACTAGTTTAAGTAGAAGAAATTAATTTTGAGAAGTCAATAGGTTATTATCATTCAAGAAAAAAAGTAGATCCAGGTCATACCCAAACTAGAACCAGAAAGCTAAAATCGTTATGTGCTCAAGCACCAGTTATCTCATTGCTGCTTCTCATTCTTCTCTTTCACCTGAGTTTCTGTGTTTGCCTATGGCCTTACAGTTCTACGGATTACCATGTAGAAGAAATCTTTATGTCTTATTTCAGTGTACCAGTAGCAGTGATTGGTTTTTACCAGCCTTCATATTATTTCCCCTTCATCCAGTTTTGATGACCAATCAAATAAGGCATATTTGAGCTAGATGGTAAGGAAATGGAAGGGAGTGCAGTCACAGAAAGGATCAGCAGGGAATGGACAGGACAGCAGTGATCAGTGTTTGTAGCACAGGCCCTATTCTGCAGTTCTGAGAACATAGAAGATCAAGAATATACTGTGTCCTTCTGTAAGGTACCTTTCTCATCTCTAGGAACAGGAAAAATAGAAGAATCTCTGTCCTTAAAGTGAATGTAGACCCATTATTGCTATTACCAAAAGAACTTGGAATAACTAAATATCTGATAAATCTTAAAATATGATACATATTTCTTACATATACCATAATCTTTATATATACATACACAATGTAAGCAGATATATATTGCTACAGTGTATAATACTGTAATCATAATTAATATTTTAGACCCATTTTACAAAAGTGAGAGAATTACATAAAATTTTGTGTTGGTTTTCAGGTCCCTGTTCCACCAATTTTGGGTTTTTATCAAATGAAAGAAGAGGAAGTACAACTAAAATTAACAGTTAATTTAAAACTTCATGAAAGTGTGAAAAATAATTTTGAATTCTGTGAAGCTCATATACCTTTTTACAATAGGTAGGAATAAATAACTTATCAATTTCTACCTCCCTATTGCCACAAATTATTTATTCTTTTAACCTTATTTTTAAAATTAAATTTTTTATTCAAATGAATTCTGATTCTCAATCAAAATAATGTGCATAACTTTAAATGTATCTTCCTTTTTCTGGTTAAACTTTCTAGTAAGTTCTAAAGTTAAGCCAATATAACTTCCTCAAGGATTATTTTACTAGGAACTTCCTTTCTATCATTCCTCCATATTCCACATATAAGTCAATTCCAACTATCAGCAATCTGGTAATTATCTAATTATAAGATTACTTTCTCACAAGATCTCTTTTAAAGTTATATTGCAGCATAGTCTTTTTAAAGTGGACTTAGGATTGCAGTTCAAAGGCAGCCTGGATAAGAAAGTCCATGAGACTTTTATCTCCAAAAAGCTAGAAGTGGAGCTATGCTACAAGTGGTAGATCACTAACTGGCCTTGAGCTAAAAAGCTCAGGGACATCACCCAGGCCTTGAGTTCAAGCACAGGATCAAGCACCCAAAAAAAAAAAAAAATACTTAAATATATACTAAAATCATACTTTTAGTGTTGAACCAACCCATGTGGCTATTAGTAGTCTTTGTGATTTCATAATTGTCATTAGTAATAATCAAATGCAATCATTGATATAAATGTTTAGATAATTTCTGGTTGTTCTGAGGTATATATTCATTCTATTCTACAAACTAGAGTACAGATCAGCTTTATCAGCTTTTATGCTGCCCTTGTATTTAGTAACAGAAGATTGTCTTCAATCTCATAAATCTAAGATTCTTTTTTTTTCCTATTTTTTAAGAGGTTCAATCACACATTTGGAATACAAAGTTAGTTTTGGCCAGCTTGATGTATTTCGAGAGAAAAGCTTATTGGTCTGGACTATTGGTGAGAAGATTTTGTTCACTGATTTTCTTTCATTTGTTGTAGAATCTAAGTAATTTAGAATTTGGTATACTTGTGCTTGTAGGCCAGAAGTTCCCCAAATCAATGGAAATTAGTCTTTCTGGAACTGTAACTTTTGGATCCAAGAGCCGTGATAAACAACCATTTGACCACATTTGTATTGGCACAACAGCATATGTAAAGGTAAACCTATTTATGTGACTTCTTATATTTAAAGTCCTTCCTTTGTTTCTAGATTGCCTCTAGATTTTTTTATATTTTCTAGAAATTTGTTTTAAATTCTATGCTTTATATCTGGCATAGTCCTTCTTAACTCCTTTTTAAAATTGTTTTGCTTCTTTTGGCTTAGTATTAGTTTTTTTTCCTATTTTCCTTAAAATTTACATTAAGTATAACTTAAATAACCTAATTTAAATTACCTACCTAGTTCTCAAACTTGAGATTTGTATTTTAAAATACATAAGATGTAGTTGTTGGTCTCTGAGGATTTTTCAGTAATCCATATCAGTAATCGGTGAGTGCTAATTGCTTTTGGGGTCTCAAGAACAAGTGAGCACTGCTGGCCAAAGTGGTCAAAGAAAGATGGAGGTAAAGCAAAATCTGAGGACAAGATAAGCCATTCCTTGAAGACTATCATAGGTTAGATAAAGAAATAACATAATGAAAGGAAGTAAACACTGTATAATTAATGTTCAGAGGGTAAACAAGGCAGATAAGAACCAGCACTATTAACAGACATTCTATGTAAGACTTGATACGTAGTTTAAATTCAGAATGTAGTTATTTGGTTATTTGAGTCTTTTATTCCTTTGGTAGGTATTTTAGGATTTCTTTTTTTTTTTTTTTTTTGCTGGACGTGGGGCCTGAACTGTGGGCCTGGGTGCTGTCCCTCAGCTCTTCAGCTCAAGGCTAGCACTGTACCACTTGAGCCACAGTGCCACTTCCAGCTTTTTCTGCTTATGTGGTGCTGAGGAATCGAACCCAGGGCCTCATGCATGCAAGGCAAGCACTCTGCCACTGAGCCACCTTCCCAGCCCTATTTTAGGATTTCTAAAAGAGTGTGGTAGCATTTCACAGAAGAGCTATAAAGAACATTAATCCACAAGGAATGAGTGAAGAAAATAGAGACAGCAAAAACATTTTATAGATACTTTAATATTGCAAATGGAAATTAATACATTGATACTATCTAGCATAGTGTGAGCATAAAGAGAAAGAAAGGTACTGCTGCAGATCTGTGATAAAGGTGCATGAATCCCTGGTCGCTAACATTTGGACAAAAAATAGTTACTAGTCAAGATGGTGGTGTTTAAAAATATGTAAGTTAACCTGGACTTGAAACTCCAAGAGAACAGAAACTATATGTCTTGTTTATTGTTTTATTCCCAATATCCCAGTCCAGTACCTAGTACATAAATATTTCCTGAACTTGTGAATATATTTGGGTGAAAAAGTATTGATGTGGAAGAAGTTGGGAAGGAGTAAGCTTCATATATTGTTGCAGATAATAGTAACATACCTTAATGTAAAGTCCTATAGTAGCCAAATACCTAAAGCTTGATTCACAAGTGAGAAACCAGCTTCAAATAAGGATTTAAAAGTTACCACAGGGAAGAAATAGTTAAGATCATAATTTTTTTTAAATGGAGACACAATTCAGAATAACGATTCAGTAAGGCAAACTGAGTGATTAGAAAGGAAAATATAATGCTGTCAGAGAAATCAAAGATTTAACATTGAAATCTATCCATAAAGGCAACTTGAGGAAGTAATACAAAAATCAGAAATATACTGATGATTATTTTTCCAGTCAGCGTCAGCCAGCTCTATCTATCAATTGTGTGAAAATCAGTTTTGCTGTGCATGACCCTTAAGCATTCAGAAGTAAACCAAACAAGAACAAACCCTTTACTATCAGAAATTACCTACATTGCAGCAGTAAGAAGTTGCTGAAGTCTAAAAAGTATATCCTGAGAGCTAGTTTGGCAATTGAAAAGAACATTTTTACAAAGTGGGAGAAACTGGCAGGTAGGAGAAAAGAAAGTATGAGGCTGGGCTTGTAGCTCAGTGATAGAGCACTTATTCATAAGACCCTGAATTTGGTCCCCAGTGTTGTGTAAAAAGAAAAAGTATAGAAAATTCAAGAATCTTGCAAAATCAGGAGCATTTAGCAACAGGCAAGAGGAGAACCACAGTGAAAGTAGACTGCAACTCTAAAACATGGGCCTTTTCATAGTTCTTGTGTGACACTTGTGACTGAGATGCACTCTGACACCATCCCTTCAAAGAAGGTCGTAATGTCTCAGCTTGTTACAACATAGTATTATAATTGGCATTTATGGTAAGAATAACACACTGTCAATGAAATTCAGGAAGGATAGATTACATTTTAGAAAGTTTTGAGAAGGGGAAATTTCTAAGCTTAGTTCTATAAAAGGTCAATTTTAATTTTCTGGAAAATGAAGTAGATCAGCTTATTGCTTCTGACACTAAAATAAACTGATGTCTCTGTTTTAGTAATTGCATTCCTATGCTGTTATACTAAGAGGTACACGATTCCTGCCTGCAAAAGAATTGTGACCTGAAATAATATTGGGATTAAATGGCCGTAGGGGTATTCTAAACAGTACAGTGGAAGGCATGCAGCTTTTATAGTGCATCAGGTCTGAGTTCAAATACCAGCTCTGTTGCTTACATTCTAGATGCTAATTGCTTCCTTCACTGAACCTTATTTTCCCCTTCTGTATAATGAAGATGGCCTTGTTGTGGATTAGAGTCCATACTGATGAAGTGCCTGGTATCTGTTAAGTATTTCATGGCAGTTTTACAAAGAAATGGCCCAGGGCAAAGGAAGGAAGTATGTATGTATAGTGTGTATATACATGTGTACACATCCAGTTGAACTTTGTGAGCTATGGTCAACTAAATTCCCTAAATTGGTGTCAGGGCAAAAATGTAACCATGATTTTTATCAAATAATCACCTCAATTTGGCACATTCCTCTCATTTTTTTAGCTCCATTTTAGGATCCTGGATTACACACTTACAGGATGTTATGTTGATCAGCATTCAGTTCAAGTTTTTGGGTCAGGAAAACCAAAAATAAGTGCACGTAAGTAATGCAGATTCAAATTAACGTAATGGAATTCAAGTGGTATATTTTTGCCTGAGTTAAAATGTGACAGAATTTAGAGATTGGAAGAGTAATCTCAATAATAAAAATTCTGTTCTGCTCTACTCCTTTTTACATTGTCTGAACTTTATGTTACTCTCTCATGTTTAAAACAACAACAGCAACAAGGACAGTCACCAATGCTTCATGCCTGTAATCCTAGCTACTCAGAAGTTGAGAAGATAAGGATTACAGTTTGAGGTCAGCCTACACAGAAAAAAAAACAGGGCTGGAAGTTTGCCTAAGTGGTAGAGCATAGCCTATCAAGGGCAAGGCCGGAGTTCAAACCACAGTGCTGCCTCCACAAAAAAAGTCAATGAGCAAGGATTGGAAAGGGATAACTCTTAGTATAAAGTTGGATTTCCCTTGCTCTGGTTATAATAAACTTTTACATTCAAAAATGGTTCGCAGAGACTTCATTAATGGATAGATCAGGATCTGACTTAGCTCTAATAGTTTATTGGTTATGTAGCTTGGGCAATTCAGTGAACTTTAAAATTTACTTTTCCATCCATCTATAAAGTTGAAATAAGGCATAATAACATGTTGATCAAGCACTCAGCATATAGTGTAGATTCAATAGATGTCACAAATAATTATTATTTAAAATTTTAAATAATTTTTAGTAATGTTATCAGTAAATATTATATAGTACCATTTCTATTCTGCCAATATGCAAGCAATAAAGAGATGGTTCCCTACCTTCATTGAGTTTATTGATTATAAAAAGAAAAAAAACCACATAAATGGGGCCCTAAAATTCGGAAGGGTATATAACAAGACTCTGTACCAGAATTGTAAGCAATCTCTTGTAACTAGCAGTAATTAATTCTGCGTAATGCCAGAATAAGCCAGTATCCTGAATTGATAAAATAAAATAGTAATAGTGTATATATACTATATATAGATATATATATATCTATATATGTATCCTCCCCTCCCTTTAGTAGTACTGGGGATTGAACTCAGGGTCTTGCGCTTACTAGGCAGATGCCTTACAACTTGCACCATTTCCCTGGTGGTTTTGCTTTAATTATTTTTCAGATATGGTGTCACTTTTTTTTTTAATCAGCCAACGTGGACTACAGTTTTCATGCTTTGCATCTCCAAAATAGCTGAGATGACAGGTGGATGCCACCAGGCCTAGCTTTTTTCATTGAGTTGGAGTCTTTCTAACTTTTTGTCCCAGTTGGTCTCCAGCTATCTCTGCCATCCAAATAGCTAGGATTACAAGCATAGCCTCTGTGCCTAGCAGTATACCATTTGTTTTTTTGTTGGTTTTTGTTTTTGTCAGCATAGGACGTTAACTCTGGGCCTGAGTGCTGTACCTGAGCTCTTCAGCTCAAGGCGAGTGCTCTACCAATTGAGCCACAGCACCACTTCCAGTTTTCTGGTAGTTAATTGGAGATAAGAGTCTCACAGACTTTCTGTTCGGGCTGGCTTTGAACTGAGATTCTCAGATCTCAGCCTTCTGAGTAGCTAGGATTACAGGCATGAGCCCCGGTACCCAGCTGTTTTCATTTTTTTTTGGGGGGGGGGGTCCAGTCATGGGGCCTGAACTCTGGGCCTGGGCGCTGTCCCTCAGCTCTACCACTTGAGCCACAGCACCACTTCCAGCTTTTTTCTTTTTGCTTATGTGGTGCTGAGGAATCGAACCCAGGGCCTCATGCATGCAAGGCAAGTGCTATACCACTGAGCTACCTTCCCAGCCCCTGTTTTCATTTTTTAATGGAAGTTTAATACTGAACAGTCAGTGGTTTTATCTGTATACCAGCAGGTCCGTATTTAGATTGTCTATGATGAATACGTTCTCTTTATGTAGTAACTAAAATACTTTTAAGCATTTTATTAATATTAACTATATGTCTCACAGACTTCCCTGCCCAGGCAGGTCTCAGCCTCCTGAGTAGGCTTACAGGTGTGAGCCACTAGCACCTGGCTTCTGTATGTCTTTTATTAAAACTGACAGCATTCTATATGAGTTATGGCCATTTTATAGACAGAATCACTGATAGAACATGTTATGACCAGTAACACTAGGATTCTGTAGCTAGTAAATGGCAGAACTAGGAGTCAAAATTCAAGCAGTCTGTTCTGGAATGTGTTCACACAGCAGTGTGCTGTGTTTTCTCTTGGCATTCTAGATTGTCAAACTTTTGAACTGAACTGAATAAAAAAGGACAAGATTCTACTTCCATATTCTGTTATGAAGGTTATAAAAGGCTGAATTGGATATTAGTGATACATACAATAAGAACTTCAAGTTATATGTCCAACTCCAACTGAGGATTATTATCTCAGTTTTATATATCAGAAAAGTTCAAAGAGGTTGCCATTTGTCCAGTTACAAAGGTATTTAAACAGAAATAAATCAGAATTATAAGAAGAATGCTTCTTTAAAGTATTACTGAAAAACTGAATGTTGATTTGCAAGACCAGAAACAAGTTAAAAAGGGGGTAAGGGGAGCCTTCAAAAAAGAAACCAACAAGCCATCTTAAATGCTTTTCAATTAAGGTAATGATTCACAAGAAGTAGAATTTAGGGAAAATGTGAGGGAAAAAAATTGAGAGACGGCATAAGTTACAGGGTATTCATATAAGCTAAAAGATGAATTGTTCAAATATTTAAGAACTCATTTATTAGAGTGGTAAAAATTTGATAAGGTGAAATTAAAATGAATGTGGACAATATTACCATGAAATGTTGTTTTCCACACTTCAAAGTCATGGATTTGCTGTTTGTTGAAGTTAAACTACCATAAAATATTTTTGTCATTATTTTCCTTTCTTTTTTCTATTTTTAGGACGGAAAATAATTTCTTCTGATTATTACATCTGGAATTCTAAAGCCCCTGCTCCAGTTACATATGGATCATTGTTATTGTAATTACAATGTATTTAAATGGGATTTGTATACTGGTAACATAGCTTAACTAGAATTGTATCCAATCATAGTCATTGTTTTAAAAGATGTATTTGTAAAACCTATGACTGAAAGAATATCATTGAATGAATTAGTTATAAAATACTTATTTAATGTGTTTTGGCTAAGTTTTTGTTACCTTTTGATGTTACGTCACTGTGATCCAGAACAAGAATTTAGAGTGATTCATTTTGGCTTATTTCAGACAAGTCTTGGGTCAACATGTTCCTGAGGCAGACATTACTAATCAGTCATAGCCCTTTCTCTACAACAAGCTTTCCTGGGTAAGAGCTCAGGCTTCTTTTCAGTGCAGAGCTTTAGGCAGCCATTCCAATGCATTGCAGTTGTATGCAAGACAAAAATATTTGCTTGTCTAAACCTAATTGTTCTTAGTACAGTGTACTGTTAAAGAGTACCAGAAATCAGGTTAAAAATAGCCCAACACTAGTGGCCCTCGCCTCTGATCCTAGCTACTTAGGAGGCTGAGATCTGAGAATTGCAGTTCAAAATCAACCCTCACAGGAAAGGCCATGAAACTTATCTCCAGTTGGGTAAAAAAGCTCAGGGACAGCTCTCGGGCTCTGAGTTCGAGCCCCACAACTGAAAAAGCAAAACTGTAAATCTCTTCAAAAGATAGCCAGTGAAAACAAAGAAAAATTATTTGATCTTGCTTTTAAATCAGATCTATTGATTAATAAAGAATCCACAATTCTATTTAATTTTGATCTCTCTCCTAGAGCTTTTCGTTTTTGCTGCAAAATTTTTTTTTGGCACCAGTCCAGGAGCTTTAACTCAAGGTCTGGCTACTGTTCCTGAGTTTCTTTTTTGTTCAAGGCTAGTGCTCTGCCACTTGCCACAGCTCCACTTCCACAGCTCCACTTCCAGATTTTTTGGTAGTTTTGTATAGATAGAGTCTCATAGACTTTTCTGCCCAGGCTGGTTTCAAACTACGATCCTCAGATCTCAGCCTCCTGCGAAACTATTACAGATGTGAGCCACTAGCACCCTACTTTTCTTCTTCTTTTTTTAGAACTTTTTTAACTAATCTTTTTAGTCTGACAGAATAACATTTTGCTTAAGATGCTAGGCATATGAAGATGTTAGTGATACTTTTAAAAAATGAGCATAGTACTTTACGACCACCTAATGTCTGTAGACCAATTTTTTAAAAAGAATTTAGTCATAAAACTGCTTTTTATCCCTTTCACCAAATTAAATCTATTAATGAATGAATTTAGGTAAAAACTCAAAAACCTTTCTGTGAGTAGAATGTATCATTTACCATTATTTTATGTAGCATATTTTCTCTAACTTTGTTACTCTTATTTTCTGTTACCCATGCTCTTAGTTTTTTCTATCTACCCATAGTCTTAATTCTCTAATTCTACAATTCTTTTTTCAAAGTGATTCATTGTCGGGGTGGACTTTAAATGACCATAAGAAGAAAAGACATCTCATGATCCTTAGAACAAAAAATAATAATGATAAGATCCTCAGAACATCTGGAAATTCTTTTTACAGAACAGAATTTGAAGCATTATAAAAAAAATATGCATTACAGATTAATATTCAATTTAACTACATCCTGAGTTCTGTTTTTTTAATGAGGCTCCTAGGGGAAAGCTTAGAAAAGAGCTGTTAACTCCTCTAAAGAGTTTTACTAGTTTGAAGGGATAGTACTTATAAACTTAGGATTTGAAATATGAGTTTTTAATTAAGGTCAATCCTACTCATTATAAACCCTCATTTATAGAAAGCATTATCATAACATAGATTCCATGTTCAAAATGATCCCAAGTAACAAAGAAAAGAGAATAACTGCCTGCCCAGGACTTTAACTTGCTATTCTAGCTTAATCATACATAATCGGTAGTAAAAAGGTTTCTTTTTAAAGAAGAAAATACTGTTTTTCACACATTGTCGTGCTTCAGCTCAGTGAAAGCTTAGCCTTTTACTTGGGTTAGTATTAATAGAGACATTTGAAAATCTTGATTGTACAATGTTTCACAGTCATTTATCTAGTGGTATGTAATATATATAATAATATATAGTGGTATATAATAAACTCTGAGAAAAGTTTTCTTCATAAACAGATAAGAGGGGGAAAAAAAGCAGTGAACTGTTTGGTTTTTGACATTTCTAGAAACTTGAAGAAGATATAGGAAGTGCTGGAAAAGTTTAGGGTTGATAAGGAACCCAAAACCATCTGTTGCCATTCCATTCTAACATAACACTACAGCACTAAAGCCCAACTCATGTTTTCATCCCATTGAGATCAGCTGGGCACACTGTGATGCTTTTGATTTTGTCTAGAAACCTGTCACTTCAGGATAATTTCTGAAGACAAAGTCTGTTTCCCGTTTGGTAGGTGACCTGTTTAATGTTTTCCCTGTGTCTGGGAACTCCTTAGTGTAATTAGCGACCTTTGAACTCCTCAACTAATCCTGAGCTATTTTGTATTCCTTACTCATCTTTAAGGCTGGACCTTTCTTTTCTTCAGAGTCCACTGCCACAATTAAAGAAGAAACAGCTGCATTTCAAAGGGATTCCGATTCCAGAAGCTTAATCGTGATTGACATGTTCTTATTCTAAGCTATAAGACTCTAAGAGTCCTTTCTTGGGGTAAAACTTCAATCATTTTCTAAAAAATTATCTCACTATGGATTTCATTCATTTTCTTTGATAACTATTCTTTGCATTTTTTAACTTGAAAGATGCTTTGCGTGTGCAATGAATATGAGCAACTATTTCCAGTGAAAGATTTGGATGGTGTCAGACCACTCTAGACACTAAATTGCTAAATTCCCGTTAAATGCCAAATATGATTATGAAACCTGATGTCTATTATATGGGTAATTATTATTCACTAAACTCAAAATGTGAAAAAAAGAAAGAAACTTTCTGAGAACTCTAGAAAAGATGGTGTATGATTTTGGTAAAAGCTTTTCCCCATTTTTTACTAAAAAATATTTTTAAACATTTTATAGGTAATAATCTAGTAGTATTTTATAATGATTGTCTCTTTTATGTTTGAAATAAATAGCCTTGTCCAGAATTCTTATGAAAATTACTTAAAAGTTTGATTAGACATTATTAAGTCTCATAAAATTTTTTCATACCAGTTAGTCATGTTAAAATTAAGATGGCTTTATACATTGTATGGGTTTTTTTAACATCATTTTGTACATAGTAAAAATTATTCAGGTTTTTTTTTTCTGGTTTTTGTGTAAACAGTCATACATTCCTCCACTACCTCTAGGACAGACATAGATAGACAGAATTAACATCTAAAACTACTGCAGGGACTGCTGCCACAGCAGAATAGTTGTTCCTAAGACAAAGGTCAAAAAAGGATGTTAATAAACAGTCCCCAGGTTTAAGGGACTTTTTTAGGATTACATCTTAAATTCCAACAAATCAGATTTAGAAGATGCTGAAAGTGAAATTGATCCATCCCTCATCGAAACTTTGCAATACTTTCCTGTTCTGACATCATTTAGATAGTTAGCTGTATTATCAGATTAGAAACCATTGTACCCGACTGCTGAAAGGAAAAGGAGGCAAAAAGCTAAACATGGGATGAATTCTGAACCTTTTAACCTGGCTGAAGTATGTTGGTCCCTGTTATGCAAATACCTTCAATCCTCTGCTAAGTTCAGTGGAAATAATTTTCTTGAATGACAGGTTTATTCAGCAAGGATTCAGTTGGTGATTAATCCCCCTTTGATCTAGGGTATTTCACTTAACTACCAGTTACCTCGTTCTGACAAAGTGCAACTGAGATTAGGGAGATCACTAGAACACTACCAGGGTGTGCATTTATTCTCTATAACCTTTTCAAGCAAGGGCCAAGAATGCAATTTATTTTCAGTATTTGAAGATGTAAAGTCCTGTCTGCTGAGTTAGAAAGTCAGTTGAATACCAAATGAAGTTTATTTCTTACGTAACAGAGCAAACATTTCTTTTTTGCTTTGCCTAACAATGATGTTAGGAAACAGGCTTTGATGAAAGAAAGAAAAAGGGACTCAGTTCCAAGTATCATTCTTGTTTTGTTTCATGTACTACAGTATATACTTATTGGCCCTGAAGTAACCCAGAAGTCGGCAGCTACAATTGAGATTGAGAAATGCTTCTGTTTTATTAAACGATGTGATTTCTTCTTACCTCACCCCCACCACCGTTAGAAAACACCATGCTGTGTGGTAAAAACAGTCCAGTTAGTGAAACATAATACAAAATTAACTGTCTTTAAGACTTCTGATTTTTTTACCAGAGTAGAATAAGGGAGAGTCAGAGGGTGAGGCTAATCAAGATCCATTGTATACTCATGAAATAGCATGATGAAACCCTTTGTACATATAGTATGTACTAATGTAGAAAAACAGACTTCTGAATTCAAAGATTTGCTTGTTAATTTCCTTAAGGAAAATTATTTATTACATTGCCACTAAAAGAACTATGCCATTTTCAGAATGAAGCTTTTCTTCCATTAAAAATGTAAATGATATCATTACCAAAATACTTGGAATTATTTTGGATGTTTTCTGCCCTTTTTTTAGCTATCTGTATACTTAAACTTTGAAATATACTGTAGAACTATGAGGGAAAAATAAGATGTTTTTCATACTAAGCTTATTAACGCACTGTGGGGGGGGCACGCGCACGCGCATGCACATACTGATTCTGGGGCTGGAACTCGGCCTGAGCATTGTCCCTACTCCACTATTCTCCAGTTGAACCACAGCTCCACCCTGGCTTTTTGATGATTAATTGGAGACAAGAATCTTACCAATTTTCCTGCCTGGGCTGGCTTCAAACTCTGATCCTCAGATCTCAGCCTCACAAGTAGCTAGGAGACATGAGCCACCAGTGCTCAGCTTTAAAACAACTCAATTATCAGCATTTTGCTGATACCTTTTTGGGATCTAATTTATAAATTGAAACAGTGACCTAAAGAATGCACACCTCAGTTTTTGTCAAACCAGCCTCTTCTCGTTCCATTTATTAATCAGTTCCTAAATATCTCTGGATCACAATTTAATCACAGCAGAAGTGGGGATCAGCAAAAAACAATGTTAGGAGGATCCCATGGATATATTGCTACCAAATATTTTTAAGATATCATCCCCCAGGGCATAATATTGGTTAATAATATAGATTCCTTAAAAGGGAAATTACCAAGGATCTCATGAATTTAGTCTTACAGAATGGTTAAGACTTAAAAGGTGAAGGCTTTTCAACTAGCTCCTAACTTACACAGTATTGTCCCTAACTAGCCTGAAAGAGTACAGTGATGTAACTCTATCCTCAGCTTCTTGCTACCTAAGCCAGTTACTCTTGAGGTACAGGTTGGGTTCTGCGAGGACTTGGCTATTGTAGTTGACATCGGTGAGGTAGTGTATGATGGATAGCATAAGCATGCAGATTGCTAAGTGCTTAGGAATGGAAACCATCTACTAACAGTTTTTCTAGGAAGTCAAGATTGCATATCAAATAATACATTAAACATTTAAAGTCCTATTTTAAATGCTAGTTTCTGGAGGTTTTTAATAATATTTAACAAACTATAAAGTATTGGTGAAAAAAAAATTAATTATCCCTCTTAAAATTTTTACCTTTTTCTTCAAGGGACTTGAGTGCCCTCTACAGGTTACAAAGAGATAATTAATGACCATATGTCATAAGAACCCTGTGATTTTTTTCCCCCTTTTATAAGTATCATCTGCTTACGTCTAATCCTAAGGTATGATCCAACTTATTTATTATTCATTTGTCAGTGATTGAAATATGAGAGGTTTCTTTTTCTCTCTCTGCTGGTTTAATTGTACTTAGTATTAAAAGTGTGATACTATTGGACTATCCGGAACTTTAGCTAGGATTTTTAAATGTTGGATCCATAATAACACACATTTCCTCACAGAAAGAAAATTGGGAAAACATTTATATTTCACCCTTATTTTCACCCTGAAGATTTTTTAGATAGCTTATTTTTTCTTGTGTCTGAAATGGTGTGCCTCTTTAACATGACTTGTAAAATGGCATGAAAGAAAACATTAAAAAGTATGTGACTCTTCTGTTACTTGATCTGGTTGATGAATAATGTCCTCTTCTAATTTTTTAAATGATTGAACAAGGAATTATTGTGACCTAAGTCTACCAACTGGTAATAATAATTCTATTTGAAGAACATAATAGTAAGGAAGTACAAGTCATCCAATTGCGTATATCTATGCTTTCTAAATGGGTATAACAGATTGGATTCAAAAGGCATAGGAGTTCATTTTAATATGAACCTAAAACTGGGTTCTGTAGCCATTCCTGTTTCAATTAACTTAGTTGGAGCTGTCAGAGAATATGATGAGAACAAGACTGGATCAAATTAATAAAAATAGATCTTATTGCAAACAATGTCATGATTCTGATCAACCTTGAAAAGTAAATTAGAGCAAACAAATTACTGTTGAAAAATTCTTTCAGCACTCTGCTGTTGCTACTTAGCTAGTCATGGCTCAGCCACAGGAGAGGAAAATATGCCCTCAGTTTTGCTTTAACAAAGGAAACATTAAAGTGAATGTTTACATTGTGTTTTTTGAAGTGTTTAGAGTGTTCGTTGCATCTTCAAGCAGCCTGCTGCCTTCTAGACTATTCCACTGCATAATTGATAAGAAAAATGAGTCATTTGCATATTTTAGAAAAACAAAACCTAAGTGTTTCTTTAAAATATCTTGTTTTTGGACTGAAAAATACCTCCTAAATATTTCTCTAGAAAATGTATCCCCCCCAAAAAAACTTATTTACTTGAATATATTTTCCATTTACTTCCAGATTCTCTCTGTAAGTTTCTTCCCAGAAACTAGAATGACTAAATAATAGTCTTTTAATTTTCTTCTACTGAAAATAAAAATGAAAACAATTATGAAATTATTGACATGGGTGTCCAACTGAGTATAAAATATGTGCACTGGAGGGGCTGGGAAGGTGGTTCAGTGGTAGAGTGCTTGCCTTGCATGCATGAGGCCCTGGGTTCGATTCCTCAGCACCACATAAGCAGAAAAAACCAGAAGTGGTGCTGTGGCTCATGTGGTAGAGCACTAGCCTTGAGCCTTGAGCTGAGGAACAATGCCCAGGCCCAGAGTTCAGGCCCCACAACCGACCAAAAAAAAAAAATTATATATATACGCATATATATATATATATATATATATATATATATATATGCATTGGAGAGAGGTATTTCCTGTTTGCTGTGATAACTTACTGTTATTTTGGATTTTTTTGTTCATTTGTATTTGGGGACAGGGTCTTGCTTTGTAGCTTAGGCTAACCTAGAACTTGTAGTCCTGCTCACCTCCAGTGCAGAGATTATAGGTATTTATGCAGCAACATACACAATTTGGTGCAATTACTTTTGAGAGTAACTGTCATCTTGAACTACCTCACAGATGAAATTGAGAATGAGAAAGCCTTCTGAAGAACATGCCAGGCTGGTATTTAAATTTAATATTTTGCGTATACCAGTAAAATGGGAAGTTGATGACTAAAAATTTAGAAAGTTTAGCTTTAATCTTTATAAAATTGACAAGTTAAGCTCTTTTTATATCTTAGGAATAGAAGAATCATTTTAAGAGTCAAGTATTGTCACATCTCTGATGATCGAATGTGAGTTCAATATTCTGAATCCCTTATTGGCTTGATTGATTGATTAAGGAATAATTCTTGAGGGCATAATTCACACTCAGGAATTGAATTTTTTTGTTTTGAGGGCAAGAGGAGTGGTTCAGATGTTTGAGCGTCTGCTTAGTAAGCATGAGACTGTAAGTTTAAACCTCAGTACTAACAAAAAAAGAAAAAGGCTGAGGTAAAGTTTTGTTTTTGAAACTCTTACATTTTTTAACTGTAGTACACTAAAGTATAAGGTGGGTTTTCTGTATTTAAAGTCCAGAATCAATAAAAAAAATTTCTTCATCCATAATGTATAAAATATTGGCCTACCAGCTAGTAATGTTGATTCTTTGTGAACTATGTCAAAAGTATATGCTCCCAGTTCTGTGACCTGTTGCCTCAGACTTGTAACACATTTCCCCATATTCAGGTAGCAATTCTGCTTATAAACAGAAGGTATGGCTTAGACATTACTGAGCAACCAAGTTAAAGTGAACATCTTACTCCACTTTATTAATACAGATTTATTTTTATTTGCACATTTATTGTGCTCCAGTATATATTCTATAACTAAACATGAAGACAAGAATAGTTCCAGATTTTAAGCCATCCATTGTAACTTCTGCAATGTATTGTTGTTATGGTATAGAAAGCTACTTCCCTATGATAACACAGAAGCTTTCCAAAGAGGTGGTTGAAAGTCACTGCAAATGAAAGAAGGAAATTCAAGAGGCAACAGAATTGGAGAGGCAAGAGCTTCTCTCTAGGTCTGTCTCTGTCTGAATCCCAGAAACTTGAAAGTCTGATGTAACACAAAGAGAAAAGGGAGGTTTTAAATACAAGTGTATTTATGCAAGAGATTACACTTTTCCTTCCAAATGTTTTCAGTCTAGATAATGTAGAATAAAGCAATTATTGTAGTTTGGTGTGCCTACTGTATCAGATAAAATATAACAAGTTCAAAGAACATTCATCTAACAAAGGGTGAACAAGTGCAGCAGTGGTACTCACTAGATGCTGTTGAAAATGAATTGTAAAACTTGTAGATGGAAATGGGAGGGAAAAACTGGGAGGAGGGGGGTAGAGGAGCAGTGATGTCCAAAAAGAAATATACTGTTTAGCTGACTTGTAACTGTAGCCCCTCTGTACACCTTTATAATAACTTTTAAGTTTTGAGTGTTCATGTACTAGTATGACATTTGCCTTTGTATTATCAATGCATAAATTGAATGTACAGTATTATGAGGAAATGCTATGCAATCTATTGATAACTATTACGATTTGTGGATTGATAAGCTAAATTTTTCTTTAGGATAGTTCAATAAAATTTCTACTTTTGGGGCACATTCTTAGCCTTATTTACTTTACAGATGTACATTTGCTTCTTTGTATGTAAATCCTTACCTCTTGTTTCACCCAATATGTTGAACTTTTGACAGTGTCAATGATCACATCCTTATACTGTCAGTGCCACAAGAAAGACAAAAGAAGCTTAGTGTTGATGTAATAAAGTAGCAAAATGTTAGGTACATACCAAAGTAACATGTCATCTCCCCTAAGACATATCAATGCTGTCTAATTTGGGGTTTTGTATATGCATAAAGAAAGTCCACTGTACAAGCAGTGATTCAGTCTGCAATCTGTATAGGTGAATTCTGCCTGTGGTTGCTACTTCCATCAGTGTTCAGAGAATTTGTGGACATTGGTAACACTGCCCTTCAGGCACACTCTACAGAGCTTTGGCTCAACCTGTTAAGACAACAGCCAAATCTGGCCCTCTTAGGTTCATTTTGCCTAGTTAAGCTTCAGGAAAGCTCCCTTCCTAGGAATTCACGCTCCAGCAGCTTTGTGGGTTTCCCCCTATTTGCCAAAGTCAAGTTCAAATTGACGGGATAGGCTGTGGTCTGCCGCGGTTCTCACTGGACCCCAAGTACCGATGAGAGGGACTGGTCCATATCCAAGAAGTGCAAGTCACTCTTGATCATTTGTTTTTGCACTGCTAGAGATGAAACCTGGGCCTTCGCAAAGGCTAAGCATTCTACCTCCAAACCTATACTCCCAGACCTAAAGTGATGGTTTGGAACATTTCCATTAATCGTAAAGACAAAAGTCATTAAGAGAAAATAATATTTGAAATCACACAGGCCTTAGTTCAAATCCCAGCTCTGCTGTTTACAAACTGAATAGTCCTGGAGAAACTGCCCAACCTGTGGTCTTTAGTTTTCTTTTTCTTAGGGCAATGGCATTGAATGATTCCAAGTTCTAAGTGCATGAGTATTCAATGCTTGTTTCTTTCTTTTTTTTTTTTTTTTTTTGGTCGGTCGTGGGGCTTGAACTCTGGGCCTGGGCGCTGTCCCTCAGCTCTTCAGCTCAAGGCGAGTGCTCTACCACTTGAGCTACAGCACCATTTCCGGTTTTCTGGTGGTTTATTGGAGATAGGAGTCTCACAGTCTCTCCTGCCCGGGCTGGCTTTGAACCGCGATCCTCAGATCTCAGCCTCCTGCGTAGCTAGGATTACAAGCGTGAGCCACCAGCGCCCGGCTTGCTTGTTTCTTTCTAAATCAAAGGTTTATAATGGTCTTTTCATAGAACGATCTCTTCCTATTATTAGATAGTTATACCTTCAGATTATCAAAATTATATTTATTGTCCATATACTCTTTTTTAAATGTGCAGCTATATACTGCAGGGACAATGGTTTGAATTGGGCCTTTGGAGTTAATGAAATGACTGTGTTGTTCTGTTTGTTCATTTGTCTATCTTTGTGAGGTAAGGGGAGCACAGAAATGAAGAGGCAGGGTAAACAAATGCAGCACTGGAACTCACTAGACACTATGTTGAAAGTGAATTATATAACTTGTGGGTGGGGACAGGAGAGAAAAGCAGAAGGGCTGACATTTTCCAAAAAATGTATTACCCATTACCTGACTTACGTAACTATAACCCCGCTGGATATCACCCTTGTAATAACAATAAAAAGTACAGTAAAAAAATGAAATGACTATAAAAGAGTGGCATTTGTTAATTTCTCATGATACATGGGAATATTTTCACTCAAAATTTACATAAAAGACAACAGCCATAGTCTAAAAAAAAAGTAAGATTGAAAAAATTAAAATTTACCTACAGGAAAATAGAATAAATTTATTAAAATCCGCCAACTAGGACACTATGTTGAAAATGAACTAACTGTACAACGTATGGGTGGAGATGGAAGGGGAAACAGAGCAAGGGAAGGAGTGACACTGTCCAAAAAGAAATGTACTCGTCACCTGACTTAAGTAACTGTAACCACTCTGCACATCACTTTTATAATAACAATGAAAAAGTTTAAAAGCCCACCAACTATTAATAGAGGTCTTTGCATTGTTAAAGATAAAGCCTGTGTTAATAATTTTCATCTGAAAATCATTTCTTGATAAAAATAAATGGCTGGATTTTTTGATAAGAAGATGGATCTACTCAGAATATTCTGGTAACGTATTTATTATGCCAAATACTGTATTACATCCTAAGGAGGGAAAAAATGTGATTAGACTAAGTGCCTGCTTTCCCAAAAGGATATGAAATGTTGTGAAGTATTGCTTAAGGTCTTGGTTTCTTCTAAATGTTTTTAATATTTAATGACACCAATCTTTAAAACTGTCAGTTGCTTAATTTATTGATTAATGAAACATTGTGTTAGCCTGGTTGATGACTTCTAACTTCCAGCATTGTATTTTTGCTCAAACAAATAATTGTTTCACAAAAGCCATTAGAATCTGACTTTTTAAAATATGGAGGGGAGACACATTAGTAACTTTAGAAGATTATGTTTTCAAATACAAAAAATTATGTTTTTCAAATTGCTCTTCTCTAGAGATGATTCCAGAGAAGCTCTCAGCTAGAAAAGAATTTAGGGGACTTCTTATTAAAGCCCTCAGTAATAATTTAGAAGGTACAGAGGAAAAATGAACCTTAATTTTTTTAACAAAAACTTTCATTTAGCAGAAGCAGACACATCAAATTATTTTAAATGAGTATAACTCAGTTGTAAAGCATTTGCTTAGCATGCTTGCAGCACAGGATTTGACCCACTACTGCAAAAAAATAAAAAAAAAAAAAAAGGACAAGGAAAGAAAAAATCAAATATTTAGAATATGCCACAGAATATGAAGTTCATTCTCAAAGAAAGGAATTCTCAACAGATTTTTGCACAATGGCAGGATCATTGGCATAGTTAACCAAATAGTACTTTGAGGCTCATTTGCAAGGTCTGGAATGTTTGTTTTTAGACAAATATTAACAATAGGCATGCCCCATACAATGCAGTCTTACATGTTGCAAGGAAACCAATATATTTTCAATATCGGGGTTTATTTGGGTCTTCTTTGAACAAAGAATGAAGATAAATTATTTTAAAAATAACAATTTGGAGGTCTTTTATAGCGAATATCTATTTTGACAGGAAAATTATAGCAATTGTACCTGTAGTGTCTAGTCTAGGAGTGAAACTTTTAAATAAAGAGAAAATAAGAGACTATTTGTCCATGTTTTTTCATATTCTAATTTGAATACTTGATCAAGAGAAACTAAAAATTATGTTTTATAGGTTATTCTCATGACAATCTGTGATTATTCATATTTAAGGTTAAATATTTCCTGACATTTTTACTTCAATTACTCTTAACTATTCACTCACAAATGCAGCAAGGCTGACATAATTACCCCCCTTTTAATTCACAAATGACATGTGTTTACCTATTTGATCTAATGCTTTTCATGCAAGCATGCTGTTTCTGTGACAAGACTACTTTGAACACACAGTAGGTAAAATAATACAGTATATTGCATGGCAACTCCGATAACCAAATGTTAATTTAATAAGAAATCATTTAATAGAGTCAAAAATGGAACTGAAATTGCTCTTATGTAGCTCACTGGCTTAGTAACCATTAGAAAAATCAATCAATCACAGGACGCTGGTATTCACGTCTGTGACCCTAGCTACTCAGAAGGTTGAGAGCTGAGGATTGCAGTTCAAAGCCAATCACAGGCAGAAAAGTCCATGGGACTTCTTTCTTTCTCTCTCTCTTTCTTTCTCTCTTTTTCTTTCTTTCTTTCTTTCTTCCTTCCTTCCTTCCTTCCTTCCTTTCTATCTTTCTTTCTTTCTTCCTTCCTTCCTTTCTTTCTTTCTTCTTTCCTTTTCTTTCTTTCTGCCAGTCCTGGGGCTTGAACTCAGGTCCTGGGTACTGCCCCTGAGCTTTTCCTTAAGGCCAAGACACATTCCCAGCACGTGTCCATGACACTCTTATCTCCAAACCCCCTAAAAAAACAGAAGTGGAGCTGTGGTTCAAAGTGGTAGAGTGGTAACCTTGAGCAAAAAAAGCTCAGCAACAGGGCCTAGGCTCTGAGCTCAAGCCCCACAACTGACAAAAGAAAAAAAAAATCAACCAATCAAGGTGCAAAGTATATTTTCTAGTTGCAACCAGTTAATAGAGGTAATTTCTAGTTAATAGTCTGTTACATTTTCTGTGAATCATACCGTGTAGGTATTAGCTAGAGTATCTGACACCTATCACCTCCACATGACAAATTATTTTCAACAAAAATCATGAACAAGAATGAAGATCTATAAAGGAATGCAAATAGCAAAGATCATCTTTGTGTGTGTGTGTGTGTGTGTGTGTGTGTGTACTCAATCATACTGGTTCAGAATTCAAGTATCATCACAAAATATGGACAATTGACAATCTTTTAAAATTGCATAATCTTAATTAAAGGAGGTAGAATTTATACCTAAATATTTGTCTGTTGAAATAATGCATAGAACTGCAATAACCTGTTAAGTTAGTTTTAATAAAACCAAAGCATGGCTAGGAAGTTGGCTTATTGGTAGAGTGCTTGCCTAGCATGCATGAAGCCCTGGGTTTGATTCCTCAGTACCACATAAACAGAAAAAGCCGCAAGTGGCACTGTGGCTCAAGAGGTAGAGTGCTAACCTTGAACAAAGAAACTCAGGGACAGTGCCCAGGCCCTGAGTTCAAGCCCCAGGACTGGCAAAAAAATAAAACCAAAACATTATAAAATTTAGTTACAATTTATTTTGAATGTTTTTATTATTGTGAGTTGTACAAAGGAGTTACCATTTGACAAAAAGTTTATATATTCAATATGACTCTGTCAAGGTTACTCTTAACATTCTCATGTAGGAACAATTTAGACAAATAATGCTATGGAAGTAATGCTGTTTTCCTGAGTTATAGTTTATATTAAAAGAAAGAGTTAAAAGTATTATTCAAATACAGCAAAAGACTTGCTGTTTGGAAGTGACGCCGTGCCTCAAGTGGTAGAGCGCTCACCTTGAGCTGAAGAGCCCAGGGACAGTACCCAGGCCCAGAGTTCAAGCCCATAACAACAACAACAAAAGATAATTGGGGCTGCGAATGTGGCATAGTGATAGAGTATTTGCCTAGCATGTGTGAGGCCCTGGATTCAATTCCTCAGTACCGCATAAGCAGAAAAAGCCAGAAATGGAGCTGTGGCTCAAATGGTAGTGCACTAGCTTTGAGCACAGAGAGAATCAAGGTCAATGCCTAGGCCCACTGAGTTCAAGCTCCAGGATCGGCAAAAAAAAAAAAGACTTGCTGTTTTAAATCAAATCTCACTTCTCCATCTCAGAATTATGGTGTCCCATTTTAGTGCTTAAAAACTACACAGGGTGACCCTTTTAAGTAACTAGGGCTCTGTTTCTTCATCTTTAAAATCATTATGCTCAATTATTAATTTTGAATGTACTTTCAGAAAATAGAACACTTAACACCACAAAATTTATAGATAGAAATTGCTTTCCAAGCAAGCTTCAATGCTTCTCAATTGTTAGTTGCTCCTGGAAGAAGTAGAGTCCATTTGTAGAAGTTTAACTGGAAGTTTTCCAAATTCACTTGAGTGGAAGATGTAACTTCTTACGGCACAACTTAACAAAATTTACTAAAACTTTGTATGCTTTATTTTGCCTCAACAATAACCCAGAAATTGTTTAGCATTTAAACCAGTGAAAACTAGCTTCCTTGATTAGAACTGTTGACACATGGTGAACAAAATAAATTTAACTGTATTTAACTTCTGTACAGACAAGGCCTCACAACATCAGAAGAGGCTACCTGCTACACAAAATATTGCATTTCATCTCTACCTATGAGATGTGCCTTGCATTTTTGCCTAATACATCCATCTACAGAAACATTCCTAGATGTCGGCACCAATCTTGAATCTTTTTTTTATTTTTATTGTGAAAATACTGTACAGAGGGGTTACAATTACATGGGTAAGATAATGAGCACATTTCTTATCAAGCATTGTAACCTCCTGCTTTGTTTCCCCTTCCCATTCTTCGTATCAACCCCTTCATTCCCCCCACCAAAGTTGTAAAGTTCGTTTTTCTAACGACTTGTACATCTCACCAATCTTGAATCTTATGTGCCCACTGATACTCACTTAAAAGGAGATCTAGTAAATTAGCAATTGTCAGCTAACTGTGTATCAACCATATGTTTGCCAGTGCCTTTATCCAACATGATTAGTTCTGCATCACATCCTACCATTTTTTAACTGGCCAGAAAACTCAGAACTTGATTTCAGTGTGCAATTGACCTTCAGCATCTTTGTTTCCTCTTTTAGTACATTCCCAGTATGCACTCTGCTTCTTCCCCGGTGCTCTCAGTATTTCTGTGGTCCTGAATTTCTGGGATCCCTTCAAAGTTTCTGTGTCCTCATTAAAGTATTAAGAACCTTTCATGTTTCAGTATTCTAAGGATTTGCTTTTCAAATAGAATTGCAGACCAAGTGAAGCTTAGCACAAAAGCCAATCGCACAATTTTTGACACTGGGAATATTTTATATTTTGAGTTCTAGAGTTGCTACACTACCTGTCAAATCACATATTGGATCAGCAACTTCTTATTCATCCTCACTTACTAGTCCACCCTGAGAAACTGACAGCTAAGTCATTGTTCATGTTTGCAAATGGAGCTTAGGGCTCCTGAACTTATAGGAGTCTATCCTGATGAGGACAAGTTATCAAACCTTTCCATGAGTGACATTTTTTTCCTCTTAAAACTAAAGCCCAAACCCTCAACTTCAGACAATAGAGGCAGGAATTGTATACAAATGCCAATATGTCCTCTCCTGTCACTTTTCACATCTGGAAAATGTAAGAACAGGATAACTATATGGTCTCCCCTTTTTTATCTTCTTAGAATTATATATATTTTTTTAGTGTAGGTGTCATATTTTATCATTTGTAGCCACAGGCAG
Source organism: Dipodomys spectabilis (assembly GCF_019054845.1). Taxonomy (NCBI): domain Eukaryota; kingdom Metazoa; phylum Chordata; class Mammalia; order Rodentia; family Heteromyidae; genus Dipodomys; species Dipodomys spectabilis. Next base: position 2,740,546 of record NW_024870750.1, read on the forward strand.
TTTTGGGAGAACAGTCAGATTTTTAATTGTTATTATAAAGGTGATGTAGAGAAGGGTTACAGTTATATGTCAGGAAAACAGTACATTTCTTTTCGGATAATATCACTCATTCCTTTGCTCTCTCCCATTTTTTACCTCCCATTCCATTCACAAGTTGTATAGGTCATTTTCTTTTCTTTTTCTTTTTCTTTTTTAATTTAATTTTATTTTATTTGAGAACATACTGTACAGAGGGGTTACAATTACATGGGCAGGATAATGCATACATTTCTTACCAAGCATTGCAGCCTCCTCCTTTGTTTACCCTTCACCTCCCTTCCCAGCCTCCCCCCTCCCCCCCACCCAATCATACCCCCCCCACCACCACACCAACATTGTAAAGCTGGTTTTGACATGACATTTTGTACTTCTCATTGTTGCAACAGGTCCACCTGAATCCTTAAACGACTTGTTTGTCCCCGTCTCCTCCACATGTTATACTGACATCAAATATAGTGAAAGTGGGGGTTACACTGTGGGGGAGGGACATACAAAGCAACAAAGAAATAATCTTATAAATGCGTTAGAAACACATGCATGAAAGAAACAAAAACATTAAAATACATATTTGAGGGTTTGTTTTCCTAACATCACATTATCTGACTTTTTCTGCTTGACTCATACCTATACTAGATATTGCAAATAAGGGAAACCATGGGACCTATGTTTCTTTGGGCCTGGCTTACTTCACTTTGTATAGGTCATTTTCAACATAGTGTCCAGTAAGTACCATGGCTGTGTGTGTTCACCCTTTGTCTCTCCATTTCTATGCCTCCCCTTACACAGAAGAATTGAAACTATTCATAGAGAAAACTATTCGTAGAGAAACTATTCGTAGAGAAAAAATGATGGTGGTGATGGTAAGAAATGCTTATAAAAAGTTGCCAATTTATGAAAGTCTTTTCTACTTATTATTCTCTGAGTTGAGTCACAATAGTAACTGAGGCCAGTTAGCCTTGGAGGATATGGGGTAGAAAATAGAAGGAGATGTATGTTACAGCTGTGGTCAAGAAAGAAGTGTTAGGCTTCTTTAAAGAACTGCTTTACCCTCCCCAGGGGAGTACAGAACACACACTTCTCAACAGCGACTTCATGCAGCAAACAGAAGCAGCAGGAGTAGTGGGCTGGCGAAATTGACATCCGGATTCCATAGGGAGTGTCAGGATAGTCCATTCATTCCCATATTTATCAATTTATGGATAATTTGTAGAATAACTCAGATATATCCTCAAAATTGTATAAATAGCCTTTACTGTTCTTTCAATGGATAGGAAAGGAAATAAACTACTTGACTCTACTCAGTGCTTTGAATCATGGTTCAGAAGGAAATTTTGGCCATATTCAACATCACCCAAATATTTATTTATGCCATACAAATGCATGCCCCAAACTGATTCTGAATATGGATAATAAGAACTAACTCTTGTGAAGTACTTAGTATTGATACATCTACATTCATTTTCTCTAACTCTAATAACCCATGGAACTTTGTTCTATTCGTGCATCCCTTTTGCAAAAGACCAAAAAAGAAAAATGGAACTTGGAATGGCTAAATGGTGTAGGTGGACTCAGCCAAAGGCATTTGGCCTAGGAAGCCTTCTTTCTTCCTTTTCTAATATATCACCTTCCAAGAGGCAAAAATGTGATTCTTTGGCACTTGGAAAGTGAACCCTCACATCTATCTTTTCTAAAACCTCACAGGTCTTCTTCCTAACCCAGATAACTTCAAAGCCAAATTACATTTGATCCATCCTTTCCTTAATTAAGTTGGGTGAGTATTTCTTCTCAGGTCTTTCCTCTTAATCCTCCTGTTCACAAAAGAGTGGCCTTCAGTTGTGTGCTCTCCCACCAAGCCAAAGATGCTTTGCAGTCATCTGTGAAATAAACGGTTAGCCTCGACACCCTCCATTTCCACAACAAATGACTCACTCAAATTTCATAGGCAAGAGATGAGAAGAATGTAAATGTGATCTTTTGAAATGTCTCCTTTGGGTACAGGGACTGTACATTGCAGGCGCTAATTGTCAGAAAGTTTAATTGTTACCCTGGAACTCAAGCTTCCCTAGTGTGTGGAGACACACCATAGGTGCTAATAGTAAGAAAATTTGACTATGACAGTGCCATGCTCTCTTCATTAAGCTAATGGAACATTTTCCTCTCATTTTCTCCCCAGGGTGGTTGTAGGAGTACTTTATAATTGTTGCTCTTACTATAATTGGAGGTAGTAGGAGTATATATAATCTTATTGTCTTTTCTGTGTGGTGGTAGTTCCTATTGACAATTCCCAGTCAGCAGCAGAAAACTCAGTGAGTCTTACATTAGCAGTCCCTCCTAGGAGAGTGATTACTAAACAAAGACTATTATTAACCAGAAACAACTCATACATACTCGACCCATCATACCAAATATAAACTTCATTATTGCGAAGATTGACCCCTGTAAGTATCATGGTTGGGTTGTTGTTGTTGTTGTTTTTCCAGTAGCACTTATAAGATCTTAATCTGTGCCTTTTTTTAGATACAGGGACTAAGCGTCATGAACTATTTTGGGAAGCTCTCAAAGGGCACTGCATATGTCCTTCAAAGTAACAGGGGTACTATCTAGCTATTAACATTGATGGAGTATTTTCAGGAGAAAAACACCAAAAGTTAGCCTTTAGCCCTTGCTTTTAGACAGGTGGGCTATTGTAAGTACAGTTTGGAGCTATCAAAACCCTCTACAAAAGGAGGACACCCTTAAAACCAAATATACCTGGAGGAATATATTGGTGTAAAATATATTGCAATTTATCTCCTTTTGTTTCTTTTTCTTTTTGTCAGTTGTGGGACTTGAACTCAGGGTCTGGGCTCTACCATTTTGAGCCACAGTACCACTTCCAGGTTTCTGGTGGTTAACAAGAATCTCACTGAATTCCTTGCTGAGGTTGACTTCAAACTGTGATCCTTAGAGCTCAGCCTCCTGAGTAGCTAAAGATTACAGACATGAGCCACCAGTGCTGCGTTGCAATTATCTTGATGAAAAATTCTCTTAGCATCATCTACAAGATGTAGTCATTTGGGCTGGGAAGTTGGCTCAGTGGTAGAGCGCTTGCCTTGCATGCCTGAGGCCCTGGGTTCGATTCCTCAGCACCATATAAGCAAAAAGAAAAAAAAAGCCGGAAGTGGCGCTGTGGCTCAAGTGGTAGAGTGCTAGCCTTGAGCTGAAGAGCTGAGGGACAGCACTCAGGCCCAGAGTTCACGCCCCACAACAGGACCAAAAAAAAAAAAAAAGATGTAGTCATTAGGACATTGAGTATTCACTGAAAATTCTCCATAATCTATGTAAGAATTGTATGTTAACTTTGTTGCATGAAATACAAGGACTATATTTCTTTTTTGTTTTTAACTAACTCATTTACAAGAATGTATCATGTTTTCTATCCCCACCTGGATATGAACATCATCTAAACTTTTAAGACTGTACATATTCAGTCAGTAAAATATCTGAATCACAAAATTTATAAGTAGAAATTAACATCACTTACATGTCTACTAAGTGAAAAGCACAATGTTAAGAACCTTCATAGAGATGAAGGCTGTAATCACCAAAATCTGGAGACATTTTTTATTTTGGCAATACTGGGGTTTGAACTCAGGACCTTGTGCTTGCTAGGGAAGTACTCTATCTAGCCCTTTGCCTCTCTTTCTTAGGGGCTTTTGATTATGAAACTTCAGTGTATTATATTTGAATCATGAGAATGTTAAGGCCCTTCAAAGAAGACAGTTTTCACAAATGAAATAATTTTAAAATACATACTTCATTAATTTTCTTTGAGAAGAGGAAGAAGAAAGGTATTTCTGCATATAGAAATTTCTGCATAAAAATACTCCCAGCAAGTTTTCTTACTCATTCTAACTGCCACAATTATTACACCAATCAGGTTTCTTTCAATCATCAGTCAGAGGAAAATTATCATCTTGAATTACTCCATGCTTGCTAAGCATTTCAGGTTAAAACTGTGACCTGGCAACGATTCAATTTTGTGAACCAAGAAAACATCTTGCCCTCAGTATTCTGTTGGATTTCAATCTAAGGATGACAGTTAAAAAGCTCAACATTCCTTCTAATATTTTTATCTGAATACATAACGACTGGAAAGAGCTTCTTTTAAAAAGAAGCATAAAATTTTGAGAGCAAAGGGTAAACAAAGGAGGAGGCTGCAATGCTTGGTAAGAAATGTATGCATTATCCTGCCCATGTAATTGTAACCCCTCTGTACAGTATGTTCACAAATAAAATAAAATTAAATTAAAAAAAATTTTTTTTGAGAGCAAAACAAACAGACTGGCAGACTCAGCTGTGGGATAAATCCACAACTCCTACAGCCTTGAACTCCAGTACATTGGGTGTGACAATGGCTTCCCAGCATGACAGGTAGGCATCAGACAAAACCACCTTTCACTCCCAGTCTCTCTGAGAATAAGATATACACTTTCATGCAAGATGTTCTCATTAAGACTGAGGAACTCAGAGTATCAAAAGTGGCCAGGCAAGCAATCTTTGAGACTGACATAAAACCTGTAGTTTATAAAACCAAAGAACAATCAGTAATCAGTGAATTCTGGGAAATGTAGCCAGTGTCTGGTGCCAGATTGCCGTGGAGGTAGAGGAGAAGAGGTCTTGACAATGGTCTCATGGTAGTGGGTGGCTCCATTCTTCCCAGTGAGTGTAGCTTCATTACTGGAGGGCCACTTTGGAAAACAAGTCACCTACCCCGCACTGGTAGGAAACTCAGATCTGCAGAGTTCACATTGGCTGCTTGCAAGTAGCCTAAATTTAGGCAGACTTTACTACTGAGACACAAGGAAGGGGTTCAGAGTTGAACAAGCAATGTTCAGGGATTTCTGGGTCACCTAGCCATGGTGCTTATGTGGGAGACTATCACTGGATGATAATGTACAGAGGGAGAGGTATTGACTCAAACAAACTTCCAGGGAGAGCTAAAAAAAAAAGCCCTACCCCAATCTGTGAGAACCATTTCATTACCTAAAGGACATTGCAGAAAACAGGTACTTTACCTCTGGTGGAGGTTCTCAGAGTCTGGGAGCTATGAGAGTGATCTTTCTATATTAGCTCCTTGCAAGCAGTCTGCAGAGTCAGGTCTAGATTGAGCCACAACCCAAAGGCTTAGAAAACAAAGAACAATCAAGAGACAGCCATGAGCAGTGGCTATTCAATAGAGCAGCTTAAACCCAGGCAAGCTGAGAATTCATGGAGGCAGCAGGAGTTCAGGCATGAGCAATCTGGGGATCCATGACCCCGTTCCCCTGGCTAGAAGAAAACTCAGTGCCTGAGAATCACCACCAAAACAGCACCAAGTAGGTGGCTGGCAGAGGGTGCAACATAGAGGAGCTATCTGGTAGCTTTAGGGTTGCCAGGTGGGGGGCTAAGAATCATGGGACATTGGTTTCATGGGATATTCTCTAGCCTCCACTCTCTCATAGTCTAATGAACTGCTGAGAAGGAGACCTGGCAGAGCACCAACTTCCTCGATTTCCCACCACCAGTGGAGAAGTGAGTACTTGTTCCCCTCCTATGAGGCACATTATGGAGACACCTGCCCAAGGTACACAATCGGGGACATGTGTAGCAAGTGAAATCTTGACCTGACCATAAATGATAAAAGCTCTAAGTAGCCAATCAGAGGTTCTAGTACATCAAGGTAGCTTCTAAGATGGAGGCAGGATAGCAATGTGTAACTGACCCTTGGAAAATTGTACCTAGACACATAGAATACCAACTTAAAAATAGGAAATACAAGAGACCTCAGCTAGTTCTTCTCTATCTGGAGGAACAGGTTTGGTGTCCTGGTCATGTGACAAAAACTTGGATACAAACTATCCCTTAGCTTGGAGGGGAGGAACTAATAGCAACCTTCTACTACACTATTCTGTCTGACCATTGTGAATAAGTGAATGAAAGGTGATTAAAGTCTACCCAATAAACTGCCCTGGATGCATAAATCTCAAGAAATTATAAGGAAAAAAATGCAGCATGACACTTCCAGTGAGAGACAACCCCACAGTAATAGACATTAACAATAGTAAAGCAAGCTCAGAAAAAGAATTCAAAAGCAAGATTATAAGAATTATTAGTGGAGTCAGAAAGCATGTATAAGAAGCTGAATGAATTCAGAGGATACAAATGAACTGCTGAAACAAAAAGAATACAAATACACAGCAATGCAATATATGAAAGAGGAAGCCAATAAAGACAGAAAATCATTTTAAAATAACCAAACTGGAATTCTGGAAATAAAAGCTCAATAAGTCAAATAAAAGCTCCATCGAAGCCAGGTACCAGTGGCTCACGCCTGTAATCCTAGCTACTCAGGAGAATGAGCTCTGAGGATCGAGGTTCAAAGCCAGCCCGGGTAGAAAAGGTGGTGAGACTCTTATCTCCAGTAAACCATTCAGAAAACCAGAAGTGGCGCTGTGGCTCAAGTGGTAGAGCGCTAGTCTTGCTCATGCCTGTAACCCTAGCTATTTGGGAAGCTGAGATCTGAGGAAAACAGTTCAAAGCCAGCCTGGACAGAAAAGTCCCTGTGAGACTCTTATCTCTGATTAACCACTCAAAAACCAGAACTGGAGCTCAAAGTGGTAGAGTGCTAGCCTTGAGCAAAAAGAGCCCAGGGACAGCACCCAGGCCCTGAATTAAGCCCCATGACTGAAGGAAAAAAGGAGAGTTTCTCTCAAGTAGAATGAATCAAACTGAAGACAGAATATTAGGGATTAAGGACAAAGTAGCTATACTCGAACAGTCAAAAGAAAACAAAAATGAGAAAAATAGGCAAAAGCTATGGGAAACTATTAAAGAGCCAAATCGAAATATCATAGGTCATGGGCAGAGTAGAAGAAAAGAGGTGAAAACTAAAGAGATAGAAAACATTAAGTAAAATAATAAGAAAATTTTCCAAATCATAGGAAACATCTAAGGATCCAACATTGGTACATCATTATTAACTGAATTCCACAGTTTACTCAGTACCACTAATTTTTCCCTCTTCCTGGACTATATTCCTGGATATCTCCATACCATCTGCCCTCCTGAATCTCCTTTACTGTATGGCAATTTGTCAAATTCTCCTTGCTTTTAATGATGTTGGCTGTTCTAAAGAGTACTGGTCAGGTAACTTGTAAAATATCCTTCAAAGTGGGCTTAGATGGTGATTTTTGTTATTGTTAAACTGGGGTTATGGAGATCTGAGTAAAACATAAATGTCTCAAAAGGAGACATATTATCGACATGCTTTGTTGTTGTTATCTTGTTCTTGTTGTTTGTCAGTCATGGGGCTTGAGCACTGGGCCTGACCACTATCCTTTAGCTCTTCAGCTCAAGGCTAACACTCCACCACTTGAGCCACAGCACCACTTCCCACTTTCTGATGGTTTATTAGAGATAAGGGTTTCACAGACTTTCCTGCCCTGGCTGGCTTTGAACCATGATCCTCAGATCTCAGCCCCCTGAGTAGCTAGGATTACAGGTGTGAGCCACCGGTGCCCAGCTTCAATATGGTTTTGTCATTGATCATGTTTACCTTGATTATATTTTTCCAATGTAGGCTCTTTCCTCTTTTTTGCTCTTTACTCGTCATCTTAAGCTCACGACCAAGCACAGCTCACAATTAAGTAAAGAATGAAACTGTACCTTCATGAGAGATGGCCTTAAGAGTCTACAGAAATCATTTGGAATTCTTCTATATGGAAAATGTAGGGCATCACTCTTGTTTATTTATTCAAACATGGATTCATATTTATTTATTTTTTTTATTTCAGCATATAATTTCATCCCATCTTCTTTATTTTGATGCTCAAATTATCCAGGTTTTGTTGATTGGCAATTTTTTTTTTTTTTTTTTTTTTTTTTATTGTAAAGCTACTATACAGAGGGTCACAGTTACATGAGTGAGGTTATGAGTACACTTCCTCTTGAACATTGTTACCCCCTCCATTGTTTTCCCCTACCATCCCCTCCCTCCCTCCCTTCCCCGAGGTTCTTTTTTTTTTTTTTTTTTTTTTGATTGTGATTAAATGATTACATAATTTCAAAGTCACAAGTTCATTCTAACTTCCCTGGAGCAAATTGTCTACCACAGTCTGTAATATATAACAGTGTTCACATGTTATATACCATATTTGTGATCAGCAGCATGAGGATATTTAGTAGTGGTTCAACCAGATGAGCGGGAGTTCTTTGTTTCTTAAGTCCTGTTAGTTTTGTCGTATCACTAACCTTTTGGATTTAGCATCCACTTATGAGGGAGACCATGTACCGTTTGTCTCTTCGTTCTTGGCTTACCTCGCTCAACATGATTCCTTCTAGCTCCATCCATTTCCCTGCAAATGCCATTATTTTGTCATTTCTAATGGCTGCATAATATTCCATTGTGTATAGATACCACAATTTTTGGATCCATTCATCTGTGGTGGGGCACCTAGGTTGTTTCCATATCCTAGCTATTGCGAACAGTGCTGCAATAAACATGGAGGTGCACGTGTCCTTGTATATTGGTTCCTGTTGTTCAGGGTAGATGCCTAGAAGTGGTATGACTGGGTCGTAAGGGAGGTCAATCTTTAGCTTTCTAAGGACCCTCCAGACTGCTTTCCAAAGTGGTTGTATAAGTGTACATTCCCACCAGCAGTGTAATAGGGTTCCTCTTTCTCCACATCCCCTCCAGCATTTGTCGTTGGCTGATTTGTGGATGTGGGACATTCTGACTGGGGTAAGGTGGTATCTCAGGGTTGTCTTTATTTGCATTTCCTTCACCACCAGGGATGATGAACATTTCCTCATGTGTTTCTTTGCCATTTTTATTTCTTCATTTGAGAAGTCCCTCTTTAGTTCCCTTGCCCATTTAGTAATTGGTTTGTTAGGTTTGGGAGGGATTAGTTTCTTGAGTTCCCTGTATATACAGGATGTTAACCCCTTGTCTGATATATTGCTGGTAAATATTTTTTCCCAATTAGTTGGTTGTCTTTCTAGCTTAGTTGCGATAGATTTAGCTGTGCAGAAGCTTTTTATTTTAAGGTAGTCCCATTTGTCGAGTCTCTCTCCAACTTGTTGTGACCCTGGGACTCTGTTCAGGAAGTTCCTTCCTGTGCCTATTAGTTCAAGTGTCTCTCCTACTCTGTCCTGCAGTAGTTTCAGAGATTCAGGTTTAATGTTAAGGTCTTTAATCCATTTTGAGTTGATGTTGGTGCATGGTGATAGGCTGGGGTCCACTTTTAGTTTTCTGCATGTGGCTGCCCAGTTTTCCCAGCACCAGCGGTTGAAGAGGCTGTGTTTCTTCCATTGTATGTCTTTGGCTCCTTTGTCGAATATCAGCTGGCTGTAGGCCTGTGGATTTATATCTGGATCTTCTATTCTGTTCCATTGGTCTTCGGGTCTGTTTTTGTGCCAGTACCATGCTGTCTTTGTGATTATAGCTCTGTAGTAGAGTTTGAAGTTCGGCATGGATAGCCCTCCCATATTGTCTTTATCCCCTAGAATTGTTTTGGCTATTCTAGGTCTTTTGTTGTTCCATATAAATTTTTGGACTGTTTTCTGTATTTCAGTGATGTACGTCATTGGGATTTTAATAGGAATTGCATTGAATTTGTATATTAATTTTGGAAGTATCACCATCTTTACTATATTAAGTCGGCCTATCCAGGAGCATGGGAGGTCTTTCCATTTCCTAGTGTCTTCTGCAATTTCTTTCTTTAACTTTTTATAGTTCTCATTAAATAGTTCTTTTACATCTTTGGTTAGGTTAATTCCTAAATATTTTATTTTTTGGGAGGTTATTGTGAATGGGGTTGCTCCCTTTATTTCCCTCTCTTCCTGTGCGTTATCAGTGTATAGGAAGGCAACTGATTTTTGTGGGTTTATTTTGTATCCTGCTATTTTGCCGAAGTGACTTATGATTTCTAAAAGTTTGGGGATGGAGTTTTTGGGATCGTGGAGGTATAGTATCATGTCGTCTGCAAAAAGGGATAGTTTCACTTCTTCTTTCCCTATGCGGATCCCTTTAATGTCTTTTTCTTGCCTTATTGCCCTGGCTAAGGGTTCTAGGACTATGTTGAAGAGGAGTGGAGACAGTGGACATCCTTGCCTTGTTCCTGTTTTTAGGAGGATTGGTTGTAGCTTTTCCCCATTAAGTATAATATTGGCTATTGGTCTGTCATAAATGGCTTTTATTGTTTTTAGAAATGTTCCTTCTATTCCTATTTTCTCCAGAGCTTTTAGCATGAATGAATGTTGAATTTTATCAAAGGCCTTTTCTGCATCTGTGGCGATAATCATGTGATTCTTGACCTTGGCTCTGTTGATATGCTGGATTACATTTATTGACTTACGTATGTTAAACCATCCCTGTGTCTCTGGGATGAAGCCTACCTGATCATAGTGTATTATTTTTTTTTATGTGTTTCTGGATTCTGTTAGCTAGAATCTTGTTAAGGATCTTTGCATCTGTGTTCATCAAGGAGATTGGCCTGTAATTCTCCTTTTTGGTTGGGTCTTTGCCTGGTTTGGGGATGAGTGTGATATTGGCTTCGTAGAATGAGTTTGGGATAGCTCCCTCCTTCTCTGTTTCTCTGAAGAGCTTGAGGAGTATGGGTATTAGTTCTTCTTTAAAGGTCTTATAGAATTCTGCTGTGAATCCATCTGGTCCTGGGCTTTTTTTTGTTGGAAGACTTTTGATAGCTTCCTGTATCTCATTATAGGATATTGGCTTATTTAATTGGTTAACTTCTTCTTTGCTCAGTTTGGGTAACTTGTATTTCTCTAAAAATGCATCCATTTCCGCCAGATTTTCTTCCTTTAGAGAGTATAGCTTTTGAAAGTAGTCTGTTAGAATTGTTTGGATATCTTGGGTACGTGTTGTGATGTTTCCCGTGGCATCCCTAATCCTATTAATATGGGTTTCCTCTCTTCTTTTTTTAATTAATCTTGCCAACGGGCCATCAATTTTGTTTATTTTTTCAAAGAACCAGCTTTTTGTTTGGTTTATTTTGGTTATGGTTTTCTGATTTTCTAATTGGTTAATCTCTGCTCTCAATTTGGTTATCTGGCTTCGTCTAGTAGCTTTAGGTCCCATTTTTTCTTGTTTTTCTAGCTGTTTTAGTTGCAACATGAGATTATTTACTTGGTCTGTCTCCATTCTCTTGATGTGGGCACTGAGGGCAATAAATTTGCCCCTCAGGACTGCTTTTGCTGTGTCCCACAAGTTTCTTTGTGAGGTGTTTTCATTTTCATTGAGTTCTAGGAAATGCTTTATTTCTTCTCTGATCTCTTCTGTTACCCAGGCCTTGTTAAGGAGTGTGCTGTTCAATTTCCATGTATTAGAGAAATTTCTGCGGTATGCTTTGTTATTGAGAGCTAGCTTGATTCCACTGTGGTCAGATAGGATACAGGGGATTATGTCGATCCCTTTGTATTTGCTTAAGTTCCTTGAATGAACTATGATATGGTCTATTCTGGAGAAAGTTCCATGAGCTGCTGAGAAGAATGTGTACTGTGTTGTTTTAGGGTGAAATACTCGGTAGATGTCAGTTAATTCCGCTTGAAGTATGGCCTCACTTAATTCGGTAGCTTCTTTGCCAATCCTCTGGTTGGTAGACCTGTCCTTTGGTGAGAGTGGCGTGTTAAAGTCTCCTAGTATTATCGTATTGGGATCTATTTTATTCTGTAAGTTTGAGAGCATTTGTTTAACATATCTGGGTGCACCGATATTTGGGGCATATAAGTTGATGATGGTTATATCCTCCTCTTGGATTGTTCCCTTTATTAATATGTAATGTCCGTCCTTGTCTTTCTGTACTGATTTTAATGAAAAGTTTATTTTGTCAGATATCAGGATAGCTACACCTGCTTTCTTATTGGGGGAATTTGATTGGTAGATCCTTTTCCACCCCTTCACTCTGAGTTTGTTTGTATGTTTGGCTGAGAGGTGGGTCTCCTGAAGGCAACAGATGGATGGGTCTTGTTTTCTGATCCAGTCCTCAGTTCGTTTTCTTTTAATTGGCGAATTCAGCCCATTTATATTAAGAGAAAGTATAGAGAGATGCATTGTTGTCCCTGCCATTCCGTTTTCCTAAGTTTTTCTTCTTTCCTTTCCTCCTGTGCTTGCTCAGTTAGACTTTGAGTAATGCCTGTTTGGGGCAGGTCCCAGTTCCTGGTTGCTTTCTTCAGGTTGTGTCCCCCCTCTTAGAATTCTTTGTAATGCTGGCTTAATGTTTATGTATTCATTTAGTTTTTCTTTGCTATTAAAAGTTTTCAGTTCTCCATCGAATGTGAATGCTAGCTTTGCCGGGTATATCAGTCTGGGTTGGCAGTTATTGGCTCTCAGGGCTTGTATGGTGCTTTCCCAGGCTTTTCTTGCATTCATTGTTTGTGTGGAGAGATCTGCAGTGATTCTAATTTTTTTCCCGTTGTAGTATAGCTCCTTCTTCATTTTTGCTGCATGCAGGATTGTTTCCTTATTATTCAGATCCATCATTGTTACTATTATGTGCCTAGAAGTGTTTCTCCTGGGATCTTGCTTGTTGGGTGTTCGATAAGCTTTTGTGATGTAGTTAAGATGGTCGTTTTTGAGGTGGGGAAAATTTTCATTGACTATCTTGTTAAATAGGTGTTGCATTCCCTTGCTCTGGAATTCCTCACCTTCGTCCACTCCGATTATGCGAAGGTTAAATTTTTTAGCATTATCTGCTTGCTCTTGAATTTCCCTTTGGTTTAATTTGAGTGATTTTTCCATATCTGTCACTTTTTGGTCCAGTTGGTGTATTCTGTCTTCTGTATCTGACACTCTACCTTCCATTTCATTCACTCTGTTGACCGTGGCTTCTATTGTGGTTTGCATGATGGAAATGGATCCCTTTATGGATTCAATGTTGGTTCTCAGAGTACTGATCTCACCTCTCAATGAGGTGATATCAGTATGCATTACCTCTAATTTGGCGTTTATCTCACTTCTTACTGAGGTTTGTGCAGCTTCTATTTTTGCATCCAATTTTTGTTTGATATCCTGTATATCTTTTGATAGTTCATCCTTGTGCTCTTTCAATTTCTGATCCATTTCTCGCTTTATTTCTTGAGTCATTGCCTCCAGCAACCCTTGGATGTAGTTTTTGTCTTCCATTCCTGCTTTGCTCCCACTGGGGCTCTCCCCTGCGTGGCTGCTGGCTTTTGAGGTGAGCTTGCTGTCCTGGGTAGTGGTAAACCTTGTGATTTTTCTCTGTGATTTTCGCATGGGGGTTCAGGAGACTGCTCTTCAATCTTGTTTTGGTGTGTCTGTCTTTGCTTGGTTGCTGATTCTCTATTGGTAGAGAGAGTCTGTGTCTGATCTGGATTCTGTTGGGAGCCTATTTCCAGCTGCTATTCACTTAGGATTCTCAGCTCTCTGCTGTAGCAATTCCCGCCTTTGGAAGGGTTGAGCAGCCTAGACTGCTTGTGTTTGCTCCTGCGGGTGCTCTTGGGAAGATCAGATGCTCTGGATGCACTCTCCCAAATACTGGAGTCTGCTATGGGCTCCTGATGTGTTTTTGTTTGTTTTGGGCTGGTTGTGGGCTTGAACTCTAGGTTTGGGTGCTGTCCCTCAGCTCTTCAGCTCAGGGCTGGCACCCTACCATTTGAGCCACAGCCCCACTTCTGACCCTTTTTGCTTTGTTCAGGCGCCGGTCCCCTGGCCTGGTTCCGGCCCCAGCCTGGAGCGCGCTCGTTAGGCCTGTGCTAATGTGTATACCACCTTGGTTATGCAGCCTGGAGGACACAGTTCAAATTTCTTCTACTGTTGGTAGTCTTGACCCAGGGGCACTGTTCCTGGCTTGAGCATTTAAGCTCCCTTCCCGGGGCGCTCTTGCTCTGGCCTGGCCAGCAGAGTGTGCTCCACCGGCTGGTGGGGCTCTCGAACAGTTCCCAGTTTTAGTGGGTCCTGAGGTCCGGGTGTTGGGGTAGGGAGTCTAGGTCAGGGTCTGGGGATTCCCTCCAGCTCTGGTCTCCCTTGATGGATTCCCTGTCCCCTGATGGGTACTCACCCTGTAGGTCGTCAGTTGTTGTTGCAGTCCGTCAGTTGTTGTTGCAGTCCGAGTTCAGTTGGGGTGGTTGCGGGCTGGGTTGGGCGGCCCCCCGCCGGGTCGTTGCGATCGCGACAGGTCCCTTTGTGGCGCTGCTGGTGCCGGGCGGCTTTGGCGGGATGGAGCCTCTCCGCTCCGGTGGAGAGTGATGGGTGGGGTGGGATCCTCCTGGAGACTCCCGGCTGGTAGGTTTCTCTGTTCCTGGCGATCCGCTGTTCTGCAATCCGGTACCTGGTGATCTGCAAGCAGCCCCCTGTGTCTCTGTGGCTCCGGCAGCCCCCGCCGGGCCGGCTGGCCGGCGGCTTGGCGCACTGCCGCGCGGCCAGTAAAGGTTGGGGGAGGGGTCTTCGCTCTTCTCTGTTCTGAATTTCTTCTTTTCCTCTCTTTCTTTTTTTGTTATTTTCCACCTCTGGTTTTTCTCTGAGTGTTCGTCTTTTTGTTGTTGTCGGTCTCTTGGGGAGATTAAAGGTTGGAACTCGAACTCTCTTTTTGGTTGGAGAGAGCTGTGGCGTTTCCCTACTGCCCCGTCGCCATCTTGAGAACTCTCCTCGACAAATGTATTTTAAACTGTCCAGTTGGTGGTCATTTGTGATGGTAGCCTTCCATGCTTAAGTTATGAGCTGTGTGTTGATGTCAATTTTTCTTTTTTCCTTTTTGTCGGTTGTGGGTCTTGAACTCTGGGCCTGGGCACTGTCCCTCAGCTCTTCAGCTCAAGGTGAACACTCTGCCACTTGAGCCACAACACTACTTCTGATTGGCAATTTTTAAGTTGGCTCCTGTGTCAGCATCCCCTTGATGCACCTTGTCTTTTCATTTCTGAATTTTGAATACATTCTCACTCACTGGATTAAAACTGCTCTAGATTCATCTTGTATATTCCCTGCCTCAGCTCTAGAATCAGACATTTTGCTGAGAAGCCATATTTTTTTAAAATGGGGGCTCTCACATGCTTGCTTCTCCCTTTTCTTTTTTCTCCCTTTCCTTCCTTTCTTTTTATTCTTGCTATTTTTCTTTCTCCCTTTCTTTGTTTTGTTCCTGTTGTTGTTTGGTTTGGTTTGATTTTTTAAAATTATTTTTTTATTGTTATTAAAAAGATAACATACAGAGGGGTCACAGTTATGTAAGTTAGGCAATGAATACATTTCTTTTTGGAAATGTCACCCCTTCCCTCAGTCTCTCTCCTGTATTTTCCCTCCCATTGCCTCCCACAACTTGTATAGTTCATTCTCAAGCTAGTGTCTAGTGAGTACCACTGCTATATTTGTTCACCCTTTGTCCCTCCATTTCTGTGTCTCCCCCTTACCCTCCTAAAGACAGCGAAACAAACAAAACAAAAAGAAAACCAAACAAAAGCAACCACAAAACTCTTGTTTCCATTTCCTAGAGTTCATGTGGATAAATCTTACTTTATGTCTTCAGAGTGGTTTGGTTTTTAAGACCTCCAGTTCCCATTCAAGTTAAAAACTATTTGTAGTACTGTATCAGGAAAAGAGAAAGATACTGATAAATTTCCTCATACTTATTGCATAATATCTTGACACCTTATTCTAGCTTCCTACAAGACAGACACTATCTTCATGGTTTTATTTCCTAGAAAAATATACTTTGGGTTGGAATTTTCAGTCTTAACCTTATGCCCTTACAAATATTAATGAATATTTGGCAGTCCACCTAAAAATTGCTAAACAAGTATCCCAAGAATTAGATGTCAGCAATATTATCTTAACAGCAGAAGTCCATCAATATTGAAAAATTAATATTCTCAGGCTTTTCTTTCTTCTTTTTGCCAGTCCTGGGGCTTGAACTCAAGGCATGGACGCTGTCCCTGAGCTTCTTTTGCTCAAGGCTAGCGTTCTACTACTTGAGCCACAGCTCCACTTTCGGCTTTTTCTGTGTATGTGGTACTGAGGAATCCAACCCAGGGCTTTATGCATGCTAAGCAAGCACTCTACCACTGAGCCACCTTCCCAACCCTCTCAGGCTTTTCTTAAAGACATGTAATGGATTTCATATATCCCACTCACTATGTGCAAGACTATAATCATTTTTATTTTCTTAAGGAAAGATGCTTTCACAGCACACATGAAATGCATAATCATCAACAAAATATTACTTCATAAACAGGAAATTAAGTTATATTAATATATACTAATAACTTCACTTAAAATTAATTGTGTTATTCCCCACACACACACCAACAAAAAGCTACATTTTTACTTACAGATACAGGGTTCAACTCAATTGTCTGTGTCAAATGGCGTAATCTGTTTATTAAGCTTACGACGGGATTAAAACATTTCAGTGAGAAGGGGAAAAATAAAATATTCTTTTGTTAAATTAAGTTTGCCATTCAAAGGATTTGTTCATTTGGGCCTTCAAGTTCTACTTTTCAGTGTGCGAGTGCCTGAATGTAATATCTTTGCTTCAAAGGCTTTTGCTTTCAAATTTAACTTTTACTTTGAAAGTAACTGAAAAGAAACTAAGTGTATCAGAACCGTACCTAATCTCCTAGGAGTCAGCATTGCATCAAGTTTATTAAAATTAAACCTTTCTCTTTTTTTTTCTGTCTCTATCCTTCTCAAATAGGCATCTGGTAACAAAAGACAAATCATCTGGGTTGGGATAAAAATAAAAAAAAAAAAAAAAAAAAAAAAAACGGCAATGTTTTTCCTTCTCTGGCTCATTTGGAAAAGTTGCTTTGCTAATTGAGAAAATTTTAATGAATTTAACTTGTATTAACATAAAGGTGATTGCTTCATGGTGACAATGTACTCATTTGAGAAAGTCATTACACTTATGTATTGTGTTTTCATGTAAATACTTTTGCCAAAATGTATTAGCAAGGAATATAATATTATGGTTCATGGTTCATGTAGTCTCTGAAAAGAATAATTGTATAAGTAATCAGTGAAAACAAAGCAAATGTTCCTCTCGGGTTTGTACAATAAAAATGGAATTAAAATTATTCAGGCTCAAAAATGCAAATATAATACATCTCTGCCAGCCAAAAAAAATAAAACTTCCAAAGCAAAACTTGTATATTCAATTTCTCCAAAAGTCTTAGCTTGATTACAAAATCAAACTCATCAAAACATTCATGCATTTTTTCCCAAAGTATTCAAATATTAAAATTATCATTGAATTTTCAGAGTAGGCTCACTGATATTCAGAACACATTCTAGGGAAGTAAAATGCTAATCAGCACAGCTGCAGCAACCAAAATAGTACTTCAATGTGTTAAATGGTAACATAATATTAAATTCACGGTAACCTTAAGAGCAAACAACCAATATTAATTTGAACAGATTAAATCTTGGGAAAGGGCAAAGATTAGAAGTGATCTGAACCTACAACCCAAGGTCTGAGACTCGACCTTGTATTAGACAACAGCACCCCCTACTGGAAGCCTGGACAGGCTAACTGGACAGGCTTGGGGGGTTTTTTTGACTACACAGAGATTTTATTAAAAAAAAAAGGAATCTCCTAGAGCTCTGGGCTCCAGCAGACAGGCAGACCTAGCTGGGAGTCCAAGGGTATCAGCAGTCCCAGAATCATTTTTTTTCTATGTGAAATTGTAATTATCGGAAAAGGATGAAACACTGGATACCAGAAAAAGGCAACGAGTAACAGTAGGTAAAAGAGAAACAGTAATGACTGATGTGTGAGAAGAGGGAGTTAGTGTTTAATTATGTTGATAAATGTTTCATATACCTGTTAGCAATTTGTGTGTATTTGTGTATGTGTGTGCGTGTGTGTGTGTGTGTGTGTGTGTGTGTGTGCGTGTGCATGCACACGTACTGGTACTAGGACTTGAAGTCAGGTCCTAGGCATTTTGCCTTTGATTTCTCTCTTAAAGCTGGCACTCTAACACTTGTGTCACAACTCCATCCACATCCTACTCTTAGTGCTTAATTGGAGATAAGAGTGTCACAGATCCTCCTGCCTGAGCTGGCTTTGAACCTAGATCCTAAGATCTCTGTCTCCTGAGTAGCTAGGATTATAGGTATGAGCCACTGGTGCCTGGCTCTTTTTTGTTTCTTAATTTCTGCTCATGCTTTCTTTGTGTTTAGACCGGAGTGTTGCCTCCTCCAAGGATTCTTTGGTGATAACCTTCACTCAAATCAGTACTTCTCACTATAAATAATTTTATAATTCAGTACTTAATTTGAATGAGGTGGCAGGAGAATGCTCTGTGGGGCAGC
Source organism: Dipodomys spectabilis (assembly GCF_019054845.1). NCBI lineage: Eukaryota > Metazoa > Chordata > Mammalia > Rodentia > Heteromyidae > Dipodomys > Dipodomys spectabilis. The sequence continues at coordinate 2,758,883 of NW_024870750.1, forward strand.
CACTAGGAGTAAAGGGCAATGAAGGGGACTTGGTTTCACTCCTCTTCCTTCATGCTTGCATATACATTTGCAATAAACTCACTATTGAGGGAGGGAACGTGAACTGAGCCTTGTGCTCACAAAGCAGGTAATCTACCACCTCAGCCATGCCCTCAGACATTCCCCACCACCCCCCCTTTGGGGGTTTTTACTTTTTTAGTAGGGTTTTTTTGTATGTTGGATTTCTGTTTTGGGGTTTTAATTGGAGTTTTGGGGGGTGGTTGGGGGTGCTGTTCTAGAACCATGATCTTTCCAAGCTCCATCTCCCAAGTAACTGGAATTACAGGCATAAGATACCATATCAGGGGGCTGGGAAGGTGGCTCAGTGGTAGAGCACTTGCCTTACATGCATGAGGCCCTGGGTTCAATTCCTCAGCACCACATAAGCAGAAGAAGCCGGAAGTGGCTCTGTGGCTCAAGTGATAGAGCAGTAGCCTTGAGCTGAAGAGCTGAGGGACAGCACCCAGGCCCAGAGATCAGGCCCCATGACCAACAAAAATAAAAAGATACCATGTCAGGGTAAAGATGTTGGAGAGGCAGAACTATGATAAAAACATCACAGATAAACATTTTAATTACAGTTGATGGATTTAGGGGCCTGGATCTTTGTCTTCCATATAAAGGGAATGCTGATTTTTCCTATGAAATGTACTCCTGGCCATTCCTTTTGCTGCACTCTTACCTCCTTCCTGAGAATCCTGACTTCACAAAGATGTCTGCCTGTTTACTGAAAGCCATTTCCTTCACAAGATTTAACCCTGTTCCAAAGTGATCCTTGGTTGCTGTAAGCTGTTTGGGTGGTCCTATTCCTTTGTTTGGATTGACTTGGCCATGGGCCTGCACTTCTCTTCCGGGCCATAAGATGTAAGGGAGAGTCTGATTGTGGCTTTGATGAAGGGCTACTTGTAGTTCCCTATTGGACTGAGGCCTCCTTATTTTTTAGCAGTAGAAAGTTGAACTGGGCACAGGGAGATCTAAAATAAAGAATGCCTCCCTTTTTTTTGTTATCCATTGTGGCTTGATCAGCTCTGGCTCCTGGGATAAACACAGACATGATATGAGAGATCACTGCTGATGAGTTCTCTTTGCCCACTCTAGTTTTCTTCATTCTTCTATGCGGAATATGGATTTGATGGTGAATGGCCTTGTGAATAGGGATCATGTATGTCAAAACAGAAGAGAAGAACCAGGTGCTGGTGGCTCACACCTTGTAAGCCTAGCTACTGAAGAGGCTGAGATCTGAGAATCATGGGTGGAAGCCAGCCTGGGCAGAAAGTCTCTATGAGACTCTTATCTCCAATTAACTACTCAAAAACTGGAAATGGCACTATGGCTCAAGTGGTAGAGCATTAGCCTTGAGCACGAAGAGGTTCAGGGACAGTGCCTAGGCTTTGAGTTCAAGCTCCACAATCGACGGAGAGAGAGAGAGAGAGAGACAGAGAGGGAGACTTTAGGTTTTCTGACATTTACAAATCAAATCGAAAACTAAGTAATATAAGGAAAGAAAGCCCATTTTCTGCCTTTAGGCTCTTGCTGAGGCCACAGCCAAACCTAACCATGGACAGGTGAAGTCAACCAATCCTGGAACTAACTTCCGATGGCTTTTTTTTATTATGTAAGAAAATATACTTTGTTATTGGCTAAGCTATTGAGTTGGTAAATTCTGTTTGTTGCAGAGAAAGCAGCTGGAAGCAGCTCTTACAGGGTTTAATGATTGAAACTACATGTTCCTCCAGGAAAGACTCGGCTAGCCAAAGATCTGGAAGTGGTATTAAGTATGATGGTTAACCAAGGTATGTGATAAAACACTTAGCAAATAGAAAACAGAATTCCACCAGTCCACAATAACCATGATGATAATGTTGGCTTTATAGTATTTTTTAAATGTATTATTATGCAACTACTTCTATGTTTCCATATAAGTAATTAATCTACCTTTATCTTCCATTGAATAGAGATTAAACTCTGGCCAGATGTGGTGATTCAACCTATAATCCTAGCTATTTGAGCAGTGAAAATCCAGAGGTTTGCAGTTCAAACCCAGTCTCAACAAAATGCTTCTAAGACCTCATCTGAACCAATAAAAAGCTGAGTGCATGGCACATACCTGTCATCACAGGAACACAGAAAGCATAAATAGGAAGAATAAGTCTGGTCCCCATAATACACTGAAACATAAATGAGAAAATTTGTTTTTTTTAAAAAAAAAGAGCAAAGGAGAGGGTGGGGGAGATGGGAAAGGATTGTAAGGGGAAACAAAGGAGGAGGCAACAATGCTTGATAAGAAATGTACTCATTATCTTGCCCATGTAATTGTAACCCCTCTGTAAGGTATTTTCACAATAAAGTGTATACATATACATAAATATGTAAATAAAAATACAAAATAAATAAAACAGCAAAGCAAAAAGGGTTGGGGGGGGATGGCTCAAGTGGTAGAGTACCTACTTGGCAAACACAGGCCCAGTATTGTAAAACAAGGTTGACAAGAAATTTATGTAACTTATGTAACTGAAACCCCTCTGTACACTTATGTAACTGAAACCCCTCTGTGCATCACCTTGACAAAAAAAAAAACTCAAGCAAACAAACACAATAGAAACAAAATACTCTGGAGAAGCTATAAGAAGCAACTTCCTTGGAAAGAAACATAGGTCCCATGGTTTCCCTTATTTGCAATATCTAGTATAGGTATGAGTCAAGCGGAAAAAGTCAAATAATGTGATGTTAGGAAAACGAAACCTCAAATATGTATTTTAATGTTTTTGTTTCTTTCATGCATGTGTTTCTAACGCATTTATAATATTATCTCTTTGTTGCTTTGTATGTCCCTCCCCCACAGTGTAACCCCCGCTTTCACTATATTTGATGCCAGTATAACATGTGGAGGAGATGGGGACAAACAAGTCGTTTAAGGATTCAGGTGGACCTGTTGCAACAATGAGAAGTACAAAATGTCATATCAAAACCAGCTTTACAATGTCGGGGGGGGGGGGGGGGGAGGGGGGGTATGTTTGGGTGGGAGGGAGGGGGGAGGCTGGGAAGGGAGGTGAAGGGTAAACAAAGGAGGAGGCTGCAATGCTTGGTAAGAAATGTATGCATTATCCTGCCCATGTAATTGTAACCCCTCTGTACAGTATGTTCTCAAATAAAATAAAATTAAATTAAAAAAAAAAAAAAAAAAAAAGAAGCAACTTCCTTGGAATTGAGGAAAGTACATTGAAAACTTATAGCCACAATGGCAGTGAGTTCAGGGAATTACTGACAAGTTTCTGACTCTTATGAACCCATTCTCATCTTGTGTAGTGATCATGTCAGTGGTGGTGACTTTTTATTTTTAGTGCCTGTCCTGGGACTTGAACTCAAGGCCTGGATGCTGTCCCTGAGATTTTGTTTTGTTTTGTTTTTGCTCAAGGATGCTCTACCACTCAAGCCACAGCTCTACTTGTAGCTTTTTGGGTTTAGTGAAGATAAGAGTCTCACAGATTTTCCTGCTGGGCTGGCTTCCAACTGTGATCCTCAAATCTCAGCTTCCTGAGTAGCTAGGGATTACAGGTGTGAGCCACCAGTGCCTATCAGTGGTGGTGATTTTTTCTGGGGAATTTCTTTTTCAAGTTAGATTTTTTTTAGCTATTTTGCTTCTTGGACTTCTAACTTTTACTACAAGGTAGATGATATCAGAGAACTGCTGACAAACTCTTTCTGGCCAGGGTCTGTAATGAGAAACCACTAAACCAGGAGGAATCTGTTTTTCTTTTCTGTTTTTGTTTTTTTAATCTCTGAAGTGAGGCCAGTCATGGATTGGTGTCATAGGACACAGAACAGAGTGCAGAGGGAGCCTTACTATTTGCCCTTGTTTGTTTTCAGAGCTAATGTAGGATACAGAGTCTCCTGCATGCTAAGCACTCCCACTACCCCTAGTTCCCCCCTCCCACTGGTTTATACTGGGTATGGGCCAGACCTGTGGTAGTGGGGACTTCTTTACACTCAGGGCTGGACCCCATTTCTTTTGTCCAGAGGAGACAAGAAAAGAGACTTTGGGGGCAGGAAATTATGGAGGAAATCTGAGAGGAAAGATTTTGAGAATGAATGCAATTCTGTGAGTGAACTAGTTGTATACGAAGGAATGTATCAAAAAAAAGACAAAGGAAGGAGGAAAGGAAGGAAGGAAGGAAGGAAGGAAGGAAGGAAGGCAGGCAGGCAGGCAAGTAGGCAAAAACCAAGCAAAGTAGAAAGCAAATGGAAATGTTTAGAACCTTAACACATAACTGAAATTTTAGGATCTTACTGGATAAGATTAGTAGCAAAATTAAGATGATAGAGAAAAGAGCTAAACCCTTGAAGCTAGATCAAGGAACAAATATATTCTCCAATTGGAAGAAGTGACTCCATTGTCCTCAGTAGGAAATTTCATGCAAACTGAAAAGCTTGTTACTCTTCACTTCTGGGAAATAGGGGGAAAAATCCAGAATTCATCTTCAGCCTTAGGGAAGTTGAGAATAGAGGCTGTCTACTTTCTATGCTATCTTCCTGGACTTGACCTGTTGCTGCTGCTCTCTGGTTTTTCTGGATCACTCTGCAAGATGGCCATGTCATGAAAAGTGAAAAGGTGAACACTGTAGGAAAAGATTATGCTTTATATTAAAAAAAAAATAACTAATAGTTAAAACCTAAACTTAGTATTTAAAATGTTTCCTCTTTCACTAAACAGGTATGTCCTTCTCTCTCTTCTCTCTACCCCCCCATCCCTCTCACCTTCCTCCTCCCTTATCTTCTCTCTATTCCTCCCCTTTCCCTCTCCCTCTCTTCTGCTCCTTCTCCCTCTTCCATTTCCCTCCCTTTCTACCTTGCTCCTTCCCTCTTTCCCTCTCCTCTTCCCTTCCTTTGTGTATTCTCTGGATGCACTTAAATCCCTGTTTGAGCAAATTTTGTTGTTAAATTGTATTGGCCTCCTTTAGTTTTGCATCTTTTTTAAAACTTTTCTTGGATTTACCTTCTAATCTATTTAATTACAAGTATTAGATATCTTGCTAGGCCTCTTAAAATTGTATGCCTTTGGGGTAAGACTATAGCTCAGCAACCAAGCACTTGCCTAGCGTGCATAAGACCATGGGTTTGATTTCCCAGCACTGCAAAAGAAAAACAAATTGTATCTCTTAAAACAGATTTTTATTCTCCATTTTAAACAAGACACCTAGCAATACCCATATCATCTAAAACATTTATCTGAAATGATTAACATTAGCAGCTATTTCTCAGTGTTGGTAGCAACTGTACCCCAGCTTGCCATTTTCATTACACCCCACATTCAGCCAATCTGGCCTCAGAACCAACAACAACATTTTGATCTCTTGTTTTCTTCTGTCTACCAGAAGGGCACAGAAACAAAACACTTGGCTGTTGAGTATAAGAAGCAAGTCTGGCTGAGATTACCATCCCTGGGCTGTTTTCTCCCATCTGTCCATCTAAGAGTTCTTGAGATTTGATGCCAGGCCCAACTCAAAGCTAGCCATGATGTTCTCACACTCACTGCAAATGGAAAATGAGTGCCAAGAGGAATAAAAACAGAGAATAATACTGAGTAAGATGGAAGACCCTGCATAAGGGTCTTCTTGGCAGTAAAGTGGTCATGGATCTCAGAAAAGTGCTCAGTCTATGTGAGAAGTCCAGGCTACTCCTTGGAAAGCTGATCTCCTTTCTCTTGAATTAACCTGATCATCACAGCTTCCTTTTCTCTTGTGTATGGGTTCTGTGGCTTGAACTCGGGGCCTGGACACTGTCCCTGAACTTCTTTTTGCTCAAGGCTAGTGCTGTACCACTTGAGCCACAGCGCCACTTCCGTCTTTTTGTGTCCTTTAATGGAGATAAACAGTCTCATGGCCTTTCCGGCCTGGACTAGCTTCAAATCATGATCCTCAGATCTCAGCCTCCTAAGTAGCTGAGATTGATTACAGATGAGAGCCACCAGTGCCCTAGAGGCTTGGTTTCTTTTCAAGGGACAACTGTGAAGTATTTTTCTATGTGCTGATCGCATACCTTGATTGAAAATAAAATCAAAATAAAAGTATTTTCAATGTTTTATTATGTAAACATTATTGGGCTGCGTACTTCAGCTGTGTTGTTTTTTAATGGTACTAGATTTTTTTGTGTTGTGTTAGTTATTCTTGAGATAGAATCTCACTTTGTACTAGGGCCAACATGAACTAAAATTCCCTTGATGCCTCTCTTTTTCGCTGGTTCTCAGGTGCATGTCACTGCACTAAGCCTTTGGTTGAAATGGAATCTTGTGAACTCTTTAAACCCAGGCTTGCCTTTATCCATAATCTCTTTCTCTTCACCTCCCAAGTAGCTAGGATTGTATAAACCAATATGCCCAGTTAGTACCTTTACCATTTACGTTTGTTTTAAATAAACATTGTACACCAGGCATTGGTGGCTCATGCCTGTCATCCAAGCTACTGAGGAAGCTGGAATTGAAGGCAGACTGGGCAGGAAGGTCCATGAGAAAGACTCTTATTTCTAATTAACCACCAAAAATCCAGAAGTAAGACTGTGGCTCAAGTGGTAGAGTGATAAACAAAGCTCAGGGAAAGCACTCAAGCCCTAGGACTGGCACACAACAAACAAAAAATGATTGTATGTATAATAGATCCATTTAGAAAATTCTGACACTTAAACCATGCACATTCCTTTATATTTCATTACTTGTAATTTTCTATGAAAGGTGTGAAATAGGTTTTGTTGACACAAAGCATAGGTTTTTAAATGTATTTAATACCTGGACAAATCTGGATATTTATGATATAGGAATCTATATACAGATAGTTGAACTATTTATAAGCTTCAGACAGCAAGCTAAAGAGTATTAAAAGTTTTACAAAGATTAGCTATATCTTGATGTTGATGCCAAGGTGATACCTTTGTGTTGAGCATAAACATTTCTCTTTCTAGTTTTCTGGACTAGGCAGGTGAGACACTGTTCACAAACAAATCAAACTAAAGCATGTCCAGCAAGAATAAAAATGCAGAAGAATGGATACTGTTGGAAAGCTTTAGCAGTACATTCATGCTGACAAACTATAACAAAGTGTTTGAAATGTATGTTGTGATCGAGAAGTTGGGTGTAAATGAAAAGCTAGGTAGCTAAATAGACACAGCTTAGAGCATTAGAAAGGAGAAGGGGACGCTTCAAATCCTGTGCAAAGGGCAGAAAGCCCAAGGGAGGGTACATTCAGGGACACTGAGTTGTCACCTTGCAGAAACATCCATCTCCCTTATCACCCCATGGTGCTTTTCTACCACACATCAAACACCAGACGCACAGCCAGCTGTCAGAAAATATTGTCTTCTTGCGTCCTCAACAGGAGTGTAGTGTGTGGAAGGTACCATTTTAGAGTCTTGTACTTTCATGTGAGAAGTGCTTGTAAGGCAGCAGGAACTCGGGGCAGGGGTTACATGTTAGAAAAATGTCCAGAAACATCAAACACCATGTTCTCTGCAAAAAAAGGTAGGCACTGGCTTTAGCTACTGATTTGTTTGGCTCAAGCTGAGTCAAACCAAACACAAAGAATAAACAAAAGTCTGCACACGACTGGCAGTCACCACGGGGGATGCCAAACCAACACAGGCTCACTCCGAACATTGTTCTCGCCCTGTGGAAGAGCTGCTGCACCTGCGGCCAGTTGAAGCTTGGCCGCTTCTCTTCCTCTGGACTTCTGGAAAATTCTCTGTGGCAAGAAGACAGGGATGGACTCATTGAAGCTCTGAATGTGTTTGGTGCTTATTCGTAGGAAGGTTTTGATTTGTCATTCTTCATGGGTTTTAATCCAAGTATTTTTTAAGGAACTATAAAATGTGATACAATACAATTATTAAAAAATAATTTCTCCTTCAATAATTCAGTCCCAATACAGTCTGTCCTTCCAGGGAGAGTATGGAATTAGCCACTTGCCTTCTTGGACAACCCCTAATGAATCTCTGTTTTTAAGTATACATTTTCTGTTTAATATAAAATCTTACAGACCAATGTCTTGAGCATCTTCTGCTAGTTGTAAAATGGTATGTCAGCTTTTTAAAAAAAAAAAAAGTACTTGCTTCTTAAAAAAAATTCTTTCCTTTGATATTATGAATGTCAAAGATTAGGGGAAAAATTATCAATCTTAAGAACTGCCACCCCATAGGGTTAATTTCTTACATGAGCATATAATACACACACACACACACACACACACACACACACACACACACACACACACACACACATATACGTTGGGGGTTTTTGCTTTTTTTTTTTTTTTTTGTCAGTTATGGGGCTTGAAATCTGAGCCTGAACGCTGTCCCTCAGCTCTTCAGCTCAAGGCTAGTTCTCTACCACTAGAGCCACTGCATCACTTCTGGTTTTCTGAGAGGTTTATTGGAGATAAGAATCACATGGACTTTCATGCCCTGCTGGCTGTGAACTGCAAACCTCAGATCTCAGGCTCCTGAGTAACTAGGATTACAGGCATAAGCCACCATTGCCCGGCATATATTGGTTTTTTGATGCTGGTCCTGGAGTTTGAACTCAAGGTATAAATGCTAGGCACTGTCCCTGAGCTTTTATGCTCAAAGTAAGCATTCTATCACTTGATACAAGCCCTACCTCCAACTATTTGGTTGTTAATTGGAGATAAGAGTCATATATACTTTCCTGCCTAGGCTGGCTTTGAACCACGATCCTTAGATCTTAGCCTCCTGAGTGGCTAGGATTACAGGCATGAGCCACCAGTGCCTAGCTTAAATGAACATTTCTTAAACAGGGCTAGAACGTTCTTTTAGAAGGAACTACCCCTTACTCTTTCTATTTTATAGAAAAAGCATTAAAGCAGCTTCATGATACCTGCAGAGCTCTATCACGCAGTGGGAAACATGAGAAAACCACCAAATTAAATTATTTGGTGGGCATTATGCTGTCATTCAGGAACAGCATAGATTCTCAGTCCTTCGTAGGATATGACTTTGGGGGAAAGGACATCTTTTTACATTTACTCTTTTGTATTTTTCTTGTGTTGCCTATAGGATAAGATTATTGACCTGTTTGCAGCTCACTGGGATTCTGTACATTTCTACGTCAAGGTTTCCTTGAGCAAGAGAGGTCTAGGAGTGGCTGAAGCACTGAGTACATGGAAAAAACAAACAAACAAAAGATACTAAGAGTCTCTTAGGCTTTCTTTCCTATTTGTAGTTATGTAGTTTGAAGATTCTTGTTTTAGACAAGTATCTGTCTATTTTTACACAAGTACATGGCTTTTTGTTATGTTCACAAAATGCTCTCTCCAAAAGCCAACCGACCTTCAAATATCTTCGAGAGTGAAAAAGGCAAACAATAGTGCCATTGTTCATGTATAAGGTACAGAGAACCTCCCAATGTTTGCTCTAATCTGCTAATACCCTGTGGCAGGTGGGAACAGTAAAAAGAATTCCCACAAGAACCATTTTCTCGGTTGAAACAAGATGGAAATGGAACTGGATTAAGTTCAAATATCATCTGTGACTGTAACAAATAAAGACATTAAAGATGTTTCTAATTCTATGGCAACTACAACTATTACTACCTCTTAAAATCCAACCCTGTAGCCTGCTCCCACAACTTATGAAAATACAGCACAACAGGATCAGCAACATCACGATTTCACAGCAGACCCACTAATCCACAAATTTTTAGTAATCACCAATCTTTAAAAAGAAGCAAGTACAAATGACACAGTAAATGTTTAATTCATAGTCAGCCAAATAATACCACCATACGGGTCATCACAACCACCACAGGGAAACAACCACCTCTGGAAGATTCAAGTCCAATTACAGGCCACTACCATTGCTATGGAAATCTGCAACAGAACGATGAGCAGACTTCTGTGTATGACATCACCATGAAGACTGCAAATAGAGAATGCACAAATCTTGAACAACAGGAGTCAGAACACGGGTGGATGGGATTATAAATTTGTATAACTTGTACATAAAAGAATCAATTGGATTTGATAAGTTTGGTAATTTTAAACTAACAGTTAACACTGCCTCTTTCAATAAAAAACATCATCACAAAGGTAAGTAAGACTCTAGTTTTGGCAGAGGAACAAAGGAAAAGCAGAACAAAGGCACACAAAAATAAAATAAGACATATTAGCAGCTGGAGAAGTCTTTGGTTTTATATAACCTGACATTTTAATGACAACAGAAGTCTTTTTTTTTTTTTTTTTGGCTAGTCCTGGGGCTTGACCTCAGGGCATGGGCACTGTCCCTGAGCTTCTTTTGCTCAAGGATAGCACTCTACCACTTGAGCCACAGCACCACTTCCAGAAGATCATATTTCTAGGAGGTTTCTATGCTAGCCAATTACTGGTAAGTCTATACTATTATACATTTGTACCTTCTACCAAAAAGCAGCTGTAGTAAAACATACAAGGATAAAATATGCTTCTGTTACCTCAAAAGAAATCAGTCAGGCACCAGTGGCTTCTGCTTATAATACTACTCAGGAGGCTGAGATGTAAGGATTGACATTTGAAGCTTGCCTGGGCAGCAAAGTTCATGAGACCTTAACTCCGATTAACCAGCAAAAATCTAGAAGTGGAGCTGTGGCTCAAGTTGTAAAGCACCAGCTTTGGGTGAAAAAAGCTAAGAATCAGCAACTAGGCCCTGAGTTCAAGTCCCAGCATCAACATGAAAGGAAAAGAGGAAGGAAAGAAGAAATGAGGAGGGAAGGAAGGAAAGAAAGGTGGAGGAATAAAAGAAGGAAGGAAGGAAGGAAGGAAGGAAGGAATCAGACTAGTTATAAAGGACATATGATTGATTTTAAACTTGCTTCTCATTAAATCTTTCTTTGTGGGGGGGGGGGGGGGGGGGTCAGGTCGTGGGGCCTGAACTCTGGGCCTGGGCGCTGTCCCTCAGTTCTTCAGCTCAAGGCTAGCACTCTACCACTTGAGCCACAGTGCTACTTCCGGCTTTTTTCTTTTTGCTTATGTGGTGCTGAGGAATCGAACCTAGGGCCTCATGCATGCAAGGCAAGCGCTCTACCACTGAGCCACCTTCCCAGCCCCTCTCATTAAATCTTTATCTCTGTTTTATTATGTTCTGAATGAAACGTACAGATTAGGGCTGGCAATGTAGCTTAGTGGTAGAAAGTCTGCCTAACCTGTGGAAGGTGAGATTCCCAAAACAACAACAACAACAAAGTACAAATTAGAAAAACAGAAAGTAGCCTGAGTGGTACAATATTATCTTACAACAAAATAATATGATCATGATTATGTGCAGAACTAAAACTGTTAAGTTTGTAATTTAAGTTTAAAAAAGAAAAGTGTAAGTAATAGTCAAGTTGTGATCTCTGTCTAAGTGCCAATCAATGGATGAGTGTATGTATACTTTGAAATACTATTCAGACATAAAGAAGAATGAAATCATGTCTTTTCACAACATGGCAGCTGGCTTCTTATGATCAGTGGAAAATTTATTTCTGGCCTCTGAGACAATCTTATCTAATGAAACATAATGTAGCAATGGCATCTCCCCACTTACCCAAAGGGGCAACATCAGTGTTCTATTGGCGCAGATTTATACACACACTCAATCTAGTTTTGTGCAAAGGCTCACAGAGATGACCATCTCTCCACCATCCTCAGGAACAAATTCACCATTTAGAAAAATGTTCCCGTGGTCTACCTCCCAAAGAAAGAAGTACAAGCTTAATTGAGAGGTTATTTTTTTGTGTTATTTTTTCTTTTTTTTTTTTCAGTTGTGGGGCTCAAACTCAGGGTCTGGGTGCTATCGCTGAGCTTTTTCACTCAAGGTTAGCACTCTGCCACTTTGAGTCACAGTGCTACTTCCTCAATAGTTAATTTTTAAAATGGTTTTCTATCTATTCTATAAAAATTACTGGGTATTTTGTACATAATTCCAGGCAGGCTACCTAGCGTAATTTATTATACCATCCCTGTATCTCAGGAAAATAAACGAGGCCATTATTTACTATAAAACATCTGTCTCTGAAGATATCTCCTGAAGTGAAAGAACTAAATAATGGAAACCGTGACTTGGAAAATCAGTATTTAAAAGTTCAGTCAGTCAGTTATATAAGGCCTATTGCTTTGGCTTACCTTAGAGAGAAACGCATGTGTCTTTTTTTTTTTTTAAGTCAGTCTTAATACTTTGTTCAACTCTGAGATTTTCTTCACCTTACTACTTTCCTTAAAAATAAAAGTATAAGAATAATCTTATGTATCAGACTATGTAAATTTCCTAGTTTGATTCTATATTGGGCCCCATCTTATCTTTTTTCTAATTTATAAAAATATAGAGACCAAAATACATAATTTCTACCACATTTGCACGTTTTGTGGGGTTTTTATTGCTGCTGGGGTTTTTTTTGTTTTGTTTTTTTGTTTTTAATTTTGCTGGTTGAGGGGCTTGAACTCAGGGCCTGGGAATTGTTGCTGAGCTCTTTCATTCAAGTCAGTGCTCTACCACTTTGAGCTATTGCTCCACTTCTAGTTTTCTGGTGGTTAATTGGAGATAAGAGTCTAATGGATTTTAATGCCTGGGCTGGCTTCCAACCACAATCTTCAGATCTTAGCCTCTTGAGTAGCTAGGATTACAGGCATGATCCACCACCACCCACTACACATGCATTTATTTCCAGGTGAGAAACAAAACAGTTTTGCTGAGAAAATTATCAGAAAGACAAAGTACATCTCAGTTGTGATTGCCTTAAAATTAATATCCTTTTATTTGTACAAGCAGTATTTGAAATCATTAAGATGGGACCCTAGTCATTTGGGTTAAATTAGAGCTCATTCATAAATACTTTAGATTATTTGAACAAATCGTTTCAATAATTTCCATTTCAACCTCTTGTAAGTATAATAATACCTCATAATCATCGTTACTGGATGCTATGATTTTTTTTTGAAGAACATATTTTCGGAAAAAAGCTTCAAGATTCTTAGGTATCTAATATGAGTGAAAAATACTACTTACAAAAGTAGCATTTGTCAAGAGGTAAGTATTTATCAGATAAAAATATGTTTCATGAATATCAGGAAGCAGAAATTTGTTTTGAATTGGGGGGGGGGGCTTTCATGGGAAGAGAGAGAATGAATGGAAAGGGGAATTGTAGATGAAAAATAATACTGAGCATACGTATATGAGAAAGGAAGTGAGAATCAGTGTGATTGGTGGAGGAACAAGTATAAGTGGGAGGGGGAAAATGATGGAAAAGAAGACTCTGGACACATAAATGGACGTGTGAAATATTAACCCACCTCACGCAACCATTTGTAGACAAAAAATAAAATTAAAAAAATATTTGATCCTTGACTGCATTGTATATCCGACAAAATTAAGAAGAGTGAAGGAAGGGCTGGGGAGGGGAGGGATGGGTGAGAATGTTGAAAGGGGTGATATTGACCAAGATATATTGCATTTTCAGCACCTGTGGCTTATACCTGTAATCCTAGCTACTCAGGAAGCTGAGATCTGAAGATCATGGTTCAAAGCAGACTGGTCAGGAAAGTCCATGAAATTTGTATCTCTAATTAACCCCTAGAAAACTGGAAGGGGTACTGTGGTTCAAATAGGTAGCATGCGAGCTTTGAGTGAAAAAGCTCAGGAACAGGGCCAAGACCTAAGTTCAAGCCCCGTGACCACCACCACCAACAATAACAACAACAACAACAACAACAAAATGGTACAGTATATTCATAAACTGCTTTGTTAAATGACAACTCCTTTGTACCACTATTTCAAGATGATTTTTTAAAAATTGAAAAACATCTTGTTAATCATTCCTGTGTGAATAGTGTGAATAATTCCAGAGTAACACAGTACTTCATAAAGCAAAGTCTAAGCCTTCAACACATACTGAAGAGACGAAAAGCAGAGGACTTAGTTTAAATGTCTGAATCCTGAGGACTCTTTTTATTCATTTCATGTAGCATTCAAAACATGTCAATGCCATAGGTTCTACTGTTGATCTTTTCTGGAATTTCCCAAATGGAAAACACACCAGAGGAGCAAAATTCAGTTAAGAACCGGTTTCTGAGAGAACCATGGATGTGTCTGGTCATGTTAAACCTGCATGCTCAGACCATTCCACCTCCCCACAAATCACCCAGTTGTCCTGGGGACAGTGTTTCCATGGCTATCAGCTGCCACTTCTCTGCTCCGGCAGCCTATCAGACAAAAACCCTCTGCCAGTTCCAACTAAATAGTATGCTTGCAGAACCATGTCATTACCTTGCATACTTCAATTTCCAAAGAGTTGGCTGATAGCTAAAATAACAGCACATTTTTCATGTTGTCAATGTTATCATTTCTGATGGATTTTTTTTCATCCCTTGCCCCACAATGCACATCCCATTGGCTTTTATCCGCATCTCTCTTAAATGGCTAAGGAGATCTGTGATATGTAACGAAATCACTTCTTTTCCTTGAATGTTCTTTAAGACAAGCCCCTGCAAAGACAAACAGCCAGCTCAAAGTATGCCACTGGATGATCAGGCCAGAGGCAGCCAATGTGGAGAAATACCCGCCACTAAAGGGAAAAGTCCAGCTTTTCAGAGCCAGTAGGATAGAACCGTCTCAAGGTAACACACAGCACTAGCAGATGTTAAGCCTGAGGTCATTGCCGGAGGATGGATTCCAAATCAGCAATGCCAGGACTTCCTCAACTTTGCCAGAAAATTTTGGCCTTTCCATTCTGCCTGGTGTATTCTCCTTGAAAAAAAAAAAAAAATCACTTGAGTTTAAATCAGAAACTAAAAGGAATTCTACATTCACAATGCTTTCAACTGTGTCTCATAGCTTTAAGAGGTTAGTTTTCTTTATGTTCAAGCGTTATTATCATGAGTGTTCAGCAAGGTAAAAGATGTCTTTTGAAAAATTAAGTTTCCCTTTCAGAAGGGCATCATGAAGCATGTCAATTATCAGTCTTCTTAAAAATGAGAAGTTTTTTTTTCTACATTTCAGGCATTTTTTTTTAAAGCTAATGGTTTTTAGTATGTGCCTGCAGCTATTTCTGTTGCATTCATTAAATCGGCATTAATAAGTCATTTCTACTTTCAAGGTATTATAAACTGTCATGCTCTTCACAGGCTATTTTTATATATCACAGGAAATGAAAGTTCCAATTTGCAATAAGTACTTTCTTTACTCATGCTCAGAGTCAAATCCTGCTTATAAAGAGGTATAAGTAGAACTTTCTTAGTCATGTTGAATTATGCATTGACATAAATAATATTGGAGGGTGAGAAATAAATTGTACTGATTCATGTAACTAAGAGTAATTTGATGAGGGATGTGGTAAGACAGGATTTACTTGAAATCTCCATTATTAGTTAAAATATTGATCACATGCTATCATACTTGAAATATCAAGTATGACAACATTTTCCCTGCAACCATTTCAATATAAATAAAACATAAATAAATAAAATATAAACATAAGTAATAAGCTAGGAGCTGGTGGCTCACGCCTGCAATCCTAGTGACTCAGGAGGCTGAGATCTGAGGATCATGCTTCAAAGCCAGGCTGGGCAGGAAAGTCCATGAGACTCTTATCCCTAACTTACCACCAGAAAACCAGAAGTGGAGTTGTGGCTAAAAGTGGTAGAGTGCTGGCCTCAAGGACAGTGCTCAGTCCCTGAGTTCAAGCTCCACGGCCAACAAATAAAAGAAAATAAAAAATAAATAAAGCCTAAATGATAATCCTGTGTTTAACCTCCTAATGTTTTGAGTTGTTGTCTGGCAAAACAACTCTTTCATATTTCCCTGGACATGAATCTGAGTCACCAGAATTTGGAATGCCAGTTTAGAAAGAGCATCAATAAGCAACTCAGCTTCACAAAGCTAGCAATATTTTGCTTAAAGGAGCTTTTTAACCTTCCTAAATCCAAACAGTCCTATAAATTATGATTATTTTTCCCTGGTAAAGACAAGTAGAGGTCCAGCATTCATATTCTTTAAATCAATTAGCTCCATACATCTTGTGTATAGAGTGTTTAAGTGAGTGTATAAGAGGCAAGTGACTCAGCTCAGAATGTACAAGAGGCAAGTGACTCAGCTCAGAATGTACTTTAATCCACAGGTTTCATGGGGGTCTGCTACTATGTTTCTTTCTTTCTCTCTCAAAGTTTTCTGAAGAAAAGGAGAAAGTAACTCAGTACTGTATCATTGGATACTTTACAGATTAATCAAGTATGAATTTATTAAGTACTTTTTATGTACCAGGCACTGTGTTAAATTCTAGGGGTGTAGCAATGAGCTAAATACTCAATTCTTACAACAACCATATCATGTACATATTATTAATTTGCACATTACAATTAAAATAATGATACTTGATTCATTTCTAACCTATATAAGATGTAAACAATTTAATCTTTTTATTGTACATTAAAAAAAATGAAAGTCTACTACATTTATCTCCTTCCAAGAAAAGAAAATGTGGATTTCTTCCCTATAATATTGTGATAGCCACTACATTATCTGATATTTTAAAATAGCAATATATGTATCTAGATCTTGACAAAATCCTCCAAATTAAACCAGTGAAAATTTGATAACACAAGTAAAAGAAATTGACACTGGCCAGGTGCTGATGGTTCATGCCTGTAATCCTAGCCACTCAGGAGGCTGAGATCTGAGAACTGAGGTTCTAATCCAGCCCAGGCAGGAAAGTCTGTAAGACTCTTATCTCCAATTAACCACCAGAAAACTGCAAGTGGAGTTCAAAGTGGAAGAATGCTACCCATGAGCAAAAAAGGCTCAGGGACAGCGCCCAGGACCAGAGTTCAAGCACCGTGACTAACAACAACAACAACAACCAGAAAGAAAGAAAGAAAGAAAGAAAGAAAGAAAGAAAGAAAGAAAGAAAGAAAGAAAGAAAGAAAGAAAGAAAGAAAGAAAGAAAGAAAGAAAGAAAGAAAGAAAGAAAGAAAGAAAGAAAGAAAGAAATTGATACAGAATTTCAATTGCAAAAATAAAAGGCCCCACAGAATGAACCCTAATAAAAACCCATAGACTTTACAAATAAAGAATCTGAATAGCCAATAGGCACATGAAAAATATAGTATTATTACTCATCAGGGAAATCAAAACCACAATGAGAACTTAACACACACTAGGACTTCAGCAATAAGAGAGACAGATACAAGTGTTGGTCAGGATACAGAGAAAGTGGGACATTCCTGCTATAAAAGGTGTAGCCTTCCATATGTTTTGAGGTTCTTCAAAAAGTTAAACATAAAAGCCAGAAGCCAGTGTTCATGTCTGTAATCCTTGCTACTTAAGAGGCTGAGATCTGCATATTACAGTTCAAAGCCAGCCAAGGCAGGAAAGTCTGTGAGACTCCTATCTCCACTAAACCAAAAGCTGCAAGTAGAACTGTGGCTCAAGTGGTAGATCACTAGTCTTGAGCAAAAACAGCTCAGGGATAGCACCCAAGTCCTGAGTCCAAACCTCAGGACTGGCACACATACAAAACATATTAAACATAGAATATCATTAAACCAGTAATTCTACTTGGAGAAATACACAAAATCTACTCTGATATAAAGTGAATCTTAAAGGGAATTAAAAAAAAATATTTGTACAAGAATATTCATAGCATCACTTTCACAATACCCAAAGGGTAGAAAGAAATGTCCATCATCAATGGATGAATACATAAACAAAATTTAGTGTACTTATTACTTAGCCATAAAAGGAAATGAAGTGCTGATATCTGCTTCAACATGGATAAACTTTGAATATATACTGCCTAACGAAACCAGCAAACAAAGGGCATACATTTTATGGTTTTATTTACCTGCAATGTCCAAACAGAGAATCCTAGAAAGCTGATTGGTGGTTGCAAGGGGCCGAGAGAAAAGGAAAAAAATAATTGCTGATGGATTAGGAATTTCTTTTGAGGGTGAGGGTTATGTTTTAGAATTAAGATGGTGGTGATAATTGCACAACTCAGTATTTTAATTCTATTGTGTATTGTAAATTTCATAGCATATTAATTATATGTCTTTTTTTTTTTTGCCGCTCGTGGGTCCTGAACTCTGGGCCTGGGCACTGTCCCTCAGCTCTTCAGCTCAAGCCTAGCGCTCTACCACTTGAGCCACAGTGCCACTTCCAGCTTTTTCTGCTTATGTGATGCTGAGGAATCGAACCCAGGGCCTTATGCATGCAAGGCAAGCACTCTACCCCTGAGCCACCTTCCCAGCCCCATACGTCAATTTTTAAAAGACATAAGGGAAGTAGATAGGTGACAAAGACCTTAGAAAGAGAAACAGTATGATTTCTGTACCTCTTGATCCCAAACATATCAAACATATCAAGTACAACCAGACTTGGTGTGACACGAGGAGAAACAGCACTTGTAGTTTCATACCAATTCAAATTGGTTTTGAAAGTACTTTACAGTGAAGTTTGGAGTTTGGAGTTTTGAACAAAGTTCAGTGAAATGCAGGGGTTTGACTGTGCCCAGTCTTGTGCTTCCTTTTGTTTATTTACTTGGAAAAAGCATGATTTATAACATTTCAAGCCTAGGTATTTTATATTTTGTATTTCATTCCTCAATAAATGAAATTACCTTTTTGAAATTGTATATATTTTGGAGATGTGTGAAAATATGGAAGAAGAGAATTTTATTCGAGTCAAATGAGAAATACCTTGTAATTTCTATTTTAGTCAAAAATATTGTATGAATGTATATATGCACACATGTATAATAGAGAGAACCAGAATTTCTTAAGGCTTTTCTGGGATGAAAGTGAATTTTAAGCAAATTCCTAGTACATCTGGCATTTTGATGAATCTAGTCTGATAAAAAGAATCTCAAAAGGGGCTTTTAAAAATATTTCTTCTAGCTGGGAGCTGGTAGTTCATGCCTGTAATCCTAGCTACTCAGGAGGCTGAGATCTGAGGATCACGGTTCAAAGTCAGCCCGGGCAGGAAAGTCCGAGAGACTCTTATCTCCAATTAACCACTAGAAAACCGGAAGTGGCGCAGAGTTCAAGCCCCATGATTGACCAAAAAAAAAAAAGTATGTTGTGTTTGTATTGAAATATGAATTCCAAACGGTACTTTGTCTGCACCCCAATTTATATGTAATTAAGATGTGCTCTTTGAAGCATATTTAAGAAATCTCAGAATGAGCCTGGTGCTGGTTGCTTATGAATGAACAAGTTGAGATCCAGAGAATCAGGGTTCAAAGCCAGCCCAGGTAGGTAAAGTCTGTGAGACTCCATCCCCAAAATAACCAGTAAAAGCCAGGCTTTGGGGAATGGCTCCAGTGATAGAGCACTACCTCAGCAAACAAGCCAATTGAGTTTGAGGCCCTGAGTTCAAATCCCAGTATTACCAAAACAATTAAAGGAATAAAACAATAAATCTCAGAGGTTTTATGTGATCAGCTTCAGTTTAATTTAAACAGAAATAATGAAAGAAATTTAGAAAATCTTTGTGCATCCAAGACTTAAAGAGTTCCAAGCCGGGCGCCGGTGGCTCACGCCTGTAATCCTAGCTACTCAGGAGGCTGAGATCTGAGGATCACGGTTCAAAGTCAGCCCGGGCAGGAAAGTCCGAGAGACTCTTATCTCCAATAAACCACTAGAAAACCGGAAGTGACACTATGGCTCACGTGGTAGAGTGCTCCCTTGAGCTGAAGAGCTGAGGGACAGCGCCCAGGCCCAGAGTTCAGGCCCCATAACCAACAAAAAAAGAAGATAAGAAAAAGAAAAATAAAGAAAGAGTTCCAGTTGTTACTGGAGTAATCATCAGTAATACATTTACAAATTATAATTGCACCAATGTCTGAAATTCTTTCCCTATTTGAATGTTTGTAGTTTATTAAGCTCAATTCCTGAAAAAAAATATGACTATATAAGTTCCTAGTCATGATTCTATATAAGAAAAGATTTTCTAAAGAAGGAATATATTAGAAACAAATTCCGAGCTTTCAGTTTCAATCTGTCATTCCTTCCAGGACCTCTAATTGCTTTCTGTCAAACTGGGAAGTTAATCTGGAATGTTTTCAGGATGCTCAACTTCTTGTAAGCTTTATACCTAAAGCAGATTCACAGTGTGCAGAGGACAACTTTTGACGTTACTCTGCTTTGCTAGGATGTCAAATGTCTTGCTCTGCTTTGCAGGTACCATTTCTCCTGGGAATCTTTCTTTTGATTGTTCTATTTCCTCCCATTTTTATTCTGTAATGTGCATATTAGGAGCCATAGTTGACCTAGATGAGCAAATAGTTTTCTAGTTGTGTTGTCTCTGAAGGTACAGAGGCAAGAAAAGCAATATTACCTAAGCTATGGGATTTCTTTTGCATTCTCAGTCTGACTTATTTTGATTGAATAGTAATTTATATTTTCCTTTTAGGTTTACATTATGGTATTTAAGAAAGCTGGAGTAATTTGTCAACTTCATGAAAAAAAAAAGCATTAAAACAAACAAATCAATTTCTTGGTGTTTTAGATTTTTTTTATTTTTCAATTGTCACAAATTATAGGTTTGGAAAAGTTTTATATAAAATATCTGACAAAAGTTCAATATACATTTAATATTTAGTGGAATAGTAATTACGTTGCATATGAAGTTGTTAGGTGGGTAAAAATGAGAAAGAACACAGATGAGAAAAAAATGAAGAGATAAAAGGTAGAAATTTTAACAAAGGAAGATGGCAGTAAGAGAGAAATCAAGCAAAATTAAATAGAACAGGAAAGCAAGAAGAGCAAAGAAAAGGAGGAAATTTAAAAAGAAAAGAGATGAAGATGTGATTTTTAAATAATAGATCTTACTGTTAGTCACACGCATGCGCGCGCGCGCACACACACACACACACACACACACACACACACACACACACACACATTTCCTTAAATAATATCTTTATTTCTTAAGTACATGCAATGTGAATAAAAAATAGCCCTAAAGGCTTTTATGGGAAAGAAGCTTTATAAAGTGATCTTTACTTCTCAATGTTCTTGAATGCAAGAATAATGTAACACAGTTATAATTTATGTTTTTTAAAGTGTTGTGTGTGTAAATTTGTGTACCCTATTGTCTGCTATTAAGGTAGTCCTATATTTTCAATTCTAAAAGATAATTGAGTAGTTTTAAGGGATACTTGAACTCCTTCTAAATGAAAAGTGCTGACAATGTAGAGTCCTATGTTGAAAAGTGATATTGATCTTCAATTTAAATTACTTTCAGGAAATTGATATCTGAGTCTTCTAGAGGGCAAAGGAGGTGCACTAAAGTTTGTTACACTGCATTGAGGAAAACACATAATCATTTTTGAGACTCTAATCTTTTTTTTTTTTTTGCTAGTTCTTAGGTTTGAACTCAGAGTCTGGGCACTGTCCCTGGGCTTCTTTTACTCAAGGCTAGCACTCTAACCAATCGAGCCACAGTGCCACTTGCAGCTTTTTCTGTTTTATGTGGTACTGAGGAGTCAAACCCAGAGTTTCATGCATGCTAGGCAAGCGCTCTACCACTAAGCTACATTCCCAACCCTTGAGTCTCTAATCTTAATACAAGCATTTTTAGTTTCATTTCATGGTTTGAATTTAGCTACCAAGACCAGCTTGCAATCATTACTACTGTGTTCTGAGCATTCAGCCTGCTACTTGAGCTTCAGCTCTTTTATGTTCATTTGCTCCTTGAACACATATAGTTGCTATCATGTGTAATATGTATGATGTTTGGCACAGCACACAAGTGTGTGTGTGTGTGTGTGTGTATGTGTGTGTGCGTGCGCGCGTGCGCGCATGCGTGTATGTATGTGGACGCCTATACTGGGGCTTGAATTTACTGACCCTTAGCTTTTTAGTTAAAGGCTGGTGCTCTACCACTTGAGCCACAGCTCTACTTCTGGTTAATTTGGTGGTTAATTGGAGATGAGTCATTGTAAGATGGTGGCCTTCCTTTTGAATGTTAGCTACATGCAACAGTGGACATTCAGGCTAACCCACCTGGCTAATAATGTTTTGCTCCCTACCTGAACCAAGCATTGGTTGGTACACTGTATCATGTGTATGCACCAGAAATCACAAGCCAACATGCAATGTGGTATTGAAAAGTCAATTGCTGAGAAAGATGAAGCCAGGTAAAGCCTTCTCTGAAAAGAGGGGTCAATATAATTCTAAATATGTTCCAGGACCTCCTCATAAGCAGTCCCAGAGAGGGACACTAGGTAGTCTTACTAAATGGTTGATACTTTACTTGGCCCTAGCTCCTCAGAGGAAAAACAAAAACCAACAATCACAACAACAAAAACTGGGGCATTTTGAAATGTGTGCCACCTTGGCTTCTGAACACAATGGCACTTTTCATCTATTTCTGGTCATTTTTTATTTTCTTTTGTTGTTGGATCCCCTACATAATTGTAAGCATATCGCAGGCAAGCACAATGATAAGCGGCAGGTGGACGCTTCCTCCACAGATGCAAACAATACCTGCCTAGCTGGCAACACTTAATTCGGCCATTAACCCACTTTTCTACGCTCTTTTGAGCAAAAGGTGCAGAAAAGCTCTTAAGAACTTAAAGGAGAAGACGCTTTTCAAATTTCATTTTTCTGATTCAAGATGTTGTGGTGAGTCAGTCTGAAATTGCTAAGGAAAAAAAATATATCAGAAACACCTTCCAAAGAGCCATAAACAACCCCTGGCCTCCTTTAGAGCAAACGACACACATAACCTTTGACAACCTATGGCACCGCCACTTATAAAGCAACCCAGTTAGTTGGGAAAATGAAAGAACAGATTGCAATCTTGAGGGGGAAAATGTATTGCAGAGAATTTCATGTTCATAAATAAGAAATGCATAACAACATCATGTTCCTACTAGTTCAGGAATAGCATAAGGGAAGCAATTAAATACATAATGCATGCCCAGTTCTTAGTATTTATTACTCCCTTTTGTGCTGATGAGGAAACAGATACTCAGGTAAGTGATCTTGCTAAATAGAAGACTTGGATCCAAGTACTACCTGGCTGGCTTTTATATCCATCATATAAGTTTATTCTTTCCATCAAGCTAGTTGTTTGAGAATAAATTTTTTTCCCTCTGAAAACTTTCCTTCAACTGCTGGGTGCCAGTGGCTTATGGCTGTAATCCTAGCTACTCAGAGGACTAAGATCTGAGGATGGCAGTTCAAAGCCAGCCCAGGCAAGAAAGTCCATGAGATTCTCATCTCCAATTAGCCACCAAAAATCCAGATGTCGATCTGTGGCTCAGGCAGTAGAGCACCAGCCTTGAGTAAAAATGTCAAGGGACAGTGCCCAGGCCCCAAGTTCAACATCTAGTACAGGCACAAAAACAACCAAAAAATAACTTTTTCTTCAAATAAAATCCTAATTATAAGCAAAAATTAAAATTAAAAATATGTACTGCCAGACTATTTGTTTCCTGAGGTGGAGATGAGGCCCATCTGGACTGGGAGAATTTGCAACTCAGAAGAAAACAGCCCCTTCATACTCAGGTTGCAGAGGGTGTGAGCATGAGTCTGGTGCCTTAACAAATTCAAGATATGCTGCCTGATGTTTCTGAAACAGTCTCAAGAGTTTTCTTTTTTTTTTTTGGGTCCAGTCGTGGGGCCTGAACTCTGGGCCTGGGCGCTGTCCCTCAGCTCTTCAGCTCAAGGCTAGCACTCTACCACTTGAGCCACAGCGCCACTTCCGGCTTTTTTTTCTTTTTGCTTATGTGGTACTGTGGAATCGAACCCAGGGCCTCTGGCATGCAAGGCAAGCGCTCTACCACTGAGCCAACTTCCCAGCCCTCAAGAGTTTTCTGTCTGGTCTTTCTTCCTCCACTCGTTTCCTTGTTCCATCCATCCTCCAAACAGAGGCAACTAAAATTTCACTATGGCACCAGTGGTTGAGCCTGAAGAACTAGTGGGCACAGGATCTCTCCCACACAGCCCCTCACTTATAGAACTGAACAAGTACTATGCCCTGTATGTCCTCTTTTTTATTGTTATTATAAAGGTGATGAACAGAGGAGTTCCAATTATATGTCAGGTAATGAGTACATTTCTTTTTGGACAATGTCACCCCTTCCTTCACACTCCCTGTTTTCTCTTCCATCCCTGCCCACAACATAGTGTCTACTGAGTACCACTGTGGCATTTGTTCACCTTCCTGTATGTCCTATTGATGAGTCTTTCTTCTAATTCTCTTCTCCAAGAACATCTGTCTAGTCTCTTCTACTGGAATCCACCTACTGTTTCCCCTATGCCACTGCCTTTATGCAACTACCTGTCCTGCATTCTCTTCCACTGATATCTTATGTGATGTTCAGAGTTGGATTCCTTCCCTTCAAAAACTGTGTTCAGGGCTGGGAAGGTGGCTCAGTGGTAGAATATTTGCCTTGCATGCATGAGGCCCTGGGTTCAATTCCTCAGCACCACATAAGCAGAAAAAGCTGGAAGTGGCACTGTGGCTCAAAGTGGTAGAGCGCTAGCCTTGAGCTGAAGAGCTGAGAGACAGCTCCCAGGCCCAGAATTCAGGCCCCATGACTGACCAAAAAAAAGTGCTCCATTGTCCCACCTACTACCTTTGAGTGTACTTATTTGAAAAAAGCTCTTTTCAGGTGACTAAGTTAAGATAAGGTTATTGAGTAATTTCTAGACTTGCATGATCGGTGTCCTTATTCACAGGGGAGTATTTGTGCATAGGAATTTTTGTGGTTGGATGTGTTTTTCCCCCAGAAGTTCATGTGCTAGAAGTTTGGTCCCTAGTGTGATGGTGAGAGGTGGCAGATTTTTCATTTTGCTAGTTATGATAATAGAAGATTCATTGAAAAATGATAAATTGGAGATGATCATTTTTATGTTATAAATATCTTATCACAAAAATGCACATATACACACAAAATATTAGGAGAAAATTATCCGTTGTCTGGATGTTTCAATATGAATGCATGATGCCTTCTGGATTATGTCAGTATTGTTTCTGTTATACCTGAAATACTAAACATTTTCTTTTCTCATGCCATCTTTTTTCTTTTTCCAGCTGCCTTGAGTCTGTAGGTGGTGGTAAGGAACCTACAATAAGATACTTGGTTCAGGTGCTGGTGGTTCTCACTGATGAGCCCCAGTGTTGGAACTTGAATGCAGGGCTTCTGCACTGACCCTGAGGCTTTTTTCCTGAAGGATAGCTAGCATTCTACCACTTGAGCCACAGCTCCACTTCTGGCAATTTCTGTGCTTAACTGGAGATAAGAGGCTCATAGAGTTTACTACCCTGGCTAGCTTTGAACTGAGATCTCGTATCTCAGTAGCTAGGATTCTTCAGTAGCTAGGATTACAGGCATGAAACACCAGCACCTGGCCAGATTTCACTTTTTTTTTTTTTTTTTGCCAGTTCTGATGCCTGAACTCAGGGCTTGGGCACTGTCTCTGAGCTTCTTTTGCTCAAGGCTAGCATTCTACCACTTGAGTCACAGCGCCAATTCTGGCTTTTTCTGTTTTATGTGGTACTGAAGAATTGAACTCAGGGCTTCATGCACGCTAGGCAAGCACTCTACCACTAAGCCATATCCCCAACCCCTCACATTCTACATCAGAAAAAAATTAAGCTATTATTTCTATTTTATATGTGTTTGCATGCATATATAAAATCCTAGATAAAAAATATTTTTAATGGATCTAGAAACCAAAGCATTAGATAAAGCCAGACTCAAAAAAAAAAGACACGTGTTTTCCCTCATACATGGATATTAGACCTAAAATATAAACATTTATATAAGTTCACTCAGGAGCATGTGTGTGTGACTAAAGTATGGTATATGCATGTGTGTGATACTATGGTAATTGGGACAATTAAGCTGCACTTTAACAAAAATTACTATTAGAAAGTTGAAACATGGAGTTGGAATGCGGCTTAGTAGTAGAATGCTTGCCTTGCATGCATGAAGCCCTGGGTTCAATTCCTCAGCATCACATAAACAGAAAAAGCCAGAAGTGGCGCTATGGCTCAAGTGGTAGAGTGTTAACCTTGAGTAAAAGAAGCTCAGGGACAGTGCTCAGGGCATGAGATCAAGCTCCAGGACTGAGAAAGAAAGGAAAGAAAGGAAAGAAAGAAAGAAAGAAAGCAAGCAAGCAAGAAAGAAAGAAAGAAAGAAAGAAAGAAAGAAAGAAAGAAAGAAAGAAAGAAAGAAAGAAAGAATGAAAGAATGAAAGAAAGAGAGGAAGAAAGAGAGAAAGAAAGAAAGAGAAAGAGAAAGAGAGAGAGAGAGAAAGGAAGAGAGAAAGGAAGAGAGAGAGAAAGAGAGAGAAAGAGAGAAAGAGAAAGTTGAAACATGTCCTGTCTATTGTATAGGTACTCATATGAGAGGGGGCAGACATGGAGAGAGAAGACAAATACAATCAGAATACTTCATGTACACGTGAATAGACCAAGAACTTGATGAAACTGGTTTGAGAAGAGGGAGAAGGAAGAATGATAGGGGGGAATTATGATCAAGATGTACTATATATGTGAATGTTGAGGTTAGTTGTTCATATACACATAAAAGGACATGTAAATATGGAACTCCCTTGTATAATTAATTGATGTTAATAATGAAAGAATAGGTCTCTTATTTTTTAGATTTATTTCCTTGCTTTTCTTCAAATTGAACTCAGGTGGTATAAATTGTAGTCAATGAGAAATAAATTTACTTCTTTCCTGGATTAAAATGCACACACACACACACACACACACACACTGGCAACATAATTCAAGTGCACACAAAATTCATTGTGTGACGTTGACAATAAAGATAATACACACCTACAAGACTTTAAATGTCTATTGAAAAAACACATTGTTGACTAAAAATGTTGACTTGAAAGAAATTTATGCAAACATATTTTATTGCTGTACAAGATTGCCCTCTTGTGTTTTCTCTAGTTAAGTTACTATTGTTCTTATTGATTTAATTTTCAGCTTTTAACTTGTCCATCTAAAATTAATTCACCACTTAATGAACTGCAAAGCCATATACTCAAACCACACAGATCAGAGTTAGTGTTAATAGCATACGGTTTATGGTGTGCGATGTCATTTTGTAATTCTAAACTCATTTATAAAATTCTATGCTCTAATGTTAAGGAAAAGCATAGTCAAGCAGAAATAGATACCTCAAAAATGTAAACTAATGTAAAAATTATAAGCCCTGATATTAGGGGTGAAGTGAAGCGTAAAGAAAAATAATGCCAGGTACTTGTGGCTCATGTCTGTAATCCTACTTACTCAGGAGGCTGAGATCTGAGGATTGAGGTTAAAAGCCAGTCTGGATGGCAAAGTCTGTGATGCTCTTATCTACAATTAACCACCAGGAAACTGACCTGTGGCTTAAAGTGGTAGAGCACTAGCCTTGAGCAACGAAGTTCAGGGACAGTGCCCAGTCCCTGAGTTCAGAAAGAGAGAGAAAGGGAAGGAGGGAGAGGGAGAGGGAGAAAGAGAGAGAGGAAGGGGAAGAAAGGGGGGTAGGGGGCTAATTTGATTAAAGTGTAATATATGCATGTATAAAAACCACCATAGTGGGCCGGGCGCTGGTGGCTCACGCCTGTAATCCTAGCTACTCAGGAGGCTGAGATCTGAGGATCGCGGTTCAAAGCCAGCCGGGGCAAGAAAGACCGTGAGACTCCTATCTCCAATAAACCACCAGAAAACCGGAAGTGGTGCTGTAGCACAAGTGGTAGAGCGCTCGCCTTGAGCTGAAGAGCTGAGGGACAGCGCCCAGGCCCAGAGTTCAAGCCCCACGACCGACAAAAAAAAAAAAAAAACACCATAGTGAACTCCTTTGTAAAACTAATATACACTAAAAGAAATGAATGACTGGAATATAAAACAGGCTTTGTTGGGGGATGCATTCTAGTAAGAGAAAGGAGGGTGAATATGGTAGACAAAAGAATAGTAAAACCTGTTGAATTGTGTGCTTGATGTGTGCCCACGTGGGTACCAGTTCTAGAGCTTAAACTCAAGACTTGGGCACTGTTTCTGAGCTTTTTTGTTCAAGGCTAGCACTCTACCACTTGAGCCACAGCTCTACTTCTGACTTTTGGTGGCTAATTGGAGACAAGAGTCTTAAGGACTTTCTTGCCAAGGGTTGGCTTTGAACTGCAGATCCTCAGATCTCAGCATCCTAAGTAGCTAGGGTTGGCATGAGCCACTTGCACTTGGCCTTCAAATTGTTTTAAGAAGAGGAGAAGATGAGGGAAAGTGATAGAGGAGGTGAGGCTGATGGCGTTTACTCTATGCCTGTAAAAATACCATTATGAAATTCTCTCATATAACAAATATACACAACATAATTTTTTTTTATTGGTCATGGGACCTGAACTCTGGGCCTGGGCGCTGTCCCTCAGCTTTTCAGCTCAAGGCTAGTGCTCTACCACTCGAGCCACAGTGCCACTTCCAGCTTTTTTTGCTTATGTGGTGCTGAGGAATCGAACCCAGGGCCTCATGCATGCAAGGCAAGCATTCTACCACTGAGCCACCTTCACAGCCCCAAATAAAAAGGTTTTCAAAAATGAAATAAAACAAACCTTTAACACTAACTTCCCCCATTACCAATTTATGAAGGATGTCACTAGTATTTAGTGCAGATCTACCTTACTCTCCTTATAGTTTTTCACCTTTTGCTTATTTACTTACTTTGTATATAAGAACAATTATATTCTGCATGATTTTGAATTTTTCCTAGTACATTATATTAATAATGTATTATGTATTTAATGATGTCAATTAGGACAGGTACTCATATGTTGCTAGTAGAAATGTAAGTTTGTCACAGATATCCTTTATTATGGTGTTTGGGATTCAACCAGAGGTTGGCAAGTGTTTGGTTACTGGGCCATAAATAGCTTAGTTTTTTTAAGGCAAGTTCTTGGTATGTACTCCAGTAGGCCTCTTTCTCTGTTTCCAAATGCTGGGATTACAAACATGTTTTACTGTACCTAATTAGTATACCCCTTTTAGCAAATCAAATCAGTTAACATGTAGTAACAGCCTTAAAATAAAGATCTTTAGATTTGCTTCTAGATTTACAGCAATAGTTGTCATTTGGTGGTGGAATTACATGTGTTTCTTTATTCCAGTTGTCTATATTATCCATATTTACATGTCCAACATGTATTAGTGTTTTTTTTCATTTTAATTTATTTTTATTGTGAAAATACTATACAGAGGGGTGTATTAGTGCTTAAATGCAGAAATCCACATGTCGTTAG
This sequence comes from Dipodomys spectabilis, assembly GCF_019054845.1. NCBI lineage: Eukaryota > Metazoa > Chordata > Mammalia > Rodentia > Heteromyidae > Dipodomys > Dipodomys spectabilis. The sequence goes on from NW_024870750.1 coordinate 2,788,174, forward strand.
TATTGGTAGAATCAAGATATTGTCCATCCTTTATGATATCAAAGTACATGTTATAAAGATCCCATAAGGAAACTTACTGAAAGCATTGAAAAATAGGGATAAGGGAGATAAGCAGAAAGCAATAGAGGTGTTAATCTGACTAAATTATGATATGAGCACATGTGAACTGCCATGGTAAAATCCTTTTACACAATTAATATAAACTTTAAAATGGAAAAAGTCACAGGAAAATTAAGCAGACTATGTTGGGGTACCTGGGGACAAAGGACAGGGTAAGCAAGGATGAATATCGTCAAAGTGTTTTACATGCTTGTATGAAAATAGAACAATGAGGCTGGGAAGGTGGCTCAGTGGTAGAGCACTTGCCTTGCATGCCTGAGGCCCTGGGTTCGATTCCTCAGCACCACATAAGCAAAAAGAAAAAAGCTGGAAGTGGCGCTGTGGCTCAAGTGGTAGAGCGCTAGCCTTGAGCTGAAGAGCTGAGGGACAGTGCCCAGGCCTAGAGTTCAGGCCCTACGACTGAACCCCCCCCCCAAAAAAAAAAAAAGAAAAGAAAACAGAACAATGACATTTGTTTAAAATGTTTATTTATTTTTATTTTTTGCCAGTCCTGTGCCTGAATTCAGGGCCTGGGCACTGTCCCTGAGCTTCTTTTGCTCAAGGCTAGCACTCTACCACTTGAGCCACAGTACTACTTCTAGCTTTTTCTGTTTATGTGGTACTGAGGAATGGAACCCAGGGCGTCAAGCATAGTAGGCAAGCACTCTCTACCACTAGGCCAAATTCCCAGGACCCTTGAAATTGTTTAAAGAAGGATGAGGGAGAGAGAGATAAAGGGTTGAGTCTGATTGGGTACATTATATACGTGTGAGGAAATGTCACAATGAAATCTTTTCTTTCTTTCTTTCTTTCTTTCTTTCTTTCTTTCTTTCTTTCTTTCTTTCTTTCTTTCTTTCTTTCTTTCTCTTTCTTTCTTTCTTTCCTTCCTTCCTTTTCTTTCTAGAAAAGGCTACTCTGTAAGCTCACAGAGCATTTCTAAAGATAACCAAGACTTCGGTATCAATCTCAGGATTCAGCATCTTGTTGAGTGAGTAGAGGAAGGTGAGGACACCTGCACCAGTAAGAGGAAGAAAGTTAAGATGGATTCTCTCCTTTCCTAGACTTGAATATTTGGAGAAACTGGAAAATAGAGTTAGTCAATATATCCCTTCTCCAAACACACAAAGAGAGCTAACAAGGCAACAAGCATTTATTAAATGCTAGGCTGCTTGTATAAGGCCAGAAGCTAAATGTGGTGAATTACCAAATGGAATTGAAGCAGGATAGGTTAGGAAAAATCAAGCAGCTACCAGGAATTCAAAAAACTTAAACTTAAAGCAAATACAGGAGATATCCATCCATCTACTTCCCTTAAGAATAAGAGACGGAGGGCTGGGAAGGTGGCTCAGTGGTAGAGCGCTTGCCTTGCATGCATGAGGCCCTGGGTTAGATTCCTCAGCACCACATAAGCAAAAAGAAAAAAGCTGGAAGTGGTGCTATGGCTCAAGTGGTAGAGTGCCTAGCCTTGAGCTGAAGTGCTGGGGGACAGCGCCCAGGCCCAGAGTTCAGGCCCCATGACCGGACTCCCCTCAAAAAAAAATAAGAGACCAAAAGTCATTTTAGGGGAAAATGAGGCAGGATAAATTAGAGAAAATGAGACCGGGAGAAGGCAACTCAGAAATGAGCTATTTAGAAACATAAAAACACTATTTTTGTTTCTAAGATAAAAACAACAGGATGCCTTCCTTATCTCAAAGATAAGCATCTGTTTTTTGACAGGATGAATTCTTACCTGGAAGAAATGCCCCAAACATCCAGGAACTCAGAAAGTATAACACTACCTATCTTTACATAACTTTGAAGTCAGGCATATAAATACCCATGATGCAAAAGAGCTGCATGTCTCTCTCTTTGAGTGCCCACACTCTATTAGAATGTCTCTACCTTTCTGCTTGTCTGTCAGCTAGCTGCTTGCTTACTTAATAAAGATCTGCCAAGTTTTCTTACCATTATGACTTCTTCAGAAATCTGTGATTGAAGTCAAGGACCCTAAGTGAAGAGTCCCTAACTTTAGAGGGAAAACACCTGCAGCCAGTGATAGAATGAAAGGTTACAAGACTCACCTCCCATTATCTCGTAGGATCTCCTCAGCTAAATAGTAGCTAAAAAAGTGGTCTTTCTACCAGAAGTTCTGCAACAACCTCGTTTCTCCCTTCGGCACTACCAACCTCAATCTATTTTCCACATTGTACCATGAGTGATCTTTTCATAAAGCAAATCGTCAACAGATTCCCAGTGTACCTTGGAAGAAATTCAACTATAGCTGATAAGGCCCTTAGTGATTAGGCTTCTCTTTTCCATGTGTCTAGGCTCTACTGCTGCTTTTTCTCTCTTGCCCTCCAGGCCTTCTGATCTTCAGCAAGCTTTGCCTCTGGAATTCTGGGTTACAAAAGACCTACCCTTTAACTTTTGTCCAACTAACTGAAATAACAGGCTAGGCCTGCTCAGGGTTACACTATGATGTATAAAACAGGAGCTTTAAGGCTGTGCTAACCTTGACCTACTCCATTTTGTAGAGCAATAGTTTTGACATTAGCTATTCCATTGTGAGTATAAGTGCCAAAACAGAATGCCTTTTTTAAATATATATTTTTTATTGTAAAGATACTGTATAGTGGGGTTACAGTTACATGAATAAGGTAATGAGTATATTTCCTATTGAACAGTTACCCCCTCCTTTGATTTTTCCCCTTCCCTTCCCTCCCCACCTCCCCAATTACAGGATGGCTTTAGATTTTGTTTATGCAAGTAAACAAACACCATCTGGATTAATAATACAAATAAAATACTGCCATTTACAAACTTATCCAATTAAATAAAACACACGTGCACACACACACACACACACACACACACACACAGAGATAGCAGAGCATATGAAGATGAAGTGAGAATGTTGGGTCTAACTGGCACCATCTTGTCTTCATGGTGGAATAAGGGGAAGTTCCACCTCCCAGGTAATGGGCATACTGAATTCCTAGAGGCAAGGGCAAGGACTTGGATGATAGGTTACTGGACCTGTCATTCCTATACCTTGAACTTGGGGGAACTCTTGAGTTTCCTGTGTCCCTGCTCCTTGACCTGACCCTATTTTAGAGTCAGACCAGCTCAGACACCATTAGGCCAGGCTTTGTGTGTTTTATCTCCTGTCTCCTGACTCACCTTCAGTAAATATAGCCACCCACTTCAGCTCTCCATTGGGGTTGATCTGGGTTGTTGGTATTTTTTTTTCTGCTCTTTATTTCCTCCACTCCTGCTCTCATGACTCAATCTTCAAGTATATTTGCAAGCTGTAGGTCTTTGTGACAATAGTCTCCCGGCAGACACCAGCTCTCCAATAAAGCCTGCCAATTCAACCTCTCAAAATAGGGCTTCTCTATATTTTGTCGACAGGATTTACCTTGTATCAAAACCTCTACCAGAAAAGGCAGGTCCATGAATTTATCAAACATATCAGACATAGCAATCATATATAAAGAGGGACATCTAGTACTGAGATACACCAACATGTCATTACCCTATCCTGTCTATGCCTAGGAGTCATCAACCCAGGCTGGTGCTATGTCTATAATCCTAGCTACTTAGGAGGCTGAGATCTGAGGATCACATTTTGAAGCCAGTCCAGATAGGAAAGTCCAATAGACTCTTATCTCTGATTAAGCACCAAAAACAAACAAATAAATAAAGCTGAAGGTAAAGCTGTGGTTCAAGTGGTAGAGAGCTACCCTTGAGCACAAAAGCTCAGGGACAGTGCCCAGGCCCTGAGTTCAAACCCCATGAACAGGGGGGAAAATAATAACAGGTAATGAATTCCCAACTTTGTCCCACAGGCTTCAGCTCAGCTCAATCTCCCTTTTAGATGTGACCCATTCAAATTGGCATTCTTCTGGATTCAGAAAGCCTGAAGATCAACTCAACGGTGTTTCTGAAACCAGCTGTGCACCTCTGACCACCATTTGAACATCAGAGCAACTCTGCCATTTGACACACATATCTCAATAGCTAAGTGACAGCTCTTTATTAGTATCATATCTGTCTACTCTACGTATCTGTGTCCTTCTCTCTGCTCTTGCCCTGAGCAAGGCCTCTTTTAAGCCCGAGGCTGCTTTAACCCTTTTTTAGCCATCAGGTAACCTCTATGTTATTGTTAGGTATAACATGAGAACTGAGAGTTAATATTAATAATCAAGACTGGAATAAAAACAAAACAAAACTGTGTTGCCAATGGCCTAGACTAACAAATGACCTCAGTTCAAGAATTATGCCAATGCAATTGTTGTAGCTTGTGAATTCCTGTTTTTCAATAAATTCTGACATTGTGGAAAGACATAAGCAAGTTTATCTATGTTTCTGATGAAGCTTGCTCATGATGCTAACTCTTGCTTACCCTCTAAGTCACTGACTAAATGTTGCTTTTGTTGAGAAACCTTATCTTGCCCCACTATGAATATCCTTCCTAGTCACTACTTTCCCTAGTGTAGTCTTTTCTAAATGTTATAAAAGTCTCTGCAGTGCTAATGATTGAACTCAAAACCTCATGTGTGCTAGGCAAACAGATTACTATTAAGCCATACCTCAGCCTTAAGTCTCTGGTTTAGCTGTTCTCCCCATCTTGATTGTAAGGTCTATGAAGATGAGGGCAAAGTCTTCCCTGTTTTCCTTGGTACCTATAATGCCTAGTAGAGAAGCAACAGCTGTTCACCCAATGAATGGATAAGTGGGCCAGTAAGTGAGATAATTTAATCATATTTGACTTCCAAAAACTTTTAAAAAGTACTGCTGGTTGCATATATGTTATGATGACGCTGAAATATAGCCTTCTGGCAATGCTGTATTTCATTCAGTATGAAGTCCAGAATCCTTAAAGATGCTTTTCAAATTAGTTTCAAGGCATTTATAGGGGTGAGGGTCATTTTGATGCACTGCCTAATTTCTAATACTTAAAAAAGAATCCATTTGGGTGTCAGTGACTCATGCCTGTAATGCTACTCAGGAGGCTGAGATCTGAGGATTGCGGTTCAAAACCAGTTCAGGCAGGAAAACTCATGAGTTTATCTCCAGTTAACCATTAAAAAGCAAGAAGTAGAGTTGTGGTTCAATGGCAGAGTGCTAGCACTGAGTTAAAAAAAAATCAGGGGGCTGGGAAGGTGGCTCAGTGGTAGAGCACTCGCCTTGCATGCTCAAGGCCCTGGGTTCGATTCCTCAGCACCACATAAGCAAAAAGAAAAAAGCCGGAAGTGGCGCTGTGGCTCAAGTGGTACAGCGCTAGCCTTGAGCTGAAGAGCTGAGGGACAGCGCCCAGGCCCAGAGTTCAGGCCCCACGACCGGACTCCCCAAAAAAAACAACAAAAACAGGGACAGCACCCAGGACCTGAGTTTCAGCCCCAGGACCACCTCCCCATTTCCAAAAAAAATGATGTCAAGGGAGTAAAAAATGAGTCAGAAAACGCTTACAAATATTTTTTTGCCAGTACTTGGCTTGAACTCTGTGTGTGTGCACACACACACATGCATACACATAGATACGCACACATATATGTGCAGACATGTGTGTGCATGTTTCCTCTTACATGTGGAAGCTAGACATAAAAGAAATACATATTCACAGACATGTACATACATGCATACACATACACATATACATAATTATTTATATGAATAAACTTGGAACTTGAATCTAACTTAGGAAGAAAAGGTGAAAAGGGAAAGGAAAAAGAAAGTGAATAATTTTGTAATATTGCAAGTATAAATGAAAACAACATAAAAAATAATGAAAACTGTTAATAGAGAGATGGGGGCAGGGAAAGAGAAATAGACTCTGAGTAGTACTAGCAGGAGGGAGTTGAACTAACAAGGATTAAATGAAAAGGTTGAATAGTGTCCAAATAGATTATTTGCAGCTATAAAAATAGAACAATGAGACCTGTTGAAATAGCTTTGGGAAATGGGGGAAGAAGAGCATGGAGAGTTAGAGATGGGGTGAGATTGATGGGAACACATTGTAAAAGTGTGGAACTGTAACAAAGAAAGCCTCCCTTCTGTAACTAATGTAAGCTAACCAATTTCTTAACTGCACTTAAACTTTGGAATGTGTTTTTTTATGTATACAAATGTATGGATTGCCATTAAAGCCTGTTTTAGTTCTTCCTCTCAAAAAAAAATCAAAGAACACAAAATGCATATGCAGAATAAGCAGACATGTCCCTAAAAATTACCTATCATATATTTATTTAATAAAGAACTTGGAAAGAAATGTATTAAAGGGCATAATGTGATTATCTATGAGGGCATCATGTGTAAATATACGTAAAAGATTTCTTTATATACGGTCATTTAAAAGTGTTTTTAAGGTTAAAGGATAGGCTTGTGGCAATCAACCAATGGTACAGTTAGTTGAAGTGGATTAAGGGTGTAGGCAAAAAGGATTCACCCTAGAATTACCTCTGGACACAGGGAAACTAGCAGTTCAGGCAGCTAGCCAGAGAAACCCTCTTATAAGCCCCCACCTATATCAACAGAACTCGGAAGTTGCTTTTTCTTTTACTTAACAATAGGCCACAGTGATAAGCAAAATTGTCATCCTGCAAAGCTCCCAGAAGTGTAAAAAGATCAGGAAGATCAAAGGAACCGTTAGCCACTCCCTGAACTTCAAAGCTTGCTTCTGTGGGAACTCTGAGAAGCAGATGCATGTTTATGCATCACCGAGAGTCTCCCATTACTGTGTATAAATACAACATTAAAGCTATCTTGATGACCACATCCCTTCTATTTCCCATGTTCTTAGATTTAACAGTTATGTATACATACTGAAATGCACAATGTATTAGGAATTGAGACCTGCCCAACACCAAGAGCACCCCTACCAAAAGCACCCCTGTACTTCATAGCATTACACTTTCTGCACTTTCTACATCTAGGTTGTTAGTGTCTTGGTTGTTTCTGTATTTTCTCATGCAGGAAAAGTAATGAAATTAGTATTTTATTTCAAATTTGTGTTTTAATGTAATATTTGAGCAAAATATATAAAATCATTTACCTTCTCTCGACTGGTTTCATAGATTCACTAATAATGAGAACTGTCCCTTCATTAAAGTGTTTTCATGCAAATTATGGTGACCTAGAGCCAAACTAATTCATGTAAATATGGACAGATGTGATGGAATTGAACATATGGCTTCAAATTGTTCATTTTAATGATAAAAATGCATCCGTGATTATTTTAAGCAAACTTAAGTCCTAAGTTATCATGTATGTGATAAGCTCCTACATGAACCTTGGCAAATAGGCGTTTATACCAAGTTATATCTACTGAAAACGTGTATAGCAAGGACAATCTTGAATTCATGCTTTCAGAATAACATATTTAGCATTAGAAAAAAGACAACTCATAACTCAGTAAGAAGTATTTTCTACATGAAGTCATAATCAAAGAGGAGTCAAACAAGATCAGACACCAGTACAAAGCACATAGAACAAGTGCAAAGTACAAGTCAGTTTTTTAAGTAACAGGAAAAAGTGTGTGTGTCAGAGTGAAAGACGGAGAAGTAGAAGGGATGATTGAAGACACTGGTGGTAACAGCATGAGACACAGCCAGAAATCATTAGGCGTATTTGGGAAACTGTTCAGCAAAAAGTTCATTCATTCAAATAGGAATCACTCATTGAATGTTTTGAGCTGGAGCTGTGACTGGTAGGAACTAATGAAAAGCTAACACATCAAAAGATGAGTTTCCAGAACTCATCGGAAGAGATTGACACGAGGCTCCAGCCTTTGAGCCCTCACCGATTACTTTGTTGCAGTAGCATTCCTACAAAGGCGGAGATGGACGCGAACCCATTAACTGGAGAGTAGGCCTAGATTTGGGCGGAGGCAGTGGATACTTCATGCAGACTTAGCCCTGTGCGCTGGAAAGGAGTTGGAGACAGGATGGGAATGGGACCTATCCCTGCAGGGAGCCCATTTTTAAAGCCGAGGAGGCAGGAAAGTGGGAAACACAGTGATTGACTGAGAAAGTCAGCATCAGGCTGGCTGGTAGGAGGGAGACATGAGTCCTGAAGAACCGAGAGGAGCCAGCCCTCCGCCAGGCTCGGGGCCCGGGGCGGGGGTGTGGGGGTGCGCTCGGAGGTGGGCTAGAGGCGGGGGTGCAGTGGGAAGGGGCATCGACCGCAGAACCAGGGGTGTGTGCCACCCGAGTCCCGCCGGCGGCCGAAGGGAGCGAGCGGGCGGACAGGCAGCGCCGGGCGCCGAGGAGCGGAGCGCCGGGCCTTCCCACCGCTTCCGTGCGGAGGGCACGCGTGATTCCCCGGCGTGCCCAGACCATCCGCCTGCCCCAGGGCTCTGCCCCAGGGCTTGCCCCGGGGCTCTGCAGGCCACTTGGGAGAAGCCAGCGTGAGGTGAAACGTGGCGGGCGCGGAGGCCGTCCGCCCGGAGCCCAGGCGGGTCCCTCCGCGGCACCCCGAGGCCGGTGCCGGGCGCTCAGGTCTCCGCAGCCAGCCCTGAGACGCCCTCTCCGGGTCCACGTGTCTCCCGGAGCTGCTCCTCACACACACTGTAGAAAACGCCAGGTCCACGGGCCTGGCGGGATTCGCGCCGCTCCGGGCGGGCGGCGGGGTCCGGGCCGCGAGCGCCCGCCGCAGGCCCGTCCCTCTCCGGCCGTGCGCGGCGGGCCGGGCCGCCGCGGGTGGAGGAACCCACCCAGGCCGAGGAGAGAGCGGGGCGGGGCGGGGGGGGGGAACTCGCCCAGGCCGGCGGCCACGGCCCCGCCCACGGCCCCACCCACGGGCGCGCGGAGCGCTGGCCCAGAGCCCGCCCGCCCGGAGCCCGCGGGAGACACCTTCCGTCCCCGCCCCTCCGCAGGTCACCTCCCTCCACGCCCCTTTTCTCTCAACCCCGGCAGCCGGCAGGCAAGGAAGTGTCGTGAAAGCGGGCCCAGGAAACTTTACCCGGGGTAACAGCCGAGGCGCTTTACGGCGGCGGCGGCGGAGTGGGAACCTTGGTGGCGGCAGCGGCGGCGGCGGCCGCGACGACGAGGACGACGACGACGGCGGCGGCGGCGGCGGCTGAGGCCGAGGAGTGGCGGTAGCAGCGGCGGGGACCCGTGCGGGGTGAGCCGGCCGGAGCGGGGCCGGGAGGGCGCCGCGGGGCGGGTGACAGTGAGCGTCTGGGCCCCGGTGGACGGTGGCCGGCTGAGCAGCTGGGCGGCGCTGAGGAGCGGCGGGCGGCGGGCGGCGCGGAGTTGGGGGGCCGCCCGGTGAGGGCAGGGGCGGTTTCGGCCTTTGTTTCCCCCCCCTTCTCGTCCCCCCCCTCTCACCCCCCTCCGCCGCCCCGGCTGCTCGGCGCTCGCCGGCCGGGGCTCATGGCCTCCTCCCTCGGTGTGTGTCGCTCCTAGGATGGCGGAGGTACCGCCTGGGCCTAGCAGCCTCCTCCCACCACCAGCACCTCCGGCCCCGGCGGCCGCCGAGCCCCGCTGCCCGTTCCCGGCGGGGGCCGCCCTCGCCTGCTGCAGCGAGGAGGAGGAAGACGACGAGGAGCACGAAGGCGGTGGCGGCAGCGACCGGGACCGCGGCGGCCGGAGCCCGGCGAGCGGCGAGGCAGCGGCGGCCAAGGGGCATCCGTGTCTCCGCTGCCCGCCGCCGCCTCCACCGGAGCAGCAGCAGCAGCAGCAGCAGCTCAACGGCTTGATCAACCCCGAACTGCGACACCTCCGGGCGGCCGCCTCCCTCAAGAGCAAGGTCCTGAGTGCAGCCGAGGCGGCCACGATCACGGCCACCCCGGACGGGGGCCCTAAAGTGACTGCCACAAAAGGTGCCGGGGTACACACGGGCGAGAGACCCCCTCACTCCCTCCCCAATAATGCCAGAACTGCGCTCCCCAGCCCGACAGAAGCAGCGGCGGAGAGCGACCCCGCGGCGGCCCGCAATGGACTGGCCGAGGGCCCCGAGCTGGAGGAGGAGGAGGAGGAGGAAGAGGAGGAGGAAGATGAGCAGGTGCGACTGCTGTCTTCGTCCCTGACCGTCGGATGCAATTTAAGAAGCCCCTCGGGTCGGGAGGACGAGCCCGGGGAGGATCGGACGATAAGATATGTCCGCTATGAATCCGAGCTCCAAATGCCTGATATCATGAGACTGATCACCAAAGATCTGTCTGAACCCTACTCCATTTATACGTATAGATATTTTATCCACAACTGGCCACAGCTGTGCTTCTTGGTAAGTGGATGGTATGAAAAGTGGGCGAGCCCAACAGAGAACCATGCGGGGCGTGGGAGTGTGAGGGCCCCAGAGTTGTGCCAGTGGATGCAATCCTGCATTTCATAGAGCCTTACATGTGAAGTGCCCACATTCCTAGTTCTTTTAGTGGAACTGTCTGGAAGGTAAGACTTTGTGATCTGGATTAACTTGACACTGATGCAGCAAGCCCACATGATGCATGTTTCACTGTGGGGAGAAGAGGGTCCTAATGTCCTGTCTATATTAGCTTATAAACGTATTTAACCATCTTTACCCTCCCTTATCCTCTAAGCATTTCGCATTCATTTAATTTGAACATACTTCTCTTTGAGTACAGGCATTATTAATCTCTCAATTACTACCATAGTAGGGATTGTCTTGTCAGTCAACTTGATGTTGCCACATTGGAGAATTTAGTCTTACATATATGTTCAGTAATTATGGGGATTGTTTTCCTCTTCAACAGGACAATTAACTGTTGGAGCCAGCCTGCTTTCTGGTGCTTCATTGCAGAAGATGTTGCTAACACTGGTGGCTGGCTGAAAGACTCTTGAAACTTTGAACAGAATACCTTTCTGTGGATTGTAGGGAAATTTAAGTGTGAAATTGTTATTCTGATTCTTTTTTTAAGAAAATGGTCAAAGATAATCTTAAAAATTGGTACCACTAGTTTGTGTGGGGTATAATTTTATCAATATTTTTTTAGTTACATGTAGTTAAGATTTACTTGGTTATAAGACTGCCTGCTGCCCGTACCAGTAATTTCTTCACAGAAACACTGACCCAATTTCAATCTCTGTGAACCTTAACTTAAATATTGACAGTGAGTATATGCTTTTGTATCATATACACACGTATTGTAATTGAAACATGCTTTTACAAAGGAGTGGTTTATGGTATGAGAGAAAAGCTACCACTGTTACTGGTTTTAATACTGACTTAGTTGCACTCAGTAATTAATTCCTTGTAGTATGTTTTGACAACACTTTAAGAATTTGACAACATAACCTAAGCATTACTGTAATGGTAGTTTCGCTATTTTTTTGTGTTTAGTTTTACTTAAACTTCAACTTAGTACCATTGCTTAAAATTTATGTACTATTTCATGTTCTAGAAAACTGCTCATTCAAGGTTCTTGTATCGAAAGTTCTAAGATGTTCATGTCAATGAATATGGGAAAATGGCAGCACAATTACACATGTCACATCAGATGTCATTTTTAGCAGTTGTCATTGCTAAAAATTGTAGATTGACTTAATTGTAATGTAATCCACAAGGATATATAATTATTCGCCTTTTTAAACGGAAATAGGACTGGAAATGTGGTTTAGTGATGGTGGGCTTGCCTCACACATGAAGCACTTAGGGTTGATTCTCAGCACCACACAAAAAAATTCAAGTAGATGGTTTTCTGTCAGTAGTATACATGTTTAATCATCTTATAAACCTAGACTTTTCTCAACTTGTCTGCTATTTTAAACTCTAGTAAACTTCATAAGCTGTAGGCTGGATTTTATATAGATACTCCCCAACTGAGTTTGTATTTTAGCCTTTGCTAGACAAAGTTAATGTTAAATTTTGAAGCTGTAGAAATTGAAATATGTACAGGTAATTGGCATATAAGATTTCCTAATACAAGTCTGAGTCTGGAAGGTAGTTGGCATGCTTTTAAATTTGAATTTCTCATAAGAACATCTTTTTTAAAGCAAGTACTTACTTTAAAAGGATATCTAAGAGGATCCTAGAGACAGTCTAAGACCAAACTTTTTGTTGTTGTTTAGTTTTGTTTCTTCCTTGAGGAAAAGAAAGAGAAACTTTATATATGACAGAGAGGTAAAAGTAGAATGTGGGCTCATGGCCTTTTATTATGGTAACAAGATTTGGGAAAATGACATACCTTTGACCCATTTTATAAAACTCATTGTGTCACAAAGTTGACTTCACCAACATCAATCTCAAGAGACTAGAAACCTGCAAAATGTTTTTAGTTTTCATGAAAAAAACCTGCATGGGGTTACATGGAGTATATGAAGTTAGACTGTACAAAATTGTTAATATTTGATTAACAAAAATGAGTCTTTTTGTAACTCTTCCAGTAACTGTTGTAAAAATAGAGGTCTATACAAATGTAAGATACTTTCTGTGCTTTTACCTCTTCAGAGGTTCTGCCCTTAGAAGTTCTTAAATTTACCACTAGCAATATAATGTAGTATTTCCATTTGTTTGTTCTAAATTTAACTTGCTGCCTTCCTCCAGTTTTCTGTTTGTAGTGTTCTGGAATTTTAGAATCTATTTGACATGATGTATATTTTTCATAGTTTTATAGCCATAGAAACCATCCACCTTTTGGAGTTTAATCTTGTCAGAGATTTTCTGTTTTCATCCTTGTGAGGGAAAAAGACATTTAATAGGATGTGTTTTATGCAGAAGCTATAATTTAGAAAATTCAAGCAGTTTAGAGATTGCTATGCAAATATACTTAGCAGTACTTCATGAAGGATAAAAATACGTATTAATCTTTACTCTCAACATTTCATTAATAACTGTACTGGGATTTTATTTCTAGATGATTTATACAACTTGACTTTTATTTCTTCAGGTTCCTAATTGGGAAAACAGTCTAAAAACTAATATACTGGTTTTTATTAACTTCGTTTCTGCTAAGTAAAGGAAGATTGCTTTGAAATTCCTATTTTAAGAGTATTGGCTAGTTGTATTATGTTTAGTAGTGTTCTGGAATTTTATCTTTTATAAAGATGGCTGATTAACTGTAAGATGTATCTGGCCTATAGTTTTCTATTACAGATTTATGTAGATTTCCCTTTCACATGAGTCTAGTTTATGAGATTAGGTCAAAAAAATTTTGGACATTTTAAAACTGCTGTAAAAGTGATGTATGAAGAGGTTACAATTATATAAGTCAGGTAATGACTACATTTCTTTTTGTGTGTGTGTTGGTCATGGGGCTTTGAACTCTGGGCCTGGGCACTCTTCCTATGCTCTTTTGCTCAAGGCTAGCACTCTATCACTTTGAGCCATAGTGCAACTTTCGGTTTTCTGGTAGTTAATTGGAGATGAGAGTCCCAAACCTTCCTGCTTTGCTGGCTTTGAACTATGATCCTTAGATTTTTAGCCTCCTGGGGAGCTAGGATTACAGGCATGAGCCACCAGTGCCTGGCCTTGAGTACACTTCTTTTTGGATAATATCACCCCTTCCCTGGCTCTCTCCCCATTTTTACCTCCCATCCCTACCCACGAATTATATAGTTCATTTTCAACGTAGTGTCTAGTGAGTACCACTGCTGCATTTGTTCACCCATTTTTGTCTCTCCATTATTGTGCCCCCCCTTACCGTAACTTCCAGAGACAGATAAATGAACAAACAAGACAAAAAGGAAACAAAAACAACAAAGAGGAAGCCTTTTATTTCCATTTCTTGGAGTTCATCTTGATAAATGTTATATGGTCAAAGGCACATAGACATTATGCCTTTGTGTTCCTCCCAAAATGTTTTTTTGACAGTTTTAAATGTAGCATTTGATAAGTGATTTTATGTAGAGGGTATGTAAACACATGTATATATATTTGAGTGAGTTATTTTCAAATCAGAAAATGCTATTCTTGGTAGATGGTATGTACAGTTCAGTGGTAGAGTGCACTGGTCTTGTATGTTTGAGACCATAGGTTCATTTCCCAGCAACAAAAAAAATAAACCTTAGGAACCAAATGCTAGTTATCTTGTAATCCTGGATACTCACTAGGATGAGAGCTGGAGGATTGAAGTGTGAGGCCAAGTAAAAAGTCCAAGAGATTCTATTTTTAATAACTAGCAAAAGTAGGTTTAGGTGTGGGTTTAGGCAGTGGGCTGAGTGGTAGAGCACCAGCTACGCAAGCAAGCAAGCCAAACAAGAGTGCAAGGCCCCCAAATTGAGCCCCCTACAGATATCTAAAAAATAATACAGAAGAAAAACTCAGGATGAGAGTGTAGTTCAATATTAAAGTACATGTTAGGGGCCTTAGGTTCAGCACCAAACGATTCCAAAGGCTTATTGACCCTGGATAATTTTGGAATGTGTGACAAAACAGAACTGAACTAGTATGGGTTGAAAGTAACAATTCAAAATGATTTTTTTGATCTAGTTCAGGTTTATGTGAAATAGATTAACATTATCTTGCCCAAAATGATTTGTCTCGTTTGTTAAAAAAGGGCTTTTTGTCTCAGGATAACAGACTGAGAAATATTTCAATAAATTAAAGTTAAAAATGTGTATTAGAGATAAGTTCAATTAAGTATTAATTTTTAAACCCATTCTTGGCTTTTGATGTTGAGATAGTTGATTTATGAAAGTTAATTTCTATAACTTACATTAATAAAGATAAAGTGGAAGTGTTGCTGTATTTATATTTATCAGAGGCAGAATTTTTTATCAGTTCTAGGAGTTTTTGAGAAACATTTGCAATGGTAATGCCAGAAATCTTAATTAAAATAGAATGTTAGCATTTAATTTAATGTAGCATTTAACAGTGTGGAACGTTAATATTTTCTGAGAATAGAAAGATTTGTAAGTCATTATATTAATGCAATATGAGCTGTAGATATTCTTTATTTTTTTGAAACAGAGTCTCCCTGGTTTGACCAGAATGGTTTTAAATTCAAAATCTCCCTCAGCCTCCTGAATGTGATGTGAGCTATTGATATTCTTAGCACTTAATGGTAATTACACACATTATCAGGAGTGTTCTAAAAATGAGACCATCATACATTAACATCTTCTAAACTATTTAGTACCTTCTAAACAATCCCTTTCCTGAAAAAAGAGTATCTACTTTGTTTTCTGATCAAAAGTTAACTACCAGGTATAGTTTGTTTTTTTTTTTTTTGGTCAGTCGTGGGGCCTGAACTCTGGGCCTGGGCACTGTCCCTCAGCTCAAGGCTAGCGCTCTACCACTTGAGCTACAGCACCACTTCCAGTTTTCTGGTGGCTAATTGGAGATAAGAGTCTCACAGACTTTCCTGCCCAGCCTGTGACTTTGAACTGTGATCCTCAGATCTCACTTCCTGAGTAGCTAGGATTATAGGCGTGAGCCACTGGTGCCCAGCTTTAGGTGTATTTTTATGCTTATATTTCATTAAAGCTTTATTATAAAAACATAATACTGTAACTGATGGGAAAATAGTGCAGTATATTTGCTAGTCAGTAGCTTTTAATTTATTTTTCTCTCCAAAACTTAAAATTAGTCCTTATCGAAAATAAGTATTCCTTGTGTATATATATATTTTTTTAATTAATAAAAAATTGGTTTGTAATGGGTTTTGCTCAAGGCTTGTGCTCTACCACTTTGAGCCACAGCTCCACTTGCAGTTTTCTGGTGGTTAATTGGAGAGTCTCATGGACCTTATTGCCCAATTGGCTTTGAATTGTGATCCTCAGGTCTCAGCCTCCTGAGTAGCTAGTATTATATGCATGAACCATGGCTTGTGTAATTCTTTTTTTTGGGGGGGGGGGTCCGGTCGTGGGGCCTGACCGTTAGGTCTGGGCGCTGTCCCTCAGCTCTTCAGCTCAAGGCTAGCACTCTGGCTTGTGTAATTCTTATAGAGTACTTGAGTGTTTACCTTAGGGAAATTTTGTCTTTAAGCTTTAAGAAGCACAAAAATTCACCAGTTAAGAATATTGAGAAATTCTTTAAACTAGAACACTTGAAGGAGTTTTGAAATTTAGATATTTAAAATAGTCATTGTTGTCATTAGAATTCCCATTATCTCTTCCTCTCTCAAAAACACTAGCCAAGGGCTGGTTGCTGTTTTCCCTTGGTAATAGTGCAGTACCTGATGGCAATTGTATTCTTCATAACTGTTTGTTTATTTTTAAGGCCATGGTAGGGGAGGAGTGTGTAGGTGCCATCGTTTGCAAGTTGGATATGCACAAAAAGATGTTCCGCAGAGGTTATATAGCCATGTTAGCCGTGGATTCCAAATACAGGAGAAATGGCATTGGTAAGGAAAATATTTCACTAAAAAGATGAATAAGTTATTTTCAGTTTTGTGTTTTGAAAAAGACTTAACTGTAAAAATGTAGAAATGCACTTGAAGGTAAGGGAAGATTTTTATTTCAAAATAATATTTGCAAAACGTTTTGAGTCTTCCTGCTTTTAAGTATCTAACCCTTTGAAAAGCTGACACTGTTAAAATATATTAATCATATTAGTGCAGAGCTATGACATTGAGCTGTAATTTTGAGACATGATCTCAAAAATGAATTATTTTCTTAATGTCTTAAGCTTTTTTTTTTTTTTTTGAGACATGTAGTTGCCGGGGCTGCTGGCCTTGAACTTCAGGGTTCAAGTGATCCCCTGCCAAGGCTTCCCAAATGTTGAGACTGCAGTCATGTACTACTGTGTAAGAAGGCCTATATGTAAGGCTTAATTGCCTTTTTGAAATAGTTCTATAGCTTTCAACTGACATTTTTATTGAATTCGGCTTGGTTTATACTGCAAGTTTGAATCTGATGCATTGGAAAGTACTGAGGACTCATGAAAAATGATAGGCATTTGTTTGATGAATGCCAAAAGCAAAAAACAATGACTTAGACATTTTGTGTGAAATGCATGCATATTTTTATGTGTAGTTTGAAAAATAAGAGATTTTAAAATATTTTGGCTTAATGAACTCAGATTTTGCAATTTTTTCCTTTTGCTTTCTCACATGTATCTGACATATGTTAACTTTTGCTAGATGACACCATGAGAGTGCTAGACTTTGTTGTATCCATGCTTACTATAGAGTTTGCAAGAATTGACTGTCTTGGCCCATTCTTTTGCACAGTGAGTTGTTGTGAGGCTGTCCTGTGCCTGTGTCAATGGTTTAGAAAGTCTTTGGCAAGATCAGCTCAGGTCATGCAATAAATTTCGGGCCAGCTCAAGGAATTCCTAGGTTTCTTTGTCTATAGCATAACTTGCTTTTTTCTTTTTTCATTTCTTGTACTTTCTGGCAGAATAAAATTCTTACATGGACAAATAATTCTGTCGAGAGAGGTCTTTTAAGAAGAATCTTATTGTGTGTAGGTTCTCTTGACTTTTTTGATCTTGTATCAATTTTTTTCCCTCAATTTAACATGCATGTTCAGTATATTTGCATTTAAGATAGAACCTTACATTTGATACTTATGTGCTTAATGAATATCATAATTTAGGTTCTTTAAGTAACTTAGTTATATTTTTCCTTCATTAATACTCTGATCTATATTCTAGGTACTAACTTGGTTAAGAAAGCTATATATGCTATGGTTGAAGGAGACTGTGATGAGGTAAGTCTTAACTGCTTAGTATGTTTATTCCTAGCTGTTTTCTGGGTGTTTAAAAAAATAAACATTCTATAAATTTTTTTTTTTTTTTTTGTCAGTGGTGGGGCTTGAACTCGGCTTGAGCTCTGTCCCTCAACTCCTCGGCTCAAGGCTAGTGCTCTACCATGAGCTGGTTAATTATAGAGAAGAGTCTGTCTGACTTTCCTATCTGTCCTGGCTTCAAATTGCAATCCTCAGATCGTAGCCTCCTGAATAGGTAGAATTACAGGAGTGATCCACCAGCACCAGGCTTATCACTCATTTTCTTTTCTTTTTTCTTTTCTGGTGGCTGGAAAAATATAGAATGCTTCACAAATGTGTATCATCCTTGCGCAGAGGCCATGCTATTCTTCTCTGTATCATTCCAATTTTTAGTATATGTGCTGCTGACGTGACCATTTACTACTTATTTTCTTCCTCTTCCTCCTCTTCTTTCTCCCCTCCCCCTCCTTCTCTTCCTCCTCTCCTGGGGCTTGAACTCAGGGCCTGAACACTGTCCCTGAGCTTCTATTGCTAGCACTCGACCATTTGAGCCACAGTGCCACTTCTGGGATTTTCTGCTTGCGTGGTACTGAGGAATTGAACCAAGGGCTTCATGCATGCAAGGCAAGCACTACTACTAAGCCACATTCCCAGCCCTTATCACTCATTTTCTAAGCATATTTTTATGCTGTTTTATACAAGTGAAGTTATTTTGTAATGATAGCTTTTTTTGTTGGTGCCAGTACTGGTTAATTGGAGATAAAACTCATGGACTTCTTTGTTCCAACTAGCTTCAAACTATGATACTCAAATGTCAGCCTCCTGCGTAGCTAGTACAGGTATGACCACCAATACCAGCAACAATTCCTTTTATTTAAGAATATTCCATTCATTTCCATGTTAAAATACAAACATTTAATAGAGTATTTTGATGATCAGGTTAGCCAGTTATATCAAATTAAATCTTGTAAACTTACTGTCTTTCCCTTTCCTCTTTTAATTTTTGGTAGTAATGTGTTTATTGCTTGTATTTCCTCGTATTACCATTTGATCCCTTTTGGTTTTGCTTCTCCTTTCACTACAGTGAAACTACTTTCTCAATGAGGTGCTTGAATTCCTTCCTTCCTTCCTTCCTTCCTTCCTTCCTTCCTTCCTTCGTTCTTTCTTTCTTTCGTTCTTTCTTTCGCTAGTCCTGGGGCTTGAACTCGGCCTGAGCACTGTCCCTGAGCTTCTTTTGCTCAAGGCTAGCACTCTACCACTTGAGCCATTGTGCCCCTTCTGGCTTTTTCTGTATATGTGGTACTAAGGAATTGAACCCAGGACTTCATTTGCTTATGTGAATGCTACTTATTTCTAGTGACATACAAGTTAATGCACATACTTAAAATGCAGTAAGAATATAAAGAATATTTTATCAGCAATAATGACTAGATCAGTTTGTTAGGAACCAAGGAAATCTAAGATGTTTTCTGATTAAAGTAGCCATGTAATTAGGGTGGAATGGACAGGCTATCCTTTTTTTTCTCTAACTTTTTGTTTGGAATGGGGGTAATTCCTTTAAAAGCTTTTTAAAATTTACATTTACGTGTGCATATATTATAATTTAGTACCTTAACTTCACTTATTGCTTTCAGGGTTTTTTGTTGTTGTTGTTGTTTTTTTGGTCAAGGGGCTTGAACTTTGGGCCTGAGTACTGTCCCTCAGCTCCTCCACTTTTCTGGTGGTTTATTGGAGATAAGAGTTTCACAGCCTTACCTGCCCGGGCTGGCTTTGAACCACAATCCTCAGATCTCAGCCTCCTGGGTAGCTAGGATTACAGACATGAACCACTAGTGCCCGGCTTTGTTTTCAGTTTTATACCTCATTATACTATTAACAGCTGTTAGTGAGTTTCCTTATGCCATCTTTACACACAGATGCAGTGTATTTTGATACTTATTTGTCCTCCATCCTCTTTCCTTCTCCCTCTTCTTTCTCTCCCCCTAAAGAATCCCACAGTTTCATCCATGTTATGTGTATATATATTCATATATGTATATATGTGTGTATGCACATGCATTGTGTGAGTATATATGTTATTTAAGTCTGGATTTCAAAAATGAGTGAAAAAGTGGTACTTGCCTGTACTGTAGCTGAAATTCAGGATCTCATACCTCACTCAGTGTTCTTACTTAACAGCTGGCATTCTACCAACTGAACCATGCATCCATTCTGGCATTTTATTAATTAATTGGAGATGAAGTCTCTTAGACTTTATTCCCCAAGCTGGCTTCAAATCAAGATCTCCAGATTACAGCCTCTATATAGCCAAGCTTATAGGCATGAGCCACTAGCACCTGGTGATATTTGGCTTTTTGAACTTACCTCACTCAACATGAAGATGTCTAGTTCCATACACATTTCTACAAATGATATAATTCTTTTTTGTTGTTGTTGGTGGTGGTGGGGCTTGAACTCTGGGCCTGAACACTATCCCTCAGCTCTATCAGCTCAAGGATAGAGCTCTACCACTTGAGCTACAGTGCCACTTCTGGTTTTTGGTGGTTTATTGGAGATAAGAGTTTCTGGGCTGGGAAGGTGGCTCAGTGGTAGAGCGCTTGCCTTGCATGCATGAGGCCCTGGGTTCGATTCCTCAGCACCACATAAGCAAAAAGAAAAAAAGCCGGAAGTGGTTCAAGTGGTAGAGTGCTAGCCTGAGCTGAAGAGCTGAGGGACAGCGCCCAGGTTCAGAGTTCAGGCCCCAGGACCAGACCCCCCAAAAAAAAAGTTTCATGGACTTTCCTGCCTGGGCTGACTTTGAACCACGATCCTTAGATCTCAGCCTCCTTAGTAGCTAGGGTTACAGGCATGAGCCACCGGCCCCCAGCTATAATACAATTTTTTAAGAAAATGAATTTATTCATAATTTTTAGTTCCAGCCAGCTTACAAATACACTTTGATGCTATAGCTTTACAGGTAGCAAAATAGTTGACCTAACACTCATAAATACAGTCACACCCGCTAATATTTGTCTGCTTCAGTTATTCTTTTAATGTCATAAAAAAGCAATTGCATATAGACTGCAAGGTATATGTGGGCACAAAGGCAATAAAGTGAATCTCTTGAAACACTAAAATATAACATGTTATCAGCATGATTCGCATTAAAATGATAATGACATTCCTTTTAAAGAATAAGTTTATCAATAAAATATAATTTAATACTCTGGTATTGTACTTTATAATCTATAAGTAAATTAAATGTAGTTCTATAATAAAGGACCCTTTTCATTAGCTTATTATTAATAAAAGAGCCATAATTAAGTCTTAAATAGGCAAAATGATTACATGGGTTGAGGCATAGGATAAAAATTTGTAAAAATTAGTTTGATATACAGAAAATGTGTCATATATAACAGCAAAGTTAAGTAACACATTAAAAATCATCTCTTTAATATTTTTTGTCTTGTAAACTTCCCATAATGAAAAACAAACATTAGTGATGGAAGACTAAGTAAATTGTATTTTGGAACTTATTTTTCAAGAGGAAGAAGGTATTATGATTTCCATAAAATTAAAGGCATAGATCCTAAGAAAGGCTTCTTAAAAAACTTCACTTTTCTTTATGACTGTATATGAGTCTTGGTGTCTTGTTTTATTCATTCCTTGGTTAAAGAGCACTTCTGTTGATTGCATAGTTTGGCTGTTGTGAACAGAGCTCCAGTAAACACGGGTATGCAGGTAGATTACTGTACTTTCTTTCAGATACATGCCCAAGAATGGTATGGTGGGCTTCTTGAGGAACCTCCATAGTGATTCTCGTAGTGATTGGACGGCCCATCAACAGTGTATAAGGAATTTCTACCCTCACTCCCCCATCCTTTAATGCTCATCAGCATTTTTTGTTTTCTTATTGATAACCATTCTGACTCAGTTGTTATATTCTTCATGTATCAGTCTTTTGTGTTTCTTTTTCTGAGAACTGTGTCCAATTCATTTGTCCATTTATTATTGGGTTATTCATTTACTGGGTTGTTTTTTTTGAGCTCTGTATATTCTGGATATTAAACCTTTATCCATTGAATAGGTAGCAAAGATTTTCTCCTATTGGGGTTACTTTTGGTTTTGGTCATTATTTCTTTTGATGTACAGAAACGCAATCTCATTAATCTATTTTTACCCTTTATTTTCTGGGCAATTGGAATTCTACCCCCAAAATAATTAACCTGTATTTATAGCTTCCAGTTTCAGATGTTGCGTTTAGAGTTTTGATCTATTTGGAGTTTTGGTTTTTTTGTTTGTTTTTTAACAGGGAGAGAAAAATAGAGCTTCAGTCTGTCTCCTATATGTAGCTAGTCTGTTTTCTTAGCACCATTTGTTGAAATGGCTGTGTTTTCTCCAGTGTGTGTTTTTTGCTCCTTTTTGAAAAATTAGGTGACTAGTTAAGTGTTGTATTTCTGGTGTTTTTTTGTTTGTTTTGGTTGTTTCATTGGGTTTTGTGTCTGCTTTTGTGCTAGTATCATGCTTTTTGTTATTGTGGCTCTGTAATGCACTTTAAAACTTGGTATTGTGACACCTCCTGTTTTGTTTGCTCTAAAGATATTTTATGTTTCCATATGAATTTGAAGGTTGATTTTTCATATTTCTGCTAATGCCATAGAGATTTTATAGATATCACATTGAACAACACCCTGCTTATTTTATTTTTCAAGTCTATAGTGAATGGGATTTTCTTTCTTATTTCTTTCTCTGCCTGACCATTGTTGATATTAATAAAAAAACAAAAAACAAAACCAAAAACTATCCAGCTGTGTGCTAAAGCCTGTAATCCTAGCTACTCAGGACGCTGAGAGCTGAGGATTTCAAAGCTAGCCCTTGCAGGAAAGTGAGACTATCAATCTCCATTTATCTACCAAAAGGGCTAGAAGTAGAATTGTGGACTCATGTGGTAGAGTTCTAGCCTTGAGCAAAAATACCTCAGTGCTAGTGCCCACGCCCTGAGTTCAAACCCCAGGATTAGCACAAAAAGAAAGAAAAACAACTACTGATTTTTGAGTGTTGATCTTCTATCCTGTCATAGTTATTCAGGATTATCAAGTTGATCCAGGAATAGTTCAGTAGAATCTTTTGGATCTTAGTGAATAGGGATAATTTGACGTTTTCCCTTTTTGTTTGAATCCTTATTTCTTTTTCTTGACTTATTGCTTTGGCAAAGAATTCTATATTGAATGAGAGTAGGGAGAGTGACATTCTTGTTTCACTCCAGACTTTAGAGGAAATGATTTCAGTTTTCCCTTGTTTGGTATAACATTGATATAGGCTTGTCAACCCATATCCTTTATTCAGATTATTTCATCCTGTTCCTAGGGGTTTTTTTTTTTGTTGTTGTTGTCATTTGTTTTCTTTGTTGGTTTTTGGTGCCAGGCCTGTGTACTATCTGAACATTTTTTACTTAAGGCTAGTGTTTTACTACTTGAGCCACAGCTCCACTTCCAGCTTTTTGGTGGTTAAGAGTCTCAAGGATTTTTCTGCTGGAGCTGATCCCAAAGCTGTTGGCTTTGATCAGGCCAGACAGGCTTTGAACTATGATCCTCAGATCTCAGCCTTCTGAGTAGTTGGCATTACAGGGGTGAGCTGCTAGTACCCAGCTCTTTTTCAGAACTTTTTTTTTTTTTTTTTTAAATCATAAAGGGGTGTTGAATTTTGTCAAAGATTTTTTTGTCAGTCACCAGCTCCTTGCTTTTTTTTTTTTTTTTAGCTTTTTAATTATATGTTTATTGCTGTGTTCATTGTGTTTTTAGTATGTTTAACATTTTAGTTTCACTGGAAACATTTTGGTTGTGTGACAGGATACTAGATAAAGAACAGAATAAAATCGAGTTAGTAAGTTACAAGGATTTTCATGAGTGGTTTAGCTTATCTAAAGTATATAAGAAGCCTGGGTTCTACATCCATCTTCTACCATCTTCTACCGCTTAGCAGTTGTGTGACAGGAAACAAGTTATCTAACTCTTCTTATTCTCACTTCTGTCTGTGTACTGTGGTATTAATTCTGATATTTAGTTTTGTTGTAAAGGAGCAATAATTAGTTCATTCAGCAGATGCCAGTAGAAGACCATCTAGGTGTTAGACAACAATGGAATTGAATTCTTAGCCACACTTCAGTTGTATCTCCATTTAGCTACCCTTTAGATATGTTTTGATATTTTAGATTGCCAAATATCAGTGAAGGAGGACCTAATTCCCCTTTGTCTTTTTCTAAGTGGGTTACAACTCCCATTTACTGTTTTATTTTACTCTGGGAAATGACCCAGGGAATTACTGAAGAGTGATTACTATTAAGCCTTAATTCATATTTGGACCCCTAGTTCTTATTCTACTGGTTGCCTTAGGTTTCATTCATCAGTAAAATAGCGATAACTATATCTATTTGATAGAGTTAATGTGAAAATAAATATTAGCTTTTCTTGGTTAAAAATTTCACACTCACACTGGGCACCAGTGACTCGTGCCTGTAATCCTTCCTAGCTACTCAGGAGGCTGAGGTCTGAGGATCATGGTTCAAAGCCAGGCCAGACAGGAAAGTCCTTGAGACTCTTATCACCAGTTAACCGCCAGAAAACGGGAAGTGGCGCTGTGGCTCAAATGGTAGAGCGCTAGCCTTGAGCTGAAGAGCTCAGGGACAGCGCCCAGACCCAGAGTTCAAGCCCCACAAATGACCAAAAAAAATTTTTTTTCATACTCTATTTCTGTAAAGTTAATTATAAATTTTGCTTTGTTGCAGCTTTAGTGTTTCTCATATTAAATTGTCTTAACATTTTAGGTATATGTAGTTCTTGACCTAACAACAGACTTTCAGGAATTTCCTAAGAGATTTACTCAAAACTGAAACTTGAATTAATTAGACTAGAAGATTTCTTTAATGAACGGAGAGAACTTGACTTTTAATTCTGAACTTAACGTCAATTTTTTTGCTGTACAGTTTTTTCCCCCCCTTTTATTTGTGTTTGTGTTGAACTCAGGTCCTGGGTACTGTTTATGACCTTTTTCACACAAGGCTAGTGCTCTACTATTTGAAACACTGCTCCATTTGTTTATTTGTGTGTGTGGTTAATTGGAGGTAAAAATCTCAAGGACTTTCCTGCCAAAGCTGGTT
This sequence comes from Dipodomys spectabilis, assembly GCF_019054845.1. Classification (NCBI taxonomy): domain Eukaryota; kingdom Metazoa; phylum Chordata; class Mammalia; order Rodentia; family Heteromyidae; genus Dipodomys; species Dipodomys spectabilis. The sequence continues at coordinate 2,812,960 of NW_024870750.1, forward strand.
TTTTTTTTCTTTGTTTTTGTTTTTTTTCTTGTCAGTCTTGGGCCTTGAACTCTGGGCCTGAGCACTGTCCCTGAGCTCTTCAGCTCAAGGTGAGCTTCTACCACTGGAGCCACAGTGCCACTTCCAGTTTTCTAGTGGTTTACTGGAGATAAGACTCTCATGGTTCTTCTTTGGCCAGGCTGTCTTTGCACCTTGATCCTTAGATCTCAACCTCCTGAGTAGCTAGGATTATAGACATTAGCCACCAGTACCTGGCTGTATCATTTTTCTTAAAAGTGATTCTGCTTGGTCTTGAACTATTACTTGATTTTCGGTCTTTTAGCGGTTTGATTTTTATCATGTAGTTTGGTTTCATTAGTTAATTTTATAGGCAATTGATTTTGGTTGATGTTTTTTCATTAAGTACTCTGGTCATCTAGAAAGCATATCATTACTTTCTTTAATGTTTATATAAACTTATGTCATATAATGAAAAGTGCCAAGGACATGTTTAGTTAAAGTAATATTTAAGAGCTCTCTGTATGTCAGTATGTTTGTTGCAGAGGAAACTGTAAGGGAGATGCACATTGGTCCCTGCCCTTTTTGGGTAAACTTACCAGCTGGGAGAGATGACATACTCTTCAAGCCTTAGCATATTTCATAGCAACATGGAGTAGTATAAAAGGAAAGCTGTATTCTACCTAATATGCAAATGACAATTGAAGGCCAAAACCCAGGAATGTAGAAAGGATGTTCTTCAGTTAAAAAAAAAAAAAAGAAAGGATATTCTTAAGTGAACAATTTGTCTGAAAGGTCCAAGGTGAGAAATATCATGCTGAGTTCCAGAAAGTTGGTGTTGAGCATGAGAGAGACATAAAGCAAAGTTGAAGATGTAGGTACAAGTCTTGAAGCCTTTTAGTAAAGGTCTTAGATTATTCTTAGATTGTAGGCTTTATTGTTTGTACAAAGGAGTCAGAATTATTTTAACTAGGGAATTTAACAAGAACATCACTTGTAGGAAGTAGATCTGTTTGAGTTAGGAAGCTGTTGTAAGTACAATAAAGTAGGTATTAACTGGCTTCCACTAATGTTCTCTCACTAGAGATAGAAGAGGCTGTTTGGTAGATTAAGAGAGAATTGAAAATACTTTTTCTTTGGATATGTTAGGCTGGTGGAGAGAAAGAGGTTCAAAATTATATTCAGGATTTTGGCTATAAGTTGAAGTGTGTTTTTACATCTGTTCAAATTTGAGCAGAACAGTGCTTTATTTGAGCATTTGTTTTTTTCCCTCCATTCCAGCCACCTGAGGGTTGTGACACCATAACAGTAACTGACTTACTTTGTTGGTAATTGTCAGTGAGATAGAATTGAGGTAGGTAAGAATCAATAGAAAAGACAAACAGATACATAGAGATCTATATAGATATGTTTGTAGTTATAGAGTTGAGAAGATGGGTAGAGTATTTTGGTAGAGGGAAATAGAAATTAAGAAAAACATACATCATTCGAAAGTATTAGTTTTTCATTGTTTCAAGGCCACCAGTTTAGATTTGACGATCAAGATTCAAAACCAGCCCAGGCAGGAAAATCTGAGAGACTCATCTCCAATTAACCATCAGAAAACCACATGGTAGAGCTTTAGTTGTAGAGCATTAACCTTGAGTGGAAAAGCTAAGAAACAATACCCAGACCCTGAGTTGAAGTTCCATTATAAGCACCAAAAGAAAAAAGAATACAAGAGAAAAAATAGAACAACCTCAAATGGAAGCTAATACTCCATGTTCCTCTGTTAAGTTTTGATATCTGTAATGTTTAGACTAGTGGTTCTCAAAATCTAGTCCGTGGGTGAACAGTGTCAGCATTACCTTATAATTTACTTAAAGTGCAAATTCTTGGGTCCCCACCACAAACTTACTCAAATTCTAGAAGTAGGCTTTTGTTGAATCCTAATGCCTGGCCAGGGTCCAGTAGACTTTGGAAAAGGCCAGAGGCTTTTAGGCTTTGTGAACCACAGGTCTTTTTGGCAACTGTCCAACTTTCTGTGTACCAAGAAAGCAGCTGTAAACATGTTTACATTGTCTGTGTTTGTTGGCTGTGTTCCAATTTTTAGTTTTTTTCTAGTGTTGGAGATCAAACCCAGGACCCTCCACATAGTAGGCAAGCCTTTACTACTAAGCAAGGTCCCCAGCTTACCAATAAAATTTTATTAACAAAATCAGACAGCGAACACATTGAGTCAAGTTGTATAGTTTTCAGACTATTGTCTAGACTTTTAACATACAGTAGTTTTTACCCCAGTAACATGTTCATAAAATCTTAGGAGTAAGAGATCAGTTTGAATAGTTTCAAGTAGTGTGTGTTTGCTTCTTTAGTCTTCTTAATTTCTTTCTGTTATCTTTTGTCACCTCACTTCCTCCACATCTGTTTTGTTTTATTTTATTTATTTATTTATTTTTGGGTCCGGTCGTGGGGCCTGAACTCTGGGCCTGGGCGCTGTACCTCAGCTCAAGGCTAGTGCTCTACCACTTGAGCCACAGTGCCACTTCCGGCTTTTTTTTTTTTTTTTGCTTATGTGGTGCTGAGGAATTGAACCCAGGGCCTCAGGCATGCAAGGCAAGCACTCTACCACTGAGCCACCTTCCCAGCCCCAACACATCTTTGTTTTAGTATGAAACATATTCTCATTGCTAAAAATTCTAAACATGACAAACATCAGACACAACAGAAAATAGGTCCCTAGTGATCACATCCTTACCCCCAATGTAATTATTACTATTATGACTATTTCTCTGTACGTCAGTATTTTTATCATCAGTTTTAAAGCAGTGTAGCATGGTTTACTTAGTATTTGATCGGGTTATATACTTTGTAAGTTTTCCAAATTATGAAATTATAACAGTTTTCTCTTATTTCTTTGAAGGTTGTTTTGGAAACAGAAATAACAAATAAGTCTGCTTTGAAACTTTATGAAAATCTTGGTTTTGTTCGAGATAAGAGGCTATTCAGATACTATTTAAATGGAGTTGATGCACTGCGACTTAAACTGTGGCTGCGTTAAGAAACTGACATCAAAGAACAACTTCCAACCACAAAGAATCGACTTTTGCATGCAATGCAATTTGTACAGAATTGCTTTGCAGGTGGATTTAGTAATTTCCATACAGCTCTTATCTGTCAGTGTCTCATTGAGTGTCGCACAATATTTGTTGCACTTTGGCATGGCGCGTTTGTTCTGAATTAAAAGAGATTGTTTTAAACTTCAAGAGTTCTTTTGGTACCAACAAGATGTGCCAGTTGATAGCCAAGATTTGTTCATTTGCAAAGTCTACTGACAATGTTATTTACATAGTGATCATTTTATCACAGAACCAGTAAGTGGGACATGATTTTTGTTCCTTAAAAAAAGCCAATGTGTGTAGAGTGTAAAAATCTTAAGCATACTAACATTTCACATGAAACCTGCCATAGTTTTCTGAAGGGAGTGAGGGAAAAGCTTCAATTTTAAATTTTATTTTCCAATATTAAATTTCCATTCTTGAATTTTGGTACCTCAGTGATTAGTGAATGAAAAAAAATGTAGGGTGGGATATGTCTTACAATGAGTAAAGATAACAATTAAATTGTGTCTGCCAGTGCCTGTGTAGATAAGTATTCTTGTCTTCTTCATCTATAGTTTTCTATTGCATGCTGAGTTTTTCTTTTAAGGCCTTTACAAGCAGACTTTTATTTTTATTTAAATCTAAATTTGATAATAAATTATTTCAGATTTTTATAATTTGGATACTTTCCAGGTGAGTGACAACGTGCTTTACTTTAGAGATCTCTTCTTTCCTTACAGTAAGAAGTTCAGTGTACTTGGGAAATGTTTGAGAAATAGCTCAAAAGGGATGAGAAAAGTTGATGGAGCTGGGAATTGCTGGGTTTTGGATGCACTTTTTTTTTTTTTAAAGAGTGGGGGATTCTTTTTGGAAAAGAATAAAAAATTAATGTAAATTGGTATGATTTTATTTAATCAAAATTATTGCTAAGCTGTGTGAAGAGCAGCTTCAATAAAGTAGCTGGTTTTTGTTTTTTTTTTCCCATTTAAGATTTATATTTTGCTTCCATTTCATAAAATGTTTCAATTTTGGTCTTGGTCTTGGAAATAAATTTAAAGGTGCGCTGTACCCAATTTAAGCTGCTTTATTTTCTTTTCACTTATATGATCAGATTTTTGAGGAACTTTGTTCTATTCCTTTTGAAAGACAAAAAGGAGAAATGCAAATCTTTGTAAATGAGTTCTTAGGGTTTTCTAAGCAGCCATCTTCACTGTATTCAAGCTAATCAGTTCAGTGTAACAAATTTTTAAGTTAATTCATTTCATTTGATTCAGTAAACCTGTACTGGATAAATTTATTTAATTGGAAAACCTAGGTACCCATATGTAAAAGGATGAATTTTCTGAAAAAATATTTTGTAGGTATCTGTTGTTGTTTTCCTTTGAACATGCTTTTATCTAGCTAAGATTTGGTTTGAATTTTATGACTATAATTACTGTATTTTTAAAAACCCTACCTCCATTAACAGTTGGTAAAGGCCCCTGTTCAGGAAAGTTTGTTGCTTTTTTTTTTTTTTTTTAAAGAAAAGCTGCTCTTTGTTTATTATAGTGTTTTGAAAGTGAACATGGTAACAATACTTCTAAAAATAAAGATACACAATTTATATTTGATGAAAATAAAAACTTCCTCTTGGTGGGGTCATTTATAATTCCTTATTTTTAAGAAACCATTTTCTATTTTACATTGCTCTTTAAAGCTAAATGGGCAGAATATTGGTTATATTAAAAATATAATGACCACACAGTACTCAGCTTACAGTACTTAGCTTTTCAGCTGACCATTTTGAATCTGGTTTTGGTCCAACTTTATTTGGGTTATAACATTCAAGAAATGTTGATTATAGTGATACTTCTCTTATCCTGAATAATAGAAGGAAACTAGCTAATGAAGGAAACTAGATAAAACACTGTATTTACATCATCAAATTTTCTTTTTCTCCTTTATATTTGACTTGCTGGTTCTTAGGTATTGTTGATGTACATTTGCTTGACTCACTAATAGGGGCAGTTGGAAAATAGACACATTCTAGATTATCAGTTCAACCATTTTTATATTTTTGCCAGATTGTCATTGAGACCATCACTACTGACCCAACCCAAGAATTGCTGAATTAACTGGACTGATTGACTAGGCTTTTGTAAACACGGCTTTTAACTATGTGGTTAAAAAGTCAAATTGTTGCCATATAGTTAGTTTAACAATGCTATATGTTGAGTATTAGTGTACCTTAAATCTTTCATTGGGTATGCAAAAATTGTTTACCTAAAATTTAAAATTGTAGCATGATAATCTTAACACCAAAACTCAAAGCCTTCATTCAAGTTGAACTAGCATCAAACTTTGATATTAGTCTTTCATTTTTCTTCACATCAACTTAAAACGGTTCCATTTATAATTGACAAGGGTTCACTTGGCTAAAACTGAGCAAAATTGGTATAACTTTCTTTTAATGGGGTTCTGCCTCTTTAAGACTGACTGTACTATCCACTGACACTGGTTTGGCAGTAATACTGCTAAACATTTCAATATATGCTACCATGAAGCTATATATGTTAGTATTAAAGCTGATGGATATACTACCAGTTTTGATATGTGGGCTAACTGTAACTTTATCTACAATGAAATTAAACTACCTATTTAGAGAAGTCCACAGATCTGAAATCATAAAGTAGTTTTTGAAGATGATGCCAAAAAACAGGAAAAAAAATTCTATTAAAAATTGGTTTCGGGGCTGGGAAGTTGGCTCAGTGGTAGAGTGCTTGCCTTGCATGCATGAGGCCCTGAGTTCGATTCCTCAACACCACATAAGAAGAAAAAGCTGGAAGTGGTGCTGTGGCTCAAGTGGTAGAGCACTAGCCTTGAGCTGAAGAGCTGAGGGACAGCGCCCAGGCCCAGAGTTCAGGACCCATGACCGGCAAAAAAATAAAAATTGGTTTCAATATTTTTTACTTCTACAGGTTACCTTCCTGCTTGCTTGACAAATCTGTGTAAAGGAGTTTGTCATGTTTTAACTTTCTTTGCCTTGTGTTACAGTATTAGCTGACATGTATAAGACTGGATATATATGTTATTGTGGTGTCAAAAATCATGACATTCATTACTGTTGAGGAACATAGATAAAATCAAATCAGATAAAATCAAATCAGTAGCACTTCAGTTACTTTTAAGTGCACCATGACATCACTAAAATGAGTGCTATAAACTTATAGGGCTTTCAGGTTTGTAAAGACATAACCATAAATTATATTGACATCAGATACGAGTTGAGTATAAGATACAGTGTGTATCCCAAAATATTGGACTGTTTGATGATTGGATATTGCTTTATAATTTTTTCCTATTGTCCCATATCCTTTTGGAGAGAGAGATTTAATGGGATTTGAAATGTGCAAGTTGTCTAAATAAGATGCAGTCAAATAAAGTATGGTTAAGTTGTGTTTGCATTTTTCTTTTAAGATGCAGGTGGTGCATTTTATGATTGGGTTTTGCTTTTATCTACTCAGAAAAAAGCCTGGTTATTTGGAAGAAATGATCATTGTTATCACTCTACTTTGTGTTCTGACAAAGTAAATTTGAAAATAACATGAATTTGATTTTCCTAAAGGCAATTGTAGTCAACTCATATACCAAATATCAATACAAATCGATAGCATTTTTGCATTTATTAAATTTAATGTTAACTTTTTAGTCCTTGTTCAATTACAGTTATTCCTTTGACATTTTTTTTATTGTAGTTTATTAGTTTTGGTTTGCACAGTCCATTCTTGTATAAATAGTATTTTCCTTTTGCTAAACATGAGTAAAATAAATTAGTACCATAAAAGGGTTTTTTTAATCCCATCTTGAGAAACTTAAATTAGCAGCTTTGTATCCTTTCATACTTCAAATTTTTCAAGTATTTCCAGATGAAAATATCTTTTAATTATGTGACTGCTAAATTACTTTTATCATGCATGCTAAATATTCATTCTTTATAATGTGAGAATGTCTAATTGAGTTCATGTTTTACTTGAGTCTTCATAAATTCACCCTAACTAAAGGAACAGAAAGTTGGTACCATTAGTGCATTCATTGAAGACAGTATTTATCTCATTTAAGGGATCTCTTATAGAGATAGATATAAACAGTACTGTGCATTCATTGAACAGGATAGATAGATAGATAGATAGATAGGTAGATAGATAGATAGATAGATAGATAGATAGATAGATAGATAGACAGACAGATATTGAAGACTGCTGTCTATATCAGAGGTGTGGTGATGCTTTTTTTTAAAAAAGATAAACATAAAAATAGTACAGAAGCATACATCTCTTCAAATTAGCACTGTTCAGTTACACTTTTAATGATGGAAATCTTGTACTATCCAATATGGTAGTCAGTAGTCACATACAGCTACAGAGTCCCTGAAGTGTAGTTATGTGATTAAAGACCTGAAATCTTAATTTCCCTTAGTTAGAATTAGCCATATATGGCAGTGGTTATTGTATTGGACAGCATAGCTTTAGGTAATATTAAGCAGTAATAATTGAGGGAAACATACTATCTAGAATTTTTAAATACTGATTAATTGAAATACAAAATAAATGGATAATAAAAATACCCTCTGAACACATAAAGAGAGATAACTTTATGTTGAGAGTGCTTTTTTTCTGTGTATGTGTGCACCGGTCCTTGAACTCGACCTCAGTGCTGTCCATGAGTTTATTTTGCTCAAGGCTAGTATTCTACCATTGAGTCACAGCTCTGGACAATATATTTAGTTGGCAGTGTTCAATCCTCCCCACCCTAATTCACACTCATTGTCCCCATTGTGGTGATGTCCTCTGCAAAAAGCACTCCTTGCATTTTTATTGTTGGTGGTTCTTTGGATTGCAGAGATGCACAGATTCAAATGCCAGAAATTGGTTTCTAACGAAACCAGTAGTTTCTCTTATGTGCTTTTAGTCTTAAAACGTGGTAAGTCAGACCTCATAATTTTTTAGATGAATTAGAGATCATTTCTAAATAAAATTGATAGGTTCATTTTATCAGTGATCAACCTGGAGCAAAGAGGTTTGTCATACTTTTTTTTTTAATTCTGGAAGGTAGTTTGTTTCCCTAGGTCTAAGGCAAGTGCTTTTGTTTGTAAGCAAACCAAATTTGGTCGTAAAGTACCACCCTCACCATACCTGGTCCTCTGTAAAGTTGTAATTCATCAGAGGGCAGGAGTGAGAATGGCAAGCATGCCTGGTTTGGTACAGCCCTTAAGCAAACTCAAAACACATGTTAATGTTTAATCTTCATATAAAAAAGAAGACAAGTACCAAAATACACCTACTACCTTAAACATTTATGCTCTGCATGGATTTTAATGAAATAGTTTTCAGTCTGTGCAAGGTTCTTTATAATGCTAAGAAATAAGCTTGTTTTTAGTCATAAGCTTTTATTGAACAACTATTTGCTATATGAAAATATCTCACTTTTGAATACCTTAGTTTTTTAAGAATTTGTTCGTTTTGGTAAATAACTATTCCAGGGAAAGGACCTGAGTTTGAAAGAAATTAAAGCTATTTGTTACTGGATTTGTTACATAGTACACTGATTAGAAATTTCTTTAAACCTTGTCTCCTTTCACAGGGTTTTCAGTAAACATTGGTGATACATATACTCTAGGAAGTGTACACTCTGATTTGTTCATGTACAACTACAGTCATATGTTTCCGTTTTTTCTCTTGTGCCAAAGAAATTTGCCTTTTTAGAAAAGTCAGCAAGTTGCATGAACTGGGGGTGGGGGAGAGAACCAAACAAACCAAACCCCCCTCCAAAATATGTATATTGTCCCCTTTCCTGGAATCCAAATAAGAATTTAAATTCAGAGCTAAAGGCAGTGATAGTTATTTTAAAGTGCATGTATTTTAAGGAGTGTACATGTTCCATTAAGGAAAGTATTGAGTGTTGTATGTGTCAGTGGAAGGTGGAGGGGTGGGGGGTCTAGGGGCCTGAACTTAAGGCCTTGGTGCTGTCCCTGAGCTTTTGTGCAAAGCATGTATTCTATCACGAGCCTCAGCTTTGCTTCTGGCTTTTTGGGTGATTAATTGAAGATAAAAGTCTCAGACTTTCCAGGCTGGCTTTCAACAGTGGTCCTCATATCTCAGCCTCCTGTGTAGCTAGGATTACAGATGTGAGCACAGACGCCCAGCAGTATTGACATTTTAAAAGAACTGTTGCATTAAAATCTACAGATGGATGAAACATTAAAGTTAATATAGTTGCTAAAATTTATGTTTATAGATCTGTGTTTATCTATGTTTATAGATACATTGCCCTAATATGTAGATCAGTCTTCTTTTCGGTCAGATTTTCAGTGACTGTGGTTATTGACCATTTTAAAGATGCTGGAACCTGCTGTCTTAAGCTAAACCTCTGCTTTTAACCTTATATACCTCTCTGCAAACTGATTGCAAGCTATGATTTGGTGCATAATCTGCTAGCATACCGGCTTTTATTGTGAATATAAGTAAAATTTGTAAGTCCACCAGGTATTAACTAGGTAATTGAAAATTATTTCCAGTTTTATCTTTGGCCACCTTATTAGGCCAGCTTACTAGGATTCCATCTCACCCAATAAAGAGCTGGTAAGATGGTGTATGCCTGTCTGCTAAGAGGGAGGCATAAGTAGGAGGATCACAATTTGTGAATAAATGAGATGTTATTGGAAAAAGTAGCTGCAGCAGATGTGACTCCATAGATAGAATGCTTTCTTTGCAGGCCCAAGGCCCTGAGTTCAAACTCCCCAAATAAAATTGGGAGCCAAATGGGCCAGTAAGTATGGTGGAATTGCCAACAGTGACTAATAATAATGAGGCTGAATTTTTTAAATTCATTAATGGAAAAGGTAACAATGAGCAGGAGAGATTAAAAATAGACGATATGTATGCAAAAATTTAATAGAGCTGATTGAAGACAATTGAGTTGGAACAAGGTAGAGATAAAGACCATCCTATCTATTACCAAACTCCCCTATTATGATCAGAAGGGGGTCTGAAAAATCAGAGGATGCTGATTAAAGCCTTTATCTGAATTTAAAAAGAACCACCCTGAGCCACATGGATGACTAGAGTTGCCAGAATTTCATAAAGTATGAGTTTGTTGTACTTTGTAGTTCCTAATGAATATACATAGGAATGTATTTATGTATATTCATTAGGAACTACAAAATTAAGCCAATGAGTCCAATTTCAGAGTGCCTAATTGGAGGCACAGAAAAGCATCTAGGTCCTATTGCCCATCTTGATACTGAGGACAGAGGTACTGTGGTTTGGCTCATAGGATCCTTCAGGTGCTGGGAGATGATCACTTTGCTAGGATTGTTGGATACTAAGTGGTAGTAGAAAGCTTGAAACAGATTGCTGCTTTCTGTTTTTCAAAGCACTTTGACTTGCTTTTAGTGGTCCTAGGGTCTTTTGAAATGCAAATCAAAGCATTGAGATTCCATCCCACCCTCGTTAGAATGATTTTCGAGGAGGATGTGTGTATGCTGTTGGGAATATAAATTAATGCAGCTAATATGGAAATCAGTATGAAGGTTCCTACCCAAAATTAGAATGAGATATACCATATTATCATGTTGTTACCACTCTTGTACATACATCCAAAGGAAAGTAAATTAACAATAAATAGATACACCTGCACATCCATGTTTACTGCAGCACTATGCACAGTAGCCAAGAATGGAATCTGATTGGGTGCCCATTAAGAATGAGTAGATAAATAAAATGGTTTATATATACCATGGAGTATTTTTCAGCTATAAAGAAACAGTTGTGTCATTTGCAGAAAATTGGTGGAACTGGAGACCATTATATTAAATGAGTCAAGACAAACATTTTCACTCATACAGAATGTAGATCATAAAAAAAAAGAGACGTTGTTGGGAAGGAGGTAGAGGAGCTAACCAAATGTGGAATATGAAAGCCAGACTCATGTTTTCTTTCATATGCAGAATCTATACCTTAAATTAAAAAGGCCATCCCTTTTTTGGGGGGAGGGGAGGGGAGGTAGAAGGAAGGATGAAAAAGTGATGGAAGTGAATAACAAGTATGTTATGTGCAAGTATGGAAGTAGAATAATGAAACCACTACTAAAATTGAAGAGGGTAGGCTGTGAAACTTGTAAGTCATATAAATTTTAAGGTATGCCTCCAGTCATTTATGTGCCTTGTTTTTTCAAGTCACCAATACAGTGAGCGCCTGAATAATCAAGGCCTCTGATAGTGGAAATATTTTGGTTTTGCTAATGAGACGGCCAATACTCAAAAGTGCTTAAGTGAGTTTTAAAAAGTATGCCACAGTGGTGCTCCTGAACCCAGGCCTCCAGAATTTCTATGTTTATGTTTTTCATTTGTTTTATTATTATTGTCATAAGTTATTTTTTGAGACAATGTCTGATTATATAGGCTAGGCTGGCCTTGAACTTACAATCCTGCCTCAGCCTCCAGAGTGAGAGCTGGGAATGCAGGCATTCACCTTGCCTGGGTAGATCTAGTTTTGCCACCACACACAGATTTCAGCTATAAGTCTGAGGATAGAGCCAAATATATTTAATTCTTTTGGATAAATCAACTTTAATGACTCCTAGTAAATTATTTAAATACAGTTGTTTTATTCAGCATACAATTTAAATGCTCTCAAAATGTTTAATAGGCCTAATTTATAAAATCCATTAAAGGATTTTGGATTCTATAGATTTTTCTAACATCTAATTGATTTCCAATACTTAGGTCTGGAATATTGAAAGTCTTTTTCAGAACAGACTTGTATTTTCTTATCCTGTGCAAGTTGAAATTAATAATCTTATTACATAATTCACTTATATTTAATTTTAAAATTACTAAATATTTTGCTGACATATGTAAATTCATTTTACTTTGTTAAATTCTAAGTAAGGCCATAGAAATACTTTTGTAAGGAGAAAAAAAGTTTCTGGGGAAAACCACCTTGATTATTCAAGTGTGAAGTCTAATTAAAATGTGTAAGGATATGTAACTGTGTAAAGATATAGAAAATCAGAGCATAATATTTTCCTCAGTACTAAGTCTGTAAAGATGTGAATAAAACATTTTATATGGCGCTATGTTGATATATATGTTTATATATTATGTATGATAATATGTTGTGTTTTTTTTTTTTTAGTGGACCTTTTTTCTGATGGCTAAAAAGTTGCTTGAAGTATCTCAGCTTAGTGATACAATATTAAATGATTGGGTTGGTCTATAAAACTGGCTTCTGAAAGAGTAGGATGCTAATGTTCAAAGTCCTGAGTCTTTTTATCTTTCTTTTTCTTTTTTTCTTTTTTTTGGTCAGTTGTGGGGCTTGAACTCTGGGCATGGGCGCTGTCCCTCAGCTCTTCAGCTCAAGGTGAGCGCTCTACCACTTGAGCCACAATGCCACTTTTGGCTTTTTCTTTTTATGTGGTGCTGAGGAGTTGAACCCAGGGCCTCATGCATGTGAGGCAAGCACTCTACCACTGAGCCACCTTCCCAGCCCCAACCTGAGTTTTTTTATCCAGAGAATAGGCCAGGGATCACAAGCATACTGTAAAAGAAAAACTTCAATATTTTCCTACTCATAAGAATGAGGTTATCAGATGCCTGTGGGAAAAAAAATTGTACTAGAGTCAAAATAAATATTACGCAAATGAATGAACTGATGCAGGATGCTTTTAAGGTTCACAACAAGAAAGAAGCTCTGACTTAAAAAGCATCTGAAGTATCACAGATGACTAGACGATTTCTATTTCTCTGTTTTCCTCCCTCCTTTCCTCTCTTTACATCCTTTTTAATGTCCTTTAAGTCTTAAGATCACAAATGATTATTTTTGGCCATGAAATAACAGCTCTGTTCAATGATTCATGAAACAGAAATAAGGAGTAGGCACCTTTGCTAGACCTTGAGACAACAGAAGCCCCTGAATGGTTCATGTGGGTCTCACACATTTGCCTTGAAAGATAGGTAGCAAGAAGCTGCCTATCTTCCTTCTCCAAGTGGATAATATGGTTGGCGTTTGTTGGAGCAGTTTGACTTTTGATTAATTTCTAACTACATATGAGCCTCATCTTAAAAAAAAACCTGAAGGGCATAACTGAATAAAGTACCAGCTATGTATTTGGATACTTGAAGAGAAGGATGCTTGAGATTTAATCTTGAATTTTTTTTTGGTTCCATGTCTGAGCAAAGCTCCTGGAAAATGGATCTGTATGCTGGACAGACTTGTGAACTACATAGCACAAACACTGTGGGAGCGATGGAAATGTTTGCCAGTGTTAAAGGAGATGTTTGAATTCTCATCCAGAATACACCATGACACCTACTATGTGCCAGACATTGAACCTGGCAGAAGAAAGCAATCACTCTGTTCCTGCAGTATCAAATCATCTGTGAGGTACAAGATGGCAGAAGTCTAAGGAAGGAAAAAGAAAATGGTAATGCTTTGAAGAAGACAGCAGTCTCCACATTCTAATAGGAAGCTTGGGAACATTTAAGTATTCCAATGCCTGGTGAGTCAGAACTACAGAAGGTAAATCTTGAAAGATTTATTAGGAAGCAAGAGAGAAATCTTCCTAATAAATACTTTAAAACTGGACAATGAATGTAATGCACGTGTTTGTATCTCTTCAACAGATCATAACCAGTATTTTGTAGCATCTCTCTGTGCCTCTTAAAAACAAACAAACGGGCTGGGAAAGTGGTTCAGTGGTAGAGTGCTTGCCTTGTATGCATGAGGTCTTGGGTTCGATTCCTCAGTACCCCATGAGCAGAAAAGCCGGAAGTGGCGCTGTGGCTCAAGTGGTAGAGCGCTAGCCTTGAGCTGAAGAGCTGAGGTACAGCGTCCAGGCCCAGAGTTCAGCCCCCATGACTGACAACAAACAAACAAACACACACACAAAAACAAACCAAACTCTAATTGGCATTCATTGTTAAGTGCTAAGGATTTGATATTTCCATGTATGTGTGCCAGTGTTAGGGAAGGTAGCTCCATGACAAGACAAAGATCCTCTTACATAGTTGTCTCCCTTCACAAATGAGGGTCTTAATCTTGTCTGCTCCTGGGCGTGCTAATGGATGGCCTTCAGCGGAGGAGAGTTACTTGGCTCAGTGAAATGCCCCTTCTCAGAGTAGCCTATATTCAAAACCTTGTTAATGCGGATGTGTACAGGCTCAACTGCACCACCACTATTTAGAATGGCAATCCCAGGACCAGGAGTCCTCATGGGTTTGCTGAGCCTGCACTGCACTACATCTCAGTTCAGCTTCCCTCTGCTCAAATCTGTCTCCTGACAGTATTTCCTGAAAAGCTTCCTGCATGCTGGTTTTCCTGACAAAGTCTGCCTCCCAAGGAACAGACTTCCATGTCTTCACGAATAAGAGAAATAAGAGAATATTTCGCGAAAATAATAGAATAGCTTTAATAGCCAACTTTTATATTTTCTTTATTCAGGGAGGATGGGATATAAGAGGGATGTGTCAGGAAAAGCAGAACCACAGCTTGGATTTAGATTTAGGGAGGTTTCAATGAAAGTGCTCAACACTACCAAAATTACGTCTTAGAGTAAAATGCAATGCTTCAAGAGTCAGATTTAGGTGCAAATCATGTCTGACTTGGGATTGGAAAGGGATAACTTAGAAGGGATTTGGAGCTAGAATATAAGGGAGAGAGCACAGGAAGGGGTGTCATTGTCCTAAAAGAAATGTACTCATTATTCTCATCTGATTTATGAAACGGTAACTCCTCTGTACATAAATTATTATTATTTTTTAGTTTGGGGGTTTGAACTCAGGGTCTGGGCACTGTTCCTGAGCCTTTTTGCTCAAAGCTAGCGCTCTACCACTTTGCACCACAGCCCCACTTCTGGTTTTCTGGTGGTTAATTGGAGATAAGAGTCTCACAAACTTTCCTGCCCAGGCTGGCTTTGAACCATGATCCTCAGATCTCAGCTTCTGAGTAGCTAGGATTACAGGTGAGAGCCACGGGCACCTGGCTGTACATCACCTTTATAATGACAATAAAAAGAATATAAAGGGATATTAAAAGCTTAGTTTAATTAATTGGAGATGAATATATTTAGAAGCCTTTTCTAAACAAGTTCTGCCTTCCGCCTGTTAACCAAAGTATTAACTAAAAACAACTATACAAACACCATTGATGCATTCACAAATATTAGGCAGTATGATGCAAGTAGGAAGGATGACTTAAGAGATTCTTTTTTTGCAGAGCAGTTTTCTTCCTTGGGTTTGTATTTAGATGGCTATTTTTAATTTTTTACATTGGGGTATCTCAGATTGTTTTTTAGTGAGATGATATATTAACTGCAGGATTTTGACCCCAAATTACTACTATAAAACACGAATATAGAGGGAAGCACAAAATGTTGAGGCTTATCAAGCATCTTAGATAGTGGTTAATTAAATGGACTTTGACATAGAAAGCTTTGAGTTCAAACCACTTAAAAGCTACATGATCCTGGAGATCTTAATCGAAGAGTATTAGTAGTCTTAACTGCAATATTAAAAGAATAATAATTGTCCTTACTTCATAGGGAAATAGAGTTGAGTAAATGAAACAGTGCAAATAACATATTTAGAAGAGGACCTGACCCAGAGTATGGGTTTAATATGTATGAGTTGCTTTCATTAGTAGTAGTAGTAGTAATGGAAAGTATTAGCATTTCTAGTCCAAAAATTAAAAATCAAGAACTTGTTATTTTAACCTAAACCTAAACATTATGCTAATTTCTAAGTCAGGAATTGGGCACGAAGAACTGTGGGTACAAGATCATCTTTACAATGAATGTGAGCAAGCTGTGAGCAGACCTTCAGCTGACGTGGTTACCCCTCACACTTGGTCTGAGACCTGTTGTCTGACAAGAAGGGCTGCTTTTCTTAGTGAAGAGCTCTAAGATCCTAGATAATACCCTGTTCCACCTGGATTGAGTTACTGATGTTCCTTACATGGTGCTTTTTCCCAGGCTAGCGGCTGACTATTCACTTATTTATGGAAATTAAATCTTTGCTCTTACATTGAGTCTATCTTCAGAGTTGGCACTTCTTTTTTTTTTTTTTTTTTGATTATTCTTTTTTTTTTTTTAATTTTATTTTATTTTATTTGAGAACATACTGTACAGAGGGGTTACAATTACATGGGCAGGATAATGCATACATTTCTTACCAAGCATTGCAGCCTCCTCCTTTGTTTACCCTTCACCTCCCTTCCCAGCCTCCCCCCTCCCTCCCGATTTGGCACTTCTTTAATAAAGCTTTTATAAACTTCCAATATATGACTGAATGTACACATTAAAAACTTTACATTTTGAAGAAATTTCAATTTTATGAAAGAATGGCTGTTGTGTTTCTTTTCTTTTTCTTTCCTTCTCTCTCTCTTTCTTTCATTCTCCTCCCTCCCTCCCTCCTTCCTCCCTCCTTTCTTTTTCTTTCTCTTTCTTTCTTTCTTTCTCTCTCTCTCTCTCTCTCCTTCCTTCCTTCCTTTCTTTCTTTCTGTCTGTCTGTCTGTCTTTCTGTCATGCTGGTCTGGTGCTTGAACTCAAAAAGCCTAGATGCTGTTCCCTGAGCTGTTTTTGCTCAAGGACAGTAGTGCCCTACCACTTGAGCCACAATTCCCATTCCAGCTTTGTTTGTTTTGTTCTAGTGAAGATAACAGTCTCACAGATTTTCCTGCCCTGTCTGACATCAAACTGGGATTCTCAGATTTTAGCCTCCTGAGTAGCTAGGATTACAAGTGTGAGCCACCAACACCCAGCTATTCTCTCTGCTTCTAGTTATGGCTTTTAGAACCATCTTTACAAGCTGTAGACATGACCCATTGCCCCTCAATGCTTCAATGTGTATTTCCTAAAAATGTTCTGTTACATAATCATAAAACATTAATATTGAACTATTACTAGTACCTAATATATTCTACAAATTCCATTAAAATGTTACCATTTATCCCAGGAATATCCTTTGTAAGTGCAGAATCCAGTCTAACATCATGGGTTGTATTTATTGTCACTTCTTTTTAGTCTTCATTCCAGAATAGTTTCTAAGGTTATCCTTATCATTTTTATTCTGTAAAATATTCCTCAGTTTGGTCTTGTTTTCATGATTAGATTCAGTTTATACATTTCTGGTAAGAATACTACAGAAATGATATATTCTCAGTGCATAATATCAAGAGCCACATGGTTTTAATTTTATTTTTGTTAGAGTCTCACTAAGTAGTTTAGGCTGGTCTCAAACTTGTGACTCTGCTTCCTTAGCCTCCCAAGTCCTGAGATCGCAAGCAAGGTTCCTTACATTTTGGAGAGAGATGCATTGAGATTGTGTAAAAAAATCATGCTCCTGATCAAATTTTGCCCATCAGTTTTAGCATCTATTAATGATTTATGACTGAATTATTTTTACTATGATAATTGTCAAATGGTAATTTTCTAACTTCCTAAATGATTATTTTCTGATTATCCAAATGATTATTATTTTGCAGTCTCATAAGGTAGAGCTTTCCTTTTTTCCTACAAATATTTGCACATGTATTTATTATGTAAATATGAACCAATAAATTTCTATTCACTGTGTATTATTATTTATAAAATGGCTTCCTGTGCTTTCTACATGTCCCCATCATTTTTTGAGTGCTTATCAGAAGGACAAGAAGATGTTTTAGGCTCATCTGCCATATTCTGGGAATCAGTCATTTCTCCAAAGAGCCTTGACTTCTTTTAGTTGAGATTACTATTTAGAAACTATTCCTATTCAGTGCGCTTGTTTCTATTGACATCACTTGCATATATGCACACATACATCTGTGTCTCTGTGAATGTGTGTGTGTGTGTGTGAGTGTGTGTATCCAAAAACCATGAATTCAGCCAGGTTCTAGTGGCTTGTATCATGCTTGTATCATGCATGTAAGTCTGGCTACTCAGGAAGATGAGATCTAGAGGATCTCAGTTTGAGGCCAGCCCTGGGAGAAAACTTGGGTAGAGGCCATCTCCAAAGTAATCATCACAAAGCGTGTCTGGAGGTGTGGATTTTTGGTAGAGTAGTAACCTAGCAAGCATGAGGCCCCAAGTTCAAACCCTAGTACCACCAAAAATAAAGTCCCCTCCCACAAATCCACACTGATTCTTTTCTCTTTCTTTTCTTGCCAGTCCTGGGACTTGAATTCTGGGTCTAGGCACTGTCCCTGAGCTTCTTTTGCTCAAGGCTAACACTTTACCACTTGAGCCACAGCGCCACTTCCGCTTTTTCTGTGTATGTGGTACTGAGCAATGGAACCCAGGGCTTCATGAATGCGAGGCAAGCACTCTACTACCACTAAGCCACATTCCCAGCCCTACCTTTCAATCCAAATCCAACTCCACAGTGTTTATGCTAGCTGCTTGTTTTTTCAAAATCTTAAGGCTTTTTTTCTTCTTGATTTTTTTTGTTATTATAAAGGTGATGTACAAAATGGTTACAATTACATAAGCCAGGTAATGAGTACATTTCTTTTGGAACAATGTCACTCTTTCCCTTGCTGTCTCCCAGGTTTTCCTTCCATCCCCACCCACAAGTTGGATAGTTCATTTTAAACATAGTATCCAGTGAGTACCACTGCTGCATTTGTGTCACCCTTTCCTAGTTTCTTTTATATTTGTAACTTCTTTCTCCAAACCTTAAAAACTCTGGCTCCCATTGTCCTCAGTACATTGGGTTAGGTGGCTAGTGGTCCTGTCTTAACCATGTTAGCCATCTCTGTGGCCAGCCCCATGGACTATGCAAGTTATCAGCCAGTATTTTGGCCTTGACTAATGAGAATGAATGTGGAAGACAGACCAAGTCAAACAAGGCAGATGATTATATCTTGGGCTTATTCTTATAATCAGAGGTTGATAAAATACCTTATTGAAGCCATTAAAGTTAACCATTTCATTCCATAATGGGCAGATTTGCATATCTTCATGAAAGTCATGTGCAGTATTGCAGTATCACTCAATTTATATTTCTTAAATTGTACTCATTTTTGATCATGTCCTTTTTTTTTTTTTGTCAGTTGTGGGCCTGAACTCTGAGCCTGGGCGGTGTCCCTCAGCTCTTCAGCTCAAGGCTAGCACTCTACCACTTGAGCCATAGCGTCACTTCCGACTTTTTCTGCTTATGTGGTGCTGAGGAATCGGACCGAGGGCCTCATGTATGCGAGACAAGCACTCTACCACCGAGCCGCCTTCCCAGCCTCTCATGTCCAATTTTTGTAAAACATTTCCATGTACTTTAATGTCCTGGCTGGAAGTATTATCTATTGCATAGAGTCCTTAAAGCCTTATTCATGTGAATAACTTTGAGTTTGCTTCACCAGTTTATATTTTTATGGTCATCAAAATTTGCTTGCCCTAGCAATTCTGATTCAGTAGCTCTGGGGAATACCTACATTTTAATGACATGTCTAGGAGGTTCCTGAACAGTATTCTGGGCATTTCCATGAGAGACACCAAATTAGCATGTGTTTACTTGAGTCTAGAAGAGTCTTGAAGCTGTAAGCAATCATTCCTAGTGACAGTTGAAGTGGCTATTATAACCCATATAGGCTTTCATAAGCAAGCAAATCAGTGTGTTCGATACCTAGCTATCAACACTTGCAATGAGAAGACAAATGTGTCAGTGTGTTAAACACTCATGTGTCAAGGCTGAGTTAGTATGTTTTGAAGAGGTAATGGCAAAGCCAGAGAGTTCTGAAAAACCAGGCAGAACTGCAGCAAAATGCTCCCTGTGGACCCTCCCCACCCCCTACCCCCCACCCTCACCTAGTTGCCACTGACAGCCTAGCCTGCAGAAGGGTGAGCAAGATTTGGGCTTGGTTGGTTAATGTTCTTAAGGAAGATTGAGAAGTGACTAGTGACAGACCAAAGACACAAGCTACATATTTCCTAGTAAAGTCTGATGGAACAAGGACAAATGACTGAGTAAATTATATTCTTCAACAGAAAGAAAGCAACTCTCAAGTCAGTATTTATTTAATCAGCTCCCTGGAGTGCATTCACAGAGACTATTGTACTCAATCATAAATCACCTGGCAGGGGGCCTTATCATCACAAGTCACAGATAAGGAAAGAGAGTTGAGAGTGAAGTTTACAGGCAATGATGACAATGATGCAGCTACTAAGTGGCCATGAAAACTCGCAGTCTTTGGCTTTAAATTCAGCGTTTGTGCAGTGAAACTTACAGTAGTATCTTTTACTTTGTTTGTCCTCCCAGGAGGATGGTATTCTGGAAAACAGACACTGTCATGCCTGAAAGTGTAAAGCCAGCAGACCTGTGACTTTATATCTAATGACAGCAGGGCCACTTTTGCAAAGGCATTGTCTTCGCCTCCCCACATCATGTTATTTGCATGCATGGTACTTTCTTATTTTATTTCACAGAATTTGGTCTAGTTGATAGGCAAACATCTGTGTGTGACTACTGGGTTAATGAACGTCTCTCATTAAACTATAAAAACTATGGGATAAAGGAATGTATTTGGTTTTGCTCATTTCTTTCTGTACTTTGCACATTATCTGATATGTAAGAAGTTGTTGAAAGGATAAATAATGATAAGAGAAATTTAAAAGGACACAGGAAGAAAACTGTGGCCAAATTTGTCTCAAATAGAATGAGACCTTGGGGGAAAAATCCAAGGCAAATACAAAACCTTCACCTTTTCTTTCTGTAAAAATGTATCCTCTTTCTCTATTCTCTTCTCTCCTCTATTTTCCCCTCCTTTCCTGACTCTCTTTCCCCATTTTTTTGGGGGGGGGGTCTGGTCGTGGGACCTGAACTCTGGGCCTGGGCACTGTCCCTCAGCTCTTCAGCTCAAGGCCAGCGTTCTACCACTTGAGCCACAACTCTACTTCCGGCTTTTTTCTTTTTGCTTATGTGGTGGTGAGGAATCGAACCCAGGCCTCATGCATGCAAGGCAAGCACTCTACTACTGAGCCACCTTCCCAGCCCCTCTTTCCCCATTTTTTAAAACTATAAACCTCTTTTATCTCAATAAACTATTCCACATTGGGAATTTAAAAAATGGAAAGCACTTTTTTTGCAGTGTTGTTGTGCTCCTGGGGCTTGAACTCAGTTCCTGGTCACTATCCGTCACTGTGCTTTTATGCTCAAGGTTAGCACTCTACCACTTGAGCCACCACTCCATTTCCAGCTTTTTGGCAGTCTCACAAACTTTCCTGATCAGGCTGGTTTTGAACCATTTTCCTCAGGTATCAGTCTCCTAAGTGGTGAGGATTACAAGTGTAACCACCAGCGCCTGGCTTGAAAGTCATTCTTTTGAAGGTTGAGCTTCAGACCATTTGAGGTCCTTTGGTAAAAGTCTGAAATAAAGTAACTCTCCTAAAGCCTCCTAGAACTTTCATTTGTAATGACTTTCACATGTTTCTGATTCTCTCAGTTTTACTTAGAAAGTTTTAATAGAAACTTTAAAGCCATACAGAAAAAAATAGTATTGTAAACTTTATGGACTCATCGCCCAATTTTAATAATTAATACGTTACAAAACTTGTTTCCTCTCATCTCCTTCCACTGTGTTGGCAGCGATGCTGAAGTTATTTAAAGTACATGCCAGCATCATATCATGTTACTTATAAATAGTTCAGTATCTCTAACAAACAGGCTTTTAAAAAGCACAACCCAATGCCATTTTGACTCTTAAGGATAATTCACTCACATAGTTTTAATATTACATAATTTCTTACCATGCTCATTTTTTCCCATTGTTAAAAATCATTGGAAAATGTTCGAATTGGCCCTACATGGCATGGTTCCTAAGTCTCTTTAATAAGTAATTTTTCAAAATAGCATATATGTATCAGAGAAACAGGATCATTTATTTCATACAATATTCTTTCTTTCATATTTGACTGATTGCCTTCTTGCCCAACATTTCCTTCTGAAAATATAAATTGACCACATACTAGTTCTATTAGACCTTTTAGGAATTCAGTGTGACATTTCAATGCAGGTAAACAGTGTGCAGTGATCTGTTCTGGATAATTATATCCATCACCTTAAACATTTCTCCTCTTCCTACTGGGAATATTCATCTCTATTAGCTATTTTTTTTTGGCAGGGGGTGGGGGAATGGACAGACTTGGGCCCTGTTCCTGAGCTCATTCACCCAAGGCTAGCACTTTACCACCTTAAGACACATCATAGTCCCACTTCCAGTTTTCTGGTGGTTAATTGGAGGTAAGAGTCTCATGGACTTTCCTGTCCTGGCTGGCTTCCAACCATGATCCTCATATCTCAGCTTCCTAAGTAGCAAGGATTAACCCCCCAATGCCCGGCCTATTAGCTATTTTGAAATACACAATTAATTCAATTTGTTCTTTCTTTCTCCCAAATTTCCTGAAAATTAGTAGCTAGATTTCTAGACCTGAATAGATTTATATTTGCTCTCTTTGGTAAGAACACCTTCTAGGTGGTTCTGTGGACTCATTCATTCATCTCATCAGGCAACCTAGGATGTCCAGCACTCCATTTTTAAGATTGGTTAAAATTATGGGAGACAATTCTCCATGGGGTTTTTGCATTTATCTCTATTTTGCCAGAAGAGTGTTCTAAGTTTACTTTATCTTTCTTATCTTTTCATGGGTATTTGTGTAGTAAACAGTTACGGCATGAAATATTAGAATTCTCTAAGCTCAGAGTTCCTTTCCTCAAATACAATCCACTATGTGGATTGTACATCTTTGTGTTGCTCTGTTAAAATTGAGGCTCCTGGAACTAGAAAAAAGTGCTGAAACTTGTAACTAACTACTATTGATCTGAGTAGTAAACTGTCTTCAGTCTCTGCATTAGTCTGTGTGTGTCTGTGTGTGTGTATGTGTGTATAGTATGTGTGTAATATTCTTATTTGCCTGCTTGTCTGTCTATCTATCTAATCATCCATCCAACTAACAACTATCTATACCTGAGTAAAACATAGTATTTGCAGATATAAGATACCATTGTGGAATCCCTCTGAGTAATATGCAGTGTCAGGAAGTTGAAACATGTCTGGACTCTGGGGTATGATATAAGTAGGACAGGGGTAGATGATCAGAAAGGGGAAAGGAGGATGAATAATCTATGTACACATGTGAAAATGGAACACAGAAACACAATGAGACTAGGAAATTTGAGGGAGGAAGGAAGGAGAAGGAGAGAGGGAATAAATTTATTCAAGATGTATTGTACCCATAAATGAAAACACCCTTGAAAAATAATAAAGAAAATACACACACACACACATACACCCCCACACACATGATATTGTTAACATCAGTATCACAGTGGTGTATTTGTTATAATTGGTGACCTATACTCATATGCCATTATCACTCAGTCTGTAGTTTACATTAGGTTTACTTTTGGTAGTGTAAATGTTATGGGCTTGACAATATATAATATGTGCACCATTGTAGTGTCACACTACCCCAGGTCCTGTGCTCTGCTCATTTCTCCTCCCTGTCAGCCCCTGACAGCCACTAATTTTAAAAAATTGTCTTTATGGTCGTATAATTGTATAATTGCAATCACATAGTATTGTAACCTTTTCAGATTGACTTCTTTCACTTAAAAATATGCATTTAAATTTCTTACACATTTCTTCATGGCTTACTAGCTCACTTCTTTATAGTGCTTAATAATATTCCATTGTCTGGGTATACAGTTTATCCATTCACCCACTGTGAGACACCTTGGCAGCTTCCACATGTTGGCAATTATTAATAAATCCATTATGCATATCTGTATAGAGTTTTGATGTGGACATAGATTTTCAGTTCAATTGGGTAAATACCAAGGACTATAATTACTTGTATGATGTGTCTGTTAAGGTCTTTTGCCAGTTTTTATAATTAGATTGCTTACTTCTTTGGTGGGAATAAGAATAGTTGTTAATGTTTCAGTTTGTTTAGATTTTTTTTTCTCCTGTTAGTACTAAGCTCCTTACATGTCAGATTGGAAACTGGAACTATCATAATTGCTTTTAACTTTTTAAAATGTAATCTTATTTTGAATTATGGAACACATTTCTGTCAGTTCAAATCTTTTACCTACTATATTAAATTTCACCACTACTTGAAGTAGAAGCTGAAAGTGGTGTCTCACCTTGCATTAATTCCGATGACTTGTGAGGCATAGGTAGGAGGATTGGGGTCCAAGGCCAGCCTGAACAAAAATGCAAGACTCTAACAAATAACCAAAGTGAAAATGGGTTGTAATGTAGCTCAAGTGGTTGAGTATGTGCCTAGCAAGTGTAAGACTCCGAGTTCAAATCCCAGTGCTACTAAAACACACACACACACACACACACACACACACACACACACACACACACTAAAAACTTGAAGTGATATAATCATACCACCTGTTCATTTATTCAACACATGTCTGTGGAGCACCCAAATAAGCCTTGTTGTGCTGCATCCACAGTGCTGAAAACACCTGCCAGAAGCAGGAGTATCTTCACGGAGTATATATTTTAGTGGGCCATGGGACACATGAGTGTCTTGACCCTCTCTGAGGCTCTCCCCTTCTCTCCCAAACACATGCACACTACAAATATATTTTAGTTTCTCATCTGTGACCAGATACAGTATGTTTCTGTTCAGGCTTTAGTTTTAATTTATTTTTATTTTTAAAATTGTGCTTGGTGGCTCACTTGGTAGGTAAGCATTCTACCATTTGCGCCCAGCCTCCAGTCTCCTTGTGCATTTGGTTTGTTCTCAGGCTAGCCTGGGCTACAATCTTCCTAGTTGTACTTCCCCATTTTGCTGGGAATGACAGACACATGCCTCCCCGCCCCCACTCCTCCCAGCTTTTGTGCTCCCCACGGCCCCCTCACAGCTGTCTGCCATAACAAGTGTCTGCCATAACACTCAGCTATTGGTTGAGATGTAATTTCTCAAACTTTTATACCTGGGCTGATCTCGAACCTTGATTTTCAGATCTCTGCCTCCCAAGTAGCTAGGATTACAGGTACAAGCCACCACACCTGGATATTTTTGCTGACAATAAATATTTGAGTTAAAAAATTTATGATGGCAATTACTTTTCAGGTTTATTCCGTGTGTGTGTGTGTGTGTGTCTGTCCGTCTGTCTGTCTGTCTGTCTTCCTCAAACTTGAACTCAGAGCCTAGATATTGTCTCTGATTTTTTTGTGCTCAATGCTAGCACTCTACTACTCCTCCCACAGTTCTACTTTTGGCTTTTTAGTTCTTAATTGGAGATAAAAGTCTCACAGACTTTCCTGTCTGGACTGACTTAAACTGCAATCCTCAGATCTCAGTCTCCAGAGTAGTTAGGATTACAGGCATGAACCACCAGCACCAGGTTGCCTTTTGCTGTTTTATGTTTTTAAATACATAGCTAACCCACAAATGTGTCTTATCTCACACTCATGCTCCCCCATTCAATCCTTCTCTGGCTGCTTTCCACTGCTAGCATGAGGAGAGGGAGGATGTTCTTAGCTGCCAGCCTCATTCATCCTGGGATAAGGGAGGGGAAACCAAGGTTGAAGTCAGGCTCTTCTGCCTATCTCCATTCCCATTTACCTGGGACCAGAATGGTCAGAAAACCTCTGTATTGGCTCCTGTGCCCTGGCCCCTGTTCCAAAGGTCAGCAGTAAGTGAGAATCAATCTACTGGGCTGGGAATGTGGCTTGTAGAGTCCTTGCCTAGCATGTGTGAAGCCCTGGATTCCATTCCTCAATACTACATAAACAGAAAAAACCAGAAATGGCACTGTGGTTCAAGTGGTAGGGTGCTATTCTTGAGCAAAAGAAGCTCAGGGGGGCTGGGAAGGTAGCTCAGTGGTAGAGTGCTTGCCTTGCATGCATGAGGCCCTGGGTTCAATTCCTCAGTATCACATAAGCAGAAAAAGCTGGAAGTGGCACTGTGGCTCAAGTGGTAGAGTGCTAGCCTTGAGTGAAGAGCTGAGGGACAGCATCCATGCCCAGAGTTCAGGCACCAGGACCAATAAAGAAGAAGGAGGGGGAGGGGGAGGGGGAGGGGGGAGGGGGGGAGGGGGAGGGGGGGGGAGGAGGAGGAGGAGGAGGAGGAGGAGGAGGAGGAGGAGGAGGAGGAGGAGGAGGAGGAGGAGGAGGAGGAGGAGGAGGAGGAGGAGGAGGAGGAGGAGGAGGAGGAGGAGGAGGAGGAGGAGGAGGAGGAGGAGGAGGAGGAGGAGGAGGAGGAGGAGGAGGAGGAGGAGGAGGAGGAGGAGGGAGGTAGACTAGACTGCTATCACAGGACACTGGGTGCTGCCCACAGCTGAGTGCTGTTTTTTGAGGCAGTCCACTCAGAATTTTACATAGTCATGTCACATCATGTATTTCTGTGGGTTTTACCAGTTAGACTAAGAAACAGTGGCAGAAACAGGTACTTTTAATTTAAAGATTTCTGAATTTTGTCATTAAAATAATCAGTATCTATTCACACTAACCCTTATCCAGGCCCTTGAATCTCCATATCATTTTGCTAATGGTCTGTTTAATTATCATCACCATACATGTCAATGTATGATAGTTCTTTTTGTGGTAAGATTTATATTCACTTTTATTATTATGTTTAAATTTTTGCTTCTTAAGTACTGGTACAAAGGAATTGCCATTCAACAAAGTAGTATATAAATACAGTAGTATATAAATGCAGTGCCTCTTGATCAATGCCAGCCCTTCCTTCATTCTCTCCTATCCCTCCAAACTCCACTCCATTTTCTTAATTTTGTAGAAGTTGCACTGTTTTATAATGGCATTCCCCCTTCCTCTCTTCATCAGTCTGCCCCCTTCCTTTGACACCTTCCCTCCATTCCTGGTGTTTATTTTGTCCTGTGAGTTAGCCTTTCTAAGGAATTGCATCATTTGAGTTCTCCGGAGTCTACTATATTTTGGTTAATACACTTATGTACACGTGTATATACCCCCCTGAAGTATATAGTTATATATGCATAAATGACAGCTTCTAATGTGTGATGGTTCATATTGGCCAATCGTTAGTGACTTGTTTTTATAAATTAAAAACACGTTCAGAGCCGGGCGCTGGTGGCTCACGCCTGTAATCCTAGCTACTCAGGAGGCTGAGATCTGAGGATCGCAGTTCAAACCCAGCCCGGGCAGGAGAGACCGTGAGACTCTTATCTCCAATAAACCACCAGAAAACCGGAAGTGGTGCTGTAGCTCAAGTGGTAGAGCGCTTGCCTTGAGCTGAAGAGCTGAGAGGGACAGCGCCCAGGCCCAGAGTTCAATCCCCACAACTTACAAAAAAAAAAAAAAAACACGTTCAGCTTACTTGCATCTGTGCTAATATTTTAAATCAGTTTTATATTAGATTAATTTGTTAGCATAAAATCAGATGATTGCAAAGAATTTCTAAAGCACCCTAGTTTTACCCTTTCCCTATCCAGCCATTCTGCTACTCTGCCATCTCTGATTATATAGACAGGCATTTTATATTCCAGTGTTTGTGGGAAAAGATTTCACCTACAGTTCCAGAGTAATCCAACAGATTCTGCACAAAAAGTAGGAATAGTGAAAGGTTAAAAATGCAGCTGAGGAAGGGATAATAAATTTGGGGGATAAATTCTGCTTTCAGAATTCAGTGCCCAATGCATCTTCCCTTGACACCTTCACAGCCTACCCTGGGTGACATTACTGTGGAATGGCTGGGCATGGCTTTATGGACCTGCTCCTAATTACTCTACTCGACATTAGATCTTACTATAAAGGCTTGGTATTTTCTCTTATAGCCTATACTTAGGATTACCTGTGAAACAATATGTCAGGAAAGCAGTGATAAACTAGGTAATAAGAGCTTTGCAGATAGTAATGGGGGGAAATGGAGGCAGTTCAGAACACAAATAAGAGCTAGACCTGCATACCTGCTGTCTGAGAAAGGGTAATGGGAATACCCAGCTGTGGAGATCCCATGCAAGAGAGACAGGGATGCGAGAATTCTGAGTGTATTTGAATCCAGAAGTGACGGAAATACTTCGAACAGGTAAAAAGTGGACAGTAATGGACATGGAAACTTCAGAGCTAGAGTTACAGAAAAAGCATGTTGTGCCTTAGGATATCTTGAGATCTCCCATATGATTAAGAAACCTAGGGTTTATTCTTGACCATTTGTCCTTGAGCATTCATAGATTTCTGTTGCAGAAATGCTGAGAAATAGTTTGCAAACACAGTTGATTTAAAAAGTATTTCCATATACCTATTTAATTCCATTATTAATACTAAGAAGTTTTCCAGTTGTTTCCTTTGAGTAGTCTAAATACATAAAATCATGCTGTCTGTGAACCATGATAAATTTGTTTCCACAATTCCACAGTTATATACCTCTGGCTTTTGTTTCATATCTTGTTGCATAGACCAGATTTCTAAAACCTCACATAATGCACACAGGTACTTATTTTTATTTTTAACTTTTTGTTTTTGTTTTTTTTTTTTGGGGGGGGGGGTCCGGTCGTGGGCCCTGAACTCTGGGCCTGGGCGCTGTCCCTCAGCTCTTCAGCTCAAGGCTAGCGCTCTACCACTTGAGCCACAGTGCCACTTCCGGCTTTTTTCTTTTTTCTTATGTGGTGCTGAGGAATCGAACCCAGGGCCTTGAGCATGCAAGGCAAGCGCTCTACCACTGAGCCACCTTCCCAGCCCTTTATTTTTTAACTTAAATGTGAATATACTGGTAGTTTGGTATATACCTTGTAGTTATGTGTTAAGATATTGCCTAAGCAACTTACATGTGTTAGCTAATTTCTGTCCCAACACATTGTGAGGCAAGCCTACCTTTATCTCCGTTTTCACAGTGTGGATGCTGGCCAAATAGGTTAAATGACTTGTTTCAAAAAGGAAGCAGCGGAGCTGAGATGTGATCTCTTACTTTCATGTCTGGTGGCTTTACCTCTGGCCAATTGTACCATGTATGTTTGTCATCTAGCTTTCTGGGTGTGTGGGGGGGGGGGGCGGGGAATAAAACCCCTGATTTGCTCATTTTTGTAGCATCAAGACTCCCACTATGGCTGACAAGGCATTCCTAAGCATGAAGAGAATCTCACAAGAGGGGTTGGGAATGTGGCTTAGTGGTAGAGTGCTTACCTAGCATGTATGAAGCCCTGGGTTCGATTCCTCAGTACCACATAAACAGAAAAGGCCAGAAGTGGAGATGTGGCTCAAGTGGTAGAGTACTAGCGTTGAGCTAAAGAAGCTCAGGGACAGTGCCCAGGCCTAGAGTTCAAACCCCAAGACTGGAGAGGGGGGGAAGGGAAGAGAGAGGGGGGAAGATCTCACAATTGTACTTTGTATCTGCAACTGGCCACTCAAGCAGATTCCACAATACCACAACTTCTAAGGTTGCACCAAAAGGCAAGAAGGTGATTACCACCTAAGATAGCCAGTAATTGTTATCGTCTAGTTTTAAGGAAGGGAAATCAGCTGGATCTGGCCCAAGTAGAAAGTAGCATTTGCTATAAGGATACAGTCTGAGAAGGGGAGGGCAGCAGGGCACAGGGAAGGGCTGGGATGAGGAACTGATGTGACCTGGGACTTCAATGTCCCTCCTAGACTCGCTCTCTACTGCAGGTCAGTTCTGTGCTTCTCTGGCTTGTGTGGCAGAACACTTCCACCGATCACTACAGAGACGGAAGCCCTTCTGATGGTCTCAGGAGGTCCAAGGTCAGCCCAAGGTCAGCCATGGTCCTGTGACTTTAGAATGTTCTCCTTTGTTTATGATGGAGAGGTCAATCTCAATGAGAACCTCCCTCCCCCTATCTCCTATGGCCTCCTCCCATCTGGCCATAACCACCTTTGTGATCTGATCACATCCCTGTTTGCTCCTTCCTGCTGCTGTTTGGCTGTGCTTTGCTCCCCAGTGGTTTGTGTGCTGGAAGCTGGGTCCCCAATGTGTTGGTATTGAAGTGGTGGAAGTTGATTAGGAAAGTGATTGGATCATGAGGACGCAGTCCCTAGAGGGAATTAATGTAGTTTTGTGGGACCCCAGTTAGTTTCTACAAAAGTGAGTTCTACAAAGAACTTTAAGGGATAGGTTAGGGATGGTCAAGTTATTAAAGATCTGAATTTACATCTCATTTTAAAGGAAATAGTTTTTATCCAAGTATAGAATAAACAATAGCACAATTGAAAGCGATTCAGTTCAGTAAGCCTGGCTCCTGAATCTCTCCAGCTTTGTGTCTCAGCATGTGAACTCTTCTGCTCCTGTGCCTACCTCCATGTCACCATGTTGCAATGAAGCCAGGGGTCAGGAGGGGGGAGGGGGGAGGGGGGCGGTCCTCCCCAGAAGCCCAATTAGTGGTGTTGTCAAATCTGGGACTTGTAGTCTACAAAAATGTGACCTGAATAAACCTCTTTAAAATAAAGCACCCAGCCTCAGATAGTTTGTTATAGCCATAGGAAACTAATTGAACAGAGATTCATTTGTTCGCTCTGTCATTTTAGCCTTCTTGTCGGGCCTTTGAAAATTATAATCTCATTGTTACCTCAGGACTCTTGCTCATGGCTCCTTTGATGTCTGGAAGCTGATTTTTATCTATCTTCTTATTGTTCACTCCCTGACTGCATCCTGTTGTTTTTTTTTTTCTTTAATGAGTTCCTTCTTGAGCATCCTTTTCCAAACAATTTACTGCATTTGTACTTATCCTTTGCTAGCTTTACTTTTCTTCCTAATGGTTAAAATCACTTGGAATTACATTCATATACTTGACTTTCTGATCATTTTCTCTCTACTGGAATGTAATCCATAGGCATAAAGACTTTATCCTAGTTTTGGCTATATTTTTAGCATGGATACTCAAAAGTTTATTGAGTGGAAGATTAAATGAATTGCAGATTTACTAGGAGGTATATACCTAAAAATGAGCCTTAACTTCAGTTTTCATTTTTTGAAAGTTGTAGCAAAAATTTATTTTAGTATAACAGTTAAAGTAGAGAGAAGTAGAAAAACAAAGAAAAACATCTCCTGTTCCCTTCACAAGAAGTTTTCACCTGTAGCTTTTATGTTGTGAGGTAAGCAAATACATGCAATCATATCATCTAGCAACTCTTAATACTTAAACAATCCCTCCACCCTCAAAACACAGGTAACTTTTAAGATTTCCTTTTGCCAGGTCATGCCTTTCTAGCTACTAATCCTGCTTTTCTACTCATTCATGAAGAGGTCCAGATCATCACCATTTCAAAGAAAGCAGATTTAGATAGCCCCTACCATATCTGCTAGCCTTGTAACATATGTTAGTATTTATATTCTCTATATTGTTTATTACTTGAATAAGATAGTGTTTCTTTCAAAAGGAAATATAATTCAGATTTTTGATAGCCTAACATTCCTTAACTTACTCTTTAGTATACTTCTCACAAACCCACTGATAGTACAGTAAGTTAGTGAGGTTTTGTTCTTCATTCAAGACAGGAAATTGTTAATATTAATAGAATCTGATGATCAATATACTTCCATGGTAAGAAAGGCATCAGCACAGAGTTGGTGTTCTGTGTTCTACTTTGAAAGGTTCTGTTTTAGTAGCAAAAGCTACCCATTTGTTTACAAGTCTACCAATTCTTGTAAAAGTCATCTTTAGTTAAATCTTAACTCAGTAGCTCAGAATTATCATCAAGATAAAGTCAGGAGTCAGGTGCTAGTGGCTCTTACCTGTAATCCTAGCTACTCAGGAGGCTGGGATCTGAAGATTTAGGGTCAGTCTGGGCATGAAAGTCTGTGAAACTTTTTTTCCTCCTTGTCAGTTAGGGGCCTGAACTCAGGGCCTGGGCACTGTCCCTGAGCCACAGTGCCATTTCCAGTTTTCTGGTAGTTAATTGGAGATAAGAGTCTCATGGACTTTCCTGCCCAGGCTGGCTTTGAACCATGATCCTCAGATCTCAGCCCTCTGAATAGCTAGGATTACAGGTATAAGGCACTGGAGAAGGGCTCATGGGACTCTTCTCCAATTTAACACCAAAAGAAGCCAGAAGTGGAGCTGTGGCTCAAGTGGTAGAGTGCTATCCTTGAGAACAAAAGCTCAGGTGTTACACTCAGGCACAAAAACAAACAAGAAAACCTACCTTACCTTAGAAGTTGTTGCTTTTAGAGAGAAGTTGGCATGTTCTGGCAAAGTAGAATATTTATAGGTGCTAATGCTGTGATTTTCAAACTTAAGAGTGGTTTAGGTTTACCTGGAAGCTAAAATCCCTAGCTAACTAAACAAAAAACAATCTATCAGCCCCATGTCAACACCCCTCCTCTACTGTCAATGTGAGCGCCCACAAATCTTGACTGTTATTAGTTTTTGATCATTCAACAGGGGTGCTACCTGTCACCAGCAGTGAGCACTGTTGTTTTCAGCCCTAGATGCAGTATGCAACTCTATTTTGTCTGGGATGGAGCTGTGCGGGTGGACTAGGGAATGCTTTCCCTGCTACTCTTAGCCCAGACAGGGAAGATGTTACGTTTTTGCCTACTTTCTCATCTCCAGTTTTCAGGGGGCCTTTAACCTTTTCCTGTGTCCACAATTCAGCTGTCAGTTAATTTGGAATAATGAAGCTGGTGTGTTGGAAATAAAATTGAGGAGAGGAGGGACAAGCCCCTGGCTCCCAGCAATCCATTTTTGGTAAACAATTGTCTAGCCTGAAGGGAAATTTTGCTGGGTGAATGTGGAAAGTTACTAAAAAAAAAAAAAAATCTTTCCGTGCCTCAGTTTCCTCATCTGCAAAATGTTAACGGTATTAATACTGACCCACAAAACCTGATGTGAGGATTAAATATGTAAAGCATTTGAAGAGTGCCTGACACACATAGGTAGTTATTGTACACAAAGGCAGTTATTATGATCATAATTTATCCATGTCTAGTTCTTGAATTTATTAACAGGTGAGGAAGAGTTCTACACAAAGGAAGCAAATAACAAAAGAATTCTGACTGGTTGTCTTGCAATTAGTTTTGAGAAATATATTGAGCTATGGAATCTTCATTGGTATATATGTATAGCTTCTGTACCCTACAGCAGTGTTTAATTTAGGTCATCTATTTAAGAGGTACAAATTTTGAAAATATCCCTTTCTGGGCTGTACAACCACCCTTGTATATATAAGACTATTGAGAAATGATAGAAATGCGTGGGAGCCACTGCATAGCAGGGAAGAAACAAGTGCTTCTCTAATTGACTAGTTAATTCAGCACATTAATGAATGAATGCAGCAAACATTTAATAATAAACTCAGTGCCAGATGTTGTGCTAGGAAATAGAGATACCACAGGGAGAAGGTGCTATGCATGCCCTCATGAAGCTCACAGTCCACTGAGTTTGGAGATGAGGGCTTTATCTAATTTAATTGACAAAGCAGAGCTGTGAAGGCTGATTTGGTTCTCCTAACTTCAATGTTTGGGAGTTTCCCATTGCACTTTAAAGGCTTGTAGATCCACCATAATAGATGAGGACGCAAGGGATGGTTTGGATTCATTTTTCTTCTCAAGGGCCTGACTGAAGGCTAACTGGTTAAGCACTTTATTTATTCATTCAGTGCAAATAAGCTTATTGCCTGGCACACACACAAAATGAAACAGCACATTTTAAAAAATTAAAATGCAACAGAAATTGATGAGGTCATTTTAGTACCATTAGGTAGTTAAAAATTCCTTCATACCTGCCCAAGCCAGGATAGCCTAATTGCCCTGCATAGTCAGAAGAAACTTTCCTTTTCATCCCCTGGCAGTTCAAACTTTTCATCTCCGCAGGGACTTGTCTGAACTGACTAAATGTCAAATTCACATAGTGTTTTCTTCTTTTTTTTTTTATTTTTGGAAGTTTCTTATTGAAGACTTAAAAGGGTGTTTTTGTTTTGCTTTGCTTTAAAGTTTTACTAAATCCTTGAAAACTTCTGGATGGCTTAAAATTATTTTTCCATTTAGCTTTTTGTTTTGTTTTTGCTTGTTTGTTTGCCAGTCCTAGGGCTTGGACTTAGGGGCCTGGGTACTATCTTTTAACTTTTTTGCTCAAGGCTGTGATTCTACCAGTTGAGCCACAGCTCTATTTCTTCCTTTTTGGTAGCTAATTGGAAATGATTGTCAGGACTAGTTTTCAGTCTCACTCCTCAGTTCTCAGCCTCCTGAGTAGTTTAGGACTATAGGCATGAGCAAGCAGTGCTTCATTTAGGATTTTTTGTTGTTGTTGTTGCTGCTGATGTTCTGTTTGTTTTTTTCAGTCATGAGGCTTGAACTCAGGGCCTGTGCACTTAGCTTTTTTTGCTCAAGGCTAGTGCTCTACCAAATTGAGCCACAGTACCACTTCCAGTTTTCTGGTGGTTGATTGGAGATAAGAGTTACATAGACTTTCCTGCCTGGGCTGGCTTTGAACCATGGTCTCAGATCTCAGCCTCCTGAGTAGCTAGGATTACAGGCATGAGCCACCAGTGCCTAACTCTATTCAGTTTTTAAAAAACTCTAAAATCTACTTTATAATCTGAGAAGTATTAATATTTTGAGTTTTAATTCACAATAGCCTGATATGCCAGACATTATTCCACATCTTTTTTTTAGGTTTTTCTGTTATGTAAAACTTATGAAAATGTGGCCTAAGTGAGCTGAGTACTTAGCATAGCATCACTGACTTTTCTTTAAAACAACACTTTATTTATATCAATATATATTTGTATTTGTATTATTTGTTTTATAGGTTCTAATTTATTCTTAAAAGTATGGTGTAGTGAAGGGTCTGAAAATGGATGCCAATGTGCCCTTGTATAGACCCTTTTCATTGGCTAGCATCCGGCACACAGCTTGCTTCCACAAAATAGGATGTGGCAGAAGTGTAGAGTCGGTTGTCTGACTAGAGATTGGCAGAGTTTGTTAGTTAGAGGCTTGGGCAGGTATGCAGGAAATTTCACTACCCTGTCATGGAGACGTTTGTGAAGAGGCATGGAGAGCTGGCAGGGTGCAGTTGGCACCATATCCTGATCGGGCTTTCAAAGGACTACAGATCTAGTCACTATCTGATTTCAACTACATGACAGATGTGCAGAGACTAGCAGAAGAGCCACTTTGCTGGCCCAACCACACACAGAATGGTGAGGAAGAAAATGATGGTTGTTTCAGCCCTTCAGTGTGGAGGCGGTTCTACAGCCAAGGTGAGCAGCGGGTGTGATACCCACTGTGATCCCCATAGTTTACCAGAGTGAATCACTTTGAGATTCATATGCTAACTTGAAGGAGTTTAGTTTTCACCAGAAAACCTAGCTTTCAATACCCTCACTATTTGGGGAGAGTGAGTGGCATTCTTATTCTTGGTCAAAAAACTCATCATAAAGTAGGATTTTCTCGGTCCTAGTTCTCACAAGAGCGCGTGGTTTTGTCTCATCTTTCTCCAGCTCATCTGAGTCTGAGCTCCAACTGTCCCAGAGGCGCTGTCTCCCAGCCTCTTTTTCATGGAGCCATGTTTCCATTTTGCCATTTTGTTGGTGATAATACTCATTTCTTGCTTGATAGTCCAAAAGTTCTGTATCATGAGAATTTCCTATGAAAGATGAGAAGGTCTTTTAATTTGATTTTTTCTAACAATGATTGTTTTATTACATGCCTAGATTTTTATGAACACAGAAGAATCTGCTTGATATTTTTATATATTCCAGCTAAACGTTTTTCAGTTGTTACTTTTACAAAGTGGAATACCCTGAATATCACAAGACTAGTAGAATATATATCTATATCCCCAACCCATCCACAATGTTTTGCCACAATGTTGCTTTCAGATGAACCACTCAAAAATTAATTGCAGGTACTCCTAAATACATTGCTATAATCTTTCAAGAATGAAGACTTTTTTTCTTACATAATTACAATACAACCTTACATTTAGGAAATACAACACTGGTAGAATATATGCTCATAGAGGATCCATATTCAAATATCTATGATTATTCCAGCAATACTTTTTATGACTACTTCTTGTTTGCTTGCAGTTGATCTTTTAGGTCCTGGGTCCAATCTTGAATTATCTATTGCATCTTTTCCTTTTTGTATCTCTTCAAAGCTATGTATGCATGTACATACATATATGTAAGCATGCAGGTATGTGTCTAATGTGCTGGTTAATTAGAGATGAGTCTCTCAAACTGTTCTGCTCAGGCTGGCTTCAAACCTCAATCTTCCAGGTCTCATTCTCTGAGTAGCTAGGATTACAGATGTTAGCCACCAGTGCCCAGCATTATATTTTTCATTAGAGGATACCTGTTTGTTTTTTGCTGTGGAATTTGATTTACTTTAGCTTTTTATTTAAGAAGTGCCCACCATCCTTTTAGAGTCTACAGAACAATGAGTGTGTTACTGCAGACCATTCCCTCTGAAGGGTCTTAAATAAATGCAATCTCATTTTAGTGAGAAGAATTAAAATTGCCCTCTCTCATGCTAGCAAAATCTTCCCTTTCTAAGCTCATTTTGTCATGTGTATTCATGCACAGAGTTATTAAAAAGAAAAGGTTTCTCATAAAGTTTGGGTGTTGAGAACTTTCAAAGGTTATTAAGTTCATCTATGTTGGATTAATCCTCAAAATCACTCAGAAAAATTTTCAACTGTAAGATAACACCTCCTCCCACCAATCCCCAGAGATTCTGATTCAGGAAGATGAAGTTGGGACTGGTTCCCCAATGAGTTGCTGTTTATGACCTGTTTGTACCTGTTGACATAGCCATACCTCCCTGTCTCCAGCAGGACTTGACTCCTGAATGAGCTACTCTTTCTGCCCCCTTGACCCCCTGAGAGATCAAAGGCAAAGGATTATGTAGGCCAATGTCTGAAAGCTGCTTCCACATCCATCCAGAACTTCCAGAGTATAGATTTTTCGTAAAGGATCAAGAGCCATTTAAAGGTGAAGAGTCACTGCTTTTCAGATCTGTAGGCTTTCCTAAGGTGGTGGGCCTAGAGCCTCGAGTCATCCGCATCCTGATGAAGCTGTAAGTGAGTAGATAAAAACAATTCTGGTCTTGAATCCTGCCTCTGTCACAGAGGTGATGGTAACTCCTACCTTCCATGCTGCATAGGAGTTGAGGGGACCACAGTACTGGCTTATAATGAGCACTCAACAAACCATAGCTGGATTGTTAGGAAGGCTCAGGAGAGCAAAAGAAAACTCCCGTCTCCACATGCCATAGTCTCTCCTGGGCCACTCCAAACCTGGGGTATCTGCCAAATCCTTTGCCAGTATTGGTCTTCTAGGCATGCTGTCACGTGATGACTGTCAGTGCCTAACTTTTGCAGAGGCCCTTTCCTTGGTGGTTTTGACAGTATTTTTTCAATTATGAAAGTTGTTTGTATTTATGACTACAAAATAGATCTCATTCTGAGACTTGAAAGCGTTGGGTGAAATGGATATCCTGAGTAGATTTTCAATTATTCAGCCTTTTCTTATTTAATCACCTTATTGATTAAGCATCTTGTTCTCTGAGCAGAGACAAAATCTATTTTAGCAGGTGATTTTGCACTTAGAACTTAAGACCTCCAGAGACACAGCCAGCATTTCTGCAGCGTTCCAAGTGATCAGTACTGCTGATATGAAGATTTGGTCTACAGCACAGCAATTGTGTGAGTGTGAACAATATGAATCATTTGCAATCTCGGGGAAATATGGACAGGAAGAACTTAAGGGGCTCTCTAATGGATGGGGCAGTGCAATAGAGAGTTATGAAAACAGATAGATGGCCGCTGGACAGCACAGAGCAACCCAAGGCTGAGTTTGCCATTGGGTGTATGAAAGGCTGGAAGCCAGAGATGGAGATAGGAAGATAGGCAGCAGCAGGCTCCTAAAAGGCCTAGGTCCATATTAAGGAGTTTAGCTTTTGTTTTCAGGTCAATGGGGACTACCCGAATGAGACTGTTTTTTCCCTCTTCTGAACTTGAACTCAAGGCCTGGGTGCTGTCCCTGAGCCTCTTTGTACTCAAGGTTAGTGCTCTACCACTTGAGCCACAGCACTACTTCTGGCTTTTTCTGATTAGTTTATTGGAGATAAGAGTCTCACGGACTTTCCTGCTGATCCTCAGCTTTCAGCCCCGTGAGTAGTTAGGATTACAAACATGAGCCTCCATTGCCTGGCTGTTGTTTGTTTGTATTTAGGAAGGATAGTGACATGAGCAGAGTTGCATTTTACCATTGGTACAGTGCTTCTAGAATGTCCATATGGGTGAGAATCACTTGGGGATCTTGATAAATGATCCTGATTCAGAAGGTGTGGGTGGAACTTGAAATTTGTTCTTGCATTTGTACTCCCAGGTGATAACAATACTGCCAGACATTGGGAATACTGGAATATTTTGATCAGCCAGAAGAGTAGAGAAATATTCCTAGTTCCTTGTTTCTTAAGGTGTTTTTTGTTTTGTTTTTTTGCCAGTCCTGGGGCTTGAACTCAGGGCCTGGACACTGTCCCTGAGCTTCTTTTGCTCGAGGCTAGCACTCTACCACTTGAGCCACAGCTCCTCTTTTGGCTTTTTCTATTTATGTGATACTGAGGAATGGAACCCAAGGCTTCATGCATGCTAGGCAAGCGCTCCACCACTAGGCCACATTTCCAACCCCTGTTTCTTAAGTTCTGGGGCTATTAGGACCCTCCTGGAAGGCTGATTAAATCCAGCTTGCTGGTCCTCATCCAGAAATTTCCATTTCAGTCACCCTGACTGAAGCTGAGTGTGTCCCCAGCTGGCTGGCCTGAAGCCACATTGAGAACCGCTGAAGTGAATGTCGAAGGGGCAGTAGGTAAGACTTGAAGTGGAGAACCTGGTCAGGTGGCCCTGGAGTGACAGGCTGAGGACCAGATCCAAGGTTTGCCCAAGGCAAAACCATTGGGAAAGAAGGAGATGGCAGATTCCAGCACTAGAGAACATTAACAGTCCTGTGTGCTACTACTCTTCCATAATAATAGAGATGTTAATGGTCTTAACACTTACCTGGCAAGGAGAGGGAGAGAAGGGATGAAGAGGGCTCTGGCTTGAGTAACTTGGCATGGGGGGGGGCACCCACTGAGACAATGGAGGAGCAGCGTTGGGAGGGCCGTGGTGTTGGATTCATTTTCAGTGTTCTAAATGTGCCCCTGAGTGCTGACACTCAGGGGCTGTGTGACCAGGCACGTGCATAGGACCCCAAACCAGCACATGCAATTCCAACACATGCCACAGCAAGTTAATGTGTCCCCATGAGCTTCATTCTCTAGAAAATGAAGCTACTTTTTTTCTCCTCCTGGGAACAGGACAAGGATTCCCATAACGCATATAAGGTATGTTGAAGGCATAAAAGAAGAGAGAGAAAATATCTTATTACAGAGCTTCCGTCTTGTCCTCCCAGGATCCAAAATTATGTGACAACATTCTCACTGCATTCTGAGAGGTAAAATACCAGCAAAACACAGAGATTGTTTTCTGTCTTCTCACTTTCTTCACTAGACGCACAGCCTGGGAGTTTACTTGAAGTCTGGAAAACATTTGAAATCCTCTCTTCTACAAAAATATGATTTACCTGAACGTCTGTTCATGGTTTCATCAGGCAATATGGTTAGAACATCATAGTCTCCATTCTTTGGA
Source organism: Dipodomys spectabilis (assembly GCF_019054845.1). NCBI lineage: Eukaryota > Metazoa > Chordata > Mammalia > Rodentia > Heteromyidae > Dipodomys > Dipodomys spectabilis. The sequence goes on from NW_024870750.1 coordinate 2,852,629, forward strand.
ATGCTTTCAAGTGTTTTCTTGGCTTTATGATTTCTCTGTTTTTGCTTATTATTCTTTGCTTCCCTGGGAAGATTTTTCTTCAGTTCCACCTGGGCCTAAAAATGATCAGCCATAAGTATTTAATGTTCTCACTAACTCCCTTTGCTAGAACACATCAGGCCATCCACCACTTGGCAACTTGTAGCCTGTCCATAGACACCTGTAATCCCTGAACACAATATGTTTTCCTCCTATTAGAAGGTATGAGAGCTTCCTTTGTCTCAGGCTTATTGGGAGGGAAAGGTACCCACATGCTCAAAGAAGTATAGCTTCCTTACGATGAGGATGGAATGGCAGATGGCAATAGGCTTGGGCTCATTCCTTTACAGGGGAGACTACAGAGTATGACAGCTACAGGACATTATTAAAAGAATTGGTTACCAGAGGTCTGTTATGAATGTGTCCCCTCAAATTCATATGTTGAAAAGTGTGTGTGTGTGTGTGTGTGTGTGTGTGTGTGTGTGTGCACGTGCACACACGTGTGCGTGCAGGTGCGTGTCCCTATACTGGGGCTTGAACTCTGGGCTAGGCTGTCTCATAGTTTTTTCATTCTACCACTTGAGCCATATCTCCACTTATGGCTTTTTGGTGGTTAATGGAAGATAAGACTCTCAGAGACTTTCTTGTCCAGGCTGGCTTTAGCCATGATCCTCAGATCTCTGCCTCTTGAGTAGCTAAGATTACAAGCAGGAGCCATCAGTGTCTATATATAACGTTGGAAACTTAATCCTCAAATTCATATGTTGATGGTATTTGGAGGAAGAGTCCTTTAAGAGACTTTTAGGGCTCTAGCCTCTAGGCAGATTAAGGCCTCTACCACAGGAGTGGGTTATTTAAAGAGTGGGTTATTGTGAAAACAAGTTCCACTGCTGTCGCTTTGTCTTATTCCTGTCTTCTCACTGTCTTGTACCCAATGTCTATGAGATATTCTCTGCTATGTTATGACACAATATGAAGGCCCTAATTAGATGCCAATGACTTACACTTGTCTTAGACTTCCCAACCTGCAGAATTATGAAAGGAAAAAGTCTTTATAATTGCCCAGTTTCTGTATACTAGCAGAAAATAGACCAAGACAGGTCTTTCTTATTGGATAATTATGCAGCATGAATTATAGAGAGAGGCCTCGGTATCAGAATAAAGATCCCACCCCCCTTACTAAACCAAGAAACATCATCATATTTTCCCACTGGAGCCAGACTATCAGAGGAGCAATCTGTCTTTAAAAGGAGACATTCGAAGCCTCTGTATATCCTTGAGAGGACTGAAAACAGATTCAACCCGGCTGTTAGCTTCAGTCGTTGAATCTTTGATTCCAAAATGCTAAGTACTGACTGCTAAATCATCTATTCTTGACAGCAGTCATGTGTCAGGGGTTGCAATTATGTGGTACAAATTTGGTCAATATGACACTTTTATTTACCTCTTGTCTTTTACGGTTGATTTCCAGCATCTGCATCTTATGCAAATATTGTCTTTTCCCAGAAGTATACATGGAAGTTGGCATTTTCTTTTCTAGTTCCTGCCATGAAAGATGACATACTCAATTAGTATGGGGTAATTTTTTACTGATGATGTGTAATCCACATTGTTAAATCCTTTTTAGAACAGAGTAAGACCATAATCCATCCTAATCTATACAGATCTTTTTGAGGATACAGATAAAGTATTGTGTGGCTTTAGCAAGTTCTTTGTATCATTATTAGTGAATGAAATGGCATTCTGCTATATATATATTACATAGTTGCAAAGGTCCTTAAAGAGTTTTGCAAACGTGGCATCCAAGAGTTTTGACAAGTTCATTAAAATCTCATTTCCTTTGCCAGGAGATATTTATTACTAATTCTCCAGAGATATTTTCTGGTTTGATGAGACCTTTCATTCTCTCCTTACCATTGACTGATGGTCAGGTTATGAAATGAGAGGAGAACCACTGAATGGTTAAATAGGATAGATTTCTCCATGGTGTAGTCTCGCATGCCCATGTAAGCCACCAGGTGCCTTGCAGCTAAGGATGTGAATTTTATTATCTACGACTCTGGTGGTCTCCCTGAGGGATATCACGAATGTCAGTTGGGACAGTGCAGACGGTTTTTGAGGGCAAGTGAAGGTGACTAAATCTCCATTTGTCACCTGCTGTTGCCAGAAAAGAAGGGCTGCATTGAGTGATAGCTTTAGTGCTGCCGCATGAACAGTGACGATGTCAGCCAATGAAAGACTCAGGGAGGGGCCCACCTCCACTGTCAGCAGCACAAATGTGGCCTTGAGGACTTGATAGTATCTGGGCATTGCTTACCCAATCAGCCAGCCACATAGCAACCACCTAGCCAGCTTCAAGATGAACCATGTGTGTGTGTGTGTGTGTGTGTGTGAGAGAGAGAGAGAGAGAGAGAGAGACAGAGAGACAGAGAGACAGAGAGACAGAGAGACAGAGAGAGACAGAGACAGAGAGACAGAGAGAGAGAGAAACAGAGACACAGAGAGACAGACAGAGATGGAGACAGAGACAGACAGACAGACAGAGAGACATGGAGACGGAGGGGGAATTCTCAACAGAACTTTACAAAAGTGTAGCAGTATCAAGATCCACAGAAGACCTTTCCTGGGATTAGATTTTGGTGAGGCCATGACAGAGGCAATAGGAATAAACTATAGATAGGTTTCACTTGCAAACAGAAAGCTTTAAATGGAGAGAAGAATGAAAGAGGAGAGTTGTGGTGTAGTTTTCACAGATTTGAACGTTTCTAGGACCATCAATTTCCATGTAACATTCCTCTCTCTCATCTACATGGCCATTTTCACCACAAAGCAGAAAGAGCCCAGAGTTCACCTAAGAGGAAAAAAACAGTGTACAGCTAGAGAGAACAGACAGGTACCCTTGCAATGTTCTGACTGTGAAGGACTTAACTATTTGTTGTGGCTTTGAGTTTTCTGTGTAGGGAAATCATGACAAGGATCACTCACCACCCCATACAGCCCCATGGTTAGCCACCACCTCTGGAGACTGCCATAGCTCACCTTTGTATTGTGCCTTGTCCTGGCTTCTTGCCGGCCCAGGAACCTTTCAGAGGTAATTACTTGTGGCAGGTCAATGGCCTCAAGCTTCTAGAAGTTTAACATTTAGAGTATTCAGCATTTGTCATACCATGGGATGATGAAATATAAAAGCCAGATATTAAACTATTTTAGCACATTGCCAAAGCAGCATTTGTACCCACAAACATCCTGGGAAGGCGATTCCAACGTTTAACAGTTACAGCTGTGCTAAAGGCTCTTCAACCTGTCTGGTTGCTTCCTGATCTGTTGCGCTGTTATCAATGGCTTAATAATTGAAACCTTGCTCAGTGAGTTAAGAGACTAAGAGTTCCTTTCTCTAAACTGAGGGGTCATGTCCAAAATTATCACTTAGCCAGGCTCTTATGCTATTGGAGATGAAAGAGGCATCAGGAAGGGACTTTATTATAACTCACCCAGTCCTCAGGGAAGTGACCTGAGAGACACTTCCTCAAACACCCCAGCGATAATCACAGATGACTCTGAGACTCGAAGCAAGGGAGAGTACATCTCTAACAGATCTCAAGAGATCTTTAAAAGACATCTTTAAGAGATGTCTTTTTCTAACAGAGTTTGGATTTATGGGGGATACAATGCTGGAGCTTCAAAGATCACTTAGACTGAACACAATGCATGACTGTGGGTCTGCTTTTCTTACCTTGGATCACTTTATGCTTCTCAAGCTAAGCACTGGGGGCATGAAGGTGGGTGGGGGGCAGTCCTGACTGAGAAGGCATGGGAGAAAAGCTGGTTTTCTCACATTGATGTACCAAGAAGGACCTGGAGAGTTTATTTGCTCACCGCATACTGTTTGCCAGGTGTGGAGATGCAATGGTAATCAACAAAAATGGACATGGTTCTTTGTGGAGCTTGTAACTATGCAACACAGACTTGTGTGATGGCTTGGCTGATAGTTGTGAAGAGTGCTCAGTGCTTGGAAGAAAAAGTCACTTGGGCATGAGTAGGACAATAAATAACTCGAGGACATAAACTTGAAAATGAACGCAGCAAGTCGTATATTGAATTATTCTGTACTCTCCATGTCTTCAGAATATGACTTTATTTAGGTACCCTAACACAGAGAATGGACAGTGTTCACTGTTGGGGATGTGGGATGGGTTGAATTTAGAAAAAAATATACAAATTTGATTTGGAGCAACTTGAGTTGGAGAGACCTTTAAGACAGTGTAAATGTTGAGTAGATAATTAGATACACAGGCATACAGCTCAGAGGAAAGATCTGTACTAAAGATGAATACTGGGAATCATCCCTGAGTAGAACATGATTGAAACCAGGGTGGCAGGCAAGGTCAAGAGTGAGAAGTACAGAACAAAAGACTGTAGACTTGAGAAAACTGTGAAACTGATAGATTGGAATGAGCTGGTCAAGGAGACTAAGAAACAATGACTCTAGAGTAGGAGTGCTAGGCAGACCCCGTGCTACAGCCAATGACATGAATACTGCTCAGACATTACGGCAACACACCTATGTCAGGAAAAACAAGCCAAAACTGGGAGAAGCTATGGAAAGAAGGGGAGATCAAGGAAGTGTTTGTGCCTCTTCTTTCACTGGTGGGTTCAGGATTTAGGTCTTTGTGATGAGTCCTATATGACTTTGTAGTTACTGATGTCTACCAGATATATCTGTAATGTGTCACTTAATCCTCATGTGAATCCTGTGTATTTCAGATAAGTTAATGACTTGTCCAAATTTTCACAGCTACAAAGAGGCATCACTGGGATTCAAGCTCAGGTCTGTCCAGTTCCAAATTTCCCATGGGAAATTTCTTCCACTGTTTCTCAAAAATACTTTACTATCAGATAACCCTGGAATTAACAAAAGAAATTCCTAGGCAATTCACTGGAGATGGACAGTCTCCAGGTTTTAACTATATCTTGAGAGTAGATATTTTTCTGAACGTTCCCAAGAACTCTAATGATTTCTTTCCAACATGGGGTTTATTGGCTTCCACAGCACTTCTAGTGAATAAACCAAATACAACAATACATTAGTAGGCCACAGAAAAGTTTTGTTGTTGTTGTTGTTGTTGGTCATGGGAGCTGAACTCTGGGCCTGGGCACTGTCCCTCAGCTCTTTAGCTCAAGGTTAGTACTCTACCACTTAAGCCACAGTGCCACTTCTGGCTTTTTCTGCTTATGTGGTGCCAAGGAATCAAACCCAGGTCCTCATGCATGCAAGGCAAGTGCTCTACCATTGAGCCACCTTCCCAGCGCAGAAGATTTTTTTATAGAGTATAATTGAAAAAATTGAGTTTAAAGAAGGCAGATATTTAGTCACTTAAAATCATCTGTTTGTAACTTCTTATATCCAGGGTATTGCTTTGATAAGAAGAGATGAGAACTCTCAATCCTTGTCTTCTAGTCTCAATCTTTCAACTTAAATTTACATTTCAGGCAAGGGTTAAATGGTAGATGTCTTTAAGACCTCTCTCCAGGCAACTAATTGCTTGTCTGCCCTTGAAAGAACGAAAACACCCACATTATTCCTCCGCAAAACACCACTAGATGGCAGCAATTGACATATAAACAGGGTCCATTTGCACTTGTTCTGATAATTACCAAAAAACATGTTAGGAACATTGACCTCATCTAGATAAATATACCTACAGCTTAAGAAATTAAATTCTCCAAAAACAAACTCCCAAAGAAACAATTATCCCATTAAAAAGTGGGCAAAAGACTCTGAAGAGGAAATACAAATGGCCAAGAGACACATGAAGAATGGCTCAACAACTCTAGCCATAAATGCAAGTCAAAACAACATTGAGATTCCACCTTACCCCAGTTAGAATGGCCATTATCAAGAAATCTAATAACAACAGATGTTGGTGGAGATGCAGCCAAAAGAGAACGCTTCTACACTGTTGGTGGGAATGCAAACTTGTCCAACCTCTTTGGAAAGCAGTATGGAGGTTCCTCAAAAAACTAAACATAATAAAAGGTGAAAGATTTATATGATCTGAAGAGAAACCGTACTCATGTAACTGTAACCCCTCAGTACAGTATTTTTACAATAATATATATGAGGGGAAAAAAGACTAAACATAGAGCTTCCCTATGATCTAGCAATCCTTCTCTTGGGCATGTACCCAAATGGCCACAAACAAGGCCATACTAAAGCTACCACCACAACCATGTTCATTGCAATATTATTTACCATAGCTAAGATATGGAACCAACCCAGATGCCCTTTAATAGAAGAATAGATCAAGAGGATGAGATATATATGCACAGTGGAGTTCTATGCTTCCATCAGAAAGAATGACATTGTTCCATTGGTAAGGAAATATAAAGACTTGGAAAAATTATATTAAATGAAGTAAGGCAGACCCAAAGATAAGTAGGTTGCATGATTTCCCTTATTTGTAAGAACTAGAAGATGTCTACAATATTTTAAAAATATTTTTTGTCTACAACATTCTTAACAAGGGATCTCAATAACCCAATTGCTTAGCGCGTAGGACCATATATAATAAAGCCTATCAACATGAACTCCAATATGTGCAAACAAGAGGTTCTTATGCCCTGTAGGTAGTTTTTTTTAATGTCTCTTCATTTTCTGTATGTTGTACCTTATATATAAGATTATTCACTATGTGGAAGAGAAAGAGAATCACAGAAACAGCAGGACAAAGGATGAACCAAAGCAACATTGATACTTAACACTATGTTGGATATGAACCTTACAACTTGGGGGAGGGGAGGGAAAAGGATCAGTGGGAGATAATGAAGGATGGGGTAACAATGATTAATAACAAATGTACTCATTACCTTACATAACTGTACCCTGCTCATCACTTTTTCAATAAAAATAAAATTTAATTAAATTAAAAAAGAGACTTGACCGCATCTAAATAAACCAGTCAAGTGATATTGCCTCAGGATTTGGGGCTCCTATGCATGGTCCTTTTCTCTACCTAGGAAGTGACATGCCTCAATTAATCTTCACAAAGAACATGATGGGAAAGAAGTACTAGACAATTGATGGAATGATACTCCTCCTTCAATTTCTGAATTATCTGGCTTCTTATACAAATCAATGGTCAGCATAATCAGTTGGAAAGTCTGCTAGAAGGTTCAAGAACCAGAATGAGACCATAGACCACAAGTCTCTGAGCTTGGTGATAGACACTGACCTGAATGTTTTTGCTTTTGTTTACTTGTAAGAACTGGAAGGTGGGCCAGAGCAACTAGAAAAAATGTAAACCTGGGCTAGCATCAAGACTTAGGAATGTGTCCTTTAAAGTTCTAGGAAGCAGAAAAAGGTATCCAGGACACCTGTTCATCAGTATTGAGAAATCACAAAGCTAAGGAAGAATTGCTGATCAAGGCCTTGCAAACAATTCATGTCTTAATAGCATCCTTTGCTCCGAACAACTAATAATGAAAAACACAAAAGTGAAAAAGATATAGCTAGCTTGGCCTTAATACAAGACAAACATTTCCTTAGGCTGAGAAACTGAATAGAAATGTTAGAATGTGTGTATGTGAGGGGAGGGAAGAGAGAGAGAGAGAGACAGAGACAGAGAGAGAGACAGAGAGAGAGACAGAAGAGAGAGACAGAGAGACACACACAGAGAGAGAAAGAGAGAAAGAGAGAGAGAGAGAGAGAGAGAGAGAGAGAGAGAGAGAGAGAGAGAGAGAGAGAGAGAAACTGGTCCATAAGGCGTTTAGGGCTTCTGCTGGCTGTGAGTTATTTCTACTTGTTAAAAGGGATCTAAAATGCTCCACAGGGCAGGAAATCAGAGCCAGACTCTCAGCTTGAAATTAAGATATGAGTTGAATATGAAGAAGATGAGACTGTACAACAATAAATCCAAACACTTAGGTAAATGGACAATTTCCTGGAAGCATACACTAGCAAGAAGAATAAGCTGTGTAGATAAACTAAGAGACATAAAAGAGATTAAGTTAATAAGAAAATTTCTGACTTCCCTTAAAAGGACAAGTGGCCAAGAAAAAAGGTATTTAAAGATACTTTAAAGATATTTTACTAAACTTAAGAGGAACAGATAACACATGTTAGAACAAACATTTTAGAGACTAGAAAAGAGCTAGAAGTAATCAATTCATTTCACAAGACCACAGAGAAATAAACTACTTTAAGATCCGTTTCACTTATTAAAATAGAGAACACAAAGTATTAGAAAATCCAATTTATCAATGTATTTACTTATTTTTGTGCCAGAACTGGTGCTTGAATTGGGCCTGGGTGCTGTCTCTGAGCTTTTTGCACTCAAGGTGGTGCTCTACCACTTGAGCCACAGCTCTATTTCCATCTTTTTGGTGGGTAATTGGAGATAAGTGCCTCATGGACTTTCCTGCCTGGGCTGGGACACTATAAAATATCATTGAAAGATGAAAAAGAAACGAAGAGTAAATAGACTATATTCATGGTTCAGGAGACTCCATGTTGTCTGATACCAAAAATAACACCTCTCACAGCAGATTCCTAATACTTTTCCTCTCTTCTTATTTATTCATTCAGTATTCAACACAGACCTATTGATCACTTACTATGTGTCCAACACTGTTCTGGCCCCTTGGATATATTAGTGAAGACAGAAAAATATCCCTGCTTTTGTGAGGATGATTTTCTAGCATTGAAAGCAAGGAAGTAGTGAAGGAAACACACAATGAACACAGTGGATATGATTAAAGCATTTGATATGTTAGATGGAAGATGGTATAGAGATAAAAACAAGATAGTGAGGGGCAAGGGAATCAGAAGGGCTGGGATGAGGGTTGTAATTGTTAACAAGTTGGTCAGGCTTGGCCTTATAGGGATGGTAAAATCCTAACAAATTTTGGAGATAAGGGAATTATCCAATTATCAATCTAAGGGTGAGCGGTAAGAAGGGAGTGTGTGTGTGGTACCCCAAGTTAAGCGGGGTTTGGGATATTATATGAGAAGGTGATGAGGGGCTTTCCTGGTCAACTCTTTCACATAGGGGAAGCATTCAATCCAAGGTCCCTGGCAGAGACTCCCAGTTCCGAGATGAAAAACCTTAGTTCATGACCTTTATATACTTGAGGAGTAGATGTTCAGGAAGTAGAGAGTGCCAAATGTGCAACTCAAATTATTTAGGATGCAATTAAGTTTGGTTTAATAATTAAAAATACTTTTAGAATTTTCTTTGGCAGAGATCAGGCTATTAATTAACATGTCATGGGAACCTAGCATTTATTATTCTCTCAAAAACCCATTTGTGGTGGAAAATGTGCTGAGCCTCATTTGTGAAGATAATTATAGCTGATATCTTTGGTAGTGTCTGCCAAGTTCCTACTGATTTCCCTTTTCTCTCAGAGCTGACTCCAGAATCTACAGGGTGACTCCTCCGCCCACAGTTCTACTGTGTGAACACGTCTTCTGCTCAGAGCTCATTGGATCAGAGCCGAAAATCTCAAGCAAAGCTGAGCCAATAAGATCTTTACCTCCAGGAATTTGGAATCAGAGCCTGGAAGGTCAAGACAATCTGCCCACTTGACTGGAACCTAAGATGTAAGTCATATTTTATCAAATAGATCTGAGGAGCAGAGAAAACTGATCTTCTGGGGAAGTTAAAGCAAATGTACAGAGGATAGCGTAGTCGGCACTTAAGGCATAATTCTTCCCTAAGTTTAGATGATTCTCTGTTCTTGTGTCCACTAAGATATTTTCCTATGCTAATAATTAAGAGACATTGATTGCATTGGCTAGTCAGTTGGATTTCTAATACAGTAATATTGGAGGTAGCAGTAGCAGGGAGAACCTTGATTGTGGGATGTTGGGTCTCATCATTCATCTGTTCGTTCATTCACACACTTTTTTGTTGTGCATATTGCTAGTGGTTGAAGATAAGAGATATAGTAAGAGAGTTTCTGCATTAAAGTAATTCTTTTCTTGAGTTTTCATTTTTAAAGCTGTCTGTTAGTATAGAGGTAAAGTGTTAGAGCTGGAAAGATCACTAGGAAAATCAAAATCCAACTACAAGTTGGGTGCTGGTGGCTCACACCTATAATCCTAGCTATTCAGGAGGCTGAGATTTGAGGATTGTGGTTTGAAGCCAGCCATGGCAGGTAACTCCCAGAAAACTGGAAGTAGCACTGTAGCTCAAAGTGACAGAGCATTAGCCTCGAGTGAAAAAGCTCAGGGATGGTGCCCAGGTCCTGAGTTCAAGGTCATGACCAACCAACCAACAAACCCAGGCACAGCTTATTAAGGAATGATAGATACTAAGAGTACTTTGTAAGACATAGCATATTATACTGGTTATAGTATACTTCTGCCTGAGTCAATCCTTGATTCAATCAGCTTAGCAGTTTCACAATGATATATCTTCAACACTCCTTAAAAAAGATATTTGGTTTAAGAATAAAACAAATTTTAGCGTTGTTTAGTTTATTCAGAGATGTACTCATTGTTTTTGTGCACAACTTTAAAGATATTAATTTATTACAGATATGCTTTATTTTTCTTAAACTAAGCAATATAATTCAAGGCTTCTAATTTTTGGAAAAAGGTGCTTTTTTTTCCCCCTGGAACCACAGAATATAATAATTTCAAACAATAATTTTGAGCTTCTGGAGAATTAAGTAAATAAAACCAATGGAAATAGAAATAATCCTTAACAAATGAGCTCCTGAGTTTGATCCAGGCATCTGGGTGATTTGTAAGCAGGTGGACTGGGGCTATAATTCCTTTTCTCAAATGTCAGTGATAGATCCTGCTCACAAGAGAGCACCAAACCCTCCTGTTAACTGATGCACATTTTCAAAGACCACTCTGATTCCTTTTCCTTTCTAGGGTAAGATTTCTTAGAATTTGTAGCTCTCTAAAGGAAATCCATTAAAGTTTTATTAAGGTGAATGATTGAAAGCTCTAGCTTTATTACCTTAGAATCCAATGCCTCTAATTTAAAGAACCAGTTGACATCTAGGATGATAAAAGGTTAGGGATTGAAAAAGGTATTAGAGATCATGTACACTGATGCAAAAAGTGCAGATTTGGAAGACTGGCTGATATTTAGCCTTTGTGTCTTTGGGCAAATAACCCTCTTTACTATATCTATAAAACAAAACTAAGACTTTCTTATGGGGGTTAAGTGATGAATGACATAGATCAAGTTGCCTAGTGAAGTAGTTGACTTGTAGTAGGTAATAATCATGTAAGTGGCTGTTATTTATTACATGTGGTTTTCATAACCCTCAACGAATTACTGGTAGATCACATCCTTTAAGTTCCCATGCTTATGTCTTTGCTGCCACACTCATTTTGGTTGCCTTAAAAAGTGAAATCATTTCTGAAGCAAATCCTAAGTAGTTTCTGCAATTGGCCACATTTTCTGAAAACATTTTTCATTAACAGCTTAGTTAATAGTTACCATTAAATCCAAGAAATTCCTTATGAAGCCGTTTAAATTCATCTTACTTGAAGTCTTCGGGGTGGATGCCTTTTAATAATACTTGTTTCTCTAGGTTCCAGTGGGATGTCAAAATACATGGCCGTGGGTACTTGAAGGACTGGAGGCAGAAACAAGAAAAAACCACTAAACAAACAATTTACCATTAGATTAGGAAATTCAACTGACCATGAGTTAGTAGACTTTGTCAACACAATTTTTCTCCTTTTAGTCACGTATGTGTAACCCATATATCAAGTGTGGAGATCAACCATCTATAGCAGGATCCCTCCATAAATGCAAATGATAAAATATTGGCCTAAAATTGTGCTTCCTCATTCCATTCCCACCTTGATATTTAAAGGAAAATAATTACCAAAACCTTAAACATCTGGATTGACGGGTTGGAAAAAGAAAGGGAGGCAGAAATCTGTCAGTAGAACTAAGGAAAATTGCCACTGCTGTGCTGAAGAAGTTGAAAGAGTATTATTTGAAAATGCTGTATAAGTGACAACTAGTCAATATTGTCAATTGTGTGGAAAGTAGCCACGGAGGTCTTCTGGGCATGATTTGCTAGTTATCACAAGAATATACAAAGCACTCTCACCAAGTCATCCATTAAGGGGACATATTTATATTGTTGATCCAGAATATGAAGAAGAAACAAATGAAATACATATATGTATTATATGCTATATGTGCATGTACTTTTCTACCCATCTTAGAATGTCTGCTTAAATATCATTTTGATTCCCACAAAACATGCTACATGTCTTACAAGATATCCCAGGATAATTTCTAGGCTCAGAGCTCCCAATCATCATGGAAAATATTTCCCTTAGTTCTGTGGCTAACCATGAAGAACATGGAGTTAGGCAACGGTGACTCATCCACTGTCTGTCCTACAAAATAAATCATTTCTGCTTGGAGTGGTTGCAAAATTCCCATTCCTAAAGTGCAACTTTGTTTTTGCTGATACTGAGGCTTGAACTCAGGGCCTGGGTGCTGTCCTAGAGCTCCTTTGCTCAAGCACTCTACCGCTCATGCCATAACTGAACTTCTGGCTTAAAAAAAATTATTGGAGATCAGAGTCTCACAGACTTTCTTGTGTGGGCTGGCTTCAAACTGCGATCATCAGATCTCAGCCTCCTGAGCAGCTAGGATTATAGGTGTGAGTCTGGTGCCTGGCTAACGTTCTACTTTGAAAACCACAAAGCCTGATGCATTAAACTGTATTGGAGATAATGACTTAAATTTAGAATCTACTGAAGCATAATTGTCATCATTTATCACATCCATATCCATATGATGTCAACAGCCTAACAAAAGCAAGCATAAGCACAGAAAGTAGTAGAAGCTAAGGTGAAATACAATAATTTTTCCTTCTCATTTGGAATGGTGAAAAATCTCTTTGTACATGATGGGGTTTGTACAATCGTGGGGTTTACACAATCATTCTTACATACCAAAAGTCTTTAAATGGGCAACCATTCAATTCTCAGCTTAACCATCCAGACTTCATTCTCAATCATCTACGCTTTGTGAGATCGCAGTCACTTAAACCTAGTAACAGCTTCCTTTAGTCCAGACGCGCAATCTCATGATGAATTTTATGTTTACCTGCAGAAGGTCCTCTGTACCAGGATTCTCGCAGAGGTGGTAGCTGCTCTTCCAAAGCTTTATTCCCATCCTGCAGTTTTTCAAATGAATAGGAACTCTTTTCTTCCAACTTCTGACTGGATGACAAGTGCGTAGAGCCAGCTGAGGGAATCTTGGCTTGTTTGTTTTGCAAAGGAGTGACTTTGGTCACCCGAGGGTGAGCCCTGGAGGGATTCAGGCCCATTTCTCACAAAGCTATTCAAAGAAAAACCATAATGGTGGGTTGAGAACCTTAATGTAGCTTTTAAAATTAAGATATTTCCAGAAGCTTACCCCAGTTTTACAAAGCAATCATTTCCTTCATGACATCTTTCCATCTCTATTTCACCACACAGTAACCTTTCTGGCCACTTCCTGGAAGACTGGTTTCTATGGAGATTTCCTTCCAACTCCTAGTTGGCTATTCCAGACCAAAAGAATGCAGTTAAACATTGACTTGGTTATGCCAGCTTCTGAAAAACTCAGTGCTATTGATCATTAAACAAATACCTAACACCAGGAACATTAACAGAGATGCAGAACATAGATTTAGAGAAGTCTTAAACTTGACCCTTTCATTGCAAGTAATAACAGAAAAGTTAAACCATCTTTGGAAATGCATATCAATTACAGTGGGCTTTGTTAATCTTTCCTTTCAGAGAACATGTCTTCCAATTAGGACAAGAAACAGCAGAATAGCAACAAATCCATTTGAGTTTTTTCTGTTCATAACTTTGGAGGTGAAGAGTACATGGAGGGCAAAAATACAATGTAAGCTGTTATTTTTTTCCTCCTGGGAATGAGGGCCCAAACTTGCATTAAAAAATTTTGTTCCTTATGTACATATGACCATATAAGATGATGTTAAGCGAACTGAACCCCAACATAGGGACACAAATATTTTTTTCTTGCTTGCTATTGTTTCTAATGTATTTATAATGTACCATGTGATTTTTTTTCTATGTATGTTCCTCCCCCACAGTATAACTGTGTTTGATGTCGGTGCCCTGCATCTTGTATATACGCTTCTCTAATTTGGGGAGGGGAAGGGAAATAACAAAATGCTGAAATAAGGATACAGGATGATCCATTGTATCAATGAGATGTACAAGACAGTGTATTGAAAACGAACTTTATAACTTTGTGGGGGAGGAGAGGGAGGAGTTGGGGAGGTGGGGAGGAAAGGGATGGTAAGGGAAAATAAAGGAGGGTATAATAATGCTCAATAGGAAATGGACTCATTACCTTGCTCATGGGACTGTGATCCCTCTGTATCTTTACAATAATATATCTATATATAGATATATATAGAAAAAAAGTTTTGTACAAATGACTTTCTGGGCTGCAGGTCTTTAGGTCAGGAGTCCACCTGCAGTCGCTGGCTTTCTAATAAAGATTCCCAGTTTGACCTCTCAAGATGTGGCCTCTCTGTATCTCATAAAGGAATTCCCGTCTAACATTCTCTCTCTCTTTGCTTTCATGCTGGTCTGGGGGCTTGAAATCAAGGCCTGGGCACTATTTCTGAGCTTTTTTTGTTTAAGGCTAGAGCTCTCCTACTTGAGCCATACCTCCACTTCTGGCTTTTTGGTGGTTTATTGGAGTCTCATGGACTTTCATGCCTAGGCTGGCTTTCAACAGCAGTCCTCAGATCTCAACCTCCTGAGTAGCCATAGAACCTGCCTGCTTCTCTTTTGATTACTAGTCAATTCCAAACTTGTGATTTTCACAGGTTATCAATTACCTGACCTGTAAAATGAGATTAATAATAGTATTTCCTGAAGAATGAATCAGTCAATCAATGGAGTCCATTTCTAGGACTTAGAATAATATAATGAGTTCATAGTAAGCATCAGCCAGTATTCTCTTCCTCCATTACTAAAACTTGTGGATGCTGAAATCTCTCATCTTTCCATATTCTTGAAATAATATCCTTAATGCCATGTAAATACTTATGCGAAGGCTAGTTATATTGATTAGGGAATAGTGATTTTTAAAAACCAAGTCTGTACAAGTTGAGATTTAAAACATTTTTTTTTTTTGCCAGTCCTAGGCTTGAACTCAGGGCCTGGGCATTGTTCCTGAGCTTCTTTTTGCTCAACGTTAGCACACTACCACTTGAGCTACAACACTATTTCCAGCTTTTTCTGTTTATGTGGTCCTCAGGAATCGAACCCAGAACTTCATGCATGCTAGGCAAGCACTCTACCACTGAGCCACATTCCCAGCTCCAACTTTTTTTTTTATTGCACAGTTGGTTAGAACTGTGGATGGAGAGCTTGGTATGGAGACCAATTGTATTAAGCAGATGACAACTGCTCAGGTAAAATTCCTTAGGTTGGGTGGTAGCTATATGAATCCAGGTTGGTTAAATTGCTTTTTGTTCCTTTGGCATATAGTTTGCTCGGAAGGGCTTTAGATAGAATTTTTAAAAAAAGAATTTAAAATAATGTGTACATAAATATTCCTTGGGGTTGTATTTAATTTCACATATAAGTTCATTATTATGTATTCAGTCAGTAGGTTTAAATCCCAAATGTTTACAGGATTCCTAAATTATGTTCTAATAAACTAACTGCCCTTCTGCAATTGATCTGTAATGGATAAGCAATCACTGGAGCTTTTCAACAATGTGAGTTATGTGATTGCCAACTAAGCAGAGTCAGTGTCTGACCCCAACCGTAATTTTCCTCCTTGTCATGATTTTGCTTTATATTTCCTTCTACATTGGGTAGTAAGGTAACAATGCAACCAGACCTACTTAGCTTGGAGGTGCTCAGGCAAAACACATATTAAAAAAGCATTCTGAAAATTTCATAATAAACTGTAAAATGAGTGAAATTTTTATCTTTACACTTTAAATGTAGTCTGCCAGTGCACCATTGAATGAATCAGCTTGTCACCTGTGTGTGCTACTCTGAAAATAGCCAGTGGGTGACTTTCACAAAAATGCATTGCTAAGGGATTTACTTAAATGAAAAAGTAATTGTATATTTTATCTGTCATTGGGCATATCAACCTTTCGTTATGCCAATACTTTTTAAGTCATCTTTGTAAAATCATCTTTTCTCCCTCATGCGCACGCGCGCGCGCACACACACACACACACACACACACACACACACACACACACTGTAATTTAACTATAGTCCATGACCTTATTTGATCTAAATGATCACTTGGGATATATGCCTAAGTAAATCATATCTATTTTTCTCCCAAAGCAAAACCAACAAAATAACCTTGCTCTGGTTGATTTTGAGACGCTTTTAATTTTGAGACATTTAAATTGTGCAGAAGTTAGAGGTATTCCAGCTTCTGAGTAGTGTGGTGATTCAGATATCTGAAAATTCAGGTGAGCTGAAATGGCTCAGAGTGAAGCTTCTGCTGTTGTCCTTGAACTAAATGTCAGTGTAGCCAGCACTAGTGCCTGGGCGCCAGAAATCCCAACTGTCACCTGTGGGCTTTGAAAAACATTTGCACTGTGGTCAGCCCAAGATAGTCAGTTATCCTGTTGTGGGGAAAATCTTTACTTTGATGAAAATAATAATATTGATAGGAAATGTAGAGGATATCAAATAAGAGACCAGTCCCAAAGATTCCTCTTTCCTTGCACTTTTTTTTGAGGTGCCAGTCCTGGAGCTTGAACTCAGGGCTTGGGCACTATCCCTGAGCTGCTTTGGCTCCAGGCTAGAGCTCTACTACTTGAGCCATAGCACCACTTCCAGCCTTTACTGAGGATGTTATTGGAGATATGCATCTCACAGACTTTGCTGCCCAGGCTGATTTCAAACTGTGATCCTTTGAATTCAGCCTCCTGAGTAGCTAGGATTACAGGCATGAGCCACCAGCTCCTGGCTTCCTTTCACTTCATTCTTTTTATTTCTCATTAAGAATATTACATAGAAGTTTCAGGGCATCTCAGATTCTGCTGTGTTTTTCTTCCCCAAGGATTGCCTATCTTTTTTGTTTTTTAATTTTTATTGTGAAAATACTGTACAGAGGGGTTACAATTACATGGGCAAGGTAATGAGTACTTTTCTTATCTAGCATTGGTGCCTCCTCCTTTGTTTTCCCTTCCCATCCTTTCCCGTCCGCCCCCCCCCCCCCCGCAAAGTGATAGTTCATTTTTCGACATAACGACTTGTACATCTCATTGTTGCAATGGGTCCACCTGTATCCCCATTTAAACCGTTTGTTTTTTCCCTTCCCCTCCACAAATTATACCAACATCAAATACAATGAAAGCAGGGGTTATACAGTGGGGGAGGGACATACAAAGCAACAAAGAAATCATCTTATAAATATGTTAGAAACAATCGCAAGAAAGAAAAAATCAATTGGATACTTATCTTAGGGTTCATTCCCCTAACTTCAACTTATCTGACCGTTTCTGCTTGACTCAGACATGTACTAATTATTGCAAATAAGGGAAACCATGAGACCTATGTTTCTTTGGGCCTGGCTTACTTCACTTAATATAATTTTTTCCAAATCTTTTCATTTCCTAACAAATGTGGCAATGTCATTCTTTCTGATGGAGGCATAGGGCATAGAATTCCATTGTGTATATATATCACAATTTTTGGATCCATTCATCCACTGAGGGGCATCTGGGTTGGTTCCATATCTTAGCTATGGGAAATAATGCTTGATAAACATAATTGTGCTGGTAGCTTTAGTATGGTCTTGTTTGTGATCATTTGGGTAAATGCCCAAAACTGGGATTTCTGGGTCATAGGGGAGCTCTATGTGGAGTCTTTTGAGGAACCTCCATACTACTTTCCAAAGTGGTTGAACAAGTTTACATTCCCACCAACAATGCAGTAGAGTTCCCTTCTGTCCACATCCCCTCTAGCATCTGTTGTTATTAGAGTTCTTGATTATAGCCATTCTAACTGGGATGAGTGTATCTCAATTGTTGTTTTGATTTGCGTTTCTTTTATGTCTAAAGAGGTTGAACATTTCTTCATGTGTCTATTGGCCACCCTTCTTTCCTTTTCAGAGAAGTTTCTCTAAGTCTGTAGCCCACTTATTTATTGGGCAGTTGTTTCTTTGAGGATTTGTTGTTGAGGGATTTAATTTTTTGATTTCCAGGTATATTTTAGATATGAGACCCTTGTCCATTGTATGGCTAGTGAAGATCTTCTTCCAATCCATGGGCTTTCTATTAATCTTGCTAGCTATGTCTTTTGCCATGCAGAAGCTCTGCAGTTTCATAAGGATTGCCTATCTTTTACTCAGGGCCCCATGCTTTCAGTTTTTTTTTTCTTCTCAAGGCAGGCCCTTTACCATTTGAACCACAACTCCACTTATTTTTGCTGATTAATTGGAAATAAGAGTCACAATGACTTTTCTGTATGGGCTAGTTTCAAACCACAAACCTCAGATCTCAGCCTTCTGAGTAGCTGGAATTACAGCCATAAGCCATGAGGGTTGTCTATTTTACCATCAACTTGTACCTTTAAACATTTTGAGGTAATCTCAAGTGCCATACACAAAGCCTTTCCAATGTTTTGTCCAGCTGCCTGTCTGTGTATCTAATTGGCTTGTCCTGGCTCACCTTAGGCTGTTCACAGACCTGGCTGCTTATGGCCAAAAGCTTGGGATTCTGTGCATCAGAGAAGTGGAGTTTTCCATGGTCCTTTCTGGGGCTTTCTTGGTTATCCTGTGGAGGACAAACCCTTCACACCAGACTCACAGGGTACCTCAGATGCCCCCTGTAGAACTGCACACTTGGATTTCAGACTTCTCTGATTAGAAAAGAGTAGATAATTTCTATTCGATTGTTTGTGGCCGAGGTGACTGGGAATGAGACATGACCACTCTGACTCTATCCAAACTCTTATCATGAACTGTGAGAAGGCAAAGAAGGGGTGAGATGATGGGGGTCTCCTAAAAGACACAGAGAGCTGCCTCTCAGAGTGTTTCAACAGCTTTCCTGCTCCCCTTGGAGCACAAGCTTTCCTCAGATAAAGCTTCAAATGCCAATGATTTATTTGAGAAGTCATTCTAGGAAACAAGCAACAGGTCAGAGGAGAGAGACTCAGCGGAAGGCAACAATTAAGCTAATGAAGGGGTTATCATCAGTATATTAACCCAGAAAGAGAAGTTGATACTGCTGCAGAATTCTGCATGTTCCCTTGCAGCCAGGCAACCACTGGTCCTGACTCAGGAGGGAATATGTATAAGTATGTTTAGCATTTGCTACTTTCCAGTCTCCTGGGTCTTCCTGTTTCAGGGCAGTTGCAAGACCTGTATGTCTCTGCCACAGGGCTTTCGTCACTTTCTAGGGCCTCCTCTGACTACAGCCAATTATGGATGTGGCTCTCTAGAAGTGCTAGGGAAATAATACCTCTCAGAAATTCTCCACCCATGACTGACAAGGGTGGAGGCACCCTCTGGTGGGGTGCCTCTGAGGTAACATTCCATTCTTCTTTCCAGAATTCTGCAACAAGACGAACTTACCCAGATTTATTCCAGGCAAAGCTGGTCTCCTCTTTGCCACTCAAGCCAGCCACCACAGGTTCTGAATAAGCAAACTTCCTGCTTCTATTTCTAGTTATGCCCAGTGGAGCTAGAATGTTACCAGATCTTGTTGAATCCTCAGATAGATTCCCAAAGCACCCAGAAGAATACTAACATCACTTTCCCATCATCCTTGACCTGGCACCCTGCTCTAACAATCAGGTGCATCCTGGGGTCTAGACCTGCACAGGGGCAGCACAAGGCTGAATTGCTTTAGCTGCTTCCCTGATGACCATTGATGCAGGCTCCTTTGGCCATGCCTCTCTTCCTCTCTGCCCTACCTCAACATTAGTTTGGTTGAGGTAATGTAGTGATAATGCAGAGAGAAAGTAAGATGCAACCAATAATAATAATAATAATAATAACTGTGGTTTGGTCTAAAGGATAAGCCCAGGAATTTGAGCATATGAATGAATGCTGAGACAATCCACTTAGAAAGGGCTGTTAATATCCCTTTTCTCCCACCTTCAAATCTCACTGGGTTTGAAAAAAAACACGTGGAATATCTATGGGAGAAAACTAACAGCCAGATTTTTTTTTTTGGTAAAATTTCTGATCTTATTTTGTTCCT
The DNA here is from genome assembly GCF_019054845.1 of Dipodomys spectabilis. Classification (NCBI taxonomy): domain Eukaryota; kingdom Metazoa; phylum Chordata; class Mammalia; order Rodentia; family Heteromyidae; genus Dipodomys; species Dipodomys spectabilis. The sequence continues at coordinate 2,872,858 of NW_024870750.1, forward strand.
GGATGGCAGGCCAATTTCTGTATGAGAGGCAAGTTTTTTTAAAAAAATATTTATTTATTTGTGCCAGTTCTGAGGCTTGAACTTAGGGCTTGAGGGCTGTCCCTGAGCTTTTTCTGCTCAAGGCTAATGCTCTACCACTAGAACCACACCTCCATTTCCTGCTTTTTGGTGGTTAGAGATAAGAGCCTCATAGGCTTTCCTACCCAGGCTGCCTTTGAACTGTAATCCTTAGATCTCGGCTTCCTGAGTAGCTGGGGTTACATGTGTGAGTTATCAGCACCCAGCAACTTTGTTTTGTTTTTTTAGATTAATTTATTTTATTATTATTATAGAATTGATATACAGAGGGCTTCTGAAAGATTAAATGAAAGATTATTAGACATTGCCAGAGAACCACACAGACATCCAGGTACAGAGAATAAAAAAAGGTTTAATGCCTGGAAAGGGGCTGGCAAGACTCCTCACAAGGGAGAAGTGAGAAGAAGCACCGGCTATTGTCTGAGGTGACCTATATAGCCTAGGAGGTTAAGGAGGTGCTAGAACAGGTTAGGAGGCGGAGACCCTGGTGTGGACATGAGGGCTAGGTGCTTCATCACGGTGGACTAGGATTTATGGCTGCTATCCAAGTAGTAGATAAGGGCCCTGCAGCTGCCCAGTCCTGAAGGTCACTCTAAGGGGCTCTTGTTGCCTTATATGGTGGTAGTGCCCAGAGAAGTGCCATCCCAAGGTAAAGGGGGGTTGGAAGTTGATTATTTACTGCCTTTACTACATGGGCCTAGTGCTGCCTAGGAAGGGAGCATGCTAAACTGTGAAGGGAATGAATGGACTAAGCTATGGGAAGGGAGCTCATTTTGCTAACAGATTCCAATGACATGAGTTAGGTAATAAGTACATTTCTTTTCATACAGTGTCTTCTGTTCCCTCGTTTTCTCCCAGTCCCTCCCTCCTATCTCCACCTACAAGTTGCACAGTTCACTTTCATCAACGTTCAGTGAGCTCCACTGTTGTACCTTTTCACCCTTTTCTCCTTGAGTTCTGTCTCCTCCCTATGACCCTTCCGAAGATGTATACTTGAATACCCCATACATAAGGTAAAGATGGAATCATCAAAAATTAAAAAGAAAAACAGAAAGAAAAAAAAGAAAGAAGGAAAGAAGGAAGGAAGGAAGGAAAGAAAGAAAGAAAGGAAGGAAGGAAGGAAGGAAGGAAGGAAGAAAGAAAGAGAGAGAGATAAATAGGTCTTTTGTTTCCATAGCTTGGACTTTGTTTCAGTATGTGTATGAAGAGACACATAGGCACTGAGCCTTTCTGAATCTAGTTCTAAAGAAAGACTTTGAGGCTAAATGAGAGTGCAGTATAAATAGAGGGAAACTGGCATAGTAGCCCTGTGGCCAGTGTAGCAAGAAGATCCAAAAAATCTGCCCTTGTGTTCTTTTCAAATGTTTTATAGAACTTCTAGTCATGCAGGAAACCAAATTATTTCAAAGTGTGTACCTATCCAAAAACCTGATGTTCACCTTTGGCGTAGTGATTTTCCTCTGGTTGTGATAGTTTATCATCACAATAACAACAAACAACTGCAAGCATCATCTTTGTTCTAGGCATTCCACAGAAATTTGATACACACTCTGTTAGCTTTCCATTGTTGATGACAAAACGCCTAAGAAAATCAACTTAAAAGGAGGAAAGGTTTGTTCTGGCTCACAGCTTCATGCTTCTAAGTCCATTTGGTTAGCTCTGCTTTGGGGGATTTATGGTAAAGCAGAAAGAACATCATGGGTGGGAGTGCACGGAAGATGGCAGAGAAAAGTTTTTACCTTGTAGGTGGCTGGGGAAGAGGAATGGAAGGAGAGAGAGAGACAGACAGACAGAGAGAGACAGAGAGAGAGACAGAGAGAGATACAGAGAGAGATCCCAATATCCCCTTCAAAGTCGTGTCCCAACGACCTAAATTCCTAGTAGGTTCTAATGTTTGTACCACTTTCCAAGAGTCCTTTAGAGGATCAATTAGGATCCAAATCATAACACATAGTTCTGTTTAATTCCTACAGTAACAGGATGGTAATTCTATCACTGACCTCATTTTAACAATAAGGAAATGATAGGAGAGAGAGTGTCATCGGCCTGAAGAGGCACAGCATGTGTCCCCTAAGATTTGAATTCAGGTAATCCGGTTTAGAAATGCAGCTCTGTTTGTGTCTTTAGCATGCCATGAATGAATTCCTGGAAGGGAGTAATTATACGCTCTCTCATCTTTATGCCATCTTTTCCCTTCTCTCCACACACCCAATCCAGAAATGGATGTATAATGGCCCCTGTAAGTATTAATGGGAAGAGTGGATATCTTCTTTCTCCTTCCTTCTGCTTCAGGCTCTAGGGAAAGACTCTGGGTTTCTAATTAGTGTTAAATCTTTAGAATGACATGGAGGGGGTGGGGGGAAACCCTTAAATTCTCATTAAGCTCTTAATGAGTTTTGTTACTTCCACAAATGAAGAGTAGTGGCCCTTTCGGATCTTGCAGCTGTCGATCTGTAATTGTCATGTACATTTGTGAAGTCTCCAGTGAAACCTTTTGAGTCCTTCTCTTTGAAAAAAAAAAATTCTTGAAAGCAGAAGCTGCTTTTTAGAAGCCAAAATACATGCTGAGAGAGTGTACTATGAAGATGTGGTATGCCCATTCCCGGAAAACAGGAGGAGAGCTTCCTTCCCATGTTTGCGCTGTGCTTTGGATTCCTGGGGGCTCCATAATTCTCTTCTGCCTCTGGTCCTTCCACCAAGTCTGTTGAGGAGGACAGCCATCTTGGCACAGTGGAGACAGCTCTACTTGTGATAAGGGTATGCTAGTATGCTTCACAGCCAAGAAATGATGTCTAGCGGCTACTGAGCCAGTTGTATAAGCTAACTTGAAGCCAGCAAGGTTTGGAGCTATTATGCCATGCTTTTGACCATCCACAATGTGTGGTCATCACACAAGAGTGAATCAATAGCATTGCAATGGTGAAACTAAGCTGAACATGCACATATACTAAACCAGACATGATCTGATGCAAAAGATCTAAGACATGTCTTGGGATGAGATTTGACCTTTGGGCAATGAAATCTAACTCTACTCTTGTGACATCTACTCTGAATCATTTTAGCCCTGATTTCCTCTGTGAACAGTGGCTAGTTCTTTTGTCATCTTTCTTTGTTCTCCAGGGATGTTGTGAATAAGCTGACCAAGAAAGCATAGTGTCACAGAGTGAACCTGGACACTGGGAGCCTTTTACTTGTCGACTCGCTTTCTCTAGTAATAATATTTAGTATTTTCTTCATCTCTTGTCACATGCAAGACATTGTATCATGCTCTAGAGAAGTACAGTAGCTTGGATTCAGTGAAGTGCAGTGGCATAGGCCCATAATCCTAGCTACTTGAAAAGCTGAAATCAGGAAGGTTTTATCTAGGCCACCCTAGATAAAACTGACCAGCCCCATTTCCACTAATACAAAATCTGATCATGGTGGTGCATACCTGCCATGGTAGCTATATGGGGAACATAAATAGAATTGTAGTCCCAGTCAGCCTGGGCACAAATGCAAGATCCTATTTGAAAAGTAACAAACTGAAAAAGGGCTGGAGGTATGGCTCAAATGGTAGAGTGCTTGGACTTAACTATGGAGACAGATGTCTGCTCAGAATCCTGGTCCTACCATCACTTTCTAGCTGTGTGGCTTATGTACATGTTTCTGGGATGTAAAAAAGGAGTGATAACCATTTTATCCACAGTAAGTTATTATGAGGACTGGTTGTGTTGTTACGTGAGGAGGGACTGGCATGGAAGTTGCTTATAAATTCATTTCCAGTGGTCAGAACAAAGAAACAAAGCCTCAGAACCCAGGACAACTTTTTATGCCTGTTTCAAGGGCATGGAAATACTGATTTGAAGCAGTTGCTAAGCAGTGTGGACTTCAAAGCATATCCCCTATGGCTCCTCCTTGGACTTCAGTTTCCTCAACAGTTAATAGGGGACAGGGTGGGTTCTGAGGCTATTCCTAACTCTAACCTTCCACAAACCTTGCGTCCCTACCTTCTCCAAAATGTCTTCAATCCCAAATAGACTTGGATCTCCCTTAATCTAGTGTCTTGGTTGTACCCTTTTGTCGGTGCTAGCTTTTGTTTTTCCTCTGCTCTCCTGAAAGGACATTACAAAGTGTAGAGAGCACAGCCACTCATCTCCCGTGATGTCCTTGTATGGTGGTTTCTCACCTCTAGTGTTCAGCTGAAGGTCGGTGAGGATCTTTTTCCTATTCAAATGCACTTGCTTTTTCTTCCTCCTGACTTTGCAGAATATGAAATGTCCAAAGGTAACGATCCATAATGATGCATCCTCTTCAGAACCCTTCTATCTTTGGAAGATCTTTCTCTCCATTGCTCTTTTCCCCACCAAATGCACAATTACCTGCAGTTTCCAATATTGTGCCACCCCTCACATCAGTTCAACATTACTGCTAAATATCTTCCAAAGCAGGTCATTGCAAACTGCCTTATTCATTTTGATGGCTATATATTACTTCAAATTCATACATATACTTAATCATTCCCCACTGGATGGGCATAAAGATTGCTTATAATTTGTTGACTGCAAACACTACAGTGAAAGACAGTGAATCCCCTTACATTCGCTCCTTGTGCACAAGTGTGGACATTTTTTTCTAGGATGAAGACAAAGGCAAACCTTTCTTGGTTAGAAAATATTGAATTTTAATAGATGAGTTATCTTTACTATCAGTCACCTCTTAGCTTGATCTAGCTCAAATCTAGTATTCAAACATTTGCCTAGCCTAGGAGGAAGCTGTTAGGAGATTCTACTTCATTGCAGGACTTATAGTAATCTAATTTTGTTGGAGGGCCACCTGTGACTGTGGTAACTCATTTGAGCCCTGGCTTGACTTCCCTGCTGTTATTTGCTATGAGAATCCCATGTCTGGCTTTCTCATCTTTATAGCAATGCCTCTAAGGCACTTAATAGTTACTTCCTGGATCTCCACCAACTACAGTTCTGTTCTCCTCCTCCTGCATACTTATCCAAAACACATTCACCAGTATTGGCCCCTGCCCCAACCCTTATTTGTGGGATTTTGATCCACAGGTGTCCTTTTTCCTTACTCCAGAGATCCTCTTAGAGTATATATTCCACAGCTTCCGCAAAACAACCATTTTTGGGTTTCATGCCCTATCCTTCAATGCTGTGTGGATTTACCCAAACACATGTTTTTCACACAGTTATACAATACTGATAATTTTCTATTTCGACACACATCTCTTGTTTTTTTTTCCCCTTTTATGAAAAACTTGTCATTTTTTTCTTCCTTATATTCTTGATATGCTCATACCTTTATTGTTTATAATTCCAACGTACATTAATAGACTCAAGTACTGTTTTTGGTTTTCCAAGTCAACATGTCCAGCCTTCAGCCTTCCCTGTGCTCCAATAGTGCCTTTCTACCACAGCATCTCTGGCTGGATGTTTCCTATCACGTCATTTTTCAATATGTCTAAACCCAACAGAACCATCTGCTACCAACTTACCCATCTGTTCTCATTCCAGTTTTCCTTATCTCTGTAACTATAGGAATCTTGGAACGATACCTATTTCTTTCCGTACCTCTTATATAGAATCCATCACTAATTCCTGTTGATTTTTTTCTCCTTTAAAAATAACACTGCAGGTGACTTCTGGTTGAAAAAGTAAGTGCAGGTGTACATCTGTCTTTTCTCTTTTCTAAAACTTTCTAAGATGTGAATAAAGATACGATTTAAGGGGAAAACTTTATGGTAGAATGAAAAAGGAGAAAGCTGCAAGTTGGAAAGGAGATGGATGAGCAATAATTGATTTAGCAAACTTAAAAGAGTCACATCATAAGCCAGGAATACAGAGATCCTAGGAACAGCACAGTTTTTACATCTCTGAACAACTTAATGGCCCAGAAATTGGAGGCCCTAAAGAGCTAAAAAGAATTTTAAAGTGTTTTCTGAAGCAATAGAACCTAGTTGTCCTTTCCTAATACTCTCAATTCCATAAAAGATTAGATATTTATTCTTTGGTACAGTGTGTTTCTGGCCTGGGAATATTAATAACTGCAGTCGGTAATAGTTAACTACCAAGTATGAGCTATCAGTTCACAGTTTATATTAGAGTACTGAGACTCTTCTTCAGCTGCCTTACAGCTTAAGCTTCTCTGAAGGAGGAAGGGAAGGATTCTTGGCTGGGGACTCAGAGACCTAGACATCAGACACTCCCTTGTGACAACAACCTTCAGCAAGCCCCATCCTACATCTTTCCAAGACTGGGACTCAAACACAATAGCTGATGCTTTGGCTCCTTGTCTAGGCTTACTGGCCACACCTCCAACCTTGGCCCCTTTCCTACTTAAAAGAGCAAAAAGTGTTCCAGTATTAGAGATGGGATATCTGACATTTAGGGTTCAGCAGGGCCATATTTTCTCTTAAATCTGTATGGGGAAATCCCTTTTTACTTTTTCTAGCTCCCTCCTACCTTCCTTCTTTCTTTCTTCCCTCCTTCCCATCTTCCTTCCTTTCCTACCTCATCTTCCTCTTCTTCCACCCTCTCTTTCTCTTCTGCTTTATGAACAGACAAAAAAAGATTACCTAGGCCTTTGAGGAAAACCCTAACATAACACAAACAGCCAGGTGCCACTGGCTCATACCTGTAATCCTAGCTACTCAGGAGGCTGAGATCTGAGGATCATGGTTCAAAGCCAGTCCAGGCATGAAAGTTCATGAGACTCTTATCTCCAATTAGTCATTGAAAAGTCAGGAGTGGAGCAGTGGATCAAGTGGCTTAGTGCTAGCTTTGAGCAAAAAAAAGCTTAAGGACCATGCCCAGATCCTGAGTTCAAGCCCCAGGACGGGTGCCAAAACAACAAAAAGAAATTAAAACAAAGCAGTGAACAAACCCTGCAGTGTTACTCACTAAACACTATGTTGAGATGAACTATACAATTTATGGGAGGGAAAAACTGGGAGAGAATGATGGGAGAGGTGACATTGTCCAAAAAGAAATGTACTCTTTACCTGACTTATGTAAGTGTAACACTTCTGTTAATAACTTTTGCAATAACAATAAAGAAATAAAAAAAGAAACAGAGACTCATATAGGAAGAAGGAATACGAGCCAAAACTCCTAGATTTCTATTTACTATCCTAGATGATTCTATTATGATTCTATGAGGAAAAAACAACCTTCAAAAACAAGAAATAAAGCAAAAACAAGCTAAAGATTTACACAACAACCAAAAATGAGCTCTTAAAATTATAGATATTACCTAATAAAAATTTAAAAACTCAATAGAAATTTTAAAAAATTCTGAAGAAGAGTAAAGGAAAAAATAAGATAAAAAACAAGCAAATCCCAGAAAAGGGGGTAGAGGAAGTGAAGCAGCAAAACCAGAGAAGTTATCAAAGAAATAATCTGCAAAAGTATCCCATGACTGAAGGGCACTGGTTACCAAACTGGAAGTGTTCAGGAGGGCCATGTGGATTAAAACACCAAGTCCAGTTCTTGTGCATTCTCAGAGTACATGGGATTCAGAGAAAAATCCACATTCTTTCAGAAAAGAGAACACCTAAAATATCAAGAAAGTGATGGGAGTCATAGAGCAGTCAGAAGTTAAAAACATCCTTCCTTCCTTCCTTCCTTCCTTCCTTCCTTCCTTCCTTCCTTCCTTCCTTCCTTCCTTCCTTCCTTCCTTCCTTCTTTCCTCTCTCTCTCCCTTTCTTTCTCTCTCTCTCCCTTTCTTTCTCTCTTTCTTTCTTTCTTCCTTCCTTCCTTCCTTTTTTTTTCTTTTCTTTCTAGTTGCCAATCCTTGGGCTTGAACTCAGGGCCTGGCCACTGTCTCTGAGCTTCTTCTGATCAAGGCCAGCACTCTACCACTTGAGCCACAGTGCCACTTCTGGCTTTTTCTGAATAATTTTTATTGGAGATAAGAGTCTCATGAACTTTCCTTCCAGACTGGCTTTGAACCACATCCTCAGATCTCAGTCTTCTGAGTGGCTAGGATTATAGGCATGAGCCACAGGTGTCCAGCTAGCAATGTCTTTAGAATTTTGAAGGTATATTATTTGCATTTTCAAAATTTGTACCTAATAAAAGCAGCATGATTCAGTGTAAGGATATAGGAACGATGTTTTCAGGCATGCTATGACTCAGAATGTTTTTACCTACCATACTTATACTTGTATTGATTTATCTATTTGGGGGATTGAACCTTTAACCTTGAAGTTGCTAGGCAATAACTCTACCTCTTGAGCCAGGACTCTAGCCCTCCCACGTACTTCCTTAAAGAATATAATGATGGATATGGCTTACTAGAATGGTAAACAAAGAGAGGTAAAAATGTAGAACTTAGGAAAGATGATGCAACCTAAGAGATAGACAAAAGGAATTTGGGGAATGGAGATGAAAGGCAAACCCGAGGTATGAGATGTATATCGTGCCTGCAACAACATACTGGAACAGATCAGAAGGCCTGAGAAGAAATTTCTTCATGATGAAATTGATAGTTATTTTCTCCTCTTACCCTTCCCTCCTTCATTATTTCCTTCTCTTTATGGCTCCTCTTTAAAGTTTTTTTGCCATAGGTATTTTCCTTTTATTTCAAAAGCATACTTGATCACTGTAATGAATCAAGCAGAAAAAAAAACCACTCCAACAATCCACATTGCTAGGCTTTAATCATCCGTAAGTGTAGTACATGGATTATCTCAATCTTCATCCTGAGGTAAGTAGATAAGTAAACGAGGCACAAAGAGAAAAAGCAACTTGTCTAATGATACATCTGAGAGGTGCCTCAGTTGGTATTTGAACCTAGTCTAAGGCTGACGCCCATGAGCTTAACACTGTGTTCTGTATAAAAGTCAACTTACGTAATTGAAACCTCTCTGTACATCACCTTGACAAAGTCAGATCCTCTCCATTACCTCAAGTTTGTGAGACAAACTTGTATGAACACACATATATAAGACTTCTTTTTCTTTAAGAAAATTGAACTATCATACCTATTTTCATTTTATTTCAACTAACGTTTATTGAAAGTCCCTATTGTGCATGAAACTGTGCCTAGAAATTAGGACAATAGTCTGTATATTCCCTGTGTATAAACAGCTATGTTTGTAAACTGACTGTCCCCAAAGTGATCATCCTAAAGCACCATTTTTTCAAAGAATTACAATAACTGTATTTAATGCTTAAATTAGACCAATTCTGAGTTTTCCTTTGGTTTCAGATATGGCTTTATAGTCTAAAATTGCCCTCATCTTTTTTAGTATGAGTGTCAGTTCTATCTGAGTAATCCAGCCAAGAGTTCTGCTATTTGAATTTTCAGCTGTTTGGATTTCAGGAAAGTAGTTCTATGACACATTTTTTTTTTCCTGTCATTCTGCCAACTCTTTTCTCTTAAATGCCATCCTCTCTCACACCGTGCCAAGTAACCACCAGCATCTCCTTGGCTGTAGGCCATATAACTATGTAAATTTAAAAACTTCTAGATAGTGTTATCTAGGATGTTTATGTGTCTGACTCGTGGGTTTGTGACAGACTTTATGGTATAGTTAGCAGAGATTTGCTTCCTCGCTTCATCACTGTGAGGGAGAAAATGACAATAACTCAAAAATAAAGCCTGTTAGTCTAAGATGAATTGTTGGCTCAGGGTGATTCTTGTATGCTAAGCTAGTAATGAGAAAGTGGATTCTTGCAAACGGTTTATCTTGAGATCTACTATGATTTTTTTTTTTTTTGCCAGTCCTGGGATATGAATCTAGTCCTGGAGTATGAACTCTAGTCCTGGGTGCTGTCTCTGAGCTTTTGTATTCAAGGCTTGAGCCAGCACACAACGTCTGACTTTTTCTGTGATTAACTGGAGATAAGAGTCTCAAAGACTTTCCTGACAGAGTTGACTTTGAACCATTATCCTCAGATCTCAGCCTCCTAAGTAGTTAGGATTACAGACATGAGCCCCTGGTGCCCATCTACTATGATTTTTATTACATGTGTTAGTCCAGTTAGGTTAGAGACAGCTTGAACTATCTATTTTAACTGGAATTCGAGTATGGTCCATCTGAAATTACTTTGTGCTAACTAACCACCCTTCTTTCCTTTCCCTTCCTTCCTCCCTCCCTCTCTCCTTCCCCTCCCCCCCCCTTTCCAGTCATTGGCTTGAACTCAGGGCCTGGGCACTGTCCCTGAGCTTCTTTTGCTTAAAGCTAGCACTCTACCACTCTACCACTTGAGCCACAATGTCCCTTACAGCCTTTTCTGTTTATGTGTTACTGATGAATCAAAACCAGGACTTTATGAATGCTAGGCAAGCACTCTACCACAGAGCCACCTTCCCAGTCACTAACCACCTTTCTCATCTGTCATGTTTATCCTGAATAGCTTCCTCATGGTTTTGAATGTTGTCTGATAACAGGAGAAGAATGACTGATGCTCAGTTGTGTGAGAGAGTAAGGTAATAGGTCCATCTCCAGTGCTCTTATCTGTAGAATGTAGTGTTTTGTTGCAAGTGGTGGTGACTTTTGTAAGGCCAGAGAATATATCACATCCTCCAGTGACACGAAATGCTTACAATCTCTGCAACGAAGTCGATGTTCCAGCATCTGGGAGCATGTTTGCTGGTTATAATCATATTCTAGAGGCTGCTATGGAGCAACTGTGATTACAATCCACAAATCATTTGTGAAGAGTGTCTGAGCATGCTGGCAATAAAGCAATTTGTTTGCTGAACAGCTGTAATGAGGTATAGCTAAAAACAAAAACTGCACAAATTTTAGGTGTACATTTCAATAGGCTTTTAGGCAGGGCTGTATGATCATGTAATTCCTACTCTTTCTTCTTCATCCTCATCTTCTCTCTCATGCCATACACTCCAGGTTTCACATCACCCCTGGCTGATATTTGTCCTTTCTAGAGTCTTACATAAATGGAATCAGATCACCTATTCTCCTTCAGGTCTGTCTTCTATAGCTTTGTATAACTTGGGATTCATTCATGGTGTTACATGTGGTTTCCATTGTATGAATAGGCTAAAATTTCTTTTTCCATTCACCTATTGATGGGTTATTTCTAATTATTGGCTATTACTACTAGAGATCCTATGAGCATTTGAATTCAAGTCTTTATGTAGATATAGCTTTCCTATCATTTGTGTAAGTGTCTAGAAGTGGAACTGCTAAGTCATATTTTGTGTATATTATTTAACTTTTATTTTTAGTTTTTGCTCAGTCATGGGGCTGGAACTCAGGGGTTGAGTACTGTCCCTGATCTTTTTCACTCAAGGCTAGCACTCTACCACTTTGAGACACAATGCCACTTCTGGTTTTCTTGTGATTAATTGGAGATTAGAGTCTCATGGACTTTCCTGCCAGGACTGGCTTCAAACCGTGATCTTCAGATCTTAGCCTCCTAAATCGCTAGGATTACAGGAGTGAGCCATCATTACCGAGTTACTTACCTTTTTAAGAACTTCTCAATTTTGCTTTTTAAGTTGAAACAGGCCCTTGAGTTTGCTTGTCTGATACTCTACCCTTTGGACCATGCCTCCAGTCTTACTTCTGGCTAGTTTTTGGGAGATATAATCTAGCAAACTTTTCTGCTTGAACCTTCGTCTGCTAGAACTCAGACTCCTGAGTAGCTAGGATTACAGGTGTGAACCACCAGCACCTGGTTGCCAACTACATTTATCAAAGGGTACAATTTTGCATTCCCACCACCAGTATATGAGAGTTCTTCTTGTTTTAAACCTTGCCAACATTAGGTCTTTTCAGCCAATTGAATTTTAGTCATTCTAATGAGTAAGTAGTAGTATTGCATAGCAAGTTTAATTTTCATTTGTATATTTGATATCCATCTAAACTCTTGGGCAAAGTATCTATTCAAATCCATTTCAAATGAGCATGTTTGAAATTTTGTGCATTCAAATGTTTTTGGTCCTCCTTATTCTTCAGTTGTATTTCTGATATATTCTGAATAAAAGTATTTTATCACAAGATGCTTTACAAATGGTTTCTCCCATTTTGAGGCTTGTCTTTCTATTTTCTTAAGAGTATTTTTTGAAAAGTGCTTCTTTAAAAATGTAAATGACAAGTATTATTTCAAGTTTATGTGATTATTTTATTATATTCTGAGAGATCATTGCTTAACTATTCTGCTATTTTTAAATGTTTCTTTTATTCATCAAAATGAATTATTCTCAGATAATATAACTGTGTGCTTCTTGAGAGCAGGGCAATCAATTTAACAATAATGAGAGCCAAGAAGAAAATTAAATAAGGCAATTGGAATGAGATTCAGATCTCAACTTTCTTGAACAATCATTTGTTGGGGAGTTGGGAGAATAATACTGATGTTCAAAAGATGTGGCTGAAGAAAATTTGATGAAAATAGTATCTATGCGGATGCAGGCAGAATCAGGCACTTGATCTTAGCAGCAGGAAATCACCACGAACTCTAGACTTGATGTCTCAAAGGAATAGTACAATTTCTAGAACCAACTATTTATAGCTATAGGACAGGCCCATCCAAAGGAGAAGTGGCTTTTGGTAGAGGAATAGAGTTTCTGCCAGTATGTAGTATGTGACTAGGTGGACAGACAAAACCTTATTTTCTTAGAGATTTGATTCCAGGTAACTAGAGATAGTACTGCAGGTAATGGTTTTGTCATTGTGTGCTATGGATCATCTGTATACATTTCACTAGTGGACACTTGATCATATTAATACCTTTAAATCTAACCAGGCCATAAAACAAAATCCATATTTTCATCTCATAATTCTTATCTCCTGAGACTACTTTAGTTTTTTTTTTTTTTTTTTTTGTCAGTCTTGGGGCTTGAGCTTGGGGCCTGGGCACTGTCTCTCAGTTCTTCAGCTCAAGCCAAGTGCTCTACCACTTGAGCCACAGGGACACTTCCAGTTTTCTGGTGGTTTATTGGAGATAAGAGTCTCACAGACTTTCCTGCCCAGGCTGGTTTTGAACCATGATCCTCAGGTCTCAGCCTTCTGAGTAGCTAGATTATAGGCATGAGCCACCAGCGCCCACTGTATGACTATTACTTTATTTCTGCTCTCTGGACTTCACATATAGCCTTATGTTGTCTAACTCCAAACCAAAGCCAATTTGTAATTCCTAAACTAAATTAGCATAATATAATCTACCACATGAATGTAGACAGGTTCCTTTTCTACTCAGCCAATGATCATCAGACTTTTCAGATTAGTAAATTATTTCCAAAATTAATAGAAGGTGAGGAATCCTGAAATCATTCTATATGTTATTTAAGAAGTAGAACATTTTTGGTGTTAAAATTCACAGAGAGAAAACAATTAATTAACAGAGGATTTAATATGATATAAAATATTCTTTTAGGGGCTGGGAAGGTGGCTCAGTGGTAGAGCGCTTGCCTTGCAATGTATGAGGCTCTGGGTTCGATTCCCCAGCACCACATAAGCAAAAAAGAAAAAAGCTGGAAGTGGCGCTGTGGCTTAAGTGGTAGAGTGCTAGCCTTGAGCTGAAGAGCTGAGGGACAGCACTCAGGCCCAGACTTCAGGCCCCACAACCGGACCCCCCCAAAAAAAAAGAAAAAAAATATTTTTTTAATTATAAACAAGAGATTTATTAAACATTTCATACTTACTATTCTACCACAAGATTTTGTTTCAGACGTCTAAAGGACTTGCTTTGGCAACATCAGAAATTTTTCTTGACTAACACCAAACTCAGAACTTTAGTAATATTTCTGCCTTTCAGAAGATCCATTCCTTTGCCTACAATCTGTGTAGTTAGGGTAAATTACCTGAACTAATCTGCATAATTTTAATTTTACCATCTTTAGGGCAATGGTGAGACCTCTTGGAGCAATTAGATTTTTGTGAATTAGAGAAGCTAGAGAAATAGCAGGATTAACAAGTCAACCCTAAACTACTGCTATTATATGATTTTGTTTTCAAGATACTCAAAGTCATATGACTAGGGCATTTGAACTGAGACTTTTGTTTCTATGATTTCCTGACATTATTGACCCATCTGAATGTTTTGATAGATCTGACTTTGGGTTTTCCATTTGATTGTTATTGATATCTCTGTGGTGCTGGACTATTCGATATAATTGGAAGATGTTAAGAAACATTCCTGCACTCTATCTACCCACTACAAGCCAGTAGTACGTTCCTTCTAATTATAATAAGCAAAGCATATCTCCAGCCATTGCCAAAAGGTCCACTGAGAACTAAAACTACCTCTTCCCTCTCTTGAGAACCAGTGAGTGAACTTCAGTACAAGGGATATAGAAATATGAATGGCAGAGCTGAGGGAAATTACTTGGGGATGCTGTACATAGAAAAAGAAAAGTTGGAATGGTGGGAGAAGATCTGCTTTATGCTTATCTGCAATAACAAAGGCCTTTAGATGTTCTTCATCACAATGCCTGATTTCAATGGCAACTTCAGTGACCAGGCTTATGTGAAGGCAGGCTCATGTGCACGTAAGTTCTTCTTTCTTAAAACAATGCCACGTGACCTTCTATATACTGCGCTGTAACCATTTTTATTCTAGGGAAGCCTACAAAGGTCTGGCACAAGTACAAGTCGTAAGTGGGGGGGGGGCGTGCGTGGGCGTGTGTGTGTGTGTTTTAGGTGGGATGTTACCATTGGAGGCAGGCAATGAATAGAGTCAGAATCTGGAGCCCCAGATTCTTTGTCTCCCCATTCTTTGGGCACAAGATTCTGGGAAGCATTCTCAGTGCTTCTCTGAAGGGCCCTGTGGAGCTAACATGGCAGTGACCTCAGTGTTGCATTCATATTCGTTGTCTCTCTTTCCCATCTCACACTTTTCCCTCCCTTGACCTCAAATCACCCAAGTGTTTAACCTGAGCTCAATTTCAGAAAATCAAAACTAAGACAAGCCCATTTAGTTTTCACAGCAAGTTATAAAACCATCTGAAAACATTCTTACATTCAACATTCAGCCACCAGAGGAAATTATGTTGTTGCCATTCAGTTTGTTTCTACAGCAAAGTGAAAGATTCCACAAGTTAAAAGAACATTGTCTTCCTTTTCCCTTCCTACCTGTTACATTATTGAATTTATTTATTATTTAACATATATTTGTTTGGTTTCTGCTGGCTAAGGAGCTAACGGATATGTTCTTTGAACAAAATAGGCAAAAATAGATGCCAGGGCCTGGTGCTGGTGGCTCATACTTGTAATCTTAGCTACTTAGGAAGCTGAGATCTGAGGAGCCAGTCTGAGCAGGAAAATCCATGAGATTTTTATCTTCAATTAGTCACCAAAAAGCTGGAAGTGGAGCTGTGCTTCAAGTGGTAGAGTGCTAGCCTTGAGCAAAAAGAGCTCAAGAACAGTGCCCAGGTTCTGAGTTCAAGCCAGCATGCACACACACATGCACACGCACGTGTGCGTGCGCACATACACACACACACACACACACACACAGAGAAAATCTATATTATCTATTTAGCTATCTGTCTGTCTGTCTGTCATATGAGTTGTAGACTATAGCGTAAGCTACTAAAGTTAGAAGATGAAGGGAAGGAACCGTTAGCAGTGGGATTAATATTCTGAAACCCGAAGCCCCAACTTTGGTATTTCTATCTCTGACTTTGTTGGCCTCCCACTTTGTGGCCCAACCTTGTCTGACATGCCAGGTCTTTGCCACTCCCAACATAATGCCATATTTCTTTCAGATCTTTTTATTCCTGTTCTTTCAGCAGCTTTATCTTTCCTAACACTTGACTGTTCCCATCCTACAGCAGGGTCAGTGGCTCTCTGACATGTCCCTCTGGCTCTGGGCTGTGACATTTTCTCCAATTACATTTCCAGCTTTGTCTTTTCCTGACATATCTAATTCTTCTGCCACCATATATGCCACCGTGTTGTCGCTACAGTCATTGCTTCTGATCTTGATTTGTAAATGTCCATTTTTCCATGGGATGAATCTTGAGCAGAGTGAGTGAAGCAAAACAATAATACCTCATTTGGTAAATAGAAAAGTATCAGGGCCAGGTACAGATAGCTCGTGCCTGTAATCCTAGCCCTAGCTACTCAGGAGGCTGAGATCTGAGATTGTGGCTCAAAGATAGCCCTGGGAAGAAAGTCTGTGAGACTCTTATCTCTAATTACTTACCAAATTCTGGAAGTGAAATTGTGGCCCAAGTGGTAGAGCTCTAGCCTTGAGCAAAAATACTCAGGAAAAGCATATAGGCCCTGACTTCAAGCCCCAGGACGAGCACACACACACACACACACACACACACACACACACACACACACACACAGAGTGTCAGCTCCACTGGGGCATAAGAAATGTGTTGTTGGGAAACATAAATAAGAATGGCTGTAGATGGGGCTGGGAAGGTGGCTCAGTGGTAGAGCGCTTGCCTTGCATGCCTGAGGCCCTGGGTTCGATTCCTCAGCACCACATAAGCAAAAAGAAAAAAGCCGGAAGTGGCGCTGTGGCTCAAGCGGTAGAGCGCTAGCCTTGAGCTGAAGAGCTGAGGGACAGCGCCCAGGCCCAGAGTTCAGGCCCCATGACCCGACCCAAAAAAAAAAAAAAAAAAGAATGGCTGTAGGAAATAGACTGCGTTAGAGGTGGGGTGATGGTTTACAAATGGACTATACATAATTTTCCCTTGGAGAGATTCAGCAGGACTCATTCTCTACCACCAATGTGATTTTCATATCAAGTTTGTCTTAAAAATAAAGGGTAATTGTCAAAGGACAGAGCAAACACTTTCTTTTTGTCTATAGAAACTGATGTTTTCTAGCAGCTGGGAAAAGAACAATGCCACTCAAATTTAACGTACCTCAACATTCTGAAATGTTTTGGAGCTTGTGGGGGTGGCTGGTGGCCTGTGTGGTTTCACAAGATCCGGAGGTTGTATGTAACCTAAAGCTTTGGAAACTGCATCATGCGGCTTGGAACAATGACTTGGATCTTGTCTTTCTCCATTACTCAAGGTGGTTAGGGACTAACCCTGACCAATGAGCACACCAGAACGGGGTTGCATGAGGAGGGGAGCTGACTTGTGCTTCACCGACTTCTCTCCTCTCCCGGCTTAGTCATAGAACTTGCTACTGGAATCTAGATAAGGTGACTAGGGTTAAGCTAATGGTCTCTAGTCTGACTTTCACAGTGGAGGCAAATCTTAAGTCCAATGTCAAGTCAGAAAAGTCTCCTGGGAGTTTAAGGAAACAGTAGAGAGTCATAACTACATGCTTCTTTTCTATGAATAGTTTCTATTAGGATCTGCTCTCCACAGTTCAATTCATAACTTTTAACTTAGCAATAGAAGAAATAAACTCAAAGAAATAACCTCAGAGAGGCTGGATGTCATACGCCATCACTTCCAACTTACCATCTGTTCTCATCAGCTTTTCAAGACCTCTACTTGAGCAACATGATTTTTTTTTTTTCTGGGAGAGAAAGGATCAGATGGAGAAGGTTAAATTCATGGGTGCACACACATTTGAGGCTAAATGTTGGAGGAATCATTACAGAGCCTATCTTAGAGGCACAATGTAGCTTTTGGAAGGTGTTTCTCTCTCTCTCTCTCTCTTTTAAAAACAACAACAACAACGATGGATTTGGATTTTCCTAAAGGCTTTCATTGCCCTGCCTAGCCAAGATCCTGGAAAAAGTCTCTACTTTTTTATATCAAGGCCATCCCTTTTTCACTTACTTTTTATCCACCGGGCCTCTCAGGACATTTATTTTTGTATCATTGATTTTGTTTGACACTCCAACTTAACCAGTAAGGGGAAGGAGGTCCAGAAAGGCAAAGTAATTGACTTTCATAAACAAAACAAAGCAAACACACAAAAAACCCATACAATGTTGGTCCCATTTATTATATATTTTCTTTTTTTTTTTTTTTTTTTTTTGGGTCCGGTCGTGGGCCTGAACTCTGGGCCTGGGCGCTGTCCCTTAGCTCTTCAGCTCAAGGCTAGCGCTCTACCACTTGAGCCACAGTGCCACTTCCGGCTTTTTTCCTTTTTGCTTATGTGGTGCTGGGGAATCGAACCCAGGGCCTCATGCATGCAAGGCAAGCGCTCTACCACTGAGCCACCTTCCCAGCCCTATATTTTCTTCTTTAAAAAATAACCCAAGGGGCTGGGAAGGTGGCTTAGTGGTAGAGTGCTTGCCTTGCATGCATGAGGCCCTGGGTTTGACTCCTTAGCACCACATAAGCAGAAAAAGCTGGAAGCAGTGATGTGGCTCAAGTGCTAGAGCACTAGCCTTGAGCTGAAGAGCTGAGGGACAGTGCCCAGGCCCAGAGTTCAGCCCCCATGACCGACAAAAAAAAAAAGAAAAGAAAACCTAACCCAAGCCAGGTGCTAGTGGCTCACACCTGTACTTAGAAGGCTGAGAGCCAAGGATCGCAGTTCAAAGCCAGGCCAGATAGGAAAGCCCGTGAGACTCATATCTCCAATAAACCACCAGAAAAACCCGAGTGGCCTTGTGGCTCAAATGGTAGAGTGCTAGCCCTGAGCTGAAGAGCTGAGGGACAGCGCCCAGTCCCAGAGTTCAAGCCTCACGACCACAAATAAAAAAATAAAAATAACCCAATGGTAGAATTCATAAATGAGGAACTTGATCCTTTGAATGCTAAAAAAGACTTAAGGTCATGGATCCCCTGGCTCCTCTTGCAGTACTAATTCTTGCAGTATGGAACCATTAGGAGCACATGGGAGAGTATATTTTCTGTTCTTGGCATTAACTCTGTTATTTTCTAGGATTCCATGGGATTATCCTGTCTCTCTGAAGGCCCAGCCCCTCAGTACAGAGCAAACTCCATTTGGCGTCCTTGAAAAACCCCAAGTAAATGAAGTTATTTACCTACTCCTCCTGTGAATCACTTCATTTGTTATCCTAAAGTAAATGATAAAAGCAAATGTGAGACTCAAGTGAGCAATATTATTTTCTGCACGCACTGCAGAAAATGTCTTTCATCTTGCACTGCAGATTCTTACTGAGCAGAAGCCAGGTCACTTATTTGCTTAGCACCTAGAACAAGAAGTAGAACATAGCAGACATTCATTAAATAGTGGAGGGCATGAATGGAGTTTCAGAGCCACTGTCAGTGAGACTTCTATTTTCCCCCTAAGGATTAGTAATTAAAGACTTAAAGGGGGTTGGAGATTTAGCTCAGCGCAAAAGCATTTGCCTGGCAAGTGCAAGGCCCTGAGTTCAGTTCACGGCTTTGAAAAAGGAAAAAGAAAACAGAGTTAGTATGCAGGGTGGCCTTTTCCTCTAACTGACTCTGTACATGTATGTGAACTTTTTCTTTTTTGGTCGGTCCTAGGGCCTGGACTCTGGTCCTGGGCTCTGTCCCTCAGCTCTTCAGCTCAAAGCAAGTGCTCAATCACTTCAGCCACAGCACCACTTCCGGCTTTTTCTGCTTATGTGGTGCTGAGGAATCGAACCCAGGGCTTCATGCATGCAAGGCAAGTACTCTACCACTGAGCCACCTTCCCAGCCCCTTATGCGAACTTTTTTTTTTTTTTTTTTGTGAAAATACTGTACAGAGGGGTTACAATTACATAGGCAAGATAATGAGTACATTTCTTATCAAGCATTGTAGCCTCCTCCTTTGTTTCCCCTTTCCATCCCTTCCCATCCTCCCCCTGTCCCCCCACCCAATCCTCCTCCCCTCTACCCCCCCCATCAAAGTTGTAAAGTTTGTTTTCCACATAACGACTTGTACATCTCATTGTTGCAATGGGTCCACCTGTATCCCTATTTAAATGATTTGTTTTTTTCCCTTCCCCTCCACAAATTATACCAACATCAAATACAGTGAAAGCAGGGGTTATACCGTGGGGGAGGGACATACAAAGCAACAAAGAAATCATCTTATAAATGTGTTAGAAACAATCGCATGAAAGAAAAAAACATTTGAATACATATCTTAGGGTTCATTTCCCTAATATTAAGTGAAGTAAGCCAGGCCTAAAGAACATAGGTCCCATGCTTTCCCTTATTTGCAATAACTAGTATATGTCTGAGTCAAGCAGAAAAGGTCAGATAAGTTGATGTTATGTGAACTTTTTTTGGAGGGGGGTCCGTTTGTGGGGCCTGAACTCTGGGCCTGGGCACTGTCCCTCAGCTCTTCAGCTCAAGGCTAGCGCTCTACCACTTGAGTCACAACACCACTTCCAGCTTTTTTCTTTTTGCGTATGTGGTCCTGAGGAATCGAACCCAGAGCCTCATGCATGCAAGGCAAGCGCTCTACCACTGAGCCACCTTCCCAGCCCTATGTGAACTTTTTTAACTTCCCCAACCTTCACTTTTCTCATCTTTAAAGTGAGAAAGGTATAGAAGATAACCTCTTTTCCTCCCTAGGTTCAAAACTCTGTTGCTTTTTCTTAAAATATCGGTTCAGGAAATGAGAAAAGCACTTCAACTAACTGTTTTATATAGAAAAATCACTTCAGAGAACTATTTTATATTTCATGGCCAATTTCTCATTTTCTAAAGTTTATATGGCCAAATTATTTTTCTTCCTATCAGAAGAAAAGGAAGTCAGTAATTCTTGAATGATATCCTTGGGAAGTTATGTTTGAGTTGAAGAAATACATCATGTTCTGGGAGCTAGCCAGTGTGGGTCTCTGTGACTCATTTTTTATTTGATACAACCAAAACTTAGAATAAATGAGAGCCTTGGGAAAGAGAGAGCCAAGTCATTATGTCAAAAACGAACTTTACAACTTTGGTGGTGGGGGGGTGGAGGGTTGGGTGGGGGGTGGAGGGAGGATGGGATGGGAAGGGGAAACAAAGGAGGAGGCAACAATGCTTGATAAGAAATGTACTTGTTATCTTGCCCATGTAATTGTAACCCCTCTGTACACTATTTTCACAATAAAATAAGAAAGAAAGAAAAGAATGATATTTAAGCTTATAGACTAGATCAGCTATTTAAAAATTGTTCATCTGACAAAACAAATATCAAATTGACAAAAAGATGACAGAATACATCAAGAGATCTGTAAAGTAGGAAAAAAGCCTTATTCCTAATTAGCCTCAGATTAGAGAGGTAGGCACTGATGGAATGTACCACTCTCAATGTGTGAGGGACACAATAATATCTGTTATCAAACTGATATTCAATAAAACATTGCTGAGTTAGTGAACACACAAATCAGTGAATTATCCGTGTTGATTCATTATTATTTTCTACCTACACAAGACTGAATCATTTAAGTTCTTCCCTCCCCACTTCCATCATCTCTCCTCCTCTGTCCTGGTCTGAACTTTTTTGTAAAAGTGTGTGCCAGTGCTGGGGCTTGAACTCAGAGCCTGGGCACTGTCCTTGAGCCTGGTGCTGGTGGCTCACACCTGTACTTAGGAGGCTGAGAGCTGAGGATCGCAGTTCAAAGCCAGGCCAGCAGGAAAGCCCGTGAGACTCATATCTCCAATAAACCACCAGAAAAACCGGAATGACCCTGTGGCTCAAGTGGTAGAGTGCTAGCCTTGAGCTGAAGAGCTAGGGACAGCGCCCAGGCCCAGAGTTCAAGCCCCATGACCACAAATAAAAAAATAACCCAATGGTAGAATTCATAAATGAAGAACTTGATCCTTTGAATGTTAAAAAAAGCTTAAGGTCATGGATCCCCTGGCTTTGATTTTAGATCTCAGTGCCCAATGAGTTATCAGTTCTAGACTGATTTAATGCTAATATATTGACTGTATTTTTCAGGTAATATAAATTCAGATCCCTCACCCATATTGGTACAAACTTGATTTTTGATATTTATGTGATTTTCTTGCCATTCAGAGTCATAGGCAGATGGGAAGATTTTTTTCTCCCTTTATCTTAGAGGCTAGAATCTTCCTACATGTTTTCTGGATGAGGCACTCACCCTAGAACTCGCAGCTTTAGTTAAGTTCTGGGTCCAACTATACATGAGACCTGAGCCAGTTTTTTTTTTCTCCGAGTTTTAGCATCCTGTGCTCAAGATGTAATGAGATAACCCAGTAACTTGGTGGCCTTTTTGCATTCAACTTAACACTTTTAGGTCATTATTTCTGGCACTTCTTTATTTCTCTTTCTTTGTTTCAAGTTATCATAATGTGGTGTTTGAAGAGTAAGAAGCTTTTCCTCATCAATATAATCCACCACATTTACTGGAAATTGTCCTAAAGACAATTCCAGTAAGACCACAATGCATCCTTATATAATTTATGCTTTTTTATGCATAGGTCTATGGTTAGACCATAGCTCAGTTATCTGTAAAGATGCCTTCAAAGGCTTCCTTGGAGAAACCTACTTTTGTTCTCTCAGTAGCCATCCTCTTTTTCCTCATACTATTCTTTTCATCTAAAATTTCTTCATCATCCTCAGATATGCAAAGGAGACATATTAACTTTTCTACAGTGAGACAATTTTCTTTTCACTCCTAGAGCCCATTTCCCTAAGAATCAGAAAGGTCAATGTGCTGATCATTTGTCAAGTTAATGCCTTTCATTTATTGACTAGTCTAAACTCCGATTTTCTTTATTCTCCTTTTTGTTTGAGAATAATAGAGGTTGGGATGGGAGCTGCTTCTATTTCTTCCTCCCCTTTCCTACTCACTCTGAATCTCAGACCCTGATTCTTCTCTGAAAATAGATCCCCTCATGCTGAATGAAGCTCATCGAAATGTCAGTGACTCAGCAGCCTTAAGTCTTAGATGGAGATTTTTATCCTTCTGTTTATCTCCAAATGGAGAGGGTCACTTATTTACAAAGGTTGTGAGATAGGTGAACCATTAAAATATAAGACTGTGCTAGGAAGGAGGTAGATAATGTTAGCAAGATAAATGGCAGAAGGCATGTCAACTGAGATTCACTCATTGCCTTACAAAGGCCTAGTTGCCTTTTAAATACTTTGTTGAAGGGCTTCTCTTCTGCTTTACTATACTAAGGATATGAGCTGACATCTTCTCTCTATGCTTCAGCGGCACTAGAGAAAGACACAGAATAACATACAACTCATGATAAAGGTAAGACACAAGAAAGGAAGATACTTGGAAAGAGGAAGAGAGAGAGAGAGAGAGAGAGAGAGAGAGAGAGAGAGAGAGAGAGAGAGAGAGAGAGAGAGAGAATATGTACAAGGGGAAGCGGAAGAGAATAGGAGCTCTAGTGATTCTGACAAGAAGTTCTGCTCAAAAGCCTGGGATCAACAGCCTAGAAGAGAGCCAGGAGACATATTGAACAGACTTGTGTGGATGGACTTGATAGGACTTTTTTTTAAAAAAAACATGAGGTCTGACTTTCTCTAGAATACTCTCTGTGTACTTAACTGGCTGACAATAAAGATTATTTTGTTTAAGGTTTCCATACTGTCACCCTTTATAATAAAGAACACAGTGTCAAGATGACACTGTGTCACACATCATAGTAAACAGTCCACAGTCTGAAGATTCTGGGTCACTCACACAGTGTCTAACATCAAGTCTACTTGACTCTCTAGACCCACATCAACTGCATATGAATAATTAGGATTGTGCTGTGACGATTTATAAACTCCTTCCTCACCAGCAGTGTTATGAATAATTGGTGCTGCATGGAACACTCAGGAAAGACAGCAAGAATTCATTTTCTGTCAGCCAAACCCAAGAGTAACTCTTGGGCCAGTCAGCTAATATTGGATCAATTGGCCAGTCAGTTAACTATGCACATGGGTTAAAAGATAGTCAATGATGAAATTAACTTGTAATATTTCATGAACCAAGACATTTATATAGCTAAAAGCTTCCTTCACAAAATGCAGGACTTTCACAAATTATTGCTAAACAAATGAGTACTTTAAAAATGATGCTCCAGGATCTGGTGTAATTCTCTGCCTTTTGTATTTTTTAAAATTATATTTAAGTAGTTGTACAAAGGAGTTGCTATTCAACAAAGCAGTTTATGAATACAGCGCATCTTGATCAATGTCACACCTTTCAACATCCTCACCCACCCTTCCCAATCCCCCTCTTCCCTCACTTTTCTTAATTTTTAGGTTATGAATTGAATCGTCTTGCCGTTTAACAAATTTACAAGTTGCCGTTTAACAAAAACACAACTTGTGTAGGTTGTTCATTTGTTTATATTTTAGAGTAAAAGTACTTTGATTTGCAGTGTATAACACAGAACTTATTGTCTTATCTGATATAGTAGAAACTTGCTTTACGTTCTCACCTAAATAAAAAAGTTTACAGAAGCACAGTCATTAGAGACACTGAACCAAGAATACATGCCTATCAACTTGCCATTTCTGTACACATTGGCCTTGAAACTCAATGACAACTGTAATTCACTGATTTGGAAGAGAAAACAAACGCTACTCATCATCCCTGTCTTTTACAGAAATAAAATCTCCTTGCCCACAATGAGACAGAAAGTTAACTGTAATGAAGAGAGCAGCGAACCAGGAATCAGAACAGGCTAGAGATGGACCACAAGCTAATGAGCAGCCTTGAGCAGACCCTCTTCCTTTCCATGGGTTTCAGGTTTTTCAAAGGCACTCAGAAAAAGTCTAAGGTTCTTTCCCACAATGATGTCTCTAATACCTTATTTATGATGGGCCCACCTTTCTCAGCACTCAAGCCATGGATAAATGGATGGATGGAGGGATGTGGATGTATATATGTATGTATGTATGGATGGATGGATGGATGGATGGATGGATGGATGGATGGATGGTGTGTGTGTGTGTGTGCTTGTGTGTATTGTATATAGTGTATGCTTTATTCCCCACCCACTGTTCATCTTGTCAAGAAGGTACAATCTTGGGCTGGGAAAGTGGCTCAGTGGTAGAGTGCTTGCCTTGCATGCCTGAGGCCCTGGGTTCGATTCCTCAGCACTACATAAGCAAAAAGAAGAAAGCCAGAAGTGGCGCTATGGCTCAAGTGGTAGAGCGCTAGCCTTGAGCTGAAGAGCTGAGGGACAGTGCCCAGGCCCAGAGTTCAGGCCTGATGACCAGACCCCCCCGCCCCCCCCAAAATAAGAAGGTACAATCTTACTGTGGTAGGCAACTTATAAGATGGTCCCTGGTGATCTTTCTTATCTTGTATTCATCCCTTGAATTATCTTTTTAACTCTTGCCTTAAATGTGGGCTGTACTTACTAATTTACTTCCAATAAATACAATGCTGTGCGGGGGATGGCATTGCCTTCGGTTAAGTTACCAGGTTATTAAAATATTGTGACTTCTGTCTTGCTTACTCTCTCTTGCTCACTTGCTTTGAAAAAAGCCACCCATCATGTTTGTCAGCTGTTCGAAGAGAGGATCATATGTATAACAAGGAACTGCTGTCTCTCTCCGACAATCAACAATGACGTGAGACCTACAGACTGCTAGCTACTTGACTGACTTTGGAAGTAAGATCTTGGTGCCACACCTGGATTCCTGACCATAAAAATCTCTGATATGACAAAAGAATGTTTTAACCCACTAAGCTGTGAAATAATTTCTTCTGCATCGTAGGTTAATTAACATACTCACCAAATGTGTGTCTTCTAAATTGCAAGTTTCCCTCTTGACTATTTCTGAGTTTTCACTCTCCATCCTCAAAGTATGTTTATGTGGAGGCTGTGGACAGTGCTAAAAAGAGAAAGGTCAGATCTTCTTCCCCTAATTTTTTAAAATGAGAATTGTGACAATTTATTATTATTGAACACTTCCTATAGGCAAGGTACTAGTTGATAATGGACAAATAATGCTACTATCCTCCTTTTACAGATGTGGAAGGTGAAAATCGAGGCCAAATACTGAAGGATAAAGAACTCCCAAGCAGGCTTGAAATAAAGACAGCAGTGAGTCAGTGGTTGCGACATCAGTGTGACACTATCTGTGCCCTGTGAAGCAGGTTAAGATATGTAAGGACAATGAGTCTAGGATGGGGAATCTCACTTTGAAATGAGTTTGTATAGATTGAAGTGAGCTGGCGTTCCATGGGGTGTTATTTCAACTAAGAAGAAATCCATAGAAATATGGCCTTCCTTCTGTGAGCAAAGAACTTCTATTCTTTATGTGACTTCAGATAACAGAACCAACAGGGGATAGTTTTAGAAAGGCAAACATCAGCTTATTATAGGAAGCAATGGTGATAATTACAATTAAGAATTTGAAGTAGTTAAGGGTTTAAAAAAGGTTGGGCTACTTCAAACAGCCACATTTCCATTTGCTTGGGTGTTCAGGTACCTGAGGGCTTCCTGGCCAGTCCTCTGGGACGTTTTAGAGATTTAGCATTGTCCAAATCTCTAATGGTAGATGTTTCACAGAGAACCTTTCCAGCTGAGATTTGGCGATTCTGAACCTTGACTGACATTACAGGAGGAGCTAGACCCACAGGAGAACTATGAAATTCTACTCTTCTTCTCAGTCAACATCCATATGAATCACCTCGCCTCCCCTTCCCTCCTCTTCTTTTTCCTTCCCTCTCCTTTCCTCTCTTCTTCTTTCCTCTGTCTTCTGCCCCTCCACCTCTTCCTTCCCCTCCCCCCTCCTTCCCTCTCATCCCCTCCCTCCTCCTCTCCTCTGCTTTCATCCTCTACCGTTCTCTCCCCTCTCCTGTCCTCTTCTCTCCAGATGGAAACTCAATACCTTTGCTATTCCTTATTGTCCAACAGGGAGAAGTCTATGTACATAAAGGAATGAAAATTAAAATGGAAATTTTAAGAAGGGAAGAATTTAAACCACATAGCTGACTCTGCTTGCTTTGATTTTAGGCTCATGGAGCAAACTTTTTTTTTTAATATTCAGCTTCCAGAAAAGACTGTACTAGCTCTACTCATGTTAGGGTTTGGGTCCACAGTACAGTTAAATTTGCGATTATCTAAAAATTCATGTTTATGCTATAATTCAGTGGTCATTAATCTAGTAGTGTGCAAACTTCAGTATGAATTGGATCACCTGTGCATATTCTGGGTTAATGTCAAGCAGGTCTTGTTAACACAGATCTCTGGACTCTATCCCCCACCCTCGCAGAGATTTTGCTTTGCTAGATATGGCTAAAGCTCCCAAGTTTACATTCCTAGCAAGTTTTCAGGACACACTAGTGCTTTTCGTCTAGAAGCCACACTTTAGGTACCAACAAGACTTAGTTTCTAGCCATATAGTGTAAAGGACCAGATGCAAAACATTAGTGATACAAGGAATCTTCTTGATGGTTTACTTGCTTGCTGGAGACGGTCCCAGCACAGAGAGAATCTTTCCATCATTGTTTCAGAGTTATCACCTATTGGTCAAATGTTTCCTGACTTTGTGATCTCTAAGAGAAAACGTGTAATACATATACATCACGGAATGCTGTCCAACCATAAAAAGAGTAAAACGTTGTTATTTGTGTCAACACAGATGGGACTGCAGATAGTTATGTTACGTGAAATAATCCAGGTACAAAATATAAAGTACCTATGTTCTCACTCATGTGAAGTATAAAAAAAAGTTCATCTCATCACAGTTGAAAGTAGAATAGTGCTTACCCTAGGCTGGGGAGAGCATAGGAAATAAGGATCAGGAAAAGGCTGACCAATAGGTATTAAGTTATAGTTAAAACAGGAACAAGAAGTTCTGGTGCCCTGTAGGGTAACAGCAATTATGTATTGTATCTTTCCAGAAGCTAGAAGAAAGGACATTGAAAGTTTTCACCATAAAAATGATAAATATTATTGAGGATCATTATGATGATGATGACGATTATGATGATGATGATGATGTGATGATGATGATGATGGTGATGATGTCATTTGAACTTAGCTTTGAACTCAGGGCTACGGCACTGTCCCTGAGCTTTTCTGTTCAAGGTTAGCATTCTACCGTTTGAGCCAAAGCCCCATTTCTGGTTTTTTGATGGTTAATTGGAGTTAAAAATCTCTACAAACTTTTCTGTTCAGGCTGGCTTTGAACTGCAATCCTCAGGTCTTAGCTTTCTAAGTTTACAGGTGAGAGCCATTGGTACCCAGCTTGAGATGGATAATTTTAACCTGATTTAAACATTATACAATGAGTACATGTATCAAACCAACACTTGGTACCCCATTGATGCATATAATTTATGTATTTTTATTGTTTTGACTAAAATAAATTGACTTTTAAAAAGAAACTTAAATTCTTGTTTTGCACCTTGAGTCCTTGCATTTAGCAATGTTATGGGAGTAGGCATCTCTGTTACATTCTAAGGGATAAAATTTGCCTTCTTTTCTACAATTTAATAAAATATCTGAGAGTCAAAATATTTTCTTCCCCGAATATCATGACTTTCTTTGCACCTTAATTCTTACCAGGGTCTTTTTGCCTTTTATTATTCAAAGCAATTCCTGTCACTTTTGCATTAGTAAGAAAGGGTATCAAATGACAGTTTGGGCTGGTTTCAAATCACTTCTCCCAGTTCTTCCCAAAGTTTACCGATTCATTGTGTTTTCAAAATGCTGTCCTGACTTCTGTTTATTCCCTCTGTCTATGGCTGGCAGACTCCACTTATCTAATACAAACAATGTCTGATCAAATAGTTGTTTCTGATCAAATAATTGTTTCTTTCCATAGCTGTTCTGTCTGTCCTGATTCCCTCAGGTTGTTCCTTCTATCCCTCTGCTATGGTCAAAATGGTTGTGTCCTCCAAAATTCAAATGTTGAAGATAATAAGGCAATAAACAAACATACAAATAATAAATAAATAAACCAGCATAATTGCAGAGGAAAAAATTTAAACATTGAAGTGCCATCCTCTAAAGCTATGGTATAAAAGGTGAGGGTTTCTGGGATGCCATAAGGGCATTGGACATGCTGAAGGATTGACCCTACCCTATTATCCCAAGTGCATATCGACAAAACCCCAGGCATTTGTAGACATTCTTGACACAGGTAGAGCAATACATCCTAAGCCTGGTCATAAACATCCCTTTGTGGATCTAACTGAAAGTCCCTACCTTCGCGAGCCCTAACAGCCTTTTCTATAACCTCTGTCTCCTTGCTCATAAAAGCCTAATCCCAACCCCAGCTCATTGCACAACCTCCATTCCTACTGGGAGGTTGCTTGCCCCTTGCTACTGCAGTAAGCAGCCCTCACCTGTTGAGCCCATGTCCAGCCTGTTCCTTTCTCCTCCAGTTTCCTAACACTTACCATTATGAACATGACTAGTGCCTTTATAATTATAAAGGAGGTCCAAGGGGACTTATTCTCCCCTTCTGCCATGGGAGGATACAGTGAGAGACACTTTCTATGAACTAGGAAGCAGATCTTCACGAGATTTGGAGCTGCCAACTCCTTGGTCTTGGATTTCCCAACCTATACAATAGTTTTTTTTTTCTTCTATTTTTGTATATAATTTTTTATTGTAAAGATACTGTACAGAGGGGTTACAATTACGTGAGTAAGGTAATGAGTACATTTCCTATCGATCATTGTTACCCCTCCTTTGTTTTCCCCTACCATCCCTTCCCTCCCTACCTCCTCAACTCCTCCCCCCAACCTCCTCCCCCAAAGTTGTAAAGATCATTTTCAACATAGTGTCTTGTACATCTCATTGTTACAATGGATCAACCTGTATCCTTATTTCAGCATTTTGTTATTTCCCTTTCCCTCCCCAAATTAGAAAAATGTATATACAAGATGCAAGGCATCAGTATCAAATACAGTGAAAACAGAGGTTATACCATGGGGCAGAACATAAAAAAGAAACAAAAAAATAACATAGTACATTATAATATATTAAAAACAATAGCAAGAAAGATAAAGCCTCTTGTGTTCCTGTCTAGAGGTTCATTTCACTTCGAATCATTTTATCTAGCATATGTACGTAACTTTTGACCTTTTCTGCTTGTACTAGACATATACTAGTTATTGCAAATAAGGGAAGCCATGGGACCTATGTTTTTTTAGGCCTTTTCACTTAATATAATTTTTTCCAAGTCTTTCCATTTCCTAACAAATGGGGCGATGTCATTCTTTCTGATGGAGGCATAGAATTCCATTGTATGTAAATATATATAATATAATTGATATAATTGATAATATGATATGTAATTATATAATATATAATTATGTACACTATTATGTATTATAATATAATTTGCCTCATTTCCTGAGCTGTCCCTTGCTAGTGGCTAATGTGACAGTAGTTTTAGAGTTCCCAAGTTCTACAAATATATTCATTATTCAGCCAAAACAAGGCAGTTTCTCCCCCCTCTCTCTTATTTATTTTATTTATTTATGCATGCCAGTCCTATGGCTTGAAACTAGGGTCTAGGCACTGTCATTGAATTTTTTTGCTCAAGGCTGATGCTCTACAACTTGAGCCACAGCTCCACTTCTGGCTTTTTGTTGTTATTGTTGTTGGTTGTTTTTGGGTTTTTGGGGGGTAGTTAATTGGAGATAAGACTCTCATAGCCGGGCGCCGGTGGCTCACGCCTGTAATCCTAGCTACTCAGGAGGCTGAGATCTGAGGATCGAGGTTCAAAGCCAGCCCGGGCAGGAAAGTTTGTGAGACTCTTATCTCCAATAAACTGCTAGAAAACCGGAAGTGGTGCTGTGGCTCAAGCGGTAGAGCGCTCGCCTTCAGCTGAAGAGCACAAGGACAGCACCCAAGCCCAGAGTTCAAGCCCCACGAGTGACAAAAAAAAAAATAGACTCTCATAGACTTCTCTGCCTGGGCTGGTTTTGAGCCACAATCCTGGGATCTCAGCTACCTAAGTAGCTAGAATTAGAGGAGAAAGCCACTGGTGCCTGGCTCAGTTCTAGAATCTAAAGTGCTATTTTATAAAATTGTTTTAAGAATGCAGGGAGTTTCTAAAGTCTGCCTTTGAGCTCAAGTTAAGGGTTGTTCTGAAGATTTCTCAAGCTCCAAACAATATGGCACTTCTGTCCCCTGCAGATTGCTTCTGCTTTGGTGGTCTCCATGTAGATCATACTAGACATGCAGAGTATTAAAGTGTCTTCTTTCTTCTATGAGTTCTTAGCACCCCCATTCCACTACCTTTAGACACTCCCCGCTTTCACTTGTTTCCAGTTGTCACCGATATGGAAAAAAGATAAAGAAGAATTAGAATTAATAGAAACTTCTCCTTGTAGGGTGTCAGATCACACAACCAGGATTACACTAGATAGTCTTTGTATTTCTGCCAGGGGTTTGTGGATAAGCAAGAAAGAGGATTTGTATTTAAATACTAGAAACATTCTAATTCTTGGCTAGGTAGATTGTTCACTCTCTTATCTCTCATATTGTTTTTGTCTTCTCCCAATCATTTGTCCTCTGGATCTTGACAAAATGTCTGCATGAAATTAACAGGCATGCAAAGCCTGGATGAGCAAAACTGATTTGCCTATAATCTGTTTGTGAAGAGATCAGGACGTGGTTGAAGTGATTTTAATTCCAGAGCCCAAGTTGCTAGTCTGTCTTTTTGTCAGGCAATTAGTTCCACTGACTGGGCACAAATGCTGGGATGTAACCTGCCCAGGGGAGTGTGCAGTAGAAATGGCACAGTCTTTTTTCTTCTTCAAGTGATTTTCATGCCAGGTTTTTTGGGGGTTTTTTTTGGGGGGGGGTTGGTCTCTTTCATTTATTTTGGTAAAATTCCCTGCTCTGAGACCTCTCAATGACCCAGTGTCTGGCAATGGGTGGCCAAAGAACAAGACAGGACAGAAATCTGTATGTAAATGTTCCAGATAAAGACCTCATGGGAGGTAAACAAACTCTGGCAGAATTATTGCTTTGGATTATCTGGTTGTGTATTTAGATCCTCACACATGATTTAATTTTTTTCAGTGATACTAAATGATAGCTATTTGTATCCACTTTTGCTGATGATGCAATTGAGGGTTCAGAGGGAAGTTAGCAATTTGACAAAGTTATAGCTCTGCAGAGTGCAAATTGCAGATACATAGGGATATTCTTTCCCCTGAATCATGCTGGCTCCTCAGTAAACTTGAAGCTATTGCCTCTAGGATTCCAGGTGACGGTCATTTCACAGCACTTCCACATACTCAAGCAGAGGTACCTTAATTATCCTCCAGACCCAACTGAATCTGCTTCATTGAAGGCACAGCTTAGGTATAGCCATGTTTGTTCAGTGATGGAAGTACATTCTTCCATCTGGTTCTCATGATGAAGATGAGAAGTAACAAAGAAAGATATTATTATCTTTACCTATGAGGATTTCACCTGAATTAAAGGGAGCATTGCACATTTCCAAAGCCAAGTTAAGTGCATTTCTGAGTTGTTTTCATCAAGGTGACAACTTACCTGTAAAGCTGTCATACTTCTGCAAGCGAAGACCCTTCTTTACACATTTTTGTGTCCCTTTTCTATAATGCATAGAGAACATTTCTATGGTCACAGGAAGCTGACAACCTCACACAATACTCTACTTCAAAGTCAGAGATAGAGATTAGTAATTTTTGAATGAGTAAATAAATGAATGCCATCATGGATGTATTTTCTTAATATAGACTGAGTTAATTATGTGTTGAATTAGTGTTTGCCAGGAGAGTGGACTCTATTTTTCAGAATGAATCATCAAAAGACCCAAACAACTCATTTCTTAGAGGTGTCAAAATGCAATTATAAATGTCATGTTTAAATAATAGCAAGATGCTGGAGAAGGTTATTTGGTGATTACCATTATTTAATAGTAACTTAAAAACAAGGGAAGAACAATGTTTGTGCTAATCTGGCATTTAAACAGTCAAAACCAACTCTACTTAGATAATGAATTAATTCATATTTACTAAGAGCATATCACATTTAATGTTTCACCGTCTTTTGTTCAGCTTAAAATATGTCATGAGACATAACACGTGTGTTATTTTAGTATCCTCTCATCTATCTATGCCAAGAGTCTAATGTTGCCTTTCAGCACCGTAGCATTTTAATTTACCATGATGCCTAGCCAATGAGTGTAATACTCTGTGTTTCTTTGTCTTGATGTGAATGTCTCACCTACGCTTATATGGACACTTGAGTAAAAGAAAAAAGCTGTATTAAGACATGCCACAGAGGTTTGATTTCTTGGGCTGAATTTCCCACCAACATAAAGTACCTTCAATTGCTATATGCCCTACCCAACCTCTCAGTGTAGGAATGTTTCTTACTGCTGGTATTTTATGGAAACGTGGTAAAGGTTATGGTATCCTACAGTCCTTACATTAGCCAGGCTCATCTATGAGAAAGATTGTCTTTGACCAAGGCTGGTCTCATACAGTTCAGAGAAGGACATTATCTCTAGTAAAGAGCTGCCCGTTGGTTTATGGGTAGAATGCCTGTCAGCGCTACATTATGGGAACACAGCAATGACTGCCACACAGCCTCTGCTCTCAAGGAGCTTATGGTCTACTGGACACTCCATAGACTGGTAGTCTATCATCATAGATGGTGTTATCATAGATCAGTATCCCCCAAAACTGTTAGCTTAAATGATTGGTTTCTAGGCTGTGGTATTATTGAAAGGTAATGGAATCTTTAGGAGATGTGGCCTAGTTGAAGGACGCTAGTTAGGTTGTTGGGACATGACTTTGAAAGAAGATATATTGGAATCCTACATCCCCTCCTCTGTCTCTCTCCCACTCCCTCCCCCCTCTTTCTCTTCTCTCTCTCACCCCTCTCTCCTCCCCCCTCTCTCTCCATATCTCTCCCTTTCCATCTCTAATTCCCTCCCTTTTCATCTTTCTCTTTTCTGGTTATCTTGACATAATTATGCCTCTTCTGTCACATGTTCCTCCCATTATATATTATGCCATCATAGGCCCAAAGCACTAGGTCAAAGCAATCATGGGCTCAAGTCACCATGAACTCAAATGTTTGAAACCATGAGCCTCAAAGACACCTTTTTATATATAAATTGTCTCAGGGATTTTGTTGTAGGGCAGGGTTGGACGTTGACTAACAGGAAAAGCAGTCAGTGCTAAAATAGGGGTAAGCAGAGGCTGTTAAGGAAGCCGTATTATTCAGACTGGAAGGTTAGACTAGATTTCCCAGGGAAATGGCAACAAATAATGTCATGAAGCCTAGGTTATTTAGGCCCTGAGAGAAGGAAAGTAAGCAAGAAAGAGAGCGAGTCTTGATTAAGAGCTGAAACGGGCATAGAGTCATGGAAACATTGGGCATTCAAGGGCTTTCCAGCTGTGCTTTCTAATATGGTAATTGAATGACAAATACATTAAAATAAAATTTGAATGCAACACCTCCATTGTACAAGTTATATTTGAAGTACTTAATAACAACCCATAGCTACTGGCCTATAACAGTGCAGATATAGACCATTTCTACCAGCACAGAAAATTCTAGGAGACATTACAGCACTAGAGGCTGATGGGGGCCAGTCAGTGATAAGCTTTGAATGATATGCCAAGGTGTTTAAACTTTATTTAGTGGACAGTGAGATGCTTTTGAAGGATGTTATATAGAAGAATAAATCTATATGCTAAAAATATCAGTCTGGCCAGGTGCCAGACCATGGCTATAATTCTAGCTACTTAGGAGGCTGAGATCTGATTATCATGGTTCAAAGCTGGCCCAGGAAGGGAAGTCAGTGAGAAACCACAGAAAAAGCCAGAAGTTGTGCTGTAGCTTAAGTGGTAAAGTGCTAACAACCTTGAACAATAAGGAGTTTGGGGACAGCACCCAAGCCCAGAGTTCCAGTCCCCAGGACTGGCAAAAAAAAAATAAAAAATCATTTTGCGGGGCACAAAAAAAATAAAAAATCATTTTGCGGGGCACAAAAGGGATTAGAAAGAGGCAAGTCTAGGAGTTAAAGAGTGCTACATTAATCAGACAAGAGAAATGGGGGCCTGGAACAGGTGGGAAAGTGTATATATACAAGAGATACCAGAAATAGGATTCACAGGACATGTTAAACAATATAGAGCAACAACTTCACAGATAGGCAGGGGAGGAGGGTGGTCACTGGCTTGGGTAGCTGATTGACAGGATATTAACCTAAATAGGAAACCAAGAAAGCAGTCAGTATGAACAGTACAATCACTTCATTGTTGGTTTTGCTGTAATTGAGGTATATAAGGAGCTATCCAACTAGAATACATAAGGCCTTGATCCCAAGCCCAAGGGGAAATCTGGTCTGGAACAGAAGATGTTGAAGTTATCAAATGGCTGAAGCCACAAGCTCCCTGAGAGAGAATGTGTGGGGCTGCGAAGGTCAAGGACAAAACCCAGAGAACACTAAGGTGAGGAGCTTCCCCTGGGAAGAGGAACTAGAGAAGCTGTCTGTGAAATAGAAAGAGGACCAAGGGGAAAAAGGCATTCTTTGGGGGGTGGGGAAGAGGCTATTGAAACAAGTGTTTCAGAGCGCCCTGCAGGGGATAGAAGTTTCATTGAAGTGGGCTGAAGAGTGAATGGGAGTGGGAGACCAAAAGGCAGCCATGTACACATAATTCTTTCAAGAGACCTGGTAGCAAGGGACGGTAGAGCTGCAGGTGTCCCCTGCAGATGAGGGCTCTGTGAACCCCATTTTGTCCTGCACTGCTTGAAGCATGTTAGAAACTCAGCTGGATC
Source organism: Dipodomys spectabilis (assembly GCF_019054845.1). Lineage (NCBI taxonomy): Eukaryota > Metazoa > Chordata > Mammalia > Rodentia > Heteromyidae > Dipodomys > Dipodomys spectabilis. Next base: position 2,908,401 of record NW_024870750.1, read on the forward strand.
TTCACCTTCAGCTTCATTATTTCAAGTGGAGGTTTTGCATAGAAGCTCCATCGAGATTTGCTTAATGACTTCTCAGCTTTCGAAGTATCAGGCTCTTAGTTGACTTAATTAAATATAAAGTCGTCTCGTTTTCATACATCTTTCCTCTTAGGTGATTTTCTGTGATTGAGTGAAAACGCCTCTGTCCTTTGAGAAAAAGAAGATTCTACGATTTAAATGAAGCTTATACTTTCAAGAAATCAACTGGGTCACCAGGGAATGACTCCTCCCAACCCCCAAACAAAATAAACAAGGACAAATGTTTTAATAAAAAATTTATTATGATTATTTACATCAGTTCCTTGATAAGCATATAAATGTAAACCTTCATTGTTGGTCTTATTTCACATCTGATTTATCCAAATTCAGAGTTAATACTGTCATTTGAGTGTTCAGGTAGTGAGAAAATTTTACTATATTCACAGAATATACATATGTGTGCCTTCAAACTGTGTGTCTCTTTAAGCCAGTGGTATAGACACTGTCCCATTGGCCCTGCTTCTGCTCCGCAGGTGGGCGCTGGAATCGGTCAGGTCCTCCATGTGCTCCTCGCTCTTCTTCTCCTTCAGGCTGTTGATGAATCTCAGGGTGATTTCATCCCATTCCTCAGGCAGCAGCATCAGCAGGAACCCAATGCAGATAATGATGGTGGCAGCCAGGCGAACAACGTTGAATATCACCTCCTGCTTCAGGAGGTCCACGGCTGGAGACGAAAAGTCATGTCAGACCCAATCAATGATTATTTCCAAGTTTCTCTGAAACAAGTGGCCAGACTCAGTGTGCCTTTTCAAGATTTCCCTAGGTAGTGTTTCCTTTTCCTGTATCACTACACTTGCTCTTCATTCTTTGTCTGGACATCATGCTTATCCATCAAGGGTTAGCCAATATTCCTTGTCATCTAACTCTATAATTTCTCCCGTTTTCCCTCCTAGCACTTTTCCTAGGTATGCATTTACCTAGCTCTAGTTTGGGCCATTGAAAAATAATGTGTGTGTGTGTGTGTGTGTGTGTGTGCGCGCACACACACACACACACACACACACACACACACAGTTACTAGGTTTAGAACTCAGGGCTGTGGACAATGTCCCTTAGCTTTTTCACTCAAAGCTGGTGCTCTACCATTTGAGTCACAGCTCTTCTTCTGCATAGTTGGTGGTTAATTGGAGAAAAGAGTATCACATGCTTTTTCTGCCTTACCTGGCTTTGAACCAGGATTCTTAGGCCTCAGCTTCCTGTGTAGCTAGGATTCCTGTGTAGCTAGGATTACAGGCATGGACCACTGGTGCCCTACCTAGAAATTTTTCATATGAACCAAAAGTTGTTCATGGGTATGTCTTTGTGCATGTTGTCTGTCTTCTTTCAGAATTTGAAGTGGAATTAATATAACATAACATCAATATTCCAAAGTGACCTTGGCAGCATTTATGATATTGTTTAAACATCCTCTGTCTAGTTCTAAAACATCTTTATCACCTCAAAATAAAACTCACACTTGTTAAGCAGTTACTCCTCAACCCTATTATCCTTATTCCCAAGCCTCTGAAACTTAGCAATCTGTTTTAGTTTTTTTGCTCTAGGTATACCTATTCTGGATCTTTCATATAAATGAAATTACATAATGTTTGGCCTTTTAGACTTCTTTCATTTAGCGTCATGTTTTCAAGGTTCAATTTTGTAGCACGTGTCATAACATGAATGGCTGAATAGTAGTCTATTATATGTGTCCCAATTTATTCATCGGTAGGTGAACATTTGAGTGTTTCTACCTTTTGGCCTTCAAGGAATAGTATTTCAATAAAGATTCAAGTACAAGAATATTTTCAAATCTATGTCTTCAATTTTCTTTTTGGAAATATACCTAGCTATGGAATTGTCTGCCACATATATGCTGCTCTTTTTGCTGTTTTGTTTTTGTTTTCTGTGCTAGTACTAGGGTTCAAACTTAGGGCCTTACATGCTCATTTAGCTTTTATTTTTGCTTAAGGCTGGAGCACTATCCCTTGAGCCATGCCTGCACTTCTGGCTTTCTGCTGATTAATTGGAGATAGGAGTCCCACAGACTTTTCTGCTTGGGCTGGCTTTGAACCATGATCCTCAGATCTCAGTTTCCTAGTTGTGTAAGATGCCCTTCCTTCCTCATATTCCATTCCATCCACCCAAACTCCCTAATTAGGTCTCTGCCTCTTACAGGAAGCCTCTTAGGGATGCCTTGTTCATGTGCTTCCAGTGCATCCAGTACCTGCCTGCCCTCTTTATAATGACTCAATTCCTTTGCTTTTTCTCTGTGAGATACACGGTTTTGAGGCAGGAACTGCACTTACTTGGGACCTATCACTAATGCTAATGGTGTTCCCAGCATATGCTAAGTGCTCAGAGGTTATTTGTGGAATGAGCGAATTATGGTGGAATGGATGAACTTCCTTGGCAGCTCTGCTTCATTGAGCTATTCCTTTCCTCTGGAATGTCCTATCGCTTTTGGAGTCCATCTAATGCAATTTAGAATCTAATAATAAGTGACGTTGTACAGTTCCATGTTGTTTTTGTATATGTTGCTTTGCTTTGCCAAATTCAATTGTAACCATCTTAAGAGAACAAGAATGTAATATTTTTTTTTCTGTCCTGTTTACAGCCCTGATCCTTTAATACATGCTCAAAAAACGGCTGCTGCTTGTAAGGGTGACTCTAGGCAAGACTTTGAATCACAGAATTTTCAAGCTGGAGGGACTGTGCAGTGATTACCCATTCTCATTCCTAGTCTCACTAAAAAGATAATCCTGGAAAAATAGCATTTCCTGCTGCCCCTGAAGCAAATCCAGTTGCTTTTCCTAGAGGACCACCTACTCAGCCCCAGGAAGAAGTTCCCACAGCTCCCCACGGATAGCCTGAAGGGGAGCCAGTGCCCTACATGGTTCTTGCTCCTTTGTTAGTGACGTTTACTTGAGAGTCCTCTGCTGGGATGCCTTTTGTTTCCACAGGACTTCCTCTAAAAATACCACAAAATTAGGTTGTCAGGGAGATTACATGAAACCTAAATGATACATTTGGTATTTATTTCTAAAAGCACCACCAAGTTAAAAAAACAAAACAAAACAAAACAACCCCAACAGTGTTTTTGTAGCTGTAATTAAAAAATCTGCTGCATAGTGATTCTGTTGTCTGCCACCTTCATGAAATTTAAGACCATCTGAGGCATAATGCATAACTGCTAGAGAAAACAAGCCAGCACATACGGCAAACATGAACAGGAGACTTATGGTGGTGGTCAAATGGTACCTGCGTTTCCAGGGACGCTGAGCACTGTGCCAATGGAGATTAAGATTGGGTATGTCAACACCACGCCCACGTTCACCAGGATGTTGAAGGCTGTAACATCAAAGAAGATATTACGGAATGAAGGGGAATTGGGATACTAGACGTCTTAATGCAAAGCAGTCATTGTTTCTGTACATGTGCCTTCTCAAGTATCTGCACCTTGATCAATTAGTCCTCTAATCTTGCCTGAATTAGCCATGGTCTTTTGTCCTTCCCTGCCAACTGTTTGCCTCAGCTCTTGCCAACTGGCTGGTAAAGGCATGTGAGTCTACATTGCTTATTAGCACTATAAAGACCAGCTAGGGCTAGCCAGAGGTTGAACGCAAATTACCAAATGAAGTTTGGCGCTTCATTACTTTTGTCACTTGGCCACGTTACGGCTCGACCCTGGATGATGAAAAGTTTGCTCACTTCTAAAGGGACAGCTATCGTCTGATAGCTTATGCTATTGTTTCCTTCCGCTCTTAAGGTCATTATCATACACGCACATCCTCCTTTGACAACGTAAGGAAAAGAATATCATTTTAATGTGCTATCTAAATCATGGTACTCAGTCCAAGTTTAAATGCAATTCAGGCAAGTAAAATGAATGGATGAGCAGACCTACGCTTGGGCAAAGGCACTATCCCTGGAGGATAAGAAGTTTGCAGCCATTGCTACAGGAAATGTGAGGCAGTTCAGAGCACGGACTGCTGTCTCCCAGATTTACCTCTGAGCAGGCCCGAGTAGGTTGTAATGGATTCCCAGGAGAACCTTAAGATGGTAAGTACGGAGGACTCTAAATCCCCAGGGTTTGTAAGCAGTCAGGAAAGGGCCTGTCTCTTCAAATTTGTCATAGCCCAGCTTTGACATAGTGAACTCTATTGTACACTGTGTGGGTCTGGTTGAGCAGTTACAGTGTTCAGCTGGTGCTAAGCCTACTAGCGTGGATTTGGGGCAATATTAGGCACACTAAGAAATATGTACATTTATAGAAGGCTATTTGCAGTGAAGTGGAAACTATGTGTTTGCAGTAGGGGCTAGGAGTCAGTGAAATGTTGGTTTTGTTGGCAGTTAGGTTGTTTTTGGCCAGAAAATGATCCAGGCACTTTTAATTAGGATACTTCTGTCTTATAGAAACACTGCTATTGATTTCCACTCAACTTAGCAGTGGTAATGAGTGATGCTAGCCATACCATTTTGGCTTTGAAAAGTAGAACTCCAGGGACCAACAACTAATGGCTGACTTTTCTCCTGCGTGTTTTCTGGTTATTTAAGACCTCCCCTTAAGAGTCTGGGGGTGGGGTTGAAGTTGAAAAATAAGTGACCCAATCAATACCCTGGCTGGAATCACATCTTCTCCTGGGAACTGCCATGCTGCTGCTAATTCAGATGCTATCAGTTTGGTTAAGAAGGTCAGCTGAAGGTAGGCAGAAGTCCTACAGGTAGAGTGTGGTGGGTAGATGTGGGGCAGACAGAGGGACTAAACTTGGGCAGTGTGTGGAAAGAGGAGTCAAATGGGAATGGTTTAATTCTGAGTAAACAGACACTAGGGCATTGGGTGATTGCTGTCTTGACTGCTTGGAGAGAAGAAATCAGGTTCATTCTTTTTCCGGCTCCTCTTATTCCAAGGAGTGCAGCTTGAAAGTGGGAGCCGTCCTTGCTCCGAAAGTGAGCAGGGTAACAACAAACGGACTTGGGTAGGAGCCTGCAAATGAGCGAGGAGCTCTTCAGAATCAGTCAGCCTTGTAGTCTTGTGTGTGTGTGTCCCGAGCGCAAGGCCACTAGTGGCACATGCTAGGCCAGGAGCAGTGGTGTCCGGGATCACAGACAATCTGTTCCATGCTCAGGCAATTGTAAGGGTGGCAAGCCAAGGGACACGTCGTTTGCTTCTCTTTTTAAATAGGAACTAATTTTCTAAAACTAAAATAGCTTGGAAGTGTCTGCCAACAGCATCTCAGTGTGCGTTACTTTTTGAATGATGAGAAGTATAATAATCTGTAAATGGGAATAAAGGAAAAGAAAAAGCAAAGGAGAACGTGGGAGCCTAGAGCTGAAGTAAGGAAGATAGACTCCCTGGTCTAGGGAGCTGGAGGGGAAAACATGAAAAAGGATTTTTGCTTTATTTATTACTAGGCACGGTGGACTTAATCTAGACAGCCAAGCATCTTCTCCTTGTCAGGGCTTCCTATTACCAAACATGCTCTCTAAGCTCAGCAGTCAGCTACTTAATACACAGTTGTGAGCCTGGCACCTTCTGGATTACATATTAAGTACGTTTTAAACCAGGAGCCTGCACGAGCTACTTCTGTCTTGAGTGCCATCTCTTTCCTCTCTCTTGAGTCTGCTTCTTAAGGCAATTTTGGTGTCTGGCCCTAGGGTTTGAACTCAGAGCCTGGGCACTGTCCCTTAGCTTTATTGCTCAAGCCTGATATTCTGCCACTTGAGTCACAGTTCTACTTCTGGCTTTTTGCTGTTTAATTGAAGATAAGAGTTACCTGCCTGGGCTGGCTTCAAACTGTGGTCCTCAGATCTCAGCCTCCCGAGTAGCTAGGATTATGGGTAGGAGGCCATTTTGAACACTGAGTTTCTTAGATGTTCCATACCCTCTCTCACCTCTGCCTGACACTCCATGGCACACATGTGTAGAATAAGTCACCTAGCACATCATAAAGATGGGATGAGGCTACCTGAAGGCCAATGGAAAACAGTGACCTAGACTGCCACTTGCATGCCTTAGCATGCCACAGATAGCTATGAAAAGACCCTTCTGAACTTTCAGTAATATGAACTAGTGCAAGCTTGAGCAATAGAACATAGGGAATACTACTACTAGGACCATCTGGCAGAGGATAAGTTGACATAGGAAATAAAGGCAAAACATGTGCCCACTTACCCAACCACAGCCCTGCCATCCCGCAGAGACAGCCCCATGGCAGAGCTGCAAAAGAAGACCAGTGCTCCACTTTGGTGAAATACAGGATGACAGGGGTGAAGGAGATGAAGATCAAATTGAAGAAACCCAAGGTGGAGACAAAGTGTGCAGCTTCACCAAAGTTGGCACTTCCCAGAAACATCTTAAACAGAACCTGGAAAGAGGAAGAAACTCTTCAGCTACACAGCTGGAGATTTGGTTGGAGCAGAAAGGCGAGTTCTACTGATGACACAGTGAGCATACTGGTCCAGAGTTCATCTCTGTGTCTTCTGGCTCCGTCAGCTCTGTGGCACAAAATAGACTGCTGAAATAGGGAACTAAAATACCCTAGGCTGGATGTCGGTGGCTCACACCTGTAATCCTTAGCTACTCAAGAGGCTGAGATCTGAGGATCACAGTTCAAAGCCAGCCCGGGCAGGAATATCCATGAGACTCTTATCTCCAATTAACCACCACAAAACTGGAAATGGTGCTGTGGCGCAAGTGGTAGAGTGCTAGCCTTGAGCTGAAGAGTACAAGGACAGTGCCCAGGCCCAGAATTCAAGCCCCACGACCACAACCACCAACAACAAAATACCCTAGATCTCTCACATGAAACAGCAACTGCTATGAGATGGATTTCATATAGTGTTGAAAATAGCTGGGGTACTATATTCTATGGAAAGAGCAACCATCAGGGTGGGTACAGGGGGAATGAGAAATCACAGGACAGACAAGCCCAGCAAAGTCTAGGCTAGAAATGCCATCCACTCTTCCTTTCAAGATGGTATTCACTGCATCCTTATTTTGATAGATAAAGAAAATTAAATTGAACAGAGAGCCTGTTATTAGGTTGTTGAAATACTAATGCCTTGAATTTCTAAGCACTCTTTCTATCTGAGCTTATAATGTCTTCAAAAACATTATGTTAATTTATTTTATTTTATTTTTTTCTGGATTGCATATCTAGGTACAGAGAATGAATGCAAGAGATCTAATTTGAAGCCATAGAACAGGCTAGGGCAGAAAGCTAGCCCTAAGTCCATATTTTGTGCTTTCTTAACCCCTGTTCTGGGCTTTAAGAACAGCTCAAGAGGTAGAAGGCCTGTCTAGCAAGCATAAAGTCCTAAGTTTAAACCCCAGTACTACCACATACAATCATACATAATGAATCTCTTCTTCCTTTACTAACTCACTAACTAATATTATAGAATGAAGCAGATTATTTTTGTTTAGAGTCATGGTACAGATATTATTTTGTACATGCCAGCAATGATTATAGAATGAATATATTCTATTACCTGGTCGATACACATATCTCTGTAAAATGGCCATTTTGGCTTTCTAGCAATTCCGTGTACTGTTTTATGTAAATTTGTTAGTTTTTCTCCTGAAAGATTTAGTCAAGAGCACTTGAACACATATTAGTCTCTGGTCATTTCAGACTTCTTGGCTGAATTTCCACTGAGGAGCAAGTTAGGCACTAATGGCAAATAAGTAACTTGTCAAGCTTGTCACACAGAATCAACGAGCCAAGAAATGTCAATATGGAAGTAAACTTACCCACATTGAGCCACTGTGGTGGTGAATAATCAAAACAGGGCTCCAGAAAGATGTAAAGGATTTTTTTTTCACTGAGGTGGATTTGTTTTGTTTTGTTTTTTAAAAATAGACACTAGGAAAGATGAAATTGGAATTGTCCTTTGGATATATTCAGAAAGTATACTGGGTCTTAAAATTAGAACTTCAGAGAATAACCCTTTAGATCTGCTTTGAGTCCTTGCCCGTAAAGTCAAGTGCAATGACCCTGAATGACATTTTCATGGATGACAGAGAGAGCCCATGGAGAGAAAAGAGTGAGCAGATAGAGCAGACTTAAGAAGAAAAGTGCATTTGAACATCGGCTCCTGAAGCCTTGGGTCCATATGAAGTCAACATGAAGGTTTCAAATGACAGCTTCTTTGTTATGCTTGCAACTCCTTTGGGTTAAAATCATGATGACTGATTGTAAGTGAATGAAACACAAAGGAAGCAAAGTCTTTCTTTTCTGCTCTCATTGCCTGATATATGGGGGAGGAGAACATGGCACCCGGGCTGGGAGCCGGCTAGTCCAAAGTATCCTCTTCATTCTATCACTTCCTGGATGTATGAATTATGGCTATTTACTCAATCTTTCATAGTCTCCATTTCCTCATCTGGAAAGTCGCAATAAATATCTGTGCCTCATAAAGTTGTGTTAATATAGGTGATATTTTTCTGGCAGGCATCCACCACAGAACATGTACTCGGTAACTAGTTCTTATTATTGTCTAAACACACCTACTGTTTTCTAACCAATGGTTTCATTGTACTCCCCTATTTTCTCTTTTAACTCTAAGCTGTGAGTGACAGATTGACGACTGGCAAAGATGTATAACCTACCTTGTATAATGCAGATGTGGAGGCTGAGCCCACTGCAAACGCCACCCCTATGATGGAGTCAGCATGGAAATTATCTGCATATGCCATCATGACAATGCCCGTAATCGCCATTATTGCAGCAACTATCTGTCAAGTAGAATGGAAGAAAAAAAATTATGCCTTCGTATCCCAGATCAAAAGGCTGAAGACTTCATGAAAGTTGTTAAGTATTTCCTTCAGTCTAATTAGCTCTCTCTATCCCTATTAAAGTGTAAGGAGGGTTAGTATTAAAAATAAGTCAGTATGCTCATGAGAACATCCAGGCAGAGACTATAACAGCTCCTCTCACATTTTCGTTAAGGAGTAATCATTTTAACTTAACTTTTCAGCTCAACTTTCTGGAAATTTTTATCCATACTGATGAAATGGATTTAATAGGAAGCTACCTCTAAGTGTTTTCATCTATACCGTATTCTTTTCCTTCAGATAATTCAGCATACATTGTCATCTTGTTCCTTGGACAAACATATCCATTTCTCATAGTCTCTACATAACTAGGACTTGATTAGAGAGACATAATTTGAGTACAGTTAAGAGGCAAAACTTAGACCAAGGACAAACAAGACAATGAATAACCTTCTCAGTGATTTATGCAGCAGCAAGCTGAGTTTGGACGATCACTTGGAATGTTAAATAGAGGCCACATCTTCCTCTTGTTTACATGCAAATTGATTCAATTTTTAAGGTAAACTACAGAAAGATAATATCATTTAATTATGCTATGGCATTCATTAATTGCATAAAGTGAAATATTCATAATTTGACTGACATCATAAAGCTAGGATCCTTGGTATATTAAAAGTCCACTGCCTTAGTTTGTATCTATTTAATTGTCTTAAACTGGAAGCAATTCAGAGTAACAACAAAGAGGAAAACAGCAACCCTGGAATGGGGAGTCATGTGGCATTTTCTCACTGACTTTAAAGTTAAGATGAGAAATTTAAACCTAAGTGGAGATTAATTTTGCTAAACTTCACTTCTAAATACTCCCAACTAACTTACTCTGTAGCTAAGCCTTTCATGTCTCTGATGTTTGGAATCTCTTGAACATTATGAGTGAATTACTTATTATAAGAATACACCGATTGTTAGTTAACGTGTGACTCTGGACTGGAGGACAGGGTTAACTCAGGTGCTGCTGCAGCAATGCCTTTGTTAATGACCACCCAAGGTAAATACAGAGGGCGATGGTCTCACAGGTGTCTCCACACTGAAGTATCCTTTGTGAAAACCAACAGGAGGAATTGAGAACAAACACCAACAGTGAAAAACCACCTTCATAATATGTTATCCAGAAGGCTGTCAGATGAGAGGCATTTCTGTTACTGAGCAAATATCTTACTCTACATCACTGCCAGGTCTGCTTCTATTCATCTCTGTCTCAAACTGGGTAATAGGATTTAATACACAAGCATGCCATATCAAGGAAAATTTCCAAATGAAAGTAATATACTCACAAATAAACGTGGTGAGAGGGTTACCTGGACCTAGAAATTGTTTGAAGGTTATCATTTTCCTTGATTTGGGGATTTATGGTTCAGCCAGAGATTGCAATCATTTTGGGAATGATCTGATTTCAGAGAAATGAACAGGCAGCTTAAACACTGACATACTGTTTTGTGCTTAAATGATGTTCATGGGCTATGTTATTCATGTGCATAGATAGATTTCCATTATAATACTGAACATAAAAGATAATAAACTTGAGTTGTGTTGGCCAACCATCAGTTATAGGTTCTTGGCCAAATAATCGTGGTTATTTCCCGACTATGTTAGAAAAGATAGTGGTGATGTATGGTTTTTATCCCTGAAATTAAAATTCTTATGAAAAATTTTATTGTACAATATTACGTGTAGATTATCATGTATAATATATAATTCTGAGTTGAGGGAACAAATGAAAACAAGAAATCCTGCCTCTAGTGCCAAGGTAACAGGTGGAAATTCTTCCTTTTCTGAATTAACCATTAGTAAAAATATAAATGTATGAACTTTGTATTTTTAAGTTTTCTCAAGATAGGAATTGGAGATGGATAAGATGAAATAATTTTATAGCAATTCTAAATTATAACCCTAGTGAGTCTCTTAAAAAGCTCTATTACTTGTTATATTCAAGTACTTGTAAAAAATATTCGCCTCAACTACTTAAATTGATGTGTCAATTATACCAGTGTCTCTTTCAATTGCTTTCATAGAGAGAAGCATTTTTCGCCTTAGGGAGCCTGATAATGCTGTATGTGAAGTTCTGACAGCGTGAAAAGCTGAATATTCGAAATGTTAGACAAACCCTTCTTCATGGGGCAATCATTTATATAGGTTTGATAGTAGATTCCTGGAGGGAGGAGATAGGATAAATTACAAACAACATTTGAATTTATAATTTATAACTATCTGATAGGATAAATCCTCTATGGTTTGTTGTAAGAAATTCTCAACCTATTTTCTAAGTATCCCTATATACCAGCTCATCTTGAAAATGCAGGAATGTTGAGTGGGAGGCCCAGTTGAACCAATTCATTTGAATGATTTCAGAATGATTCTGCTTGACACCATTGGAATAACATTGGAGAGGAAGTACTCTTTAAATGTCCAGAGAGCAAATAACCTAAATGTAGATTTGAGTCACACGGATTTTCAGAATCAGTCATCAGAGGAAGGATTCATAGTTTTCTCTTCTCAGCAAAAACACATGAAATATTCTTGTTTGTGCTCAACACACTGGAAATTCAACTCCAGGAAGTTTGGGTTTAAAAAATTATCTGAGGAGCTGGGAAGGTGGCTCAGTGGTAGAGCACTTGCCTTGCATGCCTGAGGCCCTGGGTTCAATTCCTCAGCACCACATAAGCAAAAAGAAAAAAGCCAGAAGTGGCGCTGTGACTCAAGTGGTAGAGCGCTAGCCTTGAGCTGAAGCATGGAGGGACAGCAACCAGGCCCAGAGTTCAGGCCCCACTACCGGACCCCCCCAAAAAAAATATCTGAAAAAAATCCTACTATATGCTTTTTACTCAGTGACCAGGACAAAAATACTTCTGGCACATGGTAGCATCTGAGGTCCTCTCCCGCTAAAAATGCACCATTGAATGAATGGTCCCAGTTTTTGGATTCCAGAAAGTATGGCTCTGCTGACAACCTGTTGCAGTTTCAGCCTATCAACAAACCACAAATGTCTGAATAAAATTGAGAACACAGCATGACCGTGACTTGAATCTTGGTGATGTAGCAGTACTAAATAGCAATTGTTATAAATTTATCTTTCAAAAAAAATCACGCTAGAGAAACATTGAGCATTGTCTATTTTGTTTGTTTTCATATATCTTTGCTTTTTCCATTTCCCACTCAGGTCCTCAAAAGGCCACAAGAGTCAGTCTTCTCTATCTTTCCATGAAGGCTTAGGAGCCTCATCCCACGCACTGTGTTCTATTCACACATCACTTCCAGTGATCCGAAGGTATTGAAATGAATCTTCAGTTCAATTCTCTTCCTATAGTGTTCCTTTGAGGATCTTATAGGTCTAACAGAGAATGTCATCCAAATCGGTTTCCTTGAATCTATGTCTGCTTTTGGAGAGTAAGGGAACGTGAAGGATTCTCGCTGGCTTAAGGAACCCTCAAGTCCCAAAGGCAATAGCAATTCCTTCAATAAAGGTCTCAAACTACACTGCTCGCAGTGGCTATGCTCAAGTTCAAGCCTACAGGTCTGCAGTTAAGGAATACATTTATAGCTTGGCCAGTGATAGCTGCATTGATGATCATCAGTGCATTTATCTATTTAGGTAGATCCATTGGTGAGCAATCATGGTGATGTAGAGTCAAACTTCTGCCAGAGTCATAAAAAGAACTCTTTCTTTCTTTTTTTTTTCTTTTACAGTGGTAGGGAGACTTGACCCCAGGGCCTCACTCTTGCTAGGCAAACACTCTATTACTTGAATCACATCCCTCAGCCCTTTTTACTTCAGTTATTTTTCACATAGGGTCTTTTTGTTTTTCTGGTATGTTCTTTTCCTGAATAACTGAGATTACAGGTATGAGCCACCAGGCCCAATTCAAGAACTATTTCTTTTAATCAGATCCAATTAAATTGAACATGGGCTGAAGTGTGAGAAATGACAACCTCTCAGGTTGTGCATATGAAGAGGAGGAAACAGAACTCCAAAGGGGCAAACTCAAGGGAGTTAGGGTCTCTGGATTTCTAATTCCTTTACATCAATTTATATGTGTATAAAATCTAGTTAAATAAGATTTGAAAGGAAGGTCTAGATGGAAAGTATGTGTGTGGGGGGAGATCCAAGAAGATTCAAGGATATATTTGGAGGGTAGACCCACTATACGTGGATGAGGGAATTCTGGATTCGTTATGGGCATTGAACCTGAGAGCTATTACAACCCAGATTTCTCTCTTGATTCTATTCCTTGCCAAAAGAGGATGAGAGGTATGGATCACACTCCACTACTTTTCTGACAAGCACAAAGTTTCCCGATTAAGTCTATGCTGCACATGAATGAGCACTCGCCAGAGGCAGCATGGAAACTAGTGGTCACCTTGAATATTTTCTTAATATCAACTCAAGTCTATTGCAGCTCAGCTCCCAGGCCCTGCTTTCAAGTGTACCATAGGCCCCACTGAAATTTAAAGTGCAGATAATGCAATCAGTTTAGCTGACATACTCCTGTCAGACTTCGGTGGTCTCAAAAGATTCCTAAAGAACCAATGTGTGAAATGAACTCCCTAGAGATCCACCTATAGCTGGAAGAGAGCTGGGTAGCACAGGAACATTTATGGAAAGTTTACAAATTCATCCTAGAACTGCTAAGAAAGTTGGGGTCTGCTGAGCCATTCTCTGACCATTAATTTTCTCCAGGTCTTCAAGGAAATTTGAAGGTCAAGGAAAAATGTGATTATGTAACTGTCACCTCTCTGCACATCACCTTCACAATAACATTTAAGAAATTTTTAAAAAGGAAGAAAAATGTGAAATAATAAAAATAAAATAGAAGGGAAGGACAAGATCTGAAATAAAGCTAAGTTTATGACAGCTACCTTCCATTGCAGTGAAATAGGCTCAGCGACAGAAGACAATTCTCAGTTGGCCAGTTGTTGTTTAGTATTGTCTTTGTGGTGCTGGAGATTGAACCCAGTAGACTGACCCTGGGGCAGGTTAGGTAAACCCTTTATCACTGAGCCACATCTTTGGAACCAAGAACCTTCTTTCAGTAAAGTTCTAATGAGTTCTGTGGTTCTCATGAGTTTAAGATACATAGCTACATTATACATGATCTCAAGGATAGGAAAGCCCCTACATTCAAAGCTGCAAAAACTAGATGAGCATTTTCTAATATTTTTGCAGTATTCTGAAAAATTGTAACCTCTTAAAAAAGTATGCTCTTTTCTATGTAGTGATCATGCATGAACTGTAAGCAACTGTTCAGAAGTATTTTACCATACTAAAGATTACCAGTACATTGGTTGAAATAACTATATAATAGAAAATGAATGTCTCAGATTACATTTCTACCTATAATCCAGAGGATAGTCCAAATAAATATTAATAAACTGCTCAGATTATAAAATTCATTTTTATGTGAATATTGCCTTTCACAGTCCAGGTGAACATGTAACTACTAACAGAGACTTATTGGGGGGGGGGGGAGCTGTAGGGAGAAGGCTCATACCAGAGCTTGAACTGAAGACCTTATCTTTGCACTTGGTGATTTTTTCCCCTCATAACCAATATTCTACCACTTGAGCTATGCCTTCAGCTCTACATTTTGCTGGTTAGTTGGAGAGAAAGAGTCTGAGATCCTCAGATCTCAATCTCTTGAGTAACTCAGATTACAGGCCTGAGCCACTGGCACCCACCCTGAAATTATAACTTCAAGTATCTTTTTATTCTTGTTGCCATTAAAACAACAACAAAACCAAAGTAAGCTAGGTGCTGATGACTCATACTTGTAATCTTACTCAAGAAGCTGGAGTCTGAGGATGGAGGTTTGCAGCCAGCATGGGCAGGAAAGGCCTGAGACCCTCATCTCCAATTAACTAGCAGAAACCTGGAAGTGAAGCTATGGCTCAAAGTGGTAGAGCACTGGCCTTGAGCAGAAAAGCTCAGGGACAGTGCCAAGGTTCTGAGTTCAAACCCTACAAAGACTACCACCACCATAAAAAACAACAACCAAAGTAAAGCTGGGTGCTAAGGCTCATACTTTTAATACTAGCTAGTCAAGAGACTGAGATCTGAGAATTGAGGTTCAAATCCAGTCAGGGCAGGAACGTTCATGAGATTCTTATTTCCAATTAACCACTAAAAAGCCAGAAGTAGAGCTATGGTTCAAGTGGTAGAATGTCAGCCTTGGGGAAAAAAAACTAAGGGGCTGTGCCCAGGCCCTAAGTGCTACCACTGGCACAACAGAAAACAAACAAAAGCACAAAAAACTGAAGAAGGTCAGAACTTTTCATTTGAAATATGATCCTTTTTGGAACTTGGCAAATGAGAATTATAACCCAATCATTATCTGTCTTGAAACTCCTGAAGTTTCAGCATGAACAAGAAAGATAAATTTTAACTTGATAACTGACTTACAGCATCTCTTTACTGCTTTATTTGGAGTCCAATGGGGTGATATCTGGAGGGACTGAGCTTCAGATTATTTATAGATGTAAACAATAAGAGCATCATTTACATTGCCAGTGCTGTATTTGTCCTCCTTTAATTTCTCAAATGACCTAATTATACATGTTCTGTATATGTCTCACAAGGAAAAGAGTTGCTGACATTGTCGAAAGGCGAAATGCTGAATATGTTTTGGTGCTTCTCATATTTCATGGCCTAATTGTGGGCATCATGAAAATTACACCTTGGCATTCTTCTGGAACTTGGTCTTGAACACTTGCTAGTGTTTCATAGTGAGAATTAGAACCCTTGTTTGGCTCAAAAAAAATCTGACTTGGTTGACCAACTTGCCTGACATGAATACTTATTAGTTGGCTATCTAGGATGTCTTAAATTATGCGCAGATTTTATTAATAAGTACTTGCTGGGTAGTTAACATTTCTTCTTTCAGGATTCATTTCTTATCGAGCCTAGATTAGTCAGTTACCTGAGTCTGATGGAACAAATTACCACAAATTCTATGACTTAACACCATAATCTCTGGAGGCTGGAAGTTTAAAACCTAGCAGAGTCCTACTCCCCATGGTTTCTCTAGGAAAAACATATTTCCTGCATCCTCCAGGTTGTGGGGCTGCCCTGACACTCCTGGCCTCTGTCCTCTGTGTCTGTGGTCATAGTACCTCTGCTCTCTGTGTGTCTCTCCTGCGTGGATTTCTTGTAAAGACAGTTATTATTGGGTTTATGGCCTACCTAGATCACAGGATGATATCCCTTTCTCCAGATCCTTAAGTTAGTGACAGCTATAAAAGCTCCATTCCCTTCCCCCTGCCAACAAGTAAGGTCACAGTCACAAGTTTTGGAAATTAGAGCATGGACAGCTACTTTCCAGAACTGCCAGAAACCCACTGCACATGACAGCTTTAAAATAGCAATGGTAATTTCCACTAAGCAGATTTCTTAAACCTGTTCTTTAAATACGTAGTACACAGCTGTTTCTTTTCCCTTTAAAGAACCTCCAATTAACATTATACCTTTAAAAAATGCAGTCTCTTGTACCATGGGTAGGGTCCATAAATAAACGTGTTCATTCACTCTAATACAACTGAATTTCTCACTGGTTAAGGTAACAGTGACTGTATTGATTTTTTAACATTTAGTATCTAGATGCTGCTGAGCAGAAAATAAACCCCATATCTCCTGTCTTTTGCCATCTGCTAACAAGACCCTCCACAGCCTTACAAGTGTCTGTGGTCGGTCTATCTATCTATCTATCTATCTATCTATCTATCTATCTATCTATCTATCTATCTATCTATCTATCGGCATATCTATTGATCTATCGATTGATCTATCTATCTACGACGAGAAAGCTTTCATGAATTCATTCCTTGTATTTTCAAGTATCAACTGACCTCTTCTTATCTTGTGCCCTGCATTATTCTAGGTGTTGGATATAAAGCCAGGGATGACTTTATGGTGCATGACCTGGGTAGGTATATAGGCCCCATACTAAGATATCCCTACCTGATTTCTTGTTCTGTGGTTACTGTGTTAAAGTTACTTTTTGTAAAATTTATATTTGGGGTCGGAGGCATGGTTCTGTTTGGTAGAGTGTCGGCCAAAGAGCAAAAGCTTCAGGTACCAAGTTTGAGTCCAGGTCTCAGACAAAAATAAAAAGCTATTTATACTTTAGTGTTCTAAAGCACCCCAAAATGATACAGCCCATCCTGAATAGAATAGTAAACAATAGAAGAAAGGTTTTTATGGTCAAGGACTTGTCAGTGTCCTTGATGGTAGCCAGCCTGCACTGGTCTTTCCAGTAAAAATACACAATGCTGAGTCCTATGTGACAAATCTAAGGTTATGCTAGTAGAAAATTGGATATCAGATTTGATATATTCTAATGGTATCATGGACTGACTCATGGTTTCCCATTTTCTTTTTTATTAAAGCTTTCTCTTTATTTTTATGTCAAGCTTTAGTTCTGAATTTCTGAATAGCATTTCCTGAAATATACCCAAAGTTTTTTGAGTGGCTATATTTCTTTTTTCTAAGAGGTAGGCTGGCCTTGAACTTTGGAGCCCAAATGATCTTCCCGCCTTTATCTCCCAAGTAACTGGCACAATACACAGAGCCTATTTCTTAGTTGGTTACCTATTTATTTTTTTTGGTCCTGGGGATTAAACTGTGGACTTCATGCTCTGTTGTAGGTAGTCTACAACTTGCGCCATGCCTCCAGACCCTTAATTGACTTTTTTTTTAAATAGGAAAGTTTTGAGTGTTAATGACAATATAACCTCTCTCTGTCTCTGTCTCTGTCTCTGTCTCTCTGTCTCTGTCTCTCTCCTTTTTTCTCTCTAATATAAACAGCAACCTCAGCATTTGGGAAGGGACAAAGGTCTTGGAATCATTGCCAAGAGAGTTAATGTTTGGGTAACAGTATTTTTTTTGTTAGTTGTGGGGCTTGAACTTTGGGTTTGGGCACTTTCCCTCAGCTCTTCAGCTCAAGGCTAGTGCTCTACCACTTGAGCCACAGTGCCACTTCCGGCCTTTTCTATTTATGTGGTGCTGAGGAATCGAACCCAGGGCCTCATGCATGTGAGGCAAGCACTCTACCACTGAGCCACCTTCACAGCCCAACAGTATGTTTTAAATCCATTCTTAGGCATCTCTTTCAGAGGAGAGTAAGTTGTATAATGTTGATACTCCAGGCAAATGGCTATTCATTCAGACTTCTTTGTGAAGAATTTTCTGGTTTTTCATCATGGTGGAATGCCAAATGATATGCATGAGCTCTGGCTCCTAAAATCTACATGCTTTCCCAACTTTTCTATTTCTAATGTAGAACAAGTGCACAAAAATGTTTCTTTCTTTAAAATCCATGTTACTACGGAAAGAAATACACTCAGCACTGAAGTGGTTGGTGTATGTTTAACACAGTTCAGTTGAGGATTTTGACTCCAAAAGTACAAGTTGTTGCTTTTAGTTCAATTTCTAGATTAGTCACACTAAGATATATAGCCACTTTTAATAGCATTGTGCCATTACTAGTGACTTTAATTACTGTTTGGCAATCTTATCTACTCACACCAATATTAATTAACTCCATCTGGGTGGGGGAAGGAGGGAGTTATCCCAAAATAAGTTGATTGAAAAAAGCAAATCATAATCTTTACTGTGGCTTATTTTCTCAGACTCTTTTTCCTGAGGACAGAAGGAGTTGGCCACAATATTAATTCTAAAAGTTAACTCTAAAAATGGAATTAATCAGTCTGTTTTAGTGCTTCCTGTTGTAATCAGCTGACTCCCTAGTAGAAACAATCCTTTTGATCTTTTCAAGATGTTGTAAACTGCCAGGGCTTCCTAACACATCTTCAATTTTTTTTTTTGGACTCAGAACCAATGGTAAAAGCTTTACACAGACTCCATGAAGCAAAGCAGCTGGAATGCCACGATTTAAGAGGAAGGGAAGCATCACGCATTGAATTAGGTGCCATTACCCTCACTCCCATGAATCTGTCTTTCAGCACAATCCACGACAGCAAGAAGACAAAGGCTTTGTTACAACAGAAAAGAGCCGAGACATCTGTGGCTGTCAGCTTCTTTAAAGCCAGTAGGTACAGGTAATTTGTCAAAGTCCATAGGATAGAAAAGGGAGCAGTTCTTTTAAGAAAGAGTTTCAATGTCAGACCATCTTCACCAAAAATCCGACTGCATTCCCTAGGAAAGAAAAAGAGGTTAATATGCCTAATGTTCTAATGGTGACCCCAAACTCTCAAGTCCATCATCTATCTGAAGAAGACACTAAGCATAGTTCTGGTCCCTTACAGGCTTCAGGGGGTACACAGGGTCCCTTAGGAAAGAACCCACAACTCTTTGGCTCTGGCTAAGCCCTCTCTCACCCAAATAATTTCTTCCATAGCAGCCATTCTACAGAGTCTGAACTATCAGGGAAGACTGGAGAAATAGAGAAATAGGAGTCACTAAAGCCACTAGCTATTGAGGGAAGCTTAAGATTCCCAATGGGGGACAGGAATAATGGGGGACATGGTCAAGATGGCTGTAACATGTGACAACTCCCAGAATTCCATGGAACCCTCAAAAGTTTGTGAAGCCACACATATCTTGGAACTTTGTTCTTCTTGAGACACTATGAATCTATCTAATATCTCTGTTCAGTTGACTGATTTCTTTTTCTGCCATTATTATTATTATTGATATTATTATTTGTGTGCTAGTTCTGGGGCTTGAACTCAGGGCCTACTCACTGTCCCTGAGCTTCTTTTGTTTAAGGCTCATACTCTACCATTTAAGCCACAGTTCCACTTCCAGCTTTTTGGTAGCTTATTGGAAATAAGAATCGCATGGGCTGGCTTCAAACCACACTCCTCAGCCTCCTGAGTAGCTAGAATTATAGGCATGAGCCACAGGCTCCCAGCAGTGCCAACATTTTTTAAGGTAGAAAATTTGATAACTCTGTGATAACCCTGAAAATAGCAAACCAAGACTTGAAAAACTAGGTATATAACTCAAGTTGTACTTACTTATAGGCTTCAAGCATTTTGGATGAATCATTTGAATTCAGGGTGTGAAAATAATCACTTCAATTAAATCTCTGATTTGTCTAACATCTGATTAAATTGGCTACCTAGCCCAAGGGATCATTTTAATCAAAATGTTCCAGCTACTAATACATACAAGTAATAAGAGAATCGACACAATGACAGTGTCTATGTGACTATGAAGTGAAAACACTTACACTGGGAGAAACTTAGCTCTGTCTTCTTCACTCAGCTGATCACAAACATTCTAGCATTTTCTGCGCAGCTAACACTTCCTAGCATTGTATTTTCAAGAGCAGTGTAGCTATCTTCACCAAAGTAGCAAGTTACTAATATTTGAGCAGGTGTAAAATGAAATGTATGAACATGGCTCTAGATAGATACCAGCATTAGTTCTTCATTCAGCTTTTACTGAAGAGATAACATTGTGCCCCAAAGCACTGAAAAAAAAAAAAACCAAAGTATTTGCCTCATACATAGAAGATGCGTATCATGTGTGAAGACACGTGGCGTGAGGAACTGAAACACTCAAAGAATAGAGAACATAGTCTTAAATGTCAAGGGTCATAATAAAGGCTACTTCTAAGCAGCTGAGAATGCTGGGAGCCGTGGGTCAGTGGTTTTTAAGAAGGTTTAAAAAAAGAAATGCACGTTGCACAATAGACCCTGTGCTGTACTTTTCCTTTTATGTGGGGTACAAACAAAAAAGGGAGAATTATCATTAAATGAAAAGGAGATTTCCCAAAGGCAAATTGTACCTTGAGAGAAACACATATCAGACAGAGACTTCAATGAAGGGAACAAATATCCTAAAGGCAAAGCCTTCTGTAAAGTATACAGAAATTCCATGTGTGTGCACACTCAGGAACATGAATGGCGCCTCAAAAGCACTCTAGCCATTGGGATCTTTTGAGGCAGCCTGGCAGATAGAACAAGTGGCAGTGCTCCTGGAACATCCCGGGCACGCGATTTCTCTTCTGCACTTAAAAGGGGACCAGCTCCATGAGAAAGTTTCCCTCGAGAGCTGGGGTTGAGAGACAAAGGTTTATACTGTCACACAGAACCATCAGACGCTTTTGTAAATACACATTTATCAAGCTACAACAAGACTCACTTCTGATTTGAAGTAGATTTTCTTTCTCCTTGCCAGTCCTATCCAGTGATAATTCTCCTTACTTAGTTGAACTATCAGGCTGGGCTGAATGCTAAGCCTTGGGATGCAGACACAGGAATACTCCATTCTTCCACAGAAGAGCAGGTGATGCCCCACAGAGACAGTTCTCACCTGCTTGGTCCTGTCCCCAACGTGTCCACTTCTTGACAATTCCCTTTCCTGTTCCCATCTCCTCTCACTGCCAACCTCGCCATGTATCATTACTGTTGTAACGAGGTTAAATACTCTGAGAAACACTATTCAAGCATTGGACCCCTTGTGTAAAACTTTATACTTCATAAGCATTAGCCACTAAGGAAGGTGAACACACAAAAAAGGAATTTTTACAGAGGAGCAATTAATAGTAAGTCTCACTTTAGGGTGAAAAGACCAGAATTTCTGGACAAGAGGCACTGACCAGTAAAAAACAACTGAAATGAAGCTCAGAAGCCAGGGGGTGTTAGTAATTTAATTATGTCCAACAATGTAACTACTAGTTATTGAACCATTTCTGTATGCCAAACAGCATCACAGGTATCAGACAAAGGATAGCATATTTCTGATTCAAATTCATTCTTTTCTGAAGAAAGCACACTTGTGAAAACTATGGCACACGTTTTTCTCTTCAAAATTTCTCAAATACACTTGAGGCCTTTGGAATAACGAACTCGACAAAAGCTGCTTCCAATGGACAAGACTTACTGTCTAGATCTGATACTTTACTGAACATTCTTTTGATGTCACGGATAAGTTAAAAAAAAAAACAACCCTGGAAATACTTTCACAGCATTCAGGAGAAAAATAGAAGTTCTGGTGCTATGGGACAAATTCTATCTCCATTGTTATTCACTAGCTCTATGTTTTTCCTCATTCAGACGTGAGAGCTTTGGGAATACCTTCTTGGCAGATGGTGTTAATGAGTCTACAGGGGAAAAAAGCGAGGATCTAAGGATTTTCTGACAATGTTGACGCCTAATATATTCTCACTGGAGAACAATTCCTTTAAAGACAATATTCTCTGTTTGAGAGGAAAAGCTCTTTGATTTGATTTCAGAAATGTCCAACTTCAGTGCTACCTACACCGACAGGAGGGATTTTTTTTGGTCAAATCACAGATTTTGCCAAGTTTAGCATCAGCCCAACATGGGAGATATGAGGAAGAGGAAGTTTATTCTCTCAACCACATTTCTAGCAGGAGCAGCCTGTAGTTACTATGCTACCCTAGCTAAAACTGGTATGGCTTGCTCTAAAATGTTCTTGAGCTTTTGCCTTTCAAGAAACTTTCTGTTCCCCCCCCCCACCCCCCCCCCCCCCGCTCCTTTTAAAGTCAACCTGTGTTTATACTACAAGAACAGAAATACACAAGCCGAGCAGTGCAAATCTATTTATATGACACAGCTATTTTCAAATGGCAACAATTTTAGTCCAGTAATCACCTTGCCCTGCTATTTCATGTTAAATATTGTCACTTAAAATGATATGCCCTAAGGTCTCGTCTATTTTGATGGGAAACAAATGTGGGATACCTTTAGACATCACAACAGATAGGGGGCTCTTTTCTTTTTTCCTAAGCATATATTTTTTTTCTTGGGTTTCTTTTTGTTTCTTTTGTAATAATTGAGTTTGCATGGACTTTTTTATTTTATTTTTTATGTCGGTGGAGGGGCTTGAACTCTGGACCTGGGCGCTGCCCCTCAGCTCTTCAGCTCAAGGCTAGCACTCTACCACTTGAGCCACTGCGCCACTTCTGGTTTTCTGAGTGGTTTATTGGAGATAAGAGTCTCATGGATGTTCCTGCCCAGGCTGGCTTTGAACCTCGGTCCTCAAATCTCAGCCTCCTGAGTAGCTTGGATTACAGGTATGAGCCACTAGTGCCTGGCTGGAAAATGGTTTTTAAAAAATCCGTTTTTACACACAGATAATCAACTCACACCATGACTTTATTATTCTCAAGTCCTTCTAAGTTGGAGACAGGAAACAAAGTTAAAGATAAATTCATTACAGAAAAGCTGGGCGCCGGTGGCTCACGCTTGTAATCCTAACTTCTCAGGAGGCTGAGATCTGAGAATCGCAGTTCAAAACCAACCCAGGCAGGGCAGTTCGTGAGACTTTTGTCTCCAATTAACCACCAGAAAACTGAAAGTGGCACTGTGGCTCAAGTAGTAGAGTGCTAGCTTTGAGCTGAAGAGCTTAGGGACAACGCCCAAGCCCAGAGTTCCAGCCCCACGATCAACAACAACCAAAAAAAAATTCACTACAGTTTGTTAACATGTAAAGAGTACTCTAAGGTACCAATTATAAGGAGCATTGTTGTTATTGTCGGGTATGTGGAAGAGAAAGAAAGGTTACTGGGTTCCTGCAATACAAATTGACTTCATTCTGCTGCAAACCACTCCCTGATTTCTCTCAACAATGAGGGGTAGTTCTTCTGGATATATTATTCCTTAGCTCAGAGATTTTTCCTTTTTGAGAAACTGTTTACTGGCAAAGGAACTTTCACCCAAATGCTGCCTTTGCCTTCTTTGAGTCCTGTGTAAAGATATAGAATGCTAGTTTTTTCAGCTTCCTGACTTCTCCCAGAATCGGGGCCTGTGGAAACCAGGCTTAGCACAAGGAACCACTAGAAACACAAGATTGTCATGAAAGCCCAGCCACTTCTGCTCAGAGCAAACAATAGACAATGCTCTAAACCAGCCAAGAATGGCATCTCTTCAGCTTCCCAGGGCCAAACCTCCTATTGCATGTAACTAGGTCAGTTCCTCTGCTTATACATACTGGTGTCAGAAATACTGAGCAAACCTTTGTGTAACAATCTTACAAATACAGATGTTTTCTGAGTTTGAAACACCTGGATATTTATCCAAAAAAATGACTTTCAGAGAGAAATCGATCTGAAGAGAAATCAGAGTTCTATTATTTATAACTGTTTGACCTTGGACAAGTCATTTAACATTTTTAAACCTATTTCATCTTATAAAATGGGGATAAGAATACCACCTTAAAAAGTGAACATTGCTGAGCACTGGTGCATCACACCTGTAATCACAGCTGCTTGAGAGGTTGAGAGTTAGGATCACAGTTCAAAACCAGCTTGGGCAGGAAAGTTCATGAGACTCTAATCTCCAATTAACTACCAAAGTGCCAGAATTGGAGCTGTGGCTCAAGTGGTAAGAACACTAGCCTTCAACAAAAAAGCACAGGGACAGTGCTCAGGCCCTGAGTTTAAGACCCAGGATAGGTACAAAAAAAGAAAAAAAAAGAAGTGAACATTGTTTCCTACAGTGCTGATGAAATAAAGCAGGATATATAAAAGCACCAGTACAGTGCCTAGCATATTGTAGATTTTTTTTTTAAATTTACATAAGGGATGACTATTTCTTCCTACTCATTACCAACCTTAAATTCTGCTTCTCCACACACCCCAGCTGAACTCAACTTATGTTCCAAAGAGACAAAAAGCATGCATAATTATATAAAACACCAAATAGTTCCTATAGACCATTAAATATGAATCTTACCTGAATTTTTTCATTGGAGATTGCTTTTCTTGAGCAGTGGCCAGATGACCAGAATAATAGACTGGGAAAAACATAATGTTCCAGTTTGTGGAAAACCATGTCATGAAAAATGGACAATAGAAGTTCTTATAAGTAATTTTCACAATCTGAGTGGTTCCCACCCAAGACGAAGATACTGACAAGATGATCAAGAGTCCCCAGACGCCCTTCAGAACCATGGACGTGCAGGACAGGCAGCGAGCCTTGATTCTGTTTTCTTGGCTGCTGTTCTCGGGATGAGTTTGTGTCCCATCATCCCCTGAAGACAGGAAAGGAATACAAATGGGTGGAAATCAGGTCATAAAACAGTGATCAAATGTGTCAGCTCTTCAAAAAAAAAAAAAAAGATGAGGCAGAAAGTGGAGTTAATAGTGTTGGTTACTCAGATCTTCTTCCCTCTGAAATTGGCTCCTCTAAATACAGTTCGGCTCAGTACAGGGGCTTGCACTCAGCCAGGGCACTGTCGCTTAGCCTTTTCATTCAAGGATGGAGCTCTACTATTTGAAACACAGATCCACTTCTGGATTTTGGTAGTTAATTCAAGATAAGAATCTCAGTCTCACAGATGCTCTTGTCAGGCTATCGATTGTGATCCTCAGATCTCATCTTTCTGAGTAGCTAGGATTGTAGGAGTGAGCCAATGATATCCATTCTGCTTCATTCCTTTAAGAGCATTCCCAAGACTGGCTGTGGCCATGTGGTCTACTTTATCCAGTCAAATCTAAGAAGATGTGAGGTATGCCACCTCCCAGCAGAAGCTCTAAGAATCATCATACATTTTACCCTCCAGTTCTCACGCTTTCCCCTCCTCCATCACAAAAATGGAAAATCGCAAATAGTCTTTGAGGGGAAACGAGCAGAGTCTAGCCACAACTGCCCTGTGTCTACTACCATGAAACATGAGTGAGAAACAAATATTTGTTTAATTTCATTGGGCTATTTTTTAAATCTTAGCAAAGATGACTATGAAATTGAAAAACAATGTGTCCCAACACCAAAAGTATGACTGAACCATACTAAGTCATTCCCTGCCTTCTAACAAATTACTGTTTAATATGTTTCTGGAAACACAATAGGCTCCACTTCGTATTTTTATTTAACTAAAAATATTAATAGCATTTTCCCCATTAAACGACTCAAAGCTTTCTAACACTGACAATCATGAAGACCTGATAGAGAAAAAGAACTGGACATAATGAATTCATGTACCCATCAGGAAGTTGAACGGGAGCAGAGGCCAGGCTGACTCCCAAACCTGAGATCCCATACTGTTAGCATCCTGCAGAGGGGAGGCAGATTGTTCTGCAAGATTTCCTTGTATCCCCAGACACCTACCTTTAGTTCAAGAACTTTAATGGGAGTGAAGAAAGGTGTGGTATGGTACACAGGTTGTAAGTAGCAGTGGATGGGCCCTTTAATTTTTACTGCAGAACCTGTGGCTGAATGTGTTTCTATAGCCTGGTGAGTGAGGCATGATTATCCACTTACTTCTGGTCAAAAACCTTTATCCAGCTAAACCTTTACTGAACTAAGGTGTTCTGCTATAATTATAGCATCTGGGAGAGATGCAAGCTTTAAAAATGAAGTCTTCATCTGAGAATATGAAGTATGAACACAGTTATGACTACATGAATTGTAAGTATTATAAACATTACAGAACTCTGAGGGCCTAGAACTCCAGAAGATAAAAAGTGGTATTCTTATTTATTTGTTCAACAAAACATTTTGGAGACTCTCCTAGAAATTAGTTAGCTGGTTGGATCTCTAGGGTTGAAAGATGAAAGACTTGAGTTCATAGACTAAGGGAAAACCAGAAAACACATTCAATACAGGGTGAGAAGGAGCTGTTCTGGCAGATGAGGACCCAACTAATGGGGTGGGAGGAGTGGAAGGATAGGAAATGATCCAGGAGAAACTTCCAGAATTCAGTGGCACTGAGCTGAGTGCGGAAGCATGAATGGGTCAGCTCTCTAAACTGCATGTAGATGATACCTGCTCTTGATAAGAGTTCTGAAACCTCCCTCAATGCCCATGTAAATTACACAGAGATGAGGTTGTAGCAGGGTGGGGGACAAACTAGATGAACAAAGATGTCAAATGAGAGACTACCTACCTTATTCAGTAGGTACTGTCATTACCACTTAACAGATGAAGAAAACAGACTCACGAAGAATTACTCAAAGCCAGGTGCTGATGGCTCATGCCTGTAATTCTAACTACTCAGGAGGCTGAGATCCGATGATTGTGGTTCAAAGCCAGCCCAGGCAGGAAAGTCCATGAGACTCTTAGCTCCAGTTAACCACCAGAAAACCAGAAGTGGCTCTGTGGCTCAAAGTGATAGAGTACCAGCCTTGAGCAAAAGAGCTCAGGGCCAATACCCAGGCCCTAAGTTTAAGGCCCATGACTAATAAAAAAGAAGAAGAAAGAAAAGGAAAGAGAAAGAAAGGAAGGAAGGAAGGAAGAAAGAACAAACGAAAGAAAGAAGGGAAGAAAGAAAGGAAGAAAGAAAGAAAGAAGGAAAGGAAGAAAAAAGAAAGAAAGAAAGAAAAAAAAAATGAATTATCCAAGATTGGAAACCCAAGTCACAATATCTCTAGGATCTGAACTTTTTTTCCGGAACCCTCATTTGTCTAGACTTTCAGATTTCTACTTTTTCATGTGAGCACTGGAAGTTTCAGAAATAGTTTGAAGAAACATTTCTCTTTGCTGTCAGGAATGAAGTTCTGCATGAAGTTTAAGAGAAGTGATAGTCTAGAAAAAGGTGTATTCTTCTATCCTTCAAATCCCATTTTCTTGGAGGATTGTCCCATCAAGGATGAATAATAAGCATCTCTTTGTAGTGAAATGTTCCTTATCATCACCATCTTTAAAGATCGCTTCTGAACTATTGTTCCATCATAAACAGGTTTTTTGGAGACACTAATGGTCATCCAAATCCCTCCGATGGCCAGTTTTTCTTCTGATAGCTAGACTTTGCTGCTGTCCATTCTTTAATTTTTTTATTGTGAAAATACCGTATAGAGGGGTTACAATTACATGGACACATTCTTTAATTTTTACAATGCATAGAAATATTGGATTTCTAGAGCTCTTCTATAGTCCTGATTAGGTTTATAGTTTTATGTACATCATTACAGGCATATACGTGGGATTCCATCTATTACTATGAGCCTTTCTTGAAATGCTATCAATAGAAAGTATTAGGAAATGTGAATTTAGTTCGCTGAGCGGACTAAATGTCCTTGAGTACATAACTAATTTCAGACCCAGCTTCTTTGTCATAAGCTGCATCTCATGAGATTCATTTAGAGGTTAAGTGCCAGAGCATTCATGAAGTCAAGGTGAGCTCTTCTTCAGATTCTTCCCTTTTCTCTCTTCTCTTTGGTCCTTAATTTCCTTCTAATCATCACAGAAAGCAACTTATGTTCTTTAATGGAATGGTCTTTGGAATTTGTGACTTGTGTATGATGGACGGGGCATGTTTTAATAGCCAGTGTATTTAATTAACTAGAACACTGTTTCGCAAACAACTAGGATAATTAGAGTATGGCTGTGATTTATCAAGCCAATTAAATCTTTCTAAAGACTTAAGGAAACATTATTGTCTTAATTTTTTAAAATAATTTTATTCTTTGGGGTTCATACAGTTATTGAGACACAATTTAGAAAATATTCTTTTTCTTTTTTTCTTAAAGGTCTTTTCTCATGTTAAAAAAAATCTGTTCCCAATCTAGTAGGACCCTAGAAGAAGCTTTCATATCTTCTCCACACTACTTTCCTTTTTAAAATTTACCATCCACCCCTAATTGAATTCCCTGAATTGACATTATACTTCATTTTCAAAAAACAAGTTTTCCCAGCCTTCTGGTTTATTGATTTTCTTTAATTACCCATCTGTTTTGGATGATGTGTTTTGCTGTTTTTGCTGTTGTTACTGTTTTTAAAGATGAATGAGATTTTAATATGTG
Source organism: Dipodomys spectabilis (assembly GCF_019054845.1). Classification (NCBI taxonomy): domain Eukaryota; kingdom Metazoa; phylum Chordata; class Mammalia; order Rodentia; family Heteromyidae; genus Dipodomys; species Dipodomys spectabilis. Next base: position 2,936,955 of record NW_024870750.1, read on the forward strand.
GCCCACCAAGAGGCAGGAACAGATGGAGAAGGAGACCTTGCACATGCAGGGGAGAGGGAAGAGGAAACAATCATACATAGATTCAGGTGGATGTAAAAAGGAGTATTAAGTCAGATTGAAAGACACCCACGCCAGAAGAGAGCTATTAGTGATCATTATAAAGAGGAAAATGTTTATTAACAATTTGTGTGTGTGTGTGTGTGTGTGTGTGTGCCAGTACATGGGCTTGAACTCAGAGGCCTTATACTCTTGCTTGGCTTTCTTGTTCACTGCTAGTACTCTACCACTTGAGCCACACCTCCAGTCCAGCCTTTTGTTGGTTAATTGGAAATAGAGTCTCATAGACTTTTCTGATTAGACTGGTTTTGAACAACAATCCTTCAAGTCTTAACCACCTAAGAAGCTGGGATTACAGGTGCAAACCACTAGAGCCTGGCTTTGTTCTATATTTTTTTTTGGAAGGTGAATGGGTAATTTATGAAGGGAAGAAGTCAGTATGAACTTGAAGCTTGAGAGCATTCTCTGACATAGGAAATGAGATGTCTATCCCCCAAAAGCAATGGCCTTAGGCAGCAATCTAGTGGATCCAGCTTTATTTAGAAATTAAAACTTTTCTGGGAAACTCATGGGCATAATTATTAGATCTATTGAGTAATTCCAGTAGCCCAGGAATTGGTGTGTTGGAGTGGATATGGGGGAGAATGAAGATATTAACTGGTGAGAAAATTTTAATCATAGAGACAGGTAAAGTTTCCTGCCGAAGTGTAAAATTAGGAAAACTGGAAATGAACTAGGAAGTAATAGTCTAAAGAGAACAAGAGGAAGTCTATGATTTTACTGATACTACAACTCTTTTCAGAATAGATACAGAATGTAATTACTGAGTCCAAGGTCTGGTCCACAAAGATGTAAGTTTTGATGCTTTGTAGAAACCAGCTACCTTGAAAATGTAATTAGAAGTCATTGTCTGACCATGTGCTAAATGCTTCACCTACAGGTTTGCTATTCAATTTCTAGCTACCCTATGCAGCCCTAATAGTTTGTACCTATTACATTTCCCTCTTCCTCCTATTGTCTGCATTCTGTGCAATCAAGACAAGCTCTTTCCCAGCTGGTTAGAAGGCTATTGAGATGTATTATTAAAGAAATCATCTACATACCTGTTCTGTTCGGTCTCTCAACTCTGTGTCCACAAACTCCAGAGGCTCCTCGGCTCTGAAGTTCAAGAATAGGAGCAGAAGAATCTTCTGTGACAGAGAGTGGGGATAGTTGTCTACTGATGCCACTGTGTGAACTGGGACAATTGGCTCCAGGTTTACACCGAGGGACTGCGGATCTGGAGGTACCTGGGGAGACATGGCATACACCAGTTTGAGAAGTTTCTAAAGGAAAGAGACTTCAACTTCCCTAGCAGTAAAGTATATGACACCAGTCACAGTCACAAGGCTTTGCTAATTCTATAAAAGGGAAGTATAAAATTCTAAAAAAGGGACTATTCTCATTCTATAAAAGGGACTTCTAGAGAAAATTCTATGTCAGCAAGCCCTAGGTTTCTAAGACTTTTTTTTTTGAAACATCTGTTAACTAGAGATAAGTATTAGAAGACAATGCTTCGATGGATATTGCATTCTGAATTGTAACTGTTAGCACAGCCAAATAATTTAACATCAGGAAGGCCAAATGTGATGCTGTACTTGCTCCCACTATTGCCTTCTTAAAGTTGTCAAATTCCTAAGCAGTAAAACTGTCACTGGAATCTATACTTTTGTGCCAGATTAATCCCTGGATTCTAATCTCATGTCTCCTCAATCACCTGCAGTCCCTAACGTGATACAGATGGAAGGAAACTCAGTCTTAACATCTTCCCTCCAAATCAAGTCACCTCCTATTTTGATTAATACTCCATGAATCCATGATTTGGAATTGACTTCATGGTCCTGTAACTAGTACTGTGCTATAGATGCTGGGCACAGAGGGGCAATCCTAACACTGTATTTCCCTTCTTCTTCAACTATCCCACCCAAAATGATTAATTCAGCAATATTAAGAGACAATGATCAATGCATTACTATTAACTAAACTCCACACTTCATTTTCATTCTGCACATTTTATCATTAACATCTTTTTTTTCCTGCCTCGGTCTCCTAAGTGCTGTGATTACAGACATGCCACAGACATCTAATATATTGACTATTTTGAAGAGTACTATTTAATCATTTTGTAAAATATCCCCTAATTAGGGTCTTACAATTATTTTTCTGATTATTTTAGGGTTAGGGTTTAGGGGAAGAGGAATGACGCATCCTTCTTATGGCCTGATATCAGTTGTTATACACCACCAATCTGACTCATCCCTGATGATGTCCGCTATGGCTACCATTTGGCCAGGGGCTATCCACTATCTTTTTTCCCTTTTCATATTCTGTTACTTGATAGCTAGTCACTAATTCCAGTCCTTAATCTGGGGTAGGGGATGGTGGAGGGAAGTATCTGCATATAGAATCTGAATTTCTTATATAACAAAAATTAGTTTCTTTTTCCTCTTATGTACTTAGCAATTTATTTATATCAGTGTGGACTCATATAGATTTATTTCACACTTTGGGATCGTCATCGGAGTATCCCTGAAGTTAGACCCTTTCAGTTGTCAGAACTAGAATAGATGTGTATATGTCAACTCATCAAAACACATACATCCACAATCATTTATAGCCCTGTCCTACTGTTTTTTTTATTTTTTTCTTTCTAAGAGTTGGGTAAAACATTCTTTTTACACTATGACCTCGAACAAGCATTGTTGCTTCTGACTAGGAGCCACTGGTTAATTAGACAGAGAGCATCAGAAATAGTGATAGACATTCATTCCAGGACAGGAATGTGTCTGTCAGCACTGTTATGTGCATATGTATTTATTCTTTGTGAGCCATGAGTCCTTTGTGCTCACTGACACAGGTGGCAAACAGAGGTATCATTCTCTCTGGGTTATGGAAGTTGCCTTGCTGTGGTGATTCTAAGATGGTAGAAAGGAGTTTAAAAAATGCCAAACGAAAACTAAATCTTAAATTATCAATGGTATCTCTGCTTTAATCTGGTACGTACTAGGTATATAAACTTGAAACATTTGAATTAGCACCTTGAGAAGCAATAGTTTCTAGAAAATAAAGAAGCCTTAAGTTTCTGAGCTGTCAGGAACCAACAATAACCAAGAACCACCAGCAAAAACACGCAGAATAGTGTAGCCTCAGAGAAAAGTGCTAATTCTATGGTTCAGGTCTCTGTTGATGACACAAGTTTGCCTTGCTTTCTTTTCTCTGTTTCCTTTCTTAATCTTGGGGGGAAAGTAGTAGTGTTGTTGTGGGGGGGGGTTGGAGGGAGAGAAAGTGGAGAAAATGAGGGAGGAGGTAACAAGTTTGACAAGAAATGTACTCACTACCTTACTATGTAACTGTAACCTCTCTGTGCACATCACTTTAACAATAAAATTAATGTTTTTAGTAGTGGTACATAAAGAGGAAGGTAGGCATGTTGTATCTTATTATCTCAAGTTAACATTATAAAAATTATCACTTAATATTGGATTAATTTTTTTGCTTGTACAGCTGCTTAAAAGTCAAGAGTAGCAGCTTATACAGATTACAGCACTTAAATTAATGTCATGCTAATATTGTTATGAAAGTATGAGGCTCTTATATTTTTATTCCCAAAATGTTTAGTATAGCTTGTGCAGCTATGTTTCTAATTGAATAGTTCATATTCAATGGCAAGAGGCTAAGGTTCAGTGAACTCTTAATTATTAATGATTTCCGAGAGAGACCAATGCTTAGATACTTTAATAGTCTTTTTAAAAATTTTATTTTTGAAGTATCCCCTATGATTTGTTTTCACACAAGGCATACCTTTTCATCATCTCTTAGGTTAATGTCAGGTTTCCTTTTGTGATTACTCAGCAATTGCAAATAAACAGAAGGATGTCTGAAAATAAGTTGTATCTCAAGGTGAGATGGGGTTGATAGGAAATATTGGTTATGGTTATCTAAAAAGTTGGTAACTTATGTATACCTTGCAAGTGTTGGGTTGTCTTATGGTGCCAGGAGCTGAAGCTAGTGCTTCATACAAGTTAAACACATGATCTACCACTGAGCTACACTCCTAGCTGCAAGTGTTAGATTTGTAAGCCACACTGGTAATTTTTCTTGCTTTCTTGTTTTCACTGAACAAATACGTCCTGGCTTCTGAATCTTCTGTTCTGTATATGGGGTGGACCATTGCCTTTTGCTACCTATGTCTACTAGCTGGTTTGTGGAAGAGACCTAAGAGTAGTTCATAAACTGGAGACATCTTAATCATTGTCCTAAAGGAGACATCTTAATCATTGTCCTAAAAAGGCCAGCTTTGGGCTTCGTGGCCAGACCTAGAGGCATAGTCAGGGTTTGGGTCATGAAGCAGTCATCTCCAATCCTGGAAATGAAGACACTGCCCCATTCTGCAGGGTATCATACCACTCAATATAAAACCAGTCATAACGAAAACAAACATTCAGAATGTTGTTCAGGATAGAGACAAGGACTATAAATCTTTCATATCTCTTTTCTATGCCACAGCACATCTCTGTGTAGAAGCAGGGATTGCAAACTCAGTTAGCATACAGTGCTCAGACTTCAATGGGTATGAAAAATAAATTGTATTAGGAGTGATAGGCTGAAAGTCATTCATCAAGCAAGGAGGTCCTCCCATCCCTCTTAGAGACATCTACTCACCTCTATGATGGGTCATTATTCATATTTGTCCAGGCAGAGAATAAGATTTCTTCTGCACTGGTTGGGCTCTATATTATCCCAAATTCTATTTGGCCCTGCAAATAACTATTAATCATCTATTACTTGGTAGACATTATGTTAAAAGCAGAATCAGGCAAACCAAGAATACATAGTTGATGTGGAAATGGAGCTTCAAGTCAGTATTGGAGTCAGACATGCAACCAGTTAATCATAATTTTAAGTAAACTTAGGACAAAGAAGAAGGAACTGATTTCCTCCAAAGCTTGGAGCAGGGAAGAGTCTATAGGAGGTTACATCAAAGGTGGCCTCAAATGGTGAACAACATTACACTAGACAGAGTTTTTGACTAAGAAACAGGCTTCCTGGCAGAGACAACTATAGCAATAAATACTCAAATATGTAAAGTTTATACCACAAGGTTTAATAGCAAGACAGAATCAATTCTAAGATGCTTAACTCTGAATACAAAAGAGCATGCAAATACCATTCTCCTATTATTACTTTTTACTTGAAATGGGATTGCCAACTAATTGAGATCCAAATAGCCCATAAGAATCATAGTGCTGAAGAACCAGGTAAGATTCTAGGTAAGGATCTGGGTCAAGCCATGTCCAACAGTAAATACTGAGCCAGAAGATGATTATATAATCCTTTTCCTCCTGCTTTCTCTTCTGCTAGAGCCATTTTGGAGGAGTGTTTGCATTAAATGACTCAGAGGAACTACTCAGTAAGTACAGAGGATCATAACTAATAATGAGGAGGTAAACAAAAGTGACTACTAGCGTACTTCACTAATTAGAACATGAACTTCGTAAATTAGAAAGATAATCTTAATATACTTATGGGGGAAATTGGAGTTTTGAATAGTTTAGCAACCAAAGGATAACATAACTAAGGTGTCCGTAAACCTCAGAAATGGCTGTAACCAGAGGTGTGGCACAGCCAGACCAGCGCATAGCTCTTCCTTCCTGCTGGGTCCAGCCTCTTTTTCCTTTCTCCTGACTGTTGCTGTTTGTCTTTCCCTGCAGAAAACTTGGGGCTTCCAAGTTTTCATTTTCACAGCTTTAGGCTTTGGAGAGGAAATTATTTATCCAGAATAGAAAACCCCATGGAAAGGAATTATATATTGCATCAACTCCTTGTCCAAATTCTATAACTATGGCTGGAAACATTTATCTCCCAAGAAAGCTGGAACAAATTGGGCAGATGGTACCTGGGGTATTTACTCTAGGATTTCAAAACAAAAGGAAAAAGAAGCACAGTCATCCAGCAATCTCTCTCTCTCTCTCTCTCTCTCTCTCATACACACACACACACACACACACACACACACACACACCACACACACACAACACACACACACATACACACTGAGTATAAAGTACGGAGTTAACAAGTTGAAAAGCCAAGCTGAAAAAAATTCTCCAAGTATTCGAAAAACACTGGGAATGGAAATCAAAGTGTCTTGTAATTTTTGTGCTAACAGGAGCAAGATGACTTGGAAGATGACAGCAAATTCATAGATGTCATTTAAACAAGGGCCCTACCATCAACTTTTAGCTCCTATGGATACCAAATGTCGATGCACAATACTAAAAACTAAACTGGGGACTTTATCCCAACTTTCCTGAAGTAATGAGGCAAACATCATGCCCTAATATAAAGGCAGAGATATAGAGACATAGAAAGCAAAGAACACAATCCAAGGGATGAGTATGTGTGCGTTGGGGTGTTGGTGGGAAGGAGACGTTGCTCTCTGACATTCTAAACCACCTCACGTTTTTTCTTCGCAAGCTATGTCACCTTAGGTAAATCATTTGATGTCTCTCTATCCATACTCTTTCTGCTCCAAAGTTAAGTGATTGAACAAAGTGATTTCCTCAATTATTACAGTTTTCTTTGATTTGAAGATTTTTCTAAAAAACACCTATGAATTTTGTCTAACCATAAAGCAATCTATTTTCAACTAAACTGCACAGTTTTTTTTATTAGGGGGTTCCAGAAGGGAGAGGTAGAAAATTGAAATTCTGATAATTTACAAAAAAAGTGGTCAAGAAATAGGGCCATTGAGTAGATGTTTCTCTAAACTGTCCACCACAGCATCTCCTGGGAAATGGTTAGATGTGCAAATACTCACTATTGAGTTCAGACCTATTGAGTCAGAAAATCTGCAATAGGATGTGGCATGGTTTAAGGAACCCCCAGGAGGACTCCTGTGCAAATTAAAATCTGAGAAATACTCTGTTTGAGAGATCACTGGGGGAAGGGAAGTAGTCAAGTTTAAAATAAGTTCTTACCATGCCTATACCTCAAAGCGCAAGGCATGGAGAGGAGGAGACTCTGAACTCAGAAAGTACAGAGGATTGCCTTGCTTGGACTCTGACTTTTAATTATAGCAGGATAAGTGGAAAGAAGGCATCCAATGTGCCAGGTATCTGTAATATTATGATCCCCAAACCACACATTATAGATTAATTAGTCTCCTAAGCTTCTGTTAACATGAAGCTCTTTCCATGGATGATTCTTTAAACCAAACTCTATTATTTTTACTGTTATTATAAAGTTGATGTACAGAGTGGGTGCAGTTACATAAGTCAGGTAAAGAACACATTTCTCTTTGGAAAATGTCACCCCTTCCCTCACTCTCTCCCAGTCTTTCCCTTCCATCCCAAACATAAATTGTACAGTTCATTTTCAACGTAGTGTGTAGTGAGTACCATTGCTGCATTTGTTCATTCTTTCTCCCTCCCAATACCTATGTGTTTTGAATTAAGTTTTAATAGCTATAATGTTTCAGATACCAAATTTTCCCACCTAGTTGAAATACTAGCTTAATGATTATATTGTGATACTAATAAAATTCTGTTTAGAGTATGTTTAAAACTCATACTTTATAAAATTAGCTTTGACTATTTTAAAATAATTTTTGATGTTTCTTTTTCTCTGACAAAGCCTTGAACTATTTCATGAAGGTGTTACAATCACTGAAGAAACACTGAAAAAAAAAATAGATCTCTGGATTTTTGGCTTGGTGATGGTTGACAGTCCTCCTTATCTAGTATTTTGTCTTGCAAAAATGAGGTATTACTTCAGCAAGAGATTAGGTGAAAAGTTATGTTTCCACTTTATAAAAATCATATGCTACTGAATTGCTGTGGCAGCAAAAATTCCCTTAGATATGATTATTACCCCCATACTGGCTAGACTTTCACAGAAGTTTACAAGGGGTTTGCCTAAAGGTTACCTCAATCTTCATATAGCAACCTTCTGAATTACAGGCATGAGATGCCAGTGACTAGCTTTAGTTTGGGTCTTGAATCTCTTTCAAAGACCCTTATGTTAAAGGTTTCGTGCCAAGGGTGGTATTACTGGGAAGTAATGGAATCTTAAGAAGATTCTAATGGCAGGTTTTTAGGTCATTGGGAACATTTCTGTGAGGGGAATCATGGGATGCTGAGCCCTTCTTTTCTCTTTTCTGCTTCTGGGCTCATGATGTGAATATTGTCTTGTGTTTTGTTTTCCTTTTTCTTTCTTAAATTTTCTCCATCATGTGCTCCCACTATGGTATGTTGCCTGACTACAAGCCCAAAGCAAGGAAGCACCTTCAAAACAGAGCCAATGAGAAAAACCAATCCCCCCCCTCATCTCTTCATTCATCTACAAAGAACAGGTCTTCCTTGATGTTTCTGAAAGTCATTCTAAGTTGATTATCCTAAGGTAGTATTTTACTAATAAATAATATATAACAATAGTATTATTATGTTATAATAATATATAACAAACAATAAAGGAAAGGAAAGTTCCTTTCTCACCTATCTGTTATCTTTTCTCTTCAATGTCTTGACTTACTTGTTTTCTTTGAATTGCAGCCATCTCCATGGGTAACATCTCTGTCCTCAGAAAGGAACTTCTTGAGAACATTCAGGAATATTTTCTGGATTTACTTCCTTCTTCCTTATAAGAACTCAATGATAGGTATTTTTATGGGTATAGCTGGACTTTTAACTGATGAACACCTGGGGATAAATTTTCCCCTGGAAAGAGAACTGGCTGATTTCCAAGGGAAGAAGGAGGAGCAGAATCTCTCACTACACCAACCTCAATTTTCCCTATCCACACCAGTCACTGTGATGCCAAAAGCAAATGGAGATCCGTTTAGAGTCAATTTAAAACTCATACTTTATACCTTTGACTATTTTTTTTTTTTTTTTTTGGTTCGGTTGTGGGGCCTGAACTCTGGGCCTGAGCACTGTCCCTCAGCTCTTCAGCTCAAGGCTAGTGCCCTACTACTTGAGCCACAGCGCCACTTCTGGCTTTTTTCTTTTTGCTTATGTGGTGCTGAGGAATCGAACCCAGGGCCTCAGGCATGCAAGGCAAGCGCTCTACCACTGAGCCAACTTCCCAGCCCACCTTTGACTATTTTCAAATAATTTTTTGATGTTACTTTTTCTTTGACAGAGCCTTGAACTATTTCATGAAATGTTACACATATCGATGTAATACACACACACACACACACACACATATATATATAAAATCCTTAGTTGTACAAGGGAGTTGCCATCCAACAGAGCAGTTGATGAATTTAATATGCCTTGATCAATGTCACCTCTTTCAACATCCTCACCCATCCATCCCTCTCAATCCATTCCTTGTCTCACTTCTTAATTTTGTAGGATCTGCATTAAATTTTTTACTCCTCCCCGACACCAGTTCATCTCTTCATTCATCTACAAAGACAAAGTTCTTTCTTGATGCTTCTGAAATAGTCACTCTAAGTCTGGAAAACCAAAAGAAAGTTAGAACTAGCTTTTGCACATTTTCCAAAGAGATTAGCCCATTAATTGAAGCAATATAGATAAGGCCATGCCGTATGAAGAAAATAAAATTGAAAGTGTGTCCTTGTCTACCATAAGTTTATAGTTTAGCTACTCTGAGAGTATTAAATGAAGTTCTAGATAATGTACCATTGAATACATACCTATTTCTTTCTTTTTTTTTTTTTTAGGTCCGGTCGTGAGGCCTGAACTCTAGGTCTGGGCACTGTCCCTCAGCTCTTCAGTTCAAGGCTAGCGCTCTACAATTTGAGCCACAGCGCCACTTCCGGCTTTTTTCTTTTTGCTTATGTGGTGCTGAGGAATCGAACCCAGGGCCTCAGGCATGCAAGGCAAACGCTCTACCACTGAGCCACCTTCCCAGCCCCATACCTATTTCTTTTAGGTAGTAAATTTACTACCACACAACTACTTTGCTTTCTATAATGCCATATGTATTACTTCTAAAACACATACAAGTAACAACGGCATTTTAAAGATATTTTAGAAACAATTGGAGTACTTATGCTGGAAATAATGACATCTTATTCAAATAATTAACTGATTCTAATTTGCTTCCTTATTTGGGGTTTTCATATGCTGATCTTGCTCCCTTCAATAACCCTGTTCACCTTTCATTCTGCTTCCACATTGACTTTCTTCTATTCAGACCTCTGTGTCCTGTCCTTAAAGTTTAAATTTCGGTTAATGGTGCAGGTTCTTTACTCTCTAGCAGTGAGTATACAGAGTTCAAAACTACTTAGACATCTTATAGCATCATTGCCATCATCCTGCCATGTCAGTACTACCCCAACAACTTTGGTACATATTCTTTACTGATATGGAAACCCTCTAGCCCCAGATTCCTCCCTAGTAGGCTTTTGGGAACACATACCCCTGCAAGTGACCCCACTGAGTTTCTTAATTGGTCGATTTGACAAAAGCATTTATAACACAGCCTCATAATTAAATATTGGTTCAAAACCTCATTCAACATAAACCAAAAGACTTGTAGCTATTGGCCTAGTTTTGTGATGTCATCAATTAATTTTATCCATGCCTACTGTGTTCCTAACTGTGCCTTAGCCCTTATCTAAGTACAGAAAAAAGCAAGAAGGCAGAGTACTTGCCCTCATTTTCTTATGGTCCAGGAGGGGAAAAGCCAATTACACAAGCAATTTCTTTAAAGAGCACTAACCGCCAAGTGGGTGGACAAGCCCGCCTCTGGGAGTCAGTTCACTATATAGTCCCTTGACAGTGCTAATGGTCCACAAATATGTTCTCCTTGGGGAAATGGGCTCTTAAACACAAGCCTGTGGATCAGTTCACAAAATATTCATTCATTGTTCACGAACAGAAAACATAAACAAATGGGCAGACACACATGTCAGGGTCCAGCAAATGCTGTGAGTACACACATTTACCACTCAAGGGAAGAGTACAAGTCAGGAGCTGGCAGAGACAGCTGCTTTGGCAGCACTGCTATCTTTTAAGCCACAATCTAAATAAAACTATTTGCAAGTTTCTGCCTCCAGACATAAAAGGGAAAGCTCAACAACCAGTATCAGGTCATTTTCACAACCGTCACAGGTATCTATCTCTACTAGGTGGGTGAGGAGAAATAGCCCTTGAACCTAAATCTGCAATGAAAAGTCCTAAATCCACACTCCTATCAGCCTCTTTCCCATTTACTTAAGTCTCCTTCTCCCCTTCCAGTTCAATGGCTACAATAAATTATCTGGGGCCTACAGGTATTCACTGTCATTTGAATGAACTTCAATGGGGAAATGAAATGACCAGATTTGGGTTTGGGGGAGATTGTTCTTCAATATGAATGAATGACTTCTTTTTTTTTTTTTTTGGATCCGGTCATGGGGCCTGAACTCTGGGCCTGGACGCTGTCCCTCAGCTCTTCAGCTCAAGGCTAGCACTCTACCACTTTAGCCACAGCGCCACTTCCAGCTTTTTTCTTTTTGCTTATGTGGTGCTGAGGAATCGAACCCAGGGCCTCATGCATGCAAGGCAAGCACTCTACCACTGAGCCACCTTCCTAGCCCCAATGAATGACTTCTTAACAGACCATGGACATGGTCTGGTCAGAGATTGTTAATGATTGTGAAGAGGCAGGCAAGGAGAGGTGAATTTGAAAAGAAATACAGAGATAGAATGGCTATACCTTGGCACATGATGGAAGTAGGTGTAGAAATAAAAATCAAGAAAGATCAAGAATAAGGAAGTTTCTATCCAGGACAACTAAATTGACAAAACACCATTCAAAGAGCTAAGAAGACTAGGTTGGGGAAGGGTGATAAATATAGTCTAAGACATGCTGAGTTTAAGTGCATGAACTCATCCAAGGAAAGATGGCCAGTGAGCAGACACACAAGACTAGTGCTCAGAAGACAGGTATGGGCTGGAGACAACAAGTTGATAGTCATCAGTAGATGGAAGATCCACTGAAGCCATGAGAGGACTATAGAATTTATACACATATTGAAATCTGCATATCAAACAATTTATTTGGAGATAGCACCTTTTTTTGAGGCCATCAAATAAAACTGAGGTCATTAGGGTGGGCCTAACCCATATGACTAGTGTCTTCAAAAATGAAAGAAATGGAAACAGAAACACACAGCCCTCAGAAGAAACATTTGACATCTTGATCTCAAATCTTTAGCATTCAGGACTATGACACAATCAATTTTGGCTCTTCAAGGCACTGAGTTGGTGATACTTTGTTTTGGAAGGCCTAGAAATTTAATACAGAAGAGATGAAATCACCCTGAAGGAAAATGCTGAGAATCGCAGATAATTAGGGCTCAGACCAAAGAAAGGAATAAGTAAAAGGATACACACCTATAGAAAAAAGTAAAGGGATACACACCTATAGAAAAGCAGCCCCCCCCCCCCAAAAAAGGGAGGGAAATGCAAAAGATTCTGTAACAAGATGGAAGCTACGGGAAGACACTGGAAGGAGGTGGCCATGATGCCAAACATGACTTTAGTGACATTCGATGGTCATTGTTGACTTTGGGAAGGGAACTCTTGGTGAAGAACGGCAAGAGCCAAGTTGGCATTACTGAGCCAGGCAAGGGACATGAGAAAACATGTGTGGGAAGTGTAGACAGAAGACATATTTGATGAGAAAGGAACTACTTTTCTATCTAGTGCAGAGATTTTGAAAACATAAGAAATAGTGTTAATTTAAGTAGATAAGCTATCACAAATCTGTTGTGTGGGAAATGGGGATGGGCACATAGCGTGGCACATAAGTAGGGTGGATGGGTGGTGGGTAGATGGAAGGGTGGATGGATGATAGAAGAATGGAGAGATGGATGAAAGGATAGCATAGCTAGGCAATTCAGGTAGTTTGGTTGGAAGAGAGACAATTCTTTACCCACACTACAAAGGATTCATAACAACCAGGCATGCCTTGGTGATTTAGTCGAGGTAATATTAAACTTCCTTTAAGCTGCTTGAAATCTTCCTACCCAGAATGCAGGAAACTGATTTGGCATGTTTATTGCCTCCCCTGCTCTCATATTCAATCAAAATTCCCATCATAAGAATCATTTCTTGGCTCAAGATAAGGACAAAATGATAGTACAGTATTTGATCTGTTCCTTTGGTAAGCAAATAGGAGTAAATTATTTCCTCGGAGAACCGTATTCACCCATGCGAGGCAAATTACAGCAGCTATACAAGTGTTAGGAAGCTTAATGTGCTGTTACTGGCAGTGGAGGATAATATAAAGTTTTTCTTTATAGATGGAGCTTTTTCATTTTGTTATGCATGTTCCTCTCTCGAAATCCGAAATATATCTGCTGGATTGAATGATAATTCAGGAAGATGACAAAAATTCACCTGCATTGGCCCTGGAATACAGTAGAAGATGCTGTGCTATGGCCATTGAAACTTTCCTTGAATCTGTCTCCCTTTGCCATTCTTAGACCTCTGTTTCCCCATGCTCTAGCTGCCATATCAAAAGAGAGCCTCTGCGTGAGAAGCTCCAGTATCAGAGATTGGGAGGGTCCCGCACACGTGCAACTCAGAGGCTAATTTTCCTTACTGCTATTTTAAAAATGTTATTGTTATTATAAAGGTGAGGAACAGATGCACTGTCGGGTCATGAATACTTCCTTTTTGGACAATGTTATCCTTTCCCTTGCTCCCAATTTTTCCCTCTTGTCCTCACCCACAAGTTGTATGGTTCATTTTCAATACGGTGTCCAGTGAGTCCCACTGTTGCATTTGTGCACCCTTTGTCCCTCCAAAGACAGTTGAATGAGCAAACAAGACAAAAAGAAACACGAACAAAAACAACAAAGGAAAAACCCTCTTGTTTTCATTTCCTGGAGTTCATTTCAATAAAACTTATAAATATATGATCAGAAGCGCATAGGCATTGCCCCTTTGTGTTCCTCCCCTATGAGTATCCTTCTTTGGTCTGGCTGTATGTGAATGCTCTGAGTCCTGTATAATTTATCATGACCCAGTGTATTTTGGATCTAGCTTCCACAAATGAGAGAAAACATGTGCTGTTTGTGTCTCTGAGGTTGGCTTACCTCACTTACCATTGTTTGTTCTAGGTCCATCCATTCCCTGCAAATGACAATCTTTTTCTTTCTAATGGCTGCCTAAAATTCCATTGTGTATAGGAACCACATTTTTTTTGGATCCACTCCTCTATTGTAGGGCATCTGGGTTGTTCCATAACTTGGCCATTGTGAATAGTGCAGCAATAAGCATGGATGTGCAAGTGTATTTATGGTATTCTAGCTTGTGATGTTCTGGGTAGAGATGTCCAGAAGTGGTATGACTGGGTCATAGGGAAGATATGTTTAATTTTTTGAGGAACCTCCAGACTGCTGTCCAGAGTAGTTGTACTAGCTTACATTCTCACCAACAGTGAAATAGTATTCCGTGTCCCCTACATCCCCGCCAACATTTGTTGTTTGAATTCATGATGTGAGATGGAATCTCAGAGTTATTTTGATTTTCATTTCCTTTATGGCATATGAGCATTTCCTCATATTTTCGTTTGCCATTTTTACCTCTTCTGTGAAGTCTCTCCTTAGCTCCTTTGCCCATTTGGTGATTGGTTTATTAGTTTGGGGAGGGGATAGTTTCTGGAACTCCTTGTGTATTTTAGATATTAGGCCTTTGTGGAACGTATTCCTGGTAAAGATCTTCTCCAGTCTGTGGCTGTCTTCCTTACTGCTGTTTTTATTATGTTTGCCAGCCATATTCATTGAATGAAACATTTCCAGAAGTCACCTCTATGTATCAGACATTGCACTTGGCTATGTAGATTGCAAAGGTGGTGAAGAGAGTTCACAGTATGCTATGGCAAAGAGGCAGGAAGACAGATGAATCATAACACATACTTATGTAACATTATTTATGTAATGAAAATCCTGGGCTTAATGGAAACAAGATGAACAGGACCCTGAGCCTGGAAGGGGTGAAAAATTATGAAGATCCTAGAGGTAGGAGCAACCCTTATGTGGCAAACACTCAAAACCTGAAGAAACTTGGCATGAACCCAAGTTTGTCTGAGCATCTCCAACGCCAATGCCTAGCACAGGAAAACCAGATTTGAAGAAGGAAATAGTGGATCTGGCATTCAGATGCTGGTGATCTAGTATGGCGCACCATGTCAGGAATTATGCATGATGCCCTGAAGTCCCAAACTTCTCATATAGACAGTCTCAGTCCATAGAGAGAGCTTAGAGTAAGCAAGCAAACATCAAAGTGTGAGCACAGTGTGATTAAGCTAATACATCAACAAGTAGTTAAAAACTACCCATAATACTAAGAAAGCAAGAAGTGGTAGTGGAGGAGAATAGCACAGAAGTATCCAGTTAGAGTACTGAAGAAAAGTCCTCCTGAAGAAAGAAGTAAACTGGGAGAGACTTTGAGAATAAATAGGAGGCAGAGGAACAAAAGACAAGGAAAATGTGCTTCATAAGCAGAAACAGTATGTGCACAGGCCCTAAGCAGGAAAGGGATTGATTTTGCAAGAACCAAACACATCCCAGAGTAGATGGAGCATAGTATACAAACTAGAGAACACCATAATGTAAAATAGAAAACAAATTAATTCTGAGATGGGAATATTCGACGTAAATATCGACTAGGCAGGAATAGAAATCTGATCAAATGTGTACGACATGGTTGGTTATACAAAGTTGAGCTCATTAACATAAAAGAGACCATGGAAAGCAGGTCAAGAAATGAGCTAGCTAAAGATGTGAATGCAGAGATGTTCAGAGGGTTCAGGATAAACACAGTGGAGAAGGCCATTAGAAGCAAGAGAAATGGAGGCCAGCAAACAACAGGAAGAAAGGTTGGGGCAGAAACAGACTTACTGAGGGGAGAGACTCCAAGAGAAGAGAGTTTCAGAAGAGATACAGCTACATCCCGATAAACTCAGAGAAGTTAAAGATGCATCGAAATATACCTCACCTATGGCATATCCTTGCCCAGCAACGCTGCACCGTAGTCCTGGCTGTGAGTTGACTGTATGCTACAACTTGCTTCCACTGTCCAGCATGGCTTGCCATATCCCTGGCCCCAGAAGAGATCAAGAGGCAAAAATGTGATGTGTGCTTCCCACTAGATATGTATCGCTTTTGCAACACTGTAAAGTTGAAAAATCATGTCAAACATATTGTAAGGTGGTGACTGCCTGTACTGCTAAAGATCCAGGAGACCGAAGTGGAAAGCACTCCCGTTGGCTATGCAATAAGAACGTCTCTGTGACTTACTGGCATAAGTAGCTTCATTGAAGAGGAAGTAGTGGGAGTGGAAGAAGTAGGAATAGGGGCAGAGATTGGAGAACTTGGGAGGCAGATAGCACCAAAGCAAGTGAAGGGTTAATCAACACGAATGAGGGGGGAGGGAGTTCCGCCAACAGTGTAGTAACTTTTGCTGCAAAGTAAAACAGGACAAATCATAGAAAGACAAATGTCCTCGGCACCAGCTTGCAGACCTCAAGATTGCAAGCTCGAGGAAGCTCTCAAAGGCCAGCCATCTTCTGTTTCTGGCTTCTGTTTGGGGGCAATTCCTCTCTGTGGTGCTGAACGATGGAGTCTGAGGTACCACTAAGTAGAGGAAACAGAAGCCAAACACGGGAGCAGCCAAGGGAGCTAGAACTTGTGGGCCATGTGGGAGGAGGGTGCTGTGACTTGTGAGGCTGAGATTGCCAGCCTTTTTCTCCAGCCTACTCCCTGATGGCTTCTCCCCTTCCACACACTGGTCTACATTCTGTGAGCTCAGCTTCAAGCTTCAAGACTCAGCTCAGGTGTCATTCCTGTACTAGACCTTTGCTCTCTGTTGTGCACATAACTTACCTACTGGGACCCTGCCGTGTTGTCATTTTTGAACTTTGCCTTGGCTCTTTCCATATCTGTGGAGGTGGCCACTTAGTAGATGTTCAGGAAAATTTGTTTGGTTTTCTTGATCCTTGGAAGAAGCTAAGCATAATACCTCATGGTGTTCTACATTCTACTGTGTTCAAAAGTTGTCACATGCGGTGTGTATCTTATCTTACCAACTACACATGCTAGAGAAGTGTTTGTTAAATGATTCATGGATAAATAAGTAAGATTGGAAATACTGTAATCAGAGTCAGGATCATTTTCCATTTGCTCTGAATCTCTTATTTTTTTCATGAGAGGGTGTGGGACACTCATTAAATATTCAACAAATATTTGTGAAATTGGGTGGTTATCAGGAAACTAAGCACTAGACTCAAACAAGATGTGAGCATATGTGGAAATTGTACTACAGGTGCATTTAGAAAGTCATGAATCAGGATGGTTTTGTATCCCTGCTTCTGTCTCCTGGGAGAGTTTAGGGCATCTGCTTTCTCTCTTGGGAAGTTCTCTGAGTTTCTTCCTCTTGATGGAGCATGAATAGATTTAGCTATGAGACTTTCTGGCAAACTTAATAGGATAATCATAGGATTTATTGGGCACGTAGCTCCTTCAGGGAATGAGATGAAAGTGAAATATTGGAAGCTTGCTGTTGATAGAAGTTTATATTTTGTCAATTACTCCATTGAGACGATTCTATCCCTTCCTATGGCTCTTCTTACAATACGGCACTTAGGGTCAGAGCCTCAGAGTTTCTCTGTCTTCCCAGAGGGCCAGTTACTCTCCGTTAATACTTCTCAATCTCTCAGTCACTTGGAAGAATAGCACTTAGAAGTCCTTCTTTCTTTTAAAATTTATTTAATTACTTTATTGGTGTTTTAGAGGTGATATACAGCGGAGTTACCTTTACATCTGTCAGGTAAGTCCTTCTTTTAGCAGTACTGGAATCTGAACTCAAGACCTTTTGCTTCCAAGGCAGGTGCTTTGTATTTAAGCCCCACCCCACACCCCCAGCTCTTTGTGCTTTACTTATTATTCAGCTTTTGCTCAGCCAGGGCTTATCTCAAACCATGATCTTTCAACCTCCATTTCCCACCCAGCTGGGATTATAGATATATGTCAACCTGGTCCACTAGGAAATAGTTCTAAGGCAGCATAGTACAATTCTTTTTTCATTTGAAATTTAACACAAATTCTTATCATTGTTTACAGGAGCTGTTTACAGCATTGTTTCTACAAACTTTTTAGAAGTACAGGTTGGTTTCCTGCCTAGTCTGCTTAGGGCATAATTGCTGCGCCATGACATAGGTAAAAATGCCCAGACTTAGGAGTCATGCAGACTAGAATAGAAGATTAGCTCTACTTTTCACTAGTACTGTGCTCATGACCAGGTCATCTTCCTTCCCCAAGACTCAGTTTCTCCAATGTTGGGGAGGAAAGTAATGTCTGTCTATTAAGGTTGGTGTAATGACTTGATGACATAACTTAACTCATTATTATTTTATTGGACTGGTGGTATTTGTCAATATCTGTGGATTTTGTGGATGGAATTTTATTTTAAATCAAGGCAATCTCTGACTTACATAAACTCAATCATTTCCAAGTCTAGATGTATTCCACATATTTAAAAAATTGAACAAATTGTGGTTTGACTACAGTTTGGAACTAAAATTCGTCAGCACATAATATTGACAAAATACTGTGTATATGTAATGGAAGGAAGCACCATTTTATATTTATTTTAAATATGAGCGGTTAAAATAAAGCAGATTTGATTTTAGGGGGAAGAAAAACTTGTAGGTAGTTGCTGAGCAGGATCCTCAGGGATTCCTGAAATACTCTCAGTGTTCATGCTTTGCATCTTAATTCTTCTTTATTTCCTTAAGCCCCACTACTGTACATAGCCCAGATTGGAGCTAGGCTGTGCAGGCTCAAAGATGGGTCTGATAGATCCATTCAGAGTAAAGAAAAAAGATGGATGCAGTCTGCATCACCTGCCAGGCACCTTTGTGAGACCTTACCTACGTACCAAATGTTCACACTAAGTATGCTACCAAGAAAAACTATTTATTCCCTCGGACTAGGTCCCAACCAAAGTTTGTAAGCTAATTGTTTTGAGATTGTTTCCATTTTAAATAACTGATTAAAAGAAAAGAAATGGTATTTAGTTTAGACATCACTAAGCATTTGCTGGGTTGTTTTTTTTATAGTGTTTCATCAATGAAATATGAAGAAAATATTTAAGCTTTCAGACAAACCCAAGGAATCATATGAGAGAAACTGCCTTGCTTAAATATGATCCTTATTAAGCCATACTCAGTAAAATTAACTCTAAAAGCAGTCTCTTACTGAATCCATTATCAACTGTTTAATAAAAAAATAGTGTTGTTGAGAGAATTTTAATTCCTCTTTGAAAAAAAAAACTAAATGCCTTCAATGAATTACTCTATTTGTAATAATATTAATTATTCAACCAATGGTTGTTGTTCCCACTTCATTTTTTAGGATTAGACATAACTCATGTGTACTTAGACTATTAGGCTCATAAAAGTAAAAATTTAAGCCGGGCTCATGCCTGTAATCCTACCTATGCAGGAGGCTGAGATCTGAGAATCATGGTTCAAAGCCAGCCCAGGCAAGAAGGTCCATGAGACTCTTATCTCCAATAAATCATCAGAAAACTGGAAGTGGTGCTGTGGCTCAAAGTGGTAGGGTGCACACCTTGAGCTGAATTGCTCAGGGACAGCTCCTAGGCCCAGAGTTCAAGTCCCATAGCTGACAAAAAAAAAAGGAGGAAAGGAAGAAGGAAAGACAGAAAGAAAGAAAGAAAGACAGGAAAGAAGGAAGGAAGGAAAAAATCACAATTTAATATACAGAAAAACTTAGATTCAACTTCTTTTGTATTCCTTTTTCTTTTAAAAGCCAAATTCCTGTAGAATTCTTACTTTATATTTTTCCTTTGCCTACAGTTGAAGAGCAATAGGCAAATAAACTACTGAATTATTACAGAAGTCACAAACACAGAAACTTCTTGTACAATTACTTAAAGATAATCAAATATAATTTTTAGAAAAGAATGCAATAATGAAAAGAGCCAGCCACCAGGGACCCAATGATCTGACACCTAAATAAGTCAGCCCTAAGCATCTTCCAAAAAGTTTTCCTGTGGAGTTACTCTGACAAATTTCCCTAAAGTAATTTTCATCTCCAAGCTGCCAATTATATGGGTCAAAATTGCTTTTGAAGGTTGCTGCAGCCATGCTTTGTGGATTTCCACTGAGATGAAAAAAAAGGGGAAATCATGAGTCACAGAGCATAAAAAAGAACCGTGCTGAGAAGGACAAATGCCAGGTAGCAACACATTGACTGCGAGACAGGTGAGCTCTCTCAGAGACACTAGAGGATACAAAGGTAGTAGGCACGGTGTCAGGATCTTTCTTCACCTCTCAAAATGGACTGTTTCATTCTCCAAGCTTCCTTTGACTTGGTTTTTAATTTTATTTTCTTTTTCTGACTTGGTTTTCAGTCTCTGTTTTACAGCAGACACAGTATTCTACGGCTGGTGTCCAAATGCCTGTCTGGAGAGGCTGCTGAAAGCTACAAGAACTAATTTGCAGTTTCCCTGGGAAACCATTTACCATGCATTCACACAACGTTTGACCTCCACTAAAATTTTTCTTTTAATCGATCATTGGGCCCAGTAGGAAACTATGAAAAAGGAGAACTCAACATCACCTTCCATGTGAAGTATAGTAGAGTTGGTGGACTGAAGCATCACATACGCTTCTAGGGACCTGAATGTAAATGTAATTGAGACACAGTATTTCCATGGTGCCACCAGCAGGAAGAAAATCCTCCAGAAAAACAAAAACAAAAACAAAGTTGGTTCATGCATCAGTCACATGAGAAGACTGTGATACCAGGGTGCACATTCTAACTTTGATGAGGTATGATTAAGGTGCCCCTATAAATAGACTTCTCTTATTTACTGATCACAAGAACTACCACTGTGTAGGCATCAATTTCCTCACAATCAGCAAGAGTTGATCTGTACGTTACTGCACATGTGGACACATAAGACTGGAGCCCAGGCAGCCAGGAAGCATCGGTGAGGAATGACAGCTCCAGGGCGATGGGATGCTCAGAGAGTGGATGAAAGACAGACACACACCTGAAGAATACCTTCTTTAAAATAGATTATCTTCTTTTATAGCAGTTTTAGGGTCACAGCAAAAACAAGCAGAAGACACAGAGATTTCCCATATCCCATTTGTTCCCGCACATGCATAGACTAACCCATTATCAATACTCCATAAACAGGATTCATTGATTACAATTGGCATGTTATCATTGCCCAAACCCCACAGCTTACATTATAATTCTTTCCTGATGTTGTGCAATCTATAGACACACTTGATAAGTGTGTAACATGTATCTACCATCGTAGTGTCTTATAAATTAATTTCACTGCCCTGGTGCCCCCGAGCCCCAACGTTTTTGCCTTTTACAGCAAGTAATAAAGTTGAAACCATACAATATATCATTTTTTAGATTAGCTTCTTTCATTTAGTAATATGCATTTTAATTTCCTATATATTGTTCCATAACTTGATAGTACTGTGTGTGTGTGTGTGTGTGTGTGTGTGTGTGTGTGTGTGTGTGTGCATGCATGTGTGTGCACCAGTCCTGGAGCTTAAACTCAGAGCCTGGGCACTGTCCCTGAGCTCTTCAGCTCAAGGCTACAGCTTTACCACTGGAACTTTACCTTCACTTCCAGTTTTCTGGTGGTTAATTGGAGATAGGAGTCTCATAGACTTTCCTGCTTGGGCTGGCTTTGAACTGCAATCCTTAGATCTCAGCCTCCTGAGTAGCTAGCATTATAGGTGTGAGCTACCAGTGCTCAGCTGTGCATTTGTTTTAAACATTGAATACTATGCAATTTGTATTGGAAAGCATCGTGGTTGTTTCCAAGCTTTGGCAATTATTTATAAAGCTGTTGTAAGCATCGGTGTGTAGATTTTTTGTGCAGACATAAGATTTCAGCTCCTGTGGGTAAATGCCAAGGAGTGTGACTGACATACTGTGTGGTATGAATATGTTTAGCTTTTTCTTTTTTTAAGAAACTGCTAAATATCTTCCAAAGGAACTGTATCATTAATATTCCAATTATACCACTATTGTTTTATTATTATAATAAACAATAATTCCTGGTGCTTCCCACCCTAACCAATATTTAGAGTTGTCACTGGCCTGGATTGTGGCCATTATAATAGATGCATAATACTATCTTATTGTCGTATTAATTTGCATTTCTCCAGTAACATAAGCTGTGAAAGAAAGTCTGGTGATCTTATTTGTGATTTAAAAAGATTAACATGGAGATTGAACTAGGTTAAAGTAGAGAGTTGTGGTAACTCATGGGTTAGCTTTGGCTACAATGGTGGAATAGAGATGAAGTAAAGGAGCTAAGTCCAAAATAAAGGTGGCAAGAATTAGTAAGATAGTGTCCTATCCATGTCAGGAGAGGGTAGAAAGCAGAAGATGAGACAATGAAGTATTAAGATAACCGGTTTTTGTAGGTAGTGTAGATAGTGCCCATTACTAAACAACTGAGGAAGAATAAATATGGCAGAAGGAAGGGCCTTTGGAGTGTAGTGAGAGGTGGAAGGCAGACTTGCTGACATATTTACACTCGTTAAGTTTGGAAGCAAGGTAACAGAGTGGAGATGTGAGAAAGGCTGTATTGCAATCTCCTGCTCAAAAGACAACATTGGGCTGGAGAATAGATGAGAATTGATGTTTTAATATATAAAAGGTGTCTTAGCAGCCACAGGATTGGGTCAGATCAAGCAACACAAAACATTATTAGAGGAACCAGTACTGATTCCTGTATCATCTAGAGGTGGAGCTGGGATAGAACCAGTGAAGGAGACAGACACTTAGTGCATAAGCATTCGTGAGTGTGATTCACAAAGGTCTCAAGACTAGTGGCGTAACATGCCAATTTGAAACACCACACAAAATTGTTTTCCAGGAATTACAAATATATTCTTGGAAGCTAATGAGCAGTTTTGATTTTTGAGAGCTAATTTAAATAAATTTATGAAATTATCGCATACAGTTTATGCCCTTACACCAACACCTCTGGCACGTAAAACCACATACAACTCCAACAGCATGTAAAAATGGGGCAAAGCATGGGAGCATGGGATCTTCGCTAGAGCTTTTTGGCTGTGCCAAGGGAGGTAAGACAGCTCTCCTTCCATGTAGGATGTCATTGTTGATTCATTAGAGTAGATTTTGCATGACTAACAACATTTCCAGGGGAAATTCCCCAGGGTTGCCACAGAAAATCTCAGCAATTGCTACACAATCAGATAACCTAAGCCATTAAGTGAGCAGGAATTTGGTACAGTTCAATTGGTACACTGCATGGACTTGGTACACATGAAGCAATTAAAGAAATTATGTTCTACTCTTTTTCATTTCTGTGCTGGGAATTGAAGCCAGGGCTTCATGAATGCTAAGGCAGCATTTTACCACTGAGCTACCCTCCCTCCAGCCTCTTATTATCTCTTATTATCATTCTCAGCAGCTCTGATCCTTGTGGAGCTAGTAGTACCTTGACAGCACAACTGTAGAATATTTAACAACGTAAATATTCACACATCATGTAACCCTTCTATTAATCTGTAGGACATTACTATTCTCTTTGCTTAACAGATAAAGGAACTGAAGTTCAAAATAGTTGATGAAAGTAACTTTTTATATGGCCCACAATTTTCCAGATAAATAGTGTAATGAATGCCTTATTTCTAGAATTGTGAATTATACATTTGCTTTGGGGTTAGGCCTTGTGCTAGCATCTGAAAACAGAAAAAAATCTGTTAGACAATGACATTTTGCTCACAGTGGGTTGATACACATTCTTGGAATTTTCAGATAATATCCCATGCAATGCACAGGTTAGACTTAGACTAAAATTATTTGTTGTTCATCTGACTAAAAGTGAACTAAAGTTTTTTAAAAAATTATTTGTTTAATCAGGCAACATTAGGATAATGGAAACATCTATGGACCACCAGGCCAACAAAAGGCCTCATTATTTATTACATTATATAAATACACAAATGTGTGACTATATAAAATAAGATTCTTCAAGAGGAAGGTTTTAGCTAGGACTACTACATTAGAAGCAAGATCCAATTTTCAAGCTAATTGTGGTAGTACTGAGTTGCCTCTAACAGGATTTACCACCAATATTTATCATTTGGCACATTTTAAATGACTATTTTAATGTAATTCTTTATGAATATTATTACAAATACTTCCTGAAGAGAGGAGGGCATGATGCCAGCTGGTTCAGTGCTTTACAAAGTCAAGCAGGACTAAATCCAGAGTCAGTCTTTCGAAGATGAGAAAAGCAGGTGGCCAGGGGGAGCAGCTGTTCCTCTTGTCTGCCCAAAAATCTTTTTTTAGGATCATGGCCATATTTCCCCCCAACTTGCCCCTAATCCACTCCTAGTCTGAACAGGCAGTTGAAGCTGAAATTTCTTACACATATACTAGAATCAGAAATGGGCTAGGACCCAGGGCTAATTTTATTTATTCTGTGCATCAAGCATACAAGGGCCTAGGCAAGCCCAATCAGTGCTAGCCCCAAGATTTTTCTGAGACTTAGGCTGAAATCATAGGGAAAGACATTCTAATTGTCAGGCAATTGTAAGATCATCAGTGACAGAAGGACAGAGAAAGACAGAGTGCTCCCTTTACCTGCAGTCAACATATCCACTTGATAACTTCTGACTTTTGTATATGTTTGTTTATTTGCTTGTAACTGAGCCCAGTTTGAGTTAGGGATCTTTTACTTGCAAATAAAAATCCTCAGGATCATTTCAGTAGCTCCAGCAAGGCAGCCTGATGACCCTTGACCTGATCAACTCTTGTCAAGACTTAAGCCATTATAAACAGAACCTTATTAGCTACCTCAGAAGACTAAATCAATTAGGCAGAGTTTGGCTTGGCAAGAGATAATAAGAAATGGTCCCATACTACTCAGTATGCTACTTGTTTCCTGCTTCAAAATATATCCTGCTTTGTTAACAAGTTATTCCATTTCTCATTTTTCTCCTGTTAAACCATTTTCTCATCCACATTTATCAAGACAAGATTCACAGAGCTGTCCCCATCCCTTCCTCTTTCTCATTAAATCAATGTTTCACTTGAAAACAGCGAGGATGTATAACATTTTTGTGTAATCCACAATTATGAATCAATTACGAATCACATGATTATGCTAATTTTTCTGTTCATGAAAATACAAGAGCCATAGGCTGCCTAGACAAATAAATGACATTTATTTTGTTCATCAGCCCCAGATTATAAAAACCTTACAAATATGATTTCATATTTAAGCTCTCATAAATCCCTATTAGAGCAATTCCAGGAACATTATTGCTTTATTGATGAGAGGCCCTATAACTTATTAGAACAGGTAGCAAAGAATATGGTATTCATCCCCAATTTATTCCATTGGTAGCAATTGTCTAAGCTGATATTCTTACTAGTCACGAATCTCGTGGTCTGTCTGACTACTGAATTTCTGCCAGAAAACTTTCCTCCCTTAGAAATATGTTCTTGTGTTCTAGAGTAATGTTCTTAGAGTATATTCTAGAGTAATGAAGGCTGAGCAGTTCCAAAGAATCTGAAGAAACTGTTTTTTGTTGTTGTTTTTTTGCTCATAGTGACCATTAACCTTATAGTATGTGAAACACCATCTCAAGTCCATCATAGAGAAACAAACTCTTCCTCAAAGCTAACCAAGGCCAATAATCCCTTTGTCTAGATAAAAATCTTCTCTCCACTCACAATAAATCCCCCAAGTACTTGATCCAGAAGTGCAGGGAAAGAGAGAAGAAAAGGTGTTGGTTGTTTCTTTTCCCTCCAAAATCCTCACTTATGGTTTCTCTTGAAGGATTCCTAGTGACTTTATGTTATGGTATGCCCTTAAAATGCTCAGGATGTATCCATGTGCTTCCAACACCTTGAATTCAAGGTATTCCCAACAGCTTGGCAAACAAAACTGTAGATCTTAATAGAGTTAATCTTAAATTAACTCTGAGTTCCTAGAGAAACAGGAATCCATCTTTTTTCCATCTAAATCCTAACCACAAAATGTAACAAGCTGAAAAGAAATACTTCTGGACCTTAGAGAAGGGAAAGAAATAAAAAAGCCAAGAAAACATGAGACATTTAGGACTTGCACCAGATGCAAATGTAAGCATTTTGTACCTCTAAAATTGAGGGAGAGAGTCCTTTATTTTATTTGAGTATTAGTTGACTACATCCAACAAATTCTAATGACACATTTTCACATGTGCCAAACATTATTTCACAGCATTGAAAGGAATATTTTGTTTATTCTTTATCCAGTAAGAAATTATCTCTATTTTACGGATGAGAAGTTCGAGACTGAAGGAAGTAAAACAACTAATGTTACAGCTGGTACATTCACAGAGTCCTCAAATACTACTTTGAGTAATATAATCACCACATGTTTGGTTTACATGGATTATCTCTACTAAGACAGTGACTAGAAAAGAGATATCATACAGATCTTAAAAAGAACCACTTGAGACTTTTAAGGAATCAGTTGATATTTTATAAATAATATTAACATAAAAAGAGAACTCACACAGACTCAACTGAAAGCAGGTAGTTGATAGAGCATGAGTTTTTGATCTGATAAAAAATAGAAATCTAAATAAGCTATGAATCAGTTGGCAAGTAAAGGCCAACAATGGTTTTCTGGTCTTTTCAATAACTCTTTTTTTGTAATTAGGAAGCATTATTCTTGAAATTGAAAATCAATATAGTGTTATAAAAAACAGATGTAAACAAAGATTAACAAGGCTTAGAGAGGAAACAAAGGTAACTAGTTGTAAAAAGTAAGATTATCTTAGTTGAACAGAAACTGCAGATTTCATAATTAACTCCAATCTATAAACACTATGTTCAATGCATCAACACAAACACAGTCTATTTCTGGAATGTCCACATATCTAAAATGCTTGACCCTAGAGTTTCATTAGAGCTTAATTGCCTTATTTCATTTTATTAGTAGCTCCCACAGTTGCCCATTAATAAATAAAAGAGCAATGAGGTCAATTTCTAGGGTAAAATGGGAAGGTGATTTTTAACCTGCCAAGACAAATTTTAATTAACTTCAGTTACAATCACCAATTCTTCTTATGCTAGATTTTTTACACTGTTGATGAATGTGTCTGCATTGAAGACTAAGTGTTGGTGAAAAAGACATCTGTTACTGAATGGTTTCAAATAAATAACAAACTCATACTCAAATGATTTCATGTTCCAGAGGATTAAAGTTATTTGGAATAGAGAAAATCATCCTAATAATAATGATCACCATAGTTCATAAAATGTACATCTTTTTGCAGGGGGTGATGTTGGTGCTGGTGGTTCACACATGTATTCCTAGCTATTCAGGAGGCTGAGATTTGAGGATTGCAGTTTGAAGCCATCTTGGACAGGAAAGTCCATGAGAGTCTCATTTCCAATTAACCAAGAAAAAGAAGGAAGTAGAGCAATATAGCTTAAGGGGTATAGGGCCAGCCCTGAGTGGAAAAGCTGAGGGACAGCACTCAGACCCTGAATTCAAACCCTAGTATTGTCACACTGGACTCTACCTGACTTAGGAAGTATAACACCTCTGCACATCACCTTTACAATAATAATGAAAAAAATAATTATATATAATTTATATAGATACACACTTCACGATGTAATACCCCCAAACAGCCCTTCTTAAACAAACTAATTGTCTTATAGTCAGTGTGAATCATGTGACAGTGTGCAGTTGTTGACATTATCTTTAAACATAAGAACTT
This sequence comes from Dipodomys spectabilis, assembly GCF_019054845.1. Classification (NCBI taxonomy): domain Eukaryota; kingdom Metazoa; phylum Chordata; class Mammalia; order Rodentia; family Heteromyidae; genus Dipodomys; species Dipodomys spectabilis. Next base: position 2,964,837 of record NW_024870750.1, read on the forward strand.
CACTGTAATTCCTAGTGGTGCTACTGGACAACTCCAATCCCTTAAAGTTTCAATCTATGAAGCAAGGACTATGTGAGGAAAGACCAAGAATCTTGGTTGTTCTTTGAAAACCTTCCATTACTACCACAAAGATGATTTTTCTTTGACCAAACTTCTGTCGGCTCCTGCACCTTCTCCTATATATGCATTTCCTTACAAAATCCAAGTCAGTGTATTAAGAATTCTCATATTTGAGCATCCTGGATGCATAACTGGGCTACTTAGCTTCCATCATTCTCCAAGTGATGTCTAATCACTATGTCTTGTCTTTAGTAAGAGTCCTTTTCAGTCACTGTAGCCAGAAAAATCCCTCACTCCTGATATTTACTCTTAGTAATTTTCCATACCCATGCCCCTTCACTCTTACTCCTTGACAATAAATTCTGTATTCAGAATTGAGCCCAGTTCCTCAAAAAGGTATTGTTTCCTTTATTGTTATAGTCCTAAAGGAAAGGTTCTCATTACGATCCATATCTGGTTGACAATACCTTCTGGCAAACTGAGAAAAAAAATACCAGCATTATAAATTTTACTATGGGAGTCTACAGCTTGCCAAATAATTCTGCAGACAATAATGGAGCACACTTTGAAGAAGTGATACCATCCTGACTACCCACAACCATCCAGTGGTATGAAAACATGAGCTTCCAAATGTGAATTGACAAAGGACTTGGATGAGCCAGGCACTGAACTTTTCAATATTCACAAGACATTGTGAATATTTTATGTCTAAGTTAGACTCAAAGAGCTCTTTCAATAAGCATTAAATAGAACCATGAAACAATGTGAAAACAGAGCATGAGTCATGAGCTACCTAAAACATTGGTGTACCTTAAAAATCTTAGATTTGATGACACAGTGGGCTTCAGCTCAGAGGCCACATGCAATAAGTTAGCTGTGGCTGCTTAAAGAACAAACTCACAGGTACCTGTGAGAACATCCTGGTTCTGCGAAGAGAGGGCACTCAGAGATGCCAACAGAGAAAACTGGGGAGCATTGAGACCCCTGCCACTTTCTTCTAGTTTACTCAATCTCCAAGCAATATTCTTCTTTTTCTTAATTCTTCAGCTAAGAATATAAATATGAATGGTTTATGAACCTTTCTCTTAAAAAAAAAAAGAAGGAAAAACTCTGTGTGTGTGTGTGTGTGTGTGTGTGTGTGTGTGTGTGTGTGTGTGCATGTGTGTTGTGTGTGTGTGTGTGTGTGTGTGTGTGTTGCTGGTAGTGGGGCTTGAACTCAGGCCTCATGTTCTCATTTGGCTTTTTCAGTCAAGGTTGGCTTTCTACCACTGAAGCCACACCTGAATGTCCAGCCTTTTGGTAATTAATTGGAGATAAGAAGTCTCGGGGCTGGGAAGGTGGCTCAGTGGTAGAGCGCTTGCCTTGCATGTCAGAGGGCCTGGGTTCGATTCCTCAGCACCACATAAGCAAAAAGAAAAAAAGCCGGAAGTGGTACTGTGGCTCAAGTGGTAGAGTGCTAGCCTTGAGCTGAAGAGCTGAGGAACAGCGCCCAGGCCCAGAGTTCAGGCCCCACGACTGGACTTCCCCCCCCCCCCCCCCCCAAAAAAAAAGAAGTCTCATGGAATTTTCTGCCTGGGCTGACTTAGAATTGCAATCCTCAAATCTCGACCTCCTGAGTAGTAAGGATTACATGTTGAGCCACCAGTGCCCAGCTGGAAACAGCTTTTAAAATGCTGCATGCAAAACATATTTGGTCTTTTTTTTCCTGAAAAACAAAATCCACACTTAATCCACATAAAGCCCTGCACGATCTGACCTTGGCTACAAATTCAGTTTCTCTCACACTAGTTGTTAAGATGAAATACAGCTAAAATACTGCATAGCTTATCCCTGAAAATACTTATTGTTTATCTAAACTTCAAATCTTCTGGATGAAGTTTCTTTAGCTCAATCTGTCAATTCTACCCTCACTCACTGTGTGCTAGGCAACCTCTTTCTTTCTCTGTTTTCATACTTGTTCTCTTTATCTGCCTCATTCCTCCAGCATTGTGTTCACTGCAGCAATGCAGCTTCTCAGATACCTTCAGATATCTTACCAATAAGATTCTGATTCCTGAACCTTAACCTAAATCAGCAGTTTTTCTTTCCTTCCTTCACACCACGAGTCACAATTGTAATTATCCCCTCCCTTTACTCAGATATGATTAGCACCTGTATTAGTTTCCTCTTGCTGTTATAACAAATGTAGTGGTTTAACACAGACCTATTTTTGCAGTATTAGTGATCAGAAATCTAATATTGGTGGGGTTTTTTAAAATTTTTTGTGAACATTCTGTACAGAGGGGTTACAATTACATGGGCAAGATAATGAGTACATTTCTTATCAAGCATTGCAGCCTCCTCCTTTGTTTGCCCTTTGCATTCTTCTAGAGATAAGAGAAGGAATGTTTCCTTGCTTTGTCCAGCTTCTAGAAGCTGATTACATTCCTTGGCTCATGACTCCACATCACACCTGTGCTCATCCTCACATATCTTTTTTTTTAAATCTCTGACTCACCTTCTTCCCTCTTATAAGAAAGCTTATAGTTAGATTGAGCCCAACAGATCATCCAGAATGATCTCTCCATTCAAGATCACATATTATTTAATCACATAGCCCTGTCTCTCTGCCATGAAAAGTTCATGTTCACAGATTTGGGGGATTACAACAGAAGCATAAATGAAGGATGATTACTCTGCCTGCTACAACATCTCTGTAGAAATGGACCATGTTTTGTTTTCCAGTCCTATAACAGGCCTTTAATAGATGTTGGTGAAATGAATATATCTTTTTTTTTGTTTGTTTCTTCACTTAAAAGCAAATAGCAAACTCTCTGCATGGTTTAACGAATAGGAAGGAAGCACAGGAATGCCTCACAGATACAGATGATGTGGCACTTTCTAGACCAGTCGTTCAGCTCCATGACTCTGGCTTGGGAACACATTTTTATGTGGGAGTATGTGAACTGTCTCTGTGCACCTCCAGTTCTGGAGTTCTGAGATTCCAGGCCAAGAGGCATGGAGGGAACCAACAGTGAGTGAGAGATGTGGGATTGGAAGTCCATGCTGGGTACAGGGGTAGAGCGGTGGGCAAGACCGCACAGACTGATCATCATGATTCCATAGCAACAATGGCAAGAGAGGAGGCAAGCATGGGGGGGGGGATGGGCTTCTTCAACTTGAGAGAGGAACATGCAAGGCTGACCTCTTTGGATGGTATTCACATCCTAAGGATCCTGAGCACCTCCAGGAAGAAAGTTCCAGGAGGAAAGAATACATAGCAGGAAAAGGGTGTCCGTCTCTGTCAGACATGAATCTTAGGATGCTGACACTGATCATGGGTAAAGTCAAATATATAAGATACACATGAGAAAGACTAGAATGTTTCAGAAGCTTTGTGCATGCTTGATTACAAATTCCACTGGCTAATAATTTAATAACTGTTAGTAATCCAAAGGCAAGAAGTAATGATAAGAAACCCCGTGAACAGACACACTGGCATTCTAGGCTCTCCCTGGCTTCTCCATTTCCCCAAGAGTATTTAAGTCAGACACTGCTTGTGGTAACTAAAATCCAACCATGATGTGTCCTCATTCTGTCTCAGTGGGAAATAAAAAAAATCAGTAGTTTTTGAGGCACATGTCTTCTATCATTTAGATTAGTTATTATCAGCAGGGGTGACCTTGCCTTTCTGGAGATATTTAGCTGAATTTGGAGATATGTTTTATTTTTTGGCATGTGTGTATGCCAGTAGCTGGGCTTGAACTCGGGGCCTGGGTGCTGTCTCTTAGCTATTTCACTCAAGGATGTGCTCTACCACTGAGCCACAGCTCCATGCTCCATGTCCAGCTTTTTGGTGATTAATTAGAGATAACAATTGCATGGATTTTCCTACCTAGGCTGGTCTTGAACTGTGATCCTAAGTTCTCAGCCTCCTGAGTAGCTAGGATGATAGATGTGAGCATATAGTGCCCAATTTGGAGGTGATTTTTGGTTGTCACACTGTGGGAGAATAGAACTAGACAAGTAGTAGGTAAAACCAGGATAAAAAAAAACCACACACAGGAGTAACCTGCACAAAATGTCACAGGATAGAGTCAGAGAAATTCTGATCTGTACTAAAATGTACTTGAATCTCTTCCCTGCTCTGATTCTAATGATGGCTATAAGAAGAAGAAATAAAAGTCCCTGTAATAATGAACCAGCTAACAGTTTATCCTGTGAGGTATATTAATCCAGTTTAAGTGCTGGTTTTCCTTTGTCTTTAGTACTGGCACCATATCATGGAAGATTCTCCAGTACTCTTTTGTTCTAGGTATTGTTCCTTCCCTTGAGTAATTTCCCTTTAGGTTGTAGGCAGCTCTGTCAGAGTTTAAGAGGCTTTACCTTCGATGTATTAAAAAAAACTTAAGTACGTATTCCTTTGGAAGTTCAATTTCACCAAAGTCACCAGGCCACTTATAAGGATTACTTTAAAAGGCCATTTATGGTTACTATTAAATAAATTATATGTTCAGTGTACCTACCAGAGCATCAGAGAAGAAATAAATGTAGAATCCTTGCCTTTAAGTACTTGCAATATCTTTCTAGACCCAATAAAATGAGGCATGAGAGATTGATTACCTCAGTGTAATAAGAAAAGTCAGGTCTCAGCAAGGGAAAAAATTCACCAGAGAGACCATTTCAGAGGAAGATCCAGGCAAAGCCAGAGCTATCTAAGGGTCTGCATAGCATGGCAGAAGAGCATTGCTCTCTTGGCACCTGAAATTCACATGGTAGAATCATCCAGCAGGAGAGAGTTGTCTGCCTAGTGCCTAACATCGTAAGATTTGTTCAGCTCTGGGCCTTTGATCACCACAAATTCAACCCTTAAAAACAGTACTGTGGTAAGGGGGACACAGATATGGAGAGACAAAGAGTGAACAAATGCAGCTGTGGTATTCAGTAGACACTATGTTGAAAATGAACTTTACAACTTGTGTGGGATTGGGGTCAGGAGGGAAAAAGTGGGAGAGAGTGAAGGAAGGGGTGACATTGTCCAAAAAGAAATGTACTCGTTACCTGACTTATGAAATGGTAACTGTAAGGTCTGCCCTGGGCCATGCAGGCTCTGGCCTCTTCATCTCCTTAAGGTCTCTACCCAGTACCTGTGTTACCTAGGTAACTGGCACATCTGGAGGCACTTACCTCCTCCTTCTCCTAGGTCACATCTTGGGCTGCCCCATCAGACCTCCCATCTGACCAGGGGAAGGTCCCAGGTCCTGAGATCACATCCACGTCCAGTGTGGCCACACATTTCTCCCTCCTGGCCACACCATCTCCCCGGGCCCATTTAAGTCTTGGCCCAGGGGTGGGGGTGGGAGTCATCACTTTGGCCATGTGCTCTCCACCATGCACTGTGGGAAACAGTCCTCTTCCTCCCTGAATACTGCATGGTGTTCTCTTTATCAGCCACCTAATTAATCCTAGCTATTTAATTTACCTAACAGTAACCTCTCTGAACATCACCTTAATAATAACTGTAAAATTTTTTAAGGTACTAGGAACATAAAATTGTTTATCATCTTAAGAAATGGCTAAAGTATGAAATCCAGGTAATGCAAACAGGAGGTGTTTTTTGTGGTGTTTTGCTGATTTTGTTTTCTTTTCTTTTTGTTCCATTTGTTCATTTATCTGTCTTTGGGAATATGAGGGGAGGCACAGAAATGGAGGGACAAAGAGAGGACAAATATAGCAGTGGCACTCACTGGATACTATGTTGACAATGAATTATACAACTTGTGGGTGGGGATGGGAGGGAAAAAACTGGGAGAGAGCGAGGGAAAGGTGACTTGTGTAACTTTGACTTCTCTGTACATTATCTTTATAATAACAATAAAAAGTTTTTAAATGCTTAACATCATGTAAACATTGGTCTGAAGTAAACAGATGGCAGGGAGCAAGCGATGTCTGCTACCATTGTACAAAAGACAGGCCCTGCAGAGATGGCCACCTTACCAGGGCTGAAGCCACTCTTGGTCAGTGTATGCATTTTCTAGGATTACTATGACAAATCACTTCACAGTAAGTGGCTTAAACAATAGAAAGTAAACTCTGAAGACTGTAAGTTCAAGACCAAGGTGTTGCTAGAATTGGTTCCTTCTGAGGGCTGTGAAGAAGAACCCATATGTCCCTAGATTCTGGTGGTTTGTTGGCAATCTTTGATGGTTTTATAGAAGCTTCTTTGATGTTCATAGAAGCATGGCCCCATTCTCTGCCTCCATCTTTATATAGCATTCTACTTGTGTGTCTGTGTCCAGGTTTCATTTTCATAAAGTTACAAATCTGATTGGACTAAATACTCACTCTATATATACCCATCTTAGCAAATTACACCTGCCACATTCCTGTCTCCAAACATAGTCATAGTCTGAGTTACTGAGAGAGAGTTAGAGCCTCAACATATGATTATTTCAGAAACATAAATCAAACAATACCAGGAAGTTGAAGAAGAAGAGATGGAATCTGAGCTTTTGAGCAATGATGTCTCAATGCCCCTATACTGGAGATCACTGTATAGTGTGCCATACCATTTGACGGTGTTCTGTGATGGCCTCTGTTGTTATAGCAACTGCAGATGAAGGTCTCCAAATTATCATTGAGTTGCTTTCTCCATTGTCTAGAACCATCCTGTCAGTTCAAAATCCCAGTCCCAGTATGTGAGGACCAGCCCTAAGATGCTATACAACTAAAAAGAAGAAGCCAGCAGATCCAGGATAGTACAAGTTACAGTTTGTTGGGAACTAACTGACGGAAGTGTGGTCCTCAGGGTGGGGGTGCAGCAAGACTAGCAGATCCTCATGATTTGGTACAGAAGGAAGGGGCTTATAAAGTAATCAGGCCCAAAGTGGTTTCATCCAAACCAGACTAGACCTGCTTTTTCTCAAGCTAATATCAAAGAGTCAGGCTCATTTCTGCAGGGATCTGCTTGTAAAACTCCTCTAATGTTTTGTTTATAGTGGGGAAAACAGATCTGAGTTCTTTAAGGTGATTGTAATAGTTTGACTCAAGGTGGTTACAGTCATATCAAATGGAACCTCTACCTACAGCCGCAGACATCAGGTTGTTTATAATATTCAGGTGGCCTAAAGTATCAAGCGAAGGCTTCAATGTCCTCAGAGCTGTACAGTCAATCCCATCACTTCCAGAAGTAGTGTGCGAAACACAGTGCCGGGGAAGGTGCATTTAGCACTATGGTAAAATGTGAGATATGTGTTTCTCTCTAGAAGACACCATTCACTAATGGTACCATATAAAGCATGTACCAGGCCGGATCAGGTACCTCTATTTGGTGCTTATTATCCCCTCCACCTCCAGTCCTGTAGTGCTACTTCTTCATCCAAAGCAATGCTCCTTCCAGTACCTGCTGGTTCTTAGCTCCTGTGGTTGTCATCTGGGGACTCACACTCCATCCTTGCGGCATCATGATGACCCATCACCCAAAATATCAGCCCTCCCATATCATCTGTTTAGAGATCAAAAGTGCCAGTGCTGACGAGTGATTGCTTTCCTAGATTTGTACGATTATCTCTTTTGTGTCTTTTCCTCTGCATATCTATATCCCAGTATAAGTGATGCTGCAATCTCATAACCCATAGAGAATATCCCTGAGGAACTGAGCAAAAGACATTCTCCCTGTTTCTGTCAAGATTCTTTCGCTAAAGCACAAATGGTTCTGATCCAGACTTTCCAGGAGCTTCTTCTTGCTTTATCCCTTGCATATCTATCACAGACTGGCCAGACTTGCAAACTTTTCTTCTTTTTCACCTTCTTTCCTTTTTCCATTATAGACTCATGGGACAACTGCTTTCATTTTACAACTTTCCATTTCTGTGCTTCAGTTAATGTTAATGTTCTTTTTCACTTTGTTCCCTCTTACCTGCATGATATGAGCCAAATCTTATCCATTTTCCCCAATGAGAACTTATCCCACTTCCCTAGTCTATGTTTTTGTAACAGTCTTTAGTGTAACTGACTTGGTAAAAAGAGTGCTAATATTTGGCTGTAGTTACCTGGATGTGTATTGGATTGTGTGGTGTAAGTGACATTCGTGTCTATTTCCTTTGAGCACTGAACACATGGCAGATCAAAGTTGAGTGCAGAGAGGAGAAAGCTTTCATTGGATTTTAAGGGGAAAGTTTAAATACCAGCTGGATCTTTTGACTCAAATGGCTTTTTTAAGCCATTAAAAAATGGTTTCAGATTGTAAGTACAATGCGTCTTGGCTGATGTCACTCCTTTCATTGTTCTCTCCCATCTCTCCCAACTCAACCCATCCCTTCAATTCATCTAGTTCCACTTTCACATATATACATCAAGTGGCTTTTGTTTCCTTGATTTCCCCTCTGCCCAAGATTCTGAAGCTTTCAAGTGTGTCTCAATTATTGGTATTAGTCACAGAATTATTTTGCAAATAACTAAGAATGCTCACAAAACATGTCAACATTGTGCCTGACACATGATAAATGTCAGTAAGTAGCTGTGATGATTAGGTTTATGGACACTCAGGAAAATTGCCTTTTCTCCTTAGTGACTCCATTTTTCTTCTTGAAAATAAAGATCGTAATTATCATGTAGTGTCATCTGATAAGAGTACTGGGGAATGGAAGATCCATTAAATGCACCAAGTCTCAGATGAAGGCATTACTATGAATTGAAAGAGTAGGCTTTTTCCCCCAAGAAAAGCAGTTAGCTATAATTTATTAGGAAATATTTGTTTATGAAATATTTGTTTAATATGAAAATATTCGTTCCCTCGGTACTTTGTTAATAAAACTGGTGGCAAACATGTAAGTTTTCAAATGCTCTAATTTATTATTTTAAGTGCTTCTTTATCAAGTGGAAACATCTGTGTTGAAACAAGTTTGGTTCAGTATCTGTCACAGTGACAATGTATTCATCAGGTCTACAATAAATTTCTTTCTGTGTTTGCATATATTTGGGGTGCTCAACAACTAATTTAGACAGAAAAGAAGCTCCTATAGTAGACATGAGGTCGCAGGCAGAGAAAAAGGCTTCAAGGGACTTCCTGGTACTTTTCTCTATATTTACACATTACAGATTCTCAACTCAAAATGCCAATCCAAAGGTAAGCTTCAGTTTAAAACAATACATGGCTCTGTTTGCCAGGATTCTTTGGAGAAAGCGAAGCATCTTGAAACCTGAGTCACCTGACCACCCAAGAGCAAAAAAAGACAGGCCAAAAGGTCCAAGAATGGCATCTAGCACATAATTTTCTCTCTCTATGTGTATATATACATATATATAATTTATACTCAATGAATATTTTGAATATTTTAAGAGACAGATTTAGAAGTAGAGCCTTCAAGCGAGAACAAGTTAGCAAGATCCAGAGAGAAAAAAGGATAGAGTCCCACATTCATCCTTGGGAAAGGAAGAAGATAGGGAAGGCTGGGCTCCTTGTGACTGTCATGTAGAGAAGACAGTAGACTATGGAGAAGAATCTTAACTCAGAAGGGTTCAGAAAGATTCCCTTGGCTTTTTATTTTCCCCGAGGTGGGACTGTTTGTTTCTCTGCTATAATTAGCAAGAAAACATAAAAGAAGGAAAGACCTTGTACTGTGTCTGGCTTCCAAACACAAGGGGATAGCATCTTTAGTTGATCGTAAGTAAAACGGAATCCAAGGAACCAAGGGGATGATTGTAGTAATTAAAGAAAGGGAAATACGCCGAGTCCCTGAATTCTGCCCAAGAATAAAAGGTACACAGGCAGAGAGCCCTGCAGGGAAAAGTGTCCCTGAGTTCACAGAGTTTGTGATTTTCTACAACGGCCACAGGAAGACCTCATAGAGAACAACTGGTATTAAATATCCACAGTGGATGATGCTTAAGCAGTGTTTCCTATGCAACAAGTACTGTTTGTACTACTAACAAGCACTTTATGTGTACTATCAACATTCCCATTTTATAGATGAGGAAACTGAAGCACAGAGGGGCTGCTAAATATCTTGTTCAAGGTCTAATAGCTGGTGATACTCAGTACTCCATCCCAAGTTATGTTTGTCCCAGAGGCTGAACATTTAACCATAGGAATAATTCTTACTCTATAAATTAAGAATATATACCTGAGGGTTAGAACTGAGCTTTAAGCATCATTATTTACATAAATTCAAGAAAATTTTAAAGTTAACAAATTATAATAGATGTGTTATCTTGATAAATGTGCCCTCTCAAAAATAAGATGAAAGTATTTTGGCAATATAATATTAAAAATTATTTTAAGTAGTTGTACCAAAGGATTTCAATTCCACAAGTCAGATTATGAGTATAATACATCTTGATCAATGTTACCCTTACATCATTCTCCCATAATCTTTTTTTTTTAAGCATTTACATGAAGGAGCAAATCTAACAAAAAAAAGTTATTCTAAGAAGCCCTCTGGAGAAACAGGAAATAATGAGCCAGTTATGAGCACACCTTGGTAAATTAGACTTTCCAATTCTATTCCAAATCACCAAGAGACAGAGCTACAAGAAGTGTGAGGAGTTCTGAGTTTCTGCTAGCATTCAAATGTTCAGAAAATATATGCTGGTTTGGCTTGTAGATCTATTTATGAGAAGTTACCAAATACTTTTGAGCATCCTAGAAAAGTGAAACTCAACTAGAAATGGCAGAAATGGCAGGGGCAACGTGATTTGCAAAGCTTTTCTTTCTTTCCTTCTTTCTTTCTTTCTTTCTTTCTTTCTTTCTTTCTTTCTTTCTTTCTTTCTTTCTTAATTTCTTTCTTTCTTTCTTTCTTTCTTTCTTTCTTTCTTTCTTTCTTTCTCTTTTTTTTAATATGCCTGTCCTGGGGCCCTGGGCACTGTCCCTGAGCTTTTATGCTCAAGGCTAGCACTCTACCACTTGAGCCACAGTTCCACTTCCAGCATTATTGGTAGTAAATTGGATAAGAGTCTCACAAACTTTACTGCCAAGCCTGGCTTTGAACCATGATCCTCAGATCTCAGCCTCCTGAGTAGCTAGGATTATAGGCATGAGCCACCAGCGTGCAGCTTTGCAAAGCTTTTTTTTTTCTATTGAACATTTGCAAACCACTGTCTTTAGGAATCATATGCTTGCATGTAGAATTGATCCATATGGTTGCAACAGCACAAAAATAAAGCAACAAAAAGTGGAGATTAGAAAGCATTATAATTAGCACAAAAGCTTTGGCTCCGGACTGATTCATGCTGATTCTACCTTACAATTCTGCCATCTGCATCACTCCTGTTTTCAAGCAATTTATTTATGGCTACAGGTCTACAGTGATAACCAGCCTCCAATATGCCCCTCCCTCAGTGAGCTCTGTCTCCCAAAATTCACACCTTTGTGTGATCCCCTCCTCCATCTGTATGATCAATGGAACAGGGAAGAAATGAGAGCATGGAGATTAGGTTATAAAAGACTTTGTGTTTGCTGTTTTTGCCCTTTAGCAGCACGCATGATCTAAATGAAGCCAGCTACCATATTGTATGCACCCAGGGGGAAGGCCATGTGGCAAAACACCAAAGCCTCCTGCCAATGTGAGTAAGTTTGAAAGCTGGTCCTCCAGCTCCATCGAGCCTTCAACATACTGCCTGAAACCTCGTGATTGATCTGGAGCCAGAACCAGCCAACGAAGCAACTCCCAGAGGAGTGAGAGACTCCTGTCTATCAGAAAATATGTAAAGTCATAAGTATGTGTAATCACAAGCTCTATAATTTAGAATTTTCTCTCTTTCTTTCTTCTTTTTCTGTCTTTCTTTCCTTCCTTTTTTTTTTTTTTTTTGTGGGGCTTAAACTCAAAGCCTGGGCTCTGTCCCTGAGCTCTTTTGCTTCAGGCTAGTGCTCTACCACTTCTTGTTTTCTGGTGGTTAATTGGAGATAACAGCATCAGGGACTTTCTTACTGGACTGGCTTCTAACTCTGATCCTGGGATCTCAGCCTCCTGAGTAACTAGGATTACAGGTATGAGCCACCAGCACCTGGCTTTTGGAATGCAGAACTAGTAATTAGTATATTCACTTGGTTGATACTTGCAAGTTTGGAATGTTCAGTTTCTTTTGTATTATAGACTCATACACAGAGTTCACTCTAAATTAGTTGGCCTAACCCTATCTCCTTGACCTTCAGGTACCTCCAAACCTTAGGAGGTTTCTGTGATGTTCTGTTAATCACTGATATCAGAGATTAAGAGCTAGGTAGAGGAGCCCTCTATCCTTGGGGGCCTTATTACTTAACTGCCTATGCGGCTTCAGTCCCATGCATGCCTTGTGCCCAAAGGACCACATCCTCAATCTCTAGAGTTTCCAGAACCTGTTTTATTAGGTCATTTTTCAACTTAGGAAAATCAGACCATATGGCCCAATGTTACTTTTTTTGTTCCTCTTCCACCTTTTTGGGACTTTTTAATGTGATCTTATTAACAAAATGATCTTAGACCAGTAAATAACTAGCAATAATAAGTCTGTAAGAACCAATCCCAAACCTGCTAGAAAAAGAGATGAGTCTCCTCAAAGACTTGTATCAGACTATCAGGCCAGTGTCAAATGTGAAATATGAGAGCTTCAAAGGTGAACATGTCCTAAAGTCTAACACAGCGATGCTTTTTTTTTTTTTTTGGTCTATCATGAGGCTTGAATTCTGGGCCTGAGCATTGTCCCTGAGCTCTTCAGCTCAAGGCGAGCACTCTACCACTTGAACCACAGCACCACTTCTGGTTTTCTGGAGGTTTATTGGAGATAAGAGTCTCACAGATTTTCCTGCCCAGGCTGACTTTGAACTGTGATCCTCAGATCTAAGCCTCCTGAGTAGCTAGGATTACAGGTGTAAACCACCAGCGCCCAGCTAACACTGTGATTCTTGAACTCGAGCAATATCAGAAGTCCCTGAAAGGTTTGCAATAAGATTTGGTTAGCTCTGTCCTCCAAGCTTATGTAGGATGGATGCTGATAACCTACACTGTAACAAGTTCTCAGTAAAAATGATCACACACTAAAAGCCCCTCTCCCAGATTTAGATTTTGGGCCACAAACTCAAAGGCATTTGTCAGCCAGTAACAGAGAGCAGGTGTACCATTAAGATATGAGACTTATTGTGACCTACTAAGTGTGTATGTGACTTAAAATGCATTCAAAACAAAAGCAATTTTTATTTTATTGTAAAGATGCTGTACAGAGGATTGCAGTTACATGAGTTAAGGTAATGAGTACATTTTTCATCAAACATTGTTACCTTTTATTTTCCTCCCACTACCCCTCCATCCCAGCTCCCCCACCCCCAGAAGTTGTAAAGTTCATTTCCAACATAATGTATTGTGAGTCTTTGCCTTGGGTACCTTTGGTTTGTTTCACCATTTTTTTATTCCCCTTCCCTTCCCCAAATCAGATAAATGTATACACAAGACACGGGGTACCAGAATCAAAGACAGTGATTGCCAGGGATAAACCAAAGGGAAAAAGAAAACTGAAATAAAATAAGAAGAAAGAACTTGATACAGTACATTGACAACAACAAGGTCAACAACCAAAAAAACTTGTTTCCATGTCTTGGAGTTCATTCAATTAGCATCATCTTATATGGGCACATGTATATAGCTATTAAGTTATTCTGCTCATCTACTAGGACTATCCTAGACATATACTAATTATTACAAATGAGGGAAACCATGGAGCCTATGTTTCTTTGGGTCTGGCTTACTTCACTTAATATGGTTTTTTCCCATCTTTCCAATTCCTTATGAATGGGGCGATGTCATTCTTTCTGATTGAGGCATTTCATTGTGTAAATATACCACATTTTCTTGATCCATTCATCTATTGAGGAGCATCTGAGTTGGTTCCATATCTTAGCTATGGTAAGTAATGCTGCAATGAACATAGTTGTGCTGGTAGCTTTAGTGTGGACTTGCTTGTGATCATTTGGATAAATGCTCAGGAGTGGGATAAAGCAATATTTTTAGGATAGCAGGAAGAGAGATCTCTGGTACTCTGGTCCAGACTTTTGCTACCACTATTCATTTTAGCAGCTCCAAGTACACTCTTGAAATACCGCCACATCATATCAGAATTCTGTACATTGAATTCAGTCTTTGTTTCTCCCTGATTCCTTTCTCACAGAAGTTATAGAAAATTAATTATTATGACATTTTTACTCTCTAGGGACTATTGGAAACCAGCTGGCATTACCGCTTAGAAAAATGTGAGTCAAGCACCTTCTAGAAGTTTTCCAAATGGGTTAGATGGTTTCCTATGGAGCTTCCAAGCTCATTCTTCATCCTTTCCCACCTGCTGCTCTTCAGAGCTGATCTCTAGGGACTGAGAGAACTAGGATCCATTGTCTTCAAGTTTCAGGTTGGGATTTGCCAATGGGAATCACTGACAAAACTAGAGGTGGGAGGAGAGAGAGGCCAGTCTCTGATTAGCAGGGGCTATGCTTGTTCCTTAAGGCCGCAATTCACACATGATTGACTCCTCCCAAAGTTACTGTTGTGTTTACCTGAAAGCTATTCCTTTTGCTAGCTTCTTCATGTCTAACAGTAGAAACAGTTTTCTGCTTCACACTTCCTTCTTGTTATCTTCCCTTAGCCTAGACAACTCTTTGCAACTGGTGGTTTTATTATTCTCCATTTAATCACCCTTTGAAATGTGTCATGCATTCCCTACCCTGATCCTTCCTGATCCACCATTTCACTGTCCAATATGTAGACTATACTTCATTAGAGTCAAAGTTACATAAGTCAACTTAGTAGCTGTGAAATGCATGGCACAACAGTGGGCATTTGTCCTTTGGTAAAACTAAAGCTAAACATTGTCTTAAATACAGAATCTTTTTTTTTTTTTTTTTACCAAATGTAAATCAGCATTGAAAATCTAGAGCCTAAATTCTGGTTGTTCAGAGGAAAACCAAGTAAGTACAATATTGATTTTTATCTTGAAGGACACTACTGCAAAGTTCAAAATTGTTCGTCTTTCTTTCTTTTTTTCTTTTTTTTTTTTTTTTGTCAGTCATGGGACTTGAACTCTGAGCCTGGGCACTGTCCTTGAGCTCTTCAGCTCAAGGTAAGCACTCTACCACATAAGCACCACTTCCAGTTTTCTGGTAGTTAACTGGAGACCTGGGCTGGCTGTGAGCTGTGATCCTCAAATCTCAGCTTCCTGAGTAGCGTGAGCCACTGGCACCCAGCAATTCTTTGTCTTTCTTATAGAGGGATCCTCAGCTCAGCAGTGGGAGCCCTTCAATAAAACAGAGAGCTGGGTGAAGTTGTACACATGCAAAACTTCTCTATAACTACTCAGGGTTTTCAAGTTCATCAGTGACACATCTTGGACAAGTGTCAACTTTCTGTTTCAACAGGGTTCTGGCAATGGACGGGCCACAGGCAAGTCCACACAGAACCGAGTGATCTCCACAAAGTTAAGTCTGCTGGAAAGCTCATGGTTGCAGGGCCCTTACTAAGGAATATAGATCAGTATCATTTCTTAATTCATGACAAGAAAATAAAAGCTATCTTGAGCCATGAAACAAAGTTATTATCCAAACTATAAATGGGCAATTTACAGGCATTGCAGAAGCCATGTACCTGGTTTTTAGTTTTGTTTTTTTTTTTAAATTGGTTCCTATCATTCAACATTTGGAAGATTTTGTATGAAAATGTGGGTGTGCATTTTCATTGAATAAATTTCTTATAGCAGTATCATCCTGTACATAGGACAGATGAATCCATCAATCCTGGTAGGAATTTGCATGGCTATAAGCTAAGAGAATGTGGATGATCCAGCATTGGTCCATGACTTTGAGACCTACTCACAATAGCCATAGTTAATGGCCATGGAGCTACTAGAGAAAACTGCACCAAGAATGCACATTTAGGTCAATCTGAGGTTCAGTGCACATCTTGCTCTGACCTCAACATTCCTAAGAAATGATGCTATCTCCTTTACCATGAGAGACCACCACTTAACAAGGAGCATGGAGACAGAATGCTAGGCAGCCCAGTTCTGAATAATAGCTTACATGATGCAAAATGAAAACTATGCTTCTCTCCATGAGTGGCCAGTCAGGGTAGTACTTGGTGGGAAGTAGTTTCATGAAAACAAGGATCTCTAACTCCAAAGCCTGTCTTACTTACCTGAAGGTACTAGGCCACAGTGATGGATGAGAGCAGCCTAACCAAGCAATGAGAGTAAGGAGTCAGTGAAACCCTGGCCTGGGTTTCTCAAGAGGGGCATGCAGGGTCCGTGCATTCTCTGTTTCTAAGTTGGGAAGAATGGGAGCCAAAACATTCTGATGACTTTCATCCCCCTTTCTCTTTTATTACCCTTCACATCACTACCACCACTCCCACCTTAAAGACTTATAGAGGCTTATAGAAAAAAAGATACTTGCTTGAACAGAAAATATTTTATCTTGTAAGTCAAGCCTTCCAGATAGTCTACCCACACTAGTCTCCACATCTGAGCAGCCTACAACATGATTTTAAATCGAATGACGATATAATGAGCAAAGTCATGTGAGGTATATGTGTACCACTTTATTTCAATATCCTTAGTTAATCCTCTCAATCATTCTATGAGGTAAGCAACATTTTTACCTCAATTGTCATCTTGAGGAAGCTGAGGTTCTGAGATGTTAAATAGCTTTTTCAGAGGCTCCTACAGTGAGTAGTAGAGCCAGGATTTATGGGATTTTAAATTTTTTAAATTATTCTTACGTACCTGTACTAAGTGGTTTCAATTCAACGCGTCAGATTAAGAGTACATCGGATCTGAGCCACGGAACACCCTTCATTGGTCTCCCCCTTTTCTCTCCCACCACCCTATCCCCTTGATACTTGCTCAGGGCCAGGATTTAAAATGGATGTGTCTAATCCCTGAACTAGACAGACTGAATATACAAAACTGATTTGTTCAAAGGTTTCCATAGAAAATTCCTTTATTGTATGTCCAGCAGATACTGAGCATAAAAGGGTTTGATTTCTTCAACATTATAGTCTCTACATGAGTATGTGTGAATCAAAAGACTCAGATTTTAAATTTAATCAATCAAATTCTATCTGGTTTATTATTATTTGAATTAAGTAAAGTATCTTACAGGTTTTTTTCTTTTTAGGGGGAGGGGGGTCCAGTCGTGAGCCTGAACTCTGGGCCTGGGCGCTGTCCCTCAACTCTTCAGCTCAGGGCTAGTGCTCTACCACTTGCGCCACAGTGCCACTTCCGGCTTTTTTTTCTGCTTATGTGGTGCTGAGGAATGGAACCCAGGGCCTCATGCATGCAAGGCAAGCGCTCTACCACTGAGCCACCTTCGCAGCCCCTCTTACAGGTTTTTTTTCTGAGTATAACTATTAATCAATATCATTAGGCTTTCAGAATCTAAGTGTGGTCTTCATCTTCTGCCAAAAGCCAGGACCTTCTGTAAGCCAAAACCTTCCATTTCATAACCACAGGAAATGAATCTACCCAAGAAACTGAATGTACTGGGTGGTGAACCTTCCCAGCTGAGGTAAGACCATGCTTTGTTTACACTTTGGAAACTTACAGTTGCAACTTTGTGAAACTCTGAACAAAGGATCCAGTACAGCTCTACTCAAAAAAACAAGAGCCTAGTGCCACTGGCTCATGCCTGTAATCTTAGCTATTCAGGGAGCTGAAATTGGAAGATTCTGGCTTGAAAACAGACCAAGCAGCAAAAATCCCTGAAGTGGACGTGTGGCTCAAATGACAGAGCCGTAGCCTGGAGTGAAAAAGCTTAGGGAAAATGCTTGGCCCTTCATTCCGACCCCAGCATTGGCATACACAAAAACAATTCATGTGACTATAAGCCAATGTAGTAATTTGTGGTAGCAAACGCTCCATTTTGCTGATTTAAAACAAGTATCTGTGGAAAATGGGTAAACATCTAACATCTTTTCCCCCTTAACTTCTTTTTTTTTTCCCCAACTGATAATTATTCAAGAGGAGTAGTTACACAGAGAAGCTAGAAGCAGTCGGAAAGTCTATGAAAGTAATTTTGTTCTAGAAAGTTCTAGAAAGCCCAAATGCATGGAGTCATCCGGTGCAAGAACTCAAGTGTTATGCATAGGTAGGAAGATCCCAGTCTGAGGGTAGCCCAGGCGAAAGTGGGGTACTATCTGAAAAATAATTAAATCCCTGACTTGTGCTCATTCCTACTGAATATTTTCTAGCTCCAGGAAGACTGTGAAGTTAGAGGAGCAATGTGGGGCATGGACAGTGCCGGCAGCCCACCCGTTCCTTTCGTGTCTCCCTTCTAGCAACTCTGATTTTCAAAGGCTTGTCCCTGAGCCCAGGCACCCTCCCTCCCACAGCCCGAGCTAGCAATGGCATGGAATACAAATACCCAATCTCCTTTCCTTAATGTCCTTAGCACCCCAGAGCTTTTCTTGGAATCAGGATGAGTTTGAGCCACTACTTGAAACCACATCTGGTCTTGCTGCCTGCCTCTGGAAGTCCTGTTTCCTTTGCTCCTAGGACTATCTCCTTCACAAGTCATTCACCCTCAAATCCGTAACTGAAAACATTTCCCTGGCTTCAGACATGTGGTGTTGGGCTGCATTTCAGAGCTCAGGGATCTGCTTTGCCCACAGAATGTCTATCTAGAATGTTCTCTGACATGAGCTGAGTCAGCACCATGATCACCTCCTGAGGCCACAACGCCTCTTCCTAAGCTCTCAGCCACCTGTCTGTCCATCACTTCTGCAACCACCTTGAGGAGGATGCGGGGCTCAGCCTTCCAGAAGGTTCCTTCTGTCTCTAAGAATGATTCTCCAGGATTTTCCTTGTCTCACTGGATTCTGAGGAAGAGAAGGTGCCTTTTGTCCTCTTTCCTGAGTCTCTCAGAGGGGAAGTAGATTTCTGGGCATATCCAGTGGCACCTTAATTAACCACCTAGAAAAGTTCCAGTTACAGCTATGAGTGGCTTATGGGGTAATTAGCATTTTTTGTTTCAGCTTTTGGTCAAACTGTAAATCAGAAACCTATAAAACATCCCATGTTATAGTAAATGTGACATGCATATTCTTCTAGAAATGTGATAAAAGTACAGTCTGGTATGGTCTTTGAGAAAAGGTTAGGCCTTCAATTTACCTGACACTCAGATATTAGATCTCTAAAATCAATCTGGTGACAGGAGAGGGATTTCAAAAAGACATCAGAGACTTTCCTTTGGCTTAAATGAATGAACATAGTTAGTCCTTGGCTTTGAGTATCATTGGCAATGCTGGGTGATCTTCCTCAAGTAGCATAATTATCTTTTTCAGTACTATAGCTCCTTTTATTTATTTTTTCCTTATTTTATTTGGGATGAAAATTTCCAGGATAACCAGATACTTATTTATAATCCTAAAGTATATTGATTATACCATACTCTCTTTAATTATTCAAGATCATCATTAGAGGATCTCAGATGGCCCTTTTCATTTCTGTATTCTACATATTACAAGTTGGGTTTTTTGTGTTTTTTTTTTCCTGGGATTTGAATTTAGAGTCTCAAACTCCTGCTTATTATTATTATTATTTTGCTCAAGGCTGATGGTCTACCACTTGAGCCACACCTTCACTTCCAGTTTTGTGCTGGTGCATTGAAGATAAGAGTCTCTCAGATTTGTTTGCCCAGGCTGGCTTCAAACCATGATCTTCAAATCTCAGCCTCCTGAGTAGCTAGCATTTCAGTATAAGCATAATCCACTAATCCTCGATCCCATTAGAAGTTCTTATAAT
Organism: Dipodomys spectabilis; assembly: GCF_019054845.1. NCBI lineage: Eukaryota > Metazoa > Chordata > Mammalia > Rodentia > Heteromyidae > Dipodomys > Dipodomys spectabilis. Next base: position 2,984,628 of record NW_024870750.1, read on the forward strand.
CAGATGCTCCTGGTCTTTGGAGTTGAAAACCAGGTAGCGTATTCATTTTCACTGCCTGAAAACCAAGAGTAAATGAGCTCTGAGAATGGTAGAAGCAGATCTCCAAGGAATAAAATACCTGACCTTCAGTACATTTGACCTCTGGGTTTGCTTCTCAAAGACCATTGTGGTGATTTGTTGTTGTTTCTTTTTTGTCCTTGACTAAGTTGGGCATGGGCATGATCAGACACCTAAGTTCGAAGTAAGCAATGCTTACTCATAGCTTCTAGATAGGTGCAAAGAAGAAACATTGGTTCTCATATCACTGGGTGATTATTTCAAGAAAAACGTAGCAAGTTTTGAAAATAGTCAGGGCATCTTCTCAAATGTCTTAATGCTACATAGCAGTCACTTACTGACCTGACTCAGATCCTGAAATTAATTCCTAAGGTTATTTATACTACATGGGCTCTCCCTTGAGCCACACTTTAAAGATGCTATTTCCAGCGTGAGCTCAGTCATTCAGGGCAGTATCCTGGGGTTTGTAGTTCGAGAAAAAAAAAATCAAATTAGTACAGCCGGGCTGATTACCAAAAGCCATTAGAAGATTTCAGCTCCCTTTATAACAGCTCCTTCCTCTCTTGCGCTCTTCCTGCCTTGGAACCAGGGTTGTTCAGCATGAGAGCCTTTTCCCGAATTGCTTTTGGCATAGGTTTCAGGCAGGCGAGCAAGCAGCTAGCAGCTCATCGAGAATCAAAGTTATATGACAACATTGATCTTGGCTCTAAAACCCAAAAGGAGATTTCTGTTTTAGCAAAAGATCTTTTCCGCTGACCAATGACAAGCTTCAGTTACTCTGTTTTTATTATATAATATTCATATAAATGTTAAAATGTAGACCCCCAAAGTAATAAAAATGATTACTGAAGCCTTCACCACTTATATTTCCAGATTTGTTAAAAAAAAATTCTAAGTTTATTCGGACTGAATTTTGTCTTCTCCATAGTCATAGGTTGAAGTTATAACCTCTCGTATTTCAGGTCATAATTTCATTTAATGGGGTCCTTGAAGAGATAATTACGTCAAAATGAGGTCAGGGGTGGACACTAATCCGGTATGACTGGTATTCTTGTCAGAAGAGTGACTGGAGAGTACAGAGGGCAGTTAGTCCCTGTGAAGACAGGCAGAAGAGCACAACTGCTGCAAGTTAAGAAGAGACACCCCTGACGACATTGTCATGTTGACACTCTTCTGCTTTCCAAAACTGGGAGAAAGTTAATTGCCATTGTCTCATCCATCCAGTCTGTGGCACTTAGCTACAGCAGCCTAGCAAACAGATACAAGGTCCTACTGATTGAACAATGCAGACAAAATCCAGTGGGGCTAAAGCAAACTCACAACCATGGATAGCAACTGGTACCTAAGTTGAGAGTGTCTTTTTGTACTGCAGCTGGACCTGTTTAGCTATCTTGAACATGTAGAACATGGAACCACTCATCATTAGCCCCCAATAAACACCGATTCTTTGCACAAAGGTATCCTTTTTCCTAGTTCAAATGTGGAAATGTGTTCCTCATTCTAAATACTGGAGATGGATGAGCAATTTTGAATTCCAGGCTCCCTGTCCTTGGTGGCTCCTTCATGATCTGTGTGTCAGTAGAACTAACCCTCTCCCTCCACGGTGGAGCTTCTCCCTGCCATTTCCTGTATCCCTTTATCCTTCAGCCAAATGGGAGACTTTCCTGCGAGATTCACACCTCAGCGGGTACTGCCTCTCACTCCCTGTTTTACCTTCTTTACTGGCCTTCACTTAGTTTACCACAAGCTAATCAGACATTAGTGACAGAGTGCTTCTTTATGTGCAAAAAAGAATAAGGGTAAAGAGAACCTTAATTTGAGGAAAAAGAAGTTTTCAACACTATACAAAGACCAAAGCACTCATGTTAAAATAGAGGGGATGGAATGTGAATCATCACACTGCAAGATAAGGAATTATCAAAATGTATTTGCTCCAAGAAAACGATTGTTTATAGCTCCAGGGATGCATTAAACTTTCCTGAGGATTCTAACAGCTTTCATTCACAGACAGCCTAAGTTAAGTGATGTAGGATGAGATGGATTCCTTGGTATTTCTAAAATATATCAGGAATTTAAGGATAGGTTATTAATGAGAGAAAAGAGAGACCCCAAGAGAGAAAATTAGTGAGGAAAAGAGAGACGGTGATCATGAGAGAGGCTGACAAATAGATGGCGGGAAAAGGGCACAGGTTTATTTTTTGTCTTTAACTACTATGTTACAGACATGCAGGACCCAGTGTTTCCTTTGCAAGCAAAATTTGGAATAAATTAGGTTTGATTGCAGCTAAGAGCATCATATTAAGGCCTTGGAAAACAACTCAAATTGTTGCATTGCCAAATGGATGTTATCTTTAACTATGGCATCCCCATGAGACAGCTTTATAAATTACAGGGTACAATGGGTTATTTTGATGCGATTATGGGTTCTTTATATTGCTTACTCAGACAGGGATAATAACAGAATACAACTACATATGTTTATAGTTTCTATTGAAAAAGCCTTTAGGGATGATCAGGATGAAATTAATGAGGGTTTCATCTTGGCAACATGTTTGCTTTAGAATGAAGTTGGTAATCTCTCCATCTACACTACTACAATTAGACACGAAGGTGAACAAGTCACCTGGGAGTGACTAGTGGTCAACCCTCAAACTACAGCCTGATTCCCCTGTTCTTCTTCCTCACGAGTAAGGCTTATTTGTTGATTTTGTCGAGTTCTTTAAGAGACAAATACTTCAAAACTCATGAAAGATGGTGAGTTATTATAATGAGCTCCTTGTTGTTTACCATTGTAAGTTAATTTAATCTGTTTTTGGCACTATACTACTTGGCAGCAAGAAGAACTGGTTAAAGTAGGGCTGTGATAATGTGAAACACGGTGCCAGGAAAAGTAACCGTGCTAGGGAAGAAGGCTGTGATGGTGTTGAAGCTCCTGTGCACCTACCTGTTAGTCAACTGTAATAAGGAATACCTTTATAAAGATATTAGTCAAAACCGCACTGCCAGGCAGAGACCAGTGGCTCTCATCTGAGATCCTAGCTGCTCAGGAGGCTGATATTTGAGGATGATGTTCCCAAGCCAGCCCAGGCAGAAAAGTTCATGAGATGCTCATCTTCAACTAACCAGCAAAAAGCCAGAAGTGGAAGTGTGGCTCAAGTGGTAGAGCTCTAGCCTTGAATGAAAAAGCCAAATGAGGCATGAGGCCCTGAACTCAAGTCCCAGTACTGGAAAAAAGCATACACACACACACACACACACACACACACACACACACACACACACACACACACACACACACACACACACACACACAGAACTTTCTCTCATGCTTTCTAAGTTTTGACCATAGTACCATCCTCCCATACATTAGAAATCCCTCCCCCAGGTTCCTCAAAAGACTCCCCATAGAGCTCCCCTATAACTCAGCAATCCCACTTTCAGGCATGATCACAAACAAGGCCACACTAAAGCTACCAGCACAACTATGTTTATCACAGCATTATTTACCATAGCTAAGATATGGAACCAACCCAGATGCCCCTCAGTAGATGAATGGATCAAAACAATGTGGAATATCTATCTATCTATCTATCTATCTATCTATCTATCTATCTATCTATCTATCATCTATCTATCTATCTAATGGAATTCTATGCCTCCATCAGAAAGAAAGACATTTCTCCATTTGTTAGGAAATGGAAAGACTTGGAAAAAATTATATTAAGTGAAGTAAGCCAGGCCCAAAGAAACATAGGTCCCATGGTTTCCCTTACTTGCAATAACTAGTATATGTCTAGGACAAGCAGAAAAGGTCGAAAGCTGTGTACATATGACCAGATAAGATGATGTTAAGTGAAATGAACCCCAAGATAGGTACACAAGTATTTTTTTCTTGCTTGCTATTGTTTCTAACATATTTATAATGTACTGTGTGATTTTTTTTGTTTCTTTGTATGTTCCTCCCCCATGGTATTACCCCTGTTGTCACTGTATTTGATGTCAGTGCCCTGCATCGTGTATATACACTTCTCCTATTTGGGGGGAGGAAGGAAAAAAACAAAATGCTTAAATAAGGATACAGGTTGGCCCATTGTAACAATGAGATGTACAAAACACTATGTTGAAAACGAACTTTACAACTTAGGTGGGGGAGGAGGAGCAGTAATTGTGGAGGTGGGAGGGAAGGGATGGTAGAGGAAAAACAAAGGAGACAATAATGCTCAATAGGAAATGGACTCATTCCCTTGCTCATGTAAGTGCAACCCCTCTGTACAGTATTCTTACAATAAAAATGTACAAAAATAAATAAATAAATAAGAAATCCCTCCCCCATCATCAACACCTCCCTCTTATCTGAGATCCTTAATTCTGTTCAGCCACCTGATTGTCTCTGGAGACACTCCTCCATTCCTTAGCCCATTGCCAGCAGCTTACTTATGGTCCATATCATTACTTGCCTGGAGAGTTCCAAGTGTTTCCCAATGGGGTGTTATGCCATCACAAATGCTCAGATGCTATTAGGAAAGAAGCAGCTATTAAAACAACAAAACAGCTGCAAGAACAACACCACCAAAAGGAAAACACCCTGGCCCTATTATCATTATCCCATTCCCACCCAAAAATCATTTTCCACTATCTTCACAGAAGAATCTGGAAAAGAAAAAATGGAGTTTATCATTTCTTTGCTTAAAAATCTTCCAGCAGCTTCTTGTCATTTTAAAGATGTAACATTGATTTCTTTGCATTCTGACCACTTCATCCTTGCTCCAAATAAAGAATTCTGTTTTCTTCTTGTGAAGCCATGTTTACTTTCGCCTCCCTATCTTTACATTTCTAAATCCTTACACCCTCTTTTTGGAATATCCGTCAGCACTCCCAGTCTCTAACTCCAAACTCCTTATCTACCTCAACTATTAGGCTTAAACTCATGGTTTCACTTGGACAAGGTAAGTTTGTTGTTTCTTCCGATCAATAATTATACCACCGAATGAATCCTTACTGTAGCCCAGATGTGTGCTGTGCAACGGTGTCAAGTAAGAGAGCTATTGACCATGTTCTTACAGAAATAATATGCAGATGAGGTGAGCGAGTCATCACAGAAGCAAAAGCCAGCACATATGGTGACATCTATCCCCAGCTGGGGCAGATTAAGGAAACAATTAGACATGAGAAATGGAAGACATCTTATTTCATGTTGAATATTTTATCTTCTGTATCCTCTGAACTGTGACCCTCAGAAGAGTATTCACCTCTTATTTATTGATGTCAATGAGGGCACAGCCCAGGGTCTGAGTCACAGTGACCAATAAATATTAAATAAGAAGAAAGAAGGAAGACAAAAGCTGCATACTTAGCTTCTGCCACATCAGCTTTTAGGCAACAGTAAACTAATGGCAGAAAACCTAAATGCTATATTTAGCACTCTATAACCACAATGGACTACTTACTACCTCGCCTCTTTTCATACACTGAAGGTCAAAGGGAACTATCATTCACAACAAATGGTGATAATCCCGGGGTGCTAAAGCAGTATATAGAGGTCACAGTCCGATGTACAACCTAGTATCAGGGCACATAACATAGACATGCTATTTATTTATGGAAATTAATTATGGTCAACCTCAAGTAAGAGATGAATAAATTAGCAGACGCACTTTGAAGCTTGTTTTGGCTATGTAAAAGTAATATTAACGGTGGTCATTTCTGCAGGCGACTGGCTATTCATATTTAATCATCCTATTATTTTGCTTTCCACCACTATAATGAAATGCCTGAGGCGATTAACTTAAAAACAGAAAACTGTTTTGGAAGTTCTAGTTCATGCTTGAGTGGTTCCATTGCTCTAGGCATCTGATGAGGTGGCAAATCGTCACAGGTATGTGTGTGGTGGAGAAAATTGCTCATCTAATCAACTAGGAAGCAGAAGAGGAAGGAGAACAGAATATTTGAGCATCCACCCACCATGACCACAGGACGCCTCTCAAGGCCACACCTCCCAAGGCCATGAGCATTTCACAATAGCACCATCCCGGGCACCAAATCTTCAACACTCGACCATTTGAGGGACATTATATATATTCAAACCACAGCCAAGTGATAATTTTCACTCATATAATACTTCATTTTTAAGATTATCTTGGTTATTTACCTCACTGAACTAGTATTCCCATGTTCAAGACATTCATTGGGCTTTGCTCCTTTCTTAAGGAGTGTCAGGCTATTAGAAAAGGCAGATTCCTGTGCAGTTTGTTAACGTGACAGATTCTTCATGAGATTAACAATGTTATTGGAGTAAAGGATTTGACCACGCGGATTCTACCAAAGAATGATCTGGAAAGATATGACAGGATTTGGTCAGATGAAATGGTGCAGAGAATCATAGTATCTATGACTCATGCCTGTCATCCTAACTACTCAGAAAGCTGAGAGCTGAGGATCACTGTTTAAAGTCATCTGGGCAAAAAAGTCTGAGAGACTCCATCTCCAGTTTGATAGTGAAATTATGGACTGCAGGTCTGGTTCAAGTAGAGTACCAGCTGAGTTAAGAAGCTAAGTAAGAACATGGGGCCCTGAGTCCCAGTACCAGCCAAAAGAAATAGTGCAGAGAAAGGATATTCATTAGGGAACTATGTATGTTCAGAAATTTGGAGAGAATAACCAGGCAGAAAACTATCACACACAAGGGCTAGATAGGAAATAATCTTGGGAGGTTTCTTTGAGAAAAGATTGTAATGGCCCAGTAAAGCATTCACTTGTTGGTTTTTTTTCTTTCTCGCGATTGTTTTTAAATTTTTCTGTTTCTCTTGTATGTTCTTCCCCCATGGTATAACCCCTGTTTTCACTGTATTTGACATCAGTGCCCTGCATCTTGTATATACATTTTTCTAATTTGGGAGGGGAAGGGAAATAACAATATGTTGAAACAAGGATACAGGATGACCCATTGTAACAATGAGATGTGCAAGACACTATGTAGAAAACACATTTTACAACTTGGAGGGGAGGAGGGAGTAGGGGAGGTGGGGAGGAAGGAGATGGTAGGGGAAAAACAAAGGAGGAAGTAACAGTGCTCAACAGGAAATATACTCATTACCTTATTCATGTAACTGTAACCCCCTGTACACTATTTTTTTTTTGCTTATATGGTGCTGAGGAATCGAACCCAGGGCCTCATGCATGCAAGGCAAGCACTCTACCACTGAGCCACCTTCCAAGTACACTATTTTTACACTAAAAACATTTAAAAAAAATCAAACAACAACAGCGACAAAAAATTAACTTTCCCCCACTTCCTTATACATTTCCAGAACATGTTAGGCAGACTGCATTTGCATTGTCCATTCTACATCCAATAGATTTGTTTTTTAATCCCCCAGATTCTTAGTGTAAGGCATTTCTAGTGTGGAAAGATTCTTACACTCCAGCTCAAACATAACTAATTTGTTTAGTTCTCACTAAGGTCCAACATCCAACCTTTTGTTCTTCACATCAAAGTGTTACCAATTTGTATTATATATGGATTGATAGAACCACTTAAATTTTTTACATATTTATTCCTTGTATATTCTTGTCTAATAACTTTTAACTTATCATCATCTTATATTTCAACAAAGGTTTTTGGGAAATCGCATTTATTTTTTGGAGAACACATTTGTATGTCAATAATTCATTCAGGTTTGTAACTTATCTGACATTTTCCTACTCTGAAAAGTTAAATTATTTTACTTCTTATTTCAAGGATCAAAGACCCGAATGTAAGACCTGAAATGTTGAAATTCCTACAGGAAGGAGTCAGGGAAACATTAGCACTTACAGCCATAGGCTGGAAGTTCCTGAGTAGAATTCCTAGGGTTCAGCAAATAGCAGAGCGAATGGACAAATGGGATTGCATAAGTTTAAAGCCTTCTGCACACCAAAGAATATCGTGTTTCTCGGCTAAAAAGACAGCCTACAAAGTAGGAGATCATTGCTAGCTATATGTCTGACAAGGATCTAACAGACTAGAATATATAGAGAACTAAAAAAAAATCCCAAAGCCCTGAAGAATCAGCAACCTGATTAATAAATAGGGAATGAAGCTAAATAGACATATGGCCAATAAATACATGAAGAAACGTTCAATGTCCTTGGCAACAAAGGAAATAAAATCAAGACAACATTGAGATTCTCTCTCTTCACTCAAAATAGCTATCATGAAGAATAATAACAGCAAATGCTTGTGATGCAGGAAGGAAGGGACCTTAATAGGCTGTTGTTGGGAATATAACTTAGTGCAACCATTATGGAAATCAGTATAGACATTCCTAAAACTAAACACAGAGCTGCCCTGTGATCCAGTAATACAATTCCTGGGCATTTATCCAAGACTATTTTTATAACAAGTTAGATTATATTTTATAGCAAGATAGAACAAAAGCACCTGCACATCCATGTTCTTGTAGCATTATTCACATTAGCCAAGTAATGGAAATCGCCTAGGTGTCCTACAACTGATGAATGGATAAAAATGTGACATGTGTATATATGTATATATAAATATATATATGTGCATATATATACACATATACGCACAGTGGAATTTTATACAGCAAGCAGGAAAACTAAAATTATGTCATTTGAAGGAAAATGGATGGCTCTGGGAAAATCATTCTGACTTAAATAAGACAGGCCTGGAAAGACAAAGGGTATATATTTTCTCTCATATGTGGATCTTAGATCCAAAATAGAACCTTCCATAAACACTCACACACACAAAGAGACATATGCCCATATACACAACCAAGTTGACCAAAGTATAGTAAGTGAAACTCCATAGTGAAAACCCTTTGAATGATTAACAGATGGTTTAACAAATCCGTATCAGGAAATTGAAACATGTTTTGAATGGGAGTGGGGCTAGTAAGAGAGAGATGGATGAATACAGTCATAATATTCCATGTACACATGGAAAAGGGAAGTAGGAAATCTGTTGTGACTAGTGGGGTAGGGATGCTGGAAAGAGTGACTGATCAAGATACACTGGATATTCTCAGTTGTAACCCCCTTGTACAACCATTTGAAGATTCAAAATATAAAAATTCCCTGCACTCCATGGTGTAGAGAGACCACAGTTTCTTTTTGTTCATACCTATATACCAACAAGGAGAAGCAGCTACCTGAAAAAAGTCTTCCTGCATGAAGAGAAAGGGTTAAGAATCCAGCTGTAATATGCTGCACTCATTCATTTTTCATCTGTTACAAGACTCCACCTCCAGGTGGAGCCAGTGTTCCAGGAAGTGACTAAAAAAACAGACGCCTCTGCTTAGACAAATGCTTCCAAGTCCTATTGGAATTTGTACAACTGTATTTCTCAGTTTTAGTATGTACCTAGTTGAATACTCTAAACTTGAAAACAATAAGAAAATACCAAAGGCTATTTGATAAAAAGTTGTTTTTTTTTTCAGTAATGAGTATGGGAACCAGGTCTGATAGCCAAGGAGTATACCATCCAAAGGAAATCAATGCAGGAAATTTGATAGCTCTTTCTTCAAAAAAAAAATAGAATTGCATTTTTAAATATTTATTCTTCTCTTCAAAGAGCTGAATTGAATGAGTTGGACATTATAAAGAACAGATGTATGGAAGGGCAATATTTTTCCAGCAACACAATGTTGTTTATTTCCAAGTGTTTTCCGTCAGTCTGTGACATTCTACACTCACTTAGCAAAACTGGTAAGCACAGTTCAGACATGTTTGCTTTCCCAAGAATTTTAAATATGATATATTTATGATGCTTGGATCCAGAGAAGAACTTAGAAAATGAAATAATTTTATGTAATTTCATCACCCTTATTTAATCTTCTGCTTAAAAAAAAACATTGTAGCATATAATATAGATTTAGAAAAGTAAACACACTAAAGATGTAACACTCAATTATTTATTTAAAAAATTTTCCAGGTCAAGAGACATTATCTTGGGAGCACCTGAGATGCGTTCGTATTCCCTCTAGTGACATCTTCCCACCTCTAAATATAAACACTTTCACAAGCTACCAAAGTATGCATCTCTAAAATCTATTGGTTAGCTTTTCCTTACTGTTTTATAAATCTGTATAAAATGTGGCACTTTTTTAGTGTCTTATTTTCTTCATCTTATATACTTAAATATTTTGCCTAGCTCTAGTTTATTTATTTTATTACAGAATAGTATTACATGAATATACTACAGCTTGAATATTCTGTTTTAATGGGAACTTAGGAGGCTTTTTCTTTCTGTTTTGTAGCTACTTACAAAAATGTGATGTTGGATAAGTATTTTACAAAAATGCACCAGTCATTTTAAGGAGAATTGACCTCTTTATACTATTGTTTCCAATCAATGAACATAGTATATCTTCTGATTTATCCCTTTCTTCCTTCATTTCTATTAATATTTCATACTTTTCTGTGCAGAAGTCTTACAGATAGCATATTCAATTTTGTGTTTTACCAGCACTTGCTACTGTCAGTCCCTTTTATTTTAGTTATTCTAGGTGTACAGTGGAATCTCACTGCAGTTTTGACCTCTGTTTTCCTAATGGCTATTGATGGCATGAAGCTGTATTCCCTCCTGTTTAATTTTCTACGTAGCTATCAGGTAGAATTGCCACTATTCATTCCTTAAATGATTGGCAGATTTTACTAGTGAGGACAATTAAGTCTGGGAAGTTTTTAATTATTTAAAAAATATATATATACACACACATAATTATTTGCTAATCACATTTCTGTTTTTCTTCCTTAAGCTTTACTAGTATATGTCATCCTAAGAATTTGTGAATTTGTCAAATATATTGGCATAAAGTCATTTATAATGTCCCTTATTGTTTAATATCTTAAGGGTCTGTGATGATACTAATAATTTATACTCCCTCTTTTGTTATTTTGTAGTAGGTTTATCATTGTTATTGATCTTTTAAAAAATGGTGTTTTTTTTGTTTCACTAATTTCCTGCACTTTTTTTTTTTTTTTTGGCCTGTCGTGGACCTGAACTCTGTGCCTAGGCGCTGTCCCTCAGCTCTTCAAGGCGAGCGCTCTACCACTTGAGCCACAGCGCCACTTCCAGCCTTTTCTGTTTATGAGGTGCTGAGGAATTGAACCCAGGACCTCAAGCATGCAAGGCAAGCACTCTACTACTGAGCCACCTTCCCAGCCCTGCACTTTTAAAATATCTCCAAGGACGTTTATTTGTTTTGTTTTGAAATAATTTCTTACTATGTAACTCAAACTGGCCTCAAAGTCATGGTCTTCTTTGGGGGATTATTTATTTTTGTAAGGTTATCTTTAAGTAGTTGTACAAAGGAGTTGCCAGTTAACAAAGCAATTTATGAATACTGTGCATCTTGATCGATGTCACCCCATTCAACATTCTCACCCATCCCTCCCAAGCCACCCCGTTCCTTATTTTTCTTAATTTTGTAGGCTATATATGGATTGCATTAGGCTATGAATATAGGCTATACATTATTGATTGCTTTCTCCCCGCCACACTTTGCTTCATTTAACCCTCTCCTCTTGGGCCTACCTCACCCCTTTCAAGTACTTGGGGTGTTCATTTTGTTAACTTTGACTTTGCCTTCTCAAAGAATGAGTTCACCCTTGAATCTACCATATTTGAGTCAATACACTTGTAAACCCTTGCATACAACCCAATATGTTTACTTATAGGTTTATAGCCTAATTCTAACTTCTGCATATGAGGGAAAACAGGCAACCTTTGTATCTCTGTGCCTGACTTACTTTACATGACACAATTTGGGGATATTCTAAATATACAACAGCACATCCAGCCCATAGCTTGTCTTTATTATTGTCTATCTTCTGCTTGGTTTGGGGTTGAATTTGTTTTTTGTATGTTTATTTATTTTGTAGATTTTTCAAGGCATAGTTATGGATCAATGATGGGTGACTAAGACATTTACAGTTTTTAATGAAAATGTTTTACATGATAAATATAAGATTTATATAAATATGTACAAAAAATGTAATGTAGATAAAATAAACTAATGTTATAAATATAATATGATTTATGTTATAAATCAAGCTAAGAAGGCTTTAGATTGAGCCCACAATTTTTGTTCTATTGTGTTTTTCTTTTCTTTCTTTCTTTTTTTTTTTTTTTTTTTTTTGGGTCCGGTCGTGGGCATAAACCCTGGGCCTGGGCGCTGTCCCTCAGCTCTTCAGCTCAAGGCTAGCACTCTACCACTTGAGCCACAGCACCACTTCCGGCTTTTTTTACTTTTTGCTTATGTGGTGCTGAGGAATCGAACCCAGGGCCTCATGCATGCAAGGCAAGCATTCTACCACTGAGCCCCCTTTCCAGCCCCTGTGTTTTTATTTTCATACCATCCAAAATATCTCTAATTTCCTTCCTGACTTCTTTTTGACACATTGGTAATGTAGAAGTAATGTTTAGGGCAGGGAGTGTGTTCAAGTGGTAGAGCACCTGCCTAGTAAATGTGAGACCCTGAATTCAACCTACCAACAAACAAACAGATGAACAAAACCCTTCTGTGCTGTTTGATCTTGAGTGAGGTCCTTAAATGGTGTGCCTCAGTTCTTCACACACGGAATGGAAATGGTAATAACAGCACTTACTTCATAGAGAATGTGATGAGAAGGCTTTGAATTAACATAAGTAAATGTTTTAGAACAGCACATGGCATCTTGTTAGCATTATATAAGTGCCTGCTATTTTCCATTACTGCTCTCTTCTGTCATTGTTACAGATCATGAATGCACTGTGATTTATTTATCTCATACTCTAGTCCTGGGTATTTGATTATTTTTAATATTCACTATTATGAAAGTGACAAAGACTCTTGTTAGGTCGCACTCATGATGGCATTCTTTGTTCATTTCTAGGAATCCACTGAAATGCAATTACTGATGTAAAGGATAGGCATAGTTTTAGAAGTTCTTAAATACTTTCAATCAAGTCTCCAGAGAGTTTCTTGGATTTGTTTTTTAATTCACTTACAAACCAACCATCATACAGCTTAGTATAATAATAATGTATCATTTTAGAAAGCAATTTATAAAAGATTCCAAAGTATCTTATCGAGATTGAAGTAGATAAGAGAACAGTTCACAGGTTAAATGTCCAAGAGCTGCTCTGAGAAAGGATTCCATTCCAGGGCACTCTGAGCAGGAATATGTCACATTTATAAATGAATCCCAGGAGGATGATGGCAAATGCCAATACAAATACAATGAAGTGCTGCTTCATTGATTAAGCTTTTAATATGTTATTCAATCTGGAAAATTCAATAAATGATTAAGGAAATTTGTGCATTAGGCTCCTTTAAATAAGAAATAAATCTACCTTCCATGGGTGTGGATCGAACAGATACTGGATGAGAGGACAATATTTAACACCACAGAGTACCCCGCACTATGCACATTATTAAGAGGGACATTGTTTTCTACCATGAATACTTAACTTCCTTAATTAATGAAAAAGTACACTTGCTTCACGAAATCAAGAAGAGAGAGACGGAGACAGAGACAGAGAGGCAGAGAAGATTTGGGGTGATTTTGTCTATGACAAAATGCTGTGCATAGGAGTTGATGAATCAGTCATGAAGAGATCTTCATGCTTTCATCTTTATATTATTTCACATGCAGCCCTGTATCTTCAAATGAATGCAAATGTCTGAAAAATCTTGAGTAATAAGTAAAATACAACCAACCTCAAGAATCTTTCATGTACACCCATAAATCTCTCTGGTCACCCATAAAAATAAGGCTCATGCAACCAGGTCATATTTAAATATTTAACCAAGCCCCCAAAGTTAACATCTTTCTTGTTGAAAATCAAGATTTGTCATAAGATAAATAAATTGATAACAAAAGAAAACATCACTTGAGGGACACCATTTTACCTTAAGAAAACTACATCACAACAGAAAGGCAGCCTTATTTTGGTTTTAAAAAGAAGAAGAGATTCTATTTCTGTGTATTAAATAAACCAATTGATAGAGAATGAGCTTATCTACTTTTAGGATTCAAAGACCAAGGGAACAAGAAAAATGAAATTCACAAAATTTATACACTCTGTTTTAAAAGAGTTCCCCCAAGGCTAAGGTGGGTGTTTTTTGTTGTTGTTGTTGTTTGTTTTTGTCCAGTTTATGAGTATTTAGGTGGGGAAGGGGAGGCAGAAGGAGAAAAGGGTCTCATTGTTTACCAAGGCTGGCCTTGAACTTGCGATTCTTCTGCCTCAGCCTCCTCAATGATAGAAGTACAGATATGTACCAGACACATGTCTAGCTCTATTTTTGTGTATATGTAAGAGTTTATCTGCACAGATTAATTTGTTCACTATATATTTAACACTTGAGGAATGTGAAGCAAACCACATACATAATGGAGACAGGAAGAAGATCATCAGGACAGACAAGAATGTTCCATGACCTTGATTGCAGGCTGGGGTATTTGGAAAAAATACCCCAGTATGCTTAAATGAACACAAGTATCAAACTTGAGCCTGTCCTTTTCATTTTCCTTCTTTATATTTTAGGTCATATTCTGCTACAAGTTGTGGCTGAATCTGTCTGCCCATTTGACACGAGAACTCCAAGGACTCTTTTTGCGGTGTTTAATTTAGCTGAATAAAATATCTCACTCTAAAAGTTGGTAATGATAGTTCATTGGAATGTTTGCTCTGTGCCTCTGTCAGGAGAGTGCATATTAACAGAAACCGTGAAACCACATCAGCTCCAAATCTAATCTAAACATTTTAAGACTAAGAGAGATTGCAAAACTAATTTGTTCTAAGCCCAGCAAAGTAGATAGCTCCAGTGAAACATTTTCTCCTTTCAAAGTGCTTTTCCATTATCACCCACTTTATTTACACAGCATTCCTGGAGCTGGTGCAGTATAGCCGCCATGTTATGGGTAAATATATGGGGCATATGAGAAGACAGTCACCTGTCATAGACCACCAAATGAATGCAGTAGACACTGGCCACAACCAGCAAGGAGGATCATCCTCTGAGACCATATCTTACCTTTTCTGTGCATTAAGATACGTTGCCTTTATTTTTAAGATGCACACATTTTTTTGAATATGTGCAATTATACTAGTACTGGGATTTGAACTCAGGATGTTGTACTCTCATTTGTTTTGTTTTTCTCAAGGCTAGCACTATACCACTTGAGCTACATCTCTATTTCCACATCTCTGCAACTTTGAGGTGATTCATTGGAAATAGGAGTCTCAAGATTTTCCTGCTTAGGCTGGTTTCCAATCTTGAGCCTCAGATCTCAGCCGCCTGAGTAGCTAGGATTACAGGTGTAAGTGACCTGTGACCAGCTACACACATTCTTTATATCAAGCAACAGTTTAGGATGACCTTGTACATATGGCTATAAAAGATGGCAGTGTAACAGCAAAGTGGAACTTTGGAGTTAAGCAGACCAATCCAAACCTTGGCTTTGCCACCTACCAGACATATAAACCCTTGTGAGGGCCAATCCTCATCTGGAAAACGGGGCTATTGCACCATCCTCACAGGGACATTATGAGGTCACTGAACAAATGGGAGCAGCATAATTGTCACATACATGCTCTCTTCTTCCCATCTCATCAGAAAAACATAGTAGATGCAAAAGCAAAGTATATCAGTGACCTCTACTGCATTCGCTGAACAAATGCCAGATTGCAAGTTTACAGTGTACAGCTCTCCCACAGCACAAGGCAGGCTCAACTGGATGCACACAATCCTTAGATAAAGACTGCAGGTAATACAGTTAAGCTCCTTATTCTTCCCATTGCCTACTCTGTCCAAAAGGTTAATGTGCTATGCCAACAGGTGGGCTGTGGGAGAGGAGAACCAGTAGGAGCAGGGCTAACCCAATACCAGATAATCATTCCCATACCTTTGGGATGGAATCTGCTTATGTCAGCTCCCTTCCCAAACACTTCTCTTTCCTGTGGGTGCTAAACTTCATATAAGCAAAACACTTTCAAAGCCTTCGCATGTATTAGCAGTAGGCTCAAAACAACTACTCAAGAAATACTTCGTTATTCATTCTCCTACTGACCCCCTCCCTGTTTATGTGGTGCTGAGGAATCGAACCCAGGGCCTCATGCATGCAAGGCAAGTGCTCTACCACTGAGCCACCTTCCCAGCCCAACACCATTTTAGTGATTTTTATTGTTACATTTATTGCCATATTTTATGAGAACAAGTGCCCTAAAGGATTCCTTCTTATGCTCTTAAAAGTCACCATGGGCATGACACGGGGGACTACACTCCCCCAAGACCTTTAAGGTTCTTAGCTGGAATTTTCTACTATTGTCATCCTTGATCCCAAAACTAGGAAATCCAAAAACTTAGCCTACTGTATTTCTCCCCATCTTTTCTGCAACAAACTATTTCTTTAGACTTAAAATTAGAGAGTTTAAAACAATTTTATTTTGATGAAAAAACATGTAGAGATTAACAAAATCATTACACGGCCTTATACAAGGGTTCTAAGTTTTTAGGCCTATAAAGAAGAAGGTTGGGGGGGGCGGGGAGGTTTGGAGGGGCAGGGGGAGGATGGGAAGGGATGGGAAGGGAAAACAAAGAAGGAGGCTACAATGCTTGTTAAGAAATGTACTCATTATCTTGCCCATGTAATTGTAACCCCTCTGTAGAGTATTTTCACAATAAAAAATAAAAAATAAAAAAAAAAGAAGAAGAAGGTTGGTGGCAAATTTCATACTTTGAATACTATCCCAGGGTTGCCTAAGTGTAAAAAGTTGGGTGCAATGGAAACCTTTGAACTAAGAGCTCGAAAACCAGGGCAATAATCTTGGTTCTGATAACCTTGTGGGCCTTGACCTCTGTAGCTTTCTGCTCTCCATTTATATAGTAAGAGTCAATGGATAGCAGGTCACCGGTGGCTGAGTCCTGTAATCCTAGCTACTCAAGAAGCTGAGATCTGAGAATTGTAGATAGCCAGTTCAGACAAAAAAAAAAAAAATCAAGAGATTCTTATCTCCAACTAACAGCAAAATACTGGCATGGAGGTGTGGCTCAAGTGGTAGAGTGCCAGCCTTGAGCAAAAAGGCCAACCAAGAACATTAGGCCACCAGTTCAAGCCCCAGTGTCAGAACAACACCACCACCAATAACAAAAAGAATCGGTGGCCATATGGTGATTGTTACCATTAAACAGATTCTGATAAAAGCTTGACTATGGAAGGGACTGTTAGGACTATGGAATGGGAATAAGGAATGGTTAGAGGAGGGTGGGGATGGGTGGAGGTGATTGAAGTATATTGTATCCATGTATAGAAATGTACCATTAATATAATCCAATTTGAAAGGAAAAGCTGGACTCTCCCCAGAAACAATGGACTCAGGTTACTGCTCCTATATAGCCTAAAACTTGATGATACAAGAGAAGGCATCATCTCCTGATTCACTGGGACCTGTTAGTCTGGTTACAGGAGCCACGGAGGAGTAGATTAAGGAGGAAGAAGCACAAAGACACCAAAGAGGCATGTGATGACCATAGCTACAATGGGCTTTCCTTACATGTAATCTTGTAAACCTCTGCACAAAGAAAGAGCTCATGTCTGTGGCCTTGTGTTTGTTCATCTAGGAAGTTAGCTACTAAGTTTCAGTTATTTTTGATATTGTACGTATGAGACAGAATGAGAATGAGAAAGAAGAGCGAAGGAGAGAGATAGAGAGACAGAGCTAGATATACAGACGGAGTAAGATCCTGCCCAGAAGTCCTCCCCTACCTAGGAATACGAGACAGGCACTTACTATGTTTGTGGGTTGTCCATCAGGGCATCTTGCAACAGTGTGGAAGTGAAAAGATGTCCCTTACCCGGTGTCATTCTCTCTTAATTAGGATGAGACCGCAGGAGCCTGGGCCCTCATGATAGAATGTCACCAGGAGTAGCTCAGTGCACAAAGAACAAGAAGAGATAAGTGAATTTACATATGGGAAAGATTTTGAGCAGAGCCTGGCACAAAGATAACAATAACAGATGTTCACTATTAGTGCCAGAAAAAATTTTTTTTTACCAAAAGGCAAAACAAGAAGAAAATACATAAAAAAAGAAACCAACCACTCTCAACTAAGAAACCAACTCACTATAGGTAGAGATTTCATACGAAATAAATATTAATTTTTTTTGCTTAAAGAGTAAATAACAGGGTCAGCATTTGATGATCAGCTAAATCTTGAGCTTATTGGTACAATAAAGACTACAGATGTGAGAACATATACAGTTATTTTCCTGCTTAACCCCACTTCCTCCAACCCATTCACTGCATTTCTCTGCTCTACCTGGAATGCCAGAGAGCTGACCTCCATTGGCTCTACTCTGCTGACTAAGAAGAATGGGAATCATCAGTAAGAGATGGAGACAACTTCATTGCTTCTACAGGGTAGTTCCACTCCCACAACCCCCATTCTCTCAGGGTCTACCTAACACCATGTCCTCTCTTTGCCCCCTAAGTTAAGGAGTTACAGTCGTTTTTCACTATGAACGGACTCTGGGTATCTCCTTACCTTTTTCTGGTCCCTGTCCATATCACTAAAATTGGCCTCTAGCATACTTAGAGAAAACACTACACAATATCATCTCTTTTCTGTTGGACACTGACATACTGTCTGACTTTATCAAGACATTGAAGTCAAGCTTTCCTCTGTACCTAGAAGTGGGCAGTGACCTCCATTTTCTTGAATACTTCACCTTTCCCACTATGCTGCCCTCTTCCTTTCCAAATCAAGGAACTTGGGCACAAAAAAAATCTGGCTTACACACTTAATGCTCCATTTACTCTGTATTTCCCAAATGAAGACATTTTTAAATAAAGCAAGCTTCTGCAACACTTGATGTTCCTGTCCCAATGATTGAATATTTGTTATTCCTTACTTAGGTGAGCCTTTCTAGATAAATTGTTCTTAAACATCAGCCTTAATGGAACTATACCACAAACATGGTTACTAATAACAACTACACAGATTGAACACCACTAAGTTAAAGTCTAAAATCCAAAACGATCCAGAATCCAAACACTTTTGAACACTGACACATCCCACATGTAAAATTTCACAGCTGGGCTCACATACACAAGCTTCACGTATACTCACATAAAATACTAGACAAACTTATCTTCAGGCTGTGTGTATCAACTTTCATCTTTTTCGTTTCTGAATTTCAAAAGGTTGTATGAGGGGTGATAACTCAACATGCCCATCTAAATGTCCAGTGCTTCTTGACTGGAGTCACCCTTCCTACAATTTTTAGCAAGCATAAATGAGTTTTGTTCTAGGATTTGAGTCCTATCCTCCAGGCTCTCTCAGTCTCTCAAAAAAAAACATTTCAGTTAAGTAACATTCAAACTGTCTATGCATATTATAGGTATGACATCTATATCAATCTGTACAAATTTAGAGATTATATTTTGTTAAAAAACAACGTCAGTGTCCTAATTTAAGTTTCTGTCTTGTCCTCATCAGAAAAAAATGGTAGAATTACCAATAGAGCACTCAGTATTTTAACAAAAATGCTGATGATCTTACTTCAGAAGCTGGATATTACTTAATAGGATTAATTACTCACTTAATAATTAATACTATGGATTTAAAGTGTAAGTCTGCCTGTGACATACTCTGTGCCAACCTCAGAAAATAAAGTAGATAGAAATGTGCTCTGCCTTCAAGGAGCCTGTAGTACGGGGCTCCGGTGAGAGGGACCAGTCTATGAAAGAGATGGTGGCCTGCAGAAGAAATTCAGATGTTAGTTGAGCATGGAACAAGGACCCAACTTATGGATAGACAAGTCACTTTCTTGGAAGAAGAAATTTTTAAGCTGATCCTCAAAAGACTAGCATTGACTAAAGAAACGGAGGGAGCAAGGAAAAAAGAAGGAAGAGCATGTGCAAAGGCCAAGAGATAAAAATGGTGTGTAAGGGGGGTGGGAGGTTGGGTGGAGATCATACAGTCAAGGAACAGCAAAAGGCCAGTGTGGACATGGCAGAAAGAGAACCAGATGCCTGGTGAACGCAAGACTTGGTAATAAAGTTAAAGAATGCAGATTTTAGGCAGGCAGAGATGGAGAGAATAACGATGTGAGGCCAGCCTCTTGACAAAAGTCATGAGATCCTATCTAAAAAGTAAGTAAAGCAACAAAGGACTAGAGGCACAGCTCAAGTGAGAGAGCTGTGTCTAACAAGCAGAGGGCTTTGAGTTTGAACCCCTTAAAAACCAACCAAACAAAATGAATGTAGATTTTATCATAAGACCAATAGGAAGTTATTGAAAGGCTTTCAAAAGGAGAGAGTCATCACAAGATTTTGAAAAGCTCTCTCCTGCTATGGGCACAGCAGGAAGGCCAGGTGAGTCGCAGTAAGAATGGATGTGGGAAAACTGGTTCAAGATCAGGTGATTTGGTTCAGGCAAAAGATCCTATCGTTTGATCTCATATTGTGTGGAGAAGTAGCTGGGTTCAGAAGACATTTATTTTTTTTTTTAATTTAATTTTATTTTATTTGAGAACATACTGTACAGAGGGGTTACAATTACATGGGCAGGATAATGCATACATTTCTTACCAAGCATTGCAGCCTCCTCCTTTGTTTACCCTTCACCTCCCTTCCCAGCCTCCCCCCTCCCCCCCACCCAATCCTTCCCCCCCTCCCCCCCCCCCCACCGACATTGTAAAGCTGGTTTTGACATGACATTTTGTACTTCTCATTGTTGCAACAGGTCCACCTGAATCCTTAAACGACTTGTTTGTCCCCGTCTCCTCCACATGTTATACTGACATCAAATATAGTGAAAGCGTGGGGGAGGGACATACAAAGCAACAAAGAAATAATCTTATAAATGCGTTAGAAACACATGCATGAAAGAAACAAAAACATTGAGAAAAAGAAATCAGTTGGTCTTGGGAACTGGGGGCTGCGGAGGATGAAGGAGAAAGTAAAGTTTTGACACTTCCCTGTTACCTGACTTAGAGAGCTGGGTAAATGAGCTGGGTAAATAAGGAAACATGAAAAAAGGCAGGACTGGGGTGTGGAAACACTTATAGACCCCTATAGGGTAAGTCATGTAAAATTAAACTGTAGGTTAAATCATACGAAATTGCCAGTACTCGATTATCGATATTCAGTACTAAAGTAAAATAATGGCAATTTAATTAGGCCCAACGTAATAACAACACTTGTACTAATGCCTCTCTTCTGGGACCAACATAATGTTTAAACAACATTATTATAGATTATAGATTATAGTGCCCTCTGCGACTTGCCTGTAGTCACCTTCAAAGAGAATCTAGGAAGTAGACAAACACACTAGAAGCTAAAATTAAGGTATAGAAAGACACAAATGCATCACATCTAAGTGAACAGAGCCAAACTGTATGCATTACACAAAACCCAAATAAGTCCAATGAACCATAAAGCTATTTTTAGGTCTATTGAGAAACACTTATCCAATTAACTTACAGCCTGCAGTGAAGTTGAAATTTAAAACTGATTCACACTTATTTACCATAAAAGCAGGAAAGTCAATGTACTGTTTGTTGCTAATTTTAAATGCAAGTGCAGGTTTGACACTCTGTAAATTGCTTAAGGAAACAGGTATGTGTGGGTGCCAGCCTAGACCTTGGATCTGTGTTGGTTCTATGGCACACTGGAAGATCCCAGCTCTTTTATGTTTGGAATGTGAAGAGACCCACAATAGCTAATAAGGTTAGATTACCAGGACCAGACATTCTTCACTACACTTTCCGTGTGTGTGTGTGTGTATGTGTGTGTGTGTGTCTGTGTGTGTCTGTGTGTGTCTGTGTGTCTGTGTATCTGTGTCTGTGTCTGTGTATCTGTGTGTCTGTGTGTCTGTCTGTGTCTGTCTATGTCTGTCTGTGTGTCTGTGTCTATGTTTCTGTGTGTATGTGCCAGTACTGGGATTTGAACTCAGGTTCTTGCAGTTTGGGCTTTTCTATGCAAGGCTAGTGCTCTATCACTTGAGCTGTATATACCTCTTCTTCTATACTTTTGCTGGTTAATTGGAAATAAGAGTCTCTGATTTGTCTCCCAGGGCTGGTTCCAAACCTGTATCCTCAGATCTCAGCCTCCTGAGTAGGTAGGTTTACAGGTGTGAGTCACCTGCATCTGATATTCTTCAATCCATTAAGAGGAATATTCCACCTCCTCAGGCTGTGCCCTCTACTGCTGAGATCCAAGGTCCTGAGCCTATTTATCTTGAAGCTAAATCACAACTGTAAGTCCTCGGGTGTCACTAATTGCCTCCACAATGTGAGATTGTTTTCACAGCACACAGCCTTAGCCTGAAGGTCACTTCAAAACAGGGATTCACTTCACTGTTAGTACATTAGTCATGATTAATAGGGAAATATATTGCTAGTGAAAGATAAAATTGCATATTTACAAGATCCAAACTTGATATTAGCCTAGCATTTTTCAAGATATTGACATTAACAGGTTGGGTTCTTTTACGCAATATTTTCCATGTGAAGTCACATTAGCAGACTGGCTTCAGTGTGGCTGTTTTCTTTGTTCCTTCCAACTCCAGGGAGAAATTTATCCCTCATATTTAATTACCTTCTGTGCTTACTTTAGTTCTGAATTGTTTTAGCAAAAAGATGGGGAGGGTGCTAGAAAAAGAATATTTTGGATTTTCATGACATTCGTTTTTCTCAAGAAAACAACCTGTATTTGTACTCCATAAAGATAAAAGAGCCTTTAGATTAGTCTGCCAAATGGGAAAGAATTTACAACCTACTTAATGGACAAATTTTAAAGTTTTGAGATGGCTAGTTGGTTGCAGTTGGGTAGAACAATAATTCCTTGTGTCCAGGGAGTTTGTAAGGATGTGATTCACTTCTGTTTTTGGTTTGATTTTTGCATTTCCTAAAAACTCTACCTTCTTGGGCCAACATATATACATTCACACATAAACACTCTATGATAGTTAATCTTGATTCCCAATTTCATGGGACTGAGAAATGCCTAGATCATTAGGAAAGGAGACTCTCTGACTTCCAGAAAGGATTAGACTGGAAAGCCCAGCCATGAAGGTGGGTGGTTCCTTCCCATTGGCTGAGGGTCATATGGTATGAAAGAGGACTAGTACACTCCCCCTCTCCCTCCTCTTCCCCCTCCTCTTTCCTTTCCCATTCTTCCTCCTCCCTCCCCCTCCCCTTCCTCCTCTCCCTCTCACTGCCCTCCCCTCCCCTTCCCTTCTCCTCTCCCTCTCTCTCTCCACTCTTCTTCCTGTCTACAGTCAAGTAGCTTACTCTCCTCTGCCATGCCCTCCTGGGCATAATGGACTGAAATTGTGAGCCTAAACAAATCTTGCCTCCCTAAAGATGCTTTGTGCAGGTATTTGGTCACCGTGATGAAAACTCATCAACACCAAATATTGGTAGCAGAGAAATGGAGTGGGCTGTTGCTGTAACCTTGTCTTTGGAACTGGTTAATGGGGTGAGTTAGGGTAAGTTTGAAGATGCTGGCTAGAGAAATCACTAGAATTCACTTAATGGTCAATACTTGGCAGTAATTGAGAAGAAATATAAAGTAAAAACCAGAGATTTAGATGAGAGGGAGATTACTATTGTGAGTCAAACTGACCATTTGTGTTATACAGTGGCAAAGATCTTGTTTACATGTTGTCTCTGGGCAGCTAAGAGATTTGAGGAAATTTGGAGGCATTCAAGCCACAGTATAGTTGTGGCTGCCTACTTTTTGAGCCAAGTTAACAGAATTTAGAACCATGAGCAAAAAAGATGAGCAGAAAGGTTGGAAGATCTTATACTTTTCCCAGAAAAGAAGTACTTGTACAGTTGGGCGCAAGGAATGTGTGGTTCCCATTAGAAAAGAAGGCAAGCCAGGTGTGGTGCTGCATATCAATCATCTCAGCCCTCACCGGGTTGAAGCAGAGGGATTTGTCCTGTGAGTCTGATGCCAAAACAGGCAGGGCAGGGAGACCTTTCCCCAGCAAAGAAGCAAAAACAAACAGAAACCAAATCTTTTCCATCCGAACTTTAGGAAAGATGCCTTGAGGCCTTCTCAGCAATTGACCCTATTCTACCCATGAGAGGTCCAAATGTTTAATCGTTTTGGATGACCTGAAACGCGTGGCCCTGAGAAGGAAGCTGAGAAAAATGTTCCCCATGTCCTTCCTGTATCCAGACACTCCAAAGGCCACGGCAGCCATGACCCAGTAACACCCAGCTACTGCGCCATCTGGAGGCAGACCTTGGCGTCATTTGTGAGGTTAGTTTTGCAGGCCTGAAGAATTCAAGAGTGATGAGAAGCATGGAAAGAGGCAATTTAAAAGTTGCTTTTGTTGGGCCCATGAATTCACTAAACGCAGGAGAAAGGCTGGGTACACAGACCACTTCCTTAGCATCTGTGCCCTTTGATCCCAGCCATCACTTTATTCACCATGAGTTCCAGGAGCAACAGAAGTCACTGGTAAGCATTTTGTAACAAAAGGTGATCCTCACAGACAGGAAATACCTTCTTCTCATGGGTTTAGCAAAAGAAAAACCTTCTCCCAAAGGAAAGAACGGTCAATCATGCTACAGCCACCCTGCCTGTCTCCAGACACACAGAGCAACAAAAAGATGAACCAAGCCACGCTTGAGACTTGGCATACCTTTTTAACCCAATTCTTCACAGTTAGCCCGAGACAAATATCTGTTCCTCAGAAGACAGCTGAAGATGGCAGAAGATATACTGAAGAGTTGTTTTCAGGGCCATAGCCACACCGTGTAAGAAATCTCTTTTTTTTGTACCATGTCGTTTTGTTTGGCATATAGGAGCAAATGGCCTGATTTGTGGACTCCTAGAAAATTGATATCCCGAGAACCTGATACCTGATTTTCTGAGAATCTGGACTCCAAGAAGTAACTGATATCTTTAATTTTTTTTCTTTTTTTTTTTCCTGTCCTAGGGCTTGAACTATGGGCCTAGACACTGTCCCTGAGCTTTTGTGCCCACAGCTAGCACTCTACTATTTGGGCCGCAGCTCTCCTTCTGGCTTTTCTGATGGGTAATTGGAGATAAGAGTCTCATGGACTCTCCTGCCAGAGCTGGCTCCAAACCATTATCCTCAGCCTCCCAGGTAGTTAGGATTATGAGGGTGATCTTGATATCCTTTCTTTATACCCAAATTAAATTATTGTCTAAAAGCACCACTAATCTTTGACTCATTTCAAAGGAAGAGATGCCCCACCCCAATTATTCAAGAAATACATCTGATGATAATTGTAAGGTCCACTCCTGGATGGCGAGCAGACTCCACCCTCCTCGCAGCAAAGTCTCCACCCAGTTGCTGCGCTACCTAGGCAACTGGGACACCTGGAAGAGGTCACATCTGCATCCGCTGAGGTCACATCTGAATTTGATGTGGCCACACCTTTCTCCGCCCATACCCTAGATAAGGCGTAGCACAGGCCCAGATACTCTCTCTCTCTGTTCCTCTCTGTCTCTCTTGCTGCTCTTTTCTAGCGCTCTCTGCTCCCTCTCTCTTTCCTCTTTCCCAGCTCTCTCTCTCTTTCCCAGGCCTTTCCCAGCCGCGTGGAGTGCCACCCTTGCCTGGTCCCAGCAGGTCCACTGAATAAACCTACCCCTTACCTGAATACCACGTGCGTGCTGCGGCTCTTACTCGCCTACCTCTTTTTAAAAACCTAACAATAATAGTAGAAATTAAGCTAGAGACCTTTATATCAAAATGTAATTAAAAAAAAAAAAAGAAAACAATCCCAGAATCTGAGTGCTATTTTGTTACTCACTCTTTCAAAATATTCATTTAACCAGACCAGCTAACATGTATTTCTCCACTGGCAGTAGTAAAAATAAACTTTAAGCATAGGAAGTCTGTGAAATTCAATCCCTTTAACAAAATCAAACCACTTTGTTTGTTGACTTTTCTTACAAGTGAAAGTGTAGAGCCTTTAATTTAGTTTAATTAGCCAAAGCTACAAGTTGCCCTCAAGTGTTTATATTCTTGCTCTTTGTAAATAAGACCACCAAGAAAAGAAGACAGAATCTCCTGCCTGGTGCATTCCCCATTCAGCAAACACCTATTGAAAGCTCTTGCTGGGCCCTCAGGCTCCTGAGATGAATAATTCACAGGTTTCCAGCTAGGGCTTCCCAGATGGGCTGGGGGGGGGGGGGGTTGGGGGGGAGGGGCAGGGAGGGAGGAGCTATGACACCTGGGAAAGAAACTCAGACCACTGGGGAAGTGAATGATGCACACAGATAAAGGCTTGGTGTAATGGTGAAGAGGCTGCACAGATTTACACACGCTCATTTTTTTAAGACTTAAGAGGCCAGAAATGACATGTCAGCTTTAAGTTTCTATGTCAGATTTAAGTTTCTAATGAAAGGTGAAGAGTGGAAAAATGAAGGAGTTCCTGTTTTCTGGATGGAAGAGGATTCTAGATCTTTTTACTGGGAGATAGGATTGAATAGAAAGATACCTTCCAACAGTAGTAAAAGTACAGAAATATTTTTTGAGAGTAATAAGAAATGAAGTGACAAAAGTTTAATGAGAAACAAAAAAACAAACCCAACAACAACCCTGGAAGGGTAAGGGAGGAAAAGGCAAATGGTAGCACAAACTCTAGGCTGAAGCTTGGTAGACCCATATGGTAGAAGACTATAAGACTATGAAGGAGGCCAAGAAGAAATTGGTTCAGTTGAATAATGAAAGACAATATGTTCTATGGTCTCCTTAAAGATAGTCTGGGAGAAATAATAATGGGACCGCTTTCTAGATTGAAGGGGTATATGTTTTGTAGCAAAAGGCAGAACAAAGAAGACTGGGGCTGTAGCTCAGTACTAGAGCACTTGCCTCACATGAGCAAGGTCCTAGGTTCAATCTCCCCCCTCCCATACACACACACACACACACACACACACACATACACACACACACAGTGGAATGAAGGAATTAAAAAATTGTAGTAGTTCTTAATAATGACAAGCTAATAATGACAAGCCAAGAGTGAGTGGCTGAGATGGCAGGGACATGAAATCTTTAAAGTCATGGTAGCCCAGGAAAGCAGGAGTTCATTAGTTGGATGAATCATTCCCATGGCCACTGGCATGAATGCCTGGTGCTCGGTAGACAGTCAATCAATGATGGACAATGTGGCAGGAGAGCATGGGGAGTGACCAGGTGAACTGGGGCTCCATGATACTCCAGGAAGGTGGTCAGAAGAACAGAGACAAGTGAAGATGAGTTCAAAACAGCACAGATCACGTGCCTAGGATGCAACGTGGAAACACATTTTAAAGCGTAATGGTCAGACAGCAGTGGGAGTTGGGGAGGCATGCAGTCCTTAGAGAATGGGAGAATAACAGGTCTCCAGCTGTAGCTGCTAGAGAATTATCCTCAGGGGAGAAGAACAAAGAGACCACTATGTGAGGGCTTCCACACCATCTCCTGAGGATAGCAGAGGCCTCATTAGAAGAGAGACCGTAGACTCAGACTCAAAGCAAGCAAATCCTTCTGATTAAAAAAAACACCCAGAAACCAAAATCCAATTTTAACACATGGCTTAAGGAACCAGGTAATTTCTCCCATGTCATTTTATTTTTCCTGTATAGCCCTAGCCTGTACCTTCAAGTGATGATATAATGAAACAAAGATAGTTAACTGTTTTTCCTGGGCTAACATGCTAATTTTATGCTACTTTGTTATTATTAATAACAAAGACTAATGACTATAAATAAGTAATTTTTTATTTCCATGTATGTATCCTTAGAATCATTTTTTTTAATGTGTTTTCAGGAGAAACCAGTAGCTTTCCAGCATTTCTTTCCCCTACTGTGTGGAACACAGAGGCAGGTACCAATAAATTCCCTTCCACATATTGGTTTTGGATTCCCAGGAAATAGTCACTACACTAAATATCCTCAAATATTTTACCCTTGAAATGTGCAGATTAAATTATTCCAATCCGCTACAGAGAGGATAAAATGAAAATGTACCAGTCAAGTAGGAGAATCTGATCAAATTCAATATTTGGAGGATCATTTGACAATGTTTGGGTTCTCCTCTTTGAAATCATTGTTTAGGGTTGGGTATTCACTAGACAACAAAGCCTTCCTGTTCTGAGGGAAAAGAGAGCAATTATGAATTCCCATAGGGCTAAAAGGAAGATTCATTCACACTTTCATTCCAATAAAACAGATTTGGAAACTCCTGATATGGACCCCATCCTGGTTTGGGACACATCTATGAACACACAGTAAAAAAATAACCTTGACTGAAAGTGTTCTGACTTATTAGATATTTCCACCTTGGCGAACACTGATCCTTATGGTGGTCTTCAGACTCAAGATTCCAAACTCATTTCATTAATAGCTTCCTAGATGGTAAGGATTTTTCTTTGGATCCACCCCACTGGAAATATCAAACAAAACAATGGAAACATTAGTTCACTAGGGTCAGCAATTGTGCAGCAATAGAAGAGCTGACTTTTATTTTGGTTTGCTCTTAGGAGGAAATCTTCAGTGTAAATAACGTAAACTTAATTTTAAAAAATCACTGTGCTAACGGCATTTCTTTTAAAAAAAAATGGTAACAGTAAGTGTGCGCTGGTGTATTTCTCCCTGTTTCATTATTTAGATCCACACGCTTTCGCAGTGACAGCTACCTATATTTATCTCATCGGTCTGTCAAAAACCACTGCAGCTTCCATGGGGATTGAGTCAACAGATAAAAGAGACCAGCACCCTTTTAAAAGGATTTTACACTTCAGATCAAAATGTCATACCACACAATGAAAGACACAAGGTGTTTCAGGTGCCCCTCGTTGGGGCAATAGTGTCAGTTACCAACTTGTTCAGGGAAAGTATTGTATTTATAGTTAACAGAGGGAAAACCTTTGGGAAGGGGATATAGAAGAGAAGACTCAGACAAGACAAAAGATCTCATGGGAGCTAGCCTCTTCATTTTATTGAGGAAGAATATTGACCCTTATTAGTATTATTATTCATTCAAAGACCCACGGCAGAGGCCAGGTGAGATCCTGAAGAACAGATTCTCAGACCTGAGCTACCAGTACTCTATTTCATCCAGACTCTTCTTTAAGTCATACCTTTAGGTTTTGGAATTAACATGGAATAGGAGTTTCTGTTTGTTTGTTTCAACAAAACACTGCTTGACCTGCCAAAATAACACCTGCCAAATTAAGTATTCGGATTCCTCCGTGAAATGGCTTCTCTCACTTGGGAGGGACAATCCTCCCTCTCCTCCACTGGGGAGGGTAAAGCCAACTGGAGTTTCTTTTCCTCCCTCTCTACTGCAGTCCAAAGGCAACTCTGTAGGTTGTGTTCATTGGTTGCTGTCCCAGACTGTCAGTGAAGACTGTCAGATTCCACTCCTGCTCTTAGACTTAGTTCCTTCTTAGTCCCTTAGACCTTGTTGCTTCTAAATCTGTGTTTTGAGTACTGTCTTTAATCCAGGGCTTTTCCTGTGTCTTTTCAGTGATATGTTTAAATGAGAATCAAAGTTGATTTCTATTGCTTGCAACCAAAAGCCTGATGGAGTGAAAGAACACAGAAACCAATGGGACAATGAGATTCTAGCTGATTGTGAAAGAGAATTCTTTGGCAATGAGTTCATTTTAATGGACTCAGTGATGTTCACATCACTGCTTGTGACAAAAGCAGAGGAAAGCTAACAAGTCAGCTGAGATTTGGACAATAATCAGTTAATAGTTTTGATGACGTTAATATGATTGAATATGATTCCTAGAAGAATAAAATTCCAATTTCAATATATAAAAGTTAAGATGAGTTGGATTTGGGAGTGATTGGGGCGAACGGTGATAGGGTAATATTGGTTGAGATGAATTGACTCACAAATTGACATGTTTAACTGAAACCCTTTTTTAGTTTTTTTTGTTTTTTGTTTTTTTTTTCTTTTTTTTTTTTTATTGTAAAGCTACTATACAGAGGGTTACAGTTACATGAGTGAGGTTATGAGTACACTTCCTCTTGAACATTGTTACCCCCTCCATTGTTTTCCCCCTACCATCCCCTCCCTCCCTCCCTTCCCCGAGGTTCTTTTTTTTTTTTTTTGATTGTGATTAAATGATTACATAATTTCAAAGTCACAAGTTCATTCTAACTTCCCTGGAGCAAATTGTCTACCACAGTCTGTAATATATAACAGTGTTCACATGTTATATACCATATTTGTGATCAGCAGCATGAGGATATTTAGTAGTGGTTCAACCAGATGAGCGGGAGTTCTTTGTTTCTTAAGTCCTGTTAGTTTTGTCGTATCACCTAACCTTTTGGATTTAGCATCCACTTATGAGGGAGACCATGTACCGTTTGTCTCTTCGTTCTTGGCTTACCTCGCTCAACATGATTCCTTCTAGCTCCATCCATTTCCCTGCAAATGCCATTATTTTGTCATTTCTAATGGCTGCATAATATTCCATTGTGTATAGATACCACAATTTTTGGATCCATTCATCTGTGGTGGGGCACCTAGGTTGTTTCCATATCCTAGCTATTGTGAACAGTGCTGCAATAAACATGGAGGTGCACGTGTCCTTGTATATTGGTTCCTGTTGTTCAGGGTAGATGCCTAGAAGTGGTATGCCTTTTTTAGTTTTAAAATTAAAACAACACAGCCAAATAAGACCAGGGTTGGATTAAAATTTAAGAAATAACAATAAAATCATGTGAAAGGTATTATCTATATCTAAATACTCATTTCAATGTTTCTGTATATTAATTTAACTATGTGTTTTATAATACTGATTTTGTTGGTTCTTGGTAAAATGGTAAAATTTACCATCTCAGGTAAAATATCCATGGACTTAATCTTTATTTGCCTATGAATTAAGGCATCATCGCCTTCCTGTGGTGGCAACTCTAATTACAGGTTTCATTCCTCTGGAATAAATTTTTTGAATTTACAACTTAAATTATAAAAAAAAAGAAAAAACAAGGACAACAAACATGATTTGTGTTGCTTTGGAAAAAGTATTTAATATGATGAGAAAAGCTTCTTTGTTCTCAAACTCTGAGAGTAAAGTTTTAAAGATCAGTAATTAGGACAAGTTGAGGATTGGAGGTGGGGTCACATGGTAGAACACTAGCTATGAGTGTAAAAGCTGAGCAAGAACACAAGGTCCTGAGTTCCAGGCACAATTATGCATATGTATATGAAAAGGTAAGTCAAATCTGGGTCTAGTGGCTCACACCTACAATCCTATTACCCAGGAGGCTGACATCTGAGGATTATGAGTCAAAAACCAGCTCAAGCAAGAAAGTCCATGAGACTCTTTTCTCAAATTCACCACCAAAGATCTGGAAATGGAGCTGTGGCTCAACTGAGCAAAAAAGCTTAGGGACAGTGCCCAGGCCCTGAGTTCAAGTCCCAGGACCAGCACCAAGAAAAAAAAAAGATAAGTTGAATGCAATCACATTGTACTTCATGTCAATTCTTGCTCCAACAGGTACTACAACCCCCTTAGAAGGGCTTTGAAAGCCAGAGTCTCTGAAACCAGTCTCTGAAAGCTGATCTACCAGACAGGTAGCATAACAGAGCTGAAACACTCCCAGGAAGCAACAGACAGGACTTGTTAAAAAAGGTTTTACAAGCTGAGGAAACCCAGGGCAAATTAAACTGGGCTATGGCAACAGTTTTGTTGGAAGAGAAATCTATCCACAAAAAGAAGCATCCAGAATATCATACATGAAACCATTCACCCAAGCAGATAGAAGCCAAAGGGAATTTGTAACCAACACTTTAAAACTACTTTCAAAGATTGTCTGGAAAAATACCAAAAAGAAAAAAGTTTACTTTAAAATTCCCATGGCTTTTTGTCAACAAACCATCTGGGTGCTGAGGTCTCTGAAGGAAAAGATGAATGGAATGTGGAGCCAGAGGTGACAGGAAGGGCAGTGGTTCTGTAAATATGTAAATGAGAAGAAGCTCACCAGCCTCCAGATTTCAGCACATAGATAATTTATCACTAGAAATTGCTAGCACCAGGAGCTGTGACACTTCAGATTTGCTACTCTTTGTCTTGGGCTTTGGTCCAATGGCCATGTGATGAGTTTGTGTTAGGCAAAATCAGCAACACTAACTCTTCAGCTTGCTGATTTGGAAAATCACTATGACTTTGAAAAAAATGGAAAGTTTTACACTCAGATGTCAAAACAGACATTTGCTTATGGATATTTAAAAGTATACATTTCTGCTACGAAGAGTGTCTATTTTCTTTAACAAAAACTTTCATTATAGCCAGGCACTAGTGGCTCACCTCTATATTCCTAGCTACTCAGAAGGCTGAGATCTAAGGAGTGTGGTCTGAAGTCAGCCTGGGCAGGAAAGTCTGTGAGACTCTTTTCCCCATTTAATCATAGAAAAAGCCAGAAGTGACACTATGGCTCACGTGGTGAGCAATAAGGAGCCCAGGGATAGCACCAGGCTCAAAGTTCAAGCCCCAGGACCAGCAATAAACAAACAAACAAATAAATAATGACTTGTAAAATTAGCTGATATAAATAAAGCTGTTAACAAATACTCACATAAACAAGAAACTTAGATAGATCCAGGAAAAAATTTGTTGTTGTTTTTTTGTTTGTTTGTTTGTTTTTAACAGCCCAGAAGACACAGGAAACAAGACTGGAACAAAGGGAAAAGGCATATCTAGATGGAAAAACACAAACATCATACATTGATAGAGAGATGCGTGTGTAAGTGCGTGTACGTGTGTGCAAGCGCGTTCCAGTCCTGGGGATTTAACTCAGGACCTGGACCGTGTCCTTCAGCTTTTGTACTCTACCATTTGAGCCACAGCTCCACTTCTGACTTATATTGCTGGTGGATAAAAGATTATCATGGATTTCCTGCCTAGGCTGGCTTTTAGCTACAATTCTCAGGTCCTCAGTTCTCAGCCTCCTGAGTGGCTAGGACTATAGGCATGAGCCACTGGTGCTGGGCTATTTCATGCATTTTAAAACATAGATATTATTATTTTTTAAAGCAGCAGGTGCCCCAGAAAAGATGGAGACAGGGGCTGGGATTCAGTACACATTTAATATCATGGTACCATGGAAAGAATGTGTTTGGAAGGCAAATGGATGTGAGTTTGAACCAAGGATTTTCTACTTGGAAGTTGTACTGCATCCCTGGGCATCTAGCTGGTCATCACAGCTAGATGGAACCCAGTTAAGTAACCAAATAAAATAAAAGATGCTCAGAAGACATCTTTTTTCAAAACTCTTTCCTCTCAAATTAAGTTTCACATAGTGACAGCAAAAAGACACACAAACAAATATAAAAGTATTTGACATGAAGTCATAAATTTGTATTTGTCGGCCACCACCTTATGATGAGATGACATCTACTGAAGTTGGTAGACTTTTCCCATGGGTAGACTCCACTTCCCTATACAATTCACAAGCAAACAGGATCAGAGAATCCAGTGCCATCCTGTCAGTATAAGACAACACTGGTTAAATCACCCCAGAGATTTATAGCAAGCAATTAGAGCTAAACCATTTTCTTTTCCCCGTCACTTTCTTACAAAGCCTACATCAGATTTGGAAAAAGGAAAAGGTTTTGGTGGAAAGGAAGAGCATGTAACAAGGAAATGGAGGAGGGGAAATGTACTTTTGAATGCTAAAGTAGATAAAAATCCTTAATTACTCTTCTCTCGCTAGCTTAGTACCCCGGCACAGAGGTCCAGCATTTCAAATGCATCACTTCTGAGGGTTTTCTGCACCTATGAAAGCTCAAGGTAAAATGAGTCTGCAGGCAGCGCGTGCCTGGGATCCGCATCCCTCTCAGGAACGGCTGGCTCCCTCTGATGCCAGTACTCATTCCCTAACGTGAGAAACTTCTAACAGCGACATGAGGCATCATTATTTTTCTATATGGAACCACTAGTTTCAAAAAAGGAACTTCCAGAAATACCTCCACATGACAAGAACTGACACCTGTAACATGGGCCGTACAAAGTACTGAAGCGTCTGAGTCCTATGGAGCATAGAGCTTTGGTGACTTTGATGCATTTTTTTTTTCCTCTTCAATAGTATGTTCTGATTTCCCTCTCCTCTCAGATGTCCTATAGCCTCTAAAGCCAAGATGATCCTATTTTTAAAAGCCTAGATATTAGCCAGGTACAATATTATTATATTAGCCTATAATATATAGCCTATAATTTATAATACAATATTAGCCTATAATATATAGCCTATATAGCCTATAATATTATTATATTAGCCTATAATATTAGCTACTCAGGGGGCTGAGATCTGATGATTGTAGTTGGAAGCAAGCCCAGGTAATAAAGTATGTGAAACTCTTTACCTAATTAACCACCAAAAGCTGAAAGTAGAGGTATGACTCAAGTAGTAGAATGCTTTTTTGAGTTAAAAAAAAAGGGGGGGGGGGAGGGACAGCACCCAGGCCCTGTGTTCTAAACCATATTTAAGAGGCTCAGAAGTAGACTCCATTTCCCAATGGAAGTTATGTTGCAAAAAGGTTTGGGGAAGAAATGCTCGTTATCTTGGAAACAATCTACCACAAAGGACTTTAAATAAATAGTCTAAATTAAGTGTTGTGTCTTCTCAGAACTAAGCTTATCCTCCCTAAAACCCAAGCACAGAACAATGCCTCTGGCCATGGTCTCCTGTGAATCAGAATCTAAGCCTTTCCTTAGAATTGTAACAGATTTCTCAGTGTTTGGGCTGCATAAATAATTCTTGTATCCCTATCTGCAAGTGGGTGTTTCAGGAAGAAAAAAGAAAAAAGATTTTGTGCTTTTTTTCTTTCTTTCTCCCCCTTTCTTCCCTTCCCCTTCTTTTCCCCTTCCTTTTCTTCTCCCTTCTTTCTTTCCTTCTTTCTTCCCTCCCTTCTCTTTCCTTCTTTCTTCCTTCCTTTCTTCCTTTCTCTTTCTCTTTTTCTTTCCCTCTCTTTTTTTCTTTCCTTCTTTCTGTCTCTCACTCACTCGCTTACTCACACTCTTCCTTCCTTCCTTCCTTCCTTCCTTCTTTCTTTCCTTCCTTCCTTCCCATCCTGGGTCTTTTTTTGGGGGGGGGTCCGGTTGTGGGGCCTGAACTCTGGGCCTGGGCGCTGTCCCTCAGCTCTTCAGCTCAAGGCTAGCATTTGAGCCACAGTGCCACTTCCGGCTTATGTGGTGCTGAGGAATCGAACCCAGGGCCTCATGCATGCAAGGCAAGCGCTCTACCACTGAGCCACCTTCGCAGCCCCCCATCCTGGGTCTTAAACTAAGCCTGCATACTGTTCTAGAGCTTTTGTGCTCAAGGCTAGGGCTCTAACACTTGATCTATAACTCCACTTTGGGCTTTTTAGTGGTTAATGGAAGATAAAAGCCTCAGTGAGGGAATGTGGGTATGGGTGTCACGCCTGTAATCCTAACCATTCAGAAGGCATAGATCTGAGGGTCATGGTTCAAAGTCAGCTCTGGCAGAAAAGTCCATGAGACTCCTATCTCCAACAAATCACAGAAAACTCAGCAAGTGGTGCTGTGGTTCAAGTGGTAGAGCACTAGCCTTGAGTAGAAGATGCCTGGACAGCATCCAGGCCCAGAGTTCAAGCCCCAGGACTAGGAGAGAGAGAAAGAGGGAGAGAGGGAGAGAGAGAGAGAGAGTTGGGAAGAGACTCACAGACTTTTTGTCCTGTTTGGCTTGGAATGATAATTCTTAGATCTCAGCCTTCTGAGTAGCTAGGATTACAGGCATGAGCTACTGGCATACACCTTTTTTTTTTTTTTTTTGTCAGTCATGGGGCTTGAACTCTGGACTTGGGCACTGTCCTTGAGCTCTTCAGCTCAAGGTTGAAGGGACAAATTTGGGAGAAATTAACCAGCCTTTGGCTTCTGTACAAATGCTTGCTAAAACTTGCTGTATACTTGAGAAACTTCTTGTTTGTGCAAACGGGGAAATCCCCACTATGAGTTTCGGGTAAATTCTGAGAAAAACCACAAGATGTTCCAACGTGTTATTATCGAAACTGGCCGATGTACAAGGTGACTGTACTCTACCCCTCCCATGTTCAAAATAGGTTATAAAAAGCTGTGCTTAAAGTTGCTCAGGGCTCGCAGATCTCTGGAGGTCTGTGAGATCCAGCGCGCTGGACTTCAATAAAGCCCTTTGCTGATTGCATAAGACGGCCTCTTGGTGTCCTCCATTACATTTGGAGGTCCCACCGAGATCTGCCCGTTCTGGGGGCACCAACTGGTGAGTCTTGGGGAATATCTGTGGCGCCTTGCTCGTACTCTTGTCTGTGTGATTTGGACGTCTGGGACTCGGGGGAAGGCCGAGTCAGTTTGTGACTGTCCAGTGCGGACGTGAGTCCCACGGACAGCGGTGGGCAGACGTGCTTTTGGGACCGCAGGTCACTGCGCTGGGGGACGCCCTGGCAGGTATAGACTCCCCGGAGGGGCGCCTGGGGGATGTCTCGGTAACCTTCCATCGCCTTCCTATTTCTTCTCTCACTTCCTTGCCGGCCGGCTCCTCTTTCCTTTTGGGTGTTTGTGTAGCCTCTTTCCTATCTTTTGGTTTTTAATTACGGGGCAGACTCAGTGGACTCCTTTGTCTCTGACGCTTGATCACTGGACTGATGTTAAGAATGGGGCAAGTAACTTAGGACTGACTGTTAAAAAGGGCAAACTTTCTGTTCTTCTGAGTGGCCGACCTTTGGGGTTGGTTGGCCCCCTAGTGGCTCATTTCACCTAAACCTTGTCCGAGCCGTTCGGACCGTTGTTTTCCGACTAGGTCGCCATGGACACCCGGATCAAGAACCCTATGTCATGGTGTGGGAAGATCTCTGCGAATTCCCGCCGCCATGGGTCAAGCCTTTCCTTTCTCCTCCTGCTACCAACCTCTCCATGCCTTCTCCCTTGCCCACTTCCACTTCTCTCCTTCCCCTTAAACCCAACACCGCTTCTGCCCCTATCCTCCCTGACTCCCAGTCCGAACTCCTTCAGCTTGATGACCCACCCCCTTATCCTCAGCCTCCCCCCTCCGCAGATGCCCCTCCGGAGGAAGAACCACCTCTGCCCCAGGTACAGGGACCCGCACAGGGGACTCGTGGACGACGGGCAGGGCAACCGCCTGACCAGACCCCCGTCCTCCCCTTGAGACCCTATGGGCCTCCCATTGATGACGGAGCTGGGGGAGAAATGCCTGCCTTACAGTATTGGCCTTTCTCCGCATCTGATTTGTGTAATTGGAAAAACAACTCTCCCCCTTTTTCTGAGGACCCCTCTAAGCTAACCAATCTTGTAGAATCTCTTAGTTTTCCCATCAGCCAACCTGGGATGATTGCCAGCAACTCCTCAGTATCCTTTTTACTACTGAGGAGAGAGACCGGATCATCCTGGAAGCCCGTAAGAATGTTCCCAGACAGGACGGGAGACCGACTCAACTTCCAAACGTTATCAATGAGTTCTTTCCCCTTGTCAGACCAGATTGGGATCCTAACACTGGAGAAGGTAGGAGACGTCTTCTCATTTATCGCCAAGCTCTGATGGCTGGTCTCCGAGGGGCTGCAAGAAAGCCCACCAATTTGGCTAAGGTGAAGGAAGTTGTGCAGAAAGAGGATGAATCTCCTAGTATGTTCCTTGAAAGAATAATGGAAGCCTATAAGAGGTATATACCCTTTGACCCCAGGTCTGAAGAACACAGGGCAGCAGTAGCCATGGCATATATAGGTCAGTCAGCTCCAGATATCTGAAAGAAGTTACAACGCCTGGAAGGCTTGTCAGATTTGTCCTTACAGGACCTGGTCAAAGAAGCTGAGGGTATTCCACAAGAGGGAAACAGAGGAAGAGAAGGAACAGAGGAGAGAGAGAGAGAGAGAGGGAGGAAAGAGAAGAACAAAGAGATAAGCGAAGGAACAGAGAACTAGCAAAAATCCTGGCTGTAAGTGTGGAAAGAAATAGAGGTAGAGGAGGAAGAAAGGGACCTGAGCCCAATGGGCAGCGACCACCACTGGACAAGGATCAATGTGCCTACTGTAAGCAAAAAGGCCATTGGGCGCGAGATTGTCCTAATCTAAAGGAGAAACCAAAAAACCCCCAAAGTCCTACTGTTAGATGAAGACTAGGGGGGACGGAGCCCGGTACCCCTCCCCGAGCTCAGGGTAACCTTTGATGTGGAGGGGACCCCTATCAACTTTGAGGTTGATACGGGGGCAACTTACTCGGTCTTGCAAAAACCCCTGGGCTCAATTTCAAACAGACGGACTCTGCTGCAGGGGGCAAATGGCAGCCGGTACAGGGCCTGGACCACCTCCAGGACCTTAGATCTCGGACGAGGCTAAGTAAGCCATTCTTCTTTGGTAGTGCCAGAGTGTCCGGCTCCGCTGTTAGGAAGAGACCTCCTAACCAAATTAAGAGCTCAAATCTCAGCGTTTCTTTTGCCAACCCAATGGTCAAGAACACACCCATGACCACAGTCTTGACCTTGCAAGCAGACCGAGAATACGTGCTGTATCAAAATGCAAATGACAAGGGAGGTCAAGATATCAAAGACTGGGTACAGCAGATACCAGAAGCCTGGGCTGAAACTGCAGGATTGGGACAGGCAGTAGAACAGCCCCCAGTTGTAGTTCAGTTAAAAAACATCTGCCACTCCTATAAGAATAAAACAATATCTAATGAGTAAAGAGGCCGTGAAGGGATTAGGCCACATATTCAAAAACTGCTCCAGATGGGGGTTCTGCGGACCTGCCAGTCCCCCTGGAATGCTCCTCTCTTACCCGTCAAAAAGCCTCGAACCGGTGACTACAGACCAGTGCAGGACCTAAGGGAAGTCAACAATAGGGTCCTAGACATTCACCCTACTGTGCCTAATCCATATAATCTCCTGAGCACTCTCAGTCCCGAACGTAAGTGGTATACAGTGCTTGATTTGAAGGACGCCTTTTTCTGCCCTTCACCAGGATCTCCGTGAGTTCCGCACTTGCCACCCAGAGGGAACTCTGCTCCAATATGTTGATGATTTATCGCTGGCAGCAAATTCCCAGGCAGAATGTGAAAAAGGAACCAGGTCGCTTCTAGAAACTTTGGCCAGGCTGGGTTACCGAGCATCTGCTAAAAAGGCTCAGATATGCAAAAAGGAAGTGACTTCTTTGGGATATACCTTAAAGGAGGGTAAGAGATGGTTAACAGAGGCAAGAAAAAGAACTGTGACTCAGAGTCCTCCTCCCACCACCCGCAAGCAACTCCGGGAGTTTCTAGGGACTGCGCGTTTCTGTAGACTCTGGATCCCAGGGTTTGTGCAACTTGCGGCTCCCTTACACCCCCTGCTTAAGGGCGTCAACCCCTTTAACTGGGAAAAGTCACACCAACAGGCTTTTGACAAAATTAAGGAGGCCCTGCTGCACGCTCCGGCTTTGGCCCTCCCCGATGTAAACAAGCCCTTTACACTCTACTTGGATGAAAGACAGGGCATTGCTAAAGCTGTATTAACTCAGACTTTGGGACCGTGGAAGCGTCCCGTGGCCTATTTGTCCAAACGACTGGACACTGTAGCAGCTGGGTGGCCCCGGTGCCTGCGAGCGGTGGCAGCAGCAGCCTTGATGGTTAAGGATGCTGATCAACTAACTTTGGGACAAAACTCGCTGTGATAGGGACACACGCTCTGGAGAGCATTGTGCGCCAGCCCCCAGACAGATGGCTGACTAATGCCCGCATCACTTACCATCAAAGTATCCTTCTGGACAAGGAGAGAGTGATATTTGGGGCCCCTGTACACCTTAATCCAGCCATCTTGCTACCAGATGAGGCCATGGGTCCAGTAATCCACACCTGCCAGGAGATACTAGCGGAAGAAACGGGAACCCGGCGGGATCGGACCGACGAGCCCCTTCTGGTCAGCATGCCTTTCAGACGGTACCTCAGCTCAGAAGGTGGAGCTAATAGCCCTAACCAAGGCCTTCAATCTGGCAACTAAAAAGCAAGCCACCATCTACACTGATAGCAGGTACACTTTTGCTACGGCTCACATCCATGGGGCTATTTACCAGCGCCAGGGACTCTTGACCTCTGAAGGAAGACCAATCAAAAATAAGACTGAGATTTTAAAACTATTAGAGGCCTTACACCTGCCTCGGCAGCTTGCTATTGTACACTGTCCGGGACACCAAAAAGGTGAAAGCGAGGCAGCACGGGGAAACAGGAAGGCAGATGAGGAGGCTAAAAGGGTTGCTACAGAAGAGACCGTCTCAATTCTGTTGATTCAAGCTGAGCCCGAGGCCACTAACTCTTAACTCTGAAGGCAAAGAGGAGACCAAACTACAAAAAGCTCAAGACTATGTTAAGGCTTGGCATCAGCTAACCCACCTGGGCCCCAGGAAGATGCAGGCCCTACTCCAGGAGCAGACCTTTTCGTTATCACCAGCGGGAAAACAAGAAATTGACTGAACTAACAGCCTCCTCTTGCCAGGCATGTCAAATAGTTAACCCAACTACCCTCCAGGCCCCAAAAGGAAAGAGACTTCGTGGAAACAGGCCAGGACAATTCTGGGAGGTGGATTTCACAGAAATCAAACCAGCAAAGTATGGATTAAAGTATTTGTTAGTTTTTGTAGATACTTTTTCAGGATGGGTAGAAGCCTACCCAACCCGGGGAGAGACGGCTCAAATAGTCGGCTCAAATAGTCATCAAGAAGCTCTTGGAGGGAATCTTCCCCCTATATGGACTCCCCCTCAGGTACTTGGCTCTGATAATGGTCCTGCATTTGTGGCCCGGGTAAGTCAGGGACTGGCCAGGTGTTTGGGGATTAATTGGAAATTACATTGTGCATACAGGCCCCAAAGTTCAGGACAGGTAGAGAGAATGAATAGAACCATTAAGGAGACCTTGACTAAATTGACCGTGGAAACTGGCATAAATGATTGGATAATGCTCCTACCATATGCTCTTTTTTGAGCTAGAAATACCCCTTCCTCTTCTATGTGTGGACTAACCCCTTTTGAAATAATGTATGGAGTGCCGCCCCCGGCCTCCAACTTGCTGACCTCTGAGCAAGCCGAAATAACTTTCACTCCCCTTACCTCCAGACTAAAAGCTTTGGAAGGTGTACAAAAATACATCTGGAACATTCTGCACTCAATTTACGAGCCAGGGGAGATACAGACGCCTCATCAATTCCAGGTGGGAGACTGGGTCTACGTGCGCCGACACAAGAAGGACACCTTGGAGCCACGGTGGAAGGGGCCTTACCAGGTGCTACTGACCACCCCCACCGCAGTCAAAGTGGATGGCATCGTCGCCTGGATCCACTCATCACACCTCAAGATGGCAAAGGAACCTGCGACCGGGTGGCAAGTACATAAGACTACTAATCCTCTTAAGCTGCGGATTAGCCGTAGCCCAACAGACTAACCCTCACTTGCCTCTTGTACAGACTTGGGAAATATTGGATGGGGAAACCCTACAGGTACTAAATTCAACCCAGGATACCAAACCCATTGGCTGGTTTCCTGATCTTTATTTTGACTTAGGTTTGTTATTCAAAGCTACAAGTGGTGGGGACCAATATAATACCAGGATGACCGGGTTCTATGCCTGCCCGGCCCCTACCAGCTCAGACCCCAGAAGACACTGTGGAGGAACTCATTATTACTTTTGTAAGTAGTGGGGATGTGAAACTTCCAATAATGGGCCCTATAAGTGGACAATAGCTGGGGATCAGGCTAGAGACTTGGCTCACTTCTCCTTCTATGACCCATACAAACCTAGCAATAGAAATACCTGTGTAAAAAAGGGCGAGCCTCCCTGTTCTTTAGTAAAAATTCAATTTACAGACCAAGGCAAACAGAGCAGCCTATGGACAGGAGTCTACGGGAAGGCCTGGGGAATGAGCTCATATGGGGAAGCTCAAAAGGCATTCCTAAATGTCAGGCTAACCCTTGAGGCTTACCAACCAGTGTCCATGGGATCTAATAAAGCTATAAAAACCAAGAAATTATAGCTAAGAAGAATGCTGCTTTTATGCTGACCACTCAGGAGTAGTTAAAGAATCCATGACCAAGCTCAGGGAAAGACTCAGAAAAAGACAGCGAGAAAGGGAGGCTAGCCAGGGATGGTTTGAATCATGGTTCAGCTGGTCCCCTTGGATGACTACCTTGCTTTCCACTACTGCTGTTTCTTTTGCTTTTAATGATAGGCCCTTGTATTCTCAATCGCTTAATTGATTTTGTTAAATGCCAGGTAGGACAAGTAAAGTTGTTAGTGCTTAGACAGCAGTACCAGATGCTGTCCCAAGAGGAAGGAATCTAGTATTTCTAGGATTAGAAATATTCTCCTAAGATAAGGGGGGGGATGAAGGGACAAATTTGGGAGAAATTAACCATGCTTGCTAAAACTTGCTGTATACTTGAGAAACTTGAGATAATAACATGTTCCAACATGTTATTATCAAAACTGGCAGATGTACAAGGTGACTGTACTCTACCCCTCCCATGTTCAAAATAGGGTATAAAAAGCTGTGCTTAAAGTTGCTCAGGGCTCGCAGATCTCTCGAGGTCTGTGAGACCCAGCGCGCTGGACTTCAATAAAGCCCTTTGCTGATTGCATAAGACGGCCTCTTGGTGTCCTCCATTACGCGGCGAGACCCCAGCCCTTACAGGTGAGCGCTCTACCACTTGAGCCACAGCACCACTTCCGGTTTTCTAGTGGTTTATTGGAGACAAGAGACTCACGGTCTTTCCTGCCTGGGCTGGCTTTGAACCATGATCCTCAGATCTCAGCCTCCTGAGCTAGGATTAGAGGTGTGAGCCACCAGTGGCCGGCTATACACGTCTTTTTTTAAATAACTACTTTTTTCCTCTCCAAATTGTAAGCATAATGTGCAAAGAATGTAGTGACTTCCAACAAGGAAGCTGGTGTGTTTGGAGGAGCAATGCAGTAAGCTCCTCTAAGTCTATCCATGGAGACTTCACCAGAATAACACAGAGGCCATCATGTACCTCCCCATCATACATTGCCCCAGTGCAACAAGCAGCCTCTGCACACAGTGCACAAACCCAACCAAGGCTGAAGGACAATGGAACAGCAATAAGAGCAGGTCTTGCCAGGTCTGGCACTCAGCATCCTGGGAGCTCTGACCTC
Source organism: Dipodomys spectabilis (assembly GCF_019054845.1). Taxonomy (NCBI): domain Eukaryota; kingdom Metazoa; phylum Chordata; class Mammalia; order Rodentia; family Heteromyidae; genus Dipodomys; species Dipodomys spectabilis. The sequence continues at coordinate 3,027,811 of NW_024870750.1, forward strand.
TACAACGCTACAGGTTGTAAACTGACCACCAACCTGACTGTTGTGTGTCTCTCTATGGTAACACTGCAACTGTCCACAGGACACAGAGAAAGCCTTTTAGATAGGAAGAAGAACAGAATATGATTTTCCCAACATTTGGGGAATGCTGATGAGTGGGATGCTTTAAGGGACTGAATGGAAATGGAAATTTATGATAGGTTTTAATAAAACATCTCATTTGGAAAAATATAATCATCAAATTATTGCACAGGATTAAGAGCTGAAATTTTATTATACAATATGCTACTAAACCGAAATGAGAGATACTGAACTTCTTTTTTCTACAAGTCAATAATCCCTTCTTAATAGACTTTATGGTAGAAATTTCAAGGAGTCAGATGCTTACTGGTTTTGCATTTTGACTTAATAAATCTAAAAAGCTATTCTCTTCTTTCATGTATAGATGTTGTATGCATGTGGATGTGGAGGTGTATGGTATGTGGGTATATGAGAGAAAGAGAGAGACAGAAGAAAGTAGAGAGGATTGGAGAAAAAGAGCAAAGTAGGAAGGGAGAGGAAAAGGAGAGAAAAATCTTCTATTAAGGCTCTCCTAAAGGAATAGTCCCACCTAACACCAAAAGCAATGTGTCCCTCTGTTAATTGTCTTGCTCTTGTTGTTGATCTTATATGCTGGTTATCATCAGTGAACAGACACACCATGGATGATCTATCACAGCTATAAAGCTCTTTCCCTCTGGAATACTCCAAATTTGTCAACTGCTCAGTTTCTTCAGGGTATCTCTGCCTTCTGTTCTGGGGTTAGCTGATGTCCTATGTTCATTACTCTGAAATTCTGCAATCATCACTTGATTCTTGACTGTGAATCATGGCAAGGAAGGAACTGTACACAGATACCTGCGGAAGCGCTAATAGCGAGCCCTCAGCCATGAGCAAACCACCCGTGAACCGTAAGGAGTTGAACGCATGCCCTGTGAGCAGCAGTACTTGCCCAGGCCTCCAGGTTTAGAACACTCCAATCCAGAGCTCTGATGCACCACACCTTAGTCCTCTAGGCTCTCCCATAATACCATAACGCTACATTGGGTTTTCTTAAAGGGTGAAGACAAGCAAGCAGCCCTAGCACAGTAGAGCAGAACTACTGGAACCAAACCACAGTCAGACAGAAGCTTGGCACCCACGGTCTCCCAGGGCAGAGTGGTGGAATTAATCTTTTCCAAATGTAACCAATTTCATGTTCAACCTCAAAGTAAGCAGAGATAAAGCTTATTAGATACAGTATTCCTAAGTGGAGAAGGCTTGGTAAATACCAAAAGGTACCTGGGAAAAACAGAAATGTATATGAGTAATTCCCATGTTAAAAAAATTCTGAGACACGTCCTAATTATGTCTGCAAATGAAAGTTCTGCAATTTAGAAATATAGCTACCTTCCTATGCTGAAGCCTGTTAGACTCTGCTTGATTTCTGAGGGGTTGCTATTGAGTTCACATATTCTGTGAGCACCTATTTCTATGGCCCACATTGATCTCAATATCATGGGACATGTGAATCCAGACCAGGGAGGGGTTGGGGGAAAGGCCTCTTTCCTAGACAAGTTTGTCAATATCACACTGGCTAAGACAACCTTTCGTTCAAGTGAGTCTATAAACTGCCTAGCTGGTCTCTGCCCGTAATGTTTTGGTGTCCCCATGGCTGCCTGTATCCTGGTGTTGATTATTTATTACATGCAAAAATACTTTAGAAAGGAGTAGGAAGAGAAGGGGAAGGAGGAAGGAGAGGGAGAGAAGGATGATGAGGATGGAGGACCAAGAGCTAGAAGAGAAAAGAGCGACTCAATTTAATAAACCTGCCTTCGGCAATATTAAATTTTGTTTATTTCTCAACAGTTATTGGACTTCTTCCTAATCCCACCAGATTAACCATTTTAAATTGATTACTGCCCACAGGCAGACTTTACTTTATAAATGTTTAAATTTTTATACATACATGCACGCAGGCATACATTTGAGAGCTGCTATCAACGTTGTGATTCAGTAGACTCCAGATTGGCCTGGAGAGCTCTCCTCTAGTATGGAGAGGAAAAAAAAGTTTACTTTCTTATAATTGAAAATTAATACAAATTACTCTTGTAATCAGTTCACCAGTGATAGGCATGCTTGCCCTATAACAATTATAGGCAACCCCTAACTCATCTCCTAGGAACATTTTAGCCTCTGCCCTCTCTCTGCCCAGAGATAGCCTTGTAGCTGCCAAAAAGAGGACTCGAGATAGATAGTGCTGGAACAGAGTTCTCAGGGTGCTTCCTAGTGCTTAATGGAATTAGGTTAAAGAAAGGACTCTTCAGGTTGAGGGTTTATTATTTCCTCTCACAATTCTCCTTGATCCTCAGAAATCCTCTGCTAAGAGATTCCTTAGAGTAGTAAAGTAAAACAACACAGTAATGACTTGGGCATTTATTATTTTATTACTATTGCTATACAGATACTGGGGCTTGAATTCTAGCCCTCAGCTTTTTTGTTCAAGGCTGTTTGTTGTTCTACCACTTGAGACACAGCTCCACTTCTGTTTTTTTGGTGGTTAAATGAAGATAAGAGCCTTAAAGACTTTCCTGACTGGTCTGGCTTCAGACTGCAGTCCTCAGATCTCAGCCTCCTGAGTAGCTAGGATTCTAGGCATGAGCCATCTGCATCTAGCTCCAACACATCCTTTTGTTGCTGTTATCAGTGGTAGTGGTGTTAAGAAAAACAAAACAAAGCAACAAAAAAAATCAGAATCTATAGATCCTCTCTTCCAGTGTTGGGTTAAAGGCTCCAGATAGATGACTGAAGACTGAGATTTAGGAAGAGGCAGTGTGGGCTTCTCAGTTCAGACCAGAGTTAAATCTCATGCCACTTGCTCTGTTCCTTAACCTGGCTGAGTTTCCTCATCTAAAAGCTCAAAGTAATCAACCTTACCTGGTAAGTTCAAGTGTTCAAAACCTTGATGACCTCATAGAGCATTCTCTAAACAAACAGTAGCAGTTACTATATTTAATTTAAAATACAAGACAATAATAACCTTACTCTTGGGAGACTGCTGTATATGTTCAGGATAATCCAAAGAAAGCCACAGAATTCTATTTTTTAGACATTAAAAAAAATCTATGATCAGTAGCCATTCATTTTTCCAAGGAGGCACTGATATAACATGAGCCATTTTATTTTAGGACTGTAAGTTACTTAATTGTGATTTTTCTATTTTTTTCTAATAGTATGCATATTTTCTTTCAAAAGACTAAAACCCTTAAACTGCCTCAATTACTTTACCCACAGGAAATCCTCACTGAATGCTTGCTGGAAAAAAATGATAAGGCTATAGTTTTAGAGTTTTGTTTGTGTTTGGGGTGGGGGGAGTGTAATTGGTTGTTTTGTCTTCTGAAGCTTTGTTTAGTTTCAAAATGGCTCAAGGGATAACTATATGCAAGCACCATTTATAATCCAGAAATGCAAGGATGGAGAAAATGTGTTTTGAAAAGATAGGAGTGTTGTTAGGGAGGGGTGAAAGTAGATGTAGTCAGGAGAGTGTGGACCAGATCTATTTGTAAGAGCCTGGAAGCAGCTCACGTAGGGGAAAACTAGCTGCCCATCCACCATGGTCTGTCCCACCCAGGGAAGAAATCCTAAGCTTGGAAGCTTTTGAGATAGTCCAGTCTTGGAGAATAAAATGAAACGAACAAAGAATTAAGTGTGACCAAAAATAACTAAAGTATTAATAACTAAGAGATTTGTCTTGCTCTTTTGAGGGTTGTCTCGGAATACAGGGCCTGTTCTGTGATACTTCCAGAGAAGCTCAGATGCAGAGGTACTTTTAGGGAGGGGTTGAGTTGGATACCCCACCCCGGCCCTTCTTGCAGGGAGAGGGCTGCTGAGTCCGTGTTCATCCTCACCGATAGAGTCTGGAGTGTTTTAGGCCCTTGAATGAAGATGTGAAGTTCCTACTGGTTTAGATCACATTTCCCATGGCACAAGTCCAAGTGGAAGATTAGATTTTGTTGTATGGCCTCACTAAGGCTGTTTCTCATCGTGATGACTTTTTCCTTGAACGTTTCCATATGAACATTTCAAATAGGATACAAACGTAGAGTCGGTATAATTGATCCCCAGCTCCCAGCTCCAACAACGACAGCCAATATCCATTCAGGGCCTCCTGCTAGCTAGAGTGATAGGATATCATTGAGGCGCGCACACACACACACACACACACACACACACACACACACACACACACACAGAGCTTATTTTTAGGACAGGGGTTTGCTTCCTGACCTCTGTTTACTTTAAGGCTTCCTGATATCCCTGCACTCTCAGGCATTTACCACTCAGTTATGGTATGAGAAAGGATCTTGTGAGCTTTACTGCCCATGTTGGCCTCAAAACACAATCCTCTCATTCTCAGCCTCTCAACTAGCTAGGATGGCAGGCATGAGACATTGGTTCACAGAATCAGGGCCAATCTTCATCCACCTAGTCTTCTCCTTATTTTCTTCCCTTAGATTACTCTGGGACAATTTCTATTTCGTTCTATCATCGTACTCGTTACTATTTCAGTATGTGTCTTCACATAATTGAATTCTATGCTTATACCTAACCACAATACTATTATGCCACCTAAAACATTTATAGTGATTCATGCAGGCAATTAGTATCCATCTCTGACCACCTTTCTCATAACTATGCACAAGGTAATTGTATACAAGCTGACCAATTCACATGAAAATGACAGCTGCCTTTGGTGGTGACCTCACAGCTCTGAACTTACCTTTAAATTATTGATGGAGAAGAGTGTCTAGCCTAGGTAAGCCTTAAGATCAAAAGTCCATTTCAGTATAGAAAGTGATCCACTTTTAGGAGCATTTGCTTTCCTCCAGTGAACTTAAACAGCACATTTAATCTACCCACTTAACTGAAAGTGATGGAGTGCCTGCACATGGAACACTGAAAGCATTCGATTTTTAGGTTCAAGTGGTTGAATTCTCTACCTGATCAAGAAATAGTGTAGTAATCTAAGAAAACCAGTTCCACCAAGCAAGCCGTTGGCTAATTTATTGATTTCTTTAAGGAAAACTGGCTGAAATTTTCACTGGTAGGTTAGGAAGATCAAGGACATAAACTAGAGAAGACAAATACCTTAAGTGCTGAAATGGCTTGTACAGTACATTCACAGTCTGGAGTGTGTGTGTGTGTGTGTGTGTGTGTGTGTGTGTGTGTGTGTGTGTGTGTAACTCAGGAACATAAACTAGAGAAGACAAAAACCCTAGGTGCCGAGATTGCTTCTACAGCACATTCACAGTCTAGATTGTGTGTGTATGTGTGTGTGTTTGTGTGTTTAGTGTAGTAAATCTGTGCCATTTTATTGCTGATGTAAGTTCAGTTATTTATCACCTCAATCAAGGCACAGAATAGTTCCATTACTTTGACCTCTTACACTGTCCGTTTACAGTCAAAATGGCGTTTTAAGGTGCGATTCATAGACTACATTCATCAAGATCATCTGGAGGTGAAGGTGAAGAGCAGCTAGTGCTTATAAATCCAGAGTTTTAGTCAAAGAAAGCTAAGTCAGAGATGCTGAAGGCTGAGCTTCAGAAACTGCATTTAATAAACTGCCAAAGAAAGTTTTATTCATACCAAAGTGTGTCATAGTTCAGTATTTTTTCCATAGTGTATCTTTAACTTAAATTGAGGCCTGAAGGTGACCAGAATTGTTATAAGGTACAATTACAATTGTGGCATCTATAAGAACTTCCTGCATGCTCAAATGGAAAATCAGTTTGGACTTGGGGGAGGAAAGCAATGTGTGTGACTGTATTGTTTTAGTCAACACAATTATGAAATAACTGAGCAGACACACCTTACGAAGGGCAGAGGTTGATTTGGACTCATGGTACTGAAGGTTCAAGGGCTCACATCTAATTATGGCCTTTTTGCTAGATGAGCCCTGAGGAACCATAGGGCATCATGTGGGCAGAGACAGGAAGTATGTATGTGGGTGCATTGGTCTATTCCCTTCCTCATAAAGGCACCAGTATTTAATGGTGGTCCCAGTATTTAATGGTAGTCCCAACTCAATGAAATTTATCTAGTCCTAATCATTTCCTAAAGGTCTCATCTATTAGCACCATGGTCTGATTTAAGTTTCTACTCACTTAGTAACTCACAATAGGGTTGACTCCAATGCATACAAGCTTGGAAGAAGCTCAAGCCATATTCAAGCCATAACATGCATCTAGAGTCAACTAAAATAACAAAGTTTAGACTAGAAGACACCAAATACACAGTACAACAACGAACCTCCTTGCAAGTTTCTGGTCACTCTGCACAAGGTATTTAACCTTCAGTGCAATCCTTTGTGAGTTTGAGAAGCAAGGCAGAAACAGGGGCTCTGAGAAGAAGTAAATATGTGTCCAACGGAACCACAGCTGGCAAGCAGCTGGGCTGTAATTCAAACACAGCCACAGGTGTACCTGATCGCAATGTTCACACTCTGTGATGCCAAGATCTATCTATAAAACAGAGGGTGATACATACCTGCTGCACAGTTTCTATTTTTGTGACTAAAATTTTATCTTTGTAATTTTTTTCTGCTTTTTATTCTAAGGTAGTATTGTTAAGATAAGGCAGAGGAAGCGGTGCCATTCAAAATATACTAACAGATGAGTTAAGTATAGAAATTGAGAGTCAGCATGTAAACACAGCAATCACAGCAATCTGACATTGATGTGATATTCAAGTGAGTGGCTGGGAATTTGTCTCACCGAGCAGAGAACAGCACAGCTCCAATGCCAATCTTGCATGAGGTCCATGGGACTCAAGCCACTTCCTGATCATACACCATAGGACCATGTTCTGGCTTAGGAATGACTGGGGAAAACCAGCAGATACTTCCCTCTAAGGATCGTTTGAAAAGCACTGTGTTCTGTAATTGAAGACATTTAGAGATGTGCCAAGCACCAGTAGCTCATGCCTCTAATCCTAGCTAGGCAGAGGTTGACATTGGAAGATCATGATTCAAAGCCAGCCCAGGCAGGAAAGTTTGTGAGACTCTTATCTTCAATTAACTTCTGGTAAAAAGCCGGAAGTGGGGCTGTGGCTAAAGTGGTAGAGCACTAGCCTTGAGCAAATATGCTAAGGGACCATGCCCTGGCCCTCAGTTCAAGCCCCAGTAATGGCATTAAAAAAGAGAGAGATAACAGATGTGCTTTGCTGCCTATCTGCCCATGGTGCAGAGTAGATAGATAAGGATCTGCGACTCAGAAGCTGCCTAAGCCCTGGAAAGCTCACAGCTCTGGTCACTTGCTACAGCTTCCTCAGACCACCCTGGCCATCATGCCAACAATATTCTAGCATACTCCCATACATTCTTTTACCCACATCATTCCCAACACGTTCTGCTAGTATATAATATTTAAGGACGGGAAAGAAAGAATCTGTGAGGGGAGGAGTCTGAACACAAATATCAGTTCTAGGAAGCAGTATTTGAGCTCTGATGTTAATTTAGGGGCATGTTTTTCTTTGACTCTGTGTGTGTGTATGTGTGTGTGTGTGTGTGTGTGTGTGTGTGTGTGTGTGTGTGTGTGTGTGTGAACTCTGAGCCTGAGCTTTTGTGCTCAAGGTATGTGTGCTACCACTTGGACCACAGCTCCGCTCTCAGTTTGCTCATTGGAGATGAGTCACACATGTTTCTTCCCCAGACTGGCTTTGAACCACTGTCCTCAGACCTTAGCCTCCTAAGTAGCTAGGATTACAGACATGTGCCACAGGTTCCCGGCTGGTAGATCTTTTGACTCCATTTTATTATCAGTCTCGAAGCTGTTTGATTTGGAACCTGGAATCTCCTTGTCCTCCAGCCCAGACTCCTGGGTCCTCTTTGATCTATCATATCACACTTGAAGCAGTAACTGTCTTTCACATCATCCATGCTACATGAAAAGTTATGGACCAAATCTACAACCAGAGGGATTATGTAAACCATTTCATTAATTTGTAAAACCATCTAAATCACATATAATTATTCCCATGTTTCAGAAGAAGGAACTGAAGCTTAGGAAAGTTAAGCAATTTTTTCCAAGTGCATCAACTTAATAAAGCCAGAACCAAAGTTCACCAAAATAAAACACCAGGAAGCAGGTATTCAAAAGGGGTAAGTGGGCGTGGGGTCAAGAAAAAGGGAATGGATGAATGAGGAGGAGGAAAGGGAGGAAATACAGTCAAGAATCCAATGCATACCAGACAAAATTAAGAAGAGTGAAGGAAGGGGTGGATACGAGAGGGAGAGGGGAGAATGTTGGAAGTGATGACAGTGATCAAGATGTAGTCTTAAATCGCTTTCTTAAATGGCAACTCTAGTTCAACTACTTAAAGATGTAAAGAATAAAAATAAACATTGAAATTATATAAAAAATAAAATAACAAAAAAGGCAAAAGTTAGACTTCAAATTTAATCATGTGTGTGTGTATTTGTGTGTATATTTGTGTATGTGTATTTGTGTGTGTATTTGTGTATGTGTATTTTGTGTGTGTGTGTGTGTGTGTGTGTGTGTGTGTGTGTGTTAGTCCCGAGGCTTGAACTCAGGGCCTGAGCTTGTTTGAGCTGCTGTCTATAAGCAGTTTTTGCTCAAGGCTAGTGTTCTACCCACTTGAGCCACAGCTCTACTTCTGGCCTTTTTGGTAGTTAATTGGAGATTAGAGTTTCACAGGCTTTCCTGTCCAGCTGGCTTTGAACACCAATCCTCAGATCTTACCCTCCTGATTAGCTAGAATTATAAGTGTGAGCCACCAGCATCTGGATCAAACTCTTTTTAACCACTTTGGGCAAATAAGTATTCCACATTGCTAATATAGCTTCATGGTTAGGGCATGCCTTCACTTTAAAGATGAGAAGACTGAACACATAGAGAGGGTGGCTCCACAGAGACTAGGCAAGTTCTCACAACTCTGAGTCATGACCTTCAGATTAATGCTCATTTAGAGATGTGATTTTCCTTGTGTTGCTTTTATCCACACAGCTCCTACTAAATGGTTTCAAAGCCATTATATTTCCTAGGCATGGAGATTTTATTTAAGCCAAATATATCAGAAAAGCCAACAAACAGCAAAACACATCATGTCATTTAACATTAGGCATGTGTAGAACTACTGAGCTGTGATTGTCTTTTGGTTAATATTTGATTTAGGTTCCTTGCAGATAAAGGCAAAATGAGGTTGTATACACAGAGAGAAAACAGAATTGAATTACAAGGGATAGGAAAAAAACAAAAGGATATAAGTTCTCCAAAAGAAATGATAGTGCTACATTAAAAATTCTAGGCTCAAAATGAAAATAACACATAGCATTTATGAAGGGCAGTGTCAGTGTTTTTGAATATGTCTGACCTGAGAGTGTGGCTTAAATGGTAGAGTCATTGCCTATCAAGGTGAGACCTTGAGTTCAAACTCCAGTATCACCGAAAATGTTTTAAAATAAATTCTATGAAGCTGGGGGCTGGGGGCTCACCTCTGTATTCCTAGCTGCTCAGGAGCCTGTGATCCAAGGATTGTGGTTCAAAGCCAGCCCAGGCTGAAAAGTTCCCCTGAGACACTTATCTCCAATTAAACACTCAAAAACAAAAAGTGAACATGTGGCTTAAAGTGGTAGAGTGCTAGCCTTGAACAAAAAGAGCCCAGGGACAGCACCCAAGCCACGAGTTCAAGGCTTGGGGAATGTTGCAGGGATTACTTCTTTAGCACCGAAGACTGTAGGGAAGAGGAGTGAGATTTTTCCAGTCCTGAGTCTCATGTCCATGGGGGTGTCTTGTGATGATTTGGACTGTTTCTGGGGAATGTGGGTAGGGCTGCTGCAGTGCTAGCCTTTGCAAAGGTGATGTGTGCAGCCTTCTCTTCAACATCCTCCTTTGGCCATCCAGTGATTCAGACCCCATTTCCTGGCTAGGCTTCCTCAATATGTGGCCCCACAGTACCTAGGCAGTCCTGGGTCTTCTGACCCTCTCTTCCTTCTGTGAACCCTTATAGGGGGCCATAAGTCCTCAAAGGCATTCTATGTTCTCTGAGGACTGAGAAGAGGGATATGGGGTAGGATAGCCAGTCAGCCTTGCTCTGATACCTTGTTGCCTAGTTCTTTTGCCCCTAGAGCATCTATCTGCCTTAGGAGACCTCAATTTAGAGGCCCTCTAATCCCTTGGGCTCACAGCAGGGCTGAGTTGGTATCAATCCAGACAAAGATTAAATATGGTAAAGACCATCACCAGCCAGGTCCTGAAGAAAGAGTCGCAGCCTATCCACAGTACAGAACAGACAAGACCCTGGCCCTGCACTCTTCCCCTGCTGCTGTAACCTGAGGCCATGTTGGGAGCAAGGGACAGAAATACAGGCAGTAAACATGATCTAAAGGATCTGTGTCAAGTGACAGTCTAATCCGTTTAATGTGGGGTTGACAATTACTTCTATTCTATTCCTATGAGGAACATCAGCTAGATTTTAAATAAGAAAAATGGAATTAGAGCTCCTCTAAAGCTTAGAACCCCACTACATCTTATGTTTTTCTCAAGGGCTACACTGAAAATTTAACAATCCATCACAATGGATTTTGTACATTATTTTGTACAATTAATATACACTATAAAAAGCCATAGTAAATATAAGTTACGAAGCAATTTTAGTTACCCATTATTTTTTTTAAAGCCACAAAGATGACATGTGTAAAGTCAAGCATATTATACCAGGCTTCATTTTCATAATTCCAAATTCTCCTTACCAAACCTTTTTTTTCCCCCACCCCTGGGGGGGAAAAACTCTGGCCTGGGCATTGCCTGGCTTGGGCTGGCTTCAAACCACAATCCTCAGATCTCAGCCTCCTAAGATTACAGGAGGTTAGGATTACAGGTGTGAGCCCTTGGCACCCAGCTCTTACTAAACCTTTAATGTCATGTTTTACTGCAATTCCATGTAAATTGCTTGGCCTTGCATTACCTCACTGTACCTCACAACATTTTTCAGGAGACATCAAACATGCTAAATAATTGTCCAAGGTCACCCAGCTATAAGAGACAGAACCCAGCTCAGAAGCCAGGCCAGATTCCATTTCCAGTGTTCCTTCTATCATGCTATTTATGACTTTCCCTCCTTTTATTATCAGGCTGCTAAAATCTGAGTGTCTCTGTTAATCCTTTTCCCTTCATGGTCAGAAAGCCTTTCCTTGATGCTATTTTCTCTTTCATTTATTTCCATCCTGATCTTCGTTATTTCTTTATATTTGTTTACTATGGTTTTATTTTCTCCAGGGAATGAAAGAGGTCTTTAAGACCTCTCATTTAATAGTGTAAACAGCAAGTACTATAAATTTTCCTCTAGATACTGCTTTGGCAATATCCCACATTTCCATATGTGTTATTTTAATTTTATTTCATTTAGTTCAAAGTTCAGGGAAAACTTTGCTCCTTTTGTTTTGGGGTTTTTGTTTGTTTTGTTTTAGGAGGTTGTTATTTAGTTCCTAAATATTGGGAAGATTTTCAAAATGTTTTGTTGCTAATGATTTCCAGTTCAACTCCATTGAGAACAGAAAACATGTTATAAATTAGTTAAATTATTTTATGTTTATACTTGTCTTTATGATTCAAATGTAGCCTATCTTGGTATATTCTCTGTATTTGCTGCTTTTATGTACAATGTTTTATAATTGAATTAGGTTTAAATAATATATATTGCTGTTTGTTATTTCTCCTATCTACTCTGTTCTATTTTTCTTTTTATTACTGCTTTCTTTTAGATGGAGGTCTTCCAGATTTCATTTCATTTCATTTGTTCCTTTCTTAATTGTGCATATTTGTTGGTTTAACTCACTTGGTAGTTGATTTTGGGTTTTATGGTATGTTTCCATTTATTTTGTACCCATACTAGGGCTTAAACTCATGTCCTTGAGCTCTTACAAGGCTGGAGTTCTATCACTTGATCCACACCTTCAGTTCCTTATATGCTTCTATTGCTTTTTTCTTAGGTTTTATTATATAATATCATCTTTCTGCTTATAACACCCACCATATACTGCTATTTTTCTCTTAACAAGATTTGTTTTTTAAAAAATTAAAGATTTATCTTTTATTATTTTGGGGGGGGGGTCAGGTCGTGGGACCTGAACTCTGGGCCTGGGCGCTGTCCCTCAGCTCTTCAGCTCAAGGCTAGCGCTCTACCACTTGAGCCACAGCGCCACTTCCTGCTTTTTTCTTTTTGCTTATGTGGTGCTGAGGAATCAAACCCAGGGCCTCATGCATGCAAGGCAAGCGCTCTCCTACTGAGCCACCTTCCCAGCCCAAGGTTTATCTTTTAAAGAAACAAAAACAAAAAATATTTGGTATTTTAAAACATAAGAAAAAAATATAATTTCTGTATACTTCACACCTTTTTGTTGATCCAGATTTACAACTAGTATTATTTTTCTTCCTTCTTTATGCATAGAACATAGTTGCAATATTGTCCTAATGTCTTGTCTTGTCTGCCAATTCTAATGTCTGTGAGTTCTGGGTCTTCATATTAATGTTTGTTCTCCTAACTATGCGTCTTTTGAGGGACTTAGCTTCATACCTGGCAATCTTTGATTTGATGCTAAGCATTGTAAATTGTGGGGCACTGGATTTTTTTTAATGTGCTACTACTCATTATGAGATCAACTTTTAAACACTTATTTACTTCCTTGAGACAGGGTCTCACTATGTAGCCTAGGCAATCCTCCAACTTGTTATTTTCCTGCCTTTGCTTTCTGGGTGTTGGTGCCATGCAACTTGCAACTGTCACTCTTAGAACACTTGCTGCTGGGCTGTTCCCTTCTGGAATATAGCTGCTGTACCCTGAGAAGCCCACATCACAGAAGAGGTTCCAGGTGGACAGACTAGTTTTGATTGCTCTAGTTGAGTCTTCTGACAATAGCCAAAGTCAACTATCAGCCATGTGATTGATTCAGGTTGGATGGCTACCCTGGTTGGTTCTTCAAATGCCCCCTGCCCCAGCCTCTATCCTCTGACATGAGAGATGTCAAATAAGGGTCTTCCACCTGAATCCCACCAAGCCACAGAGCCATGAAAGATAGTAATAAAATGTGCTTTTTAAGCATTAAGCTTTCGGATGAGTTGTTATGCTGTAATGGACCACTAAAATGCATGCTCTTTTGGTACCTATGCCTGGATTCTAAGAACCTGTAGCCTGCTCTGCCTAAATGTGAGGAGAAAATGCAAAACAAAATTCTGGCCATTTCAAATCATCCTTCCTCTTGGATGCTATCTGGAAGAGATACACGTTTGCAGCTCAGTTATAGTCATTTTAGGCATAAATATTTGAAAATAATGAGTTGTCATTCACTTACTTAAGCTCTCCCCGTGCTCTTGGAATTTTAAATTGCCTTTTTATCCAAGTAATCCTGGATGCTACTGAGTTCCAGACTTTTTAAAACCTGACGTGGGTAAAACAGAAAACTGCTCCTGTAGGAATGCATAACTTTTCCTTTGTGGCAGAAAGAATCTTTGGTTTAGAGCAAGAAAATCTGGTGCATTTTGGTTATGTCAAAACATTACAGACTCTTTTATGAAAACACAGAAGTTTAGTTGGGTATGGTAGTACACATGTATAATCACCACTACTCAGGAGGTAGACGCAGGAAGATCTCAGACTCAAGGCCAGGGCAGGCAAATCTGTAAGATCTTGTCTCAAAAAGAAAGACACAAAGTGATAGAGCTTAGACTCCATGCCCAGTGCTGAAGAAAACCTCCAAAACCAAATCAAACAAACCAAAAGTTTGAGACTATTACTCCAAAGAGCTGAGATATCTATAAATATGATAAAGTTAATCTTAGAAATCATTATTATTTTGAAGATACTATGGTCTTTAATGCAGTCATTCTTGAACTGGAAGCTACTCTTGAAAGAAAAAAATGAAAATCCTCAATGCTGTTTCAAATGACTACTATTATAAAATTCCCCAGCAAGTTACAAACAGAAATAAGCATGCATTGAGGACCTTCTATGTGCTGGGAATTACTGGAGGTATTAGAGACAGACTATGTCCTTGAAAGCAGGGATTTATAATCTACGGAATTACCATTAGGAGTGAGTCAAGCCATTTGTGTTCTACACATAGTATTATCCAAGGTAGAAAAATCCACATTTGAGAAATGTATTAATATTGCAAAATTATTATGTGGTCTTTGAAAGACTAAAAGGGACCCAGAAGAGATTAGATGTGCACACTGTTAATTGCTCTGGAAAAGGGCTAAATCAAGGGTCCAGAAATGAGGGTTCTAAAAGCAAGCCTCACACAAGGTAAAGACATCTTCTCTGCCAGTTCCTGTCAGAACTGGAAGCTGGAGCAGAAAGTTGCCTACGGAAGGGGGAAGCACTTATTTTCTTTCCTTTTCCTTCCTTCCTTCCTTTCTTCCTTCCTTTCCTTTTTTCTTTCTTTGGTTTCCTTTTTCTTTGCTTTCTTTCTTTCCTTCCTTTCTCTCATTTTTCCTTTTTTTCTTTCTTTCGTGATTCCTTCCTTTTTCCCTTTTTCATTTTCGTGTGTGTGTGTGTCTGTCTGTCTGTCTGTCTGTCTGTGTCTGCGTGTCTGTGTGTGTGTCTGTGACTGTGTCTGTGTCTGTGTCTGTGTGTCTGTGTCTATATTTGTGCTTTTTACTGGGACCTTGAGCTCAGGGCCTAGGTGCTGTCCCTTAGCATTTTCCCTCAAGACTGGTGCTCTCCCACTTGAATCATACCTCAAATTCTGGCTTCTTGTGTCTCACAGACTTTTCTACCTCTCTCTCTCTCCCTCTCTCCCTCTCTCTCTCTCTCTCTCTCTCTCTCTCTCTCTCTCTCTCCCCCTCCTTTCTTCTTTTTTTCTGTGTTCTACTGGAGTCTGAACTCAGGGCCTTGAGCTTTTACTTGGTTTTTGAGCTCACAGCTAGTGTGTTTCCACTTAAGCTACACCTCCAATCCAATGATAGAGACATTTTTTTTTTTCAATCCATAGGAGGTTTGATAATTGGCAAACAATTATTAGCTCTAAAATATAAAAACTGCTATGTCAATATTAATAGATATTTAATTAAATGCCTACAAAATACAGCATATGTCAACCACACTAATTTTTAAAATTAGTATTCATTAAAATGTCATTACATTTGGAAATAATTAATGGGTCAGATGATCTCATTTTGCAAGAATTCTCAAATATGCACTGTGGTTGCCAAGAAATCATTGCCAATCATAAGTTAAATGAATTGCCAAATCATTTCCAAAGGAAATACAAAATCCATTCAAAAGGTTACTATTATGCTAATGTGGGATGTGGGCATGTATCAACATGCTTGAAAGAAGTGGAATATGATCTCTAACCATTTGTTGTAAGCAACAACAGTCTTTGTTTTGTTTTTGCTTTATTTATTTATTTATTCATTTATTTTTTTGTCAGTCATGGGGCTTGAATCTGGGCCTGAGAGCTGTCCCTGAGTTCTTCAGCTCGAGGCAAGGGCTCTATTACTTCAGCCTCAGTGCCACTTCCTGTTTTCTGGTGGTTAATTGGAGGTAAGAGTCTCATGGACTTTCCTGCCTGGGCTGGCTTTGAACCAGATCTCAGCCTCCTGAGCAGCTAGAATTACAGGTGTGAGCCACCCGTGCCCAACTTGTTTTCGCTTCTTTTGGTAGAGTTTGAACTCAGGGCTTCACACTTACTAGACAGGCACTCTATTACCTGATCCATAACCCCAGTCCTTTTTGGCTTTTGTTAGTTTTCAGATTGGGTCTTGTGTTTTTGCCCAGGGCCAGTCTCAGATCAAAATCCTCCTACCTATGGCCTCCTATATAGTTGTGATTACAGATGTATACCACAATACCCAGCTTTTGGGTTGAGGTGGAATCTTGATAACTTTTTGCCTTGAACAAAAATTCTCTCAATCTCTGACTCTTGTGTAGCTGAGATTACAGCCATGAGACATCATGTCTGGTGTAATCTGAAATGCTGAGCCAAAGTCAGATTTTTTTCAGAGCCTAATCAGCAATGGTAAATGCTTCCCCAGGCATTAAGTTGGGGGCCAGGGAAGGAGGGAGATAGTAACAGATCAACAGGGCTACTTTGAAACGGAATTACCACCTTGTATGGTGTAGAAAAAAGTAACCCCAGCCACATACAGGACTTGATGAGGTGGAGTGGATTGGATTTCAGCCCCTCTGTGGCTGCCTAATCAGGATGCATTATATGGACTCAGTGTAACCACCAAGTCCATAATAGTTCAGCTTCCCTCCCACAATCTTGAAACCTCAGTCAAGGACCGAAAGAAAGCTTTGGCCTGGTCCCTGCTTTGCTGGAAGAAATGAAAGAAAAGGACACAATTCACAGTAGGATATAAAGTAGAACTAGACTCCCTTCATTTAGGTCAGACGATATCAGTGTTTACTAGGGTGGAGACATGGCCAGGGTCAGCCAATTGGCCCAGAGCCTAACAGCAGGAAAACTCACTGCAGAGCATGCAACAGCATGCTTTAGGACCCTTAAATGAAAGGGGGACAGGTGAGAGCATGGTTGAAATAATCAGATGAGTGGAGCTAAAGCCCTGAAGCTAGCTACTTAAAGTGGAGCCCCAACTTACTTTGTAGTCACAGGCTGGTGAGGCCCAGCACAAGGGTGATAGCTCCATTCCTCTAGACTAGCAAAAAGGCTGAAGTCAAGTACAGCGTAAAAATAAAAATGAGAGTTGCCTTTCCATCATAAGCCCGACCAAGTCAACAATCACCTTCAATGTCAACAGCCTAAACATATGATGCAAAAGACGGGATTGGAAGAACAGATGACAAAACATGACCCCTCTGTATGCTGGCCACAAGAAGTTCACTTAAGTACAACTATGAGCAAGATAAAAATGCAGCAAGAGAAAAGATAGACCAGGCAAACGTTAATTTCTCAAAGGCAGCAGGATAGAGGATAGATGAATAGATAACAAATGAACCTTTTGTTATCCTTACAAACAAGTTGAAAATGACCAGAAACAAGGATGGACATTATGTAATAATATAAAGATCCATCCATCAGGAGAACATATAATCCTAAATGTGTAACCACCAAACAACACACTCTTGTTTTAAAAAACGAAAGCACTGATAAAATTAGCCAGGCGCCAACAGCTCACACTTGTTATCTTAGCTACTTAGGATACCGAGGTCTGAGAATTGCAGTTCAAAGCCAGCCTGGGAAGGAAAGTCCATGAGATTCTTATCTCCAATTAACCACCAAACAAAACAAAACAAAACACAAGGTAGAGTTGTGGCTCAAATGATAGAGTGCTAGCCTATAGCAAAAAAGTTCAGGGACAGCACCCAGGCCCTGAATTCAAACTCCAAGGCACGCACGAGTGTGTGGGTAAACACACACACACACCCACACACACACACACACACAAATCAATGATAAAATTGAAAGGATGGTCACATCAAAGTTATTGCTGTGGACATTAGCCCTCTTCTCTCATTGGCACCAACATAAAACCTCTGAACAATGCAATCAGCCAACACAATCTAATTATTGTATCCAGAGCACTATAGTCACCTCAGAATACATACATTTGAAAAATCGTCTATGGAGAATTCACTAACATATACCATATTCTGGTTCATAAAATAAACAATGAATTTAAAAGAAGTGAAATTATGCAATGTGTTCTCCATCTATAATGCACCGAAACCACAAGACCGTGAAAAGAAGAAACCTTATCTATCTCTAAACATAGAAATCCAACAACGCACTTTCACACAATCTATGAAATACCCAAAGGAAAAATTTTAAGTACTTACAAATAAAACAAAAATACAGCATATCAAAATATGTAGGCTGAAGCTAAATCAGTGCTGAGAGAGAAACAGCCTAAAATGCTTGTTCTGGAATACAGAAAAGTCTCAAGTCAATGGAGAAGCTAGAAAAAGAAGAGAAAAACACCCCCCCCACACACACACACACAAAGGGAGTGAAGATAAAGGTATTAGCATAAATAAGTCAAGGTAAAGGAAACACTACAAAAAAGATCTTCCTGTCTCCTCCTCCAATGTAACTGAAAATGATAGGCATATATCACCATGACCTTCTCTGGTTCTTGGAGATATGATCCCGCTAAGTTGTTTTAAATTACCATGAAATGTGAGCCTCCATGCATCACTACTTCCTATGTAGCTGGGATTCCAGGTATGTGTCACTACTCCTAGTCTTCTCTCCAACATGTCAACAAAAATGAACACAGGTTTTATACAAATTGCAGAAATCAGAATGAGAGGGATTATTTTCAAAAATCAATGTCTGAGGCCAATGCTCCCTTGATATGAAAACAAATCCAAGACGATACAAAAAGAATAGCATAGTAAACTTGGTAAGATTTTCTGTTGGTTTTACCCATGTGTTTTTTCTTCCATTGATCCAACATGATATGGTGATATATTTTTACACAAACACATTTGTCTTCTTAACTTGAACTCCTAGTCCCACACATCATAAGAAAGTATTTGTAAAAGAAAATGACTCTCCAATTTCTGTGTAAGAAGACTTCAAGAAAAGAGATACCTTTCTGAAATGAAATCACATTCTCCAAAGATAACTTGTGAAGAGTAAGTAAGGCCCACAGAACAGACAACAGTGAAATGTCCTGGGTGGAATTCACATAGCTCATTTCTTCTCTTTGACCTCTGAGTCTTGAAGATTCATTCATTACACAATACCCCTTGATCCCCTTTCTCAAGTCCACATCCTCAAAGCAATACATCAACAATTGTGGAGACCATGATTTCTCTCGATCTGCATTTGGAATTACCATCAATCCCATACAGAATGGCAGATGAGAAAGAAAACATAATGTATTCCAAACGCAGATGTTCTAGATACTTCTAGAAGACTTAACCATGGTTCTTATTTCTAGCTACTCTAAAGATTCTTGTCTGGAAGAAATTTCCAAAACACCTCACCTTACCTTCAGAAAGCAGGTGACATGGAGCAATGCAGTGCTATCTCTGCTCTAGGGCTGATGGGCCTAGAGCTGTGAGCAGCCCCTCAGTTCACAAGCTGCCCTGCTGTTCCGCAACCCTGCCTCCATTGGGAACTCCAGCAGCCTCTCTGCTTCCATTCACAAGAATGGCCTGTGGGCCTGACTTACTGTCAGGCCAGACACCCATGCTTCTTGCTTTGACTTCAGAAACCTCTCCTACATACAGCAGGTGAATTGCTTCCCTGGAGAATCAGTTAACATTTGGGGACTTGCTAACCTAAAGTCCTGGATGTTAACTGTTAGAAGAACTTGAACTTAAGGCCTGGACACTGTCCCTGAGCTTTTTTATTTATTTATTTATTTTTGCTCAAAGCTAGTCTTCTATGACTTGAGCCACAGCTCCACTTCTGGCTTTCGGGTGGCTAATTGGAGATAAGAGTTTCACAGACTTTCCTGCTGAGACTGGCTTTGAAGTAATCTTCAAATCTCAGCCTCCTGAGTAGCTAGAATTACAGGCATTAGTCACTGTTGCCTGGCTTGGTCTCTAATTTTAATGATCCTGTGTAACTATTTTGGATATATTTTGACTGTGAAGTCCCACTGCACGAGGTTGTGCCTTTTTATGAAAAAAAAGCAATCATATTTTCCGTATTTTAGGGATGGTCCACATTAATCATTTAAAAATACCATCTGCCTCCTTTATCAAAGGTTCCCATCTGGGTTTAGATGAGAAAGTATAACAAAAATCCCATGAAAAAAAATCAAACTGTGAAAACAGTAATTCATGGAGAAAATCCTGCGTGTAGTACAGAAGGTATGAAGGGACATCTTTAAACCAATGGGATGGGGCTGCACTGACTAAGGAAGGGCCAATAGAATTCTGTTCTTCGGGGACAAGGACATGCACTTCACGGGGCCATGACAAGAAGGTCTGAAGATATAGGCCCTTCTCCAGACAAGTAGGGGCATAGCTCCTAAAGGATAAAACTTCTGTTATTGCCATGGACTATGGCATTTTGCCAACCTGGAGCACTTGGAGATTGGATTCTGTGGTTATGTGTGTGTGTGTGTGTGTGTGTGTGTGTGTGTGTGTGTGTGTGTGTGTGTGTGTGTGTGTGTGTGTTTGGAAAGGGGTGTTAGGTATGATGAGTTGTTTGGTTTTCCAATGAAAAAGCCAGAAATATAGCATTTCCTACATAGTTATCACCACAGAGGTACGAGCTGCCTGTGGCTCATGATCAAGGCTCCTAGAACACAAGATGTAAAATAAAGCACTGGGTTTGGAGGTGTGGCACAGCGGGTAGAGAGACAGCCAGTGAATGAAAGCATCAGATGCTGAGTTTGTCAGATACTGAGTTCAAGTCCCAGCCTCGGAAATAAAATAAAGCATTGTGAGGGGCAGGCGAAACAAAGGTGAGCTCAACCTCAAAGTTCTTTTCTGCCCTCCAGCCCCTCTCTCCTCTCTGTGAGCTCTTCCAGGACCTGGGCTATTTAAGTGGGTGGAGATGGCTGGAGAAGGAAGGACTGGAGTATACATCCCCTAGTGAACACGGTCGAGCCAATCTGCAGCCAGAAATGATTTTGGGTCCTGGACCTTTTCTAATCCAACAGCATTGTCAGGACAGTCTCTATCTTGGGGCATTTAAAATCAGGAGAAAGATTAGCTCGCTAACTTTGTTTTCTCCTAGGTACTCAGGGGGTGGAATTTTTTGCACTCCAAATTTCTCCATGTGCCAAGAGTGAAGCACTAATATGTCACTGCTCAAAACCTTATTCATTGACTTTAAATTCCAACTCCAGCCATTCTTCCGCAGTCTCACAGAAACTCCACATCTCACAGAAACTCCACATCACTTAACCAATTTTGGAGTTATTTCAAGACCCATCAGCATAGATGGATCCTTTTGGAGAACTGAGTTTCATTCCTTAACAACATTCCTCTTATATATAGCTCCTCTGTGTCCATGAAGTCAGCCCTTTTCTTCAGTGTGATGATTGTGGTGCCTACAAACAATATATAAATTACAATGGCTTAAAATCATATGCTTCATAAAAAAAATGGTCTTTCAAAACTTCCAGGCTAGGTGGTACATGCCTGTCATCTTTACTGTTCAGGAATGGAGATTGAAAGGGTGCAGTTCAAGGCCAGCGTGGGCAAAAAGTTTATGAGAACCATCCTTCCTGGATGTTTCAGTCAAGAAGAAAGTTTGGCTTAGTGGCATGTGCCTACTATTCCAGTTACACTGGAAGTGTAAACAGGATTGCACTACCAGCCTGGCCCAGGCAAACAGAGACCCTATTTAAAATACAAGAATAAAAAAGGGCTGGAGGTGTGGCTCCAATGGTACAACACCTGCCTGGCAAGTATAAGGTCCTGAGTTCACATCTCAGCACCGCCC
This sequence comes from Dipodomys spectabilis, assembly GCF_019054845.1. Taxonomy (NCBI): domain Eukaryota; kingdom Metazoa; phylum Chordata; class Mammalia; order Rodentia; family Heteromyidae; genus Dipodomys; species Dipodomys spectabilis. Next base: position 3,049,220 of record NW_024870750.1, read on the forward strand.
CCTCCCAAATCTAACTCTAATATATATATATATATATATTATGCATATATATTATATACATATATATTATATACATATATAGTATATATATATACATATATATATATACATATATATATACTATAGATTAATTAAAAGACTGGAAATCTTGAAGGTGTTATATGAGGTTTCAAGTTCCTGTTCCCCACTCATTAGTTCTATTGACCTTGAGCAAGTTACATCTTCCCTGGAAACCAAAGTTACCTCACTAATTAATTAGAGATTTAATTAAAAACCCACTTCCTTTCCTTAAAAGATGTTACAAGGCTTTAAATAATTGGATCTTATCACAGATCTTGGTACTCTGTAAGCATTCACTAAATGCTAGTTGTTACTATTGGCATTAAGTGTAGTCATGTCCTTCCCTAATTGGTTTGAATGTTGAAAATACACTTAAAATAGCTACTAAGTTTGGGTCAATGGAAAAAATCTTAGTAAACAAACTTTCATCTGTGGTTATGACTTTATGGGTTCAGCTTTCCAGTTTTTCTTAGATCAATTAAGAAAAACACAAAAGTTTTTATCAGGTAAGAAACTGTCATTCAAGCTGGTGGCATATACCTATAATCCCAGCACTGCATTTGGGAGACCAGGGTAGATGGAAAGGGGGTTCTAGGTCAGCCTGGGCCACACAGTGAAACTCTGTCTGAAGAAGAAAAGAAGTAGTAGTAGGTATAGGAGGAGGAGGGGGAGGAGAAGGAGGAGGAAGATTAAGGAGGAGACAGGAAGAGGGAAGAACAATGAGAAGGAGGTGGAAAAAAGAAGGAAGGAAGGAAAGAAGGAAGGAAGGAAGGAAGGAAGGAAGGAAGGAAGGAAGGAAGGAAGGAAGGAAGGAAGGAAGGAAGGAAGGAAGGGAGGGAGGGAGGGAGGGAGGGAGGGAGGGAGGGAGGGAGAGAAGAAGCAGGGGAAGAGGGAGGGAAGGAAGGTGTATTATTTATTGGGATTCCAATGTAAATATAAAGAAGAAATAAAGGTTAAGGAGCTTCCTACCACATTCACTTCCAACAACCCAGCTGACCACAGTGCAAATATCTGAATCTCTGGTCAAACTTTACACATTCAAATAAATAATAGTGACACCTGCTTATTCAATGCAATAGGAAACCCCAATCGGCCTAGACAAACCATTCTAGATTCAATCAGAAATATTGGTTACTGGAAAGTTATCCACAAATCCAACTAAAAGTTCCTGGATAGAAAAGCCCAAATCTCAATCCTTGGTGGGGTGGGGGAGGAGCAACTGACATCAGGGATTTAAGTATGATTTCTAAACAATTAAATGACTGAAAGTGATATATGAAGTACAAAATGCTTCTGGAGTGGAATTAGGAATAATTTAAAATAAATTTGAAATAATTTGAATAACCAAAATCTTTAACTTTTTCATTTCTCTATAGTAAGAAACATCTACTTCTGAATTGTAGGTTTTTATAATCCTCACTTATTTTTACTGGGGTTCCAGGAAGTTTACCTGATCACCTCAGCTGAAGAATAAACTGCTACTAATTCTTGTCTTCTTGTCTAGGACTTATCATTTCCTTACAACTTTTGCACAGTCAAAAATCAGAAACAATTACGGGGTGAAATAAAGAGAATGCATTTCTGTCTATGTGTTTTATTTCAAGTTGACCTAAATGTAACATATCAAAACTCATCATCAAAAGTATTAAGGACAAAGTAGATATTGGAAGGCATTTCTTAGGACAGTAAAATCCAACCAACTGAAATGTGGTTCTTTCATATTTTTATTTTCACATAAATAGTGCCATTTTAACACATTACCTTCAGAAATGAAATAAAGAAACACAGCTGGCTTCCAGACAGAACCGATGGATATAAGTCAACCAAGCAGCTAACCATCAAGCTGAGGAACACACACACACACACACACACACACACACACACACACACACACACACACCGCTTTTAATAATTATTATCTAATGTTGATGAAATCCTCAGTAGCTTCATGAGCACTGCAGGTGACAGATGACAGATATCATAAATGAAATTCTTAACACTAACAAGGTGGATTTGCTCTTGCTGCTCAGTTGAAATAAGCAAGGACATTAATCTACACTTGCACAAATCATCTAAAGCATCCTAATTATGTGGCTCTTTCCTACACAGAAGGTTTTCTCAGAAGCATGTCCAAAATTCCCCATGAAATATCGTGCTCTAACTTCCCAGTGACATCCTTTGATTCATGAAGCCATTTAAAGCCACCCCCCTCCCACCCCACCCCCCTTTGGACGTAAGTTGTAAACTTGACCTTTGGGAGAGCTGGGAACCTTACCCAGTGTCCAGCAGCTCCAGCCCCAGCTCCTGTCACCTGGGATAGAAGAAGAAGGATATTGGCTGCCTGCTGGGCAATTTGCAAGCAGGACTCATTCCTGTTCCTTCTGCCTCAGGTAATCTATTATTCTGTTTTTAGCACATCTAATGCAGGCATACCAGCTGGATGCCTCCTGGGAAGTGGCATTGAGATTATTCATGGGGTATGGAAAGAGACAAGACATGTGAATCCAAAAGGGAAAGGAACTTGAAAATGTCCTCTCATGGAAATAGATTATCCCTCCAAGAAAGGAGAGGGAAAGGAGTGTCCCTGCCTTGGTTTTCTGGTGGCAGCACTTCATCTTCTCTCTGGTTTTCCATTTCCTTATCTGTAAAAGAATAGAGTTGAAACTCTAAAGTGCTCCCAGGTGAAACATTCCAAAAAGGGTAGGTGGTGTGAGGTGGTGGTTATTTTTGCTCCATGGCCATAAAACTTAAAGCCCGAAATGAGGAGGGGAAGGAGGAGGGGGAGGAGGAGGAGGGGGAGGAGGAGGGGGGGAGGAGGGGGGAGGAGGGGGGAGGGGGAGGGGAGGGGGAGGGGGAGGAGGAGGAGGGGGAGGAGGAGGGGGGAGGAGGGGGGGAGGGGGAGGAGTGGGGGAGGGGGAGGAGGAGGGGGAGGAGGAGGGGGAGGAGGAGGAGGAGGGGGAAGAGGAGGGGGAGGAGGAGGGGGAGGAGGAGGGGGAGGGGGAGGAGGAGGGGGAGGAGGAGGGGGAGGAGGAGGAGGAGGAGGAAGAAACAATGGGAAAGATTTTTAAACACACCAAAACAATCAGTTAATCACAAAAAATAAATGGAAGCCAATAATCAATATTGAAACTCCAAATATAATGTGTGAAACATTGTGCGGGAAACAGAATTATAAGTCTCAACTTACCCTTTCCCTATAACAGATATTCACCATATTCTGAAAGTGTGGGAATGTAGTTTCTCAGTTCTTGAGTTGGGACTTGGCCATGTGACTCATTTCATCCAATAGGATAATAGTGTTGAGTAATCCAAACTGCTTGGTATTGGAGTTGTTACTTTGATCTTCTATTGCCAGCAGAAAAATATACCCTAGTTGTCACTGCCCATCAGCCTGATTCCTAGAACACTTACCTATATGGAACATCATCTGCCACAGAACCCAGAATGAAGCACTCTCAGAATGATAACCAATGTGTCCAAATGACAATGAGGGCACTTTGCAAACTACATACAAAGACAAGACCCACACACACACACCTAATTTGAAATGAAGATAATCAATGATCCCATGTGCTCAGCTTGATGACAAAATTAGTTCTTCATTGGGTAAGAAGTGAGATTATGGAAAGAATCAAAATCACCCGGAAGCTTCATTTGGAGCATTTGTTTCTGCAAACCATCATCTACTGCCTTTTCACATTATCTCAGTTTGGAGAAGATGCAGATGTATGCAAGCCATGAAGCATCAGTACTGCACCTGCTAGGAAGATGGTGCTTCAATTCCTCCCAGGATCAAGAAGCTACTAAGTTTCAGCAAATTAACTTTATGGAAAATGTGCATATCCATAACTGTCTTATAATTAAAAGGCATTGTTACCTCACTATCATTTGACTTTTAAGCTGCTCTGTCTATTAGAGTCAGAATCAGGTCCTGCTCAACCAACATTATGGCCTTCATAAACTCCAAAAGCTCAATCAAGCACCAATCACATGAATAACAAATAAGTACCTGTGATTTTATACCACTTGATAATATGTACTATATACTATAATTATATGGCCAACTACAACTTCTGATGCTCTAAAAATTGTTTATGGTGTAATATTAAGTGAAAAGCAGCAGCATGCAAAATAGTGTTTATAATAAGATCATATGAATGTAAAAAGAGAAGGATCTAGAAAATATGACTGGAACATTATCGGAACACTTTTTTGTCAATATCAGAATTTTTTTGGGGGGGGGGTCTGGTCCTGGGCCTGAACTCTGGGCCTGGGCACTGTCCCTCAGCTCTTCAGCTCAAGGCTAGCACTCTACCACTTGAGCCACAGCACCACTTCCGGCTTATTTTTTCTGCTTATGTGGTGCTGAGGAATTGAACCCAGGGCCTCATGAATGCAAGACAAGCACTCTACCACTGAGCCACCTTCCCAGCCCGATATCAAAATATTTTTAATACATTGTCTTGAAATAGTGGAGCATTAGGTTGATTAATTTTTTATTTCTGTTCTTCTACATTTCCCATATTTTAATATTGAATATGTATTGCTGAAATAAAATATCAGTTAAAATTATTTTCCTCAGTGACAACTTTTTAATGTGGATTTTTTTCCTTTCTTTCTTCCTTTCTTTTTTGTTAACATATTTTGTTCTGTCTTCATCAATGCTCTTATAAAAAAAAGAGGAGAAAACAAATTAATATTGCATTGAGTTTATGTGTTTATATCTAATTTTCACACATTTTCTTCACTAGCACCAACACAAATGTTTGATCCCACAGCAAAAATTAAAACAAGAATTCTTGAAAATTTAATGCTAACTGGAATAATGAACTTATATAATCTCCACAACAGTTGAAAATGCTTTCAAGCATGGTTATTACAAATGAAAGAGCCATTTTTATTTTTGCACAATGGGGGGAAATTTGACATTACAAAGGACACAAAAATATTAGTCTGTCCCAGACTAATAAATCTCAATTTGCTTTCAACAGAATAGAATTGACTAATTCAAAAGTTATATTTAAGTGAATTATAAATGTTATGATCTCAAAAAGAACAGCACATTCTTTTTTCTCAGAGAGTTTTAAAGACTGTTTAATAGAATATTATGATCTCTATTTCATCAAAGAAAAGTAAAAAATAGAAAAATAGAGTTTCCTAAAGTATGATTTTCCCAAGGCCACACAGAGTAAAATGTAATTGTACTTGCACTGACTGATTTATGAACATTTCCTGAGTGTACTATTAGATGCTTGAAAATATGTCACCACTGGGTTATATCAAAAATGATTTTTTTCTTAATCAAAATTCCCATGTTGCAAAAGTAATTTTGTAAAAAGACAATATTTAGTGTTTTCATTTCCAAGACATGCCTTTGGAAAAATTAAATGTACTTCCCACTTGGTTTTGTGAGGAAATTGCTACTAATAACTATTGTTAAAGTAGTTTGCAAAAATATGATACGCTATTTCATTACCCAATAATAACAAGTTTAGCAGAACAAAGCATAAATTTAAAACTGTGCTATTGTTTTTTAGCTTTGTAAAATTATATGGGCTTTTAATAGTGGATAATTTTGTGTGTTTAAAAATTCAGAAACTTGCATTAAAATGAATAGCATTATATATTAAATAATGCAAGCATATCTTTTTTTAATTTTTTGGTGCCGTTCCTGGGGTTTGAACTCAGCTTGGCACTGTCTCTCACCTTCTTTGGCTCAAGGTTAGTTTTCTATCACTTGAGCCACAGCACCATCTCTGGCCTTTTCTGAGTAGTTTATTGGAGATAAGAGTCTTAAGGACTTTTCTGCTGCAATCTTTAGATCTCAGCCTGAGTAGCTAAGATTACAGGTATGAGCCAGTAAACATACCTTTAAAAGCATGGAGATAGGATATTAACACTTTGTAAAATTATCAATGCAGGGCTAGGAATATGGTTTACTGGTAAAGTGCTTGCATGCATGAAGCCCTGGGTTCAGTTCCTCAATGAATGCCACATAAACAGAAAAAGCTGGAAGTGGTGCCGGGACTCAAATGTGCTAGCCTTGAGCAAAAGAAGCTCAGGGACACTACCCAGGCCCCAAGTTCAATCCCCAGGACTGGCAAAAAAAAAAAAAAAAAAAGAAATTAACAGTGCAAGAATACTATATTCTACCACAAAGATTTACCTAAATTTCTAGAAAGGATCAAGGACATCCATTGGTCATGTCCTCAGCTCTTCAGCTCAAGGCAAGCACTCTACCACTTGAACCACAGCACCACTTTCAGTTTCCCGGTGTTTAATTGGAGATAAGAGTCTCCCAGACTTTCCTGTCTGGGCTGGCTTTGAACTGTGATCCTCAGATCTCAGCCTCCTGAATAGCTAGGATTACAAGTGTGAGCCAACAACACCCAGTTACAGGAATTTATTCAATGTATAATTTCTTTTATGAACTGTAAGAACCAAGAAACAGCAAAAACTTAGTTTCTACCTGTCCAACATACACCAAAATACACACACACACACACACACACACACACACAGAGGCATGTACACAGTTACATCAGCGTTATCAAGATATTCAAGAATTTCTTGCCTGCTTGCCTGTCTTCTTTTTTCTCTTTCTTTCTTCCTTCTTTTCTTCCTTCATTCCCTTCTCTTTTCTTTCTTTTTTCTTCCTTTTTCCTTCCTTCCTTCCTTTTTTCTTTTCCTTCCTTCCTCTCCTTCCTTCCTTGCTTCCTATCTTTCTTTCTTTCTTTCCTTCTTTCTTTCTTCCTTCCTTCCTTCCTCTCTCTCTCTCTCTCTCTCTCTTTCTTTCCTTCTTTCTCTCAAGGGCTCCACTACCAACCCTGTCTAGGGTACTAGGGGAAGTAGTGAAAGCCTCACAGAACTTAATGGGAAGAATATCAAACTGTGAAGGTAAAACCAGAGGGGGGCACCATATGTGGTTAATTAATATTAAAGGCACTGCTGACAGCCTGGCTTCTTACTATGATAGGGGAGCTCAAGAAACAGAGTGCTCTCAGGGTCTGGAGACTTTATTGGAGACAAACATCTTTTCTCCCTTCACAAAAAGGGAAGTTTTCCTAAGTTCATTCTCTGCCCACTTTACTCACCCTACCCCTGAGGAAGAGGAGTAGCAACGGGGTGTGTGGAAATGGTGTACTCCATTTGGCTCTGCTCTTTCTCACAAAAGGGTGAGTTCTCTTGGCTACCCAAAGCCTTCCTTGGACATTCTGCTCCAGCCAGAGCTCCCGGAATTGGGCTCAGCAACTCTGCTCAGGAGGGCCTGGGCTAGTATCCCATGGCCAGCAGAGCCAGAGACCACATCATCTCCCAGCATTCTAGCAGGAATCACGTAGTATTTGACCCTTTCTTTAGGTTCCATTTGTATCCCAACATGTTTAGAAGCTGACAATGTCATAACAAAACACCATGCTTACTTTCAGGGAAAAGATTTCAACCATCACAGATGGATTTGACACAACTCTCAGCCAAATCCACTGCCAGCTTTCATATGACAGTGAAGCCACACTTAAGTCATTGGCTTCCAATATCACCAGTCCAGGTAAACACTATTATTGGTATCATTTTATAGATGGAGAAACTGCGGCATAGAGCAATTAGGAAGTTTGCTAGCTCAGAGAGTTCTGCCCTACCACACATTTAGAAAGTGGCCTTAATGACAAAAATGAAATAATGTCACCACATTATACAAATGAAATATAGGGCATAATAACCAATGGATTAACAAGAACTTATATCTGAAAATTCTGCTCCTCCTCCGTGTGTCTTACTTTAAAATCCCCACTCTGTGCTAAAACATCGTAATAGGACCCAGCTTAATTATTCTCTTCTTACCCACAGCAAATGTGCTGACAGCATTAATCAAAGGCTACATCATAGGAGCTCACCTTCTGGCTCACTCTGTCTATAACTCTGTGGTTTTTTTCTCCTTCAGCCAACCCTCTGCTATAACTGGCATACCAAATAAACAGGACTCATGGGATTTCATCCCAAAACTAACATTTTTTTTCCTGTTTCTTTAAACATGTTCAGGTTCTCTCCTTACTCTGATTTCTAAGGTCATGCCTGGGTTAAAGAATGATCATCTAAAATTACACTGATGGTCTAAAAATCACCTTCATTAGTGGAAATGATCAATCAGGTAGATGCAGAATCAACGGATCCATGGCCTTTCAAAGGAAAGACCACTCTCTGCTCTGGACCCTACCCCCAAGCCAGCAGCAAGGGAAGGCACCCAGGGTTAACACCTGTCTTTCTTTTAATTTTTTAAATTATCTTTAAATAATTATACAAAGTGATTTCAATTCCACATGTGAGTTTAAGAGTACAATGCATTTTTGATCAATACCATCCCTTCCATCATTTTCCCCCATCCCTTCATTTTGTCTGGTTCCATTTTCACATATGTACATTAAATTGCGACTGCCTTTACCCACCTCAACTCTATTTGACTACCTAGTGTCAGCCTCAAATGCTTTCTCTTCTACTTGGCCCTACGCTGTGTCTCACCCAGGACGGCAACTGTGAAGGGAAGAAATAAAAGGGCAGGGACATTCCTACTTGACAGCTCTTCTGTGCTGGTGGGATCTGCAGTTGACATCTTCTATTGTGGTAGTCTTTGTGAGTCCTCACATTTTTACTTTTTACTTATTTTTTTGAATTATCTTTAAGTAGTTGTACAAAAGAAGTTCCATATAACAAAGCCGTTTATGAATACACCATACCCAGGTCTCCAACATTCTCACCCCCACTTCCACCCACCTTCCCCCTTATTTTTCTTAGTTTACTGGTATATACAATGAATTCTGAACTGAATTCTTCCCTAACCCCACTTCCCCTTTTCATTTATCTTGCCCTCTCCCCTCGGCTCCCCACACTGTTGGATCTGTCCATTTCCAAACACAACATGTTTACTTGTTTACAATACATATCATGGGGCAGAGACTCTTCAAACTTGTCCCTTGTTTCCATCACTGACTGTCCCAAATCATGCGTCTGTTCCCACTTTTCTAGGTATCCACCGCTGATGGTTTTTACAGGACCCTGTGAGTCCCTCCTTCCTGAAACCATGAGTGCCAGTGGCAAGTACTTTCTCCCATTGCATAGCCTGGTCTACCACAGTCTGTTTGTGTTCAAGGCAGTATCTCACAGAACACTGTGTAAAGGTGCCAGGCCCAAGGTTGGCACTGAGGATTCGGAAGGGTATGTCTCAGGCTCGAAGAAAACAAAAAGCCTCACTCTCTGATCCCGCCAGCTATCCAGGTAGAAGGGTTGGCCCCCTTTATATCTTCTGAGGCACATGGAGGCTTTGTGTAAATTTGCACATACTTGGGTAACTTTAGTACTCTCAGGTAATAATCTGACATATTAATAGACATTTTCTGTTTCTGTTTGTCCCAATTTCAAATCTTTGAGGCAATAAACAAAAATAGACATTTCCCATTAACATTCGGACTTCAAAGCCAAGAGCAGGTGGGTAGCAGAGCCCCCCATCCCCCGGCAGTGGGAATCTAGAGAGAAGACTTGGCAAAGTTGCTTAGGGATCTGTAATCATAAATGTGAAGATCTGGATGTGAAGCAGTAGCTCCTTTGAATCCCAGTTTTGTATGACCTTTCCTTTGAATGAGGGGATTCTCCCTTGTTTCCTGCCACGCGTGAGCACTGTGAGTCTGGAAAGTTCAGAGTAGGACTAGTGGAAAGAGCAAAGATTTCAGACTGTGGGTTTGAATTGAGATTCTCTATTTGGCAACTGTTTGATTTGAGGCAGGTTATATAATCCTTTAAGTCCCGGTGGAGTCATCACTAGAATAATGATAACAACAGCCCTTCCAGGGTCATTTAAAGAATTTAAAAGAAACAAACAAAAGCAAAGAAGGCTTAATGCAATGCCTATGTAACAGGTGCTGAACAAAGAGCCCTCCTCTCCCTCTTCAAGGGCCAAAACAGACTTGAAAACATATGGTGCTTTGCAGGCACCTTCAGTTTGTAAAGCGCTTTTTAAACTTTTAGAGCATCTTTGCAGCTGTTTCCTTACTTTTTTTTTTCTTCAGGAAAAGTAAGCCATGAAGAAAAGAAATCCAAAATAAGAAGAAGCACAGTTCATTATATAAGAAAAGCAAAAAGCCCCCTGGTCCTACCAGTACTGGGGATGTGGCACATCGAAGTTTTCAGGAGAAAAGAGACGTGCCAAGTGAAGTCTTCAGTAAACAATCTCCGTTTAAAATAATAATAAGCCAGATATCTGTCTGTGTTGTGGATTTGACCTAGAAATTCGTTTTCAAGAAGAAAGAAGTCTTGCTATTGCAACTCTCTGCAAGTGGAGCCACAGTGGCGCTCGGCCTTGCTAATCACTGATGTGTACTCCCTGGTGAGACCATCGGAATGCAGCGGAGCCTGGCTAGCCTATTAAAACCTCCTAAATATAGCCTCCGAGGTGTCTTGTTTGCTGGACCCTGTTACATCTCAAGATCCAAAGCAAGCATAATGCGCATACAGATAAAATGGAGCCTAGATGGAACCCAAGCCCGGCCCTCGCTCTTCCTTTTCTCCATTTACATGCGCTTGCAGTACGTCCCGCAGTCAGGTCCCAAGATACACATCATGCCAAAGGAATATAGTGCCAGCCTTCACCCTCCTGATCAGCCAGTACCACTCTCTTGACCTTTGGAAAAAATGAACTTAAGGAGATGACTTTTCACAAACTGTATCGATAAGCATTTGAGAGACAGGGTCATAGCAGATGGCTGAGTCTTGGGAGCATGTGACAAATTCAGACTAAGACATCCGTCTCATGCCACTGTGACATTTCACCCAGTAGTCATGTGTTCTTAGGCCCAATAGAATTGGATTTGAATCCAAGTTCTGCCATTTTCCCAGGGTGTAAGGTAGACAAGTCCATGAACCTGAGCAGCAGCTAGAAGATGGGCACAAACACAGGAGCATCTAAGCCCAGCACCATTGGTTCATACCATCTATAATCCTAGCTACTCAGGAGGCTGAGATCTGAGGATCATAGTTTGAAATCAGCCTGGACAGGAAAGTCTGTGAGACTCTTATCTCCAATTAACCACCACAAAGCCAAAAATGGAGCTGGGGCTCAATAGTAGTGCACAAGTTTGGGACACAAAAGCTCAGGCCCTGAGCACAGTACCCAGGCCCTGAGTTCAAGCCCCATGATCAGACATGCACGCATGCGTGCATACACACACACACACACACACACTAGGAGCATCTTTTTTTTTTCAACTTCTTTATTGTGATTAAGTGATTACATAATTTCCCAAATTTCACAGTATTGTGGGATAATGATGCTTAGTTAAAGTCACAAACACATTCTAACTCTCATGGGGCAAATTGTCTATTGTAGTCTATAACATTTATGAGTTCTATGAGCTTTGCGATACAGTTATTTCTTCCACATTGGGTGATATGTACATTTCTCTTGTTTTGCATAGCATCAGCTGTTCCCTCTTTCCCACTTGTTCCCTCCCTCCCATCGCTGCCATTGTGTTGCTTAGTTCATTTTGGTCAATGTTCAGTACAGCTGATGGGTCCCGCTGTTGTATGTTTTTCCCTGATTCCCTCTAGTTCTGTGTAGTCCTCCTGGTTTCCTTCCGGTGTGCACATATATACCATACATGTGATCAGCAGCATGGGGGTTATTTAGTAGTGATTTGACCAGATGAGTGAAAGTTCTTTGTTTCTTAAGTCCTGTTAATTTTGTCGTATCACCTAACATTTTGAATTTAACATCCACTTATCAAGGAGACCATGTGCCGTTTGTCTCTTTGTACTTGGCTTACCTCGCTCAACATGATTTCCTCTAGCTCCATCCATTTCCCTGCAAATGCCATTATTTTGTCCTTTCTAATGGCTGCATAATATTCCATTGGGAATAGATACCACAATTTTTTGATTCATTCATCTGTGGTGGGACATCTGGGTTTGTTCCATATCCTGGTTATTATGAACAGTGTTGCAATAAACATGGAGGTTCATGTGTCCTTGTTTACTGGTTCCTGTTGTTCAGAAAAGATGCCTAGAAGTGGTATGACTGGGTCATAAGGGAGGTCAATATTTAGCTTTCTGAGGACCCTCTAGACTGCTTTCCAAAGTGGTTGTATAAGTATACATTCCCACCAGCAGTGTAATAGGGTTCCTCTTTCTCCACATCCCCTCCAGCATTTGTCGTTGGCTGACTTGTGGATGTGAGCCATTCTGACTGGGGTAAAGTGATATCTCAGGGTTGCTTTTTTTGCATTCTTTTTACAACCAGGGATGGTGAACATTTTCTCATGTGTTTCTTTGCCATTTTTATCTCTTCTTCTGAGAAGTCTCTCTTTAGTTCCCTTGCCCATTTAGTAATTGGTTTGTTAGGTTTGGGAGGGATTAGTTTCTTGAGTTTCCTGGATATACTGGATATTAACCCCTTGTCTGATATATTGCTGGTAAATATTTTTCCCAGGTAGTTGGCTATCTTTCTAGTTTGGTTGCTATAGCTTTAGCTGTAGTCCCATTTTAAGGTAGTCCCATTTGTCCAGTCTCTCTCCAATTTGTTGTGACCCTGGGACTCTGTTCAGGAAGTTCCTGCCTGTGCCTATAAGTTCAAGTGTCTCTCCTACTCTGTCCTGCAGTAGTTTCAGAGATTCAGGTTTAATGTTAAGGTCTTTAATCCATTTTGAGTTGATGTTGGTGCATGGTGATAGGCTGGGGTCCACTTTTAGTTTTCTGCATGTGGCCGCCCAGTTTTCCCAGCACCAACGGTTGAAGAGGCTGTGCTTCTTCCACTGTATGTCTTTGGCTCCTTTATCCAAATATCAGCTGACTGTAGGTGTGTGGTTTTATTTCTGGATCTTCTATTCCATTGGTCTTCGGGTCTGTTTTAGTGCCAGTACCATGCTGTCTTTGTTATTATGGCTCTATAGTAGAGTTTGAAGTCTGGCATCAAGATCCCTCCCATGTTGTATTTTTTGCCTAGAATTGTTTTGGCTATTCTAGGACTTTTGTTGTTCTTATGAATTTTTGGACTGCTTTCTATATTTCAGAAATGTATGTCATTGGGATTTTATTAGGAAGTGCATTGAATTTGTATATTAATTTTGGCAGTGTTGCCATTTTCACTATATTAAGTCTGCCTATCCAAGAGCATGGAAGGTCTTTCCATTTACTAGGAGCATCTTTTAGAGTCTTTTTCAAACTTAAACTAGATTCATATAATATCAGTACCTCTTGACTTTCCCCCCAGCATAATGGTTACAGAAAATGAGAGGCATGCATGATCATCCTATGAGGTAATACAACTGTGTTATATCCCAGAGGTAACAACCTGGACATCGAGGAAAGGCCTTTCCCTGTGAGAGCTGCAAGGATGACAATGGTGACAGCAAACAGCCTCTCTGTAGTGATTCCTGTATTCCAGCGCTGTTCTATGTGCTTCCCACGAGCTAATTCACCTGATTCTCATAGCAATATTATTCTAGCACCTGATTATTATTACCTGATGATATGATAGCACCTGATTATTATTACCTGAAAATATTACCTGATGATATGATAGCACCTGATTCTTCCTGCAATATTATGGATTGCACCAGAATTAGTATTATAAGGGGTTGCACTGGGAATTATTATCCATATTTCATGAATAAGTCTCAGACACAGAGAGGCTAAGTGATTTATTTCCCCCAGATTACATAGCTTGTGAGTGTGAAGGCCCAGTTTAGGCCATGCTATTAGACCCAGAACCCTCTTTTACCACTGTTATACATTAGTCTCTGAATATTCTGACCAGACTCCCAGCCAGGTGGGACAACCCGCAGGGGACTCTGAGCATAACTTTTCTCATGGTTCCTGGTAGCCAGCATCATCTAATGAACACTAATATCTATGAAAAGCAGGTTAATCACCAATACAGAAGGATCCCCCAAGGACACACACAGTATCCGTGGGTTGCCTGAGCAGGATAATTCAGGGCAACAGGCACGGCCCGTTCAGTTGTGTCAGGATTCACAGAGGGACTGTCAGAGATGGCTCAGCAATAGGCCACACCAAGATAGAAGGAAAAAAAAGAGGATGGAGCTGGTAAATTCCTCTGGTGGTGAAGGCTCTGAGGTAGTGTCACTGTCCAGTAAATCATTGTAGGGCCCTCTGGAGATCAGAAATCTCACATCAATGGTAGAAATGAGGGTGTCTCTGTTTTAAACTATAAGCATTACTGGTACAGTTACCCCTACCCTGGCCTGGCTTCAAGAAGCCCGCTGGTACAGCTTCATCTACTGAACTTCCAAGGTCCATCATGCTGATCATTAATTATATATTCCTAAAAGGCAGAGGATATGTTTCTAGCATTTCAATGTCCCAGAAACTGTCAGAGACCTTTAATTCATGTAGTAGTCCATTGATAAATGTGATCAAATCGATCAAATATATTTAATAGAGATTTACTACTTAGGACTGGCCCTTAAAGTACTTACAATGCATTTCAGCCTGAAAAAGATTTCGACCTGAAGAAGTTATGAAACTGTAGTCATGCCTTCACTTTCAACTGTTTCAACTTCCAGTAGTCTTCAGGAAATTACGGGAGACAGCCAGTACTTTATTGTAAAACAGGCTTTGGATTAGATGATTTTGCCCAATGATAGGCTATTGAAAGAGTTGGGGCGTGTTTAAGGTAGGTTAGGCTAAACTGTGATGTTTAGTAGATCAGGTGTGTTCAGCGCTTTAGATGGTTTCGGTTTGTGTGGGTTCATTGAGATGTCACCTTTTGTAACTCAAGAAACATCTGAAGCTTTAACTTCAGAAATTTCTCTTGCAGAGGCAATGGTATAAACTAATTTGTCTTTTCTAAGCAAGAATAGGAAAACTTGTGATACCTGCAGACCTTGACCAAACTGAAAACATACTTGCTGCACACTAATTCTCTGCAAGACTTATTTTTGTTTCCTTCAGTATCAGGGATCAAACCCAAGGTCTTGAGAATGCTAATTAAATGCTCTACCGCTGACTGTATCCCCAGCTCTAGATTATCTTATTTAAAGAATCTTTCCTCTCTAGAGAAAGAGTTATCTCCAGAAAACTCTGTTTGAAAACTTAGTTCTGTTGCTTCCTCCAAGTCAAAGAATTCTTTCCTAATGGCAGATTGATTGCTAACACTTTACCAATTCTGAGTGCATTAAAGCAAATGTTACATGATGAATTAATAGTTACTTCTGGGCTGCAGTGAAGAAAAGCTGCAATTTGTGAAAATGCTTTAAGCCTCTGGTTTTCAAATGTCAAAAGGTAGTTTCAGGTCGATGTGAAGTACTGATTGTCATGTCCAAATAGCTGAATCCCTGGTATGGAGGTAGAATAGGGCCAGAATGTGATTGAATGAACACAAATTAAAGGAGACTGCATTTTCTTTCATGGAACCCTTAGAGGTGCTTGCCATGGAAACTAAAAATTCCCTGTTGTACAGAAATTTTTTTAAAAAAAGTTTAAATCATTTAAAAGTGCTATGTCCCACACAACATTTCAGTGACAATTTAGAAGTCAACATGTGATAACTTGTGGGCCCAATCCAACGAACCCTTTCACAAATAAAAATTTTTGTATACAGCCATGCTCATCTGTTTCTATATCATTTGAGAATGCTTTCGTTGCACTGTAACTACAGAGTTGACAAGCTTCAAAAGACCAAATGGCCTGCAAAGCTAAAACTGTTTATTATCTGGCCTTCTTTAGGAAGTTTACTAACTTCTCGTTTAGAGTAATACCAAAAGTCACAGATTCAAGCCTCTCAATGCTACTGAAGTTCACTTCCTCAGATCAACTCTGTCAGTCCTCCATGTCATGCAGAGAGCAAATCTCTCTTCATTGAACACTATCATTATACAGAAACCCTAGCTCAGAGATTATCTGATTTGAGGTCTGTCCTCTGAACAAAACAATGCTTACCATCTCAGAACGAGAAAGCATATACCATTTTGTAATATATACTAGATGGTAACTACTTACACTGAGTTTAATGTTGTATCAACAACAAACATAGAATAGAATCTGCTTCATAAACATTTATAAACCCTAAATATTCATAGACTAGGATGCAGGTCCAAGAGGTAGGGCAGGGATAAGAATGAGTCAAGTAAAGTACCTACAATGCAAAATTTAAGTAGGTGCTCACTTTTAGGGTCATATAGATCTTTGATCAATAGAGTGAGGGAGTTTATGGATAACCATTCCACACTTTTGCCACCCCCTCAGTGCACTATTTAAGCCATAGGCTATGCAGAAGAGATATGTAATTGAACTCTAGTTGTCCACAGCAGTGACAATTTGACAAGAAAATCTTTCATCTACCTTGGCCTCCTCCTCTGTTTCATTCCTTTGAAACTCTTACTCCAGGATCTATGAGATCACTTCTAAACTACCACTTCCTAAATGTAAATCTGTGTCCCAGGATCTTGGATATCAGTGTTGAGATTTGCTACAGAAAGCAGACTTTTAGAATGGGGCTTTGGAATTAGTGACTCACTAAAGACCAACAGCCTATCAAAAGGTTCATCTATAGTGGATGGAAATGAGGTACAGGTAGAAAGCGAATCACTAGTGTGTGCACTTGATCAGTAAGGGAGATGCAAATTACAAGAACTGTGGTAGGGTTGTCTGGCTCTGGTTAAGTGCAACTGCAGATGTGGTAGGGTTGTCTGGCTCTGGTTAAGTGCAACCGCAGAACAGCCTGGAAAAGGGGCTGCTCTGCAGAGGTGGGGATACAGGTTCAGAGACATGCAATATCTGCTCATGTGTGTTGGTAAGAATCCAGAAAGTGAATAATGCATATGAGAATGGCTCTTCTGGGATTTACAGTAGAAGGCAGAAAATATAGCTGGGGGAAATGTATTGATGTCCTATGACATCAGTAATGTTTCAGCAAGATTATCTGAGACTCGTCCAAAAACCATGGCTGAGACCCAGAAGAGTGGCTCACATCTATAATTCTAGCTACTCAGGAGGCAGAGATCAGAAAGATATGGTTCAAGGCTAGCTTTGGGAAGAGTTTGTAAGACCCAATCTTAACTAATAAAAGGCTGGTTGTCATGGCAGGCTCCTGTCATCCAAACTTCTATGGAAGCATAAATAGAAGGATCATAGTCCATGCTGGTCTGAGCATAAATTTGAGACCGTGTTCAAAAAAATAAATAAAGCAATCTTAGGTGCTGGTTGCTCACTCCTTTAGTCCTAGCTACATAAAAGACTCAGATTAGAACTGAGATTCAAAGCCAGCCCAGGCAAAAAAGTCCCTAAGGCTCTATCTCCAACTAACTGGAAAAATTCAGACTGGAAAAATGGCTCAAGTGGTAGAACATCAGCTTTGAGCATGCAAGCAGAACAAGAACATAAGGCTCTAAGTTCAAGCCCTGTTACCAGCACATATATGAAAAAGTGTCTGGTGGTGACTTAAGTAGTAGCGTACTTGCCTAACAACTCAAGCTCTGAGTTCAAACCCCAGTTCTGCCAAAAATGAGTGGCTGGAATGATCCTTTTAAAAATTAAACATTATGTAATAGCTTATAGTAAATGAGACAGAGATTATGAAATCATTTAACAGAGTATCAAGAGAGGATTTTTGTAGGTTCTGGAAGGTGAAGATGTTAGAATAGTTTTGGATAAAGCTGGAAAACTTTCAACCTACATGTATTCCCTACAAGGACCTTAAGACATAATACTCATTAAGGCAATACGGAATACAGAGTCGAAAGACATCCAAGACTTGTTAGAAGCTAGACAGTGGCTGTTGTAGGTGGGCTGAAATTGGCCATATGACATACGACAGTACGACTGGGCCCCTGATCTCAGCATCAATGTATGTGAGGGATTTGGTAGGATTCAGGAATAGCAGAGGCTAGGTAATGGCATTTAATTATCAGAGTTAGGGAGGAAATAACATCACTGTTATGGTTTGAACCTTAAACTCAGAAGGTCATGTGTTGAAGACTAAATCACCAGCCTATTGGGAGGAACTGAACCCTTCTAAAAGTGGGGCCTACTAGAAGAAAGTGAGATCAGTGGGGGAATGTCCAGTATGAGGATGTTGGAACCCTGCTCCCACCTCTGTTTTTGCTTCCTGGCTGCCATGAGGTAGGAAGGTTCGCTCAACCATGAGCTCCTGCTCTGATGTGCTGCCCCACCACAGCCCCAAACAACCAATGGAGTGAGACCTCTGGAACTCTGAGTCTGAGATAAGCCAGGATTTTCTCAGGCATCTGTCACAGTAATGGAAAGTGAACTACACATGCCCCCATGACATCAAGCCTGGAGTATCAGGAGGCTACATCTCCAATCAATATAATACACAGGTCTAGAGACAAAATGCAAACAGGATTATGCCCTGCCACACACAGTTCCTCTGAGAATGTGCTTCTTCACTCCACAATCTTTAAATCTGTTTGTGCGCCAGGCTCACAGAGAAGTGGAGGCTCCCACCAGAGTATGAAGTCACAGCCCTTTGAATTTGAAGCTGTATGAGCCATTTCATTTCTCATGAAATCCAGTAAACCAGGAGGCAAAGAAAGGATCATACTAAAGGTAGAAGCTACTGACCCTGATTACAATAGGAATTACACAACAAGGGCAGGAAGGAATATCTAGACACCAGAGAAGTCACAGTGGTTCATGGTACTTGTGTTCCTAGAGTCACATAGAAACGGAAATCTCTGCAATCTTGATCCAATAGGTACAACAAAACAAAACAAACAAGGTTCAGACCTCTTAGGAATAAAGATGTGGGTCACTGGCCAAATGACCAACTTAGACCTACTTAAATCCCATCTAGTTCCAATAACTCTGACAATTACCCTTGTCATTAGAATTTTAGCAATTCTGCTGATAGCCTAATGATAGAAAAAAAAAACTTTTACCAAAAACCCACAGCAAATATCACACTTAATGATAAAACTTTAGAAACATTCCCTCTAAACTCAGTTTCAAGATGAGAACCCTCCTATTAAAACAGCTAATTAATTCCTTACAGACTAATACATTCAGTCAAGAAAGAGACAAGTAAGAACTGGGAAGGAAGAAATAACACTGTCCTTGTTAATTCATAATTTTCAGTACAGGCATATAAAATATATAAAATATTTATAAATATATTGCTAGAAATGTTAATAAGATAGGTTAAGTTGTGAAATACAAGATCCATATTTTAAAACCAATTAAGATTCATTTGTGTCTATAATTTGATTTAAGAATAAAATTTAAAGAGGATTTTGTCATAATGAAGTATATAAAGATATTTTATGTTGAGAAATTATAGTTTTGTAGGGGGCTTAAATATAAGAGTAAATAAATATGCAATGTTTAAGGATGGGTAGAACATTATAATTGATTTATATAGAGACAGAACTGAGATCTCTCATCATACAGATATTGTTGCATGATTAATAGCAAATCTGAGGCACAAAAGTCTTGGTCCTGTGCCCACCAAGACAAGAATTCAGGCAAGACATACACATAAGTAAAGATGATAGAAAAGTTTATTAGAAGAAAATACGACAGAGTACCTAGCATAGATATACCCACAGGAAAGATGACAGTTTAACACTCTCTCTCTGTTTCCCCCTCTCTCTCTCTCTCTCTCTGTTTCCCTCTCTCACTCACCCTTTCTCTGTTTCTCTCTGTGTTTCTCTCTGTGTTTCTCTCTCTGTTTTTCCCTCTCTCTCACTCTCTGTTTCTCTCTCTCTCTCTCTCTCTCTCTCTCTCTCTCTCTCTCTCTCTCTCTATCTATCTGCCATCTTGGCCATCTTGACCTTGAGTTAAATAGTGAGAGAATAATTCCTGGAAGGCAGCTTTCTGATTGGTGGGTTTCCTTCCTGCTTCCTGTAAGATCGTGAAGCCAAAGATTTACTCTCCAGACTTTATTTCTGCATTCTTTTGCCCTTCTTATGTCCTTATTCTTTAATGGTGCCCCTGACCTTCATTTCATAGTCAGGCAGGTTTTGGTATATCATCTTATCTTGCCAGCTGCAAGCTGTATAGGCCACAATTCCTCATTTAGCTGCTGTTCTAATTTGTATCATCCCTTTGGAGGTTCTTGGTAAAAAAAAAAAAAGAAAGAAAGGAAGAAAGAGAGAGAGAGAGAGAGAGAAAAGAGGTAGCTTGCTATCCCTGAAAACTTATAGACCATATTTTTCATATAGCTTAATTTACTATTATCAGCTATTAAAATTATTTCACTTATTTACATTTCTCCTATTTCATAATTTTAAGACAACATTCATTCATCACTTGACTGCCAGTATTTCCTGGCTCATCACTTGTTGCTCTTCATATGGGCCAGAGGTCCAAAACTACATAATCTCAGCACAGTTTTGGAGCTATACTCATGTATTCTCAGGCTTTTAGATTTTTGTACTACTACATCAACTTATGCTAGAATCCTGTATGAGTTGGTTCTTATAGTAGAAGTGGCTTTTTCAATTATCACAATGTACTATAGAAGTCATGTTGTAGCTAGATCTACCACTAGGCAAAAACAAATTTTAACTAACCACAGGTTTCTAAGGGTAATACAAAGGCTTTACCCATGTGTTTTGGGAACTCCCACAGATAGTAAGGCTAGTCTGCAAAATCACAACCAGATGTTCTTAGGCTCTTTTACATGGTGCTCTCTCTCTCTCTCTCTCTCTCTCTCTCTCTCTCTCTCTCTCTTTCTCCCCCTTACTTCTTTCACTCCTTTCCTCCCTCCTTCTCTGGAAGTACAAACTTGGTAGAGAAGTTCACTTACTGACTTGTCCGTTCAGGTAAATCTTATCTGTGGATAACCAGAAGCATTTGAAATATAGCCAGTCCTTTGCCTTTCCATCATGCTAGAGTCCATTGATTGCTTGGTGAAATCAAATATTCTGAGCAACTATGATATTAGGAAAATTAATTTGCAGAAAGGGTCTTCCAACAAATCAAAAGCCTGATTCTAGTCCAAGCATCTAAAATGTCTGGGAAACTGACGTTCATTACATCAGGGGCTGAGGTTTTCACTCAAATATGCCAATTCTGCATCTGTCCCCTGGACCTGGTAAGGAGGCCAGCAGATAGGAAGCCTAATCAAGTTGGAAGAAACTTACAGCCAGGCAAAAACTGCTAGGATCAGGTCAGTGAGATGTCCACAGTGTAAAATTCAAGAAGAATTTGCAATCAGGCACTAGCCTTGTTTTTGCACCCCTGGGAGAATGAGTGTCTCCTTACATTTTGTTCGTCTTCCTCCTAACTTCCCTACCCCAGCCCTAGCCCTGGCCTGGAGAATACAAGCAAACAGGCAACCAAGAATCCTGAGTGTATACCTGATGATATCCTACGGCTATGCTCTTGCGTCTCAGACACTGAACCCCCCTGGGAAACTCTGGGGATCTAGAAGCTTTTGCCTTTGTCTTGGAGTATGTTGCCTTGTCTGATTTCTGTAGTTACCTCTGCCTCAAGGTAAATTTCTGTGCCTTTTGCTTTATATAATTTTTCCTTTCCCTGTGTCTCCTGGTACCTTTCCATCAATTACATCATTGTCCTGCAGTATCACCTATGCAACACCTACCACCAAAATAAGATTCTAAATCAAAGTACAGAATGAAAATCAAGTTCAGCCTTGGGAACAGCTGTGACTATACTGCAGGTGTAAGGAATTAGCAGATAGATAATAGCAGACCTATGGGAAGAAGGCAAGGTAAATTAGGTTATTCTCTGTATTCACTTAAAAGATGTTGGTTTCCAGCTATTTGACAGTTTCTTAAATAAGTTTCTGTGTGTGTGTGTGTGTGAGTGTGTATGTATGTCTTCTAAAGACAACTGATCTGAGTGTTCAAGGAGTCTCCTAGGACTCCCTATCTTTTGCTGCAAGACAGGCTATAATTTTGTCTCTGAAAACAACACCCTTAACTTTCCTCCTACTTTAAGGTGTTTTTTTTCCTTCATCACAGTTGGTGCTGTTTCCTTTGTGTCAGATCACTAGTTATGAGCATCTCAAGTTATTTTCCCAGGATCTCAACTCTTCTAGGTATCTTTGAGCTCATCTCCTAGTGTCCTATTATTCCTCACAAATCTATATGGTAATGTACTCTTAGGTCTGAGTCTCCAATCCAGACTTGTATGACCTGCAGACTCACGTTTGTGGGTGTCTAATCAGTGGACAGAGGGCTCATCAAACAAAATCAGATCACAGTGTCTCCTTTATGTAAATCTACCTACAATCACCACTGCACTTACAGCACCATCCATCTTCCCTACCTGAGCGACATCCAATTCTCTTTCTCAAGTAATTTCACTGGACTCCATCCATTGCTCACACAGTCCAACCTTCCTGGCCCCCTTCCTCCTCTCCCATAGCTGAAGCACTCTATTTGAACCCCTCAGCCTTATTCTGTATCCCTGGCTCACAGACGCCCCACCTAACTCATCCTCCTAGCTCAGCAAAATCTCCAATTAGCTCACTTATTATTTACTTGTCATTGTCTGAGTTCTCTTGAGTAAATAAATCCCCTGGTTTAAGTGAGGATTACATTGTTTCACAGCACATTTGAAGCATGCTCCAGGGAAGCAGCCCTAATTAAAGTGATACAAAGATCCTTAGGCACTTTGCTGTCTTGTTTACTGGTACATCCTCCACGTTTGCCAGTGTCTGGTACCTCCATGGTGCTCAATTAATGTTGTAGTGAAAAACTGAACTAATGTCTCTAGGCTCACTAGTTTAAAAAGTCTTAAGATTCTAGGTGGCTTGGAACCTGACACCACATCTATCCTGCTCCTAGATACATATTTATGCACAGACATTCAAATCATATTGATATCATTACAGATAACATCTTTATTTTATTTTTAAAAACTAGTTTTTATAATGATCCTAAATTGTATTGGATTAAGTTATATGAAAATTTCAAATACTGATATGAAAACAATAAGAAAGTCACCCAAGGGCTAGGAAGGTGGCTCAGTGGTAGAGCGCTTCCCTTGCATGCCTGAGGCCCTGGGTTTGATTCCTCAGCACCACATAAGCAAAAAAGAAAAAAGCTGGAAGTGGCGCTGTGGCTCAAGTGGTAGAGCACTAGCCTTGAGCTGAAAAGCTGAGGGACAGCGCCCAGGCCCAGAGTTCAGGCCCCACGACTGGACCCCCCCCCCAAAAAAGTCACCCAAAATTTCACCATGCAGATGAACAATGTCCTAAATATACCATTTACAATTTTGTTTCCCTGCACCATTTGAATTTTTTTTTTGCCTAAAAACATTTCTCAGTATGGATTTTAAATTATATCATATTCCCCAGAATCAGGGGGTCAGGGGAAGAATAACATTCTAACTATTGGAAATAATCAGGAATAATCCAAAGAGAATCATTGTGATGCTTTTAAGTGATCATTACTGGCCAACTAGAACAAATAATGTTACTGACAGTATTTGTCATCAGTTGATCAACAAAACATTACCCTTACAGCTGGTGTGGTGGCTTATGCCTATCACAGCTACTTAGGAGGTTGAAATTTGGAGATGGTGGTTTAAGGCCAGTCTGAATATACACACAAGACTCTTTTTCAACCAATAGCTGTGTGCACTGGTACATACCTGTCATCCCAGCTACAATGGGAAGTGAAAACATGGGATGGTCACTATCTAGGCATATACCAGGCTAGAATATAAGACCCTATCTTAAAAATAACCAGCCAGATGCCAGTGGCTCACCCTTTTAATCCAAGCTGCTCAGAAGGCTGAAACCTAATAGATACTGGCTTGAAGTCAGCCTGAGCAGTAAAGTGTCCAGGAGACTCCAGCTCCAAGTTAAACAGCAAAAAAAAAACCAGGCTGGAGGCATGGCTCAAGTGATAATGGAATTGAAGCCACAGAACAGGGAACAAAATATTTTAAATTAACGAGTGAAAAAAAGGACTGAAGTTATAACTTATGGGTTAAAGTATCTAGCACGTGAAAGGCCTTAGTGCAAACCCCATTATAGCTAAAAAATAAAAATTTAAAAAAATTACTCTTAGAGTTTAGATTTCTGATTGTATCACAAAAGCTGAGACTTGGAAAAGGTGACAAATCCAGGCCTAGTGACACCTGGGGGAAGAGTGTTCTGAGCAGAGGCAACACTGACTACAAAGCTCTCAGCTAAGTGCACTGTGGCTCAAGTAGTATAGTGCTAGCCTTGAGCTGAAGAGCTTAGGGACAGCATCTAGACCCAGAGTTCAAGCCCCATGAATGAGTTTGGTTGCTTTAGAAAGACTCAAAGTGTGGCTGTTGCTCAATGAGCAAAGGAGAAAGCCAAAGATTGTGTGGTCACAGAAGAAAGCCATAGATTGTATGGTCAGAGAAGAAAGTCATAGATTGTATGGTCAGAGAAGAAAGCCATAGATTGTATGGTCACAGAAGTTCAGATTACTGAGGTCTGTGGAGGCTATTGGAAGGATTGTGGATTTTTGTACTGATTGGGACAGGACACTAGGGGAGTACTTGGGGCTTAAGGATGGTGTCATCTTAGCATTTAAAATGAGTACTCTGTCTGCTGTGCTAGGAACAGATGGAGGGTTAAGGGCAAATAGAAGAATGAGGAGGCTACAGCAACACTGCAGGAGAGAAAAGAAGACTTGGAGCAGGATGGGGAAGCATTGGAAGCAGAAATCATTAGGTATGCTGATGGTTGAACAAAGAACACTGGAGAATTTAGCAGTGGAGACCAGCTGAAAGCCTTAATCTGAGAAAGGGGAGGGGTGGAGTTGACATTGGCCGACAAGAAGATTATGGGAACTAGAGGTCTCAGGGCAACAGTGGGCCGTCCAAGCAATGTTACATACTTCAAAAAAAAAATTAAGACTTAGAAATGTCTGGGGAATCATTGGCAACAATGAAAAAGAAACGGTAGAAAGCAGATCAAATGGTGACTGAAGGTTGTTGGGGGATTGAATATTAGCACAGCTAAGAAACAAGATAGGCTTGACTCTCTTCTCATACTGGATATATTTCTTTAAAAAGAAAAAGGGGGATACTCCATGCAGCTATCCAAGAGATTTGACATTCTCTACCTACCCCCAGTAGAATAGCTGAGAACAAGTCAATTTTCCAAGCAATAAAATATAGTTCTACAAGCCCAAGAACACATTCAGTAACAAGAAAGTAATTATTGATTTTTCTCTTGAAGAAATTATTTTCTCTATTCATCAAATATTTCCCCATATGTCCATTAAAAAAAAAACAACCAAAAAGAAGGCAAGGAGACACAGAATGCTGCATTAGGTATGGACTAACTGTCTAATGAAGATCCTAGAGAGATGAGCATTGATGTAAAATCGTCAAAGTAGAGATCAATAGGAGTCAATACTTTGGTAATTTTATTGTTAATGACTTTGTTTAATCTATAATTATAAGTCAGTACCACCATCTACCTTCTACTTTTTGAAAAAACACATTAAACAAACAACTTTTTTCATACATACTTGGGTATATTAATCTTTCCAAGTATAAAGACAGTGTCCTTCATTGGAGATATTACTGGATTTTCAACCAATAACTTGCATCCCCATCAAAGAGGGCTTTGATGAACCTCTAGCCCATCTAAACATGCCTTCTCCCAAGTTTCTCCTCATAGTTTCTGCAAAGAGGCAATGCAGAAATAATAACCCAGAATGATTTAACTTCTCACAACTGAGCAGGACTTTCCAAGAAGTTCTAGGTGAAATTCCAGAGAACTTCCTGACCCAAGAGAACTAAGTGACCCTCAACCTTATATATACATTTAAATCTTGTGAGAAATTCGCAGAAATACTCCAGAAGCAAAAATGTCCCCCAGTGCAGTGTCAGAGATTTGAATTTCATTGCTCTGGGAAGTTGGGACAAGTTGTTTAAAATTCCACACATGGTTGTAATGTAACACCTTGGACAGAAAGCATTACTTGGAAAAAATAAAAGCTATGAACCCAGTCTGTCTTGCAAGAGGTTCAACACTCAAAGAAAAGGGTGTTTTAAATAACAATATCTGGCAATCCAATACAGAGGGGAGATTAGATGAAAAAAGATAAGCATATTTAAATTCTAGAAAGATATATTGTCTTTCTATAGCAGTAGACTTCCTAGCCTCTTTCCCACATATCTCCTCAGAACCCTTTCAAATTATTTTTCTTTTAAATCCCACCTAAGCAGTGTGTGCTTTCTGCTAAATTCTTAAATGTGCACAAGAAATCCAGGTGTCACAGAATATCATCCCAAACAGCTCTTGGTCTAAGTGCCCAGCTCCTTCTACTCATGGTTAGTCATGCAAATCTGCGCAGGAGTTGGAGCAATATTTTTCCAGAAAAACAGCAAGCTCTAGGCAACACAAAGCATGCTGGAAGGGAAGTAGGAGTAGGGATTCAATGTTTCCATCTTGGAAAACAGAAAGGAACAGAGTTCCAGAGGAGCATCTTGAAATTGGAACATTATGCAACAGCAATAACAATTTCTTTGTAACCCAAGCTTCCCAATGGAACATCTTACAGTAAGGTTTTTAACTGGCTGCTTGTAAACAACTGTCTTCATGATGCCCTGTACAGGAAATAGACAACCTCAAATGGATTTTAGTGTTCTCGGACTTCCAGAGATTTCTGGCCACCTATGATACACATCCTCATCAGGTTCTGCAGTTGGTAACACATAGAATATACAAGCCTGGTCCTCAAACAAGAAATGGAATGCCCATGGCTTTTGATATGCAAGCACCCAACTGGGCTACACAGACAAACTATCTGAGAGATACGGAGAGCAGAAGACCAAAGAGGAAGACTTTATGAAGTGAAAAGGGGAGAAGATTTTTGAAATGCAGTTAGGATTTCAGTGAAAGGAAAAGATAACCAGGCAGCAGGATTTACAGTGAGCAAAAGCAGTCTGGCAGAAGCAGAGAGATGGGGTAGGAGGGGGAGAAGTAGGAGAGGGAATGTGGGGCGTACTTTAAAGCAGGAGCAGCTCCTGTGGAAGTGACTCTCTGCGATGTGCTGCTGTCACATTCAATGAAGGGGAAAATGTAATTTTCTACCACTGAGGAAAGCCACTGTTTTCTGAGTGACAGAATACAGGTTGTTGGGAGCAAAGGTGTGGCTCAAGTGATAGAGCATCAACCTTGAGCTGAAGTTTCTTGT
The DNA here is from genome assembly GCF_019054845.1 of Dipodomys spectabilis. Taxonomy (NCBI): domain Eukaryota; kingdom Metazoa; phylum Chordata; class Mammalia; order Rodentia; family Heteromyidae; genus Dipodomys; species Dipodomys spectabilis. The sequence goes on from NW_024870750.1 coordinate 3,076,402, forward strand.
CGAAGGACAAGGAAGTAATAAAAGTACCAACTAGTAAATGTTTCTCTCCCCACAGAGTATTCATATAATATTATCTTCCCCTAAGTAGTTTCTCTTTGTTTCAGTTTCATAATAGTTCAATTGTGTGGCTCTTGTCAAATTGTTCAGTCTCTGCGAGCCTCAGTCTCACGAACTGTACAAGGGAGACAACTTGGTTCTACTGTCAGCTCAGAGAGGACCATGAGGACTAAATGAAACATTACCTCCTAAAAAAATTCTGAGGAAACTTTGGATCTAGTTAGCTTTGGGCAAGAAAAATACTTCTTTCTTTTTTGGTGGGTCATGGGGCTTTTGAACTCTGGGCTTGGGCACTGTCCCTCAGCTCTTCAGCTCTACTGCTTGAGCCACAGCGCCACTTCCAGTTTTCTAGTGGTTTATTGGAGATAAGAGTTTCATGGACTTTCCTTCCCTGGCTGGCCTTAAACTGTGATCCTCAGATCTCAGCCTCCTTAGTAGCTAGGATTACAGGTGTGAGCCACCAGCACCCGGCTAGAAAAATACTTCTTATAGCCCAAGGACAATGTATACTATGCTCAAATGTGAGGATTACAACCCAGTTTCACATTGTGCTGCGACCTGTAGTCTAGAATAAGACAGATTGCAAAGGTAAGGAGCCAAGTGACTAGAGACTCTCTTAAGAAGCCAAGAAATTAAAACCCATTGTTGGATGGACCAATTCGGTCCTCCTTCTCTTCATCCTATGTCGCCCAGTCTAGCCTTGAGATCTTTCTGCCTCTGTCTCCTGAGCGCTAGAATTAAAGGCCCACCACTGTGCCCAGCTTCGCCATTGCTCTTGATGGCTCTGCTCAGACTTCAGTCATCACCTGGCATACTTTGTAAAGTACCAGCATTGCCCATGAGAAGAGGACCTGTCACAACACTACAGAAACAAACAGTGGCTGATAATACTGGGAAAAAAATCACACTCTTCTTACACTTCTTATATGATCCCTCCAAAACCAAAAGCCAAGATCACTTTGTCAGAGAGTTACCCTAACAAGGCCCATTTCTACACACACTAGCCATGGAATAAGTTCAATACCCCTGGTGTAGATATTACCAGATATTTTTCCTTGGCATGAAGAAGGGTGGAAAAAATGGGATGAAAGAAAAGGCTGCAATCTAACTGCTGGCAGGACATGGAACCCATGTTCTGTTAGAGTTTATCATCTTCCCTCCCAACTCTGATTTCCCCATGGTGCTTTCATTTCCATTTTTGCTCCATTTCTAACATGTCACTCAGGCCACCTTTGATTCCTGCTGCCCCTCTCCTTACTATTTACAGGTGCTGAGTCCAGGCTCCCTCTACAAGAGGCATCATCTACCCTTTTATTTATTCTATTGGTAACTTACTGAAATAATTGAAAGTACGAGGGATCAAGTCTCTCAATATCTGTTCTCTTTTCTTTTCCAAAACACCGACCTTTAAAAGCACAACTCTAATTGGACTACCCCTTGGCTCAAATTGATTTGTGATTCTCCACTGCCCTGATGGGGAAAATTTGAATTCCTCAGTTTGACATTCAAGATCCAGATGATGCTCCCTCAAACTCTTCTTTCAACCTTTTTTCCCACCTTTTTTGCTGTATTACATTTCTAGAAGTCATGGCTCCTCATCAGAACAGCTAGCAAGAACTTTAATTTAAAAAGGTGTTATACTAGACACATAGACAGCTCTCTGTCCAACATACAGCTTCTGACATGTCCTCCAATGACCCCAGCCTCCTGGCATTGAGACCTCTGTGTAGTGCCTTCCCCTTGAATATGGACTAGGGTTACTGATTTTCTCCAATAAATAGCACAGCAAAATTGTTTATGGGTTTCATTGTTGATGTTGGTGTTTGTCTGTCTGTTTGTTTTGGGGTACTTGGATTTGAATTCAGGTCCTGTCACTTGCAAGGCAGATTCTCTACCACTTAATCCATACCTCAAGCCTTTCTTTTAATCTTACTTTTCAGATTAGCTTGGGAACTTGATCCTCCCACCTATGACTTCAGTGAAGCTGAGATCACAGACATGAACTACCCCATCCACTCTCTTGTCTGCAATATAGAAAAACAGCTATATTGCAAGATGCTTTCAACATTCGAGAGGGAAGTCACAGACCATAGATCATCACAAAAAGAAGCCTTGGTCCAATAGCCTCTAAGGAACTGAATCTTTCCCATGCACGAAAGGAAGAAGATGCTTGTCAGTGGAGCCTTGAGGGAACTAGGAGACACCTACCAAGGACATAGCTAAGACATGCCTGTATTTCTGACCCAGAGAAACAGTAAGGAAATAGATACTGTTTTAAGCCCCGAGTTACAGACTAATTTGTTATGCAGCAGTAGAAAAATAATAGTCACCCTTGCTATGCACTCGATTTAAAGAAATAATTAGACATTATAATAAGTCATTTTCTCCTCACTTCTAATTTCTCTTTGAAAGTTAGAAGGCAATATTTATACACGTAGAAATCACTTGATAATAGACTACTATACATATGAGAAGGTATTAGAGGGGGATAAGAAGCAGAAGCAGCTGGATGCCTGCCTTCCAGACATTGATAGTCTTCACAGGAAGATGATACTAGGAAGTTTGATCACAGAGTTGAAGAATTTGAACACGGGAAGGGAAAGCAAGTTGAAGAGGAGTCTCTTGGAGGAATTGTCTTTAAGTCACAAGCCAGGTGCTGGCAATCTTAGCTATTAATAAGTGATAATAATAATTACATATGTAATCATAATTATCCAGACAGCTGAGGACCAAGGCTTAAAGCTAGCCTAGGAAGAAAAGTTTATGAGACTCTTAACCACCCAAAAGCTGGAAGTAGAGGAGTAGCTCAAGTGGTAGAGTGCCAGCCTGGAGCAAAAATAACAAGGAACAGTGCCCAGGCCCTGAGTTCAAGACCCAGTACTGTTTAAACAAAACAAAACATGTTACACACACACACAACAACAACACATCACATTAAGTAGGTGTCTTGTCTTCTACAGGACAAGAAGAGGTTTGATCAAAGCCCTGTGGAAATGTAGAGTGGGGCAGAGGACTTCAAGGCTGGGCCAGGGAAGTCTTTAGGGAAGTTCATTTGACAGGAACTTGGATCAACAGCAGGATTTTCTCCAGGGTGAGGGGCATGATAAGGGATAGAAACAATTTAAGGAAATAGACACAAAAACACACACTCAGAAAATAATTGAGTAAATAAATCCAAAATGAAATGTATCCTGAAATCAACTCCTTACTGGCTCCCACAACTCCAACAGTGGAGAATGTGAGAAAGGACAACCCCATTTCTAAGACCATTCCCAGGACCTCGGAAGGGGCCTTGCCACTCCATCTTATGTTCAGGGGGCATCTGCCTCTGGTGACAGTCAAGAGACTTATTTTATTTCCCCTCCTCTGGGCAAGGTGTTTTGGCAGGATATGCAGGGCGCTATTTTATTTCCCCTCCTCTGGGCAAGGCGTTTTGGCAGGATATGCAGGGCGAGCAATAGATCCTGACATATGATCTCTCTGTATTGTAGAGACTACTTACTAAGGTTCGTCCAGTTCAGATAATTTTATAAGTCTGATAATAAAACAACTGGCTTAATACCTCTTAGTGTTCCTGTGAGGATAAAATTAGAGGAACTATTTCAAAGCACTTTAAAAAACTAATGCAACTTATATACCACGTAAATGATACAAAAATTATGGATTGTGTGTTGCTGTGACTTGCAGAGTCGAAATCTAAACACAGGACCTCCACTGCTAGGGAAACAGTCTTTTATAGTCAGAAGACAGACTCTGGGCTCCAAATCCAGCTCCAAACTTGCTAACTCTATGGCTCAGATGAGTTTCTTCATTCCTCTCAGGCTGTTTCAGCACCCATAAGATAAGCATTATACAACCTACTCAGCAAGATGGTTGAGAAAATCCAAGGACATACCATGTGTGGATGGATGCCTGGCCCAGAGCCTACAACGCAGCACAGGATCAATAAATGAAAGGCATTATATGATTACAAGTATATATGCCCTTTTCACCGAACCAGATGCAACCCGTTCCAGTGACTTGTTGGTTATGATTTCTGCTATCCGTCAGGCAGTTCTTAGGCCATACTTAAAATAGGAATGATCTATCTCAGTCTCTTACTATCCTTATTTCAATGTGCTTACCCCCCAAATTTCACCTCCTGTGCCAGCACCTTAAGTTCTATGATCCAAAATACTCCATCCCTTCCTCCTTTTCCTCCTAAACTTCAACGGTGCTTTGTTCCTTCTGAACCCTGCACCTGCCCTAGCAAAGGAACATCGAATTACCCAAGGCACGGTTTGCCAAAAGTGGGTAGTGCAGTCCCTTGCCTACTCCATGCCTCTGAAATCTCTTCAGGTCAGCTACCCATAGGCATACAGGCTGTTCGCTAAATCATAAGGTTTTCTCTCTCTTATAAAACCATCGCTATCCCTATTTCACCCCCATCTGAGAGTCTACCTTGACACAGAAAATGAAAAGATTGACTCAGCTTTGCATAATGAATTCAACACTCGAGAGTGAGGACTAAAATCAATTTCCATAACTCAATCTAAAAGAATATTTTCCAACCCCCCTGGCCAGCAAGGAAAAAGGGTTATAGATGTGAGAGAAAAGAAAACTACACTAAAAGAGATGTACAAACAAAACCAGTGCATTGAGTAAATATAAGAGAAGAAAATACATAGGAAAAGATTTTTCATAACATCCAACAAAAACATCAGTGATTACAACAGAGTACAGGCATAAAGATGGATAGATGAAGCAATGGAACAAAATAGAGAGGCCACAAAGAAGCCCTTACATAGATGGCCAAGAGATTTTCAATCATAGTGCCCAGACTACACGGGGGGAGTGTTTAATTTCTTCAATAAATGATGTTAGGAAATCTGGAATTCTGCATGAAAACAAGTGAAACTACATGTTTACCTTATGCCACACAGAAAAGTAACTTCAATTTGGATTAAAGACCTAAACATCAAACCTAAAATGATTAATTTTTGGAAAGAAATCACCAGGGATAGGGGGAGAGAGCTTTAGGGTGTCAGATTTGGAAGTGAATCTGCCAGCGGAGAATGTGGAGGAAGGCCCACCGAACGCACAGCCAGGAGAAGGGTAATCTGACTCACTCTCCTCTGGCCCTGGCAGCCAGTTTCTTTGATTCCAGATAAGTGATCCTAGTGGCTATGGACTGAATATTCGCACCCTCCTCCCATCCATATTTTGAAGCTTTTGCCCCTACGGTATTTGGAGGTAGAAATTTGGGGAGTTCGCTTAGATGAGGTCACGAAAGAGACGATCCCATTATGGGATTCCTCTTCGCCTCCTACTCCCCCTCTTTCTCCCATTTCCTTTCTATCCTTCTTTTCTCTCTCCCCTTTCTCTCTTATAGAGAGAGAAGGAAACTGTGAACGAGCAGGCATCAAGTATGCTGACTCCTTGATATTGGACTTCCTGACCTCCAGATCCATGAGAACCAAGTGTTAATCCACACTGACTGTGGCATATTGTTGCAGCAATCCAAACCCAGACACTGGTAGATAAGGTCATATGGTGCAGCCTTGCAGGATTCTGGGGAGGGCAGGGAGGGAGAGGGAGTGAATCTGGAAGAGCAATCTGAAGCTACAGATCTCAGACAGCCATTAGAAATGAGCAGGGCTTGTAGCGTTGCAGGATTATATGCTTCCCAAAACACTACAGTAATTAATCCATCTAGTGTTATTATTTTCTATGGAATTCTCAAGCAGAGAATGGGAATATTACCATGTAACCAGGTCCCTTTAGTTCAGTAATTGGTGCTTTTTACTTCTCTAGAGATAAGAGTATATTTGTAGGTCCAATAACATTCTTGCAGAACAGGCTAGGGGGAGAAAACATTGAGTATATCTTTATATTACCCAGGCAGAAGAAAGCATTCGAATAGGCAATTAAATAACCAAAAATAAAAAAAAAACCTTACTGTGATAGAATTTACTTTTCCAGAGAAATGGCAAGAAATAATCATGAAAGTTTCATTAAAATGCTTCCTAATCATAAGTATATATCTGTGTCTTAACAAGTATATGTTCTTCACACCACAGCTCTCTAAGCCAGCAAGCAACTCTCTTTAACCTGGCACAAATGTTTATTTTTCCAGAAAAGTACAGGAAGTAGTCATTAATGTTTCATTAAAATGTTTCTTAATCATAAATGTAGATCTGTATCATTACAAGTACATTTTTAAAGCACTGTAACCCTAAGCTAGCAAAGAACTTTGTAACATTGTCTTTAATCCCTCACCAATGTCAGGAACCCCACTGGGGCTTTATTACATATTATTTAGTGACTCTATGCATCTACAAACCAGGAGCTGTGGGAAACCATAGAAACCAGGCACAAGGCCAGAGAGGTGGCTGGAGCCTGAAGACAACATTAGTGGGGGTGTACAGTCTTCCTAAGCTCTTATCTCCCTCCCTAAAAGTCCACCCACTTGTCTTAGCCACACTCTCTCCTCTATAGACTGATGCTTACAGTAGGAGGAGCTGGGTATTTACAGTAGGGTGAGCTAGAGTCTATGGCTTTCAGACAAGTTAATATTTTATACATATGGAAAATAACACCCAGAGACTTTAACTGGCTAATCTAAGGCCACAGAACTAATAACTAGAAGAAGAAGAAAAAAGAAAGTGTTAGAATTAAAATCTTGGTCTTCTTATACAATGATTTTACCAACTCCATTTTTTTTGAAGGGTCTGGCTCCATAAGTGCAATGGGAGAAAAGGGAACCAAATTCTCTATAACTTGATAGTTATAAAGATGTTGTCATGTCCATTGAAAATAAAATTAACCTGTAAAATTATAATCTTTGATTTAAAAAAATTCTCGTATTTCATGGCAAATTTTCCCTTTAGGAAACATGCTGGAATATTTCAGGTATTATTTTCAGTGGCTACAGCCAACAAAGATCCAAGATGCTTTTTGTGTTTTGCAGTCCTCCTAATGGTTAGAGAGTTTGTTCATTAGTTAATGATAAATATTGTAAGAACATGAGAACAAGTGTTCACAGAATATTAATTAAGCAAAGATCACCTATGCAAAGAAAATAAGAGCAAAAAACTGCCTTTACTTCACACTACTAAGATAGTGACTAAAGCTGTTACCTACTGCCACTGTCATCATCATTTAGCTAAGAATTCTCAAACTCTTTCACAGACAGTACTGAGTTTACCTCAACCCTACCCCTAGTTTTATATGTGCTGAACCACTGCTGCAAGCTAAGCCCAGTATTTTCATTCATTTTCGAATACAAGTACAGAATTCCCAGGCCTTGCACCCAGATGATCTGGATGAGAATTCTGGGATGGGGCCCAGGCATCCACATGCTATAAAGACTCTCCAGGTGATTCTGATGAATCAAAGCACAGAATCCTGGGCCCTGTCCAAGAATGACTGACTCAGAGTCTCTGGAGTTCGAAGCTTGGCAGATCTTTATTATGAAAACTCTCCCTTGTGTGAATCTACATCATTCCAAAGAGGGAGAAATATTATCCTCAATTGACAGCCATAAATCTACCCACATTGTCAGGTGCATACAATGAAGCAACAACCCATACTAAATGAATTTTTGAATGCAGACTACAGCCACGCCCACAGCTAACCTATCATTGGCTTTCCAATTTGGATACATACTAAATTTGCTCCTTAGGGTAACGCAGAGTGTATTTAAATACACCATGGAAGTTTCATGAACGGCTCTAATGAATCTTTTATCTTTTCATATATCCACAAATCACCTTTATGAATTCTAACTTCATACAAAATAATAAAAAATGTACTTTAAGTAAGAACACAAACCCAAGCAACAGCATCCATTTGAAAAAGTGTTTAATTTTACTGTAAGAGTCTTTTTGTTCCTTATCTTTTCATGTGTTAAAATAAATTTGAGTCTACTTGTAAAATCTTGTGTTGCAGTAAACATAAAAGGAACATTTAACATAAAAGAAACATCCCCATTAAAATTAAAATAACAGAGGCAGACTCCAGACTCCTTCTAAGATGAGAACAACCTGGCATTTCAAGAACAACTTTGCCAGACAAGTCACTAAGCATGACATCTTAAAACTTTAGAAAACAAAATGTCAGCACCAAAAGGAATGAAGTGGTTAAAACTGAGAACAAGTGACTCCTGAGAAATAAAATCTGATTCAAACAAAACAAACTACTGTAAGATTTTGCACTTCACTGAGTCTCTTGCAGTACACTGATGTATTCGTTTCTTTTCTCCCTGCAGATGCCTTCTCTCTGCTTTATACAAGTCCTGACAGTGAGCTACAAAAATGTCATAAATTACAGAGTACAAAGAGTATAAAACCCTACACTCCCCATGAGGTCCAGAGTGGTAACCATGCATTCCTCAGCTTTAAATACAAAGAAAACATGCTTTTTGCCTACAAAGTAAAAGGATAACAATTGCAACAACAACAACAAAAAAAAACATTTAAGTAGAAATGGTTTCTAATCTCTGCTGTCTCGGAAGGAAGAGGAGATATTGGATGTGTATAAGGAAGGACAATGGTATAACTATAGTATAACATCTTTCTACAAAAGGAAAAACATCTCAATACAGTGGAAGAGAATATCATATTTACTCAAACTAAAATTAGATCAAACCCTCCTTGTCCAGCATGCCAGTACAGCAACTGCCTCTCAAAGGACAGAAATAGAATGGTTGAAATGTTAACGGACCAATACAGAATTTGTCCTTTGCTGCAGACACTTGAAAACAGAACCAATGTTATTCGCTGTGTCTGTCCATGAGGTGAAATATCCAACTCATCTCCCACCCCTGCCAGAATCATATTCCTCCTCATTAAAGATCAAGTTCAAGACCATGATAGGTCCAGGTTGGTCTTGTAAAATGTCTCCATTAGTCCCTGCAGTCCACACGCCGTGGTGCAGCCCAACAATCTGAACTCACATAAAATAATGGAGAGGAAATAAAATTAGAATTCAGTTCTAATAGACAACTTTACATAAACCAATCGTTTCTAACTCTCCCAACCCCTAAACCTTTCTTAAACAGCTGCAAATGACTGATTTGCATTTCACACCCTCTCCCTTCTTTTGCTCTGCCTCATTGTCAGCCAGACTAGTACTCAAAATGTGACTGACAAGAAAGAGAAAGAAGAGCAAAAGCATTCTACGTAGGTAGGAAGGCCTTGCAGTTAGCTATTAAACTAACTTAAGAGTTGGCTGGGGAGAAGTGGTCCCAGTCCAGTTTCTGTCGTTCTCAACATCTCCAGATTCAACATACCTAAAACCTCCTTTACCACTGGTCATCCAAAGCAAAACCAAACAAACAACAACAACAACCACTTTCAGCCTCCCTAGGCTGTCAAAGGTGCCATCATTCCATTACAGTCTTGACTCCTTATCCTGGCATCAAACCACAGTCTCTGATTTCAAAGATGCCGATCCCTCAGAGCCTCTCAGACTTTTTTGTGTTTTCATTTTCATTGTTGGGGTTGAGAGTTACAGAATGAGCAAGAATTCTCCATGCGAAGTATGCTTGGAAGGCCTTCCAATGGGGCTGACGAGTCTTCATCAAGACGCTGGTGTGTTGGGAAGTGCAGGGACCTAACAGTGCTGTAGGCCCAACAGAGCCAGAAAGGAAGTGAGAGCATCTCTCACCTTTACCTTGAATGACCTCCCACGGTTCAGTGAGGATCCTGGACTTTGCCCAGTAGGCTGGTGCTCTACAGACAGCAGTCATTTCATCAATGGATAGCCATGTACCACCCATATTGTTCTTGTTTGCTTCAGCTTTTCTGTGAATCTTATTTTTAATTAACCTGTTTTAACACCGGCATTTTTATCCTAACTCTTAAACATTGTTATTATGGAAATTTTCCAATATCTACAAATAGACACATTGGGAGGTGCTATAGTTTAGAGCTAAAATTCCCTTCTAAGAAAAAAAAAATGCCCACGTGCTAAAAGCTTAGTCTCCAACACTTGGCACTTAGCACTATTGGAGGTAAGTGAAACTTTTTTCCTTCTTGTTTTCATTTCCTGGTAAGTGAAATGTTGAACTAGGCCTGGTAGGAGATTTGAGATCACTGGTGATAAATCTTCAAAGGGATTTGTGGGACCCTGTTCTGACTCCATTGCTCTCCTCGCTTCCCCACCACACGGTGAATAATGCTAGGCTCCTTCATATGCCCCTGCTATTTCCTATTGCCATAGGCAGCAACTGAGTCACTCCCTCACCAACTCAAGTCACTAAGACAGGACTCAAATAAACATTTGTCTTTACATAGTTGATTTGTCTTTGGTATTTGTTATATTAACTGAACACTGACTAATACCATATAATAAATCTACATGTAACCAATACCACAAATAGCAATCCACATCCCAAGCTGTGTCCTCCCAACTTCCCCTGCCAGGACCTCTTCCACCAGTTCACACGCAAGCACTCTGCTACTAAGTTACTCCAAGTGGAGTAACTGCTTTATCTTTTTATCTGTGTAAGTCTTGTGGATCCATAAAGGGTGACTTTTTCTTAATGCAACTACCATGTCATCATTGCATCTAAGAAAGTTGATAGTAATTCCTAATTATCCTCTGTTGTCCAAGCCATTAAAACTTCATGTCATATTATATACAAAAGAATTTGACCTTTGTTTGAAAGATAATTTTATTCAAATTATGAGACATGACATGCTGACTTTTAGAACACTTAGCTCAAGGCCTGCTCTCTTGATTAAAAATGGAGATTAAAAAGTGCTAACAATGAGAAGTACAAAATGTCATGTCAAAACCAGCTTTACAATGTCGGTGAGGGGGGAGGGGGGGTATGATTGGGTGAGGGGAGGGGGGAGGCTGGGAAGGGAGGTGAAGGGTAAACAAAGGAGGAGGCTGCAATGCTTGGTAAGAAATGTATGCATTTTCCTGCCCATGTAATTGTAACCCCTCTGTACAGTATGTTCTCAAATAAAATAAAATAAAATTTAAAAAAAAAAAGTGCTAATATTCAAAAATATATTTAATTTAAAAATGAGTCATATACTATTCTTACACTTTTAGTTCCTTGTGGTCAAATGTAGAAATATTGAAACAAAATATTTTCATGTTTCCCATTGATTATTTAATGTCATGACTACATACCACCTAAATCATCTTGCACTTAACTAGGAATATTTGTCCCACACTTTGGGAGAGCCTCCTATAGAGAATAAGAAAACAATGTAGCTGGGTGCTGGAGGCTCATCCTTCTAACCCTAGCTACTCAGGAAGCTGTGATCTGAAGGTCACAGTTCCAAGCCAGCTCAAGGCAGGAAAGTCCTTGAGACTCTTACCTCCCATTAACCATAAAAATGCTGGAAGTGGAGCTCGTGTGATAGAATGCCAGCTTTGAGCAAAACAGCTAAGGGACAATGCTTAGACACTGAGTTTGGGCCTCAATACCAGCACAAACACACGTACACACGTATGTGTGTGTGCGTACACATACACACACACACACACGGAAAAAAGAAAAAAAATGGTAAGGATTCTGGGCTTGGTAGAGTTCAGGATTTAGGAAACGTACTCTTGCAGCCATGACAACAGAAAGGAGTTTATGACAGAAAAATAGCCTCTTACCATATCCTACCACTCTGACCTTCACTCCATTACTTCCTGAGAGCTTGATTCATTCTAACAGGATAATTCTATGAGTGCTCACATACCTTATGCCAAGAATAGACCTCCTCTATCGGGAAGGCTGTTTGCTTTGCCTGAAGTCACCTTCAGAGAAAGGGGACACACATGGATATATGGGGAAGAAGGAGACAGCACCCAGGCAACCCGATGAGCCAAATCGAACCTGTTCATCAATGAACTGACTGACCAACGTCCAAGCCACACTATTATTTCTTGAACCTGCACTGTCATTCAAGCCACTCGCCAGCTCTCCAAAGCCTCTCTTTCTGAGAAGGGAGGGGCTTTCGTGGCAGTTCTCTGATCCTCCTTCCTCCAAGCATCTCTTCTGTGAATAAATTACCAAGCCTTCAAGAAATGCCAAAATCTGACATTTTCCAGAATATTTCTCTTTCCCAACTTCACATGCAGACACTCAAATATCTTCTGTGGCTTCCCTTTCCCACAGAGAAAACTTCCTTGATATGCTACTCAAGAAACTGATCTTTTCAACTTTAGTTTCTAATATTCTTCCAGAGGCGCCTGCTTTAGGTCAACTGATGCCCTCATTCATGACCACCATATATGGTCTCATACTACCCTAATATTAGTATTGGTATTAGTAGTATTGCAGTGCAGCTTAGCATCTATGTCTTCTTCGCTGGCCTACAGAAGGTGAGCTCTCTACATGTTTTTTTTTTGTCTTGTCAGTTGGGGGGCTTGCACTCAGGACATGGGCACTGTCTCTGAGCTCAGGGCTAGCACTCTATCTGCCACGTCTGGTTTTCTGGTTGTTAATTGGAGATGATTCTCATAGACCTTCTTGCCCAGGCTGGCTTTGAACTGTGATCCTCAAACCTCAACCTCCTAAGTAACTAGGATTATAGGCGTAAGCCACCAGCACGCAGCTTCTACATCTTTCAACTTTGACCAACATGAGGTGATTCCGCTGTATACAACAAAATCCTTTTCCAGTATGCTGCTGATGCCAAGGTGCATGATAATAATAAATCTTTGCCCTCAGTGACACAGAGGCCAGTGGAATAAGTGCATGAATAAAACATGTAAATTCAGTAAGGTTCTATGATTGAGGGTCTAGGAATTCCAATGGAAGAACAGCCCACTCTCTCTGGGAGAGGTAAGAGGACTGTGTTCTGAGAGGGGTAAGAGGACAGAAGGGAAGGTGTACCAGGCAAACAAAAAGGAAAGAGCATATCCTCTGCTTCCTGAAACCCTATAGTCCCCCAAATGGGGCTTCTTCCCCAAGTATTTCTTATGCTTAATCTCTTAGCCAAAGCCAGCAAGCATATATCTAAGAAAATAGATAAGCATATTTCTATTTCAAGAAAAGTTTAATTTTAAAGACTCATCAAGAAAAAGGAAGAAATCAAAAGGAAATAGAGTCAAACTAATTGTAAACCAACACATCTTTATTGAGCTCTTATATAAAATACAACGTAATACTGCCCTTATCTCAAGATTCAGTGTTTGTTTAAATGCTGTGCATCTGAGAAACTTTATATAATAGCAAGGAAAATTGAACAACAAAAGAGTTGGCAGTTTAATCTCACAATAGACACAAGAAACATATAACAAGTGTCAAAATAAATATGACTATAAGAATTCTACTTTTCTTCTTATCCCTTCCTTCTTTTCTTCCTTCTTTCCTTCTTTCTTTCTTTCCTTCCTTCCTTCCTTCCTTCCTTTCTTTCTTTCTTTCTTCCTTCCTTCCTTCCTTTCTTTCTTTCTCTCTAGAATGATCACAGCCAGGTGTCAGTGGCTCACACTTGTAATCCTAGCTACTCAGGAGGCTGATAGGTAAGGATTGTGGTTTAAAGTCAGCCCCATCAGGAAACCCATGAGACGCTTATCTCCAATTAAGCATCAAAGAAAGCCAGATATGGAGCTGTGGTTCAAGTGATAGAACACTTTTCAGCCTTGAGGAGAAAAAAAAAAGCTCAAGGAAAAGGCCTAGACCCTGAGTTCAAGGAATGGCTCAAAAAATAAAAAATATCAGTTTACAATGTGTGAGTCTTTGTAAACAATAGAGATGCTATATGTACTAAATATTTTTGCTAAAGCAGAAAGCTGAGGGATGTAAGTTCAGGGGTTAGTAAATAATGAACTATAGTAGGAATAGTGAAATAGTGAACTATAGTAGGCTGAAATAGTGAACTATAATAGGAATAGGGGAAATGAAGCAACTGGTAACATAGGTAGAGATGACTATTCTTGTATGCATTTGTCATTATTTTGCATAGTTCACTGTGTAGCCCAGGCTGGCCTTAAATTCACAGTTCTCCTGCCTCCGCCTCCCGAGTCCTGGGATTAGAGGCATGCAAAACCATGCCCAACAAGGCTCACTTTTGAGGCTACCATATATACATCCCCAAAGAAGGCACAAATTACTTGTTGAGCAACTACTTCAGAGTTATCTAAATAATTTTTAGTTATCTAAATAATTTTTAGTTAAGGTCACAGGGGACTCTGAGAAGTTGAGTAGCTTGTCTTAGACATTCTAGGAATAACCATGTGTCAAGGAGAGCTATGACTCCAGACCTCCAAGACTAAGACTGTAGTATCAACAGAGCTAGTACAAGAGAGAGCTCCATCCAAACTCTGGACTCCAACCGAGTCAAGGATTAACATACGCTGATACCTCTCTGCTTCTATTTGCACCAAAATAGAACACATAGGTCGAAAATTAGAAAACCTCACTCCTTACTTCCTTTTTTCCATTTTGTGTGGTCTTGTTTAATTCTTTTATGGATTTGTTTCCTTTCCTTTTGGGGGATTGATACTGGGCATTAAACTCAAGGTGGTGTGATTGCCAGGCAGGCACTGTATCACATGAATCACACCTCCAGCCCTTCACATAGATTTGATGTCAGTAATTCATGACCCTGCCCATTAGAATTACCCACTAAGCTTTGGGAAAAGGAACATGCTCTGGACCCAGTCCCAGAGATCTGACTTGAAGTCCAGGCATCAGCATTTAAAGAAAATATTCCCCTAGGGATCCTATGTTCAGCCACAGTGAAGAACTTGACATAGATATTTAATAGTCCTTAAACATCTTGCCTAAGACCTAAATGAAAACCACATGTGCACTCTCGTCTCCTACTAGCAACCCAGACAGAGAATCTAATCATGGTAGTAATGATATTGCTTTACTAACATTAATAACTACCTTTTAGTGAGTGCCAGTCCTATACCCAGGCACTATGCTAAATGTTTATATATGCACTTTCTAATTTAATTATCACAAAAATTTAGTGAGGAAAGAACTTTTAATATTCCTAGTTTCTGAGTCACAAAGCTAGACAGAACAGCAGAAATTCAAAGACTGTATTTATCTAAAATCAAAGCTCTTAATAGCTCTACTTCACTATGCTCCTCTTCGATTTAAGGATATCCATTAATTCACTAAATATTAGATCGAACATCATCTATATGCCAGACAGAGCATCCTTAGTCATATACAGCATAAATCAATACTCACACATTCCAAAACAAGTGCATATTTTCTTGAGGACTAACTGATAAAATTTGTCCCAGACACTGTACCAAATAGGCTGAAAATAGAACAAACAACAAGCTTTGTTACCCAGCAACTAAATAAGGTAAAGATTTTGCTATCAGAGAATTAGATTTTTCTGGAGAGGGAAAAAAATAGAGCAGGCCATAGAAAGGAAAACACAGACATGAGGTTCTAGATCAAAGATGCTGGCTTTTGTTCCTAAGGACCTAGGCTGTGCATCTGAGTCTTTTTCAGCCTTGCTCATTTCAAGGAGCCAAAGGTTAATTATCAGATTATCACATTGTTAACCACCAAACAGAAACTCTACACTCCAGATGATTAAAGACTAACAAATGTCATTTAATATGGATTACTTTTCAATGTACTTCTCCATCAAAATATCAAAGTATCCCCAAAGAAGAATTTGTTCAAAAGAGCAAATCACTGGCTCCATTTTCACATGTACATTTTCAATTGTGAGTATTAATCTTTTGAGAGCCATATATACCACTGAGAATCTAAAGAAATTTACAAAAGCTCACAGAAAAAAAAGCCCAGTAATGCATAAAATTTTAGTTTACAATCCCTCATCCATTCTGCTACTCCATTTTTTCCTTTTGCATTTTATTTTTTAAATGAAGAGTTGAACTAGGGGTGTGGCTCCCATGATAGACACTTGCCTAGCGAATGTTCAGTCTCTACTACTCCAGTCGATTTGAGCCCCGCTGATAAGCGTTAACTCCAGAAGGAGGCAAATTATGTGCTGGAAAATCCAACAAGAGATCAGACAAAAGGGACTAGGGTTTATTGACCAGTCTCTAGTCCCTAAGAAGACCTGGGTTAGGAATTAAGACAAAGCATCCGTCTCAGGTGTATGAGGCAGAAAATGTATTAACGTATTGTCCAAATGTTAACCCATGGTCTTAGTGACCCAGACCCACTCACTAATATGAAGATAAGGAAAGTGCTTGGTCAAAAAGAAGCAAGCAAATCTCTGTACCCATATAGGAGCAAGTACAAAACCAGGCTTTTAGCAGGCTCAGAGAGCCCTGAACTTGGGAATTACTAGCCTATTACATCATGGTTTCACTCAGTCTCTAAAAGGTAGAGAACGGTGCCAGGGACCATGGTGTCAGATAATGAAGCAACGGAGCTTATAACTCCACAGGAACTAGGAGCCAAGAAGATTGTGACAAGCAGTAACCACATTGCACAAGATGTCTTCTATTCTCTAGAGCTCTTAGCATAGGAGTCTACCCAAACATAAAGGATGGAAAGCTAGAATAAAAGTTCAGCCAAATACTTAAGAATTTTTGGTCTGCAGAATGTCAGACAATGTGAAATTGGAAAATTAAATAAAGGAGATATCTGGAATGCTACATTATTGCTATGCCCCATCAGATTTTGTCAGTAACAATAATCTATTTTCTGGCTCAAGCAAATTCTTCACAATAGGTAATTCTATGTACTGAATCATTTCATCCCTCTCTCTAAAACAGAAATGCTGAGTTACATCCTGTTTATGCTGAGAATATGAGAAAGAGAAGAAAAATAATCAAACTTGGAGAGAGAGAGAGAGAGAGAGACAGACAGACAGACAGACAGAGAGGGGAGGGAGGGAGAAATAGATGCTTTAATGGTAAACAAACAATATGGCTGCTCGTTTGGCTAGGCCATTGAAATTTTTTTCTTACTTACACATTTTCATGTACTACCTCATGTACCAATTCAGTTAAATGAGGACATTTCCTCTGGTCTCATAAAAGAACATTCTGAAATGGGACCGTAAAATAAGTAGCTAAACCTAAAAGAAGATACTGGCTGTTGAGAGTGCTGGAGACATTCTATTTGCTTCTCCAGATCCAATATCCAATCTTCTCTACCCTACTCTGTGCCAAGGACAGGACCCTTTCATCTTTTGCTTCCGTGGTATTTAGTCACTGTAGAGCACCTGCAGGAGATGGGAGAAAGCAGAGCGATATTGAGAGATCCATATCTCAGGTGCTCCCCAAATGGTCAGGGTAGCTATAGATGGCTTCCACTCCACACAAGTACTGTCCGTCAGACTTTTCCACACAGCCATCTTGTTTTCTTCCTGTTTTTCTCACAGTCTGTTTGGTTCTAACTTTTTTCAGCTTCCCTACATCTTACTCATCCCTCCTATTGTCCATTTTGGGGTATCGGTTTCCTGCCAGGAACATTTCTTCCTTGGGCAGGTAGATGCAGAGTAATGTGACCCCCCCCGCCCCCGACAAGTCTGTTTAAATTGGTGTCAGAAGGCATTTGTCTTAGGGGTAAAGGGATGGGGCTTATTTCTACTTGACCTCTACAGGACAAGGCTAGAGCTCTCTCTCCCCCAAATCAGTTCAAAAAGTTGGGAGTGTGGATATTGTGTGGAACAAAAACAAAAAAAAATCATCTTCCTCAACTAGAGAAAAACAGAGCAATCAATAGAAAAACATATATGACTGGCATAGAAAGTATTGAAGCATGGATTATCTCCATTTGGTTTTTTCCCCTAATGTATTCAAGATACTTCTCTTCATTTTGTAATAAAGATATTTAAAACTGAATTTACAGTTTTTATTTGTCAGATTCCCAATTGAATGAAAATACAATGTTCCAGCAGCATATCCTAAATCCCAAAACAGTTTGAGTAGGTCCACAGGATGCTATAACCTCCTACTATCTTTTCTTAAACTCACCTTTTCTTTTGTTTCCACATAATATATTAAGGGATTTTATGTTCAAATTTGGTTGAAGATGGCAGTGGATAGAAATAATTTATCTTAAGCTTTTCATTAAGCAGAAATATAAATGATTTTTAACATTTGAAATACCTCTGGGCACTGGTAGCTCATGCCTGTAATCCTAGATTCTCAGGAGGCTGAGACCTGAGGATCAAGATTCAAAGCCAGCCTGGGTAAGAAAATCTGAGAGACTCATCTCCAATTAACCAGCAAAAAGCCAGTGGTAGAGCTGTAATTCAAGTGGTAGAGTGCTATTTGTGAACAGAAAAAGCCAAGCAAAGGTGCAAAGTCCTGAGTTTAAGCCCCAGTGCTCACACTCACACACACACACACACACTTACACACACACACACACACACACATATAATGGACTTATTAATGTCATATTTGCAAACTTAGGAAGACCTAGCTGAAGACATTCATCCAGAAAGGCTAGAAACAAGCATGGTTTACTTAAAACTGTGGTGAAACCAAGATGCCCAAACCCCAGCTGGAATAAAGCATCAATACAACCACTCCATCCATGGTTCCAAGACCATGGATAGAGGTCTAAATCAAAGCCTGGAGGGCTCTTAGTAATATGAATAACAAAGATTGAGACTATAGGCCTCACAAGGCTATCGTGAAACAACATTGGATTCCCTTTTCTGAAGAGGACATCAGCACTCCAGTGACTTAAAGCATTAACTAGAGAAATTTCACTAGAACTTAGAGTAATTGCTGAAAGCTAAGATTGATATATGGTTATGAACAAATGATTTAAAAATACAGACATCTGCACTTGACCACAGGAACTGACTACTTTCTGTCCTCTTAGTAGAGGTATTGTTTTTAGCTCATAGATCTCTCTGTCTCCTTGTCTTGCTACCTGTCCTCACTCCTTTCTCTTTCTCTTTCTTCTTCTGTTTGTTCTCTCTGTCACTCTTTTGCTGTTCCTGTCACCCCCTCCCACAATTCCAAGGCCATATTACTCTGCCCCAGACAAAGGAGAGGTCCTCCAGGACTCAGAAGGAGGAAAGGATGAGGGAAATGAGGCAGAGAGAAAGGAGGGAGAGGAGGAGAGGGAAGAAGAGGAGGATATGAGCTATGGGAGGCTCTGAATTTTGCCATTTTGATTTCTTGTAAATCTAGTAGAGAGGATGGGCTTGGAAAGCAGACAGGTTCGTAGTTGTGCCTTCTCTGAAAATCAGTTTCCTCACCTGTAACAGGGCAAAATAACCTCCACTTTGAAGAGTGGCTGTGCGTTTTAATGAGCCCATTCATGTATTGCCTTATTAAGTGTACAGTGCACACAAGTGTCAGATAGTGATTGTCCTATCATTTGTGTGCCCTAGTAAGTTAATATTCTTGCTATTTTTCACTGTGTTTGTTTTTAAGTCTCATAAATATTTAATCTTTGCTCAATCCTCAAGGATTATTCTGAGAACAGTTCAGCCTTCCTCTGATTATAATCCTACAATGACTCCATACAGTATCTATTTTGGTATAATTTTCTATTAAAAGCCACAGAACTGTTGAGTCTTTAAATTATAGCATAAGGTGGTATTCCCTTTTAAAAATTATTCCCTGATAAGCTCTCTATGCCAGATGCTGTGGGCTAGAGTTTTGTATGCATGAGCATTCAGAGTACTCATAGACAGAGTATAAAAGTTTAAAGAGTAGAGAACCCTAAACGAGTGTTATTCATTTTGCCTCCATTTTCCACATAATATAACTTTGTGGGAAAGGCACCAAAGTACCAAATCCTGGAGCTGATCCCCTTCTCTCGCTCCTACTTCCTTCCTGGAAGATAGACCCATGTTATACTAAGACAGCACCATAATATGCTATGCTCCCAGCGAATATAATCATAATGCAATGGAAGTCAAGAAAAGTAACAAGGTCATCAGAGACAGCTTTATTAAAGACTACACATGCACACAGAGAGGAACTAGCAACGTATGGAGCAAACTTTGGTTCCCTAATAAGCATACGTGTATCCTTCTCTCAGAAAGAAGCCTGTATTTAGAAGGAGGAGCAGAAAAAGGAGCAAGAAGCCAGGTGCTGGTAGCTCACACCTATAATCCTCAGGATGCTGAGATCTGAGGATCGTGTTTCAAAGCCAGCTCAGACAGGAAAGTCTATGTGATTCTTATCTCCAATTAACCACCAGGAAACTGGAAGTGGCACTGTGGCTCAACTGAGAGTGCTCACCTTGAGCTGAAAAGCTCAGGGACAGCACCCAGGCCTAGATTTCAAGTCCTACGACCAACCAAATAAAGAAAAGAAAAAGGAACAAGAGGAGGGGGGAGGAGGGGAGAGGAGGCGGAGGAAGAGCATTTAAACCAAGGTAGTCAAATGATCTGCTTCAATAGAATCTGGTTGCATGATCAAAATAAACCCCCAGAGGGTAAGTGTCACGTGTGTAAATATCAGACCATTCATCTGACTTATTCTGAGCTCCTCTCTAGATAAGGTTCTCATCAATTCCAAACCTCTCTCTAAATTCCATGCTTCATAAACCTGATGAGATTCCTTCCAGCTGGGTAAACTTCCATATTGTCAGAATATTGGTCCATATGTCTATGTGTAAGTAATAGAGGATTAGAGCCCATGTCCTGTCATCAAGACCTGCATAAACAGCAACTCCCTTCCCTTTCCTTCCACGGACCTCTGCGGGAAACTCAAGTTGTCCTGTAGATAACTTCTATTGCACCCTAGCATAAGATGCAAGGTCACTGAAAGCATAATAAAATTTTGTGCCACAGAGTCTTTAGTGGATTTTTTATGGATTAAAACCACTCCAATTACATGTGCCATCCCATGCTAAGACTTTAGTGGTCAAGGGCTTTTCCTGAAAGAATGGAGCTGAGAGAAAATGACACTTGGAAAATCTCAAACCAACCCATGGCTTGTCAGTCATGATTCTTGGAGAGCCTAGAAATGCATCCCCAACTGGGATGAAATATATTGGAAAACTGCAGAGAATGGGTGAGAACACACTCTATTAGGCCAGCCCAAGCCCTCTTGCGTTTCCAAAAAAGGCTTCCAAAGAGAGGAAAGGATATGGAAGCCCAGCTTGTTCTACGAAAGAGATTATTCCCAACTCAGTGCTACTCAAAAGTGGCCTTCAGACTTGACTGATCCTGACCATGAATCCTTACCAGTCTGTAATACATAATACAGAAATAGGAAGAAAGCACTGAGAAACTTGGATTCCGTATGATACACATGACAGCTTTTCTGAACACTTTATTGATGTTGCCAGAGTTTTGACCTATGATTAATTGGAAATCTGGAAACACAAACTGGCCTGGGTGAAGAACCAAATCATTTGAGAAGCATTGACCAAAGCTCTTGTTTATACTTTTGGTTACTCACTGGGGTCTTGGGAGGAGATTTATAAAGTACTGATACCTGGGCCTCAATGCTATAGAGTCTATTTAATCAGGATGAGCTACTGACTGAGCCTTTGGTTTTGTTTTTTTTGATTGTTTAACTCCTAGGTTATATATGCAATCAAATATTTCAAAACTATTTGTCTCATACCAGTTAGGAATTTGGGGATTCACTTGGAGGTTAAAGAACTTGCAATATGCATGAAAGTAATTCTATATCTTCTGTTCTTTCAAATTTTGAAAAAAATTATATTATTAAAATTTATATTACTAAATTAAGTTGTAAATCAGTGCCTCGTTATAAATAAAGATAAAATGGGCTAGCGTGCTATGATATGTAGTCATGTAAGGTACAGTGTTTAATAAAAAACATTTTGCTGTTCTAGGATTCAAACCCAGGGTTATGTGACACTAGGCAAGCATTCTACCACTGAACTACTTCTCAGCCCTTGATTTCAAAGAGACAGGGTCTTGTTACATAGCTCAGGCTGGTTTTGAATTCTCAGCCTTCCTGACTCCACCTCCCAAGTGGTGGAATTAAAGGTATAAGGCACCATCCCCAACTTTAATGCAAACTTTTTATTGCAATATAGTATACAAACAGAAAAGTGCACAATCCTAAATGAACAGCTTGATGACATTTACATAAAGTAAACCAGCATTCATCAAGAGACAATATACTATTTGCTTTCACATTATGATATCTAGAATAATTTCTCATAGAGAGGATATAAAAATAATGTGCTCTGCCTCTCTGAATATGCCATTTATTTCGCTTAAAGTTGGAAGATTTCAAAGAATAGAAACAGAAAGTACAGTGATTCGTTCTAGTGAAGATGACAGGTTGAATAATACACACATCTGTATTTGTTCCTCCAGGACATCCACTAAAATTATAATAAATGAACTTTTAAAGGCATAAATCTATAAGAATGAGAGAATCAGAAGACTATTATAAAATTTGAGGGACTACAAAGTAAGAAATAATTTTTCAAGCCTGATTAAAACAAAACCTACGCCAAGGCTGGACAAAATAAAAATTGATTTTATTTACATCAAAAAATTTCCCAGAGCCTCCAAAATTGTGGCACTAGTTACTACCACCAGAGGGATGACAGTGAAGCTAGCAGAAGTCCTCGTTGAATCTTAACCCCAGTCTTCCATTCTGCACAGCACTTGACTATGCATCCCTTCATTCTGGCCCAAGTTCATCCCCTGAAGAGGCTTGAGGAACATCTCCTGAAATGCTAGGCACAGGCAAAGACAGGGGCACCATACCAAAATTATGGGAGAATTAAGTGAACCTGTCTATACTGCTCAACAACATACCAAGCTCCATTCCTACATGGCTCCCAGAATCAGAGGGTCAATCAGAAGATTTTTAAAAAGCCTTCTAAGATGCAGGAAAACCAATCTGAAGAAAATGATAGTGAATGTTCACTATCCAGTCACTGTCCAGTAAAGTCATCATAAATACTCAATTATCCATAGGTCTCTCTTTCATTTCTGTACATCCTATGCAGGCATTGTATGTTCTAGACTATCTTTTCAAGAGCCTCTATAGTGATCGGGTTTGGGAGGTGAAGGAAAATGTCTTCATTTAATACAGAAAGAAAGTTTATTGGCTCATATCTCAAAGATGATATAGTTGTTGACCATTCTAAATAACTGGGATTTCAAGAGCTCAGAATTTCTCAGGTATGACACAAATCTACTGCTTATGAAGAATCCATTCTGGTTGTTCCATATTATCTCTGGGGAACTTTGGATCAAGAGGAAGACAGTTAATATGTTCATGCTATTTGCTGCACTGTAGGTGACAAAGTCCTTTGATTCTGACCCAGGGATCTCATGACTTCTATAACAGGTGAACTTGTTAGGTTGAAATTAGGGTAAAATCTCAGATTCTCCATTCTAACCCCAGACATACTCATAGATTCTGATTTTTTTGAGTCTGCATTCTTGAATATGAGCAGATTAAAAATCACAAAAATCCCATGACCACTAAATCAAAAAGATAATAGATGGTTAAAACAACTTAGAGGAAACAGCCCACTGGGGAGAAGAAAATGTCAAAAATAAATTAGTATCCACAAAGAGATTTTAAAGTTATATGTTCTGCTGGTGCCAGGTTTGTGCCTGTAATCATAGCTACATTGGAGGCTGAGATTGGGAGGATCACTTTTCCAGGCAGAAAAGTTTGAGAAATTCCTTCTCAACTGAGAGCTAGGCCTGGTGAGACTTGCCTGATATCCTTACTATAATGTGAAACCTAATGTACACAGATCGTGCCTAGACAGGATGCAAAACCCTGTCTCAAAAATAACCATTAAGGGGACTGGGAAGGTGGCTCAGTGGTAGAGCGCTTGCCTTGCATGCCTGAGGCCCTGGGTTCGATTCCTCAGCACCACATAAGCAAAAAGAAAAATGCCGGAAGTGGTGCTGTGACTCAAGTGTTAGAGCTCTATCCTTGAGCTGAAGAGCTGAGGGACAGCGCCCAGGCCCGGAGTTCAGGCCTCATGACCAGACCCCCCCCCAAAAAAAAAAATAACCATTAAGGAGAAAGGGCAAGGAAAAAAAGCAGGGCCAAGGTGTGACTTAGTGGTAAGAGTACCTGCCTAACAAGCACAAGGTCTTAAAATTCAAACCCCAAAACAACCAAAAAGAAAAAAGAAAAGCAGTTACTGTTTCAAAAAGATGCCATATTTTTAAAAAATCACAAATTAAAAAGAAATATTAAAACTTTAATAAAAACCTTTAGTAAAAACTTAATAAAAGAACTTAAAAACAGATGATATTGTTTACAAAGTGTAACACATAGACATGACAAAAGGAGAAGAGATGACAATCCAGTTTCTTCGTTATACCATAAGCCATCAGGTCAGAAACTGCATTGCACAAGTAGCTATTATACAAGACATTTCTTTATTACTTTAGTCAGTGTAAGATGAATTTTCTTTACTTGCAGCCAAAAGCATTCCAACTGACTGCTAAACAACATCCACACCTCAGAAAACTTTGGGAGACAATGTGTCTTGAAGAAGAATGAACTGATTTGTGGTCTGGAGCAGAGAATAAAAACAAAAACAATGCCTTTATCAAAGAAAATCCTTTCTCCAAACTTTCTGATGTATGATGAGTTTGAGATGAATAGTAGAGATGCCAGCCCCTATGTGATTTGCCTTCAGCAAACCACTGGGTACCTTACAGTGACTGATTTTCTGTATGTGCATATGAATGTCAGTGAAGGAGAAAGCCTATTTTGAGGGCCTTTTGGAAAACATGAAAAGTTGCAATGCCAAGCAAAATTGTACTTGGGGAGAAATGTAGGTTGTACTGTTTTGGTGATGAAGCTAGCTTTGCACATCAATACAACTCGCTGCCTGAAATGTCAGCATGTAACAGTACCTGAAATATTGTCAATAATCCCACAAGGAACCTTTGCTATCACCTTGCAAGGTGTCTCCATCAGAGCCAGGACTCTTCATCAAGAAAGGTTGAACAGAATGTGGAGTTCTTTTGGACTACCTGGAAGCTGCTTGTTTAGAAAAAAAAATGACTTGAAATCTTCAATAATATTTGAGAAGACATTTGCATCACCTTTTAGAGAAAAGGAAACCCTACTCCTAGAAGTCTTCAGTAAAGAGAAATTCATTTGTGGATCGCTTACTATAACGTAGGTTTGAAAATTGTACATGTCATCATTCAAAGTTTTGCAAGAACCAATATTTTTATATTAAATTTATTTTTATTATATTTATTTTTTATTCTCTTTAAATAGTTGTACAAATGGGTTTCAATTCAACCTGCCAATTTGTAAGTACAATGTATATTTGTGTGTGTGTGTGTGTGTGTATCTGTGTGTGTGTGTATATGTGTGTGCATGTGCAGTGCGCTTGCAAATACCAGTACTAGAGTTTGAATCCAGAGCCTGTGGGTGATTTAACATTTACACTCAAGGCTGGAATTCTACCACTTGAGCCACAGCTTCATTTCCAGCTATTTGGTAGTTAATTGGAGATAAGAGTCTCACAGACTTTCTTGATTGGGATGGCTTCAAGCTGTGATCCTCAGATCTCACCCTCCTGAGCAGCTAATACTACAGGTGCAAGCCACTGGTACCCAGCCAACACACTTTGATCGGCATCACCCTTGCACCATTCTCCCCACTGCAGTAACTACTATGATGCAGCTAAAAACCATAACCACTTAGGAAAATATAGACCCAACATGAAAGTGTCATAAAATGACTTTACAGAGAAACAGATTGAGACTACAGAAAAATGCTACAGGATGTGCTTGAAAGATAGTTCTACTTAGGTGGCCTTAATTTTGAAACGGATTCATCATGCTTTCCTTGTTGATAAAAACAGCATGGGTAGTAGACCTTGCCTCAAAGATAAACGCCTTGACTTGAATCCAAAATGATAGGATTTTTAATTCAGTTTGGAAAGTCTTTAAGAAATGTGGTGCTTCTTGACACAAGTCTACCTTCTTCCTGCAGAGTAAGTGATGGGATTTCTCATTTCACTTGGTGCTTCACATCATGGTGAATCAGAATTTTTAGAAGGTGGGAAGACCAACTGGATGCTAAAGATGAGTTGCACATCACCAAAATCACTCCAAAATGTTAACTTCACACCAAACCACCAGAGAGAGCTTTCTTACTAAAATTTGTTTTGGAATAAAGCATCAAGTTCATTTTTATCTTAATTAACAAGTTTTGAATTATATCTATTTTCCAAGTGTCACAATTAAATTTCACACGCCTTGCCATACAGTTTTTTTTGAAAAGATAAAATTCAATGGGATTATCATTTTATCATCTGCTCCTGTGAAGTAAATTTTCAATGTAATAAAATA
Organism: Dipodomys spectabilis; assembly: GCF_019054845.1. Classification (NCBI taxonomy): domain Eukaryota; kingdom Metazoa; phylum Chordata; class Mammalia; order Rodentia; family Heteromyidae; genus Dipodomys; species Dipodomys spectabilis. Next base: position 3,102,609 of record NW_024870750.1, read on the forward strand.
AACAGCATAAATATTTTTAGTAATATATGTGCATTTACAAGCAAGAAGTCGTAGTTCATAGTTCTCTGAGCTCTTTTGCTCAAGGCTAGCACTCTACCACTTTGGGGACCTTTTCTGCCTGGCTGGCTTTGAACCACAAACCTCAGTAGCTAGGATTACAGGTATGAACCACCGATGCCCAGCTAGTCTGATATATTCTTTACCAGCATAGAAATGGGATTCTATTGCTTACAATCAACAGGATCCAAAATGACTCATTTTCCAAATCTTTTTTCTATAAACAAAAATGCAATAAAGTATATCATATGATGAAGCAAAAGAACTGTATATAAGATAGTACATGATTCCCATGTTTCAACAAAGAATATTTCTCACATGAACTTAATCTGTGTCATCTTGAAAACCAGTACCTGAATTTTCAAGTGGGCTTTGGTTCTAGACATAAAATATCTGCCAGAAATTTCCTGTGCAACTGGAATTATTTTTCAGGTTCCATGCATGAAAGGTCAGTTTGAGAAACCTAACAAGTAAATAAAACAAGTACACTAGATTTAATTCCTAAAACAGAAAGAGAACATGAATGGGAAAACTGGCAATAATCCAAATAAAGTCTGGAGTTTTATTAATAACAACACACTAAGGTCTAATGTAGCTTTCTTAGTTTTGACACATGAACCACAGCAATGTAAAGTGTTAATAATGTGAGAAACGGGGAAAGGTATATTCAAGGGCTCTGTATTATCTTTGAAACTTTCTATAAGTCTAAAATACATTCTTCACCAAAAAAAAAGTTCATTTTGGGAAAAAAAATCTACTTGAAATCTTAAATTAACCATTCAACAGTGCTATGGAGTATGCAGGCACTGTTTTTTGTGCTAGACACAGTGCTGAACAAAACAGACCCACTCCTACCCTTAGGAAAGTAAAAGTCTAGTGGGCAGGGAAGACATTAAGTGCTCACAAAAACGAGCATAAATTGTCACTGGAACCCACAGTAAGTGCTATATTATCTATGGGATGAGAGTTGTAAAGCAGGAAAGCCTCTCAGAGGCAATGGCACTTAATATATAAGACCTGATAAGATGACAAGGAGCCAGCCAGGTAATAGCACCAGGAGAAGCAAAGCACTCATTCATCAGTCTAGAAGAATGGCAGGACCTTGAGTAGGTGCCAGAATGACCCAAACATAATGAGGGCATGGAAGAATGAACCATGTAAGAAACTGTGGGCTGGCTCCAGAGAGAGTCTAATCGTTTCCCTAAGAGATACAGAAGCCATGGAGTCTTTTAACCAGAGGAATGACATGATCCAATATACGCTATTAAGAGATCATCATCAACCAGGCTCAGTGGCACACGCCTGTCATGCCAGCACATTGGAGATGGAGGCAGGAGGATCATAAGTTGAAGGCTAGCCCGGGCTACAGAGTGAGACTGAGTTGTTGTAAAGGCAGACACCATGACAGCTAAGTAGAGGTAAACTGCAATGAGCAAGATAAGCAACATCAGTTTCAGGTACTCACCGTATTTAAAACATTCCAGAGAAACTACAAAAGAGAAAAAGTTCTCAGCTTCCAAATATTTTTGTTCAAAGATCACTCTGGGAGTGATCTTGTCACTTTAGATGTGCACGTCACTTTCCTAGAATCTGCCACCCTAGTAACTCCAGCAGGGAAGATGGTACTCCAAAGGGTTCCAGCTTACCCAGTCTGTAACTTCTCTCCAGAATGTCTATAATTAGACAGAGGTGTGAACAAAAAGCTTTAAGATAACCAGAAGCTCATGACTTAGCCTTTAGTAAGGTATCAATAGCAATGACTTACCAGCCCTAATATCCTTGGGGACTCTCAGCTTTCATAAGGCAAAAAGAATTCTCAGTGTGTCCGGTTTTCAGGACCAGAAAAATCATTATTGAAACCTCACTGGTGCCATCTTAGCAGTAGCCTAGGTCTAAATATAGCAAATCCCAGACTACCGCAGAGTGGTGTAATTTTCAATCTCTGTTTAAAATATACAATGTTAAATGTCATCCTCCATTACTGCTCTCTGAGTCTGAAGGAACGTGTGTGTTGCCCTCTCTGACCTAGAAAAAGAAATATGTTTTCCAAACTTGATGTAACCAGGGGCACTTCAATAAAGCTTAATAAGCAGTCTGCTGTGCTGTTTGAGAACTCTTAAAGTTCCCTAGAATCATACTCTGAAATAGACACCTAGATTTTTCTCAGTTTGTAGGATTACACAGTGTCTATAACTTCACTACATTTTGGTTAGATCTGTTCTTACAATTATAAAGACCAGAAGAAAGAAAAGATTGAATCTTGATGGACGCCTATGATTCAATATAAAAAATAAAAAAAAAAAAACAGGCAAAGCTTTGTGAACCAAATCACTGGAGTTTTCCAAACAACTACTTCTTTCCACTGGGAGCTACCCCTCCCCCAAACACACCACCCAGCGGTCCATAAGGGGGCAGAAGAAAACCTCAAGCAGCCATCCTTGGATAATTTGACCCTGCCCCCAAACTACAAGTCAATAGGATGAAAATTATACACGTGACCTAAATTGGGCCAGGAGTCATTTTTCCTAGGAATCTGGATTTAGAAGTAAGAGAGTCTTGCTCAATCTGTCTGCTCTCTTGAATAGAGGACACGTAAACACTGGAACTGCTGGCAGTGGCTATTTTTGCCCATTTGGACAAGGAAACAGAGAAAGCCGGTCTGCAGCAAGAGACAAGAATGGAGACTATGTACCAGAATAAAAGAGAAATAGGGCCTTTGGTTTCTCCTGCAACACTCCAGTACCTGATTCAAGCTAACAAGAGTCTATCACTGCGCTTAAAACCCATGAGAGACTCCTCAGAACCCTTCTGATAGCTTCCATTTGGCTTAAGCCAGTTCAAGTGAAATTCTATGACTGGGAGCTGGATAAGCCATCACGAACACTATAGGTCTCTTCATTGTATTTAGTCTCAAGTAATTGAGAGCCAGCATGGCCAAATTCTTTAAGCCAAGATCTCTGAAAGGAGAATTCAATTCCAGCCTCTCAAGAAAATAAATGAAAAGAGCTTATCCTGAAATGTTAAGTGTAAGGGGGGGGGGGGCGGGGGGGGGGCACAGGGAATGCAGGGTACTAACTATATGTTTATAAAAGTTATGGCTAAACTATGGTTCATATCTTTCAGAGAATCAAGAAATAAAGTCTTGTATGCATTAGGAAGGTTGGCTAGAAATTAAGAGAAATAACAATAGTTACATTACAGTGATAAATTATTTGCTTTTTATTTATGTTAGCTCATAAATTTTGCTTTCTATTCCTCTCTTTCTGTAAGTAATTAAATGCTTTATAACTTTAAAACATTATAACTGTAAAGACTGTAGAACTATGTAAATGTGTTTATAATATAATGATGCATATTTCAAAGTAGAACATAAAACAGCCTGTCTATATATATAAATAGCTAAAAGAAAGAACTATCCTTTTAGCACTCCAAATGGGAAAAGAACAATGCTACTTCCAATAGACCATTCCCAAATTAGCCCCCACTCATCACTTCCTCTGCCTCTGTTTGCCATCTTTATCCCATCTCTATCCCACCCCTCCCCATGCTTCCATTGGCATTCCACTCTTTCCCTCTCCCTCTTGGGTAAGAAAGTTGGGTGCCTGAGTTCCAGCCTTCTTCAGACATACAGCAAATCCTATCTCTTACTGGCTCTACATTGACATCCCTTCCTGTGGACTCAGCTGTGAGCTCCAGATGAGTGACCACCAGTTCATTTTAAATAAACTATCCCTTGGGGGCAATCTAGGGAGTACTGTGAACTGTTACAGCACTAGACATACTAGGAATAGGTAGAATGGAAGGCAATATCCCACAATAAAAGTCAGTTTCAGGCCAGCCTGAGCTGCAGAGGGAGATCCTTTCTAAATAACGAGATCAACAGGAAGTGGTGCTGTGGCTCAAGTGATAGAGCCCTGGCCTCGAGCTGAAGATCGCAGGGACAGCACCCAAGCCCAGAGTTCAAGCCCCACGACCAACAAAAAAAAATTAAAAAAGATCAACAAAAACCAATTAAAACCTGTTGTACTATGAATGTATATGATTTTTCACAGGAGTATAAAAAACAACTTCTCAATACTACATGTCAAAGGAACTTATTTACTGCTTCACAAAATACTACTCATCATATAAAAAGAAACGTAAAGTGTGTTTTCAGGATGTGAACAGAATATAAACAAACACAAATATTTGCTGCATTTATTTCACTAGAAAGACACAATTTCATAACTTGTCGTGGTTAGAGTGTTTAAGAGTTACATTCTTGTTGTATTGTGAAGACTAATAGTAACCACTTCAAAAGAGAAAGGGTGAAATCACATTTTCTTTTTAGGATTCTAAATAAATTTATACTGCTCCATACTCTGTGTGTGTGTGTGTGTGTGTGTGTGTGTGTGTGTGTGTGTGTGTGTGTGTGCGTGTGCGCGCGCACTAGTTCCAGGGCTTGAACCCAGAACTGGACATGGTCCCTAAGCGGTTTTACTTAAACCTAGTGCTCTACCATTTGAGCCACAGCTCTACTTTTGGTAGCTGATAGAAATCAGAGTCTCATGGGCTTTTCTGCCCAAGTTGATTTTTGAGCCATGATTCTCAGATCTCAGGTTCCTGAGTAGCTATGATTACAGGTGTGAGTCACTGGTATCCAACTTGCTCTGTTCTGAATTGTCTTTTCCTCCTCACTCAAGCACAAAACAATCTGAAGAAATAAGGACACATAAATCAGAAGTTACAAGTCAGGTAAAATAATCATAAAATGTCATTTGATGTATTCTCATTCTCTGAATAGGAACATCTGTTTGGTGCCGTCATTGCTGGAAATTTTTTTCTTTCCTGCCCATCACTACCATCATGTACTCTTTCTTTTCTGTGTGAAAGTAATTAACTCTCCAATTTCTCCAAAAGAAACTGAAATAACTCATTCATTAGTACAGCAGACTTATCTGAGCACCAGAATATACTAGACATGTTGCCTAAGCTAAAAATCAAGGAAGATGAATTCCTTGCCATCCCCAGTTGCTGTGGGCGAGACAGTCTTGTATAAGGCAAACAGCCCAAAATAGTGTGCTAAGTGCTGGAGCAGAGGTGAGCACACAGCATTATGGTGGCACAGGGGGAGGATTAACCTAGCCCAGGGACACTGGGAAGCTTTGCAGAGGATAGCACAGTTAAACTGAGCCTTTAAAGATAAACAGGCACTCTCCACAGAGCAGAAAAAGGGCACACAGAAAGGGATCATTTGGGCCAAGGTGTAGTAAGGCACAGAGAAACAAAAGCATACAGAGACCTTAGTATTATTAAAATGACAAGTTACTTCTTGATGAGACTATGAGATCGTATGGGATATGAGACTAGAAAGAAAAGTTGGGCTTAAAAATCCAACAACTCGTAATTGTTAGATGAAGGTGTGTGTGTATAATAAGATTATGCACATATTAAAATAAATTCTTTAAATGTATAGACCAATGAGAAACAATTTGGGTACAATAAGATATGTACATATTTCTCTGAATATAAAAAAACTAAAGATTAATCACCTCTGGGTGGTGGAATTATGAATAATTTTATTTTAATCTCTCTTTGCTTCTCTGCCTTCCAGATTTTCTGCATTAAGCATGTATTATTTTGGCAATTATGGATGGAGAGGGATGTGTGGACAAAAATAGAACTATGTAAGCTAGGCTCAAATTGTGGCATGAGGAGGAATTTGGACTTTATTGCACAGAAAAATGAAAATTTATTCCAAGTACTTAATTGGGATGTGAGATGAGCAGGTTTGCACTTTAGGGAAATAAATATTGTTAAGCATGAATGCTAGACTGGGAGAGCTTCAAGCTGGACAAAAGATGAGATGGATGAAGCTAAGAAAGTGACAAGAGGGAGATACGAAGCTTCTAGGCGGGACAGAATTATGTTGGACTTATTAAACCTGACTTGGGCAACTAGTTGGATACAGATATTGGGAATCAATAGGGATGATAAAAAGGAAAAGACAATTATTAACAAGAGAATGTTGGACTTGGTTTTATGTGTGACCCTCTGTGGGGGAGGGAGCACTCAGGTAGAAAGGGAATATGGGTGTGGGTTCAGAAAAAAATGGACCTAGAAAAAGAGACCCATGGACTAATGAGGGCGCTCGGGGAAAGCAGAAAGTGAGCAGAACCTTGGGGAATGCCAAGTCATAGCCCTCAGAGCACTCTGCAGAGCCAAAAAGCCACAAGTAGAGAGAGATCTTTTTCCCAGCTTTTGATTTTGATACGTTTATGAGATGCAATGTGATATTTTGATTCATGTGTACATTGTGTTTTGATGAACTCGGGCTAATTAGCATATCCATCACAAATTTTTATGATGTGTTTATGGTAAGTATATTCAATTTCCTGCCTTTTGAAGTAGATAAAGTACTATTTGGAGAAGGGATGATCAGGCCTGCTATCAGAGAAAGGAGGGAAAGTTTTACTATAAATTTGTTGTTACCAGTAGAAAACAGCCACAAAACCTGGTCTCTAAGGGGGTATAGAAAGAATAAAAAGAAACCACATAAACCAATGGCATAGAACAAAACAAACAAACAAATCTGACAACTATCTGAGATCAAAGATGAGTGACAAGACAGTTCCAGAGTTTACCAAGGATTCTCTGTAGAGGGTAAGACTTTCCTGAATGCTGTCAATGCTCATGACAGCAAGAAGGAAGGAAGGAAGGAAGGAAGGAAGAAAGGAAGGGAGGGAGAGATGGAGGGAGGGAGGGATGGGAGGGAGGGGAGGGGGGGGAAGAAGAAAACTGCTATCCACAAAGAGATGTCCCAAGTCTCCAATCACTAACACAGTTCACACTACATTTCAACCTCTATCTGACCACCAGTAGTTTGGGATCCTACTGTGATCACCATCCTATGTCCTCTCTTCTCTGCTTACAGAGAAGGTTTAGGTTTAGGTTCATGGCCAGTCATATACTACTTCCTTGTACACAGCTCCTTTGCCCTTGTTATTTTACAACCATTGGATAATCTGCAACTCTGGTTATTCCTTCTTATCACTTTTCCATGCCTTTGTTGTGTCCGTGGATTAAAAGATCTATTGACAGGTGGGCCCTAGAGCTGCCGGATGCTCTTCTGCTTATTGACTCTCCGTATTATCATAACCATTCACGCATTCCCTCTATTCCAGCCTCTCCTGCTCTCAGCCATCCTTACTCTTGGCTGATGACTTTGAGAAAACTAAAGCCACCAGTAGACAACCGCAACAGCTTTCCATGATCTCAAACGTCCCCCTTCCAGACCTGGCCCCAATACTCTGCTGTTGCTGTTCTTATGGAAAGCCCCATTAATGAACATCTCTTGGGCTCTGGATTCCATATCCTACCTCCCAACACCATTTTTTACCTTTCTGTCGAGTTATTTACTTTGCATGAAAACAACTTATTTCTCATAGCTTTAAAAGAAAAAAAAAATCTAGATTTCATTGCCTTCATTTATTTTGTTTCCCTTTGCACACAAACCACTGAATAGTCATCTATACTAAGTTTCCAATTCTTCTCCCTAGTCCTTTTAAATACATCCTACTACATGTCTTCCCACCCTATCTGCTCTTATCCAGATGCTTATGTTCATCTCCCTATTGTATATCTCCTGTTGTCGCTGTACTTGATAATGGTACCCTGCATCTTGAATATACATTTGTCCAATTTGAGGGGGAAAGGGGAATAACAAAACGCTGAAACAAGGATACAAGATGACCCATTGCAGCAATGATACCCACAAGACAGTATACTGGAAATGAATTCTACAGCTTGGTGGGGGGGGGGGGGGAGGGAGGGAGGGAGGTGGAGGGGGAAAGGGATAGTGAGAGAGCAACAAAGGAAGGAGTAACAATTCTCGACAAGAAATGTACTCATTGCCTTACTCATGTAACTGTATCCCCTCTGTACAGCCTCTTTATAATAAAGTTTTAAAAAAGTAAAACAACAACAACCAAGTCACCAATGACCTTCCTTTGTCAAACTTAGTTACAGGCTTCCTGGCACTTGGCTTTTTAACAGCATTGAGCTCTTCTGATCCCTTGCCCTTGAAACTCTTTCTTCCCTGGATTCCAGATTATCACATGCTCCTGCTTTTCCTACTGACTCCTGGAGTTCTTTTTTGGTCTCTTTTAATCATTTTTCCTCTTTTGCCTTCAGTGTCTCCATGTTCCATCCTTGCCTCTCTTGTCTTATCTTTATATATTTATTCCTTGAAGATTTCATCCACTGTCCAGCTTTAAATACTGTCAAATGTTGGGAAATCCCTAACTTATATTTCCAATCAGGCATCTATGAACTCTAAGTCTACTCTAATACATCCGACATTGTTAGGAGAGCTGGGAATGTGGCTTAGTGGCAGAGTGCTGCTTGCCTACCATGTATGAAGCCCTGGGTTTGATTCCTTAGAACCACATAAACAGAAAAAAGCCAGAAGTGGCACTGTGGCTCAAGTAGTAGAGTGCTAGCCTTGAGCCAAAGAAGCTCAGGGACAGTACCAATGACCTAAGTTCAAGCCCCGGGACTGGCAAAAAACTAACTTTGTTAGAATTTTCTCTTCTTTTTTCTCTTTCTTTCCTTCTTTCTTCTTCTTTTCTTCACCCCCCACTCCACCCCAGTCATGGGGCTTGAATTCAGGCCCTGAGTACTGTCCCTGAGCTCTTTTTTTTTTTTTTTGTCGGTCGTGGGGCTTGAACGGGCCTGGGCGCTGTCCCTCAGCTCTTCAGCTCAAGGCGAGCGCTCTACCACTTGAGCTACAGCGCCACTTCCGATTTTCGGATGGTTTATTGGAGATAGGAGTCTCACGGTCTCTCCTGCCCGGGCTGGCTTTGAACCGAGATCCTCAGAGCTCAGCCTCCTGAGTAGCTAGGATTACAGGCGTGAGCCACCAGCGCCCGGCTCCCTGAGCTCTTTTGCTCAAGGCTAGCACTCTGCCACTTTGAGCCATAGCACCACTTCCTGTTCTCCAGTGGAGATAGTTTCATCGTCTTTCTGCCCTGGCTGGCTTTGAACCACGATCCTCAGATCTCAGCTTCTTGAATTTCTCTACCTTGAAGCCTTCCTTCCACACATACAATGAACTTGGTCAAACCAGAAAACATGGTTAGTTTTAATTCTCTCTCTCTCCTTCCTTCCCTTCCTTCCTCTCTCTCTCCCCCAACCTTTCTCTCTCTCTCCTTCTCTCTGATACTGTATTCAGACCATCAAAAAACCCTATTGGCTCTAATTTCAAATATACCCAGAATTTAACCACATATCACCACTTCCCTTGCTATCTCTTAACAGACATCAGCTCTCCCCTAGGTTATAAATAACTCAAAGCTAGCCACTACGCTTTAATCATCTTTGAACCCTGATTGTGGATTGTGTGTGTGTGTGTGTGTGTGTGTGTGAACTGCTCATCAAATTGAACAAGATTTTTTAAGTGGCTTGGCGGCCATAAAAGTACCTTCATTTCTCTGAATCCTGTTACAATTTTTTTTTCTCAGCCATACAAGAGTTGCTCTGGACAAGATACAAGCTTAGCAGCAGGATATATTACTACAAGGCTGATCTTCTGTGCAAATTTCTTATAGGTGGGTCTCATCTACCTCCAAAAAGGTAAAAGTTATAGATCATCCTATCCTTAAACTCTCATAGGTGACAGGCAGGAAAGTCACCTTGCATTCACGTATCATATATTCATCACTGTAGCTTTTTCCTGAATATATTCTTCCAGACTTTCCCCAAGCTGTTGCTCATTTCTGGTAGCAGCTAAATCAATTGACCATATTGTACTAGTTTGCTTCAATGTGTTTGTTTACTAGTTGAAGCCTGCATTAAGAGCAGGATTATTTCATGGTGCTTGGTTGCTTGGCCCTCTTCCAGCTCTCTCCTCTGCCAGTCTCTCACTGTGAAAAAATGGCAATCTCTCTCTGCATCTGAAAGTGTGAATGTCTTCAGAGATACTTAACTCTATCTCTAAATTCTCTATTCTTGTGAGAGTCTCTGTATTCACAGTTTGAACTCTGTGGCCTGAATTTAGGCAATCGACCATCACAAAGAACTATGCCAAATGCATCTTTATCCTTTCTGGCTTCCAGTCACAGCCTTGGCCAATGCTCTTCCCTTTCTTTGTCCTGCTATTGTGTTGCAAATGAAACATGCACAGCTCTTTGAGCAAACACAAAAATAAGATAGGAACATGTTCTTATCTAAAATGTCACTTTCCCAGTATTCTTTCTGGGTTGTTCTTCATTCAACAAAATTCTACTTTCATAAAAATTATAATAATAAACTTGCCTGAGTCTGTGGTTTTAGATTCTTTATTCTCTCAATGACCAAATCTCATGGTTCCTAATTTAAATATTTAGAGGTGAAATTCAAGTAGTTTCCTCAAGATCTATCGGTGCTTTTACTTAAGAATAGAGGCTTAAAGTAGACAGACACCTTTGAACAATAAGGGGGGGGGAAACTTTTGAGGCTATAGTACAAAGACTTCAAAGAGCATTCCACGATGTGTTATTTTCTCCCCAGAAAAAATTCTACCACTATCTAATTACTTTTGTATGGAAAAATGAATAATGTAAGCTTCTCCTGCTAAAAACAGCTAGGCAGAGCCCATCCAAAGCGGAGAGGCCTTTTCCTGAAACCAAATGAAATATTAAACTAGAAAATATCTGTGTGAGAAAGGCCCACGGAACCAAGCTGCTGAATTATGATTCAACAGAGAACGAGCATAGCAGGGCACAAAGTTACATGAGGAAAAAAGTGATTTCTCATCTATATGTGTGGCGGGGAAGGGGTTGGAGGGGGAGAGAAGGTCCACTAACTTCAATGACCCTATCCTGTCAATGGCACCCCCAAAATGCAGATATGCATCGGGTAGCTTCAAAGGCTAGAGAGAGGGGGGAGAGAGAGAGAGAGAGAGAGAGAGAGAGAGAGAGAGAGAGAGAGAGAGAGAGAGAGAGAGAGCACAACAGTAACAAAATATTCATTAAGCCCTTTCTATTGAGACAGAAATGAACTGGTAAAGTAAAAAAAAAAAAGGGGGGGGGGAGGGGGGAATCGAGCTTCACTCCGGTGCCTGGCAGCTCTTGGGTTTGTGTGTTGGGGTGGGGAGGGCAGCAGAGAGCCCCCCCCCCCGTCGCCCTCCCCCCTGGAAATCTGCTCCTGAAACGTGAGCACCTCCTCCCCGCCAGGCTGCGCTTCGCCGCGGGGAGACAGCGGGGTTCGGGCAGCGCAGCCCGCTGGGCACGGGGTTGGGGGGCCCTGCCGCGCCTGCCCCTCGCCCTCCGCCCGTCCTTTGCTCCGATGTGTGCTGCCAGCTCCTGGCTGGGGTACCTGAGCGGGTGCTTCGCTCTGCCCCGGGTGCAGAGCCTCCCGGAGCCCGGTGCTCACCAGGAATTCCCGCGCTGACCACGTCCCATCCACCCCCGAGTGCGCTGAGCCCACCCAGCCAGCCAGGGGACCCACGTCTAGGTCACCCGCCCCCGGCCACCCCCCCCCCCCGCCTGCATCCCCTGTACGCACCCCGACACCCAGTAGGGCTTTTCGGGGAGTGTGCGCTAGGGGAACAGCCATGTTCGCCTTCTTCCCCGGCGGCGTCCATCCGCGCGGGGCGATCGGCCGACGGCGGGCCGGGCTGGGCGCCCCGGGAGGGTCCTCTGCGACTGTCCCCCCCACCCCCAAACTCCCGCTCCAAACCAGCCCGGGGGAGGGGGGAGACCCCTGGCGGGCTCGGGGTTCAGCACCGCGGACAGCGGACGCACTTTCCACCCCGCCGATCCCCAGGCCCGGAGGGTGGCTGGGCTGCAGGTGTCCCGCCCGTGCGCCCCGCCGCGGCCCCGCGGCGCCCGCCCCAGCCCAGCCCGGGGCACCGCAGCCCCGTCGCCGCCGCCGCGTCTTACTTTTCTGGCTGGAGTAACCCGGGTAATAGCCATAGTAGCCGGTGATCCGCAGGATTCGGTCTTCGATGGTGGCCACCCCGTTGGGGGCCGCCTTGACGTCCATAGAGAGCGCGGGGCGGCGGCTCCCGGCGCGGCGGGGTGGAGAGCGCGGCTCGGGGCCGGGGAGCCGGGGCTGCTGTGGCCGCCGCCGCCGCCGCCGCTGGCCGCGCTGAGGCTGCAGCTCCGGCTCCCGCGCCCCGGCTCTGACTCCACCGCCCGGCCCAGCACCCGCTTCGCATCACCGCGGCGGCGGCGGCGGCGGCCCCCACGCGGGCCCGCGTCTCCCGTCAGCCTGGCAGCAGTCCCGCCCGCCCGCCACCGGCGCACGGCTGCCCGAACAGCGCCCCCTCACCTCCGACGCCCACCGCGGTCAGGACGGGGCGGGGAGGGCGGGCGCTGGGCGCCCCACCTGGCCAGCTCTCCTGATTAACCCCCTCCCCCTTCCCAGCCCCACTTGAGTGAGGGGTGCGTGGTCCCCAGGGGCGCGGGGAGGAGGGGGGGTGTGCAGGTGAGGGGTGCAGACTATCCCTCGGGGAGAGATGACTCTTCTGGGTGCCCCCAGGCTTGAACCGCGCTTGATGTCTGTTTACCACCCCCTTGCCCTCCCCCCCCACACACCCCCTCTTGGATGTGGGGATAAACCAGCCATCCTAGACGAGCATCAGTTCTCCGCAACTTATCTCCAGGACCGAGTGTCATTTGTTCTTAAGAATGTTTTGAAAAGAAATCCCCAGCACAAGGCATGTGGAGGGGCGGTGGATGCAAATCTTAGGGGTTCAAGACCCCCGGATCTGACAGTGCCCACGGACCCTGCGTCCTGCAGAGAAAAGAAATCCAAGGCCCCGGCGTGCAGCTGCACACGGCATGTTCGTTTTGCCAAATGCAAACGGGCAGAGGAGAAATGGTTTTCCTCTTTTTTTTTTTTTTGGCCAAAAAACTTCAGAAGGGAGGCCTTTCAAATTGTACATAACGTGAGCTCATGCAAGCCTAGACATGTCATCCTGAGCAGAATGTCTTCGAGCTGGGTGATCAGAGTGAACACACACACACACACACACACTAACCTGTGTCTCCTCTGTGTTGAGGAGACACACTGGGTTAAGGGTTGTTATGCAGTGGAGATGGTTTTTCTACTCAGAGTTTGCAGTCACCGGCTAGGAGGTCGAGGGTGCACAGGATTCTTTAAAGTTTCATCTCAGAAAGGAGACTGGTGTGAGTAGGGCTTGGTGAAGGGTGAGGAGAGGAGGCTGCTTACTAGGTTAGAGGTGGTCCTGCTCGACTTTCCAAGCAGGGTCACTGTGACACCCCTGCCAAGTTTCACATCTCTAAAGCTTAGGGAAGAAAGCCAGAAACAAGAGCCTTTCTCCAGTGTCTCCAAGCTTTTCCTCTATCAATCAGGTGTGGACCCTTAAGAGGAAAGCAAGGTACAAACTTCCTCTATAAGAGGAATGAAATTTGAGAGGATGGAAATGCAGTGTTAAATTTCACAACATGTGGAGCGTTCTCATCTGGACAGAAAGGTCTAGCAAAGCGGTCTTGAGAACAGACGGAATGTGAGATGATTGTGGCTGGAAGGAGAGAAACCAATTTCCTCCCACACCTGCTTTCGGGAGTTAGGCAAGAAGAAAGGGTAGAAGGGACAAAAAAGCCAAAGGGACTAAGAGGAAAATGCAACTCCAGTGCACAGGCAGAGAGCTCAATATTTAAACTAAAAAGGAAAGGGTATGCCTGTATACACTGCTCCCTTCCCCCACCCCAAACTCACACACACGTACCTGGAAGTAATTTTTAGCACACATTTGTTGTATTATTTCTGTGGCCAAAGTTACATTAAATAAAGATACTGCACACAGGAAAATATAGCAATCGTATTCATTTAAAAATGTCCTTTGGTTTAAGGTTTCTATAAAAATAAAGTCTGTTATTACATCTATTACATATTTAATACAATTCATTATACCACTTAGCACATTAATATATGCATTCATTAAGATGGAAATTAGAAAAAAAACTCAAACAAAAACTCAGTGTCACAATAATATGAATGTGCACAGACTTTAAAGGCAAGTGGCTTTGACAAATTGAAGTTTATAACTTACCATAGTCAATTTATTTAAAGTATAAATGACACATATTGTGTTGTTTCCTTCTTCTTCGTTTTGCCTTGTTTTCAGAAATTTCCAGAAAAGTAGATAGGAATGCATTTAACTAGATCTAATCATTAATTTAAATAATCAAAGCATTTTATCTACAAGAATCTATGGTTTGGCAGCTCCCAGGCCCAGAGTTCAAGCCCCATGACTGACCAAAAAAAAAAAAAAAGGAATCTATGGTTTGGAAGGATAAGGGTTTTTGTTTGTTTGTTTTTTGAATCCTAACACCAAATAACTCTGGAATCTATGTTTTTCTAGAAGATACAGATATAGACCTAGATACAAATGTAGGTATATTCTCAGACTGTCCTAGAAATAAAATCATAAATAGCAGAGCATTTACAAATGTCTTTGTAATTATCTGTAACAGTGTAATTGAAGTAGTAAATGCAAGTTGATGCTTTTATCTAGGACACACTTTTTTTTAATGGCAGGAAGCAAAATCCTACTATTACAAATTGGTTAAAAAGTGACTAATCTCATCATGGCAGTCTTTCATATAAACATTTCTCCTAGAAATTACAAATCATAACTCGAATGACAAAAATTTGATTTGTGTGCAACCCTTTAGAAATATCTTCAATGCATGAAACTAAGGACATCTATGTACTTTTCCAAGCGAGTTTTGATATCTGGGACATCTTTATTTTAATTATCTGATTAAGTCAGATTAAATATTTATTTTAATTGAGTATACAAAAATCTATATGTGTTATTAAAAATGCCAAATAATCTGCAAAATAGTTCCTGTGATAGGCATTTTCAAGTCTTTGTGTTTGATGTTAAAATAGCTATACTAAGTAATAACATTAAGAACCAAACATGTTTACTGGTTATCAATGCTATTCTAAGATACAATCTATCATAAAAATGCCTTAAAATGCCACATCTTTCTTTATTCTTTGGAAGGGTTAGTGGAATAAAATCCATAAAATCTGCTTGCAACTAGGTTTCAGCAAATCTGGTTTGCTTCCATTTCTCATGGCAGGAACCAGTTCCTTAATCTTTCAGATTCCCTGTTCAAAGTTACCAATGAGAGTCCAAGGAGGGGAAATGATTTCTTTTCCCCCTTTGGGAAATTAATGTAGTATGCCTACCGCCTTGAAGAGCCAAGAATATTTACACTTGTGTATCTGAGGGCAAATGTGGCTTGTAGAATCACCTGCCCTGCTCACAAAGATTTGACCCCAAATAGTTTACACAGTGTTAGTGTTTCCAAAGCCAGGTGGCTGCCAGCCAACCAAGTAATAAGAAATCGCACCTGGAAAGGAAAAAAAAAACCATGGTCTTAATATGCCATTTTTTAGGAAAGCTGTTTTGAATATTTATTAAGTCATCTTCTGTCCCACTGGGAATGCTGACAAGGCCTTTCCTTTCCAATCTTAAGCAACCTTAGGCATTGCTAATTTACCTCTCAGCTGAAAGGAGATGGGGACCAGAACTTAAGGTGTCTGTCTGGGAAATCAGGACAATGTTTACTCTTCATTGACCTCCAGTGCCTGAATTCATCCCAGGACTATTTCTTTGGAAATGCATTTAATTTCTTTGTAGGAAGTCTCATGAACTATGTCTGACACAATTTTTTCATCTTTAAAATAAGATTTTTTTAAATAGTGCCCAGATTAGAACTTGATGTCTCATACTCCCTTGATTTGATTGCTCCGCTAGTACTCTACTACCTGAGTCATGCGTCCAGCATTGCTTTTATTCTGGTTATTTTGAAGATGGAGTCTTGAGGACTCTTCTGTGAAGCCAGCCTCAAACTGCAATCCTCTGAATCTTAGCCTCCCAAGGTACAGATAGGAGCCACCAACCCTCAGCTCAGGAACAGTGTTTCTATTGGACCTCATTCAGGAAGTTGTAAAGATCAAATGAACTCGTCATAGTGATTAGCATATAATGAGCATCACAAATTTTAGCTATTGTTTTATTCTATTCATACATAGAAGAGGCTGAGGTTAAGTTTCTCTGGGTTCACACTCTCCACTTCACAATATTGCTCTGAAGGTTAAGTGAGATAACATATAAAAATATCTTGCCAAGTTCTGACACAGAATAGATGCAAAATGAATATTCATTTTCTTCTTTCTACTCCGTCCTTGCTATCTATTCTGTATGACTACAGTGAATTCACACAATTACACTTCATTGACACCACTAGGAATTCTCCTATAGCAGTCTTGTTGACTTGGCTCCTCCAAGCCTTCCAACCAAGACAATGACCAGAGAGATGGGACCGGGATGCCTGTGGAGTAGGTGAGTTTTAGAAAAGAGGAATTGCTCATTGTCAACAGTTGTTACTGTTCACTGAGGAGCCAGGAGAACAGGAAGAGTTTGCTTCCAAGTGGAATGGATACAAAGACTGGTGGGCCCAGACATGTGGCTCATGTCTGTAAGCCCAGTGGGAGGGAAGAAAAGAAAGATTGCTCTCACCTACTCAGTTCCTAGAGAGAAGAAGAGCCAGAGAGGATCAGGGAGTGGTGCCCTTCAGGAGGCTAGCCTGTGAGTCCCGGGGCCTCTCCACTTCAACAAAGAGACTGTGCCTCCCATCTTGTCCAAAGCAGCAGGAGTTCCAGGCCTAGATGGGGATCACATGTGACTTGATTAATGCACATTTCAACAGTGCCCAGTGGGTTAAAGACTGTAGCATCTCCCTGGCACAAGAGTCCAGAGCTGGGGAGTCCTCTAACATGGAGTTTGTATTTCTCACTTATATATATATATAGTGTGTGTATACATATATGTATGCATTATATATATATATATATATATATATATATATATAAAATGGGATCGCAGAGTAAGACTTTCAGTAATTTAAAGGAAATAAAGGTTTTCAAAATCCTTTCTGAACAGCTGTGTTGGTGGTTATATATTGAAACCTGCTACATACTCATTTAACAAATAACCCTTCTTGCAATTTAAATGCCTAAAAATGTTATGCATGCCACAATGCTGGCATGCATGTCAGACATGCTATTACATATTCCTTCTGACACAAGGTTTGACATCACATTAACTATAAAAACACTATTGGGCTAATCATTAGTATTATCGTATTGTGTGTGTGTGTGTGTGTGTGTGTGTGTGTGCGCGCGCGCGCGCACGTGTGCATGCCAATCCTGGGGCTTGAACTCAGGACCAGGGCATTCTCCCTTAGCTTTTTTTTTTCTCTCAAAACTGGTGTTCTACCACATAAGCCACATCACTTCTGTCATTTTGCTGGTTACATGGAGATAAGAATCTTTTGACTTTGGCCTATAGCCACCTAATCTTCCATAAGGGAGCTAAAAAAAAAAAAATAGAATGGAAGAAAGCCAGCCTCTTCAGTAAATGGTGCTGGCAAAATTGGTTAAACACCTGTAGAAAACTAAAGCTAGATCCCCATATATCACCCTGCACCAGAATCAACTCCAAATGGATCAAAGACCTCGGAGTCAAAGCAGACACTCTGAAAACATTACAGGACAGAATTGGAGAAAATCTAGGACTCCTTGATACAGGCTGAAATTTTCTTAATAAAGACCCAGAAACACAACAAATCAAAGAAAGGTTGGACAAATGGGATTGCATGAAGCTGCAGAGCTTCTGCATGGCAAAGGACATAGCTAGCAAGATCAATAGAAAACACACAAATTGGGAGACCTTCACTAGCCATACAATGGACAAGGGTCTCATATCTAAAATATACTTAGAACTCAGAAAACTAAACCCCCCAACAACAAATCCCTAAAGAAACAACTGCCCCATAAATAAATGGGCTAAAGACTTAAAGAGAAACTTCTCTGAAGAAATAAGAATGGCCAATAGATACATGAAGAAATGCTCAACTTCTCTAGCCATAAAAGAAATGCAAATCAAAACAACATTGAGGGCTGGGAAGGTGGCTCAGTGGTAGAGTGCTTGCCTTGCATGCATGAGGCCCTGGGCTCAATTAGGCAGCTCCACATAAGCAAAAAGAAAAAAGCCAGAAGTGGTGCTGTGGCTCAAGTGGTAGAGCGCTAGCCTTGAGCTGAAGAACTGAGGGACAGCGCCCAGGCCCAGAGTTCAAGACCCACGACCGGGTCTTGAACAACATTGACATACCACCTCATCTCAGTTAGAATGCCTATAATCAAGAACTCTAATAACAACGGATGCTGGAGGGGACATAGACAGAAGAGACCCCTCCTGCGTTGTTGGTGGGAGTGTAAACTTGTGCAACCACTTTGGAAAGTAGTATGGAGTTTCCTCAAAAGACTCCACATAGAGCTCCCCTATGACCCAACAATCCCACTTTTGGGCATTTACCCAAACGATCACAAACAAGGCTATACTAAAGCTACCAGCACAATCATGTTTATTGCAGCCTTATTTCCTATTTCTTAGATATGGAACCAACCCAGATGCCCCTCAGTAGATGAATGGATCAAGAAAATGTGGTATGTGGGCTGGGAAGGTGGCTCAGTGGTAGAGCGCTTGCCTTGCATGCATGAGGCCCTGGGTTCGATTCCTCAGCACCACATAAGCAAAAAGAAAAAAGCCAGAAGTGGTGCTGTAGCTCAAGTGGTAGAGTGCTACCCTTGAGCTGAAGAGCTGAGGGACAGTGCCCAGGCACAGAGTTCAGGCCCCACAACCGGACCAAAAGAAAAAAAAAAAGAAAATGTGGTATGTATGTATGTATACATATATATATGTATATATATTCATATAATATGGAATTCTATGCCTCCATCAGAAAGAATGACATCACCCACTTGTTAGGAAATGGATAGACTTGGAAAAATTATATTAAGTGAAGTAAGCCAGGCCCAAAGAAACATAGATCCCATGGTTTCCCTTATTTGCAATAACTAGTATAAGTTGAGGACAAGCAGAAAAGGTCAAAAGCTATGTACATATGACCATATAAGATGATGTTAAGTAAAATGAACCCCAAGATAGGGACACAAATTGTTTTTTCTTTCTTGCTATTGTTTTTAA
This sequence comes from Dipodomys spectabilis, assembly GCF_019054845.1. Lineage (NCBI taxonomy): Eukaryota > Metazoa > Chordata > Mammalia > Rodentia > Heteromyidae > Dipodomys > Dipodomys spectabilis. The sequence continues at coordinate 3,121,720 of NW_024870750.1, forward strand.
AAAATGTACTAGATGATTTTTTGTTTCTCTTGTATGTTCTTCCCCCACGGTATAACCCCTGGTTTCACTGTATTTGACATTGGTGCCCTGCATCTTGTATATACAGTTTTCTAATTTGGGAAGGGAAGAGAAAAAAACAAAATGCTTAAATAGGGATACAGGTTGACCCATTGTAACAATGAATGTACAAGACAATATATTGAAAACAAACTTTACAACTTGTAGGGGGTGGGGGGAGTTGGAGAGGTGGGGAGGGAAGGGATGGTAGGGGAAAAACAAAGGAGGAGATAACAATGCTCGGTAGGAAATGTATTCATTACCTTACCCATGTAACTGTAACTCTTCTGTACACTGTTTTTACAATTAAAAAAACATTAAAAAAAAAAAAAAAGAATCTTGTTAGGAAATGGAAAGACTTGGAAAAAATTATATTAAGTGAAGTAAGCCAGGCCCAAAGAAACATAGGTCCCATGATTTCCTTTATTTGCAATAACTAGTATATGTCTGAGACAAGCAGAAGCGGCCAGATAAGGTGATGTTAAGCTTAATGAACCCCAAGATAAGGACACAAGTCGGTTTGTTTTTTCTTGCTATTGTTTCTAGCGTATTTATAGGGTACCGCGTGATTTTTTTGTTGCTTTATATGTCCCTCCCCATGGTATAACCCTTGTTTTCACTGTATTTGATGTTGACATAATTTGGGGAGGGGAAGGGAAAAAACAAATTGTTTAAATAGGGATACAGGTTGACCTATTGCAACAATGAGATGCACAAGATGCTATGTCGAAAAACGAACTTTACAATTTAGGCAGTGCGGGGGGGGGAGCTAGTTGTGGAGATGGGAGGGAAAGGATGGTAGGGGAAAAACAAAGGAGGAGGCAACAATTCTTTATAAGAAATGTACTCATTACTCATTACCTTGTTCATGTAACTGTACCCCCTCTGTACAATATTTTTACAATAAAAAAACTTATTTAAAAAAAGAAACTTTTGACTTTGTGTATCCCAGCTGGATTATAATTGCAATCCTCAGATCTCAGCCTCCTGCATAGCAAGGATTACAGGTATAAGCCGCTAGTGCCCAACCATTAGTACTATTTGCCCAGTATTTATGATCCTCCCCCGTTTTGGCCTAGGATGGCATTTCACCTCCTGCCCCCTTGTGGTTGTATGAGTCTATGCAATTGATTCTGGCTGTGAATGAAAAGGAACAATCTCATGCCAGTGGAGACAGAGTTCTTTCTGTCTTTCAATATGATTTTGACAAATAGAAAATAAAGTTAACAAAACATATTAAAAAGAGTTTTATTGCCTTCATACTACACTTAATTTACAAATCTTATTCTTTTTATTCGTTCTTTCCCCCTACTGTAAATATCACCCATTCCTAAATTGATCTATCAATAAACCATACAGAAAACAATATAAATTGTTGAAAAGAAATGTGTGAACAGAGCAGAAATCATAAAGGATAGAAATGTTCAAGCTCATTGGAATGCATCCATAAGACAGAAGCCTGAAAATAGATGATTAATACATTCTCATCTTGAATGATAAGCTATTGCCAAAAGCAATCCAGGAATGGCTTTGCCTTTCGTTTTAGTTGGGGGCAATATGTTTGCAAGGTTTTATTTCATCATTATTTTCAGTATCCATGATACTGGTCAACAAAACTTGTCCTTCAAATACCTTGATATAATATAGAAGATGGAAACTGGACATTTATCTTATTTTTTCCTAACTTTCCAGAGAGAAGACACCAAGTAAGAAGCTACAAACATTATATCAAACACCTTTTATGCTCCAGTTTACTTTCTCTTGGCTTTCTTTTGGAACCACCAGCTCTGTGTGGATTTCCATTGACTTCAAACAGTCAGGCTGACAGCATCTCAGCCAGTGCCATGCACCTCTAGCCTCCGGCCCCATGGCTTCCTTTCTGTGCTGAGACATGAAAGTATACCTGCTTTTGTAACGTGAAAGTGCAGGGGACCGATGAAACACTGGGGAAAACTGTGATCACAGGAGATAGGAAGTGGCATGTAAATTCTTTTCCCTCTATTCTGGATATACTACCGAGAGAAGCTGTTACTTATGTAGGCTCTTGGTCACACAATCAAGTAACCAGTCAACTAGTGAGTCTGAATATTAAATCATGCCCAGTTCAGTGTCATAAATACATGTACTAGCTTTTTCTAAAGACATTTCTCTGAGAAGCCTCCTCTGATGTCTTTGTGTCCCCCACCCAAATGACCCCATAACCCATGGGCCAGGAATTTCTTCAATAGAGCTCCTTCCTTTTTTTTCCCCCACCATGCTTCATACTGAAGTCTTTCAAAAGCAGGGTCTACATTTTGTCCACCACTGTGTAACAAGTGCTTCTCAGGGTGCCTGACACATATCAAGTAACCAAAACACACTGAGGACCAATGAAATCACAATAATAAATGGGAGCTTTTGCTAGAGCAGAGGCAAGGTACAGATACTCAAGGTAGTTTGACTTGACTCAGAATCAGGAATGTCACAATTTGCACAATAAAAGTTTTAAATAAGGAAAGGGAGGCTGGGGATCCCTAAACCCAGATGCCTGGGGAGCCCTGCCAATGCTTTCCCTGACTCTGGATGACAGCTTCACTTCTGCCCTTTCTTAAGACCATCAGATCTAATCTACCCTTGCCCCCCATACCTCTCTGTGGCCTTTCCCAATCAGATTATTCAGTTTGCTTCCTCCCTTTCTTTTTCTATTTCTCTGACTATACCCTGGGTTCAGCAGACAAACAGAATGCTGATCATAGGCTCTGTGAAACTAAACTGACACCCAAGAAGATATTTCTTTTAACCACAGCGGTGTGACTTACATTTCTAGAGAACAGTGCCTGTGTATTTACCCAACTTGACACCCAGTTGCATTGAATTGTTACCTTTCATCTTTTGGAGGTGGTAGGGGATAGAAATAAACAAAGTTTGTGTTGTCCAATGAGTAGAAATATACATTGCATATACATGGGCTGGAGGGGTGGAATACAAGTTCTAGACACTGTTCCTGAGCTTTAAAAAAATTGTCAAAGTGATGTACAGAGGGGTTACAGTTATATAAGGAAGGTAGTGATTACATTTCTTATCTAACTTGTTACCCCTTCCCTCATTTTTCTCCCTCTTCTGGAGCTTTTTTGATCAAGGCCAGCACTCTACCTCCTGAGCCATAGCTCCACCATTGGTAGAGCTCCAGCTTTGTGATAAATAATTGGAGTTAAAAGTCTCATAGACTTTCCTGCCCAGACTAGCTTTGAACCTCAGAGCCTCAGACCTCAGCATCCTGAGTAGCTAGAATTATAGATGTGAGCCACAGTGCCTAGCCCTGAAAAGCCTTTTGATGTCTAGATTCAGACCTTGCATTATACTATATTTTATACTATGTCCTATTGGCCAGAGGAAGTTACAAGGCTAGCTCAGATTGACAAGGAGAAAAAATCCATTCTGCCTCTTCATGGCGTTGCTGAAGTGTGTCATTGCCAGAGTGTACCACATCTAACCGATGTATTTCAATGCCAGTGTTGTTAGGCAGATGGTTCAGAAACAATGAGGATATCATTTCTGCAGAATGTGACCTTTAATAGGATTCCTTGATTCCATATCAGGGAAGTAATCTTCCAATTGTGGGTTCGGAGAGGCTTAACTTCATTAAGCGAAATCTAGCATTAAAAGGTTACCTTCAACAATGAGATCTGGTTTAAATAGAAATTGCAGCCTTTTGCATGACATGTAATTCCAGACCTTCTGACTTCAAAATGGGGAGTAAAAAGGCAAACACCCACCCAGACTGGGTCTGCATAATGTTGGTACAATCAGATGCAGAACAAAGAAATGCAGTGAGTTTGACTCAGCAGGGCTGTTGCTCACCCATGATGAAAAGTGTAAACCTGGGAACTTAGGACATTCTCAGAGCTTACCCACTGTGGGAGCATTTATCACAATGGATAGCAAAGATCTGATTGACTTCCCTCCCCTAGCTCTATATTTTTAGTTTCTTGGAGCCACAAATAAATCTTTCAAATCTACACTCTTTGTATATAATAGAGAACCAGACGTTGGAGACAGGAAGAGAGGGAGGAAATTCTCCTGGTGATTCAGAAAAAGAGTAAGCCAATATAACAGCATCTGTGTCTTTTAAATGTCTATTTGTGACAAAACACTTCAATATTCTGCCAAATCAAAAATTTCAGAAGTGCTAGGTGAAAAAAAAAAAATTACTACTTCAAAACACAGAAAGCACAGTGGTTCAGCTTAAATAATAAGGAAGGAGCTAGTAATGATCAAATTGTAATCTAGAGAAGAAACTAGAAAATAAATGCTTTTTCTTAGTAAATGAAGAGAAATCCTAGATTTAAAAACAAACAAAACATTTTTTTCAGGGCACCAGTGACTCACATCTTTTTTTTTTAATTGTGAAAATGCCGTACAGAGGATTTACAATTACATGGGCAAGGTAATGAGTACATTTCTTATCAAGCATTGTTGCCTCCTCCTTTGTTTCCCCTTCCCATCCCTTCCCATCTCCCCCTCCCTTCACCCATTCCCTTCCTCCCACCCCCTACCTCCCCCCACGCCCCACTCCCCCACCCAAGTTGTAAAGTTCATTTTTTGACATAACGTCTTGTACATCTCATTGTTGCAGTGGGTCCACCTGTATCCCTGTTTAAACAGTTTGTTTTGGGCTGGGAAGATGGCTCAGTGGTAGAGCGCTTGCCTTGCATGCCTGAGGCCCTGGGTTCGATTCTTCAGCACCATATAAAGCAAAATGAAAAAAGCCAGAAGTGGTAGCCAGAGCGCTACCCTTGAGCTGAAGAGCTGAGGGACAGCGCTCAGGCCCAGAGTTCAGGCCCCATGACCGGACCCAAAAAAAAATTTGTTTTTATCCTTCCCCTCCACAAATTATAGCAACATCTAATACAGTGAAAATAGGGGTTATACCATGGGGAAGGGACATACAAAGAAATCATCTTATAAATCTGTTAGAAACAATTGCAAGAAAGAAAAAATCATTTGGATACTTATCTTAGGGTTCATTCCCCTAACATCAACTTATCTGACCATTTCTGCTTGACTCAGACATATACTAGCAATTGCAAATAAGGGAAACCATGGGATCTATGTTTTTTTGGGCCTGGCTTACTTCACTTAAGATAATTTTTTCCAAGTCTTTCCATTTCTTAACAAATGGGGCAATGTCATTCTTTCTGATGGAGGCATAGAATTCCATTGTGTACATATACCACATTTTCTTGATCCATTCATCTACTGAGGGGCATCTGGGTTGGTTCTATATCTTAGCTATGGTAAATAATACTGCAATAAACATAGTTGTGCTGGCAGCTTTAGTATAGCCTTGTTTGTGATTGTTTGGTTAAATGCCCAAAAGTGGGATTGTTGGGTCCTAGGGGAGCTCTATGTGGAATCTTTTGAGGAACCTCCATACTGCTTTCCAAAGTGGTTGAACAAGTTTACACTCCCACCAACAATGTCCACATCCCCTCTAGCATCTGTTGTTATTAGAGTTCTTGATTCTAGCCATTCTAACTGGGATGAGGTGGTATCTCAATGTTGTTTTGATTTGCATTTCTTTTATGGCTAGGGAGGTTGAGCATTTCTTCATGTGTCTATGGAGAATGACTATGCACAAGCGTTTTTTTTTTTTCACAAGTGTTTTTGGCATTTGCCAGTATCTCATGGAGAGAATCAATATATACAGAGATTTCTTCAAAGGCCAGAAAGCCCAGTAGTCTCTAAAGGATGTCCATCCTTTTTTCCTCTTCAGAGAAGTTTCTCCTTAAGTTTTTAGCCCACTTATTTATTGGGCAGTTGTTTCTTTGAAGATTTGTTGTTGGGGGATTTAATTTTTTGTGTTTCAGGTCCATTTTAGATATGAGACCCTAGTCCATTGTATGGCTAGTGAAGATCTTCTGTGACTCACTTTTTTTTTTTTTTTGTCGGTCGTGGGGCTTGAACTCTGGGCCTGAGTGTTGTCCCTCAGCTCTTCTGCTCAAGGCAAGCGCTCTACCACTTGAGCTACAGCGCCACTTCCAGTTTTCTGGTGGTTTATTGGAGATAAGAGTCTCACGGTCTTTCCTGCCTGGGCTGGCTTTGATCCGCGATCCTCAGATCTCAGCCTCCTGAGTAGCTAGGATTACAGGCATGAGCCACCAGTGCCCAGCCTGTGACTCACATTTTTAATCCTAGCTATTCAGAAGGCTGATGGGTGAGGACTGTAGTTTGAGGGAAGTCCAGGCAGGAAAAGTTTGTGAGACCCTTGACTCCAGTTAACCAGGAAAAGGTTGGAAATGGAGCTGTGGCTCCAGTGGTAAAACACTAACTAGCCTTGAGTGAAAAAGCTAAGGGAAAGTACTAAGCCCTGAGTTCAAGTCCCAGTACTGGGGGCACAAAGAAAAATATCTTTAATCTAAAAACCTCTATTTATAATTACTTAAGAGGATATTCAATATCAACTTTTTTCACACTGCTCTCTGGCCAAAGAGCCAGGAAGTTCTTTTTATATCGTTATATTTATATTCAATCTCACTTCAGAAAGGAATTGAAGTAGCTTGAAAGATACTGCATTACAAGATTTAAAATAATAGTAATAAGCAAGTAAGGAACAGGGAAGAAAGTAAAATTAAAAATAGAATCAAGAAAATGAAGCCAGAATGAGGTCAGCAAATGCCACGAGAGCCAATAAGCTTTGCTAGAAGCAACAATAATTGGTTTTGAGGCTCCTAGACACAGACCAAGGAGGCACTTGTGGTTTTTAACAGTACTTCTCATAAGCACAGACTCAAAGTCAGGAGAAGCACAAATTATTCCTGACATGAACCCTGAGAAGAAGTCTTCCAAGGCATGTCCCTGATGAGGACCTCATGCAATGTTACAAGCATCAGCTTGAAGAACATGCGTAACACATGCTTGATGGACCAGTGCTCAAGCATCATTGAGTAGAGTCAGACTGACCAATCATTTTAAGTACAGTACCTTCTAAGCATAAACTCATTCGAAAACAAGCTTTAGAGACTACTGGGCTTTCTAGCCTTTGGAGCAATCTCTGTATATATTGATTCTCTCCATGAGATACTGGCAAATGTCAAAAAGGCTTGTGCATAGTCATTCTCCATAGGTCTTTTTCTTTTACTATTCAGTGCGGCAGGCCAAGGTCATCTTTCTGACTTCTTATTTGAATCCCTTTTTCTAACCACAGAATATGCAACAAAAGTCTGCTTATAGCACTTGAATGTCTCAACAGGACTCTCCCATTGAATCCTAGGCTCCTAATCATAGCTCCATCTCCAGCCTCAACTCGGAGTTTCTTCCCTCCATCGTGGCATCACAAGTCAACTTCCTTGAGATCTCTGCAACATCCATGTGCTTCCACCCTTTTACTCTGAAATATTCACTCCTCAACCCTATTCCCCCCTGCCTAGAAGCTGCTTTCCAGGGAAGCCCTCTGAACCTGCCTGTCTCCTTCTCTACACTGTTGGCACCACCAGCAGTGTTCCTGCATCTGTTGCTGCACAGTTCTCAATAGCAGGAGGCTAGGCTTCACTTGCATTTTGTCGTTAACCATCTGATTTGGAGGATCCGAAGATGGCTGGTTCCTTCCCCTGCATAGGGACAATTTCTGCTTATCCCTCCCACCAAGCCCTGCTTTGCCAGGAGTCTAAGCAATCAAGCCTGAGCCCAAGAAGCACCTCCGCCCCAGAACTGCCACAAGGACAGCTCCCACCTCTCTATCAGCCTTTATTTGTTCAAATATGCACTTCAGCCCAAGTGACCAATACTCACATTGGTCTCTAGACTTTGTTGCTCCTTTGCCTGGAAGATTCACATTGCTCTGGCTTCTCCTAATTCTTCTCTTTCAGGAGAACCCTTTTGCAAGTCTCAGCAAGTTCTCTTTCATGAGTTCCCCCATGACAGTGACATCACCCTTCTCACGCCATGGTGATTAGTATCTATTTCTCTCCTAGAACCTATGCTACGCTATTGCAATGGTTATCATTCACAGAAGCTATCTCTCCGACGAGAAAGTCAGTTCCATGAAGCAAGACTAAGTCTGTATTCTGCCTTATTTCTCCATTGCCAAATGCTGGAGCTAGTATCAGATAAAGATGGAATAGAGGGAGGAAGGAAAAACAAGTTTAATCTATAGAGGAACTGTTCAGTAAACATGAATTCCCTTCTTAATAAAATCATAAAATTTATTGCCATCATGGGAATGCAAATTTCACTTCCACTGCAACTCAGATATGCAGAGGAAAATGTTGCTTCTTTGCTTTTTCCTATAATGAATCTGATCTCCTTCTTCAGCCCCTATCCTATGGACTTGATTGAAGGGTTTTTTTTTTGTTTGTTTTCTTTTGTTTTGTTTTAAAAGTCTGGTCCAATCTGGACTTAGTAAAATACATCATTTAAATAATTCCTATAGATATTTTTAAGTTTTCAGGTGAATTGGTTATCTCTGTTATTTCAAGGCTCCTTCCTTGATTTCTCTGCAAGATAGCCCTGAGGATATGTGAATAAGAGCACGGGCTGAGTTCTCTTGTGCTTTCTGGGTCTCCACATACCCGAAGTTTCTCACATGCCCTCCTTCCAGACCTGAACTGAGCAGACCTCCTGTGGTCTCTGTAGAGGGGATGATAATGGTCCATCCTCTGACTACAGCTGCCAGCATGACAAACATGCCTCCTCTGATCTCCAGGTCTCCTGAGATCCACACCCTGCCTGCATGGTGCTGTGGAAATTCCTCAGTCCTGAGCCTCCCGAGATGGCCAACTTCATGGCCATTGTCTGTCTAATTACACTACACCTCCATTTCAGTGTGTTTGGGCTTTAAGTTAGGGCCAGGTAGCCAAACCACAATTCTCATCAGATCTCAGAATTAGAAGTGTCTTGGTCCACTCATCTCCTAACACCTCTCTGGATAGAATAATAGGAATACAGACTTTTTTTCTGGTCCTAGGACTTGAACTCAAGGCCTGGGTGAGATCTCTGATCTTTTATGCTCAAGGCTAGAGCTCTACCACTTGAACCACAGCTCTACTTTGGATTTTTTGGTGATTAATTGGAGATAAGAGTCTCTTGGGCTCTCTTGCCCAGATTGGCTTTGAATGGTGATCCTCGGATCTCAGTCTCCTGAGTAGCTAGCATTACAGACGTGAGCCATGAGACTCTTTTTTCCTCCTTCTACTTCTTTTTCTCCTTCATTCTTACTATGCCTTAGGTTGGAAAAAAGTGAACTCTTCTTTTACTTCACATACATAATAGCCAATCTTTTTGTGTCGCACATTTCATGGCCAACCTCATACAAGCAGGCCAACCTCGTTATACTCTGGAAAATACAACAATCTAGATTTATCAGGCCTAGGCTTGGCTTGTCACAGGAAAGTCAGTGGAATTTTACAAAGAAATCCCCTCCACCATAAATTATGTTTTCTTCCAGATTATTTTCTTGCTAAAGAACTCAAGTTTCCATCTTCTCTTTGGCCGTGGGTAGTAGGCCTCATAGGTGAATGATTGCAAAGAAATATGATGTTAAGGTGATAATAAATTGTATTCTTGGTCCAAATTCTTTCCCGCTTCCTATATTCAGGCCATTTGCCATGTCCCTGACCATGTGACTTGTTTGGCGTAATAGTATGTTACAACTACAAGTTTGTGCAATTTGGCATGCCTTCTTGTCTTTTACCCTTTGAAAATGGAGGAGTAGAGGGAGAAAGAAGAGAGGGAGAAGTAAAGTAGAAGGAGACAAAGAAGCAGCAGAAGCTGGCCAACTCAGCCATCAAGAATGATAAATAGGAAGAAAACCCAAATCTGAAGCTGAACCAGAGCCCCGGGCAGTTGAGCCAACTCCTTGCCTGGCCATGTGACTACAGTAGTGTGGGAAATGGATGCTTATACATACTGAACAGATTTGTTGATTGCCCATTATTGTACCAAGAGTCAGTTAGTTCAAGATGGCAGTTAGACTACATCATAGACTTGAAGTGGTGACAATTCCTTGATGGTCACTCTAATTGACTGATCACCTGATTACTCTCAAAAGTTACAGCAATATATATTATATTATATTATATTATATAGGGGGAGGTGCATATATATATATATATGGAGTATTTTGTGTCTAGAATTTGATTTACTTGTTCTTAGATGTGACTTCATTATTGTTATTTTTCAAAAATATCTCCTCTGGAGATTTATAATCTTTGGCAATATATTTGCCAAGGTTGAGAGTAAAGATTCAGATTGTTATTTTATTACCTGGACCCCAATGGATGTATTAACAGTTTCATTTCAACAATACACCTTTTGGTTTCTCTAGACCCATCTGTTTTCTACAATACTCTCTTCTAAATTTTTGTGTTTGATTTTCTATATTATTAATAAACCTGTGACTAACTTTAAAATCTTGAAATCACAAATGCCAGGAAATAGAAAACTTCTCTAACAATCCAGGTGATAGAGTTAATAATAGTGGATAAAAATAACTTCCAAATTTTAGCCTCAGGTTCCCTTACTATTTAAGCTGCTTTTCTAAATTCTCTAGATTTGGCAACCACTGCAGTGTTTCCTTGGTCTTTTTATAATATTGACAAACCCTGCATACTTTCATATCAAAGTACTGAAAACTCTTTTAGGATCTTCTTAGTTTCAGGAGTCTCATTAAGTAAAGTCAAAGGCAATCTGAGCATCTATTCTTCCCCCAACAGATTTGGGCTTTTAATGATATATGAAATCATCTTTGCCTAAATATAAAATTAGTCAATAGAGTACTTTTCATCATGGGATTAAAAATAAATGCAATCCCACTCCCTCTGGTGGTATACTCTCTAAATATTTCACTAGTTTTGAATTTTAGTTAAAATGCTAGAAATAGATGAGGAACTGTTTTGTATTTGGTGTCCTTTCCATGCAGGAGATGCTAATATGAAACTATCTTTCCAATTTATGAGTCTTGTAAAACCACATGACAATATAGGCAGGTACTTTATTCTGTAGTTCCTTACATCTTACATGTATCAATATCACGCATCAATGTATCAATCTCTTTGGTAGACAAAGACATTCTCTCAACTACATGTCCAACATATCTTCCCCAACACCAAGCAAATACAAGATCTCTCCATATTTCTTTCCAGAACATGCTATACTTTGCTTTCAGAGTAGCCCTTGCATACAGAAATAAGTTTAATGAATTATGTTCCCACTGGCTTAGATTTTGAATGAAAGGATTAGATGAGTAGAAAGTAAATACCAATCAATATTGTTGACTCCAAGATGAAATTTATAAAAATCATTTAATATTTTCACAGTCAACAGTCATGTAGCTACTGTGTGCCAAGCACTGTTCTGAACACTAGATGACTTACCTCATTTTACTCTAATAATTCCATGAAGTAGGTGCTCATTATTATTTATCTATGGCTTCACAAAAGATTGCAGCAAAGTCATATTTTAAAACAACATGTAGGGGGAGGGAGGAGTTGGGGAATTGGGGAGGAAAGGGATGGTAGGGGAAAACACAGGAGGAGGTAACAACACTTGATAGGAAATGTACTCATTACCTAACCCATGTAACTGTAGCCCTCTGTACAGTATTTTTACAATAAAAATATATACAAAAAACATGTAACTATTAACAACAATTTTTTGTGGTCAAAGCATGATTGTTGGGTCTTCTGCTTAGGTCTTATAGGCTACATCAAGATGCTATGGACCTGCGCTGTGTTCTCATTTGAAAGGTCAGTTGGGGAAGACTCTGCTTCCAAATTCACTCAAGTTGTTGTCAGAATTTATATCCAGAATTAGAATGATAACATCCTCAATAAGCTCTGTCCTAAACTTAAGTTTAAGTCAACATTTTATTGAAACTCAGAGATCTAAAGTTGTCAACATTTTATTGACACCAGAGGTAGGGAATAAAATTTTATTCCTGGGGCATTCTGGAGAAGGAGGGAATTAAGGTATTACCCCACCATGATCCTTTCCTCTATCAAAATTGGAAGGAGGTTTATTCCCCAAAGAATCTGATCTTTACAATATGGAGAGGAAAAAGTATAATTTCAAAGCATCAGATAATTAATTGTTTGGCTACCCAAAGGCAAAAGCACGGGTTTAGAGTCTTGAACTTAAGCAGAATTCATTATAAAACTTTTGGCCATACAAAATCAGATCAAAGAACTAGTTTGGAATGAGCAAGGAATACAGGAGAAGTTACACACGAGGCATATTGAAGGAAAATTGAATTGAGTGTTGCAGGATGACCAAGGAAGTGAGAAGAGGGAAAGAAAGAAGACAGAGGTTCAGAATAACATTTCATGTGGCAAATGGGCAAGACTCTTAAAAAATAGTACTTTATAAAAGAAGTTCCCTAGGCTTAGCTTGGTAGCTCACACCTACAATCCCAGCACTTCAGAGGCTGAGGCAGAGAGATTGTAAATTCAAGGCCAGTCTGCTATCTTTCAAATAAAATAAAACTCCCAACTTTTCCATTCTCAATTATGCTTAGTTCCATGTGCAATGTATTTTCCCTCTGCCACCCAAAAAACATTGCTCAAGGTCTATATACAAAGCAGCCTTCTGCTTAGGGAATCTGTGATGAATTTAAGGCAGTAAAGAAAATCATTTTCCTGAGGGATCCGCATAAAGAGTTACAATGGATTCAGGCCTACAGCCTGGTAGTTTGAAGACCAAACCAGAAAATGCTAAGAAAAGTGGTTCAAGACTAGGTGGCAAACAAGCAGAAGTAATAACAACCTTCGTGAGGTGCAGGAAAGGAAGCTCAAACCAGAAAGTTCTATGAAAGATCGTTAAAGGTTAGACAGCAAACAGCAGAAGTGACAACCCCCTTGATCAGGTACAAGAGAGAAAGGTGACCTTTGAAGGAAGGGAAGTAAGGCTCTGAGCCACACTCAGCTTTGTGGGCCCAGGCGGCTTTCCCCATGCCAGGATCAAGCAGACTATTCTCTGAAAGTGTCCCATGGTACCTGATAAATGGGATGTCCATCCATCACCAAGGAAATTGTGCTGTCAGTACACAAATATGACACAGAGCCTCTCACTCCCCTCTGGACGGGCAAGTTCTCTAGAGTGACAAGCATGACTTTCAGAGGTGTAACTTGGAAGGACAAGAATCCCTTCATCAGTAAGGAGTTACATGGGATTTGGAGAACTGCAAGCTTGAGCTTTTTTTTTTTTTTTTTCCTCCTGCCATCCAGTGAGTTTCTGCTTACAGCAATAGAATTCATCCAGAAAAGTGTCAGAGGCAAGGTAGAGATTAGCAGAGCTACTGTCAGCCTAAACACAGCTCTTCTGGGCATTATTCTCAAGGGGTAGTCTCAATGCATCACCCTTTCTAAAGTAAGACAGTCACAGCTAACTATGCAGTTGGTGGCTGTCTGATTCTTGGCAGTAGCCTCTCTATCATCTCAGTTAAATTCTGTAAAATTTATTTGTGTTAGAAGATCTACTCCGCTTTGCAAAGCCCACTATATACAGTATTTTATACTTACCCAAAACAGAGTCTCCTGCCCTAAAGACGAGAGTAGATTGGGGATCTTCCTGAAGTTCAGGCCAAACTACTAAGAAACATGGTAAAGCAACAGATCTTCTCATTTCTGCTTAGGAAAGTTCAGTTTTCAGAGTTTTCAGGTTCTTCCTAAAGTCTACTCTCCTCTTTCTTTCTTTCTCTTTCTTTCTTTCTTTTTTTCTCTTTCTTTCTTTCTTTCTTTCTTTCTTTCTTTTGTCAGTCATGGGGCTTGAACTCTGGGCTTGGGCGCTGTCCCTCAGCTCTTCAGCTCAAGGCAAGCACTCTACCGCTTGAGCCACAGTGCCACTTCCAGTTTTTTGCTAGTTTATTGGAGATAAGAGTCTAACGGACTTTCCTTGCCTGGACTGGCTTTGAACTGTGATCCTCAGATCTCAGCCTCCTCAGTAGCTAGGATTATAGGTGTGAGCCACCGGTGCCCAGCTTCCTGTTTCTTTCTTATTTTCTTTCTTTCTTTCTTTCTTTCTTTCTTTCTTTCTTTCTTTCTTTCTTTCTTTCTTTCTTTCTTTCTTTCTTTCTTTCTTTCTTTCTTGTCATGGGGCTTGAACTCAGGGCCTAAGCCTCTTTGCTCAAAGCTAGTGTTCTACCACTTGAGCCACAGCACCACTTCCAGCTTTTTCTATGTATGTGGTTCTGAGGAGTTGAACCCAGGGTTTCATGCATGGTAGGCAAGCATTCTACCACTACGCCACATTCCCAGCCCCTTACACTCCTCTTTCAGTTAGTACTTGAGATCAGAATATCTTCAACAGAGAATGGAAAAAAGACTTACATTCTGCCATCCTCTTCTATGTCAGAAATTATGGTAAAAGTCACAACCCCTGTAATCAGAAAGACTAGCTTTGCTGTTTGTATTCTGAGTCAACTCCTTTGCAAAAAGGCAAAGGTATTCTCTATTATGTACATTTGTCTTTAAAAAATGCTTAGTGGATATAAAACAGTGCAATGTGTCGCATATAATAATGTTCAATGAACACTAGACAATACCATCACCTACTTCCATCCTAATCACAGCCATATTATTGTCCTGTGACACGGTCTCCCAAGGAGATACTGGGAGCCAAAATAGATAGGTTAGGCTATCTGTACTCTGTTCAAAATTAGAAAAAAAAAGACAAACCAAAAAGAAAAAAATCTTATCTTTATCTTACTTTATTTTATCATATGCTAGAGTTTATTATATGTCAGTTGATGCGTTAAGCACAGAACTTACTGAATCACAAGTCATTGAGTGTTTAGAGTATCCCTAATTTGATAAAAGCCATATTATGACATACTGAAAACATTGTGCTAAAATAAAATATAAGTAATTAAGCAAATGCATGGGATTTCCATCAGACACTCAGAACGCCATATCTGAATAGGTGGCATGAGCGGTCTTTGACGCTAGTCACCAAGGTGACAATATTGAACAAGACAGCTAAGTGGCTTGTCCCGAATTTACATTTTATTGATATAGTTGAACTAATTACCCTGGGATTTTTTTTCTGGATTATATATCAGTGTAGACTAAATTTCAGATAGCTAAGCCACTTACTGAGCAGGCAGGTTTAGATCTGGCCTAGATAAACCATGTGGCTTCTAAGAGCAATTCCTCCATGACTCCAGAAACTAGTCAATACCCACAATCAGGAAGGATCACCAACACTTCCGTGGCATGCTTCAGTGGGCTGGGCTCAACTTCCTACAGCAGTGCCAGGATCAGCAACAGCAGGGCTTGGCTGACTGTAACTAGAGTTGACAGCAGAGATACCTGAAATACTCCTTGCAGCACAGCACAGGGCCACAGCAATGAAGAAGTTGACCTGCAGTGATCACGGTCAGGTGATTGATGATGTTTAGCAGGAATGCTGATCAGGCAGGGAGACTCTGGGGCAGAAAAAACTGCTCATTGCAAGGCAGGATCTTCCACCTTAGGTTTGCCAAGTGTGGAGAGGACCAGGGTAGTACCTCAGAAACTGTGCTGACAAGGACGCATTGGGAGAACAAATGCAAAAGATTTATGAATGCAAACACATGAATAGATGTGTGTGAATATTACATGCCCTAATCTTGTTATAAATTGTAGCCAACTTTTCTTTAAAAAATGTTTTATGAAAACAAATGTCTTTCTTAGATGGAATGGATCCTACTGCATTGACCTTAATATTATTCTTAGCCTGTTATTTCCAGGACTACAACACTGACTTTCTCTCTCATGCAAGCTGGTTATAGTCACTGAGTCTCTACAAATGCCAGGTCTTAGGGATGCAGTAGTGAGCAAAACAGACAACAGTACCACCTTTGGGAACACCAATCTGTGGACTGGGTGATGGTGTTTATATTACTGCTCAGTGAATACTCACTCTCTAACCCTCTTACAATGGGTAGAGCACTCTCCATTGTCCCTATTGGTACAGAACTTGGTTATTGACGTTCCTTAATTAAAAGATGACAAGTGAATAGGAACCTTCGATGAACTTGTCCTGGGCTCTGCTGTTCTTCAGAAGAAAAACAAGCTTTGAGTAGTCACTGGTCCAAAGAGATATAAGAGAACATGCAAAGTAGATTTGAACCCAGTCACACCTGGATACAGAGAAGCTCAGATTACCCACAAACTAAATCCAAACGACCTGGTCAATGCTAGCCTACATGTGCTGATTCAGCAGAACCTCAGACGTACCAGTGCAACCAAGAATGAGAGACAAGTGCGTGGTATTGTAAACTTCTGCGATGAATACCAATTTGACACACAACAAGCCAATGTGGCACTCTCTAATACAAAACCAAATAAACTTTAAAAAAATACCCTCAGTTTGAATATATGATTTTCTATGAAAAGTAACGTTGATGGCAACATTTTAACATGAAGTTTTACCCATTCTTTATGAGTGTACACCTTGTTTCTCTTGCCACATTTGTATAGAGGCTTCATTTATCAATATTTTTTTGTCAGTCATGGGCTTGAACTCAGGGCCTGAGTGCTGTCCCTGAGCGCTTTTGCTCAAGGCTAATGTTCTACCGCTTTAAGCCACAGTTCCACTTCTGGCTTTCTGGTGATTAATTGGAGATAAGAGCCTTGTGAACTTTCCTGCCTGGGTTGGCTTCAAACTGTAATCTTCAGGTCTCTACCTCATGAGTAGCCAGGATTACAGACATGAGTCATCAGCACCCAGCTCAATATTGGTGTGGTTTTCTTTTTTTCACCCTAGATAGTAATAAAAAGTCGAGGCCTCCCTGAAAAGCCTACACACAAGCTGTTTTTCTCAGCTCAGTGACCATACCATGCCTAGTTTTGTAGGCACAGTTTAGGGCAAGCTGTGAAGAAAATGAAAATGTAGAAAGGAATGAAAAGTATCTTCAAAGTCTTATAAATAAGACATAAAACAATGGGAGAGTGACATGTTAGACTCATAACAGAGCATATGTAAATGTTTTTATGGATGTTAGAGGAGGAAAATGGAGGAGCAAGCTAACAGTTTCAAAAATATGAATATAAAGTATATTAACAACCCCTTTTTTCTTCTGCACCAGGGAACAAACAGAAATAAACACGCTCTTGGTAAAAAGGATAGTCATAGGCAGACCCAGGAGAAAAGAGTACCAAGTGAAACAGGTTTCTAGGGAAGGCTGAGCATCTTCTCTCCTAAATGTGTTTGAAATGAGGAAAAACAAGAGATTTGTGGGTTTGATCAGGGTCAGGATAATGAGCTAAACCACTCACCCTTGAGTGTTTCCAGATTGTATGTCTAATGACACGGAAAATTCCATAATCCACATCCCTTGTTATTTCCTGTTGTATCCCAAAAATGTTTTTTTTCTAAATTTCACTGGATCTTATGGCTAAAACAAAGTTGCTTTTGCCTCACCAAGATTTGTTTTTAAAGTAGACATCCAACAAATTCTAATTGGGCATCTACAACAGTGTGTGTGGCAAGAGTCATAATACTGCAGTCAACTAAGTCAATCATGCACCTGTAGAGTGGATATTCTGAGACACATGTGCAACTCAAACTTAAAAGAATAGTGGCTAGATGCAGTGGCTCACACCTGTCATTCTAGCTACTCAGGAGGCTGAGATCTGAGGATCACAGTTCGAAGCCAGCCCAGGCATCTCCATGAGACTCTTATCTCCAATTAACCATTCAAAACCCAGAAGTGATGTTGTGGCTCAAAGTGGTAGAGTGCTAGCCTTGAGCAAAAGAGCTCAAGGACAGCACCCAGGCCCTGAGTTCAAGCCCCACGACCGACAAAAAATAATAATAAGTAAATAAAAAGAATAGTATATATACCACATGTACAATGTAAGAAAACAGAAAGGCTTGGAAATACTAAGTGAAGTAATCCAGACCCAGAGAAACAAAGGTTGCCTGCTTTCCTCATTTGCAGTAGCAGGGTGGATCAAAGGGGGGTGAAAATGCTGAAGGAATGACACAGATCAAGATGCAACGTGTACATAAACTGCTTTGTTAAATTGCCAAAAAATCAATATATATTCTACAAAATTTTTTTACAAAAAATAGTAATATGAATATGGCAACTTCAACTGATTGCCTGTGACTCTTGATGTGTCTGTGATTCTCACAGTATTACAGAAAGGGTTAATAAATGTGATTTCTTAAACCGATTACAATAATTTCCCAGTCTTGAAAAGATTTTTAAACGTTTTACCAAATCAAGAAGTTGTATATGAAAATCATCTTCTCAAAAATCTATATGTTCATTTATTGCACAATACCATTATAAGAGTTTCAAGGTTAAGTTAGTCTGGGAGGTGTTTCTCATGTCATTGGCTAAGAAGATTCTCCTTCATCCCTTCACTTTTAATCAATTAAGAAAGGCATCAGAAAAAAGGTGGTCTGAATAGCTTGATGCAATTCTACTGTGCTGTATTGTATGGAGGACCTGAGATTAGGCATATATCCTGGGCTTCCCATTTTGGGGGGGAAATGGTGTCCAGATTCATTACCCAGATTACACATTCAGCTTTACAAGAAAGAGCTACCTTTCCTACTGTGCCCAAGGGACTCCAAGAGTGGCAGTTTGGCTCCATAACCAGGGTTGGCACGTAGAAAATGTGACTACCTATCAACCCAAGTCCATTAACACATTAGAGGCAGCTAAAAGGCATGCCAAAAATAATTCCACTCTTCCACTCATAACTCCAAGAACCTCTTGGCAGGAGAGAAAATGTTTGGCAGACATTATAGAAACAATTTGCTTAATATTTATGAGACCTACTGTGGTTATCAATACCCCATCAGCCCCTTGAGTGAGGAATTGGGAATAGATTATATTTTTTTGTCATTTCACATCCTAAGAAACAAGATGAATTGGATGGCTCCTACCCTGTTAGGTGTAGTACCTCTGATTGTTGTTGTTGTTGTTTTACAAAAGTCATGAAACCAGCCCTGTTCAGTCCATGAATGAAAACTACACACACAGCCGGGAATCTTCAGACTATCACCCTTTCTCCACAAGTAACGTTAAGTTCTCCTCTAATGTTTTTGTTGTTGTTGTTGTTATTTTGCTTCACATTTTTAAGTTTCATTGCAAACTTGTGAGAATAAATATGACTTTCTAAAATTTGACTTGTAAAACGTTCTGTGCGTAGTTTCTATTATAGATGATATTTAGTTTACATTATCCTGTCCTGCTGGAACAAAATGTCCATTGAGTACAATTGGACTTTACTGAAGATAGAAAACATTGTCATTCGTTATGTAGAAAAACGAACTTTACAACTTTGCGGGGGAGGGAAGAGGGAAGGGTGTCACGGCAGGGGGTTGGGGAAGGAAGATGGAAAAGGATAGGAAGGGGAAACAAAGGAGGAGGCAACAATGCTTGATAAGAAATGTACTCATTACCTTGCCCATGTAATTGTAACCCCTCTGTATGGTATTTTCACAATAATAATAAAAAATTAAAAAGAAAACATTGTCATTGCTATAAACATTTTTATCAGTTGGGAATCCCAGCTTAGATCTCTTGCCATCTACTTTGATGTTCTATCTAGATGTTCTGTGGAAAAGATAATCAAGTAGGAAATCAAGGTTTATTCCTCTCCTAAGCCATGTTGGCAAAATATAGAAGCAGCAAATTCCTCCCTTTTTTCCCTACCCCCCACATACTGTCTCCATGAACTATGGGTCTATACAGTTATCAACCTGCATATTTATCATTCTATATTGATAGTATGGCTAGCAACCTAAAATTAAAGAAAAAGAACCTTAAGATAATTCATGACTTTTAGAACCAGTAATTTTATGTTCCAAGAAAATAGCTCCAAAGAACATACAGAGTCCCTTTGCAGCTCTGTTTAAGTAGCAAAAACATAAAATCTCAAGTGCCCAACAAGAGAACAAATAGCTTTATAAGCATATATATATATATACACAAACATAGAAAGAGAAACATTTAGATTCAACTCCTAGATACATAAAACATCATTAAGTAAAAAACACAAGGCAGAAACAATAACAGAATGCCATACAAAATATGAATAAGTGTTCCACTGACATTTTTCCTTGTGATGATTTGTTGAGCTAAGGATTTGTGTACTGTTCTAGAAATACTTCAATAAGATTCCAAAATGTGCTGAATTTTTACCAAATTCCTAAGCAAAACTACTTAGACTCATGGAAATAAGCAACTAATTTTCACTCACCATAAACTAAAAACAAATCCAATCAGTACAGGTTTTCAGCATGTTTGATAAAGTTAGTATAAAAGTAAATACATGTCTTCTTCACCAAAAAATAAAAAAATAAAAGACTACCTGGGAGTTTCAAGAATAGGAGAAGTACTTGAAATTATTCAGTAAAGAGAAATATGTTATTGTATAATTAAGGAGAAAAAAATTGTCAGTAAAGCAAGTGTCTATGTCCTTCCTTGTACCTCATTGGTAGGAAAGTATGCATTGACTGTCTAATTTGTATTATACTGTGAACATAGTTGCAGATGTCAGAAAAGACGGTGATTAGGATAATCAAACTATGTCACCTAACGGTACTACTATCTTGGTGTTGGTAGAGCTCAGGGCCTGGTCCTTGCATTTCAGTGCCCTGCCTCACAATCTTTCACTTTTGTGGCTCAGACTTGGCTGAATTTTCAAGGATGGATCCAGACTGATGAAGCATGTGACACATCAGTCTGATATCCCAGAAGCCCAGTGTATTGTTTCAATAACCATGCTTTTGACTTTGTATCCACTTCCAGAAATCTAGTTGTCTTTGAAACCAATTAATATTCAGAAAGTTTGCCAGTGAGTGACTTAAAACCAAAGAAGGAAACCTTGAAGCAGGCTTTATTTCATTGTGATCTATTATCCCTGACATTCCAATATATTCCATATTATAAATACAACTGTCTTTCTATGAACTTCCTGTGTGCTCTTAAAGAACAGAATCCATGTTCTGGACACATTAAGATTGTTAAACTGGACTTTCTTTACTCCACAGTATGATCTAGAGTGGTCAAAACCGAATTACTTGTCAAGTTCAGTACAAAAAAATTACCTTAGAAAGTAGAAGAAAACCTTCAGGCTAGGAAGGGAAGCAAAGATTAAAAGGCAAGTGAATTATGCCAGTAGACCAAGAAGCTAGCAGTAAATTTAGGCAAGAATCAGTTATGAGTGGTTAAATGATTTTATATGATTATATATTCATATAAGGTAAAACTATATAGTAGTGCACAAAGAACAAATTATTGTATATACACCACAGCATGAATGAGTCTTTAAACAAAATCATTGAAACAAGATCCTAGAAATACATGGTATGATTCCATAATAGGCAAAAGTAATTTATGGTACTAGGTGTCAAAAGAAAGGTCCCATGTAGAGAGTATTAACTGGAAGGAAGTATAAGGGAAAACGATAGAAATTTTCTCTATCCTCATCTGGACAGTGTACATATGAACACCTAAACTTGAGGCCTTGTGTCCTATCATGATCTATTTTTTTCTTTGTCAGTCATGAGGCTTGAATCCAAAGCCTAGGCCCTGTCCCTGAGCTTTATTTTTTGCTCAAGGCTAGCGCTCCATGACTTTGAGCTACAGCACCACTTCCAGTTTTCTAGTGGTTAATTGGAGATAAGAGTCTCACAGACTTCATCTGAACCTCAATTGTCAGATCTCAGCCTCCTGAGTATACAAGATTACGGGTGTGAGCCATCAGCACCTAGCTGTATTATGATCTTTTCTAGAACCTTGCACTGGAAGGAGTAAGTTCTCAATGAATGGTAACTTTAAGTTGCTAAAATGATGATCAGACTATACCCTTTTTCCACATTCACTCCACCTTGCTATAATCTGGTCTTCCTGCATTTATGTAGAGGACACCTGTGCCCTATTAAGATATTTACGGAAAATTCATTTCATTACATTTTGAGTTTTATTCATTTAACAAAGAGCACACTGATAGCTACCTACATAATGACCCCCAAGGGATGCTAATGAACCCTTCTTCATAAACTTTACCAGAAGCACTGAAGATAAAACCATATGAAGTTGACATGTGAACCTTTACTCTCTGTGTGCTGCTTTGTCACTTGCAATAGTATGTCAGGAGACTTCCTGATAGGGTTAAAGCTTCTTAGCATTATGTGAGAAAGGACATTTCAGCACCATCTGCCAGACCTGCAATTCTATTAAACTGTCAGCATGAAAAATGACATAAAGAAGGCATTGGAACAGAAGAAAATCCACAGTGAAATTCTGTGATCATAAAACAAGAAGAAGTTTAAAAGGATTTAGGGCAAGTACACAAACTATCCTTTGTAATAATTTTTCCCATGCAAGTACAGAATGAAAAGACTGAACTGTCCACTCCTGGGTCCAAGCAAAAGGCAGCAAAACCATCAGTCATCTCTCAGCCCTGATGTGTGTCATCTCTCAGATCAGAGAGGCATGGTCCAGAAGTTCCAGCTGTGCTTCCAAGCAGGCCTCTTGGGCCTCACTGAAATCACACCTTGTCTATTTTGTGCAAAGGGGTAATATTTAGATAGATGGTTCCTCTATGCAGCCCTTTTACTTACAATAATAATAAAGACAATTCTGAAATATAAAATAATTTGAAAAGGTTGGGTGCCAGTGGCTCAAGCGTATAATCCCAGCTACTAAGGATCACAGTTCAAAGCCAGCCCAGGCAAAAACTTCCACAAGATTCTTAACTCCAATTGGCCATAAAAAAAAAAAAAAAATGGAAGTAGAGATGTTGTACAAGTGGTAGAGTGCCAGCCTTGAGCAAAAAAGCCAAGCAAGAACTCATGGCCCTGTGTTCAAGCCCCAGTACCAGCACAAAATAATAATTTGGTTGCTGCTCTTTAGTTGCAAGTTGTCTCAAGAGAGCAATCATTCAGCACATTTCCATTGTGCTTCTAAATTTAGCCCCCACAAATGGCACAGACTGTAAACAGGGTACAGGTTTCTAAATATTTGGGGTTTGGAATGAGCTCCAATGAGGCTCATTTAGGAATCTCCAGGTAATAATGACAATGTGTAAAATAATATCAACTCTGGATGCAGGCAGATGAATACTGAAAATTAAGAAATTAAAATGGCTTTGAATATACCTTCGCCAGGAGGTAATGGGAATAACAGGAGCAAAATCAATGATGAATAATCCCCATCCATGTCATGTTTCCAAGTATCCCTGGTGACTTGATTATCCTAAAGAGAAACTTAATAAACACTCAATGATAATTAGCATTTGCATACTCTTATTTTTCCTGACACTTGAGCCAAGATTAGTAAAACAAGATTAGTGGTGACAGAGTATTAATGCTATTATCTCAAGAACAAAACCAGGCATATCTGATTCATTATCTTGTTGCATCTTCTGCATTTTCTGTTTATCAGCTGTATCATCACAAGGACCTGCCCAAATGCAGCAGTTTAAAACCCTTATGTTCGCTGAATGCATTAAGTTTAAGATATATAGTGATTTTTCCTTCCAGGTTTAAGAAATGTGGTATTGGAACATCTTACTATGTTGGAAATGGAAATCAATTACTATGTTAGCCAGTTGGTTATAGAGATGCTGTGACCAGATCATTACTTGGGTAAAAATAAAAAGAAAACAGAAACTCAGGAAACAGACCCATAAAAAACGCCCTTGTCTTTTCTAATATATAAGCATATGATGCAATTATTTCTTCATTTCAAGGGATGCAACAAGCACTTAAAATAGTTGGCAGTTGTCCTAGCTACTCAATTTGCATGTCAACATTTCTATTATGTCAAAGGAAAGAGAAATGAAATAAGCAACTTCAATAAGAGCCCCGTTGCTTTTTGCCAAGTTGTTCAATATGGAAATAGATATCCAGTTACTTAATATATTTTTCCCCAGCTTGCCTTATTGGTTTTATGCATCTTTACTATGGGTTTTCTTAATAGGTTTTCTAAGAACATCTTTCAATGTTTCTGTAAATCACAATTAAAAATTTAAAACCATCTCAGAAAGAGGACAAAAGAGTCTAGAAAGGCAGCAGGCTCATTCTTTCAGCTCACACCTATTTTTTTTTTCCTTTTGGTCCAGAATGCCATAAAGAAAACAATTATGTACTGTTTCAAAGCTCTCAACATGCAAAGGTCTAAACTCATAGGAAGCCGGGCACCTGGGCCTCATGCCTGTAATCTTAGCTACTCAAGAGGCTGAGATCTGAGGTTTGAGGTTCAAAGCCAGCCGGGGCAGAAAAGTCCATGAGATTCTTATCTCCAATAAACCACTCAGAAAACCAGAAGTGGCACTGTGGCTCAAGTGTTAGAGTGCAACCTTGAGCTGAAGAGCTGAGGGACAGCGCCCAGGCCCAGAGTTCAAGCCCCATGACCAACAAGGAAAAAAAAAAATCTCACAGGAATTTGTGGCGCTGTGTGGGTACGTACCCCATGCTGGGCTGAAAGGCAATGCTGTATGGTATGAGTAACAAGGGGTTTGGGTCGCAGCACTGATCTTTACAAGTCCTGGGATTCTGCAGCAATCACAATACTAGTTACTCTGTTCTAACTGCCCACCTCTACTCCACTGAGCCACTCCAGACTGTTTTACCTAATCACTAAGAATATCTATGGGCAGCATTACTGCCCTAGTTTTTTGCAATTACAAGCCCAGGGTTCTGAGAAGGTGGGAACTGGTCCCAGGTCCATGGGCACCACACACGGCTCTGGGCTTTCACCTTTGAAACTGTTCTAGAGCACTTTCCATAACAGCTGATCTTGCAGAGATGTTGTGAGAATCCAGTAAGTGCACAATATTTGAAACTCTCTAAGAAGCATAAAGTGCTACATTAATTCATCATACACTTAGCATGATTCCAAAATGTTTTGGCTAAAAATGACAGAAGAGCCATCTGAAATAGGATTAAGAGAATAAAAATATTGTCTCATAAAGCAAACAAGTTGAAGGCTAAATGCAGCAGAGCTAAACTAGATATCTCAGACATTGCTTTTAGAGTTTTCTCTGCCCGCCTCTGGGCTCCTCTTGCTTCATCTGGCTGGATTCTCAGACGTTATTTATCTGTGGTTGCAGGACTTTCCACTTCTCCAGAGAGGAAAAGAAGAATGTTCTCCTGCACACGCTAGTAAACATCCCAGAATTACTTTCTGATCACTTTACTTCTTGATCAGTCTCTGGGGCTAGAGAGTTGAATGATACCCAATCCGGAATGGCTTAAGTGTGTATCAGGAGCTGAAACCCAAGCAGAGAGCCTGGCTCTAAATTAACTTGCCATATACAACCTGGGGAATGGCTCTCCAAGGAAAATGAGGTTTTCTTATCCAAAAAGGAGAGAATGGATATTAAAAGGCTACATTTCAAATATTTTAAATAAAAAAGTGTAGCATATTTGTAAATGATAGTAAATAATGAGATACAAATAGAATATTTCAAAGTTAGTATCCTTTTATGCTCACTCTATCTTTACCAGCTATAAATCTTCAGTTTACAGATGAGCAAGTTGAAGCTCAGACTGATTAACAGACTTGCTCTAAGCTACCCAGCAAAGTCAGAACCTCGATCGAGTCTTCCAATCTCAAGTCTGACTTTTCTCTCTTGAAACCTCTAAGTCACAGATGTGGGTTGAAAAATGTGGATTTTGACTAAATGTGTTTGGAAAGCAAATTTGCCTTAAAGAAGGTACAAACCTTCAGACACCACCACCAGCATTAACATTCAGGTAAACCAACTGTCTTTGTGTGGACATTTACAACAAACATCCATTCCAAAACTTCTTTTAATACACTCAGACTTGACTGCTGGCAATAGAAATTGTTGTTCCAATCCTCTAACAAAGCAGTTGGATAATCAATTCAGAAGCAATAGTAGTAGTAGTAGTAGTAGTAGTAGTAGTAGTAGGTCAGTTTCCAGCTGGGTCTGGTGGCTCCTGCCCTGTAAGTAGTAGACTGAGATCTGAAGGCCATGGTGTGAAGTTAACCTGGGCAGGAAATTGACAATGCAAAGACACACATGAAAGCCCATGTCAGGGTCTAATTGAGAAAAGAATTCAGAGGAGCCCATCTAGAATTTGATCAAGGAGAGAGTCTGTACTAGTCTCTATCTTCCCTTTCCAAATGCCTGCTCCTGCAGATTTCAAGATCCATCATTAGAAATGAAGACAACAGCCTTGCAGAGACTGTTGAAATAACTACCACAGTTGTGTTAGATGAAATCCTTGTTTGAAGACAGTGCTATACCCATAAATGAGTTGTATAAACATGTATTTATGTTTGCATATGAACATATATGTGTACAAATCATGAAACTATATAAACATGCCCACATATAAATACAGTTATTAGATCCATGCACTTTTGGGTATTTACATATTGCAAAAATGATAAACATTACATAGTGATTCTGTTTCTCTGACTGAACCCTAGCTAGTAAGAGGGGTTCCAGGTAGAAGACTGACATTGTCCATTAAGGGTTAATTTTCTCCCTAAAACATTAAATTCTCTATCTCACATAAATCTGGCAAGATCTAATTAATTTCTAATTTAAGTAGTAGTCCACTGCCATCAGTCAAAATGTATGAGTAACGGTTTAAAGCGCAATCACAGGAAACCCCTGACAAGGAAAACAATCATGTAAATATCGACACTCTCACCCCTGAATAAACGGGATACTCTTTGAGATTGGAAGTCTCTCATAATGCAAAGTTTGAAATGCATTCCCACATCCCTCCTTATGACCTACGACTAGATTTTCCCCCATGTACTGATTACAAAAAAAATCTTTTGATTCTGACATTTGACATGAATTT
The DNA here is from genome assembly GCF_019054845.1 of Dipodomys spectabilis. NCBI lineage: Eukaryota > Metazoa > Chordata > Mammalia > Rodentia > Heteromyidae > Dipodomys > Dipodomys spectabilis. The sequence goes on from NW_024870750.1 coordinate 3,148,543, forward strand.
TACAAGTTCTATTCCTAAACGTCCTAATTAACTGGCTGAGAGATTGAAGAATGTTCTTTTCTTTTAAAGAATATTCTTGCGAAGAAAAAAAAATTTCTGCCTTTACAGCTTTAGTCCTTAGCTTGGAACTGGAAAAGTAGACTTCTACCACAAGTGAATAAGAATAATGATAAATATTTAGTAGTTTTATATTCTGATGCAACCCTGCACCAATCTATCTCACTGATAGATCCATTAAACACTTAAGCCTGGAATGTGGGGTTTGTATAACCTCTGAATTATTCATTCCACCATAAAACTGTGCTAGTATCTCTGGAAGGTATGGCTGTGGGGGGAAGTTCCACAGACATGCATTTGTAATATTAAGGGAAAAGAAAAACAAATAACCTTGTATCCCTCTCATACTCTAGGTAAGAGGAAAGTGCTTAATGTATTGAGAAGATTTTAGTCTTCACAATGAAAGTCTGAGTGATGATGCTGTTGGTAAAGTAAGGCAGACATCATTTTTGGATCTTGCTGTCTCTGTGTCTCTGCCTATGTCTGTTTCTCTCCTCCCCACCCCATCTCATGCCAGTACTGGGGCCTGATCTCAGGGCCTGGGCACTGTCCCTTAGCTTTTTCACTCTATCACTTGAACTATAGCTCCATTTCCAACTTTTTAGTGGTCATTTGGAGATAAGAATCTTACTGACTTTGCTCCTATGGCAAGTTATGAACTGAGATCCTTAGATCCCAGCCTCCTGAGTAGCTAGGCATGAACCACCAGTGTACAGCTTTCAAATTTCTCTTTATTTAATGCAAGGATCAAAGCAATCACATGGGATCCATTGCAAGATGAGGATAGTCACAAAAAAACAAGCATGAGCAATGAATCTAATGGTGAAACAAAGTCATAAAGAGTTCAGTTCTTTTATATACTTTTGTATACATCAGACCAATAAAGAGCCAATGGAGGAAATATTAACTTTACCATTGGATTTTTGTCCTTTTTTTAAAAAAAAATTTTTTTTGTTGGTCTTGGGGCCTGAACTCTGGGCCTAGGCACTGTCCCTCAGCTCTTCAGCTCAAGGCGAGCACTCTACCACTTGAGCCACAGCACCACTTCCAGCTTTTTCTGCTTATGTGGTGCTGAGGAATCAAGCCTCAACCACTGAACCACCTTACCAGCCCATCTTTGTCCCTTTTGTAAGCTGTTCAGGTGTTTGTGTCAGTGTCTATATCTGGGCTGATTTTTAACATATATCTTTAATTCACAACTCTCTTGGATAGATATACTAATGGGTACCATTATTCTCGCACACTTTAAAGGTAGGGAAAAGGAACTGGGCACCAGTAGCTCACATCTAAATCCTAGCTACTCAGGAGGCTAAAATCTGAGGATAGTGGTTCAAAGGCAACCTGGACAGAAAAGTCTGTAAGACATTCAATTAACCACCAAAAAGCCACAAAAGTAGAGCTGTGTCTCAAGTGATAGAATGCCAGCCTTGAGCATAAAAAGACAAAAGACTGCAGCCAAGCCAGATAGATAGATAGATAGAGAGAGAGAGAGAGAGAGAGAGAGAGAGAGAGAGAGAGAGAGAGAGAGAGAAAGAGAGAGAGAGAGAGAGAGAGAGAGAGAGAGAGAAAAGGAGGCTCAAAGTTGAACAACTTTTTTTAATTTATGTTTTCTTTTTTTATTGTGAAAATACTGTACAGAGGGGTTACAGTTACACAACTTCTTATTCTAAGACCCAAGCCTGCATTGTTCATCACTTCTCTATCTAGTTGTGCCTTTGCAAAGACTAAACCTACCAAGACCACAGGGAAAGGCCTATGTCATGTGTTTGGGACATGATTCTTATATCATTCATCAAATGCTAAATCAACCCAAACTTAATGGTTAGCTAAAAATTAAGAATCAATTTTACCTCATAAGTGTGTGTGTATGTGTGTGTGTGTGTGTCCAAAATTTGGAAATGGCTTGGCTGCATGGTTTTGGCTTGGTCTGTTACATGGTTGCAGCTAGATAGCTACAAAGACTTCAGCCCCTAAGACTCAAGGATCTGCTTCCAAGATGGCTCACGCTCAGATGGCAGCAGAGTTGGTCCTGGCTGTTGGCAGCCTCAGTGTTTCTCCATGTGAGCTGCTTCTGGGTCCTCACAGCTTGATATCTGGCTTTCCCCAGAGCAATCAATCCATGAAGCTAAGAGAGAAGCTTTAGTTTCTTTGATGAGCTCCCTTCAGAGGTCATTCTCTCTCTCTCTCTCTCTCTCTCTCTCTCTCTCTCACACACACACACACACACACACACACACACACACACACACACATCTTCTATGGCACAGAGCCAAGCCTGATTCAGTAGGGTCAGGAGGTACAACTACAGTAGATCAAGATCCTTAGGGAAAACATTATGGAAGCTGGGCACCTCAGTCCTCCTGCTGTTTCTCTGGCCTTTAGCACATTGCATTGTGTTTGTGACAATGTTTCATTGCCTGTCTGGCCTTGCCAAGTTAGAAAGTTACACAATTACTGCAAAACTGCTTGACATTCAGCCTGCCTTCCTTTTCTTTCCTTCCTTCCTTCCTTCCTTCCTTCCTTCCTTCCTTTCTTCCTTCCTTCCTTTCTTCCTACCACCCTTCTTCCTTCCTTTCTCTTTCTTTCTTTCTTCCTTTTCTTTTCTTTTTTGTCCTGGCACTAGTGCTTGAACTAAGGGCTTAGGCACTGACCCTTGGCTTTTTCCCTCAAGGCTGGCACTCTACCAGTTAAGCCACAATTCTGCATTTGGCATTTGAGTGATTAATTGGAGATAAGAGTCTCATAGAGCTGGGTACTGGTGGCTCATGCCTGTAATTTTAACCTGTCCCAAATTCAAGCCCATGATGGATTTGTCTGCATGGAGTACCTTTAGAACTGAGCTACAGTCCTCAGATCTCAGCCTCCTGACTCATCAGGAGCACAGGCGTAAGCCACTGGCACTCAGCTTGAAATTCAGCATTTCTTTAGCTGATGGTGTAAATGCCCATAACAGAAAGCTAGTGAGCTCAGACTTAGCTACTGCAGGTAAGAGAGACTCTCCTACCCTATTTGGAGTGGGTACCCTAGGGAACATCAGGTAGAAAGGGATGTTGATAGAGTCTTCAGAAGAGAATAAAAATTAGCATTAAAAAGTCAGTGGCCAGCAGAGTTTGGAGGAAGGGTCAAGTATAGACTGAAGAAGGAATGCAATGAGAAATGAAAAGTAGTGGGGGAGGGGGGAGTATGGAAAGAAGGAAAAGCTTTTGTAAAAGGGGCTGAAGCAAAGCCATCTAATTCCAAAAGACCAACACTCTAACCATGAGTTGGTAAACAGAGCACCCCACATAGCATGAGGGCTACTGATCAACACAGGACCCAGACCAGAACTGGGACACACACACACACACACACACACACACACACACACACACACACACTACTCCAGGCACTTTGGAGAAATAATGTATAGCCACACAGAGGAATCTACAGAGTTGTCCTATACATATTGAATTAAACTTGCTTTTCTGACATAATAATAATAACTTTGATACTTTACCACCCAGTAACTACAGAAATGCTTCATTCATTCTGGTATTCTGTATTATGATGGATGCAGGACATGGCCATTCCTCTAACAAAGAACATTTACATTGCTTCTAATTATTTACCACTAGAAATAACTTTGAGGAAACATCTTTATACAAACATGCTTGCACATTTTTGGAGTCCTTTCCAAAAATAGAATGCTGGATCAAAAAGTACACACAAATCTTAATAGATATTTCTTTTGTGAAAAATTATACCTATTTGCATGCATATATTTAACATTAGAGGTCTAATGTTAACTTGCAAACAAGTTCAACTATAAGATTACACATAATGTGGATAAGATATTGCCTGACAGTTCAGAACCTAGTGTGCTGGGTTAAAAATTCCATGCATCACAGTAAAGGTACCAGAAGAAGAGGGCATGATACTTATTTAAATAATTGCATTTATTGATATGCACATTGAAATTCTCTCAGTTCAAGACCAAAAGCTACAATATCTCCTTGACATTCGCTTCCATGTCCAATTTCTGATATTCTTCATAAATTCCTTTTTATCAAGTATATTTGGTGTATACATGTGAGGGCTCCATTTGTGAATATTTTGCATCTTAGAACTGAGTCAAAGAAGATAATTTAAAAAGCTATCCTTTCTGGTGGAAGTAAAAATGGAAAATTAAACAAATAAAAGGAGAGAGAAAAATAACAATATACCAGTAAATGAATAGAAAGGCCTGCTCTTCTCTCTTGAATAAGTCTGATAGTATAAGTCTGTGGGATCAAAGATTAGAAACTATTATTTACTATTTTCAATTTTCCTGGTAAATCCAAAATAATGAACTACCTGCCCAATCTTCTTCCATTCATTGGGCTCTTTTTTACTCCCTCCATTCACCCACATGCTGAAATTCAAAACCAGCAGGAGCACAGCTAGCCAGGACTTGGGTTCCACAGAATTAAACTAGGTGAGCTATTGAGTCTCTTTTTCCTCTCCCATAACTGATTTTGCTGCTGAGATTAGTGAGAACCCACAGAGATGAACTAAACCATCCAGCATTCTAAGCAAGTAAATGCTTAGGATAAATAAATGACGTCAATGAAGTTAGGGTGAGGTCAAATACTTGAATGTCTGCTATGTAGCTGAAAACATTCTGTGCTTTATAATCTTTTGTTTCCATCTCTATGAACTGTGTAATTGTTATTTTATCTGCTTTCTAGATAAGAAAATTGACTAGGAAAAATTGAGCTAAACAGCCTCTTGAAATCAAAAATTTTTAAATTCCAAAATCCATTCTTTGCAGTATGCCACTTTCAAACATCAAACAGTCTAGTAATGGAATAAAGTTAAGATCATGCATGATAGGAATCCAATGAAATTACCAATATTCAGTCATTTTTGTCCTATAGAAATGGCTATATCAAAGATTCACTTTATAGTAAAGAAGATAAGCTGGCTCAAAATGCCAAATATTGAGTATTTTCACTCACTGTCATGATGATGATGATGACAATGATGATGATGATACTATGCTGGAAAGTGAGTATACAGGGACAGTTGAGGGGTTCATTGAGAAGGGGATAGAGGAAAAGGTACAGAGGGAAGTGAAGATGATCAAAAGACATTAAAATAAGTTTGATTTTATAGGTTAGTCATAGGTGATTCTTTCACATTAGCCAATGTGAACTAAACTATGCTGGTTACTGAATCCTGGACTGTATGTACTAAGCTAGACAGGACATTTGGAAGTATCCATAGCTCTGCTATCACCAATCATCTCCAGTAACAGCAGAACAGTGTGAATCCCTGTCCTCAACCTTTTAGACATCTGTGAAGGAGATCCATATGCAGAATCCCTACCCAACCACTGCTTTCTTATTCCATGTCAGCTCGGAAGCCTCCCTCCCTACTTCTCTCTTCCTCTCTCCTTACTCTTCTTCCCCAGCTCTTTCTTGTGTAAGCTGGCTTAGAGTTTTAAGAAGGAGCTTCTCTCATTAATTGAGGGAAGAGAAAGAGAATTGGGATGGTGATTTTGACAGAGAGCTGGAAGGAGCCGGAAGGAGGTAGATGGTTTGAATACTCCCATCTGAATAATTTGTGCACTGTAACAGAGACCTTAGATTTGCCTGTCATATCTAATATCCTATGTGGAGTGCTAAACAGTGCAGAATTTCTCTGATAAGGACTTTCTGTTAGAAATGTAGTGTCTACATTTTGGAAGACTGACTTCATGGGCTCACTGTATAGCTTCTTCTCATCTGGGGCAGAAACAATTAGGTCATGCTGTGACTCCTCAGCAGTCCTATGGCCCCTCTTCTGCCCAGCTGGGCAGAGGAAATGCAATGCTGACACAAGCCACAAGCTTAGAAGAATGAAAAGAAGCACAGTTGAATGACCAGAATTGAGAATGAAGAAAATGTCCCCCATACCATTGCCCCCAACCTCAGTTAAAGGTGCAGCAAGGATATCCTTCCCAAGAGATAGCCCACCCAAGTGACTCCTCACCCTAGCTCTGTCTTCAAAGATCTGAGGGTGGGGATCATAGTTTTACCATTGGGCAAGCTGTCTTGTTTGTAGACTGAGTCTCTGGAAGGCTGGTAGCTAACAGTTGATCTTACAATGTCTGACTTAGGAAATTGCCTGCAGTTTTAGAAATATTCTTATATGCACAATTCCTCAACTCAAGAATCTAGAGCCAGAAGATGAAGCTTTTCCTGGTTTGTGGTTCAGAAGGCCTCAAGGTTTAAAACCCAGTGATTTCATTATCTCCACTATAGATTTTCTGACTTTTTTTTTGCAACATTTGGAAAACTGTTTCCCTTCTTATCTAAGTATTATTGCTGCTATTGTTATTTATTAAAGCTTTTTATTTCAAAACAATTATTTACAAGCAAATGTAAGAAATGAAACAGAAAGATTCTTTTTTGCTCCTCATGCAGTTTCTCCCAAGGGTAACAGCTTGAAGAACCAGACTAGAAGGTCACAGCCAGGATACTAACATTGATAAACGTAAAATACAGAAAATTCCCATCACTACAAGATTCATGTACTGCTGCTCTTTCATAACCATGCCTACTTCCTTCCTGCCCCCATCATCTCCTGGGAACCACCATGATATTTTCTGTCTCTATAACTTCGGCATCACCAGAATCTTAGTTAAATGCAATCAGACAGTATATAAACTTTGGGGAATGGCATTTTTTCCATGTTGTCTAATTCTCTGGATTCATTCAGATTGTCTTATGTATCAATAATTAGTTTCTTTCTATATGTTTTTATTGTAAAAATACTGTACAGAGGGGTTACAGTTACATGAGCAAGGTAATGAGTCCATTTCCTATCAAACATTGTTGCCTCCTCCTTTGCTTTTCCCCTACCATCTCTTCCTTCCCTACCTCCCCAACTCCTCCCTCCCCCCCACCCGCAAGTTGTAAAGTTAGTTTTCAACATAGTGTCTTGTACATCTCATTGTTACAATGGGTCAACCTGTATCCTTATTTCAGCATTTTGTTATTTCTCTTCCCGTCCCCAAATTAGAAAAGTGTATATACAAGATGCTGGGTACCTACATTAAATAGAGTGAAAACAGGGGTTATACTGTGGGGGAAGAGCATACAAGAGAAACAAAAAGAAAAATCACATAGTACATTTTAAATACATTAAAAACAATAGCAAGAAAGAAAAAACCACTTGTGACTCTATCTTGGGGTTCATTTCACTTAACATTATCTTATATGGTCATATGTACATAGCTTTTGCCTTTTTCTGCTTGTCTTGGACTTATACTAGTTATTGCATATAAGGGAAACCATGGCCATAAAAGAAATGTAAATAAAAACAACATTGAGATTCCACCTCACTCCAGTTAGAATGGATATAATCAAGATATCTAATAACAACAGATGCTGGAGGGGATGTGGCCAAAAGGGAACCCTACTGCATTGTTGGTGGGAGTGTAAACTTGTTCAACCACTTTGAAAAGTAGTATGGAGTTTCCTCAAAAGACTCCACATAGAGCTCCCCTACGACCCAGCAATCCCACTTCTGGGCGTTTACCCAAATGATCACAAACAAGGCTATACTAAAGCTACCAGCACAACCATGTTTATTGCAGCATTATTTCCCATAGCTAAGATATGGAACCAACCCAGATGCCCCTCAGTAGATGAATGGATCAAGAAAATGTGATATATATTATATATGCCTCCATCAGAAAGAATGACATTGCCCCATTTGTTAGGAAATGGGAAGACATGGAAAAAATTATATTAAGTGAAGTAATCCAGGCCTAAAGTAAATAGGTCCCATGGTTTCCCTTCTTTGCAATAATTAGTTTCTTTTTCTTGCTGAATAGCATTAGAAGATTTAGATGTACCACCATTTATTTAATTATTTTTCCCACTAAAATACTAAGTTTGGTTTTAGTTTTAGGCCATTGCCAATTAATATGTTCTATGCATATATAAACAGGCTTTTGTGTGAAGGTTCCTTTTCTCTCAGGTAAATACCTTGGAGTGTGATGGCTGGGTGATATGATAAATACATAATTTTTAAAGAAACCAGTGAACTGCTTCCCAAAATAGTTGTCATCTTTTACATTCCTACTAGCAGTGTATGAGCAATCCAATTTCTTTACAACTTCACCAATGCTGTTAGTCTTTTTTTCTTTAATAATTCGAGCATGTACATAGTGATGTTTCATTGAGATTTTAGTTTGCATTTTCTTAATGGATAATGAAGTTAAGCATCTTTGGTCTTTTCATGTGCTCTTGTACATCTTTATATCCTGTTGAGCTAAATGACTCTACATTATTTGTCTAATTTTGTTTTTTGTGTAGTGAGCCTGAGGCATGAACTATGTTGTTTGCCTGGTTTTTTTATGGGGGGTGGCAATCTGAGGCTTGAACTCAGAGCCTTGACATTATCTCTGAGGCATTGTCTCTGAGTTTTTATGCTTAAGGCTAGAGCTCTGTAAGGCTTGAGCCACAGCTCCACTTCTGGCTTTTTGGTGGTTAATTGGAGATAAGAATCTCATGGACTTTCCTGCCTGGGCTACCTTTGACTGTGATCCTCAGATCTCAGCCTCCTGAGTAAGTAGGATTACAGGCATAAGCCACTAAGGCCTGGCCTTTTTAAGGAATATTCTATACAATATTCCTTTGGTGGATATGTGACAACAATATCTTCTCCCAATCTATAATTTGTCTTCTCCTCCTTTTCAACTCCTCTCAGAACATTTTTTTAATTTATCTAAATTTTTTCCTATTATAAACTGTACTTGGATGCCAAGTCTAAGGTCTTTTTTGTCCAAAGTCTTCTCTCAGTTTTTCTTGTAAAAGCCAGGAGGAAAAGTCAGCTAGGCATTCAGAGATTGACTCTAAAATCTATAAATGTTGAGTTTTTTTATGTCAGTTATGGGGTTTAAACTCCGGGCCTGGGCACTATCCCTGAGCTTTTTTGCTCTCAAGGTTAGCACTCTACCACTGAGTCACTTCCAGTTTTCTGGTGGTTAATTGGAGATAAGAGTCTCATGACCTTTCCTGCCTGGGCTGGCTTTGAACCATGATCCTCAAATCACAGCCTCCTGAGTAACTCGGATTACAGGTGTGAGCCACCAGCACCCAGCTATTTCTTACTTTTGCATCCAAACTTTTACTGTCTGATAGCCAGCACTTCTTCAGGAAAGACACAGATTTGAGGTACAACACTTTCACCAGACCTCCTTACCCACTTGGATTGTTCTAACATCCAGAGTTCCTTGTAAGGTTAAAAACATGAATTATTGAAGAGAGGAAAAGACAGAATCTAATCTATTTTCCCCCAAAGAAAGCAGCACATCATAAAATGCTGGAACAGCATGAAACAAAGACACACATCAAATAAAAGAAAACTCTCAACTGGCCTAGTACTGAAGATGACTGTGCCTCCCAGCATGCATCTCCAGCCTTAAGCTCTCATAGAAGCTTCCAGATAGGTGTTATGAGTACCAACAGGGAGTCTAGGCAATTTTTTTTTTGTTCTTCACAGAAGCAAGAGTTCTTTTTGAAAGAACCTTTAACAACCACCTTTATTAAACTTTGAAGACAGGTCATGTTTTGTAAAAAGGATAAAGGAAGATTTACTGTGCCCTGCTCCACAAAAACTTCCTCTCCAAAATGGTGAGGTTAGCAAAATGCCCTGTGCAGAACAATTTCTTCTCAACTCTAATAATGCATCTGAAATTCAGGCAAAATGAAAACAAAGAAAGAGATTCTGGAGGAGTCAGGATAATGTGTCACCAGTGGATGCAATGTGGTTCCTCTCCTTGTCTCCTCAGATGATCATTGATCAAGGAGCATGTATACTCATCTCATACAGATTAAACTGAACAATATAGCCAAGCACTGGTGGTTCAGGCCTGTAATCCTCAGGAGGTTGTGATCTGAGGATTGTAGCTCCAAGCAAGAAAGTCCATGAGATCTTGTCTCCAATTAACTACCAAAAAAAGCTGGAAGTAGAGCTGTGGCTCAAGTGGTGGAGTGCTAGCCTTGAACAACAACAAAAAAAAAAGTTCAGAAACAGAGCCCAGGCCCTGATTTCAAACCCAGGATCAGCATAAACAAACAAACAACCTATACCAAGGAAAATAATGAGAAAAGCAATATTTTGGGCATCCGTGGTGCCTCCAAACTTCCTTTCTCTGTTACCAGCAACATTTCCTATTGTACAATGTTTTGGTTTCTGGCTTGAACCGACTAGGTAGAAATATTGTGCATACACAGGAAGGTTGATGCATCTATCACTCACTCCTTTGCATCTGAATATTGCCCAATGGCTCTCTCATGCAATAAGGTCCCATGGTCAATTAGCCAGCTTATTGGGGAGAAACAGATAAATGTGGTCTATTAAGTTCTACCAGGGCATGTGCATATAAAGTGCAGGTGTTTCATCTGCAAGAGAAAAGCTCCTGGGGATTGGATTTCAAATTTCAGGAGCAGGAAGGACAATGTAGGCAATACGTGGATGTAGCCCTCAACTCACACTTAAAGGCAACTATCTGATCTGATTATGCTTTTAGAGCTAACACTGTGTCAAGAATAGAAGGTGGCTTAGTAGTAGAGTGCTTGCCTAGCATGCATGAAGCCCTGGGTTCCATTCCTCAGTACCACATAAACAGAAAAGGCAGGTAAGGGTACTGTGGCTCAAATGGTAGAGTGCTAGCCTTGAGCAAAAGAAACTCAGTGACAGCACCCAGGCCCTGAGTTCAAGCCTCAGGATTGGCAAGAAAGAAAGAAAGCAAGAAAGCAAGAAAGAAAAAGAAAGAAAGAAAGAAAGAAAGAAAGAAAGAAAGAAAGAAAGAAAGAAAGAAAGAAAGAAAGAAAGAAAGAAAGAAAGAAAGAAAGAAAGAAAGAAAAAGAATATGACCAAGGGAAGAAAAATGGATTTAAATAGGTACGCCTTCGGGGAAGTGCTGAAGTGGTCCCTCGGGGGAACATTAAGATTGATAGAAATTCAGGCAAGGAGGGAGAATTGTGTGGGTTTTTATTTTTACTTTACAGAAAATAAAATATCAAAATCCTAAATTACTTTACTGCTGAAGGGAGAACCAATAAGCAAGTATTGTCAACCCCTTCATGCTACAAAGCGGAAAATGAAGCCCAGAGACTTGCTCAAGATTATACAGTAGTCCATGCCAGAACCCCGGTCAGATCCCAGGTCTCTGGGAGTGCTCCTAGCACCTCTCATTGTGTTGTCCAATTTCATGCATGGTCACCTGACATCCATATCTGATTAGATACCCAAGGTGGTGAAAAAGATGGCTTTTATCGAGAACTTTCATCTATTTGTCACCTATCATCTTATCCTATTTGAATTCTGAATTTTTTTTACATTTTGATATACCCCTTCTATTTGTAGAGTTAAAAGACAAACTCTAATCACACTAACAAAAATTATTGTCTGGGGGGAAAAATCATACTACAAGGAAGGACATGGAGTTAGGCAGATGTTCTCACATAGGAATGAAATTTCTCACACAGAAATGAAATTATTCCTTTACATAGTTGGAGAGGGAGATGATCCACTGAATCAGACAGAGATAGGTGACTCCCTATCACTCCCTTTGAACGTAATAACATGCCACCCTGCTACTCAGAGCTCCAGTAGCCAGAGATCTGTGGCTCTTCCAATCACCAATCAGGTCTCAAAGCGATTTCTATGAACCCTACTTCATCTTTACCTTAACTGAAGCACAAAGCACAATCTAGTAGAAGACACAAAATGTCCCAAAGTTAGGTTCCAGTACCCAAGTTCAAGTTTGTTTAACACAGTCAGCATTAATCTTTTCAGTATATTTAGATGGGTAAAATTCTCTATACTAAGTATGATAACTAACTTACCCTCTATAATATGGATTTAAAATGAATAGCAGTTTACTCCTAACAATTGCCCGAGTCTTTGTTTGAGTTCATGTCCATTCTCTGGTATACCTTGTTGACTTGCTAACTTTGTCTAAATAGTCACATCTTTTAAGCGACTTATAGTATCTCTCCTAGTTCCCAGTAGTTGAAAAACAAAAACTTAATAGTGTCATGCTGATAGAGTTCAGTAAGTGTTTGTTAGTTCAGAAGCAGGGGTATTGTTTGTTCATTTTAACCAAAACTTTCCAACATTTTATGATGAAACTGACTCTAGTTCTTTCTCTCTAATGAATTCTTCCACATCTGTACTCCCTCTAAAACCATGGCAACTCCTAAAGATACCAACAGAGAGGTCAGCTTCAAACCATGATCTGCAGATGACCAAATGCTCTGCTTATAAACTATCAAACAACTTAATTTTTCCAGAAACTATGATTCTGAAAAATCATAGTTTTAACATCATTCCATGGCCATATATGCAAACATATAGGTAGGGTACAATAACGATATGCCTGGGCTGGGAATGTGGCTTAGTGGTAGCGTGCTAATCTAGCATGGATGAAGCTTATCATGCATGAAGCCTTGGGTTAGATTCCTCAGTACCACATGTACAGAAAAAGCCGGAAGTGGTGTTGCGGTTCAAGTGGGAGAGTGCTAGCCTTGAGAAAGAAGGAAGAAGAATAAGAAGGAGGAGGTGGAGGAGGAGGAGGTGGAGGAGGTGGAGGAGGAGGAGGAAGTAGTTGTTGTTCAGGGATAGTGGCAGGACCTGAGTTCAAGCCCCAGAACTAGCAAAACAAAAACATATGCCTTATCCAATTAAAGGCATGAACCAGAAGTGTTCTGGGTGAATTATAACATTTTTTCCACAATTGATAAAGCTGATTTTTGTGTATAGATCAAGAGAAACTTTGCACATCTGCTAAAATACATAGTTCATTCTATCTTCTCACTGATTTGAAGCTCAGAGAAACCAAGAGAAAATAGAATTCCTTTGTTTTCCTACTGAAATCAACCTCTTTTATTTACTTTTGGGGCTTAATGCAAAAATCATTTTTTCATCTAAAAATTAGAAAAATATCTAGGCAGCCCATTACTTACAGCACAGACCTCACATATGGGTACTTGGGTAAGTTACAGGTCTCCTTGAGTTATCAATGAGGGCTTTTCAGACACTACTTGTCTTATTGAAAATAAGACAACAATGCTGATGTCAGCTAGCTGAGTGTTAAGCCAGCTAAGAAGAGGTTGGCAGAAGATCTCTTTCTGCTTTAGAACCTTACCATTGACATCAATGCAGATAGCTGAACCCAAATATTGACAGAATGAGATAGAATCAAATGGGAAAATTAAAAATGAAGGGATTTTAGGCAGAGATAATCAATTCTCTGTTAAAACCTTCCTTTTAAAGTTGCACTACAGCCAAGAATAAAATGAATCAGGAAGAAATTGAGCCAATTATCTGTCATTGAGTTTACCTGGAACAAGAAATACAGTCTTGGCATGAAAACAAATTACAAATACATTCACCATCTGTATGGGACAGATTTGTTTAAAGAACATGAAATTTTACCCTAGCCACAAAGGATTTTTCCTCTATTCCCATTTGTATCCTTTTTAAACTTTTCTGTAAATTTAGATTAAAACCTGATTGCATCTATGATGAAAGGTCATTACTTCATTCTGACAATAAATTACCAAAGATAATTTTTTATTGTGAAAATACCATACAGAGGGGTTACCAAAAGATAAATTTAATGGGTGGGGACCCTTATGCCCAACCAAGCTCCAGCTATGAATCTTAGAAGCATCCTTATTTATTGTTATTGTTGGTGGTGGTGATGGTAGTGGTGGTAGTGGTTGTGGGGCCTGAACTCTGGGCCTGGGCACTGTCCCTCAGCTCTTTAGCTCAAGGCTAGTGCTCTACCACTTGAGCCACAGCACCACTTCCTGCTTTTTCTGCTTATGTGGTGCTGAGGAATCGAATCCAGGGCCTCATGCATGCAAGGCAAGCGCTCTACCACTGAGCCAACTTCCCAGCCCAAAGCTTCCTTATTAAGATTCCTACAACATGCAAATGATTGCATCAGTCTCTTACTAGACACTATAAGGAAGCCTTTCATTGATTGGAACACCAACTATGCACAATGAGCCAGATCTTTGTGACTCCCTAATCATCCGGTATACTTGATCATTACAAACAATGCAGGCAACTACAACACTACCCAAGGCTAACCAAAGAAAGATATAAGGTGGTTCCATTTTTTTAGGGCTCATAATCTTTCAGCTGGGTTCTTCCCTCCTTAGGCTTATTCTATGGATGCCCTGGAGAATGGGGGAGGGGAGAGAGTTACTAAACCTCCCCATTCCTGCCTCTGCTGAGTGGCGCAGGAAGGATGGCTGCGGCAAGTGAAAACAAGGCCCCCCCCCCCCCCCCCCCCCCCCCCCCCCCCGCTCTGGGCCAGCCCCCATCCTCTCCCTTGCTCACTATGGAGGTGCACTGGATTCCTTTCTCTTCCTCAAATGCCCCTATTCTTCTTGTGACTGGTTCTTCCAGTCACATGGGTCTCCACTCAGACTGCACCTCTGGAAGGAGGGCATCTCTGCTTACCCATCTAAAGGAGCAACCTCCATATCTTCAGAGTTCCCAGATGTAAACTCTGAGACAAGAGTTCCTGTGCAAGAAATTTATTAAGGAAGTGCTATCAGTTTACTCCCACAGGAGCCCTGGGGTGTAAATAAGGACTGAAAGTTGTATGGACACAAGGCAATGGAGCTGGGCTTTTACATTCCTGCACCAGTCCCTCCGTCACTGGGTAAGGCTAGAGGGAGGAGGGAAATGTGAACACATCCCCTAGACACTCTCCACTCTCTGCACTTGCCAGGAAAATGGCTTCAGCAGCCCAAAGGAGGTCTCTGGAAAGAGGCCCAGGCACAGGCCACAGAGGGTCATGTACTCAGAAACAGAGGATGTGTGCAGAGAACCAGAAAATAGACCAACAGTTTCCATTGTTCCTCGAAACTCATTATTTTCAATATGCATGCTTGTTTGCTTTTTTGTTTTTGGTTGGTTGTGGGTCTTGAACTCTGGGCCTGGGCACTGTCCCTCAGCTCTTCAGCTCAAGGCTAGTGCTCTACCACTTGAGCCACAGCACCACTTCTGGCTTTTTCTGTTTATGTGGTGCTGAGAAATCAAACCCAAGGCCTCATGCATGCAAGGCAAGCACTAGACCACTGAGCCACCTTCCCAGCACCTCATTTGCTTTTTTATGTGTGTGCCAGTTCTGGGGCTTGAACTCAGGGTCTGGGTACTGTCCTTGAGCTTTTTTAGCCAAAGCTAGTACACTACAACTTGAGTTACAGCTCCACTTTCAGAGGTGTGTGTGTGTGTGTGTGTGTGTGTGTGTGTGTGTGTGTGTGTGTGTGTGTGCCTACTTGCTGATTACAGTCTCATGGACTTTGCTGCCCAGCTTGGCTTCAAACTGCTACCCTCACATTAGCCTCTTGAATACCTAGGATCACTTTCTTTTCTTGAGTGCATTTTTTGCTCTCTGAAATGATCTTACTTATTAACTTGGTTATTTATTGTCAATCTGCCCAACTAAAGTCTCCATGAAAGTAAAGGTTCTTGTTGACTGCCAATCAAGAACACTGAAGATTCTCAACAAACATTTGTTGAATAAAGGACTGAACCCAAATAACATTACTACACAACAGCAGAGGGCCAAGTGAAAGAGCTTTGCCCCAAGACCATGTCCTAGAGGATGAATTCAGAGGTTAAATAAGCACAAAATCTGGAGTCAGTAAAAATAGCTTTAGGAGCCATGAAAACTTGGTGCAAGTCAAGCCATTAACCTCAGTCTTCTTATTTGTATAATAAAGGGAAATATACAGACCTAATGACAAAGAGGTTAGTTGCTACTTATTATTATAGGTAATTATTGGCAAGAACCTAAAAATTCCACTCTAAGAGATTAATTATAGCTGCACAATGAAATATACAAATAACAGAAAAAATTAAAACTACTATGTAAATGTCATGAAAAGATTTCTAGAATATATTCCTCAGTGAAAAAAGTAAATTGTGAAGCAGTACATGCAGTTAAAAATGTACTTTATATGTGCATATTTATATTTGTATACATGAAAAATTGGAAGGATAAACACTAAAAACTTTATAGTTAGTTATCTCTGGATGGAGAGGTTATAGATTATTTTCATTTCTCATTTGCCCATGTTTTCTAAAGTTTTCAAAACACAAATAAGGAGAGAATCCATCTTTGTTTGAGTTGATTTGTTTTGTTTGGTCAGCTCCTCAGTTTGAACTCAGGGCCTGTGCTTGCTTACTCAGCTGACATTCTACCACTTGAGCCAAGTCTTCCTGCCCAGCCTTTGGCTGGTTATTTTGGAGATGGTGTGAAATTTTCTGACCAGGCAGGTTTTGGACCAGCCTCTTTAATAGCTTGCACTACAGTGCTAGGCAAAATCAGTTGTTTTGTTTTGTTTGTTTTATACTTTTGTGCTAGAACTACAGTCTGAAATCAGGGCCTCATGCTTTCATTTGGTCTTTCCACTTGAGTGTGGTTCTCTACCACTAAGCCACAGCTCCACTTCCTTCTGCTAGTAAACTGGAGATTAAAAAATCACTAGATTTGTCTGTCCTGGCTGGCTCTGAACTGTGATTTTTCAGCTCTTAACCTCTTGTATAGCTAGGATTATAGATATAGTAAAAAGAGCATAAGATTGAGTCTGGTTCAAACTCTGCTCCCCATTAACTGGTTGTGGGTGGAAGACTGGTGGGTGTAAATAGTGGTTAATAAGCTTTAAAAGATTATTCTCTTTGGGCTCAGTAAAATAAGTAAGCATATTTGCTTTTGTTTGCTCCTGAATCCTGAGTCATAGGTCTCAATGGATGACACTGAAGAATGAATCAATAGACATAGGACATCCAGAGAACAGGTTTGTTTTCCCTAATAGTAAGAGGTTCTTTGAAATTATTTCTAAACTCAGCTAGCTTCCCATTAACCTGATGGAAGAAGTACATATAAAGAGCAGATGCCTCTTGAATGGTATCTGGGTGCCTTAAAAAACTCTTCTAGCCACCTTGTCATTCTAGAAGACTTTGGAGACAATGTAGAGAGTTGCTCATGGAACCCTAAGTCATTAAACTGGGTGAAGTTCAGGCATAGACAATGACTAATTAAAGCTCCTGAGACTCGAGTTTCCTCATCTACAAAAGTCCTCCAGAGTTTTGCCCTTTTCAAAGTCAAGGTGACAAAGTCTGCCAATGAGTACTAATCGAGTAGTCTATCTGTCCAGTCAGCTGTAAGGTTCTTATATCCTAAGTACATGTGTGGCTCTCTGTTTCTTGTGACTGCCAACATTTTGTCATTTCCATGGGTCTTGTTTTTCTCCAGAGTTGTACACCAGAAAATTTCTGTAAAGTCACAATAATTGCTCATCCATTCATAGATTCCACAACCTTTGCACTACTTTGGGAAAAGAAAAACCATTTCAATTCCAAGTTAGGATTTTGATTTGGAACGTAATAGTACTAAAGTCAATTTCTAATATCAAGAATAGGCTTGGAACTAAGTTTGGATTAAATCATCCATATGTGTGCTTAGAATAAATACTGGGCACTCTGAAAGCATCTCTGCAGAGATCTAACTAAATATTACTGTTTCAGTTTTATTCTTTACTGAATCTCAGAATTATAAACAGGCTGCATATAAACTTCAATTTAAGCCTTCTTGTTTTTCCTCCTTTGAAATTCTGCACAAAATATTCTTCAATGCTCCACATACTCATTTCACCTTCTCATTTAATAATTTCACCTGAGAGAAAGATGGGTCATTTGCTAAGACGAAAGAACATGATAATGAAACTACAAGCAAGGTAGAGACATGAATTGAATGTATTTCCCTTTCCAACAAAATCTCTCCGTGTAGCCTTCTACATTTTGTCTAACTAGCTCATAAGGAATATCAGCATATAATGCTATTCGTCCTCTCAATATTCTAAATAGGATGGAAGACATCTTGTGACATGACTTCTCTGTCTCAGAAAATAATGCCATCACTCCAACAGCCTAAAAATACTGACAAGCTCCATTGGTTTGGATCTTTTTTCATTATATTAGACCAATGGTTCTCAACCAGGAGAAAATGTGAGTCGCCTCCCTCCCCAGGGGACATTTAGAAATGTCTGAGCTGTTTTCACTTATCACAGGTGAGGGAGAGTGCGCTGTTGGCATCCGGTAGGTAGAGAGCAGATGTGCTGCTAAACATCTTACCAATTCTGGGACAGTCCTCCACAGCAAAAGACATCCCAAAACACCAGTGGTGCCATAGTTGAAAACTCTGCAAAACTCTTTTGTTGTTGTTGTTGTTTTCTTTTTAGTTATTTTATTATTATTATTATCCTTAAGTAGTGGTACAAAGGGGTTTCGATTCAACAAGTCCATCTGTGAACACAATGCCTCTTGATCAATGTCATACTTCCATCCTTTCCACTATTTCTCCCAACCCCACCCATCCAATCAATTTCCCTAGTTCCATTTCACATACATACATTGAATGTGATGACTATTTTCCCCCATCTTTCTTCTCTCTACTTGTCTGCCCTCCTCATCCCCTGACAACACATATACCAGCTTCCTGGTACAAAATTCTTAAT
The DNA here is from genome assembly GCF_019054845.1 of Dipodomys spectabilis. Classification (NCBI taxonomy): domain Eukaryota; kingdom Metazoa; phylum Chordata; class Mammalia; order Rodentia; family Heteromyidae; genus Dipodomys; species Dipodomys spectabilis. Next base: position 3,167,160 of record NW_024870750.1, read on the forward strand.
ATTGATCGCCTTCTGACCAGTGTTGTGGGCGAGCTAGGGGAGGAGTCACAGGGAAGGGAAGATGAGTATGCGGTGGGTGGGTAAGTGGAAGGATATTCCTGGCAGGAATAACAACCGTCCGTACACAGGTATGGGCCTGGCATGTTGAGGAAACGGTGGTGGAGCCAGCCCTATCTAAAAATAGACTCACTAGGGGATGTGATGAGGCCTAAGGCAGGGAAGTTAGATTTGGGAGGATATTACATTTCAAATATTAAGAAAATGAGCTCTATCTTTATATTTAGCAGTGCAAATTGTCAACTTTAGAATGTGAAATTAATATAATACTCCCTTTTGAGGTTCAGTAGCCTTGTACTAGTTATTAAAATGTCATTTAGCCAGACAGGTGCTGGTGGCCTACGCCTGTAATCCTAGCTACTCAGGAGGCTGAAATCTGAGGATTACCGTTCAAAGCTAGCCCAGGCAAGACAGTCTGAGACTCTTTTCTCCAATAAACTATTCAGAAAAGGCCAGAAGTTAAGGTTTGGCTCAAGTGGTAGAGTGCTAGCCTTCAGCAAAAGAAGCTCAGGGACAGTGCTCAGGATCTGAGTTCAAACCCCAGGACCAGCACCAAGTTAATTAGCTAATTAATTAATTAAATGGCATTCAATATATCCCAGGCTAGAGATAGAGAGGCAGAAGACCCAGACATCACTTACGTTATCATAACACTGCAAATAAATGAGCGTCAATTTTGATCATGATAGAAATTAAAGTAGGGGATAAAGCAAAAAGGTATGCCAAAGAATGAAGGATCGGCAATTCCTCAGAGAATTAGGTGATGGTAATACAGGGATTTGGAGGTAGGGAGCTGGAACTCAAAGAACCAGGAATGTACAGAAGCTGACGTTCTGGGCAGGACATGGGCCAACAATTATACCAGTGATTAAAAAGTAAAAAGAGGCACACCTAACTCAAACCTCAGAGAAAAGCGCTACCAAGTCAAATTAACTAGAAACGGCCACAATTTATTTTCTTCCAAATATCACAAGACCATTCCTACTTTTAACCTCTTTTCCATCTGATTTCTCACCTCTAATATTTTCCCTTCTCTCTCCATTTCTCAACTAAGACTCCAGCCAAAAAAGGTAGCATCTTTCTTATTGATACTTTCCTGATCACTGCACAGCCAGAATATAGAAAACAGCTTCAAGATTCAGAATAATAAAACTGATTTGAACCTATGGAGACATGATTCTTTTTTTTTTTTTTTTTACTTTTTGATTGTATGGCATTGTCTATTTGACACAATTACTTTTTTATTATCAAGGTGATGTATAGAGGGATTACAGTTATGTAAGTAAGATAATAAGGACATTTCTTGTTAAACTTGTTACCCCTTCCCTCATTTTTCTCCTATTTTCCATCCCCTCAACTCCCCCCCCCCCACGCCAAGTTGTACAGATTGTTTCCAACATATTGTCTGGTGATTATCACTGTTGCCTCACCATTCTGTTGTTTCCCTTCTCTTCTCTAATTCAAATAAACATCTATACAATACCACAGTACCAAAATCAAATACAGTGGCAACAGAGGATATACCATAGGGGGAAGAACATACAAAAGAAACAAAAATCACATAGTAAATTACAAAAACCTCTTGTGTCCATGTCTTGGAGTTCATTTCATTTAACATCATCTCATAGGGTCATATGTACATAGCTTCTGAGCTATTCTGCTCATCTGATAAGATTATCCTAGATGTATACTAATTATTACAAATAAGGGAAGCCATGGGACTTATGTTTCTTTGAGTCTGGCTTACTTCACTTAATATGATGACTCTTTACAGATGGTAGGTAGATTATAGATTGGATGGTAGATAGATTATAGATTGGAGAGATTGCAAACTACATGAGGAAGCATGGGTCAGAAATCTTTGTAACAAAATATCATCTTTCCATCATGATGAGAAAATACCAGAAGCTGGGGACCAGCAGCTCATACCTATAACCCTTGCTACCAAGATGGATGATATATGAATATAGTAGTTCAAAGCCAGCCCAGTCAGGAAAGTCAGTATCTCCAATTAACAACCAAAAAGCCAGAAATGGAGCTGGGGGTCAAGTGGTAGAGTGATGGCCTTGAGCAAAAAATCTCAGGAACAGTGCCTAGGCCTTGGATTTAAGCCTTGGGATCAGCAAAAGAGACAGACAGACAGACAGCAGGCAGGTAGGCAGGCAGGCAGGTAGGCAGACAGATGGACGGATGGGCAGAGTAACAACTTATCAAGAGAAAGAGCTTCTTTTGGCTCATGGTTTTAGAGAATTACACTCCATGATTGGATGGCTCTGTTGTTTTGGGCTTGTGGCAAAACATCCTAGCAAAATGTGTTTACATCATGACACATGGAACAAAGAGAAAAAAGAAGAGACTGAGGTCCCACAATCCCCTTTGACATCATACCTCCAATAATCTATGGACTCCCTACTGTACCCCACAGCCTGAAGATACAACCACCTCCCAAAATCCTTGATATTCAAGTCTACAAGGCATTCAATACCCAATCCAAAGTGGCTTCTGACATTCAAAACTAGGATCTTTGCAATGAGACAGTAGACAACCAAGTACATTCAACAGCTAAGTCCTAGTATTTCATGCACACGATGTCCAGATTGGAAGAGGAAGAGCAAGTCCATTCCTTCTCAGACCTAAAGGATTGTGGGAACAGGACACTAGAAAGAAGTGGTAAAGGAGGGAGATACGCGTTTCAATGCTCTTTTTGTATTGCTTCCCACAAATGCATCAACAGTTAGAGGTACACCTAAAGAAAGAGGGTCGTACTAAGGAAAGATCATGGTTTTCCAAGCGGACCTGGGTTTCCATGTTGGTTTGATAGCTTTCTCCAGAAATTGAGATTCTGGTTTAGAAGCTATTCAGAGAAAATCTCCATAACCCTGAGCTGCTGCAGGCAAGCAGCCTTCCTGGGCTTAGGCCAAATGGCAGTTATGGCCAGACCTCAAAGCAGTTCCTGGGAGAGGCTAAGTCCACCACCCAGCATGACCACAGTGTCAAGAGAGAACAGAGCAAGCTTCACCAAGGTAAACAAGAAACAGTGGCCTAGACCTCATCCCTGAGAGTCTTGTTATACCAACTTCATCTAGGGTTATGGAAAGCCACAGCAAACTACACAGCATAGTGAGAGAGGGCAGAGGGCTGTGAGAAACGCTGGGCCCTTTCATCCATTAAGAGACTCAGTGTGATCTGGGGGAACTAACGGGATTGGACTATCTTGATCTGGGGGAACTAACGGGATTGGACTATCTTGGAATTCAGTCAGACAGTAATTTCTGGCAGGCGGGATTGGATGGAAGGCCAAATTTCTTAAAGACGAAAATACAGGTATTGCATCTTTCTCTACATATACAAGTTACACAAGAGAGTTAAATTTGCAACCATACTACAAGTGTTATACATACATCTAATGCTTAGCAACATGTAACTAGGTTAGAGAGGTTAAGAAATAAGAAAAAAACCCACAGGATTTGGCAATTAAGACATTATCTTATTTTGGAAAAGCAACTTTAATAGAGTAGGAATAGAAACAACAGTATATTCATCTACCTGTGAAAGCCATGTGCTCCAGCATCTGAAGGTGCACAGCTCTTATTTTATGTACATGCAGGAAAAGTTGTGAATTGAATAGAAGATGAATTTGTCTATACTTCACGGTCAAGGCACAGTATTATCACCCATTGAGCCAAAGTATTCCCTGGGGGAGTTTAAATCCTATTTCTGGAAATGGGCTCCAAAGCAATTCTCTTGATGAGAATGGGTTTTTTGCAAGAATGGTATGGCATTTAAATATGAAAAAAAACATACATCCCAGAGCTATAGCCATGAATTCTCCATTTAAAAACAATCACAAGAAAGATTAGTTCATTCTGCATACCCTAGAAGTGTGATTTTAAAATGAAGGCTTTCACCACACCCAGACTGGAAAAGAACTCTTGATTTTTCTCAAAGTACTTTCCCCTTTCCTTTTTTTGTGATTTTTTTATTGTAAAGATACTGTACAGAGGGGTTACAGTTACATGAGTAAGGTAATATACTTTCCCCTTTCTTACCTTGGATAAGGTTTGCGGTTCACCTGTGCTCCTGAGATCAAGGGTTTTCTGAGGCCCAATGCATTTTTCTGCTTCTTCCCCCACACCTCCAGGCAGAGCAAATCATTTCTCTAGTGGCAGAGTAATGGCTCTTAGAGAGGTGTGATGGTCCCCCAAAATACACCTCCAGATATAAACCAAGAAGAATCAAGAATAGTCATCAAACAAATGCTTATATACAAATACCCATACTAGCACTATTCATCATAGTGAAAATGTGTGGTGCAGTCTGAATATAAAATACTACACTTTAGAGGCTCATGTATTAAAGGCTTGGGTCCTGATGCACGCAATGTTCAGAGGTGGAGATTTGGAGAGGTAACACCAGGTCTGCCCTCATCAATGAACCCACTAATAAACCCAAAAATCTGAATAAATTATTGGGAGGAGATGGAACTGTAGAAGATGAAGCCTGGTTGGAGGCAGTAAGTCTTTGTTAGACTTGTATCTTAAGGACATATCTTGCTCTGGCCTTTTTTTGTTTTCACAGCTGCCTGGCTGTTGGAACACCGATAGTTCCATCATGCCCTCTCTGCCATTTCTGAAACCATAAGCCTAAATAAATCTTACCTCCTTTTTAAATTGATTTTCAAAGGCACTTGTCATCATGACAAAAAAAAGTCTGATTAATGCAATGTGGAAACAGCTAACTCTTCACCAGCAGATGAATACATAAAAATTATACTTTATACTTAGAATGGAATATCATTCACCCATGAGAAGGAATAAAGTACTAGTAATACATTTTACAACAATGTGGGTGATTCCTGTAAACATACTAACTGGGCACCAGTGGCTAACACTTGTAACCTTAACTTCTCTGAAGGATGAGATCTGAAGATCTCAGTTTGAAGTCATCTGGAGCAGTAAAGACCATGAGACTCTTATCTCCAATTATCCAGCAATAAGCCAGGAGTGGAGCTATGGCTTAAGTGGGAGAGTGCCAGCCTTGATTTAAAAAGCTAAGGAACAATGCCCAGGTCCTGAGTTCAAGCCCCAATACCAGTACAAAAGGAAAAAAAAGCCAGACATAAACAATGTCTGTATTGAATGTATCGAATGATTTCATTTAGATGAAAGGTCTAGAATTGGTCCAGAATATATACAAACAAAAGTAAATTAAAAGCCTGGCTCTGATGACTCATGCCCATATTCCTACCTTCTCAGGAGGCTGAGATCTGAGGACTGTGGAAAATTCATGATACTCTTATTTCCAATTAACCATCAAAAAGCTGGAAATGGAGCTGTGGCCCAAGTGATAGGATGCTAGCTTTGAGCAATAAAACCTCAGGACAGCATTCAAACCCTGAGTTCAAGCTCTAGGACAAGTACGTGCATGCATGCATGCGCACACGCACACGCGCGCTCACACACACACACACACACACACACACACACAAAAAAATTACATTGCAGTAGAATGCCTATGGCTGGGGAAGCAGAATGGAATTTTAGTTTGGAATGATAGAAATGTACTGGATATACACAGAGGTAGTCGTTGTACAATACTGTATTTTGTGTGTACCAAATTTCTCACAATTTTATATTAGGTGTACTCACCTCAATTTTTAAAAGAATGCTTAAGACCAGTGAAAGGTAGCCCTGATGGTGGTGGTTCACACCTGTAATCCTAGCTACTCAGGAGGCTGAGATTTGAGGTTTGTGGTTCAAAGCCAGCCCAGGCAGTAAAGTCCTGGAGACTCTTATCTTTCATTAACCATCAGAAAACTATAAGTGGTGCTGTGGCTTAAAAGTGGTCGAGCACTCACCTTGAGGAAAAGAGCTTAGGGACAGTGCCCAGGTCCTGAGTTCAAGTCCCACAACCAACCAATCAACATACATACATACATACATACAGTAGCCCAGAGTGAGAATACATAGCTTCTAAACATCTTGAGAACATAAATATCTTGAAGCTCTGTCTCACAAGACGTATCTACCCACCCTGAGTAAGCTAACATGGTGCCTGGCAGAGAGGCACATTATAGGTATCTGAAGAATACATGATTGGCTGAATGTGTTTCCAGTCGTATATAGTATTTCTGGCTCCTCCCAGCTCCTCCCTGTACTCCAAGGGCAGCTGCCAGTTCTGCGTCTCACCTGGTGAGGACTCTGTCTAGGGGCTACAAAGTATCTGTGGGCTGGAAAATCTTTTTCTCTGTCCCAATGCTTGGAGAATACGTAAGGGATCTGCCATTCTTTCTTTTTCCAACTTAAAATTGCACATTTTGCTATCCTAGTTAAAGATGCAACTGACTGAAATATCCTGCCTGGAGAAGGGGTGATGTCAGCATCTCATTACCAGAATTTCCCTTCCTGCAAAGGCTTTCATGTTCCTACAGAGAACATTCCAGTTTAATGTTAAGCCCTTTAAAGTGCAGGATGGTAACTAATTGCAAAGGGGGAAAAATAGCTCATTTGTAGTACAAGGTGACAGGCTCATTGAAACCACGAAATAAAGTTGAATTTCCTAACAGAAGTTAAATCGTATTCCCAAACCCTGATTCTGGGCTGAGTTTTATTTTGTAACTTATTCATTCTCACAAATCCTCCAGTCTCCTTCGTAGTACTCTTCCTTTCCTTATGGCCCATACTGACTTCTAGGTAAGATGACTTTCAGTTTTAAATATTTTCATAATAACTTGGCGCTTTCCCAAGTAAATAAGAATCCAGGGAAGAAAATAAGATCCAGGGGGAGGTTTTTTGCCTTTTGTTTCAGTGAGGTGGCACTTTCGGAATTTGTGTAGAAGTTTATCAGCATCAGCTGATAGAAATAGGCTACCTAAGATCAGATTAACCATGGGAAGCCCAGGCACCAACAGTCTATATGCTCTTAGCCACTGCTGACACAGTATAGAAGCTTCCTGTCCTTGGTAATACAGTGTCTAAGTCAACCCGGGCGATGGCTCCCGTGTTCAAATGTAGGGAGGATTTTAATCATTTACCAAACCATTTCAGACCCCTTTGCTAATTTGATCTTTCCAACCACTGATGATAGAGGTGTGGTGGTGACTGTTAACCTCTATTTTTTTGAACTCAGAAACTGAAGTCAGGTGCCACTGGCTCATGCTTGTAATTTTTGCTACTCAGGAAGCTGAGATTTGGGGATGACAGTTCAAAGCCAGCCAAGCAGTAAAGTCCCTAAGACTCTTATCTCCAATTAACCACCAAAAGACAGAAGTAGAGCTGTGGTTCAAGTAGCAGAGTACTAGCCTTCAGCAAAAAAAATAAAAGCTCAGGGACACTGAGTTCAAGCCTCAAGACTGGCACCAAAAAAAAAAAAGAAAAGAATCACCATCTCAGAGATTTAAGGCTCTGCAAAGGCTTGGTGCAAGGTCACATAGCAAAACCTAGACCAGGCTTACATCCAGCTTTTGTTTTGTTGGTCACGGGGCCTGAACTGTGGGCCTAGACGCTGTCCCTAAGCTCTTCAGCTCAAGGCTAGCACTCTACTACTTGAGCCACAGTGCCACTTCCAGCTTTTTCTGCTTATGTGGTGCTGAGGAATCGAACCCAGGGCCTTATGCATGCAAAGCAAGCATTCTACCACTGAGCCACCTTCCCAGCCATTACATCCAGTTTTTGGAAAAGCAGAGCCCTGATTTCCCTTCTACACTAATGCTTATCCTTTGTTCCTATAACAGATATTTCCCATTCGCTCAAACACTGGAAAGCAACCAAAATAAGTGATGCTGCAGAAGGATTTGGCCTACATTGCTTCCACCTTCCCCCATCCCTCTCATCCTCCTCCTCCTGCTCCTCATCCTCCCCCTCCTCCTCCTCCTCCTCCTCTTCTTCTTTGTACCAGGGTTTGAACTCAAGGTCTTGAGCTGGCTTGGCTTGTTTCCTTGCTGCTGGTGCTCTACCACTTGAGCCACAGTTCTAGACCATCTTTTTGCTGGTTATTTTAGAGATGAAATCTCATAGAGTTTTCTGTCCAGGCTGTCTCTGAATCTCAATCCTCAGATCTCAGCCACCTGAGCAGCTAAGATCATGGATCAGCCACCAGTACCCAGGGCTATTGCTTCTTTTGGCTTGCACAGAGTTACTATGACTTCAGTCCCTGTGGAGCCAGGAATGGTTTTGAACACGATTGACAATGATGCCCATGAGTGAGAACTAAGGTCCTCTTCAGGCTACCAATGTATCTTCTATTCATTTGCTGTTCACTGAAGTCTTGGCAAAGAGCAGAGAGATTCTCACCCTAGTCCTTTTGTGAGTTTCAATTTCTTCCATTCCCAGACTTATGTTCCTTAAGTACATTATTCCCATGCTTAGGTTTGTACTCTTTCCAAAGAGAGAGCAGCTTGATGCTGTTTGCTGTGCTTGCTGGGATTTTTCTAGTTTGTAGCTTCCCTTTCTTTCTTCCCTATGGTGAATAGTTTCACCGCATGGCACTTCCATATGGCAAACTACAAGGCATGTTCCAGCAAGCTTACTACGTGTCGTTTTGCTCAGCCTACCCTGGGTTATGAGCCCAGTGTCTGTGACTCTCAAATGGATCCAAATGAACAATGCTAGTTCTAGTTCTCAGTCTTGGGACATTGCCAGGTTTGGTGATAGAGACAGCTTTGGTGGCCCCTTAACTCACGGCCCATTCCATATCAACTCTGACCTTCTTGTGGCGTCAGGGACGTGGCTTCCCTGCTAAGCAGGGACTGGCAGGGCAGGAGAGCAAATTGAATGATAGGTTTCTTTCTGCTCTTCTGGGTTATTCCAGTGGCACAGGGCATTGTGGGGGTGGGGGGGCGGGACTCCAGTGTGAGAAGCAGCTGCCTTGTCCTGTGGCTCCAGGACATGACACAATAGAGATCTGGTTATAGCCACTGCACTGCCTCCTCCCCAAATGGCTCAAGTATCCTCTTCTATCCAGACTGCACCTCCAGCCCCAACCCACTCCCATGGCTACAACAACGTCAAGCCAGCAGTGTCGTCTTATGATTCCTGAGTCATCCCACATCACCACAGTCCAGGCTGACCAAGGCAGTGTCTGCTATTTTTTACTCATCCAGTCCACTCTATTTTTATCAAGAAAACCTGAACACAAACATTCCTAGTTATATATATATAAAACTACTTATGCAGACCCTTTTATCAGAGACCTTTCACAACCACAAGGTTCATCCAATGATTTCTTCCATGTTGCAAACCAGAGCTTTACTTCCAAGCTCTCCCCAACCTGACCAATATACTTCTATCTCTTGCTTTCAAATGAAGAAAGGCTTTCATCTTTTCCATACCCCACAGCTTTCATTTCTCTTCCCTTGATCAAGGCTGTTTACCTTCCATTTCATGCTTATTATTCACCTCTCAGAGTTGTGCTTTGTAAGGCCTCTGTGACATACCACCCAGCTATGGTAGCCATGAATCCGCAAACATATCAGGAGTTTTCCAAGTACCAGAGAAGTCACAGCCTGGGCTCTTTATTCATGTATATGCCAATACTTGGGCTTGACTTTAAGACCCAGGAACTGCCCTTTAGTTTGTTTCCCTGATGGTTGACACTCTACCACTTGAGCTGTACCTCCACTTCCAGTTTTTTTTGGTAATTCATTGGAGGTAAGATTCTCACCGACTTTTCTGTGCTGGCTAGCTTTGAACCACAATCCTCAGATCTTAGCCTTGTCAATAGCTAGGATTATAGGCATGAGCCGCTAGCAACTGTCCCCAGTTGCTCTTAAAAATCATGACTTCTGACTTGAGATTACAGTAAGCAGAAAAAGAAACTGCTACCCAAGCGGAAACGAGTTCTCACTGCAAGCAGAATAAGGCAGTATGGTCACCATTGCCTTTTCCTGGATACGGCATCTGCATTCTCACAGTGAAGCCCATTGTCCACCTAGTCACAGCAGCCTCAAACCCCAGGCTGCAGGTGTAAGGTAACCACGACCCCAGCTTGTCCTCAGCCAGTTGCTTTGCCCTAATAGCAAGCTCAGCAGCAAGCCTTCTCCTTGTCATTTGGCTTCTTTTGGGGCTTTCCAAAACAGGCTTAGAATTTGCTTGCCAGTCAAAAAGTTAACTTTGGCCACTGTACGAATTTCTGTAAGTTAAACAAGTGGCATCTTCTAAAGGAAAAGACATGTCCTAATCTGTAAAACTTTGCTGAAGTATTTCTGAGCCACTGACCAATCAACCCATGTGAATAAAAAAATTAATAAATAAATATGCCATTCCTTGTTTATAGTCTGCCTATACAAACTTGTCACTTTAGGCTAAATTCCTAGAAGTACAGGAGTATGACATTGATTTTTAGGAAGCAGTGACTTAGGCTGGACCCTTGAAGGCCACTGGGCAGAGTATTTCCTGGTGTGGGGAAAAGTCAGGGTAGTCAGGAGCTTTATAAAAGGGCCAGAAAAGCAGCAGAGGTCACACCCACTGTCATCCTAGGGGCTGGAGGAGGTGTGGTGGGCTGGGCATGGCTGTGGGTGAGGCTGGAGTTAGGCTAGGGGTGGTGGTAGAAATGGGCGTGGCCAAAAATTGGTGGGGTGGGGCCGGAGTGAGGATAAAGGAGAGAGTAGAAGAAGAAAAGCTGCCATCTACCCATGTTTCACTGCGTGCTGTGCCCTGATTCAAGCACTGAGATACCATATTTCAGTATTTCCGGTCGTGGGGCCTGAACTCTGGGCCTGGGCACTGTCCCTCAGCTCTTCAGCTCAAGGCTAGTGCTCTACCACTTGAGCCACAGTGCCACTTCTGGCGTTTTTTCTTTTTGCTTATGTGGTGCTGGGGAATCAAACCCAGGGCCTCAGGCATGCAAGGCAAGCGCTCTACCACTGAGCCACCTTCCCAGCCCCCTATATTTCAGTATTTTTAAGGTATCTGCACAACTGGCTTGAGTGCCAGCTTATTTTAATGGTACGCATTTTTGTTAAGAATTACGAATTTGGGGTTAATCTTATATGTTATTTTCTTGTTTAGTTTATGGTAATAATATAAAGTTCCATTTCTAAAACTCGAATTGAGGAAAATCTTTAAATTTTTTTAAAAAGCATGTGATGTGTGTAGGTTTAAATTTTGTAAGTTTAGCATTCTGGCATTACCTCTCTTAACACTTAACACAATCTAAGGACAGTAGACTTAGCACAGGTCACAGAAAAGGAAACTGAGGTTCCAAGAGGCAAAAACTAACACAGTAGAAGTTGACTTCAAGTCTCTCTAGCTCAAAAGCACTAAAAACAAAAGACAAAAAGGTAAGGTACAGCTGGGCACCAGTAGCTCATGCCTGAACTCCTAGCTATTCAGGAAGCTGAGATATGAGGATCACAGTTCAAAGCCAGCCTAGGCAGAAAAGTCCATGAGACACTTATCTCCAATTAAACACTCAAAAAACCAGAAATGGCACTGTGGTAGAGTGCTAGCTTGAGCAAAAGGAGCCCAGGAACAGCCCCATGACCAACAAAAAAGGGGGGCTGGAGAAGGGTGCACAAGTGATAGAATGTTTGCCTAACAAGCAGGAGGGCTTGAGTTTAAACCCCACTATCACCAGCAAGTAGGAGGGAGGTGTGGGAATGGAGGAGGTGAGGATTAATTATGACACACACACAAATGACCACAGCCTCATGAGTCATCCTGCCAGCAGTCCTGAACAGGAAGTAGGACCTGTCTAAAGATTCCAACAGGATGTAACTAGGATTGTGTAAATCTCTAGAGGTAAAGTAAGGGTTCTAACTTCTGCATTTCCTGAGCATCTCTCCCAGAAAATCCACAGCAAGAGAAATCCAAGAGCCCATGCTTTAGGATCAGGAGGACCAAGAATGCTAAGAGAAATTAGGCTGAGCATGAAGGAGGTGGCTTGAAACTGTCTCTCCTCAACACAACCACAGTATACCAAGGATAGAGTTCCCTAGGAGACATGACTGGTTTTGCTGCAGGACCTGAACAAATGGGAAGAGCAGGCTTTCCTAGACAGACACCAAGTCTCCAGCCCATGCTCCAGCTCAGATGAATGTATTTGGGAGCAGAGAGAGAGAGAGACAGAGAGAGAGAGAGAGAGAGAGAGAGAGACAGAGAGAGAGAGAGAGAGAGAGAGGCGATTTAGGGACTACCATCACTTGGGCTGGACCCAGAGACTCAGAGTTAGTGAGCCCTGGAAGTACCAGCCTAGCTTCCTTGTACCCTCCACAAATCTGGAGAGCAAATGCCATCTCTTGGAAAACCAATTACTTTTTAATAATTCATTAGTTTTTCTGGGGGATGCAGAGTCCCAGTAGAGCACTAAGGACACTGGAGTAGAGAAATCCCTGGCGGGCCCGCATTACAGCACTGAGAATGGAGCTAAACCACAGAGCAAACATGTCCTGCAGAGAAAAGAGCTGAGGACTCCCAGGAAGGTGGATAATTCACACCATTCAATCTTCTCCTCTCTGCATCTAAGCCAGTCCCTACTCTAGTCTAGCCTGTCATGTCAACTCTAGTCATCACAATGTGAACTACTTCAGTCCTCTCAAGGCTCTGAGCTTAAAGGGCAGATTCTTGCTATTCCTAGAATCTTCAGCTTCCCTCCTCTTTCTTGCCTTTTACTTCATGTCTAGTCAACCTGAATGTTCCGCCCCAGGATCTTTGCCCATGCTGCTCTCTCCATCTAGAATGCCTCCACGTATTTTATTGGTTAATTCTTTAATTCCTTTTCACTCTTCTCAGTTGCCTACCAAATCGCCAAGTTCAATTCCTTCCTTTGTATTGGTTTCCTTTGACCCATACTTACCAGTATTCTACCTGCTTACAGCATGAGTACCTGCTCATACCATAAGTTTTGTGGGAGCAGAGACCCAAGAACAAATGTTCCGTGAATCTTTTTGAAGGAACAACTAAATAAAAGAATGAATGGGTCAAGCTACTCACTTAAAGTTGTACATCCGAAATCGCAACTCAAGCCTCATTCCCTAAATAACTATACTTTTACTTGAAGTTTAAGAACTAAGTTAAGGGCTGGGAAGGTAGCTCAGTGGTAGAGCGCTTGCCTTGCATGCCTGAGGCCCTGGGTTCGATTCCTCAGCACCACATAAGCAAAAAGAAAAAAGCCAGAAGTGGCACTGTGGCTCAAGTGGTAGAGCGCTAGCCTTGAGCTAAAGAGCGCCCAGGCCCAGAGTTCAGGCCCCATGACCAGATCCAAAAAAAAAAAGAAAGAAAGAAAGAAAGAACTGAGTTAATTCTGTATATTTTGAGGGGTTGAGAAGCATTGAATGTGTAAGAAAAGAAATAGAGAAGAAAAGGCAAAACTCAACAGTCCAACAAGTTTTATTCAGAGGAAAGCCTGGGAAAGACAACCAATTCTCTTTCAGCCTAACTAAAGCAGAAATGGCACCCCACCCCCAACCCCACCCCAACAACTAGGGACTCTTTAAATACTAGGCAGGAAAAAAAGTGAATTCCGGTGGGGCAGATGGACACGGGGTGAGATGGGGCAGGTTGGGTGAGCAGTGTTGTTTTGACTGAGGAGTTTCAAGGTCACAACAGCATCTGTGTCCACCAGGAGTGTCAGCGTCTGAAGTGGCCTTGGTCTCGGGCTCTCTTCTGAGATCTGGGTGCATTTGTTCAGAGGAAGAGGACAGGAGATGATTCAGCAGGATCAGCAGCAAGGACAGTTCTAAAATATGGCTGTCAGAGGGAAAAGGGAGTGCTCTCAGTTTAAGTCATTTTCCATTAGAATGGGCTAAACCCCAAAAGACACCAGATGCTAGTAGTCTACGTGGCTTATTAGAAAGGCAGGGCAGCCAGGTGCCGGTGGCTCATGCCTGTAATCCTAGCTACTCAGGAGGCTGATATCTGAGGATCATGGTTCAAAATCTGGGGCAAGAAAGTCCATGAGGGCTGGGAAGGTGGCTCAGTGGTAGAACGCTTGCCTTGCATGCCTGAGGCCCTGGGTTCGATTCCTCAGCACCACATAAGCAAAAAGAAAAAAGAAAAAAAAAGTCCATGAGACTCTTATCTCCAATAAGCAACCAAAAAGCTGAAAATGAAGCTGTGGCTCAAGTGGTAAAGCACCAGCCTTGAACAAAAGTGTTCAGAGACAGTGCCCACAGAAAAAAAGGAAGGAAGGGAATGAAGGAAGGAAGGAAGGAAGGAAGGAAGGAAGGAAGGAAGGAAGGAAGGAGGGAAGGAGGGAAGGAGGGAAGAAGGGAAGAAGGAAGGAAGGAAGGAAGGAAGGAAGGAAGGAAGGAAGGAAGGAAGGAAGGAAGGAAGGAGGGAAGGAGGGAAGGAGGGAAGGAGGGAAGAAGGGAAGAAGGGAAAGGAGGAGGGAAGGAGAGAAGAAGGGAGGGAGGAAGGAGGGAGAGGAGGGAGGGAGGGAAGGAAGAAGGGAGGGAGGAGGGAGTGAGATACAAAGAAGGGAAAGGGAAGGCAGGGCAGAGACTAGGACCAAGGGGACCTCACTTCCCCAGGGTGTGGGTTGACTCTGAGCAGCTGCTTATCTGGAGAAAGCTAAGCTCTGGTCAGTCCCTGTGAAGGGCAGGGCAGGAGTGATTCAGTGCTGTCTCGGGCTAAATTAGGAAAAGGAGTCACTTCCTCTAGATATCCCAGCCCCTTATAGGCCACCTTAATGCCTGAGGTGTGTTGTGGGGGGAGGTCCTGAAGCTAAGCAAAGCCCAGTGTGCCCAAAGTGAGACTCAGCCCCAATGGGTGAGAGGCCCATTACACAAGGTATTGATTAACACAGTAAGAAGCTTGGAAATTGCCCAGCAATTCCTTGAAGAAAGGAAACCTCCACGCTGGTCTCTTTCCCAGGAAGAATTTGCGGACAAATACCTCCCATCTCTTCTGGCCCAGCTCCACCCTGCTCGCTCGCCCTTTGCACTATGATTTCAGGCATTCTGTAGTCTACTTTTTCCTCCTTCCTTTAAATGTCTCCCAGGCACCAGTTCTATAACGGGCTGCCTATTGGAAGTTGAGGAAATAGAAATGTTGAGTGTAGTCTTTTACCCCACTAAGCAGAGGAAAGAAGCAAGAGACAGCACACGTCTTTGCAGTGCTACCCAGGATGTAGCAAGCAGCCCTGTAACCCGGGGTTAGAAGTGTCCAAAAGAAAAGCAAAAGGGAGTTTCTCCAAATCCTCTCCTTCATCTGGATTCCGTGTCATAGGGCACAGCTGTTCTAGAGAAGTCCTGGCCTCTTCTTGGGTCAAAATTCAGGGTAAGGGGCTGGGAAGGTGGCTCAGTGGTGGAGCGCTTGCCTTGCATGCCTGAGGCCCTGGGTTCGATTCCTCAGCACCACATAAGCAAAAAGAAAAAAGCCGGAAGTGGCGCTGTGACTCAAGTGGTAGAGCGCTAGCCTTGAGCTGAAGAGCTGAGGGACAGCGCCCAGGCCCAGGCTTCAGGCCCCGCGACCGGACCCCCCCCCCAAAAAAAAAAAAAAAGAAAAAAAATTCAGGGTAAATGTTTGACCTTCTTTGCTTAACTCCTATGGATTCTTCTTGTCCCTCTAGGAAGAGAAGCTGACTTCGAATACACACTTGTAATCCCAGCTACTCAGGAGGTGGGAGCAGGAAGATCTCAAGTTTGACGCAAGCCCAGGCAAAGTTACTGAAACCTGAAACAGAAAAAACAAAAAAAAAAACCTGCTTCTGTGGTCACACAGCTTGTAGTCAATGTAGATGTCAAATGATAAGCCCCAAATAGTTGAAATCACCCTGACCTAAGCTGAGACAAACTACAAGTCCAACAGCAGGAGCCTCAGATGCTATTAGTGCTTTCCAAAGCTAATGCAATGAATAAGCAAGTAGCTTTGTTTTGATAGGTTAAGAGATTGATAAATATTTCAGTCCAGTTATCATGAAAGTCAGTTTCCCATTTGGGGGCATACATTTTTAAATTATTAGGTTGTTATGAAAGGCTAAGAACTTTAAAAAACATTTGGACTCATACCTTGAGTTCACAAGTACTTGTTAAAAATAAAAATGTACACTTGTCAGAAATATGTTGTAGAAACTGTCACACCAACTTGTTGATGCTTAACTGACTGATTTCACTGATCTGATTCCAATTAAAACAACAAGTGAAGCCGGGCGCTGGTAGCTCACGCCTGTAATCCTAGCTACTCAGAAGGCTGAGATCTGAGGATCGCGGTTCAAACCAGCCTGGGCAAGGAAAGTCCGTGAGACTCTAATCTCCAATAAACCACTAGAAAATCAGAAGTGGTGCTGTGGCTCAAGCGGTAGAGCACTTGCCTTGAGCTGATGAGCTGAGGGATAGCGCCCAAGCCCAGAGTTCAAGCTCCACGACCGACCAAAAAAAAAAAAAAACAAGTGCTGATCTGCTTTAAATTAGAGGCATAACTAAAGACATTCTTCCCTTTAAAAAATATATCTGGACTCGAATAAAATAAACCTAATACGCTAGATTAAAACCATAATGCAGATTTGCCACATTTTCCAAACTTGCAGAGCTGTTTTTCAAATATAGACAATATGATCTTGGAGCTAACATTCTTTATTTTTTTTTGAGCTAACATTCTTAACAATGACACAATGGCACAACTCTTATTCCTTTTGCTCTTTTTACCTGCTGTGTCGTATTCCATAGTTTGTTTAGCCATTTGCCTACACATAGTCATTTAAGTGGTTGTTGATACTTTGTAACTTCTAATAAAACTGTAAGTACAGCATGCTCATTCTTCCACACTCCTCCCCATACTGTTACACATATTCCCAGAGCAATGGCTCTCAAATGTGGTCCCCATGTAGCTGGCATCAGCCGGATTTGATTAGAAATGAAGTTCCAATTGCATTTGGAACTGTTTTCAGACTTTCTGATTCAGAAAACTTGGGGTGTAACAGCCTGGCAAATCTGGGATTTTTACAAGCCTCCCATTTAATTCTGTGTACCCTCAAAATCAAGAACCAGCATACTGATTGGAAATCATCTTTGAATGTCAAACATTACACCTCTCCATAGTATCAGATATGAGGATGGACTAGCACAAATGTTAGGATATTAATCAAGTTTTTTTGCCAATCCTGGGGCTAGGCACTGTCCCTGAGCTTCTTTTTGTTCAAAGATAGCACACCACTTGAGCCACAGCACCACTCTAGCTTTTTCTGTGTATGTGGTACTGAGGAATCAAACCCAGGGCTTCATCCATGCTAGGCAAACACTCTGCCACTAAGCCACATTCCCAGCCCTCAGGTTTTTGTTTTAAAGAAAATCTCCCCAAAGTTAGGAATCCATGAAACTTGTTTACAAAAATCAATACTATTATGTCATTTTCATGAAAATGGTCTTCGAACAAATCATGCTAAGCCCAGGGAGAGAAATACAGTAGTCCATGTTTTCTCTCAGATGTGGAAGCTAGATCTAAAATATAACCAAACATAACCTATCCAGGACTCTGAGAATTCTCACACAGACTAAAGGAAGATACCCTTGGGGGAGGAACCCAAAGATTTAACTTCTCTGAACATTTAAAATACAATTTGGGGCTGGAAATGTGGCTTAGTGGTAGAGTGCTTGCCTAGCATGCATGACGCCCTAGGTTCAATTCCTCAGAACCACATAAAAGCCAGAAGTAGCACTGTGGCTCAAGTGGTAGAGTGCTAGCCTTGAGCAAAAGAAGCTCAGAGATAGTACCCAAGCCCTGAGTTCAAGCCTAGGACCGGCAAAAGAATACAATTTTTTTAAATTTTTTATTGTTATTATAAAGGTGATATACAGAAGGGTTACAGTTATTTGAGTCAGCAAAAGAGTAAAATACTATTTCTGGAAGCAAATTCCAAAACATGGAAAAAATCAAAATTAGTTTCAGAACTAGTATATGTTATCTGATAAATGTGGAATGTGAAAAAGAAACTTTGAGTTTAAAATTCATCTTCAATAATTAATACAGTATTTAAGAAGAGATCACAACCCAGAAAAGTCTTCTGACACATGAAAGGACTAAGCTAACAGCTTAAACATCCTTTCAAAACTCACTGGGCTGCTTAGTGGCCAAATAATGAGAAGTTTGAAACCCAGCTCTAATCAAATTCATCCAATATATCAATCAATACTATAATGCACTCACAGAAAGCCCCTAAGAAAGGTCTCACCAACTTGATTCCCTACACCTATAATCCCAGCACTCAGGATGTTGAGGCAAGAAGATCACAAGTTCAAGACCACCCTGAGCTAATGTAGTGACACCTGCCGAAAGAAAGGGGAGAGGGGGAAGGAAAGAGAGAGAGAAGAAAGGAAAGGAAAGGAAAGGAAAGAGAGGGGGAAGAGAAGGAGGAAGGGGAAAGAGAAGGAGGAAGGGGAAAGAGAAGGAGAAGGTGAAGAAGAAAGACAGGGAAGGAGAAGAAGGAAGGAGGGAGGGAGGAAGTAAAGATTACTACAAACTTAAAATTTTTCATACATACGTGCTATGAAAATGATTTTGAAAGAATAAGAACTATGGATTTATTCTATAAATGTTGCTGAAACCAAATTACTTCCATGTAGAGAAATATTGCCCCAAAGAGAATCACAGACCTCAGCAGTACTGCCATTCTCTTACAATTTAATTTGGCAGCTTTTCCTGGAAAATGAAATAATTTTATTGATGCTGAATATTGTAGCGTGAGAGGGAAATTCTTCAATATTTCTACATTTCTAGCAACATGGCCCTTCACACTGCTGTGTTCTGTGTCTATTTCTTGCACTTCTACACTTATTTTCTGCCCATTGCAATATAGAGCTCATAAATGATTAACAATTTCTTTACACTCTTTCACATTTGCATGTTGCTAATTTTCACAATTTATAGCTGTTTCATAGCCTACAAGAAGTGTCAGTTTTTAGTTAGCTGTGTTTGGGGGCCCATAAATGCTCTCAAATGTGTTTTTCTTCATTGTAGACAATGGTGCAATGAACTTCTTTGTGTACAAATCATTCCTTTGTCTTTTGAACTCTTTTCTTTGGCTAAAGCCCAAGGGGCAGACTACTGAGGTTCTGAGCATGTGTCTACAGTCCTTGATCTGAATTATGCCTAACTTTCCCATTCCAGCAAAATTCTAAGGCTCAAAGATAAATAAATCATACAAAGTATTTTTATGCTGTGCCAGAGTTTGAACTCAGAGCCTCATGTTTATTATTATGCAGGCACTGTACCACTGGAGCCATGTCCCTAACCCTTTCAGCTAGGGTCTCATAATTATACCTGAGCCAGCCTGGACCACAATTCTCCTATTTATACTTCCTACAAAGCTGGGATGACAGATGTGTACCACCATGCCCAGCTTTTATTGATAAGAGAAGAGGTCTCATGAACTTTTTGTCAGTGCTGGCCTTGAACAACACTCTTCCTGATCTCTGCCTCCCAAGTTACTAGGCTAACAGGTGTTGGATACCATGCCTGCCACCTAAGCACTCATTTTAGGAGGGGGAAGAGGAAAGAGGCCAAAAGTAATTCAAGCCTACAAGAAACTGAGCTGTGTATGGCATGATGGTATACACACTTATAATCCCAGCACCAGAGAGGCTGAGATAGGAAGTTCTCAATTTCAATGCTAGCTTGGTCTATATAGTAAGATCATACCTTAAAAAAATGAAGAAAGAAAAGAAGGCACAGGATGGTGGGAAGGAGTGGAGGGAAGATTGAAATATGGAAATTTAGCAATATTAGCCCATTAGAATATAACCCAGAACACTACCCAGGATTCCCACTCTCAACCAACTGTGTTTAGCTGAGTCTCAGAACCAAATATCTATCCTAGGAGCCTGAGAAAATATAAATATGAACTGGATATACAGTCCCTGGTTTCAAGTACTTACAAACTTGTACAAAAATGTTAAAAATTGGCTTTGGAAAACTTTCATTTTCCAAACGTAGCACCTGCACAACATGAGTAAACATATTTGCCCATTTCGGTGAGGGAGGGTGGGTAAAAATGAGACACGATTGGTGAGTAAATACTTTTACTTTTCTTTTATTTAATTGAGTTCAATAGCAAACTTACAAAAGCAGCAAGGAAGCCAGGCAACACTGAAAACATGCACTTGCCCATAGGAATACCCAGACCATACAGTGCTGAACTAAATCTATTGTATGATCAAAATGCCACAAACATTTGCTATCAATAAAATTGACTTATTTTTTAGACCATCCAAATATTGGCATTGTCCAGAAAAAAATAGCAGTTTATTTATTTACAATTGCCCTAAAGCCAAACTACTGAAACGTGTTCATTGAAATATTCTGGCTTGTGGGGGCTGGGAAGGTGGCTCAGTGGTAGAGTGCTTGTCTTGCATGCATGAGTCCCTGGGTTCAATTCCTCAGCACCACATAAGCAAAAAGAAAAAAGCAGGAAGTGGTGCTGTGGCTCAAGTGGTAGAGCACTAGCCTTGAGCTGAAGAGCTGAGGGACAGCGCCCAGGCCCAGAGTTCAGGCCCCATGCCCAGACCCCAAAAAAAAAAAAGAAATATTCTGGCTTGCATTAAGGTTTTACATTCCTGCATCTGAATTAAAAATCTACACACATTAGTGGCACATGCCTATAATCCTAGCTACTCAGGAGGCTGATATCTGTAGATCGCAGTTCACAGGCAGCCCAAGCAGAAAAGTCTGTGAGACTCTTTTCTGAAATAAATTACTAAGAAAAGTCTGGGAGTGGCTCTGTAGCTCAAGTGGTAAAGCATTAGTCTTGAGCGTAAAGAGGTTCAGGGACAGCAGCCTGGCCCTGAGTTCAAGCCCCAGGAATGCAAAAAAAAAAAAAAAATCCATACCAGAGTAAAATGGAAAAAAAATACTGCCTCCCCATTTTTCCATCCACAACCACACACCTAGGTATCTTTTGGTCCCATGGGGGGGGAGGGGAATTCTAATATTCAGAATTACTAATCAACAAGAAAAAGTAACAAAAAAAAGCTTTTGAGAATGTAATGTTTGCATTGTAGTAGATTCTTAGGCACATTCTCCACAGTGCAACAGCGCTAACTGGTTGCCTGCTTGGCACAGGTCGATAACCTCAAAAAGGCCAAAGCTGGGTAAGTGGTTTTGGCTCAAGTCTGCAGTACTAACTACTCACTCAGCAGACTGAGATCCGAAGGATTACAGCTCAAAACCATCCTGGGACAGAACATAGTTCCATAGTTCTGTCTCAAAGTCCTGAGAAACATCTGGCACCAGAAGATAAGTTGGCGAATTGGAAGCTCAGTGGCCTTCTCATATGGTCTAATTTCAGAGTACCATAGCACCAGACATGGGAAGATAGCATCCCCTTTATCCCTTGGATAGAGGGCAGGCTGTCACAAGCAACTTTTATAGCCAGTAGTTCCCTGAGTGCTTTACCACCAGGCAAGTGTTGGCAGGCTGGTCTGCTTTGTACAAGCCATGGTACAGAGACATCCTTTCACAGATACTCCCGCTGGAGCCCAGCAAGCTGGAGGTCACACTAGAGTTACAGAGCAACAATGCAATGTGCAAAGGAGCTGCCATTCAACAAAGCAGTTTATGGATACAATGTGTCCTGATTAATGCCACCCCTTTCAACATTCTTACCCATCTCTACCAACCAACTCCTTCCTTCCTACATCCATCCATAGGATGTACATTGAATTTTTATTTTTATTTTTATTTTTTTGGGTCCGGTCGTGGGGCCTGAACTCTGGGCCTGGGCGCTGTCCCTCCGCTCTTCAGCTCAAGGCTAGCGCTCTACCACTTGAGCCACAGCGCCTCTTCCGGCTTTTTTCTTTTTGCTTATGTGGTGCTGAGGAATCGAACCCAGGGCCTCGTGCATGCAAGGCAAGCACTCTACCACTGAGCCACCTTCCCAGCCCACATTGAATTTTTGACTGCATTCTCCCTTCCTGTTTCTCTTCTTTCAGCTACTCCCCTCCCCTGGTGTTTATTTTGTTGAACTATGATTTTGCCTTTCTAAGGTACTACAACTGTTTGAGTTCGCCCCTGCGTCTACTGAATTTAGTTAATATCTATGTGTATACTTGCATACCACCCAAAGTATTTATTTACATATTTTATAAACTAATTCAGCTTCCAGAAAATATGGAAGCTTTGTCTTTCTGGGCCTGATTTCTTTCCAGGTCCTTTCATTTCTTTACGAATGATGCAATTCTCTTTCTAATGGATGAGTAAAGTTCAATTAGGTATATATACCACATTTTCTTTATCCATTCATCCATTGAGGGGCATCTGGTGAATAGTGCAGGGCAAATGGGAACCCTAATACACTGTTGGTGGGAATGTAAACTTGTTTAGGCATCCTGAAAAGCAGTGTGGAGGTTCCTCAAAAGACCAAATATAGAATTACTCTACGATCCAGCAATCCCACTCATGAGCATTTACTCAAAAATAAATTACAAACTAGGATACAGTAAGGTGACCAGCACAACCATATTCATTGCAGCACTGTTTTGCCTTTTTTTTTTCTGTTGATCATGGTGTTTGAATTTAGGGTTTGGGTGCTGTCCTTGAGCTCTTTTACTCAAGGCTAGCACTCTACCACTTTGAGCCACAGGGTCACTTCTGATTTTCTGGTGGTTAACTGGAGATAAGAATCTCACATACTTCCCTGCCCAGGCATAGCTTTGAACCGTGATCCTCAGATCTTAGCCTCCTGAGTAGCTAAGATTACAGGCAGGAACCACCAACACCTGGCTTGTTTTGTTTTGTTTTTAATGTATACTGTTTTTCACTTTTAAAAACCATTCAAATCTAATGGGAAGCCATGGAGCCACCCTCAGTGACAAGATGGTATCCAGACTCAAGGATCTGCTCAGTATCCAGTCAGTTCTGAAAGTCTGTGTGACAGTCATCTAGGCTAGGAGCTTAGGGAGGTGGGAGGACCCGAACAGAGGTATATGTAAATCAAAACTTATTCATAGCAGAAAATAGTCTCTAAACCAACTATTTATAAATACATCTGCCAAGATACTGGAGTGATCTGGCCAGCTTTATAACTCCCTATAGATAAAAATCTTTCAAGGAAGAGCCAAATTATAATTAGGAAGAAAGCGGCTTGGTGAGCAATCAGAGTTGGCGCTAAAAGTCAGATGTTCGAAAGCTTTAGGCTCTGAAGCTTCCAAGTCAGATGCCAAGTTATAGCCATGTCCTTGGCCCCAGGCTGCCTCTCAAGATGGTTGGATGGCACTGCCATCCTTGATGTCGGAAAGTTTCTCCTTTCCTTGCTTCCATGCTGACTGCCCTCCTTCTGAAGGATATTTTTTCCTTCGGATAGGTTAAGGACTTATTTCAAGTTCCAGTCAGGTTTTGTTGATCTGCAACTGGTTCCTTTTATCTCCTTAGCATTGACTTTGCTCCTTCTTATAGGAGGAGCCAAACTGAGGAGGAGCCAAGCTAATGGATGAGCCAAACTAGCTGGCAAATTACTGTTACTTTGGTGCTATTTACAACTTACAACTACCATACAAAAATTAATAACCCACAAAGTGTCAATCCAGCCTTATAAGACTTAGGACTTCTCTACAAAATGTCATGTCAAAACCAGCTTTACAATGTCGGTGTGGGGGGGAGGGGGGGTATGATTGGGTTGGGGGGAGGGGGGAGGCTAGGAAGGGATATGAAGGGTAAACAAAGGAGGAGGCTGCAATGCTTGGTAAGAAATGTATGCATTATCCTGCCCATGTAATTGTAACCCCTCTGTACAGTATGTTCTCAAATAAAATAAAATTAAATTAAAAAAAAAAAAGACTTAGGACTTCTCTAACTTTGGAATCAGTGCAATCATTATCAGAATGCACATAGATGCTTCTAGAAATGCCAATATAAATTATTCTCCTTAATAAGATGAACTAATTGCAATGCTGTTCATAATTCTACCTAGTAAGTGTTTTCTTTTGAGCATATAAATATTAGCTCCATGAAAAGATTGTGAATTCAAATGAATATAAACTATTGAGCTCAGAACATTATTCTATGAATTTTTTAAAAGCTAGAATGGTAATACAAAAAATTAGATCACCTCCTCCTCTACTTTGCCATTAAAAGCACCACCAAATTGTAACTCCATCAATTAGATGGACAAAGTCTCAGCTTCTCATTTGTACTTGCCAGTGTTTGTTAGCAACCTTAGTTCTCAAAGTAAAATGTCACTGTACACAAGAAGTTAACCCAAGTTTATTTCAGCTATTTATCAAGTTTGTTTCCTTTCAAATTTGTCTTATCATGAATGATCTTGCAGCACATTGTATTCAGTAAATGAGCAGACACACAAAAACGAAGAGTTTCTGATCATGTGAAATCAAAAGAAGGGTCGTACTGAGAGCAGAAAGTGGAACAGGATTACAAGGGCTGGGCTGAGGGAAATTAGGAAAGGTTGGTCACCAAGCACAAGCTTGCAATTATAAGGTAAATACGTTCTGATATCTAATTGCAGTGTGGTGGCTATAGATCATTGTAATCTATACTTTATTGGCCAAGAAAGTAGGTCTTAACCGTTCTTATCACAATAAAGTGTTAATTATAACTTCATTGTGGTCAACATTCACACACATATACATATATACAAACACACAAAATCATGTAATATACATTAAGTAGCATTTTATCTGTCAATTATAACTCAATATAGCTGAAACATTATGGATATAAAATTAATTTTGAATTTTATTGACAAAAAGGTAGATTGTTGGTTGCCAAGGACTAGGAAAATGAGAGAAATTACTAGTGGGTAGAAGATTTCTCCAGGGGAAGTAAAAATATTATAGGTAAGGATAGTGCCTGGTGAATAAATACTAAAAATCAGTGAATCATGATTAAAATTCATTTTTAAAATGTAGCTTTCTGTCATGTGAATCATGTCTTAATAGAAAAAAATTAATGCAGAGCAACTTAGAATATTCCATTTTGGTGTCATTCCTTGCCTATGGGCAAAAATTACAAGTATAAATATAAGCTACTCAAACAATCTCAATGTGGAAGAGATCTTAGGCTTTGAACTAAGTAGAAGCAGATACACAGTGGAAGATTGGAACCTCTATTCCTAATCCTGAGGAGTTAGTGACTGACAGCAATCTAGAAGCCTGCATGTTTAGGAAAATGTGAGGGGAAAAAATGCCATCATCTGTCTTCCAGGAGAAAAAGCTGGCGATACTTCATGTATTACATAAAGTCCCGGATGGTCCGATTTATGACATGAACTGAAGGTTTGATCCACCCTTCCACCAATAACCACTGACAAGTCCATCCTTCCCGAAGACTCAATCTTGCACCTTTTAACCAACCTCACTGGACAGATTAAGAAGTAGTTGTTATAGTATGTGGTCTATAAATGGAATTTGGGTGAAGAGAATCACCTACCTCTCCTCCATTCAACTCCATAATGGTTTCAGAAATTCATTTGTAGAGGTAGTGGTGGCATGATTGGTTTTTGACTTTAAACAATTTAAGACTCTAGTTAAACTAGTATTTTCTCATGCTAATAACAGTACTGTTGACTAGATGATAAAGAATTTTATTTGGGTAAATATCCTGGTCCAAGTTAAGGACCTGAATCTGATAAAAATCTTCTTGCTGGCAGATTTCTGCCTTGAAGGAATGAAGCATCAGATGGTAAGAGCTGAAGAGGTAGAAAGACCTAGCCCAAAGGGGTTTTATAACATCCATTCTCAATATGAGGTCTTAAAGCATTCATCCCTTAATCTTGTGAGTGTCTTAATCCATTTATAGGACAAAGTCCTTATTATATTTTGAAGGCCCCACCTGGTCCCTTTTTTTAATATCTCATAATGGGATTTACATGTCAACATGAGTTTCAGAGGGAATAAATCATATTAAACTATAGCCTGGGAGTCTGACCAGGATTGCATGTATATTGACTTTCTGGACCTTTGAAGGGAAAACCTACTGACTCTGTGTGAGCAAAACATAGATACAAGTATATTCCTACTGTCCAGGTGGAATATAAGGATAAATAACCAGGCAGGTGGAAGTAAAATAATGTGTATATCACAAAAAGCATCTAGGAAAATATAGGGATGGGGAGCTTCTTAATGGCCATTTTACTGACTATAGAACATGACCTTCCATGTATCAGAACTCTTAGGGACCTGTAAACTGCAATACACTTTCCTTGGTTATGCAATCTATTCATCTGGCTATGTTACAGACTCAGCCATCAGATTCACTTGCAAATTCATTAAAAAAAAAAAGAGTCAGCCTACAGAAAGCCTGTTCTCCACTGGTCAGAATGAGACAGAATGAAGCTGGAGTCATCATCTATTGAAAAGCTGTAAGATGACCATTTCACATCCCTAAATTTCCCTAACATGCATGCAGAAGCTCTCCCTTGATGTAGCTTCTTCAACTTTGAGGGATTTTTAATTATCATGGTCAGAATTAAAATAAACATTTTCTTTGTGCCACTTTAAATCCAGTTCGGTAAGTTTGTTGTATTATAACCCACGTATCCTGGCAGCTGGTGACCAGGAAGGGTAGGCCTCAGATACCCCTAGCTCCATGCCCAGCAGACCCCAGGATGATCCTTACTTCATTCTCATTGGCTTGCCATAGTTCTAGATCACCATTTGGACTTCATTCTTGGCCCTGGTCCTGCCTGTGAAATGGGTGAGAGATCATGGTGGCTTTGGCTTGCCCTCAGTGCTCTCACATCTTCCCTTTGCATTCTCCACTGACTGCCTCCAATGGAACTGACTTTTTGTCATTGCAACAACTGCCTTCAAGAAATCATTTAAAGGGAGGAAATGGTGAGTCAAGCTTATGATTTCAGAAGTGGCAGAGACGGTGTAATGAAATAGAGCTGCTTGTGTCCCCGCAGCCAGGAAGCAGAGAGAACAGGAAGGGTTAGGGAAAAACCTACCCTTTACACACAAGCCCCTCAGTGATCGACTCCCTCCTGCCAGGCCCCATCTTCCACAGTTCTATGTCCTCCTCGCCACTTCCTTAAACTTTGAGTCCTACCACACACTGCCACTGGATCCACACACCTTGCCATTTCCCCCAAATCATAAGAGTCATTTTCTAGGGAAAGATGGAGGAAGAAAAACAGACACCCAAGGTTCTGCTTCCCTGCTAGAGTATCTGAAAGGTGCCGAAAGCAGATGTTATTGCTGGGGATGGATCCTGTGGCCTCAACTCTGACCTACTCATAAGGTATGACCCAGGACCCGGGGCTGGGAAGGCTCTCCACAGGCTTCATTCAGCCTTTTCAGTGGCTATAACAGAAGCCCACACATCAGATCACTAAGACCAGAAAGAGGGGGCTACATATTTCATGGCTCCAAGAAAGGAATTACTGAGTAGGGCTCTTGCCTAGAACTGAAAGTCCTCAGTATGGTCTTCTCTGATGTGCCATAGTTTCATTGGTAAACACAGGAAGATAATAGAAAATCCACATAGATACTCTGAAGTCTCGCAATTACCCCCACCACACCCACTATTTCCATCATCTCCCAGTACTCACCAGCACTCCTTCAACTAGAGAGCACTCTGCTTGTCTGTCATTGTGGAGTAATTACTCCAACTGTCAATGGCTTAAAGCACTGATGAATTTATTAAATTTCATGATGAGGGGGGCAGGAACCCAGGCAGGACACAAATTGTGATTCTCATGTTTTATGTGCTTTCAAAGGTGGGCGGTTGGCAATGGATTCCTGAAGGGCCCAAGGTAACTTCTGTCCTGTGTCTGGCAGCTTAGTGGGGTGGCCTGACAGTCAGGGCTCAGCTTGGCCTGTCTGCTGCACACCCATATATAGCTCAGCATAGCTAGCCATCTCCAGGTAGTCAGCTTTCTTCCATGGGAGCTCACAACTCCCCAGAAACCCAGGCAGAAGCTGCAAGACTTCCTCTGATCTAGCTGCAGAAGTCTCAGAATAACACTGCTACCCCCATTGTCTTGGTGAAGCAACTTGCTAAGACTCAAGGATAGGAGTATCGATTGATCTGTGGCCCTCTTTAATCTATCACAGACAGGTTGCTAGACAGCATCCACACTACTTAAATATTTACTGCTTGCTTAGATCCAAGGGGATGAGAAATGCGGAATGGAAACAAACAGAGTTTAGAACATTTTAGGGTACTCAGAGGACATAGATAGCTTCAGAGGAACTGCACCCAACTGAGGAGACCGGTCCCCCTCTATCATGTTCATTTCGATAGTAATAGCTATAGGAAGCAATGCAAAGAAGACTATGAAGAAAAAAATGTGTAACATCTGTAAAATGGAGGATAGACATAGTTCACTGTCTAGTTACTTCTTTGGAATATGAGAGTTGAATAAGAATATATGTCTAACATAGCATGGTGCAACACATAGTAAACACCTTATAAAAATTCATCACCATGCCTAATGAAGTACAATGATATTGAAGGTAGGCAGCATTATTGAATTCTTCAGAGACTGAATTTCAGGAGTACAAAAAAGAAAGAGCAATGTGTTTCTCAACCACTGGACTCCATTTATAGCCAAATTACCGAGAGTAATCTATTCAAGGTTGTCAGAGTAAATAACTTTTATGTGAATGTGCTATCTAATTATGATGCCATTTGGAAGGGTTCTGGTCCCCATGAATTCCACGAATAGTAATATTTCATAAAGTGGATGAGTGAGGTAATCATTTGCATGCCACTGACCACACCTCTTGCAATTCGCATAGTTCCGGGGAGACTTGGTGTAAGTCTGGGTGGCATCAAAAAGTGGCTTTCCATGAACTGGTCATCCTTGTTGGCACTAGGCTGGTGTCAGACCCACCTTCTGAGTTAAGCTGGAAGGGCTTCTGCTTCTCAGAAAGAAAACTTCCTGGGTTCCACCACTATGTTTTCAAGGACTTACAAATTCCCAAATGTTTTGCCATCATTGTTCACGTCTATAAAGAAAGATCAATGGTATGAAAAGCTCACACAATAGTTTTTTCTATGACTCAGATACTCCATTCTGCCAGGATACCAGAAGCTGGTTCTAGCACACTGCTCAAAGCTTGGACTCAGTGCTAACCTTCCGTAAATGGGGTACAGATGTGGGAACTGCCTTGGCAGACATTGAGGATGAAAGTAGAAAGTTCAGAAAAGCAGGAATGGTAGTGCGGAACTATGGTAATAGACCTGAAAACCCACCAAATGACCATATCCCAGGAGTGTTCAGAGATACTCCAACAGGACAGCTAAGAATGTATTGGTGAGAAGAGGGGTCCTGAACTCTCTGAGAAGCTCCAGTTACCTGTTGTGTGAAGGTTGTCATTGAAAATGAGATAGTCTTCCATTAAGCTGAGCTCTGCAGGATAAGTGGAACTAAGGGGATCGCAGAAGGGCAAATTACAGTGCTTAGTTGTTAAAGGCAGGATGGATGTATTATCATCCTAGTCAGCAAGACAAGTACCTCGATCATGAGAGACCTGTAGTAACCACAGTGTTGCAAGAAGGCAAGTAGATACAGAACAACACATGAGTTAAGTCTTATAACCAATCAAATGAAAGAATTGGAGAGCAGAAGTACAATAATGGCAAAGTATGAGCCCTTGTTCAATTTCTAAATCTGAGTTAGGACAGAGACCCAGTACTGAAACCCACTGAGTTACAAGGAAGTTACATCTACTTGAGGAACCTATAGGGCCACTGTAAATATAATTAAAAGCCCATTCTTCCCCAAAGTTACCCATTCTCTAGGGGAACTCTATATTGAGGAGTATCTAGGTCTGTGCTTCCCGAAATACAATCATATACCTTGCATTCTTTGGATGAGGGGTGGGGTATGGAAGCTAGGTGATAAATGGAATTCATTTTGTAATTTATTTCTTGGTAGCTATTCTTAATAGGTGCCAGAAAGTTTACATTGATTCCCTGGCTCATGGAGAAAGAGTCATCCTAACAGGAAGACTTCAGTGAAATATCCTTAGATAATAAACCTAAAGCTATGGCCCACCCCAGGTGCAATTGCAAGACTTAGAGCCATGGTCAAAGACTTAAAGCAATTCCCATCAAAGTTAACTGCCTGCCTTACCACTGCAGAAACCAGATGGACCATGACAAGGATAGTAGCTCTACATAAGTTTAGGTGAATAATAGCCCAAATCTCAGTAGTTGTGCCAGATGTAGTAACTTTATTAAAAGGAATCAGTACAACTTCTGGCACTAGGTATATAGCAGGTCCATCTATTTCCATCTTTGCCAATAAGGAAGACTAAAAGCAGTTCACTTTATGCAGACACCCATGGCTCACACCTGTAATCCTAGCTACTTAGGGGGCTGAGATTTGAAGATCATGGTTTGAAGCCAGCCCAGACAGGGAAGTCAATAAAAACCACTCAAAAAATAATCCAGAAGTGGCACTGTGGCTCAAGTGGTAGAGTGCTAGCCTTGAGCACAAAGAAGCTCAGGGACAGCACTCAGACCCTGAAATAAAACCTCAGGACCGGCAATAACGAAAGAAAGAAAGAAAGTTCGCTGTTTCTTGTCTAAAGGTCCTTTTACAATGAAAAGATTTGATTGTCTTAATACTCATACAAACACCATATTTGCCCCACATATGGGTAATATCAATGCCAAGTATACCTAGTAAGCAAAAAATAAGCATTTTAGATAACCCAGTAATAAATATATGTATCAATCATTACTGCTTTGGCCTATATTGTCAGCCATCAGAAGTCAAGATCAGAAGTGAGGTTCAAGGCCAGCACAGGGAAAATATTAGCAAGACCCCATCTCAGTTGTGGTTCATAGTTGTGACCCCAGCTACACAGGAAGTGTAGACAGGAGGATCATAGTACAAGGCCAGTCCTTAGTAAAAATGCAGGACCAAAAAAGCAAGATCCTATCCTAAAATAAAACTAAAACAAAATGAGGGCTGAGGGTATGGCTCAAGTGCCCAGCAAGCACAAGGTCCTGTGTTCAAACACCAGTACTACCAGAAGGAAGGAAGGAAGGAAGGAACAAAGGAAGGAACGAAGAAAGGAGAGAGGGAGGGAAGAAGGAACATGCTAAGAGAAAGGAGAAATCCCTCAAAACATTAAGGAACCTGAGAGACTGATAAATATTTAGAGGTACAATAACTGAGATATGTTGATTCAATCTACCTAAAGTGAATAAAAATTATAATGCTTTATGACCTCTGCCACTATGATAAGTAATGTTCCAACTCATATATCAAGTGATTGAAAGGTTACCAGTTCAGAGTAAGGTTCAGATGAGGTTCAGCAGAGACTGTAGCAATCACCTAACATGCACAAGGCCCTGGGTATGGTCCCTAGCACTGAAGAAAACAAACAATAAAAAAAGAAAACCCACAGTGTATTAAATAGGCTTCCCTGCCATACAGGCCACAGGACCCAGTGGATATAAGGGCCTAAAGATGTCTGTAGAGGTAAGATGGTGTCTGTAGAGGTAAAATGGTGTCTGTAGTCTGGTAAGACCCAATAGGAGACTCTAAAGTCCTGGAGCAATGCCATGTCTTCTGAGTTAGAGGAATCTTTGTCTATAGGCAGGGGGGAGGGAGGGAGTTCTATACTGGAAATTGAGTATGTGGCCAGAGTTGCCTGTGGTGATTCTCAAATCATAGGCAGCTGTGTGCAGAAGAATTCTTTTGCTATAGAAAGTGGACATTCGGGATCAGGCTCCAGCAAGTTCAGAAAATAGAAATAAATTACATGAACAGTTGACACAGACCTTCATGGTGCTTGACCTTTGTTTTACTGACATGTCTCCCTTAACTCAAGCCAATGAAAGAGAAAGATGTTGGGACCCACCAGACAGATGACTCCGCTCAGTATAGGAGGGGCAGCTATAAATGGACTTCCACTGCCCTACATCCTCATCTAGTAGTGGCTCTGAATGACGGTGTGAAAAGGAACCTTCTCAAGATGAGACGAGAGGGACCGTCAAAAAGTAAACGCTGCTTCCTTAACCTGTTACCCATGAAATGCATGCATTCAACAGCTTTGTCACAAAATGCCCAGTGAGACCACAGGCTTTGTTTACACGAGTAGGAGCCCCTTGGGAGGAAGCCAAGCTAAAACTCCTAAGATTTGAGATGCCTGCATACATGACAAAGGGAAAGTGTTACCAAGAAAGCTCCTCATCTGTATAATGCCCTGAGCGATCCCCCAGAACCCACTCAGATGTCGGATAATCTCCAATGGAAAAATCACAGCATTTGCTCTTCGTTGACTTCAGAATGACTCATTTGGGAGGTCAGGAAGCTGAGCACCATATTATTAGCTTTCCAGTGGGTTTAATAACATCTCTGACCTGTAGGCTATAGGAACAGTTACCCAGAAACTTGAAGGCTGCTTTTGCTAAAAACACGGACTCTTTACTACAGCCTAGAGGCATCAGATCGATGACTGAAATGGGAAAGGAGGTTTAGCATTCTTGCCTTGGTACTACGTACAGGTCCCCTTCCTGGCCACAGCCTTTGAGATGCACTCTACTCAGTACTGCTTATTGACATGTTGATATTTTGAGAAAATCCTTCAGCTCTATCAGAAGGCCAGAATATTTATGCAAATTGATGGTGCCCGCCATAACTCAGTAGTTTCTGAGCAGAATTGACAGCCATTAGCCCACCACAGATAAACACCAGGATGCTTCTGAATAAGAAAAAAAAAAAAACATCTTTTGAAACAGTGCCTGTGACCAATGCACCATAACCATCCCCCAGAAAAAAAATCAATAAAAACTTGCTGCTCTTTTCTGTAAAGCGAACAGCAACCTGATCTCACCCTTGGTGACTGTTGGATGTCTGCAGCTCTAGCTGAAGTCAGCCAGCTGAAATTCTAATAAGAGATTCCTTGACTATCTTGTTCATAGGTTGGTTTTGCTTCTGCTGTTTGTCTGCCCCACCAGATAATATCAAATGGACAGGACTGATGGCACTCTTGAGGGTTCCATGTGTGGAGAGGAAGTGATCTGAGCTGTGAATACACTTGGATTTTAGACCAGCAGAAAGGTCTTGGCTGGTTGGTCAGAGGTTAGAAAGGAGCAGTAAAGAAAAATGAGAGTCATGAAAGCCCAGAGCAAAGGCATGTGGAATATACAGATGCGTGTGTGTCTTATATTAATACTGTCAGAAAGGGCTTTCTTGAGGAGACCTGTTCCATTCTGGCAAGAATAAAAGTTCTTTGTGGGCTTGCTGTGGTTTGAATGTGATTTGTCCCCCAAAGTGTATGTGCTAGAAGCTGGGTCCCTAGTACGGCAGTATTGACATAATGGGGCCTTTAGGAGGTGTGCCCCAGTGAAGGGTACCCTTGAGAATTAATTAATGCTCACAAGAGCAAGGACTTCCTCTGAGTCTCCCTGGCTTCCTGAATAACCATGTGATGTCTTCTACATGTCCACCTACCATTTTAATGCCATCTACCAAAGCCAAGCAGACATTGATATCATACTCTAGAATCTCCAGAATTATGAGCTTTGCATCTTTCTTTATAGAGTATCTGGCATCCAGTGGTTTGGTATAGCTATGCAAAACAGACTAAACCAGGTCGCTTTCCTCATGAGGGCTGATACAGACATTTTGCTATTGAAAGTCAGTTAATAAGCCAGGCACCAGTGGCTCATGCCTATTATCCTAGCTACTTAGGGGGCTGAGATCTGAGGATCATGGTTCAAATCCAATCCAAGAAGAAAAGTCTTCAAAAGACTCTTTTCTCAACCATTCAAGAAAACCAGAAGTGGAGCTGTGGCTCAAAGTGATAGAGCACTAGACTTGAGCAAAAGAGCTCAGGGGCAGTGCTCAGGTCCTAAGTTTAATAGATCAATCAACAAAGGGTGACATTGTCCAAAAATAATTGTACTCATTACCTTACTTATGAAATGGTAACCCCTCCATACAACACCTTAACAATAACAATAATATTTATATTTTTAAAAAATTCAAAAGCTACTTGGCAAAACTTATCCAGGATAAAAACAGTCAACCAATAACAAAGAAAGAAGAAACAACACTGAGGGTAATTAACCTTGATTCCCAGAAAGAGCCAGGGTTGTCTAGGTACTTAGCCAAGAGGAGGGCAGACTCCTGTCTGCCTCACCTTCCTAGGGCAGACCTTACAGGTACATACAGTAAGAGTATGCAGTATTCCCAGACCTAGTGGATTTCTAGGGCCATCTATTTTTATTAACTGTAATGCTGTGAATGAATAATTACCACAACCATGGCTGGGAAAAAGTGTAGTCAGTCAAAAGCTAAATCCCTCAGAGATGAACATCTGGGTTGCCCACCAGGCGAGCAACCTACACCAACTGAAGGCAGCTCCAGGGAGGAAAATCGAAAAGCGATCATCACAGCAGAGGGAACTCCTGCATGGCAATTGTGACCCATGAAATGATTGCAAGAGCAGAGAGCATGGCTGGTTCTGCTTCTCCTTCATGTGAAGTCTCTGCAGACATTGTAGCTGGCTAGCACTTTGAAAGCTTCTCTCTGGATAGAGAGAGAGATCTGGGGTTGCTGAGAAAAGGAAAGGGAAGAAGATGTGACTGAGCCAAGAAGTAGATGCTAATGGCCATCACAGGAACTGGTTCCAGACAAGCTTCATAACCAACTTGATGCAGGGACAACCTGGCAGTGCCTTGTCTTGAGCCACAACATTTTTCCCTCTCCTTTCTGGCTACGGTGCTGGAATGTCCAGTAAAATCTAGTCAGCGTGTGTGCCTGCTCATCCCACAAGTGCAAGAAAATTAATCACCCTGTGGCTAACCTCGACCAAATAATGAAGGGGAAGTGAAATAGAAATGATTCCTGCTTTGTCCCAAGAAACCAGTTCTGAAATGCACTTCCCAGGTTTCCTCAGAAATACCTTTGGGGTTGAGCTGAAGTTGCCAGCGGTCAAATCTTCATTATACCTTTCTATTGGCTGTGCTGGAGGCAGCCCATGCAGATGCATGAGAATGGGGTGAACACCTCTCTCCCCAGCTCCCTATTCAGTCACACTGAAGTCAGCCATGCTTGGAGAATGTATACCATGGAGAATGGTAAGCATCACAAATCAGTTATTGTTTGCTCCAGAGAACTAGCTGACAAACTACCAGCACTCCTTCCTTCCTCATTCCATTTCTCCCCCCAAACTGGGATTTGAGCTCGGAGCATTGAAGTTGTTTGGCTCACTTGTCTGACATTCTACCACTTGAGCCACAGCTCATAGACTTTTCTGCCCAGGCTGGTTTTGAACTGGAATCCTTTGAATCTCAACTTCCAGGCATGAGCCACTGGCTCCAGGCTCCCTCTTGATTAGAGCTGCTTTCTTCAATTTTATTACTAAATATAAACTACCATTACTCGTTCGTTTGAGACTCTGCTTCCATGACAGTCCAGGCTAACCCCAATATCTACCTCCCAGTGTTTATTATTAGGTTTTAATAATGTAATCATTGTACTTTGACTGTGGCCAAGACTAAACAGTATAAAACTTTTTTAAAAAAACAAAATACATTTACCTTATGTTTTTTAATTTTCTTGCTGTCTTTTGAGGACTATGAGATGAAGACACTTGGAATTTCACCTGTCAGCCATCCTGAGGTAGGAAATATGGGGTTGGGATACAGGCAATGGACACGTCCCCCAATCATGGTGCCTAGACAGGAAGACAGAGAGAAACGACCTCGTGTATGCCACTCTTGAGAGGCAGCTGGGTGTGCAGCCCCTCTGGGCTGTGGTCTGCCCTCCTTGCTCCTCTGTGAGGCATGTGAGGAAGCCTGGGATCCAGCCCCAGCAAGGAGTAGAAGGAGTAGCACAAAGAACCTGAGATGATTCTTAGGTCTTAGTGGAGAGCTGATTGAAGTCAGAGCATGGGGCTAGTGTGGAAACCCCTTCTGCCTTTTCTATCTAGTGGGTTTATGCCTCAGAAAGAAATGACTAGGGTGTGGGGGGATAGGACTTTGCAATCCTTAAATATCATGCAACATATTACATTGTGTTCGCTTACTCTTCTCAAAATACAGACACTGCCGATAACAAACACAACATCAGGCAAGAATAGATGTCCCTGGACTTCCCTCTAAAAGGGAGGCACACCAAGAGAGTTTGAAGCCGGGTGGCAGTGGGTGGCAGTGGCTCATGCTGCAATCCTAGCTATTTAGGAGACTGAGATCTGATGATGGTTATCAGCCCCGGCGGAAAAGTCCCCATGAGTTAAACAATTTGTTTTTTTTACAGATGGACCCATTGCAACAATGAGATGTACAAGTTGTTATGTCGAAAAACGAACTTTACAACTTTGGTGGGGGGTGGGGGGGAGGATCACGTGGGGGGAGGAGCAGTATGGGAAGGGATGGAAAGGAGAAATAAAGAGGAGACAACAATGCTTGATAAGAAATGTACTCGTTATCTTGCCCATGTAATTGTAACTCCTCTGTATGGTATTCTCACAATTAAATTTTTTTTTAAAAAAGTCCCCATGAGACTCTTATCTCCAATTAACCACTCAAAAGCTGGAAGTGGAGCTGTGACTCAAAGTGGTAGAGTACTAAACTTGAGCAAAAGAGCTCAGGGATAGAGCCCAGGCCCTGAGTTCAAGCTCTACAACTGACGAGAGAGAGAGAGAGAGACAGACAGACAGACAGACAGAGAGTTTGAAGCACTCTGGCTTCATTAATGCTATAGTTCACATCTTTATTGCCTAGGTATATATCAAAATATTATTTATCTGTCACCTATTTTACTTGTGTTCAGGGGTCTCTTGTCATAATTATAGAAGGGCCTGCTGGATGAGGAGATAGGATGTCTTGTATGCATACACATTGGATGGACAGTCAAGTAGCAACAACAGTGCCTATAAGTGTCTAAAAGTGTTAAAGCTGCCCTGTCCACAGTGGTAGCCACTAGAAACTTTGGATACTTGTGGTTGTTTCAGTTTCAGTTTGTGTTTTGTGAAAGGGTCTCACTACAAAGCCAAGTTTGGCTTTGTATTTGCTATGGAGTCCAGGCTATCCGCACAATGATCCTCTTTCCTCAGCTTTCTGAGTGCTAGGATTGATGGCATGTGCCACCACACCTGGCTTGCTTTAAATTAGAAAAGAAAGTCTGATATTCAATTCCACAGTCAGCCAAACCATGTTTCAAGTGCTTAATAAACACAGGTGACTGGCTATGGCTACCCTATTGGACTACTTTTAACAGGAACTTCTTTTGAACAGTTCTTTTAAAGAGCTGTGGCATTTGTATCCCAGGCCTGATTTGGTATGGATCAACCACAGCTGAATGAGAAGGATTTTCCTGTGTTTTGTATAACTGGAAGGCTGCTGCCCAACTTCTGAGCTCCCTGCCTCCTCCTTCTAGACATACAGACAGACAGACAGACAGACACACACACACACACACACACACACACACACACACACACACACACACACACACACACACCTGCACTGAAGCCAAGTACAGCACTAGCCCTTGGAAGCACCAGCGACACCTTGTGGCAGAAGAAGCAACAACAATTTTAAAGAGTCCCATCTCTTGACACCTGAGCCCCATAGTTCTTGAGGACTGCAGTAGTCACTCCCTAAGCAACATGGAATTTTCCACTTTTCATAGGGTCATGTAATTTCTCATAAAATCAGACCACCTTTTATGAGGTGGATGCTATTACTATTCCCATTTCAGAGATGAAGAAAGTGAGGCTCAAGAAGAGTAGTCTGAGCTCATTATTGGTGAGGCTAGGGAATGAGCTGCTCTTGTATTAGTAAATAGGATTCCAAAGCCAGAAAGCTGGGCTATTAAAAGGAATATGAGCTGAGAGCTGATGGCTCACGCCTGTAACCCTAGCTACTCAGGAGGCTGAGATCTGAGGATTACAGTTGGAAGCCCACCCAGGCAGAAAAGTCTGTGAGACTCTTATCTCCAATAAACCTGCAAAAAAAGCAACAAGTAAAAGCATGACTTCAATAATAGGATGCCAGCTGTAAGCAAGCAAACCAAACAGGTACAAGACCCTGAGTTCAAGCCCCAGTATTAGCACAAAATAATTTTTTTCAAAAGGAATATGACCACATCTTAAGTCAAAATAGTAAGAAATGTGCTAGGATTTTCTAGCACATGAAAGCCTTATTTGTTCATTTTCTTTCTCCATTCCTTCACCTGTTGGGGGAAGGGGACTACCTTCCTACCTTGCCATCAAACTTTGATCGCCACCACTCCCCCCATCAGTAAATAAGACTTTCCTCTTCACAGATTCCTAAGCTCAAAGGAACACATACAAAGACTGCATTTCAGCAAGATGGAGCGCTATAGAGAATTAATCCCATTAGAAGTAATAAATTTGCAACCAACTATGTACGAGAGGCAAAGAAAGTCAACTCTGAATGCATTGGTGGCCATTTGAGATCCTTTTGTATAAATGCTTAGGAACAAAATTATAGTATTACCTGCAAAGACTTTTCAAGGTTTCCAATTGCCAATATCTTTTCCTTTTGCAACACGGGTGCTGACTTCTGCAGCTTGTCAAACGT
Organism: Dipodomys spectabilis; assembly: GCF_019054845.1. Classification (NCBI taxonomy): domain Eukaryota; kingdom Metazoa; phylum Chordata; class Mammalia; order Rodentia; family Heteromyidae; genus Dipodomys; species Dipodomys spectabilis. Next base: position 3,205,619 of record NW_024870750.1, read on the forward strand.
GCTTGCTTGAGCTTCCCCCATCTATCAATCATGCCAGGTCCTTAATTAGGACTCTCCAAGGAGCCTGTGACACCCCAGAGAGCGATGCTTCCACGCGGCTCCTCACCCTCATTCCCAGATCAAAACCCATGGAAGCAGACATGGTCATACTTCTTGGGGAGATATTTCAATGACAGGGTTTTAAAGTGTGAGTAGGGTGAGACGCATGTGCTTTGGGAGTGCTGAGTCATCAGAAGTCAGAGCAGTTGAACTTGCTGTGCCTGACAAAATGGCTTCTGAGAGCCCCCATGCAACCAACAACGCTAAGCGTGATTCTGAAAGGTTTGGATGGCTTAAAAAGTTATAGGTAATGACTTCTGAAAGTACATACTCATCAGAAGCAGAGCTGGACAGTGCCTGAGGGCTCCCAGGCCCCAGCTGTGTCCACAGCTGCTCAGCTTCCCGACTTCCCTGATGAAGCAGCATTCCTGTGATGGGCAGGGATTGTTCTTCATTTCCTCTGACTCAGAAGAGCCGGTGAGAGCCAAGGAGAGCAATGCAAGCAGTAGTGGGAAGTGAAGGCAGAGAAGAGAGGAGCCAGCTTGTGAGAGATCACAGTTTGTAGTGGGAAGCAGGTGGTGTGGTAAGTCTCAGAGACAGACGCAAAGGTCCTAGTGGGTCACTAACCCACCTTCACCTGCTATCTTATTTGAATGATACCTTTGTTTTCTGGAGGTCCTGCTGGCTACTGGAAAAGTCTAAGCATTGTATGGTTCACAGAATGGTATGTTCCTCACCCTGAACCAGTCAAACAAAACCAGTTGCTAACTAAACGAGTTAACCCTTTGTCCTCATTCGCAGGAAGTAAGTGGATGTCCACTCCTCAGGCCCCTGCTGCTGAGCTGTGAGTGACTCTGTGTGGCTGTGACTCTGCCCCAAACACCGAATCTTCCAGGTGCTCAGGCTCTGCTCCCCCAAGCAGGTAGGGAGGGACAGCACACTTCTGTCTAAGCATGGCCATGGTTTTCTCTGCAACTACCTCTGAACCGCCAGCTCACAGATATTCCTACTCCACACAGACTTCTCCACAATCTTAGCTGGCCCAGTGTCATATTAGGGTCCTCAAAATATTGAGGGAACATACTATTTCTGCTTCTGAGCGTGAGGAGGCACTATTAATAAGTACATGGAGTCAAAAGGCATAAACTGGGACTGTTTCTCAATAAAAGCTCAGCACTCTGGTAAACTTGTTGAACCACTTTGGAAAGCACTATGGAGGTTCTTCAAAAGACTCCACATAGAGCTCCCCTATGACCCAGCAATCTCACTTTTGTGCATTTACCCAAATGTTTACAAACAAGACCACACTAAAGCTACCAGCACAACTATGCTTATCAAGCATTATTTACTATAGCTAAGATATGGAACCAACCCAGATGCCCCTCAGTAGAAGAATGAATCAAGAAAATGTGGTATATATACACAATGGAATTCTATGCCTCCATCAGAAAGAATGACATTGCCCCATTTGTTAGGAAATGGAAAGACTTGGAAAAAATTATATTAAGTGAAGTAAGCCAAACCCAAAGAAACATAGGTCCCATGGTTTCCCTTATTTGCAATAGTTAGTGTATGTATGAGTCAAGCAGAAAAGGTCAGATAAGGTGATGTTAGGAAAATGAACCCTAAGATATGTATTTAAATGTTTTTTTTCTTTCATGCATTTGTTTCTAACGCATTTATAAGATTATTTCTTTGCTGCTTTGTATGTCCCTCCCCCACGGTATAACCCCTGCTTTTACTGTATTTGATGTCGGTATAATTTGTGGAGGGGAAGGGAAAAAACAAGTCGTTTAAATAAGGATACAGGTGGACCCGTTGTAACAATGAGAAGTACAAGTTGTCATGTCGAAAACGAACTTTACAACTTTGGTGGGGGGGGGCGGGGGGGAAAATTGTGGGGGGAGGCTTGGAAGGGATGGGAAGGGGAAACAGAGGAGGAGGCTACAATGCTTGATAAGAAATGTACTCATTATCTTGCCCATGTAATTGTAACCCCTCTGTACAATTTTTTCACAATAAAAAATTTGAAAAAGATGGTTAAATCAGGCCCATCAATATGATGTATCAATAAAAATAATAACCTAGAAAAAAAAAAGCTCAGCACTCTGAGCTTTAAGGTTTATAAACCTCTCTGGGATTGGTGGAACCATTTAGAGGTGTGGGCATGCCAGTAGGGTAGGGTGGCATTTCACAACAGATAATTTTCAAAGCACCAGTAACTACTTTGTAAATCCCTGATCATTTGTAAAGATATGGAAAGACCTGGACAAAAAATATATTAACTGAAGTAAGTCAGGCCCAGGGAGACAAAAGTTGCATGTATTCCCCGATACGTGGAAATTAGAGTTAGCTTATAAACTTATAAGTAAGCACATTGTGTGATGTGCAAGTGTATACAAATGTTTTAACTGAAATACAGTAGGTTCAAGGGAGAACTGAACGAGCGTAATTCCTTTTAAAGACAGCATCAAAGTTGAACAAAATGAAAACTAGAAAATGGGTACTTGAAAGAGTGGAATGGGGGTCAAAGGGAGAGGGTTAGACAGATGAAGAGGATAAAGGAGAAGAATGCAGTCAAGAATGTAATGTGTATCCTACAAAATTAAGGAAAGTAAGGGAAGGGGTAGGTAGGAGAGGGATGAATAAGAGGGTTGAAAGGGGTGACATTGATCAAGGTGCACTGTGTTCATAAACTGTTTTGCTAAATGGGAATGCCTTGGTACTTAAAAATAATTTTTTAAAACTAGAATAAAAAAGGAAAGAAAAACCCCTTGAAACACCTTCAATTTGTCTCCAGCCCCCAGTATACCAGCAAGATCTACAGCAGAACTGACAGGTCTTGGCTGGAGCCAATCATCTGCTCTCTAAAATAAGGCTGGCCTACAAAACTGGAATAGAGGTCTTACACATTTTTCTTAATGTGGAAATTGAATAATTGACAGTGTTACTTCCCAAGCTTAACAAAGTAAAAAATTGAAATGGAATCTCTGCCATGGTTTAACCATATAAAAAGACCATGTCTGGAGCTGAGGGCATGACTTAAGTAGTAGAGCATCTGCCTAGCATTTGTGAGCCTTTAGTTCAATCCCCAGTACCACCGAAAAAGAAAAAAAAAGTCTGATCATCTTAGCAAAGGCAAAAAAGGAACAAGAAAAAGAGTGAAATGTTCATGTTCTAGTAGTAAAGTGTTAAAAATACATTTCTGCGTTTCTTCTTTTCTTATTACAGAAGCTATAACATTAAGACTAGCTCAACTGAACAAAGCACAATTTAGAAACACTAGGCACTTGAAATGAATTCCATCTGTCTAATGGATGGGGGGACAGCCAGTTCTCAGTGTGCCTCCCAGGCCAGGGCTCAGCCACAAAAATGACATCTTTCCTGTCCTAGAAAGTCTGTGAAGGTAGAATTGTGTCTCAAGCTGCCATACGTAGAGTTGTAATTAATCACAGCTCATCATCCCTAAGGACTGACCCCAGGCCAGTCCTGCTCCCTAGAGTTGTCCTTCATGACCATCATGCCAGACAAAAGGCTTCAGCTCACCAGGGGCCTTTTCTCCCAGGAAGTGTGGCACAAATTTGCTTCTTCTTACTTCAGGTGATTCCTTTAATCCATCACAACCTCTTCTGGCTGAATCATATCAATCATAACCAATATATTTCTTTGGTTTGTGGGTCTCTTTTGTTGTGGTCCTGAGGCTTGAACTCAAGGCCTGAGTACTGTCCCTGAGCTTTGTGCTCAAGGTTAACATTCTACCATGTGAGCCACAGGACTACTTCTGGCTTTCTTTGATGGTTAATTGCAGCTAAGAGTCGCAAAGACTTTCTTGCTGGGCTGTCTTCAAACCTTGGTCCTCAGGTCTCAGCCTCCCAAATAGCTAGGATTACAGGTGTGAGCCAAGTGCCAAGTTCATAAATACACTTCTTGATTCCGCTACATTTTAAGTCAAATCGTAGTCATTCTCTGAACTCTGGTCTTGACTCTATTTGGAGCAAATAAGAGAAGTTGAAGGTCACCCCAAGAAGAGGCTTTATACACTCCATAAGTATCTATGGATTTAATACTTTTTTTGAATTTGGTACTTTTGCTAAATGTAGATAATACCTGGGTGTGGTGACTGATTCCTGCAATTCTAGCACCAGGAGACAGACAGTAGGTTCTCAAGTTCAAGGCCATCCTAGTGAGACTTTGTTTCAAAGGTAGCTAAATAGATCAATCGATCGATCGACAGATAGATAGGTAGATAGATAGATAGATAGATAGATAGATAGATAGATAGATAGATAGATAGATAGATAGATAGATAGATAGATAGATAGATTCAATGCTAGCTAGCATGCCTAAGTGCCTACTCTGTACTGGGCCTATGTTAACAAATTGCGTACATGGCCATATTTAATCTTCTCCTCACATCCCTATAATCCCACTCCACCTACTCCAGCTCCTACACAATTGTCAACTGCTGAGTCCTGGAAGGGAGAGGAACAATCATTATTCACACTTTGAAGGATATGGAAAGGAAAGCGCTTAGAAGAAGAAACATCCAGGGTAGCATTAAGTAACAAGCCAGGACTGGAATCCAGGCCTTTAGACTCCAGAGCCTACTCATTTAATCTGTGTTTATACTGCCTTGGTGCCATAAGTGTGGCTGATATATAAGCTAAAGATTTGTTACTTAATTGCTGGATTCCCTCAATCTGAAAGGAACCAAGAGATCATTTTATACATATAATTACTCCAAAGAGGGACCTATCATCTCTGGGTCCCTGTACCAAGTTCAGGTCAAGAAACCATGACTTCAATGATTGGCCAGGTCAGGTCAGAGGCCCACCCTGGGGACTGTGTGGCTGAGTAGACATCTTCCCCTCGGAAGCTCCAAGCCATTGATATCTGAAGCTATGGCTTTGGTCAGTCCCAGACTCCCAGTGAGCATATCCATTTGCCATTCCCTAAGGAAGGAAAGTGATTGACTGTTTTCATCTCTGTAGAAACGGCTCACTTCAGAGCACTGGAATCCATAAATAAATCTGATTGTCTCCATCAGACAGGCTAAGTGTCCCTCTGTCATAACATACTGCATACTAACCCCACTAAGCACAAGAGTGGAGAAGAGAGACAGACACCACCACCTCCTCTGAGTCAGAGTATTACTCACCAGCCGTGACTAGGAGCCGGCAAGCACCACCAGACAGACATCTAATTGGATTATTGTGCCAAAAAAAAAATTGCCTTCTTGGCCAACAAGGTAGAGCACGCTCTGCCTTAGGCATCCTACATTGCCACAAAAGAACTGAGCCCTTCCCGCAGCCCACACGGTCACTTTTTCATTTTGGTGGATTGTGTGGCTTGAACTTGGCCTGGGCACTGCCCCTCAGCACTTCACCTCAAGGTGAGCACTCTACCTCTTGAGCCACAACACCACTTCTGGTTTTCTGGTGATTTATTGGAGAGAAGAGTCTCCTGGATTTTCCTGCCCAGGCTGGTTTTGAACCATGATCCTCAGATCTCAACCTCCTGAGTAGTTAGGATTACAGGCATGAGCCTCCACCGCCTGGCCCACATGGTCACCTTTAATGTAATAATAACAGTGAACCACAAGGAACACGAACCCTGGACCAGATGCTACAGGAATGAGCTGTCCCACCTTCATCTCATTTAATACAACAGTTCTAGGAAGCATATGTCTTTACTAGGAGCACTCCCACTATTCGGATGATGACTCGATGGCTTATTGAAGCTTGGCTGGTAATGCTGTTTGATCTCTTTTCAGTGCTGTTTTATATCCCTAAAGGCTGTCCTCAGAAACTGCATCAATAGGGTCATCACTATCACCTTTACCTTCCTACACCTCTGAAAATCTTCCTTTTTGTGACACTCTCTTCAGTTAAGTTATTGAAGTGTATTCTCTTTCCCATTGGGCTGCTGGCTGTGTTAGACTCGAACTCGAGACCCCCGAGTGACCCCTCCCCCCCAGAGACCATAACCAATGCAAACAGCAAAAGAGTCATTTATTTGCAAGCTCGAGCCTGGACTCACAATGGTCACTGACACAGCGGGTCAGAGGTGTGAGCCCTGACCACATGTTCAGCAGGGTTCTTATAGGGTTTCCAGCAAATAGGAGGGAGTTTAAGGTTAGAGGGCTTCTACGTAATCAGTCAGCATTTCACGGACAACTTTCAGGTCGCCCTGACCCTGCAGCTGCTTCCACCAGCTGACCATCCCGTCCATTTTCCAGTAACTGGGGTTGTGTTTCTCAACCCTTATCTAACTGGGGCTGCTAGGGGTATAATTGCAGTTTCGATTGCAGGCTTTCCGAGAACCTTCCAAGAACTGATTTTTCCAATAACTGTTTTGTCCCTTAAGTTTAACCTGAGGTCAGTTTTACAGGAGAGGATGGCTTGCTTTTAGAATGGAATTAGCTTAGTCCTTCAGCTGAGGCAGAAACTAAAACGTTGGTTCAAGTCATTACAGGTAAATATGGTAAAACTGGGATTAGGGGTCTTGGCAGTCCAACTGAAGAACCCATATTAAAACACTGTATTGGTTAAGCCATCAGTTATTGGAGTGGGAGGAGTCTAGCTCCTGATTTCAAGCAGTTTCCTCTCTCAGCTAGCTGCACTCTAGGCAAATCCAGTCTTGGGCCTCACAGATAGAGTATCTGCAGCCAAGGTCATCTCCATCTCACAAGAAGAATCAGGCTACTGAGAGAGCGACTGGTTCAGAAGCCTAAGAGTGTGGCAAGTGGGGGAGGGCCTCTCTAGCCTGGGCCACATCTACTCTCTCATCTATCATCCAGTGGTTGGTTGAACACCATTCTCCTCACCATGGGTTCTGCCAAGATCATTGCACATGCTCCTCTGCGGCCTTCCACCATTCTCCTCCACCTATGGAAGTCCCCAAGGCAGGAGTCACATTGCCTCCCTAGCTCCGATTGTTGTTCCGTCCAAAAGAACGCAATGCTTCAATCCCCATCCCACATCCCAGCTAGAATTCTGGGTCACAGTAACCCAAAGATGAAAGTTCATTCTATGTTTGATGGTACAGTTTCTCATTAAAGTGGATCCTGAGATGGGGCCCAAGCTGGTATGATTCCATTTTGAGTTTTGCCTTTGTTTTAGGGATTTTAGACTTGATGGACCTAGTTCCCAGAATGGAAAAAAAATGCATCTGCCCCCCCCCTCCCCTGAACAACCTAACCCACCCTTGATTGTTGAGTTAAAGACTGACCCATGACACAGATAGGTTGTAATCTGGCTCAAACTGGCAATACCACATGCTTACGGTGAAGAACGTAAAAAAAATAATTATATATATATATATGTGTGTGTGTGTGTGTGTGTGTATATATATATATATATATATATATATATATATATATATGACAGCACCTAACACCCATTTTTGCTTCTGTATGAATTGCTTTGTGCTAGATGGTTGTATGGTTTTTGTATGATTTTAACTGACTGGTTTTAGTTACTCAGTAGTGGAATGTCAGCCTGGGAGCTTAGAGTTGCTTAGTAAAAGACTTAAAGGGTTTACAGCCCTGACCAAGGGGGCAAAGTCCTCAGAATTATCCCCCACAGCTGCAACGCCCCTCCTGGAGGCCGAGGCAGTAAGGCGCTAGGGAAGAAATATAATGTTTTAAGAAACCTAAGCAACTCTGTTTTTGTTTAACACTCCATCTCAGTTCTGCGACTTGACTCATGATCCATTTTAGCCCCAATGCTAGGAATTTATGACAGAAAGCCATGCACAATTCTTGGAGCCATAGATGGCGTTTGCTTAAGGCAGGTGTTAGCCCCCAAGTGGTATTGCCCCCCACCCACCTAGGACTAAGAGTTTCTAACCAGCCCGGGGCGAGACATGCCATGCATTCTGTTGGTCTGGGTGTGACTCCTAACCTTTTTCGGTCATGCTGTGGACCAAGGACATTTTTTCTGTAAAGATCGACCAATCATTATTTGCCCAGTTTAGCTTGCTTTAAATGTAAATATTAACCAATCATGTAATTTCTTATGTAAAAGTTCCTTAAAGTTGTTTGTTCAATACTATAAAAACTGCACTGATTCTATGCTCAGGGCCTCTTAGCGTCACCGGTTACCGTGTGCACGGAGGACCAAGCTCGAGCCTGCAATAAACCGGCTCTTTGTTGCTTACATTGATCGTGGTCTCTGGTGGTCTTCTGGGGGTCCCCGAATTTCGGTATAACAACGGTAAACCCCACCTTTCACACATGCTTATGGTAAACTCTGCCTTTTGCCCACCAAAAGGTAGACCTTGCCTTACCCACTAAATTTTCATGCCATTCTAAACCAAGGTGATAGGCTGGTTTAAACAGCCATTACAGACAAACTGTAACCTCATTGGCCACCTGTGTGTGGTCTGGTATGACTGTACAATCCTTTGTATGTGTTACGATCCCATTGGTCACCTGCGCGTGGCCAGGCTCAACCTCATGGATTTTACCAAAGAATGGGGGCCACTCAGGATCACAGCATCAGCTCCCGAGCCAGAGCTGCGGCCCTGACCAGGCAGTGTAGGAACCTTCTCAATAAAGTTGCTTCTCTGTTAACAACTTTGTTGCGGTGGGCTCTGTCACTCCCGACGACTAGTTGGGCTTGCCTGCCTGAGTAGGGGTCTTCCTACTACACTTACTGGTATCTGCATGCTTAGTAGACCATGTAAAAGAAGAGCTGAGTTTTTCACTGTTCTATCATTTGCAAACAACATCAACTGGACATTAAACATCCCTCTGAACTCTAGGTTCTCAGACACCATGGGTTCATTACTGGTTCCTTCTTCACACACAGGCCTCAACTTGCATAGGCTTAGCCTCTAGCTACTTTCTCCTCTTTGCAAAAATTAAAAGAAGCAATATTGTCTCCTTGCTGTCCTGAAGAACAGTTTAGTTTTGTTATTACCTTGTTTCTATACCTTTGGCCACACAAAGCAGGTTTTTTATTTAAATGCATTTTCTTTAAGAAAAATTCTGGGAGCAGAATCCGTAGTCACTATGTTACTCATCAGAGTACTCAGTCTGTTCCATAATGCATTTGAAAATCATTCCCTTGTGTTGCGCAGACTCGACGTCTAGAGAAAGATGTATATGATTTGACTGAGAGCAGAGATGATGAACTGATAGCATCCCCAAGGTACAGACACCATGGAGCCTGACAGAAAGCAAAGAGCCCAAAGACTCAGCCAGAAGACTTGGCGTGAGGGGGAGAAAGGGGAAGGGCTATCTTCCTCCAAGTAGCTGTGGAATTCAGGCTAATGATGGCATCTTTCTGAGCTTTCATTTCTGCATCTACAAAATCAGTGGTTCTCAAAATAAGACTCCCACACCAGAAGCACCAACATAATGAAGTAAGGAGGTCAGGTCTGGCCAGTGCCATATTGGCCACATGGTGGAGGGAGGGTCTGGCTCTTGTCTTCATGCTGGGGGAAGGAACCCCCCCCCATCACCTGCCTCTCAGGTAATAGGTGTGTCCAGACCCCTGGAGGCAAGGGCAGGCTCTTGGCTGATAGGTTACTGAATCTGTCAGTCTAGTGCCTGGGACTGGGAATTTCCTGAGGATCTGCCCCCTGTGTCGACCTATTTAGACCCAAACCAGCCTAGCACCAGGACTTCATGCCACATGTGTCTCTGTGATTGTATCCTGTGTCCTGTCTTTCATGGAGTTCCAATTCAGCTCTCCATTGGAACTGAATTGGCTTGTTGGTATTGTTTTTGTTATTTCTTTCCTCTTTAGCATGTTTCCTAGCTGTGTTATGTGTATTTGCATGCTACAACCTTTGTAACAACTGGCGGCCTGCAGCCTGTTAACTGTATAATAAAGACTCCAATATTCTATATATTCAAATGTGCCTTCTGGGATGATTTACCTTACAACAATAACCCAGGAACTTGTTAGAAATGCGACTCTCAGGTTTCGCTCAGCTCTCCTGAATAAGAAATCCTGAGAGTGACACCTGCTCTCTGTTTTCAGAGTGTAGGGCTAGTTCAGATACATGCTCCAGTTTGAGAATTATTGTCTTTAATCAACTTTGTACCATCTGCCCATCCACTGAGAGCAGATGCAAAAACATTTTCTAGGGCATGGATACCTAGCTCTAGATGCTTTTAGTGTTTTTAAAAAAAAATACTAATGTATGGCATCTAATCCCAACCAAGAACCTATCAGGGAGGAATTTGGACACATTAGTAATACAAGCTCCTGGGTGAGTGCATTAACCAGCCACATATGGAGTCAGAATGCTAAACTGCAGGCAGCCATACAAATGTGAATTACTGTCATTGTGATGCTGTTTTCCTCAACAGCCTGTAGTGAAGCAGTTAGTGGCCTTTCCTTCTCATCAGGAAAGGAAATGAGGGAAGAAGGGGCAAGTCATCTTTTAAAAGCAAAGGGATACTTTGAAACTGATTGATGGCTACTGCTAAGCATGTTGCTTTCAGGATGCACTAGCAGACAGGAGACATTTTCGATATGCAAATTCTAATGGAACTTGAGAGATTTAAGCATATATTTACTTCACTATCTAGTGTGTCCTTGATTAATAAATCTGGACGCAAAGAAGCAGCACTGGGGGTGGGGGAGGGAAGTTATAGTAAAATAAACAAAATATCCTTATAAATCACACAAAGGTGAGTTCCTACTTGCCCGTATTAGAACCACATTGAAAGTTTCTCAGCCTGGGCTGATGGTGTGGTTCAAGTGTTAGAAAGAGCACTTGTCCAGCAAGCATGAAGCCCTGAGATCAAACCCTGGTACTACCCAAAAGAAAAAGAAGTACCTCAGAGTCCAACTCTTATTTGTCCCCTCTCAGTGAAGGCAAGCAAGATATATGTTATAGTTTGAATATGAAATGTCCCTAACAGGCTTATGTGCTAAATGCCTGGTGCCCAGCTGGTAGTGCTATTTGGGAAGATGGTGGGAACTTTAGGATGGGCCTCGCTGGAGGAAGTGGGTCTTTGAAGGACATACCTTGCCCCGCCCTTTCCTGTCTCTCTCAGCTTCCTGTCTGCCACAAGGTGAATAACTCCCTCTAGCATATACTCACCACTGCCATGATGTCTGCACAAGCATATGAGGCCAACAAGACATGGAAACCATCTGAAACCATGAGCCCAAATCTTTGCTCTTTTAAGTCATTCACCCTAGGCATCTTGCCACAACAACAACAACAACGAAGTAACTAATATATGAGAACTATCTCAAACTTTCCATTGCCTTGCTTTCTTCTCTCTTCCCATTTCTGTCTTTTCTGTCTCTTCCACTAAGTAGCAAGGGATGACATCTCTCTGATCTCTCATTTTTTCATGTCCTAAACTGTGGTTCTCAAAGTATAGTCTCCAGTAGCATCAACAGCACCCAAAGAGAATGTTAGAAATGCAGATTCTCAGGCTCAGCCAGACCTATAACTCAGAGATCTGTGGAAAGAGCTCAGCAATCTGTGTGAGTAGTCCTCTGGGTGGTTTTAACTCACACTAAGTTCAAGAAGTCCTGTTCTCAAATATCATTGTGACGTTTTCTCTCACCCACTTCCTCATATGTCATCCTCTCATGGCCAGTCTTCTCCCCTGGCACCCAAAGCTCTTTTTGACTCCCCTTTCCTGGACTATGGAAAGCTTTTAAAAGACTTTTATTCCTGTTATTCTCTGCTTTCATGCTTTTCCCAATGCTATTTTCATGTATTTCAGGTGATCTAAATGCATAAAGCAGGTGTCTTCTAATGTTCTTTACCCTGTCATAATACAAATGCCTACTGTACATACATTGTATATTTTATATATTCATTATACTACTTACCCTCCATTGTCATTTTACTTATTTGTATTTTTTGTTGCCCCCCTCAAAACCTACTTACTGTATCCAGCATGGCCAGGACTTTCCAACAGCACTTTCTGTAATAACGAAAATGTTCTCTATCCACTTTGTCCAACATGGTGTCTACAGGCCATATGTGGTGCCTATTTGGGCACTTGAAATGAGGCTAGTATGACTAAGAAACTAAATTTTAATTCATTTAAATTTAAATAGCCATGTGTGGCTACTTCCTACTGTACCGAGACGCCCCACTATCACTTAAAAAATGTACTGAATAAATGAATGAATCACTTATCAAAAACACTAAGAATATGAGTGAAAGCTTGGAGTGATGGTACATGCCTATAACGTTAGCACTAGGCAAGGGATCACAAGTTCAAAGTCAGTCTGGGTACATAGTGGGATCCTCTCAAAGGAAAGAAAGAAAGAAGGAAGGAAGGAAGGAAGGAAAGGAGGGAAGGAAGGAAAGGAGGGAAGGAGGGAGGGAAGGAAAAAATGAAAAGAGAAACAAAATTTGACATTGTTTGACAAATAATACTTTTATTTACCCCCTCCCACACACTAGCCTAATAAAAATATAGATTTTTTTACTCTGGATAGGAACTTCTCCTTTTCATGAAATTATCTTAAGTTACTACTTGAAATTTTCAAATGGGCAATGGGAAGGAAAAGGTAGAAACAGGGCATGTTGAATTGGCATTGAGGGTAACATTGCGTTATTCCTTTTATACAAGGATGGGTATAGAGGGACCAAATGAACACTCTGTGGTCTCTTCCTACTTCTAGTGTTCTTACAGCCCTAGAATAGCTGTCAAGAACTCTGGACCTGCTGGGAATTGGGGGTGAGGGAGAGCGGGAGGGGGAGGAATTTGTTTATTTCCTCTTTGGCACAGCCAATATGGTGAAGTGTATAGGAAGAATACAACAAACTGCTTGGCTTACAAGTTATCTTCAACACTGACTTAAATTCTCAGAACTTCAACTTTTTCATCTACAAAATAAGACACTCCAGTGTTGAGCTCACCTGGCTAAAATATGCAGTGTTTGGCAGATGGAATGTGTTAGCTCCCTTCTGTGGGTTTAATGTTAACAAATCCCAGGAGAACTCTATCTGCTGCAGAGTTTCTCGGTCTAAAGCATGCCCATTTCTTGGCTGAGGTATAACTAAGTAGTAGTGTTTGCCTAGCATGTGTAAAGCCTTGAGTTTGATGCCAGGAGTATAAAAAGAGTAAAAATAACCCACCCCTTGTGCCTTTTGGACACAAGTGGATCTTCATTTAACCTTAGTTGAACCATGCTTTGTCTTTCTAGTCTTCAAGACTCTTACATGTGTAATTTCACACAATAGTTATTAGTTTGGTGCATCTTTGAAACACTGTAAAACCTTTTCTCAGATATGCCAGAATTTATTCAACTGCTCAAATTTTCTTTTTTTTAACATAAAAGATAGGCTAAAAATGAGATCCAAAGATCCTTCCAGTTCTAAAATTGCTATATCCTGTAGTTAAAGAGTTCCTAACAAGGAAGCATGTGACCTAAATGTGTCATTTTCATTATTAGAAATACCATAGTACTAAATTAGGCTCTGATATCCCAAAATATTCTCACAGTTTAATAGCACATCAGTTTCTTGCCTTGATTTGTACCCTCAATCTCAACTTGCCCTCAATCTCTCTCTCTCTCTCTCTCTTTCTCTCTGAATTCTTCTCCAGACAGAACTCCCAAAGAAGGCTTAAACATAGTAGACACTGAAAAATGTGGTCCCAGTGATAGGAGTTTAGAATTGAAGCAAGAACAGGGCAGGAGGGAGAGTACTGTCAAGAATACATTATTGGGTTGGCCACTGTTACAAGTGGCTTGCTCCCACTGGATTGCTGAGGGAGTCATAAATTGCTTCTCAAAACCATCTGCCTAGTAGAAGAAAAAAGGGAAAAACTAGTGATCCACCAACTCTCATCCTCAGTGGTCAAGAGTGGCTTCACAGATGTCAGCTCTCCCATACCTCTCAGTTGTGCATGCTTGAGCATTGTGAGTATTGATCTGCCTCACAAATAGGACATCTAACCCTCCCTCATCACAGAAGGGAGAAAGCACAGTACAAGGCTAGAGTCTGCCAGGCTGCATGAATGCAAACTCTTTGGGCACTCAGAGAGATTTGGTGACTACAGAATTGGCAGGAGCAAGAGCATTTGAAGGGGTGCGTGGAAGATACAATGCATTTCTTTTTCTTTCTTTCTATTATTTTTTACAATTCGTTTCTTGAACCTCCTTCATTCAGTCTGCGATCCTCCTTAAATTCAGTCTATCTCAGAATCCCTTTCAAGATGATAATCATCCATCATATCTGCAAAGACTTAGTTCAAGTCCCAATTACTGCTATTGGAGCTGACCCCAAGGCCACAGTAATGTATATTATCTTCCTCTTTGACCTCTCACTTTAGACATCTCTCACCCTTGACCAGTATCTTGACTAGTGTAGGTTCTTTGCTCGGAACATGACCTAGAAATCAGAACTCCATCGCTATCTGTCAGTGAGAGCCTCTTAAAACACTTCATTGAAGCATTTTCCAATTCACAGCATTTCTTTGGGTAATAATTGACTCAACTCCATCATTTTCTTTCTTTTTTTTCTTTTTTTTCTTTTTTTGCCAGTCCTCGAGCCCCTAGTAAATAGTGCATCCCTGTGCTCAACTCTTTATATACACCAGAAGATGTTGTTATTCACATTTCTTACTCTCTCACACACACACACCACACATGTTGAGAAGCCTACACACAAAAACTATTTCCAATAGAACAGTAGTTTTTTCCTCATAGTTGTTTTTCTTTTTTTTCCCCCTCCCAGTTTTTCCACTGCCTAGTTAGAAATGTGTCTGATTAGCATGTACTTTGTCTTAGTTTAGGTAAATGGAGACAGAATCTAAAACAACAACAGCCCCCCCCCCCACAAAAAAAAATATCACCATCTATTAAGTCTTAAGCCAAGAAACAAGTCTTTTGTGTCCCATGCTTTAGAGCCTGGGCATTGTCTCTGAGCTTCTTTTGCTCAAGGCTAGCACTCTACCATTTCAGCCACAGTGCCACTTCCAGTTTTTTCTGTTTATGTGGTACTGAGGAATCATACCCAGGGCTTCATGCATGCTAGGCAAGCACTCTACCACTAAGCCACATTCTCAGCCCTTCATATTTTTTCTAGGTCTCCAACACAATTTAAACATACCAGCCAATTCAATTCTAACAGTCATCACTGCCATACTGTTTAAGGCTCATAGACACTGTACAACCAACGCTCTACCATTGCCGCTACTTTATCCCAGTCCATCAAGATAAGAGTCTGAGTAATCACCAGGCTACTCAAGAGGCTGGGATCTGAGGATCAAGGTACAAAGCCAACCCAGGAAAGAAAATCCATGAGACTTTTATCTCCAAGTAACCACCAAAAAGCCAGAAGTGGAGCTGTGGTTCAAGTGGTAGAGCGCTAGCCCTGATCAAAAACTTTAAAAGCTTAGAAACAGAGCCCAGACCTTGAATTCAAGCCTCAAAATTCTCTCTCTCTCTCTCTCTCTCTCTCTGTCTCACACACACACACTCACACACACATCTGAGTCATCAAGACACTGCTAGTCAGGTATTCCAACTCTACTCCCAAACACATAATCCTTATTATCTTGCCCCAAATTCCAATCTCAATTATTGTAGCCTCAGTTTCCCTGAAAGAAGCACGTGGCCCAAGACAAAAATCTTACTGCATATAGCAGTGAAATGGGGAGAGAGAGAATTTCAGAACAAGAACAAATGTTCAAGGTCATCCTGCAGCAAACAAGCTGTGCTTGATCCTGTGATATTTTAAGGATCCCTCATGAAATGCATCTGAGAGGCAGTGCAACAAATACAAGGAGCATTTTTATCCATCAGCTTTCCTCTCCATTGGTGAAGGACCACCAGATTAGCTCTTCTGCAGGGCTAGGCTGTACATGTGTAGTGCCAAAGGAAATATCATAGTGATCCATAGCATGGCAAATTGGTGGAAGCCTGCACAGTACTGATTGCTGATCCCATGGCTATGATGAAAGACAGTATGGAGTGGTGCAAGATGTCTTTACGGTCCCTCTAGTTTCCATTTGCCCGGATTCATCTTAGTAAATAGTGCATCTCTCTGCTCAACTGTTTCTCTTTATACACCAGAAGTAGATGTTGTTATTCAGAACTCTCTCTCTCTCTCTCTCTGTCCCCCCCCCACGCATGCACACACACATTGAAAAGCACACACAAAAACAATTTCCAATAGAACAGTGGGCTTTTCCCCTCCTAATGGTTTTTCTTCATTCTCCCCTCCCCTTGCCCAGTTTTTCCACTGCCTGCTTAGAAATGTGTCTGAATAGCATGCCTTTGTCTTGTTTTAGGTAAATGGAAATGGAATCCAAAAAACAAAAACAAAAAAAAAAAATCACCAACTACTAAGTCTCAAGCCAAGGAACAAATTTTTTGTGTCTCACATTTTATTTTACTTAACTGGGTGAAATACTACATTCCACAAGTACTATCTGGATAATAATTCTCCCCTGGATAGAAAATTTACTTTAAGGAATTCCAAGTGCCACCAACAATATATGAAAATGTTGTGAATCTAGAAAATCAATGGCATATGAACACAGGACATACTCAACTTTTAAAATGTGGCCAGTAAAATAGGACAGGCTCTCCTATAACATAAATATCACATCACCATCCATTGTTTTTATTTTAGATCACTGAGTTCTGAACTAATGACTAAGCAACTGCTAACTACTATTCCAATGAGTAACAAAAGCCAACAATGAATGTAATCTTACTTGCTGGATTGTCTCTTGCATGCTATCTATTAAAGCGGGGTGTTTATGTGGCCATAGGTATTCCCTTCATAACTTCAGGATATCACTCAATATGCAGTATTCTTCCATGTGGCTCCTCTCCTTGGAGCACTTAGATAGATTATCTGCCCAATGTGCAGTCTAGGCAGATATAACAATAATGAAATATTTTTAAATGAATAAAACCATGGCTAAAAACCAGTGCTATATAGTTATTATATTATGAAAAAATAACCAATCATTTAGTACAGGTCCTGTTTCATGTTTCTAAGGACAACTATTGGTTACAAGTGAAATTCCTGTTATTAGTGTTGTCATTGATGAATAGTGACTGGGTTTTGGCATTTAAAGAAATGAAGCTTGTACATATAAAGCACTATATTGTGGCTCACTTACACGGGTCATGGCAAAAGCTTAATGAACATTTGTGATTTATTATTGCTAAATAAAAATGAATTTCAGCTGAGCACAACTCAAACTAAAGATCCTCATTGTCAATTTAAAAAATAAATCCTGATGTTTTTGTCATTGGTTTTCTTGCTTCAATGCTGCTTTTTGGTTTGATTAATTAGAGATGGAATCTCCCAGACTTTTCTGCCCCACCTGGCTTTGAACCAAGATCTTCCAGATTTCAGCCTACTGAGTAGCTAGGATTACAGATGTGAGCCACCAATACCTAGCTCCCTAACAGTTTTATTTGAAGCTTTTCTGTAGCTGCTTTTGATTTCTAGACCTTCAACGTGCACAGAAACATGAGGTTGGCCGAGAAGATTCAATCAAGCAATTTGCTATACACTCCGTCTCATTTTAGTTTAATAACATTTCATGAAGAAGAATTTGCTTTCACACCCAAAGACAATGTTTTTAGAATAAAGTTTAATGAGCTTTTTTATGTGATTTATCTAATTTCATCTCCTCCTATGCAAGATATTTGGAGGAATGCAAGCTACTGGAGATGCTCACACAGGTCTTGCTCAAAAAGCGACAGTGTTTCATTAACTATTCCACACTACGAAAACATGGGGGAGGGGAGAGGTTCTGCTGAAAAGACATAGACTTAAATAATAAAGCACTACCTAGTAACATATAAATCCTATTATATCAACTAGAATAAGATCCTTCAGAGCTAAGAGAAAAGTTAGATTAAAAGAATCTAGTGGAGAAAACATAAAAATAGAGCAAAGAAAGCAACAGATAACAGTGAACTTTTTTGTTTGCTTAACTTTAGGCATCTGAAAACATGAGCATCCTAAGATAATAATTGAGGCAAAAATAACAATCACATTCAAGAAAATGAAATTGAAAAAACCTGTAATCAATTCAGGTCACTCCAGTAAGTATCCTTATGTTTTTTCAATATTTCCCACAATGCTACATATTATCTGCCCTTATGCTCATTCGGTCTCACTGACTAATTATAACAGTTTACAATCTTTGCTTTGAGGGCAAAGGCAAAAATAAGAATATATTCTCTAATCCCTCGGGGCACATGAATATGACATTTTCCAGTGGTGGTGTGTTTGTGGAGCTTTCTCCTTTTAACTAATTTCATCAACATCATTTGGAATAATCTTAAGGTAAGTGGACAGTCATGGAACATCCAATGCCAAATAAACCTTGTTAATGATGAAACACTGTGTTCATTCAAATGCAAGTGCAGAATTTCCAGAATCTCTTTTCTCTTTATTCCTTTGTGTTTTCAAAAAAGAAAAATCCTGGGAAATTGCAGCTGTGGAGGGGAGGTAACCAGAGAGCATGGCAACTACAATCCCAACTTTATATAAAATTAAAAGTGTGCTTATACAACATATCCTAAATACATAGTGAATAACAGACAAGTAAGTGGTTGTCTCTGAGCAGAGGACAGAAGTGTCACTGATTTCTTCCTGTGCTCTTCAATCTCCTCAACTCGGCATCATTGCCACTGACCCCCTCCAGGATCCAGGCTTGCGTTGATATGGTAACCATGGAAAATTTCCTTCATTTTTATATGCTGAAGAAGATAAGCTACTTGATGCCTGCCCATGACAGCTGTTTAAAAGCCCCAGAAAGTACCCAGCACTGGGGTCTGCGGCTTGCATGGCTCATGAGACTCTCCAGGCCACACTTCCAAAGCCTGACATTCTCATCATAGGGCTGGCCTTGAGAGACAGGCTTCTTGGATTTGTTGTCAAGAGACATGACACAGAGCTTTGTGTCTCATGTCAAAGAGTAAGAAACTCATATTGGTGTTTACAAATTGAGAGTGTGACTCAGATCTTAGTCACTCAGACCTAGAGCGCCACAAAAGGAATGGCAGGTATTTGGAAGAGTTTTCCATGTAAGTTTGATTAAATTTGGTGTTATTTCTTGAACACTACCTTTTAAAAGTCACAGAGTATCACACACACACATTTGTGGAAAGCTGCCTCTACTTCCATGGTAGATTTGTAGGTTATTTTTCTCAGGCTTGGGTACACTAGGATCATATGCTCAGGGACATGGGATTCTACAAGAGCAGAACCTCAAAGGCCGCAACCTCCATCAGCTTTAACCATTGTCTTTTCCGTCCTTGACACAGTTCCCATATCCTACTGTTTACCACTTCCAGAATCTACCCACCCTCCCCACCACCACCTCCTCCTCCTGCCCCACATCATCTTCATTCCTGGACCTCGGTCAGAAACAAAGTTTCCCCTTCATTGCTTTGCCAACTTGACTTTGACTGGTATTCCTAACTTCAGATTTCAACCTTCCCAAGTCGGTCTTCCCATGGCCGACCATAGCACTTCTCAGCACAATACTCTTCCACGGTTTCTAAGAGCTCTAAAAATAGTCTCAACTCCTGCCACGACCTTGAAGACCCTTATGGGTCAGCCTCCTAATTTCACACCTCACATTTCCCCAACCACCTCACCCTTCACTGCCCCTGGCACTCTACCCCCAGGCTTCACTACTTGATCTCTACCTTCCCATGTTCCCCCTGGCCAGAATACAAATCCCACTGCCCCTTTAACCTAACTAACCCATATTATCCTCTACCAGCAACCTGGCCTCAAGTTTGCTGTTACCTGCTCTGGATCTTAAAAGAGCTGGATATGCCTTTTCTGGATTCTGTAGCAAACTTGGAAGCAAATCACCCATTTACGTTCTCTGACCTTCAGTTTGTGAGTTCTTCCTGGTAATGCATTTGATACACTCGCTTCCCCAATACTTCCTTCACACAATGCCCAACACATAAAGGCATTCAATGAATACTGATTTGGGTTACCAAAGAGAGACTCACTAGTCATCCTCATTTCTGTTGACACAGACTTTCAGGATCATTTTTCAGAGTAGAGATGGAACTCCGGCCCTCATGCAAGCTAGCTAGGCAAGGACCTCTGCCTGTGACACACCCAGCCCCAGATCTGTGGGATTTAACTGATTACCATTACAAAACTACTTTGGCTTTCTTCGAAGTTCATTTCTTAGGTAAAGGAGGAATAAAGGGAAACGATCAGTGGAGGATTTCATTTTAATTCCCTTTTGGGAGATTGTACTTATACTTTCCTAAGAGTGTCTCTTAGTCTATCAGGTTATGACAAAGTTCAAAATTACATTAATGCTCTAGCGACACTGCAAGACATAAAATTGGAGAAATGTTTCAAATGCTATTAGTTCCTTCTTTTGAGATCAAAGCAGATAACCTCGACAGCTTTAAGGTAATAAAAAATAACCCAAGTGGGTATCATTTTGTCTTCCATTTGCTACCATTCTCTTTCTGTAACTTTGAACTTCATGAAGAAAGGGTCTTTTTTTTTCCTTCGGGAGATAATTCCTCCCAGTTCATGGTTCCACTCTCATCCCACAAAATGTTTCTCCTCTCCGTGACATTAGTCTTGAACTTCAGATTTGGAGTCTACAACATTAGCTCAAGAACTTACATTCTCCATTACAGATAGTTTATATTCTTCTGTGGTATACTCGTATTACAGTTATTACCTGTCTTACTGCTACTTTGGAGGGGTTAAGTAGGATGTTTTCTCTACCCATTAAAAGATTTCAGAGTTTGCCCAATAGTCTTCTGTGCTTATAAACTGGAACAACAGAGGGGATGAGTTGGAATTTTTTGTACTTCTATTTCCTAGAGGAAATCTCTCTTCCTTTTTGTCTCTCCCTCCCTCTTTCTTTTCTTTCCTTCCTTTTTCCCCTTTCTTTTCTCTTTATCCAAATGCACTTAGTAGAAATTTAATGAGTTAGATAAACTTATTACTCAAAATAAGGTATTTCTAATGCATTTGTTTAATAGTGGCTTATGAGTAAATGTAATCGGGGCTTATAAAGTAAATGTTGTAGGGATTTTCTGAAGGCAGAAATTAAACAACAAGATGTTCCCAACCATGTCGATTGCCAAGGTTTATAATTAGCAAAGTAACATAATTAGATGTCTCTCATTAGTCTGTCCTCAGTTTATCAATCTAATAACTATACCAAAAAGGAGGCATGTGTCTTTCAAGAATGCTCATTGTGCAAATATGTGATTTTTATTAAGTCAATACTATTGTTTTGTTTTCAATTTATTTCCTATTCCTGGAAGTTTACATTCAGTCCTTTGAAAGACTTCAAACTAAGGAAGGTATTTAACTTGTAACTAAGGAAAATATTTAACCAAACCCAAGCTCACTTAAATTAACCAAGTATCTTTTATCTCTTCATCCATTTTGTATTTCAATTCCTTCTCAACCATATTCATTTCCCACCCAGTACAGGCTAATTATCTTTGATGGGAGGGGAAAAAAAAAGACTTAGGTAGCTTTATGGTCTCTTCTTCCCCTGCTAACAATCTTCATATTTGTATTCTTCTCCTTGCTCATCTTCAGCATTTTTCTATGCATCTATCCTTTCAAGACTCTGGCTATCAATAGCAATTGTAACACTTTATGCCAAAAAAGTATTTGTACGATTTTATACATTGGCCTTGTGTTATGGTCTTCCTTCCATCTTTTTCCACTCCTGTTCCTTGTTATTATACCTTCACATAGCCTAAAAAGGAGAGATTTCTTTCTTGTTATGATCCTGCCTCTTCAGATTTCTCTGTGGTCATAACAAAGCCTGTCTTGCCAAGAGGTCATTCAGCTGGAAGTCCATGCTAAATAATAGATCTTGTTTCTAAGAGCTAGTTTCTTGGCAGCTGGTAGGAACACTGATTATTCACATCCACAGAAATCACAATGCCTGTGGATGACTTGATTCTTCTCTCCCTAAGTTATGGATGTGATTCCAAAGAAGGTGTTTCATTTGGACTTCCACAAGAAGAAGATACCAGAAGAAACCAAGAGGGAAGTTCTGGGCCTTAAGGTGCTTTATAGTTTCTATGTTGTCTTCATCCTTGGAACACTATTTTTGCATTTGTACTAGTACTGGGTACTCATGCCCTCACATTCTCTAGTGGGTTTCGTTGTTTTTTTGTTTCTTTTTTTTGCTCTAGGCTGGTATTCTACCACTTGAGTCACACCTCCACTTCTGGCTTTTGCTGGTTCATTAGAATAAAAAGTCTTATAGACTTTCCTTCCCTGACTGGCTTCCAATCATGATCCTCAATCCTCAGATCTGAGTCTTCTGAATAACTAGGATTATAAGTATGAACCACCAGTTGCCCAACCTTTATCCTTATAACACTATAACTTTTTTAATTATTAATTTACTTTATTGTTATTATAGAGGTGATATAGAGGGGTTACACTGACATGAGTCATATAATGAGTGTATTTCCTTTCTCCTGTTAACACTCTAACTTTTAAGTTTCAGCCCTAAAAAAAATAATTAGACAAGGGCTGGAAGTATAGCTTTAGAGAACCCATCTAGATTTATGAAGCCCCTAATTAAATCTCCAGCTCCACAAAATGATAATGAAATGAAGAACCAACTCTGAGTAACTGAGTCACAGCCCCCTCTTAGGTTCTGAAACTCTGCTTTGCATTTCTTTCTTGCCACATTTTTAAGACGTACAGGTACTTTAAGAAAATGTTTCTGAAAAACTACATTTGAGGGAGTTTATGAGCTACAGCCAGGGCTGAGGCATTGCTAAGGGAATATGTTACCCTGGGATACTAATTAACTCCAAATATTGCATACAAATTAAGCCAGTAGCTGCTAAAAGAAGCAGCTCACAAAGGAGAGGGAGGGAGGAAATAAAATGACTTAAAAGAAAACTATTGTCTTCTGATTATAGGAAAAGGCATCATGGATATGGAAGGAACATTTTTCTCGCCATCCCAACCTTCTATTCTTTTTCTGGGAGCTTCTACCTTTTCTCTTTCCTTTAATCTTCTTGTCTCCATTATGGCTGTGAGTTTTTTGTGGATAGTGGGACTAGCAAAAGGGTCTCTTCCCACAGGGTCCTTCCTCTTGTCTATTTTTCTTTTTTTCTTCTTTTTGGTGCCAGGCCTGGGTCTTGATCTCAGGACCTGGTTGCTGTCCCTGAACTTCAAAACTGGTGTTCTACCACTTCAGCCATAGCTTTACTTCTGGGCTTGCTTTGAACCTTGATCCTCAGATCTTAACCTCCTGAGTAACTAGGATTATAGTCGTAAGTGGCCAGTGCCTGGGTTTTGTCTCTTTTTCTTGTGTTAAGAACATACATGGAATCTACTGTTGCAATAAAATTTTAAGTGCCCAGTACAGTATTGTTAACTCTGGGTATTACATTCTACAAAAGTTATCTAGAATCTATTCATTTTGCATAATTGAAACTTTATACCTTCTCTCTTCCTCCCTCCTCCCCCACCCCTGCAATCACCATTCTACCTCTGTTTCTGGAATTGGACTACAGTTGGAATCATGCAGTGTTTGCCTTTCTGTGAACAGTTTGTTTTTCTCTGCATAATGTCCTCTTAAGTTCTTCCACATCATCCCAGTGACGGGATTTTTTTTTCTCTCTTTCAAAGGCTGAATAATAATCTTTATTTTCTTTATCCACATTTTTATGTGGGTTTATACTGAAATCTACTAGGATCTAAGTAAGCTCTTTTCCTTTAAACAGCCAGGTGTGCCAAAATGGGATGCAGAGACATTTCTACTTAAGCCTAAATTTATACACATGTTATCTTCAGAGCCCCCTTAAAAAATGAAAGCCCATGTCTGTTGTACTGTGATTTGAACATCAACCTATTGGATTGACCTAATTGAGCTGCAGACTAAGCTAAGCATTACCAGCCACCAATATCATCCATGTGACGTTCAATTACTTGAACCCAATGCATATGTTCAACAAATAGCTTGCCAAGATATACACCTCGTACTAACTTGCTCCTAACCTGAGGATCACATAGTGCCAAGGCTGTTCTTAGATAAGGAAGAACACCCCTTATGCAATACCAGGATAGCTGCATTCACAAAATGCCAAATCACTAATGAGTATATGGGTCTGAGTTCTATTTTTAAAGTGTAGCCTTGAGCTTATTTACCAGTTTTCGTTTTTCTTTATTTCCTTTGTCTATATTCAACTTTTTATTTCTCTTTTTTCCATTTTACACATTTCCTTACTCTCTCAGTAAGAAATATTTTTTTAAAATACCTGTTGGAAACATTCTTGTGAGCCAACTATCATTAAAGAATGAATCTGGGAGTTTCTCTCTACTAGTTTCCTAGAGGTGGTACTTCTCACACAGAAGGAATGAAGTTGTATAAGAGAATTTGTGCAAGCAAAGCATGATGCTTCACTTAACCAAGAAAGAAATTAATACCAAATGTTCCTTGACCTCTAATTCTTTAGGACCTTGGTTTTAGAGAAGGAACTGAAATTTCACTGCTTCATCTCAAACATGTGGGAAAGGCACTGAATTGAAGGCAGGGCATGTGGTTTTGTGTCCAATACAATTCTCAGGCTGATTCCCCATGGGTACAACTTCTCCGCTTCAGACCCATCTTCAGTCAAACGGGAAAAGAGAAACCTATATGCTCTACCTTACCTTGTAGTTAGGAAGAATAACACAGCTTGCCCTTTTCATAGTAGAACAGGCTGTAATGAATCTGAACAAGTTCTCCATAGTAACGGTATTATTACTAATTTTTATCCATCCATGGAGATGAACCAAGTCTCTATCCCAGAACACAACAGGTTCCATATGCCCAGAATCAAATAGACTACACAGAAGCTCTACTGAGTATAGTGCAGGGGATTATACTCCACAAGAAATGAGAAAGCATCTAATTCAATCTACCCTCCCCATGGTAGACTACCCAGAAATTAGCTGATTTCCCACAAGCCCCTCTGTACACAGGGAACTGGCCACTGGGCCTGCTTCTACCATTGAATGTCTGTTTTGCTAGTGAAGCCCCCAAACAACCAATGGTGGCCCCATCATTCCATGGTCACAATCACAGACATGGAAAAGCAGTCCCCTGAATTATTCATGTTTGTGGCTGTGCCGGCACAGAACCAAATGGCACAGATAAATTATCTGGGAGTTCATCCATCCCCCCTCCTTCTAGATTGTTCCCTATGTTTTGGCAAGGTCATATGGTACACAGAAAGAATATCTTTTAACAACAAACATGTAAGACACTGTTGATAGACCTCTTGGACTTCAAATCATGCTACTTAAGAAAGCAAGCATACATGAAGATTGAGAGTTAATTTAATGTGTTATTTCTGGTGCATTTTTTTTTCCTTGCCAGCAACGTGAATTTAATAGAAGGTGAAACTAATAAAACTAGGAAGCTAAAGTATTTTATGCAAGATATATATACAAATCTGCTTATAATCCTTCTGTGTTGAGAGAGCTCAACAAAGTAAGTTTCCATGCTAAGTTGATGGTAGTTTGGATGCAAATATAGAATGAACCATAGCTCACAAGCCATAATCCCAAGAAGATAGCATGTGATCACAAGTAGTTATTCTTTGTTAAGATTTCTACTTCAAAGACAAGCATGCCTCAAAGGCAATGGCCAGTAGACCTAATACATATAAGGTAAACCAAGGAAAGGACAATGGAAAAATACGAAGTATTTACTCTACCTAGCCCAGCTACTCCTACTGAACATAGATGTTCTGTTTATAAATTGTAGCCCACGGTGATGGGAAATTCACTACAGAATAACCAAACACTGTGTGTTCACAGTTAGCTTGCAGCATGCCTTTTCTGCTCAGTACAAGAAGAAAAAAAATCTACTATCCAGCACATAGTAGGACTGACAGCCTGATAGCAGTGATGGAGCAAGAAATTGT
Organism: Dipodomys spectabilis; assembly: GCF_019054845.1. Lineage (NCBI taxonomy): Eukaryota > Metazoa > Chordata > Mammalia > Rodentia > Heteromyidae > Dipodomys > Dipodomys spectabilis. The sequence goes on from NW_024870750.1 coordinate 3,231,529, forward strand.
TCTTTTTTTTTCTTCTGCCCCCTCAAATCAAAATAAACTAAGAATGTCATTGACTATCCGAATGACACCGAAGTCCAATTCAAAATTCATCTTCAGAGCTGTCGGCTAAGAGCATAACTCGGTCTTGCATGCTGTTGAATTCTCTCTGCTAGAGAAAGAAAAACAGAAAAGCATTAAACTGTGTCTGCTGCAGAACAAAGTGAAGAAAGCAGGCCCATATTTTAAGAGACAGTAACAAATGAAGCCAAGGCAGAGCAGCTGCAGTAGCTCATCCAAACCGCTGGGCACGTCAGCACTCTTCATGCACCATTAAACCCCATGTGCTTTATTAAGCAAATTAGGTAAGCCAAGAATGTTCTGAGACTGATTAGGTTTTGCTCTTCTTGGTTCCATACCTTTCTTTTATGCCTTTTGAAGCCGTTTCTCCTTCGGCGATTCATAACCTTAATGCTGTACAGCGCTCCCAGGATGAACAAGGCTCCAGCTATACCCACTCCTACGGGCACCAGCATCCCTGACATGTAGCCAGCCTGAAGAAAAGAAGAGACATGAATCAGGACATACAACAGACCACCGGCCCGGGTTCCTCCTTTCTGCTGGAGGGCAGCTTGTCTGCAGATGCTTGGAATCGTCCTGTCTGATTTGATAGAAAACAAAATGGAACCTAGAACACAGTTGCTTTATGAGGAAAAGACCACAGAAAAAGAGATATGACAAATACTTAGGAGTAAAGGCCAAAATATATCAGCTAGAACTACTAGCAGCCCCTCCAGCTACTTGCTTACACATATTTGTCAACATCAGTTTTTAGTGACAGAAATATAATTTGTATTAAAGATGGATGAAGCGAGCTTCTGAGAATGCCAAGACTATTAAGGTGCTATAAATTGAAAATAGCCTGAGTCAAACTTGAAGAGGGTCGAAGTGTTCTCTGGAATACTGTGTTCCTTGGAGGGTAAAAAGAGAGCCATTATTCCCTCCCCCTCTCTATTTCCCCCCACCTTCCCAGCTCTCTGTCGGTCTCTGTTTCTTGCCTGCATTATGCTAAGCTGGCTCCCACTGTCTCTTTGTCTCTGTCTCTCTCTCTGTTTCTCTCTGAAGCTGATTCTCTGTCTATTTCTCTCTGTGTCTCTAGGTCTGTGTCTGTCTCTGTCTCTCTCTTTCTGTTTCTCTCCTGCATTACAGTAAGCTGGAAGCATAGAAGAAAGGGCCTGCAAAGGAAAGAGGACTCATGTTAGATGCTGGAGCAAAGGCTTTGAAAACATGGGTACAAGGGAGAGTATGCACATAAAGTGGATGAGTTGATTTCCATGAATAAGATAATCTGCCCAGAGAACAAGACCAAAGTTGGAGGTTGCGGTGGAACTGTGCATGGACCCCATCTGAAAGAAAATCAGTGGCAGAAAAGAGCATAAGATCATTGGCAACAACATCAGAATCTCCAGAAGAGCCTGGAGATATCAAACTGGTCTTCATTTCCTCAAAGGTTACTGTGGATATCTCAGTGCTAAGAAAGCAGCAGGATCTCCATATAACCCTGGGCTGAGTAATTAACTCAAGACCCACACAAAGCTGAGAGCAAGGCCATTGTACTAAAGGTGATCCCTGCACCTTGACCAGTAAGACTCCTATGAGCTACAGGGGTATGAAAAATGTATAAAAACTGAAATAAGTAGCAAGGCATTGCTAGGCATGAAGACCATAAGTCTGGCCATTTATGTGACCACGGCTTTTTTTCATTTATCTTTTGTCCTTTCTTTTTTTTTATTATCTTTAGGTAATTGTTATTTGACTGTTTCTTAAAATTCTAATGTAACACACACTATTCCCTAGTATCTTTCAGAATGATCCAAAGACAAAAGAGACACAGAATAAAAATTTCCAAAATACGCTGAAGTTTGCAGGTTCTGATGCTTTCCCAACATTTTCCCAACATGTCCAGAATTGAATCAAAAGAACAGATGAGACATTACAAAACTACAGCACCCTCTGCCTGTGCTCAGTCTCCAGTTCTGCCTCCCAGACTCTTTTCTTTTCTTTTCTTTTCTTTTTGTCAGTCAGGGGCTTGAACTCTGGGCCTGGGCCCTGCCCCTCAGCTATTCAACTCAAGGCTAGCACTCTACCACTTGAGCCACAGTGCCACTTCTGGCTTTTTCTACTTATGTGGTACTGAGAATCAAATCCAGAGCCTCATGCATGCAAGGCAAGCACTCTACCACTGAACCACCTTCCCAGCCCTGCTCCTAGACTCTTAAAGCAAAAGCTGGAAAAATTTTAGAATAATAGCATTTTCATCAGCATTCTATTTCCCCACCCCCCAAAAAAAGCTCAGTCATTTTTCAACAAATTAATTCACTTTGTAGAAGCCTCAGCTTTTTCTAAACTTCTTCCAGATCTGCTTATGGCTTCTAAGAACTCCATAGTTTTCCATGTAGGGAAACATTTGATAACAGGAAATCATGGTGCTCTCACCAGGAATGTGGGATTCTTTAAAATCATCATTTCCAGTGTATATAAACTGTGTGAATGTATGTGCAAACCATGATGAATGACCACCTTTAAGCCATCTATTAGGCTTTTGAGAGGTGGATATTCAGAAGATCAACTTTTAGAAGATCAACTTGATCAGTCCCTAGGTGGATCTTGTCTAGCTATACAACTGCATCCCACACCAACAACATGAATCTCCAAAATATGTGACTCTTTTCAGGTTACACACACACACACATACACACACACACACACACACACACACACACACACTCCTTCCCCACATTGTGTGGTAGCATCTGCCTTGATTTCAAAGCACAAGTAAACTGAGCACTTGCTCGGCTTTTTCATACACAGCTAGTACTCTACTTCTTAAGCCACACCTCCAGTCCAAAGCTAGTCTTTACTACACAATTTAAACTTCCATATAACTTCAATGTGGAAACACAGTTTTGATGCAGAAATGTATTAATAAATAGTCCAGAAAAGATTTGCCTACAAAGCATTACCAACTTAGACATTTAACCAGGAATGTTAAAGTTACTGAAGGTGATTGCCCTTCAATATTCATTTTTTCCTTTCTCTATACAACTAGGAAGCTTCCAGTTTAGGGATAGAGACATCATATAGATTATTTCTCCTTCCTTACTTTTTAGGAAGGTAAGGAAGTGATAAGTTTCCCCAAGAAGATAATATGTTCGTGACACATGAAAATTTGGGGCATGCTCTTTAAATGGGTACTTTCTTTGTCTTTCTCTCCCTTTAAGAATGACAAAATGCCTTAATCACCATTTAAGAAGGAAGGATTGGAGGTGCTGATCCAAGTGGTAGAGTGCCTACATAGCAAGCATGAGGCATTGAGTTCAAACTCTACTACAGCCAGAGAGACAGAGACCGAAACAGAGGCAAAGGCAGAGACACAGAGAGACAGAGAAAAGAAAAGAACATTGCTAGCCTCTTTTTCTCTCCTCACTTACAGTTATAATGTGAACATACCTAAGGTGGAACTGCCATCCACAACCATAAGGCGACCTTGGAAAGGTCACAAATAGTGGACTGAACACCAAATAGAAGCAACTTGAGCCCCTGTCACTACCTCACTCCCCATTAGCCCTTGACTTTTCAACTCTATATGAATAAATGAAAAACAAACCTCCCTCTTCCGTTAGCTATTGTCATCGAAGGTATCTGTCACCAATAGTTAATCTTAATCTTACTATAGAAAAGATAAACAACAACAAAAGGAATAATTCTTAACTTTTTCTAGAGTCCATGTAGCTGAGACTCAGTATTAGAGCATTTAATGAAACTAAACTGAGATATCCCAAATATGTAGTGTAGTTTTTACTTCCAAGGGATTCTGTAACTATCACCAATAGAGATAATAGTTAACATGCTCAAATAGTTTCCAAAGATGATGACTATATATACATATTTATTATTACCTGAAGATACACACACATATATAATATATAATTATCTAGAGATGCACACACACATACACATATATACTGTAATAAATTTTGCAATATCAAATTCCAAAGCAAGCTACATGCCACCACCTATTACTTAGTTCTTTTTCTCATCCTTTCTCGTGACCCAGGATACTTTCCATAGTAAGATGACATGCAGATTTCTACATTAGCATGCCAAAGTTAGTTTAATTTTCATTATATTATCATTATTTCATCATATTATATTTTCTCCTGAACTATAAAAAACCATCATCAACATAAATATATATTCAGTTCTATGCTTTTGAGCTTTGCTTCGCCCTCAGTGTTTCTCGGTCCATCAAATATGATCATGGTACATTTGCAAAACAAATCCATCACATGTACCACAATGGCCTCCGCTGACCTCAACAACTTGAAAGCTCCAACACCACTTTAAACATACATGAACATAGTTTCAGCCTGAAACACTATCTATATGCTAATATTTCCTGAAAAGCAGAAAAATAAGAGTATTGATATACTTATATAATTTTAATTATAATCTAGTGTTTTCTTTTATACTTTAACATTAAACTAATAAAATACATAGTAATAATTCAAAATGGGTAAACTAACTTTGAATAATAAAGAATATACAGAAAGCTATAAACAAAAAAAATATAGTAGGGGCTGGGAAGGTGGCTCAGCGGTAGAGCACTTGCCTTGCACGCATGAGGCCCTGGGTTCGATTCCTCAGCACCACATAAGCAAAAAGAAAAAAGCCGGAAGTGGCGCTGTGGCTCAAGTGGTAGAGCACTAGCCTTGAGCTGAAGAGCTGAGGGACTGCCCAGGCCCAGAGTTCAGGCCCCATGACCGGACCCCCCCAAAAAAGGAAAAGATTTCCATTTAACTTAAAGCTCCAGTTAACTCTGAGCTGGGCTATGATAATGGAATCTGACATCGCTATCTCAGGAATTCTGGACTCTTATAGATATTTTTATGAGTAATTCCAGCTTAAAATTGCAACTAACCAAAAGTGAAAACTTAGGCTTGAAAGTCAAAAGAAAAAGAAAATATAAACCTGGAAGGGAATTAATATTATCAATCATTATGTAGCCAGAATTAATACAACCATAAGAAAATATTTTTCCATAGTTGGCCATTCAAGTCACCTCATTAATATTATTTAGAAGCAGAACAACAATAAGCTACATATGCAGAATAATTTTTGTCTCACACTGGAACAAGTGATGCCAGAAAGAGCTGGATAACATTACTGAAATTTCCTAGAATTCCAAGATATTGTCTAATGGAGCATATCAAACAAAGAAAAATTCTAAGTTCTGTAAGAATAAATAATGCTCCAATGAATAAGGTGTCTCGTATGTTCTACATGAGAACGGAAAGGGAAGATCTTTCTTGTTAGGCCCTGTATCTTTGGACAGATCACCAGGATCAGAATAAACTAAGCCTCACCCCTACTTGACATACATTTGGTTTCACGAAACTACATGCCATTCAAGATAACCCCAAAGAAAAAGACTTTTCTTACCTTGTCCTTTAGTTTTTCCATCCAGCTTCTCACTAAGGAAAATAAGAGAATAAAATTTAAGTAGCCATCTTTTCATTCTATTTCATGTATTAAGTTCATTTGGCATATTGAATTTTTTTTCTGTATACAGTGAATGCATCAACATTATTAACATCATGATAGGAAGGGTCTGTTTTATTTCCATTTATCTAGAAATTTAACAAAGGGCACAAACATCCCTCTCACTGCCACTAGATCAACAGAGAATATTTTTGTTTATCAAATGGCTTTTCTATTATTCTTGAATGCTTTTGAGAGAGGTCTCTCAAAAGATGCAGAAAATCACCTTTAAAGTATCACACTGGTTTTCTCAGATTTTTTTCTTTAGCCCTATTCCTTGTCTTTCATTCTTTTTAAGCTCAGTGAGAATGATGCTTTTGGAGCACGGTCAGAGAGTAGAGACTAAGTCAGAGAAAGCACTGGGAAACCCAGGGCACCCCAGCACTGCTACAAAGAGAAGCATTCACAACCATCTTTGAAGATGAAAGAATGGGAGCAAAGACAAGACTTTCCTGCCTTTGTGAAATTCTGACATAGAATTTTGTTTTGTTTTTTGTTTTTTTGCCAGTCGTGGGGCTTGAACTCTGGGTCTGGGCGCTGTCCCTCAGCTCTTCAGCTCAAGGCTAGTGCTCTACCATTTGAGCCACAGCGCCACTTCCGGCTTTTTTCTTTTTGCTTATGTGGTGCTGGGAATCGAACCCAGGGCCTCAGGCATACAAGGCAAGCACTCTACCACTGAGCCACCTTCCCAGCCACATGCTTCCATTTTTGACTCATACTTCCTCCTACTGTTTGTATCCATAGTTCCAAATCACTGTAAACCTGATCTGGATAGAATTACAAGATGGATGTAGTCCTCCCTATTGGTTTTCATAAACAATACTTGATTATTTATTATTTATAGCAATTATGCTATAAAAATTCTATGTCAGGGGCTGCGAAGGTGGCTCAGTGGTAGAGTGCTTGCCTTGCAAGCAGGAAGCCCTGGGTTCGATTCCTCAGCACCACATAAACAGAAAAAGCCAGAAGTGGTGCTGTGGCTCCAGTGGTAGAGCGCTAGCCTTGAGCTGAAGAGCTGAGGGACAGCGCCCAGGCTGAGTTCAAGCCCCACAACCTGACCCAAAAAACAACAACAATAAAAAAAAATGGAAGCATGTGTTAGAATAGCCATCTAAAGAGTGGTAGTGAGCATATTACCCTTCACTGCCTTTAAGATGACACTGCTGCTTCAACATTGAAGAAAAATTCATGTTGTAAAATGCCAAAATAAAAGAGAAGTAAACAGAAAAACCTATCCTCCTTTTACTTTTATTATTAAACAAATAACTAAAAAAATTTAGTAGCATTAAGGGGCTTTCATTTTGAATATCTACATAAGTATACATTACATTATACCTTGATCAGAGAATTAAAGAAGATTATCTTTATGGGGGGGAAAATGGGGAAAACAATTCATTGTAAGACTTCGATTGCCATTGCCATATTCCATAGGGGAAACTGAGTATCTACAGGTCCATTATTCCTCCAAAATCACGCAATGAAATCAGTGGTGGGCCCACCTACAGAACACTAGTTCTTGCCTCACTGCTGAGATTCCTGGACTTGCTTCTTCTGACCTTCACAAACCCTGGTCTTTTCCTGATTTGCCATCTGTCTTTGCTTGAGCCCCAGTTGTGACAGCAGGCGATATGAGGCAAGAACAAAGCTGAATGGTCCTGACAAGTTCTTTGCATGAGATAATGAAGCTAAGAACTTAGGGAGGTAGATGAGACGATACCTCCACCGTGGGGAAAAGTGATAATATAAGGGATCAGAGGGAAGTATGACTCCTAGGTTGTCAAATCAGGCTTGAATTCAGTGATTGTTCACTGGATAACCATGAGCAAGTGTCTTAGCTGCTCTGAGTCTCAGTATTGTTCATTTCTCTTTATTTATGACAGTAGTTTTACAGTCTACATTTATCCCAGACATACACATAAATTCCCTTCCACAAAAGTGGGAAAGTATGGTAGCCAGAGATTTGCTACTTTTCTGAGTCAGTAATTAAGACTTCTTGATCACCACACACACACACACACACACACACACACACACACACACACACACACACACACACACACACACACACACACACACACACACACACGTGCATGTATACTGATCCTAGGCTTGAACTAATTAGGACGTGGGTGCTTGCTGTCCCTGAGTTTTTGTTCAAAGCCAGGATTCTACCATTTGAGCCACGGTTCCACTTCTGGCCTTTGGTGGTTAATTGAAGATATGAGTCTCACAAACTTTCCTGCCTGGGCTGGTTTTGAACTACAACCTTCAGATCTCAGCCTCCTCAGTAGCTAGGATTATAGGCATGAGCCACTGGTACCTGGCCTCATAAACTTTTTACAAGGTAGATATTATTATACCCAGTTTATAGATTAAGTTTACAACGAAACCACCCCAGAGCTGAGCCAGAACTGGAATGGTAGCACTGACAGTTCTAGAGCCTATTCAAGGTTTCACTTCTAGAGAGAATGAATATGAGCCAGGACAACCATATCAGAGTGCACACAAGGCTTTGTGGGTTTTCTGGCCGTAGAAATCTACCCAGAATAGGAGATGTGTATTAGCTCACCTGCTACTCTGCCTCTTGTTTTACTTCTCTTCCCTGGCCCCCGCTTTCTTTGGCAAATGTCTTCTTCCATTTGCTTCGGTGTGTATGACTGAACTCTAGCTCTCATTCTGCCTCTGTATGTCATGTAGTAATTCTTTCCTCCTTTGTTCTCTTTCTCTCAGATTATGAGTGTGCACACACATGCACACACATGAGCCTGTGAGTCTACTGCTCTCTATATGTACCTTCCTCTTCTCTCTCTATGGTCTTTCTGTGTCCACATGAGTGGGATTGGGGTAAAGAGATATAGGTAGATAGGTGGGCTCCTGGCTCTCCCAGTTATATATATTATATTTCTTTGTTTCACACTAGCCCATGAGTTCTCCAGCTTGGTTTCATGGGTCAGGGTTGCCACACCCAGGATGCTCCATTGGGCAGCTGAGTAGCAGGCATTCTGAGGTAAAACTGAAGAACAGTGTGAAGGTCAGATACACAGTCATCCTATTAAAAAGACACACCACCTGCTGGTGGCTCAAACCTGTAATCCTAGCTACTCAGAAGGCTGAGATCTCAGGACCATGGTTTAAAGCCAGTCTGGGCAGGAAAGCCCATGAGACTCTTATTTCCAAAAATGTACCCACCCACCCCCCCCCCCAGAAAAAGCTGGAAGTGGAGCTCTGGCTCAAGTGGTAGAGCATTAGCCTTGAACAAAGAAGAAACACAGGGACAGCACCTAGGCCCTGAGTTCAAGCCCCAAGACTGATAAAAAAAAAAAAAAAAGATATGTGAAAATGGAACTAGGTAATTTGAGGAGATGGATGATGAATGGAGTCAGGATCCATGTGGGGGAATATTGGAGGGGAGTGACAATGATCAAGATGCGCTGTACTCATAAATTGCCATGTTGAATTGAAACTCCTCTGTTCAACTACTTACACATACTAAAAGTTCTTTTTAAAAGACAATAGAAAGACAGAAGCAGACGCTTAGGAAGACTATAATGAAGTTTACTCCAAATATGTGGAATGGAAAGTCAATAGACTCTTGGTAAATGGTTCCAGAAAGACTGCTGCTGAGGAGAACCTGTATGCATAGGTTCAGGAGGATCAGTGTTCAGTGCCCTTCTGAGAATGCATGATCCATTGTTCCCTTAACACCACCCAGCTGCTGTTAAGATCCGCCACGTTTCAACAAGTCTTAGATTTTCACTTGTTCACTTAAAGTAAGAACAACCACTTTTACCTTACTTTATAGGCATGATTTGCTTTTGGAAAGGCAGATTTTTACGGGACAGGAAGCATTTAGAATATCATGAAATTAATTAAACAAAAGTGACAACAATGTGGAACTGAGAGTTTCTCTGCATCGAGTGAGCTGCATGATTTTTGTTCATAAATTTTCTTTTGATTGTTATTTATTTTTAGCATGCTTGATCCTAACAACATGAAACAAGAAGTCGCTGTAACAAATATCACAACTTTAATAGCTTAAAAAACAAAAATGGGCCGGGTGCCAGTGGCTCACACCTGTAATCCTAACCACTCAGGAGGCTGAGATCCGAAGATCGCAGTTCAAAGCCAGCCTGGGAAAGTCTGTGAAACTCATATCTCCGATAACCCACCAGAAAACCGGAAATGGTGCTATGGCTCAAGTGGTAGAGCACTGGTTTTGAGCTGAAGAGCTGAGGGAGAGTGCCCAGGCCCATGGTTCAAGCCCCATGACCGACCAAACAGACAAAACAAAGCAAAATGAAAAAAATGTATTATCCTATATTTCTGAAGGAAATAAGTTCAAAAGCAATTTCATGGGCTAAAGCCAAGGTGTCAGTAAAGTTAGTTTTTTCTGGCATAAAATGTGGGTCCTTGCCTTTTCCAGAATCTGTGTACTTTCCACTTGGAGCTCTTTCTGGAAGGTGGGTAGTTTATTAGAGATGAGTCTCTTTTTCTCTCTGTCTATCTGTCTCTGTCTGTCTCTGTCTGTCTCTTTCTCTTTCTCTGTCTCTGTCTATGTTTCTCTGTCTCTGTCTCTGTCTGTCTCTCTGTCTCTGTCTGTCTCTCTCTCTCTTTCTCTTTCTCTGTCTCTTTCATAAGGACCACTGTGCAATAGTCTTCTATTCTGTAGGTCCTTAATTCAGTCATATCTGCTAGATCTCCTTTGCCCGCTAAGATATCATGAGCTCTAGAAATTAGGAACATTTGATTGAAGGACCATTATTCTGTCTTCCACATATGAAGTTTTTCCTCATCTCTGAAGTCTGTTCTACACAGCTCCTCAAGCATTCTCAGCAGCAGCAAGGAGTCCCCAGTACAATCCATGCATTACTATCCCCTTTCTTGGTGTTGCATCTGCCCAACCTCACTTCCTTACTCCTCTCCACACTTCCTGGAATCACTTCCCAAGTAAACTCCTTACCAACAAATCCTGTCTCAGGAACTGCTTTTAGGGAGAACCTAAACTAGGGCAGTAGTCTAATATAGGCAAGCTGGCCCTTTGCCATAGTAATTTTACTCATTTTTGTGCCTTAAAATAAACTATTGAGTGAACAGGAGAAAAGACATAAGGAAGGCAGCCATGCTAATCAAGTCTAAAATAGTAGCCATTTCCATTTATCTAAATTAATTCTAACTGAATAATTTCATGCTACCTGGATTTATAAAACAGACACTTTCTATGTAGTATTTTATAAAGTATATTTATTATATAGGTAGGTTCACTGAACTTACATTCAGTTTTGAAAGACTTATACAGACTCTTTAATCAAATATTCAATATCACTTACACCTTTCAATAATGTGGGAACTTGCATTTATCTTAGTTAAATATATGTTCTGCCTAAATAAAAAATGAAGTATTAAAACATAGTCCTCTGTTCAAAGCATTTGCAACAATGTCAATAAAGGAATACCAGCTTCTCCTTGTTACTTAACCATACACAAGTGCCCTTTCTAACCCAAGAATTAAACAAAGCTTTTTTTCTAACTTACATAACATACTTAAGAATAATAAAAACCTGCCAGTTTTTAAGTATTGTAGGCATGTTTTTAAAGAACATCGAGTTTTTCTAGCTATGACTTATTCTCTAATGATGCTAAATTTACCTGCTTTTAAAAAAATCACACAGAAACTCTAACTGTAATCACTTGCTCTTCACATAATTACAGCACAGCAAGATTCTGATGAATAGAATGACCTACTTCTTTACATAGGCTAAGTGAGCAGTAATCAGGCACCCAAGAAGCAATTAATTCTGAAGGCTCTGAACTGATATTTACAGAAAATGGTGCAAAGAACCCAGATACCCTAAATCTACTGTCAAGTAATGGTAAGAATGCCTTTACAGTGAGCTTAGGAATTGCTATCAGGAAGATTCAAAGGTCTTAAAATCAGCTCCATAACCTTTCACTGTTATTAACACTACAGATGCCAAAGATATACTATATTGACACAAGCTTGTGAACTGGTGGTATGAATTTCAACCGTATGGAAGTAAATAATGCACAAATGAAGGAGGAAAGCGTCTCTCATTGGGTCTTCCTTTCTCTCTTTCAAAAAGAAAGTAGAATATACGAAATTGCTTCCCACCGTTCATTAGAAGAGAAAACAATTTGTCACAGTCCCACTCTACACCAGATAGGAAGATGCACAAGGACTGCTTCTCCTCTAAGCCATCCTGAAAGTTCTACCAAATATTGAGATTTGGAATCGCTTTGCTATTTAACAGCATCAAGACCACACTAAAGTTCTAAAATTCTCATCCTCATGAAGTGTCTCCTCTCTTGTGTACTGTCTGGTCTTCTATCCTTTAGTGAAAAAGAAAAAACTTTATTCTTTTTGATTTGTTATTTTTAGAGATAGCTATTATTTTATTATTTACTATTTTAATAGATACATAATTATACATAATTATAGGCACCATTTATTAAGTTGATACATTTATATAGTACTGATCAAATCAAGGTAATTATTTCCCTCTCTTGAAACATTTATCACTTCTTTGTGTTTTCTTTGTAAAGTGCATAGTAAAGTCATAAAAATTATTTTAGCATGTACATATTATATTTTAATACACAAATCTGTAGCCTTCCTGTGCTGGAGAACATTAAAACTTAGTTCTCCAATATAACTATATTTTAATATCTGTTATGCAACCTCCCTTTATCTCTCATCCTCCTACCCTTCTCAGTCCCTGGTAATTACCATTCTATTCTCTCCTTCTAGGAGACCTTCTGCAGATTCCGTATGTCAGTGGGGCCATGGGGTACTTGTCTTTCTGTGCTCAGTTAACATCACTGAACATTGTGACCTCCAGTTCTACCCATGTTGTCTAAAGGACAGGGTTTCTTCTCTGATGGCTGAGTAAACATTCTGTTGCACAAGTGGAACACCTGTTCTCCACACATTCTCCCATCAGTAGACTGCTCAGCTGATTCCATATCGTGACTAGAGTGAACAGTGCTGTAATAGATATCAGAGTTAAGGTTTTTCTTTACTATGTTTGTTTCATTTCCTGTTGGATATATATATATACACGTATATATATGTATATACAGTAAACAGAATAGCTGTATCTCTTATTTTTAAAAGACTGTTGGCTGTTTTCTGAAGTTCATTATCATCAAACCCCTATGCAAAGTCAAGTTTGTGAGAAAACAGAACCACTGATCTAAACTCTGCCATCCCAAGATACAGGTGAGGCTTTAATCATAAAGTCCACCAGTCATATGCACTGTCCCTCTCACCTTCAACTTTACTTTAGATCACTTTAGGTTCAAGACAGGGCCCTCAAACATCCTTTTTCTTTATATGAACTTTGAAACTTCCACTGACTAAAAAATCGCCACTTGGTCATAGGGCTGAGTAAAGAGAGCTTTGCCTAGTGACCTCGTTTTCCTGTGTCCCTTTTCTAGTGTTTCTACTTACTCACATAAAGTTCCAACATCCCTTGTGCTTTGCCACAGCCAACAGAAGACATCAAATAGAACACTAGATGGGTGCTATAAATTAATTTTCTCAATAGATGTTGTTTTTTCCACAGGGATCTTATGTGCACTAAATTGCAGAAGAGTCACTACAGATGATCAGTTTCCCGTGTGCTTAAGCTACACACACCAAGAGTTTCAGCAGTCTGGAATAGTGTCACATGTTCATTTTTGAGATGGTGAGCTTGGGGCTTCGATTCTTGCATCATGAAGGCAAGGCAAGCCTGGACTAAAGTGTCTCTTCCCCCCTCTCCCTACAAGGAAGAAAGGTACTGCTTTCCTATTTCTCTGGTCTGGAGGAGGGCCTACTTTTCCAGACCTTCCTTCATTGACAGGCAGCTTTTCCAGAAGGCCTTCTTTGCTCAAAAGTTGCATGTTTTCTACTACAAGAAGAAGTAGCGTAAACACTAGAACTTATTGGTATAGGCAGGAACTTACTGAGTGGAATTCTAGGAGCCCAGGAACTCCGCATATAAAACAGACAATTAACAAATGTGATTACATCAAGCTAAAAAGCTTTTGCACAGCTATGGGTATAGTTACTAAGCTAAAAAGATATCCTACAGAATGAAAGATCTTTGGCAGCCAGAATATATACATGTGGCTCAAAACGAAACCCCAATTAATGTATAGGTAAAGGAACTAAATAGATATTTATCAGAAGAAAAAATAAAAATAGCCAATAACACATGAGTTAACACTCAACATTGCTGGCCATTAAGAAAGTGCAAATAAAAGTAACAGTAAGAGTCCATCTCATTCCAGTTCCAAAGACCATTATCAAAAATATAAACAACAAATGCTTCAGGAAGTGGGGGGAAAGGGATCCTATTATTTTGTTGGTGGGATTGTAAACTAGTGCAATCACTACAAAAGGTAGGATAGAGATGCCTCAAAAAGTAAATTAAAATAGAATTACCCCAGGATCTAGTGATCCCACTCTTGGACATTTATATTAAAGCTTACTAGTCAGGATACAATAAGGACACCTGCATATCCATATTCATTGTTGCACCATTCACCATAGCCAAGTTATGAAAACAACCCAGATGCCCTACAACCGATTTATTCTTTCTCTATGATTTTTTTACTCCTTCATATATCAGAATTTCTTCCTTCCATAAGGCTGAATAATACTCTATTGTATGTATTGCCATATTTGTCTATCCATTCATTCATTGATGGCTACTTCTATGCTTTATCTATTGTAAATAATGCTGCTATAAAAATGTAGGCATTCGTGATCTTTCTCTGATTCTTTGGGAAATATATCAAGAAATAGAACTAGTTTATTATTTGATATGTTTCAAGTCAGAAGAATTATTCAACAAAGTAACCAACATTTATTTTGTATCTAAAGGATAACAATTACTAAGCTAAAAGCCTTATATATTTATGAATTAAAATGAACTCTGCAGTTACATTTAAAAGAAGATAAACTAAATTATATTGTTCTTAGCAGACATAATTAAATCCCAAAGCTCTGAGCATCAAATAGACTAGAAATAAAATTTAATGGTTTCTAGACTCATTCCTATACACTTATATGAGTTGCCAAACTATGCATCACTTTGAAGTAGCCATCAACCAAAATAAATTTGTTTTACAGAGAAACAAACAAACCCTGAATACAACTTCCTTTGTTTTTTGTTTTGTTTGTTTGTTTGTTTTGTTTTTATCATGGGGCTTGAACTCTGGGCTTGGGCGCTGTCCCTGAGCTCTTCAGCTCAAGGCTAGTACTCTACCCTTTGAGCCACAGCACCACTTCCAGTTTTCTAGTGCTTTATTGGAGATAAGAGTCTCACAGAATTTCCTGCCTAGGCTGGCTTTGAACCGCAATCCTCAGATCTCAGCCTCCTGAGTAGCTAGGATTACAGGCATGAGCCACCGACGCCCAGCTTGAATACAACTTTCTTATGATGAAGCAGTTGAAGACATTTCATTTAATTGGCAATATGACCACCTACATTATTAATGGTAAGTTTATTTTGTTTCTTTATGTAGACATCTAAGGACCATTAATGCTGCAGCAAGTTAATGAATGTACACTAAGAGAACCTACCAAATAACAAACACCTTCTCCATCTAACATTTAGGGAAATAATTTTCCAAGATTTGTGTGAGGTTTCATGCTTGCTCAGAGGCCATTTGTAGCAAACTTCAGCAAGAACCAAAGCCACTAGGAGCATCTCTACCCAAAGAAAGATGATTCCAAGATTTTAATGCAAATTATGATAAACTAATACATTGAAAATCAATAGCCAATTATTCACATAGGGAAAAATGAACTCCCAACAGAAATCAGACAGAAGACCTTCAATGCCTAACCATCTCTTTAAAAGCCAACTGATCACATCACTTCTTGCTTAAAACTCTTTCAAAGATCCTTGCTGCCCATAAGGAAATCTCTAAGCTTCTTCACTTGGCTTACAAGGCCCTGGTGTGATATCAGTTCTTAGGAAGAACAAAGTGTGCTCACTTCCAAACCTTAACACTTAATTCTGTCTCCTATCTTTACTTCCAATTTCCCAACTCACTCTCACTACTTATCTCACCCAACTCCTCTGTCTGCCACTACACCTATGCAGTGTCCACATTTCCCCAAGGAATTTCTCCAGGCAATGAGTGAGCATAGAGGGATTCCTGTAAACAGAGGATTCCTCTTGCAGGAAACTTCGGCTCAAGAATTCACCATCAGGTGGGCTGGGAAGGTGGCTCAGTGGCAGAGCACTTGCCTTGCATGCTTGAGGCCCTGGGTTCGATTCCTCAGCACCACATAAGCAAAAAGAAAAAAGCCGGAGGTGGCGCTGTGGCTCAAGTGGTAGAGTGCTAGCCTTGAGCTGAAGAGCTGAAGGATAGTGCCCAGGCCCAGAGTTCAGGCCCCATGACTGGACCCCCCCCCAAAAAAAAAAAAGAATTCACCATCAGCTGGGTGCTGGTGGCTCACACCTGTAATCCTACATACTCAGGAAGCTGAGATCTGAGGATCATGGTTTGAACCCAGCCATCTCCAATAAACAATTCAGAAAGCCAGAAGTGGTGCTATGGCTCAAGTGATAGAGCACCAGCCTTGAGCACAAAGAGGCTGAGGGACTTCCAAGCCCTGATTTCAAGCCCCAGGACTGGAAATAAATAAAAATAAAGAATTCACCATCAGCCTGACCAAAAAAAATTCTAAGAACTGGAATATCTTACCTCCTGAGTCTTTTTGTACTGTGAAAGAAATGTGAAAGCTGTCAGAACCAAAATGGAGTCTCCTGTGTCAACTTCAACAAAGAGAAAAGGAGGTAGGGAGGGAAAGGTAGAATGAGAGAGAGAGAAGAAAGAAGGGAGAAAGAGAAGGGAGGAAGAGAAAGAGAAACAAAGAAAAAAGGAAAGAAAGAGAGAGGGGTGAAGGAAGGAAGAGAAAGCAAGCAATTCCAGAAAAGGGTATTAAATGGATTTTATTTTTTTTTGTCAGTTGTGGGGTTTGAACTCCAGGCCCCCACTGCCTTATACAAAAATACAAGCACAACTGCCTAGAAACTGTTTCATACCATGCTGGCTAATTTATTTCAGCCCAAGAACAATTATTTCAAAATTTGCTTCATTTTTTTTTGGGGGGGGGGGGTGGGCCGGTCGTGGGGCCTGAACTCTGGGCCTGGGCGCTGTCCCTCAGCTCTTCAGCTCAAGGCTAGCGCTCTACCACTTGAGCCACAGCGCCACTTCCGGCTTTTTCTTTTTGCTTATGTGGTGCTGAGGAATCGAACCCAGGGCCTCATGCAGGCAAGGCACACGCTCTACCACTGAGCCACCTTCCCAGCCCAATTTGCTTCATTTTTATCTTTAAAATTTCTCCCTTGCCTTAGCCTCTCTAATATGCCCATGGTTTAATGTAATGAGCATGCCCATTGCAATGCTCTGCTATTCCTGTTGCAATGCTCTTCTCAAATAAATACCATAACTCTCTGGAGAATCTCAGCTGTTTTTAATTTCAGTTTACTGCCAGTCCTCTTCCCTCTGACCTCTGTTTTCACATTAGTCAGACATGCAGTGCAGTCTGAGAGTCTTCCTGGCCCACTCCTGTCCTTGTCTCTCTTCCAGGTGTTTTGTACACCGAATTGCTTGCGCAAGAGCTTCTGAACCATTTTCATTCTACTTCTCAGAGAACGGAACCTAGCAAAATTAATTTTAATTAACGAAAAGAGATGGTGAACAAATGCAGCAGTGGTGCTCACTAGATACTATGTTGAAACTGAACTATACAATTTGTGGGTAGGGACAGGAGGGAAAAGTAGAAGAGAATGAGGAAGGGCTGGTAATGTCCAAAAAGAAATGTACTCTTGATTTACGTAACTGTAACCCCTTTGTACAAAACCTTTATAGTAACAATAAAAATATTTAACTCAAAAAAAAAAAACATTACCTGAGTTTATTCAACCCTGATCATTCTAAAGCTAAGTGGTTTGCACTGCATTTACCATCTTCCCAAATTTACTACTTGATTTCAGGAAAGGGCTTTATAGAGAATTTTCTATTCCTTTATCCTTTACTTTTTTCCCTCTCTTTTAGTTTCTTTTTTATGATAAGTTTCTTCTCACTGTGCTGCCCAGACCAGTCTTAAAGTTGTTAACTCAAGCAAATCCTTCCACCTTTATCTCCTGAGTAGCTAGAACTACAGGTGTGAACCATCATATCTGGTTTCACAAAAAAGTTTTTTTTAAAAAGAAAATCTTTCCCATTAACTTCTTGTCCTCTAACGAAAGGTCCAGAGGGGGTTAAAGGCCATGATGAAGCTCCCTGAATAGGTAAAAATGGCCTATTAGTTATCTTGAAGGGAAAAAAAAAGAGCCAGCACAAAAACTGTTTAAACAATATGATCTGAAGAATCCACACAGTGAACCCATTCTTGAGAGCACCTCAAACTTAATGCCATGGACCACAATTATGCCAGAAAGCACAGAAACTAATCTAGTGGGTGGTAAGTATAGTTTAGCATCACAAAGATGGTGCTGAGAGAATGGAAACTGGGGTGAGTAAAATTTCAGGGGAAGAGGGATGAAAGTTATTCCTAGCACAGAGTAGTTCCCTTCTCTCCTCTCTACTCTTGCCACATGGATGTCAGGTGTAATGGTCAAAACAGAGAGTGACAACAACCAAAGGATATAAATAAGCGAAAAAGAATCAAGAAAGAACTAAATTGGGCATGGTGGTTCAAGCCTGTAATCCTTGCAACTTGGGATGTGGAGGTGATAGGGAGGGTGGGTAGGGTTGATTTCAGACTGAGGCCAACTGAAATGGAAAAAGTTCATGACACTCCATCTCTACCAATGGCTGGGTACACAGCTGTCATTCCAGCAATTTCAGGAAAACACAAATTGACTGACCCAGGCATAAAGTAAGATCAGTCCATAAAAATAAACAACACAAAATGAATGTGTAGAGTACCTGCCTAGCAAATGTGAGGTTCTGAACTAAAATCCCAATAGCAAAGAAGAGAGAAAGATAGAGACAGAGAGAGAGAAGGAGAGAATGGGGAGGAAAGGGAAGGGAAGGAGAAGGGGAAGGAAGAAAGGTGGGGATGAGGAAAGGGGAGGGGAGGGAAAAGGGGTGGAAAGGGTATAAAAGGAAGGGGGAGGGGAAAAGGGATAGGAAGGAGAGGGAAGGGAAGGGAAGATATAAACCAACTGAGTCAGGCAGAGTAGAATATGCTCTTGATCCCAGCACTTGAAAGATTAAGGTAGGAGGATCATGAATTCAAGGCTAGCTTGAGCTATATAGCAAAAGGAAAGGTGAGGAGAGGGAAGGAGAGGGCAGAAAGCAAAGGGTAGGAATGAGAGGTGAGGGGAGAAATCTGGTATATTGTGAGCTAAATCAGTTGCTACAGGCTACCATAGAGCTTTCCTATGACATATAACATGATTTCTAATATTTAAATATCCTCTTCACTTTAAATCAAGTTTTGGGAAACAATTCATTCAGAAATGTAAACCACCTTGTCTCCAAGTGAAAACAAGACATGTGGTCCTATGGGTTGAACCATGTCTCCTTGAGAGCTATATTAGTGAGCGAACCACCATTACTTCAGAATGTGACTGAATTAGGATGGTTGCAGATATCATTAAATTAAAGTGAGGTCATTCTGGCACAGAATAAGCTCTTAATCCAATATGACTGATGTCCATTAAGAGGGACATAAAGAGGAGAATGTCACATGAAAACAGACACATGCAGTGAAAACAACCATGTAACAATGAAGGCAGAGACGGTTTAAACAATCAAGTTGGGGACCAGAAGGACTAGCAGCAACAGCCAGAAGCTTGGAGGAAGCATGGAACAGACTCTCCTAAAGGACTTGAGACTGAACCAATCCAGCTGACATCTCAATTTTGTCTTCCAGTCACCAGAACTGTGACAGAATAATTTTTTCCTATTTCAAGCCATCTAAGACTGGGATATAGTTCAACGGTAGAGCACTTGTCTAGCAGGACTACTAAGTTCTAAGTTTGATCCCCAATACCAAAAATCAATCAATAAATCAATCAGTAAAGTTTTAGACACCTAACTTGTGATACTTCATTGTGGAAGCTCAAGAAAAAGGATAAAATAAGCACAGGACTCCTTTCCATGGAACTCCCTCTGTGTCCAGAATTCTTGCCTCTGCTAACAGGAGGATACTGGATTGTGAATCACATGGCAATATGTCAAGATTTACATGGCTTGACTCCATGCTGGAGACAGACTGACACTTTTAGAAAACAGATTCCTGGTAATAGCAATCAACCTGTTGATGCTCTCTAATGACCTAAAGTCACTATTTTGTTCCTTGGGAACAATCTGTATGCTGAGATGGCCTAGCTCCAAACACGATGCAGAACAAGGTGGCATGTGCAGCTCAGCAAAAATTCATATTCAGGGGCTGGGAAGGTGGCTCAGTGGTAGTGTTTAAGTGCTTCCCTTGCATGCATCAGGCCCTGGGTTTGATTCCTCATCACCACATAAGCAGAAAAAGCTGGAAGTGGTGCTCTGGCTCAAATGGTAGAGCACTAGCCTTGAGCTGAAGAGCTGAGGGACAGCACCCAGACCCAGAGTTCAGGTATCATGACTGGCCAAAAAAAATCAAATTCACAGGCCCTACCTGACAGTTCCAGGAAACAACCTATGGTGTTTTGTTTTATTTTGTTTTGTTTTTTACAAATTCTTCTGGAGAATCCTTTATTATGACACACTTAGCACACTTCATAAACTAGGGTTTGGGAATCTCAGCATCATCTCTTTTTTCTTAAGTCTGAGAAAAATAGACGGATTTTTTTTTTTTTGCCAGTTCTAGAACTTGACCTCAGGGCCTGGATGCTGTTCCTGCTTATCTACTCCAAGGGTAGTGCTCTGCTATTTGAGCCACAGCTCCACTTCTGACTTTTTGAGGTTAACTGGAGATAGTCTCATGGACTTTCCTGCCCTGGCTAGCTTTGAACTGTTGATCCTTAGCCCTCAGCCTCCTGAGTAGCTAGCCATGAGCCACTGGAACCTGACTGACAGATCCTTTCTAGAAGACAAAAATTCTCATTGGCTTCTAGTGCTAATTGGTTCATTATAATATTATTTAAATAAATATAACCCTAAGCGTCAATAAAAACAAAACAAAACCACTAATCCTGATGTTTTTCCATATGATAACAAACCCAAACAAATTCACAAATTAAATAGCATCCAAATAAAATCCAAATTTGTTTCAGTGCTCCACTCACTATGTGGCTGCTATCCTGTCCACACAGAGTCGGCATCTGGCAAGGAAAAAGGCTGCTCTGGGACTGACAGAAACTTCCCTCCCCTCCACTTTTCCCTCCAAGATTCAAGGCCGGGCCTCAAAGTCATCTTGGCCTTTCTGCTTAAGAGTCTGAAGAATAGCATAATGCAAAGCAGGCTTTCTCCTCACAAGGCTTCAGCTACAAGAAGTCATCCAGAAAATCCAAACCAAGTGTATCCTGATGTGTGTCCATTTTCATCCAAATGTCAGCACAAGATTTAAAACTTCTCATGGTAAACTTATGTGACACCTCCTATACTTTGAGAAACAATGATCTAATCCACCTGCTATATTTCTGGTAGTTAAAATTCAGGGATCTTGGATATTAATTTTTTTTTGGTCAGTCATGGGCTTGAATCTCTGGGCCTGAGAGCTGTCCCTCAGGTCTTCAGCTCAAGGCTAGTGCTCTACCACTTGAGCCACAGCACCACTTCCGGTTTTCTGGTGGGTTATTGGAGATAACAGTCTCATGGACTTTTCTGCATGGGCTGGCTCTGAACTGTGACCCTCATATCTCAACCTCCTGAGTAGCTAGGATTACAGGCATGAGCCACCAGTGTCCAGCTTGGATATTAATGTTTTACTACAGACAGTCCTGTGTAGCAAGCACAAGGTTCTAACCTCTTTACATGGACAGTAGGTATGGCAGTCCCTCCAACTTGCAGACAAGACTAATGAGACAAGAAAAGGTAAGCAATTTGTGGAAGATCTCTCAGTCTGTAAGAGAAAGATAAGGGACTGGAACCCAGAGCCTGTGCTCATTACCCTTAACTACTTTCCAGAAGAGTTAGTTACACTGCAAGATTAATGGCACAGTCTCAAATCTCTCTGTTCCCAACAAGTAGGAATCTGAGGCCAAGGATTCAGGGTAGCACAAATTTCAGTAATGAGTACATGGGTGAAGAGTGGAAGATGCCACTGCATATAAATAGAAAAAAAAATGTTAGGAATTCATTATGTCCCCTGAAGAGTTAAAGTAACTCCATTTTTGAGGCAGTAACCATTTGTTGCTTGTTTATCTCAGCTAGCAGAGTAACACGTGGTGGTAATCCAAACACCTGGTTGTTTGCCTTTATAAGCCCTGCAAATCTGTAGCCCGGGGCTCTCCTTCTAGGGTCTGGTGTGTCGGAGTGTAGGACGAGGCCCGAGCTGCAGCCCCTCTAAATAAAACCTTGCTTTTGCATTTCGGAACATTTGACTCTTGGTGGTCTTCTTGGTGGGGTCCTGCGACTTGGGCACAACCTATTTGTGGGGGCTCGTCCGGGATCCCCCCAAAGACCCCTGAGACCTCAGACTCCGAAGGTAAAGCACTGTCAATTCATCTTTGTTAATTTGTCTTGTCCTGTTGTTCGTCTGTTTGTCTGTTTTACTTTCGTTTTCCTTTGTGAGGATGGCTGCTCCGAGTTGCATTGTGTAAAGGGTTATCGACAAGCAGACACGCTTGCATGACAACCCTGGAGATACTGGGAGACGTCCCAGATCCTCTTGGGGGGGGGGGGGGGCTCTTGGAACCCCGCCGTGAGAATTGTGGGGTGTGAGTCAGTTCGGTGTTGGGCTGGAACTGACCAAGAGGCCTCTTAACCGAGGCCCAACTCGCCCACTGTGGTTCTGATCCTTCTGCTTCCCAATTACAGAAGTCAGCGGACCAATTCGAGAGATCTCCACTTCGTAAGCTTTTTTTTTTTTAACTGTCAGGCTTGTGTGTGTTTTGTTTGTACTGTTTATTGTTTTTTGGACAGTACAACTCACGGGACTGGAAACCATGGGCAACACTCCATCTAGCCCCCTAGACTTACAAAAAGAAACTAAGAAAGGGAGATAACTTGGAAGAAATGTTTCCTCCTCCATATTCCCCTTCCCAGGTTCCTTCTGCAGAGCCTGAGAATGATCAAGAGGAGGAGGGAGCTATAGAACCAGCAGCCAAACCCTCAGTACTTGCCCTTAAAGTTTCTGAGGAGCCAGTCACTCGACAACGCCGTGGGATCAACCCCCCTTCTAATGCAGCTGTTTTTCCCTTACGCGCCATAGGTCCTGTGGATGCGGATGGTCAACAGCAATTCCAATATTGGCCATTTTCTACCAGTGATCTATACAATTGGCACACCCAAAATGCCCTCTTTTCTGAGAAACCCCAGGATTTAATTCGTTTGCTTGAAACTATTCTCTTTACTCATCAGCCCACTTGGGATGATTGTAATCAGCTTTTACAGTCCTTTTTACCACCGAAGAGAGAGACTGTATCCGATAGGCAGCCTGGAAACATATCCCTGGCCCCACAGGAGGGCCCATCACGGATCCTGCCCTGATCGCTGCCTATTTTCCTGAGATCCAGCCAACATGAAACTACAATACAGTTGAAGGTAGGGAGCGACTCCTCATCTATCGTCAGGCTCTGTTGGCAGGTCTCAAGGCAGCGGCTCACCGAATATGGCCAAAGTTTATGATGTTAGACAGGGAGGAAGTGAAAGTCCAGCAGCATATCTTGAGTGGCTCATGGAAGCTTTTAGTCAATATACCCCATATGATCTTGAGACCCAGGAGTCGGCTCAGATGATTATGTTTGCCTATATAAATCAAGCTGCACCAGACATAAAGTAAAAGTTGCAGGCTCTAGACAGACTTGGTGAAAAGTCTATTAGGATCTAGTAGCCATGGCAGAAAAGGTTTACAATAAGAGAGAGACAGAGGAGCAAAGACAGGAAAGGAAGGACAGAGAACGTGAAATAGAGCGTGAAAAGAGAGACTGGGCCAAGGCTCCACATGCTTTAGAGGGGATGCTAAAACAACTGCCCGACCAGTGGAAGAGCAATGCCCGCATGGTCCATTACCAGACCTTGTTACTTAACCCCACGCGGATCAGCTTTTGTGTACCTTTAAATCCAGCTACTCTGCTGCCGGATCTGATCTGGAAGCACCCCTGCATGACTGTGAGCAGATCCTGGCCCGAGTATATAGTCTCAGGCCAGACTTGTTGGACTTGCCACTATCGCATGCCGAGCATACCTGGTTTACAGATGGCAGCAGTTTCATTCGAGATGGAAAAAGGTACGCGGGCGCAGCAGTCACCATGGACACTGAGATAGTGTGGGCAGAAGCACTCCCCCAGGAAATGTCTGCACAAGGAGCAGAACTAGTGACACTAACAAAAGCCCTACAAATGGGAAAAGGGAAGAGACTAAACATATACACAGACAGTCAGTATGCTTTTGCCATTGTGCATGTCCATGGAGCCATTTACCAAGAGAGGGGGCTGCTGACAGCTGGAGGAAAGACTAATTTTAAGCCTCATCCAGGCCTTATGGGAACCAGTAAATATTATGCATTACCCTGGCCATCAACCCCCGGGAAGAGAAGAATTGTAAAGCCTGTCAGCTCACTAATGCCGCCAATCAATCGGTTACAAAAGGAGCTCGCCTCCATGGAGATAGGCCAGGTGTGTGTTGGGAAGTAGACTTCACATAAATTAAAACTGGAAAATTTGGATATAAATATTTGCTAGTTTTTGTAGACACCTTTTCAGGATGGGTTGAAGCCTACCCAACAAAGCATGAGACCACAAACGTCGTAGCTAAGAAGATCTTGGAAGAAATCCTAACCAGGTATGGCTTCCCATTCACCATCGGGACGGACAACGGACCGGCCTTCGTCTCAAAAGTAAGTCAGGGAATAGCCGCAGCACTGGGGACGGATTGGAAATTGCACTGGCAGGCAGAAAGAATGAATTGGACTCTAAAAGAGACCTTAACTAAATTGGCCTTGGAGACTGGCACAGACTGGGAATCACTCCTTCCTTTTGCCCTGTTTAGAGTAAGAAATTCACCCTATCAGCTTGGCTTTACACCTCCCACCCATTATCCCTAGCCTCCAAACTGAATTGCTTGATGATGCTGAATTTCTGTGTAAGCTTGACTATTTACAGCTGGTGCATAGTATGTGGCCTTAACTAAAAGCATTATATGACTCTGCTTCTGTCCTTACCCCCCCCCCCCCCATCCGTTTAAACCAGGGGACTGGGCGCTTGTTCGATGGCATAACCTGAGATCTCTGGAGCCACGGTGGAAGAGACCTTACATGGTGCTACACCCACTGCCCTTAAGGTGGACAGCATTGCCGCTTGGATCCACTGCTCCCACACCAGACCTGCTGACCCCTTTGCTCTGAACGACCGTGGGAAAACATGGGAAGTCTCCAAGCATCCTACCCAACCACTCCGAGTATGCCTCAAGAAAAGAAAAATGGACTGATTGTTATTGGTATTGTTGCAATTATCATTTGCAGAACTCCTGGGAGCTGCTCGATACAACAAGGGGAACTTTGTGCTGCCCTAGGAAAAGAGCGTTGTTTTTACGTTGACCATTCAGGAATAGCAAAAGACAACATGGCTAAGGTCAGAGAGGGACTAGCCAAGATCGAGAGCTGTTGGAGTTTAGTTTTGGGCCTGAGCCACAAGATTGTGTCTCAGGACCATAAGTCAAGGGGGGAATGAAGGGTTAAAGTAACTCCATTTTTGAGGCAGTGACCATTTGTTGCTTGTTTATCTCAGCTAGCAGAGCAACACGTGGTGGTAATCCAAACACCTGTTGTTTGCCTTTATAAGCCCTGCAAATCTTTAGCTCAGGGCTCTCCTCCTAGGCTCCACTGTGTCAGAGTACAGGATGAGGCCCGAGCTGCAGCCTGTCTAAATAAAACCTTGCTTTTGCATTTCGGAACATCTGACTCTCAGTGGTCTTCTTGGTGGGGTCCTGCAACTTGGGCATAAGATCCCCCAAGTGGAAAAAAAAAGTCAAATAAACCACCCAAATAAGCACCAGAAAAGGTCAGCAAAGTGAAAGGGTCTAAGCAAATGTCAGACGAGAAAGCATGGAAACCAGAAACAAATTCGAAGCACAGTGAAGCAGGCCTTACAAATAGCCTCGATGCAGAAAAGGAAAATTCTTGCAGCCATGAGTGTGAAGAGGAAGAAGATGCTCAAATTCCAATCTTTCACCATTAGAATGCTGCAAGTTAATCCATGTTGCCCAAGAGGGCCACATTCCCCAAAGAGGCAAAGAATCTCTGGTGAGCTAAATTCACAAAATTTCAGCACAAAAAAAGACTGTAGGCTGCCTTCTCAGATACAACTGCATCTTGTCATCTGCTAGGTATACAAGTCAACTTTTTCTGCTAACTTATACCTACTTCTTCGAGTCTAAAAATATAAAGCTATATCTGGTTGATATAGATTCAATCACAGATAAAGCAAGATTAATAGTTGTATTACTTTGATGAACAGTATTTTTTTAAAAAGCTTATTTGAACATAATTAGCTGGAGGCTGTCTAAAAGGAAATGGGTTTTGTGCTGTGATGGTAACAGATGGCCCTGTAATACTGACCAACGTGGCTTTCTTCTGCCCTTCAAATTATTCAACATTCACCTTAGCAGTCAGCAGTTTATGCATGTCTGCTTCTGGAGAGAAGCTGGCACATTTTTTAATAGAAGGGCAAATTTTTGAAGGGAATAACAACCCTCCAAAAAACAGCACAAGAAAAATGTTGGAAATGAGAAGAATGGAAAGAAAAAAATAATAATCATTGTAAGTGACCAGCATCAAGAGAAAAGAGACAGCTTAAAAATTCTTTGTGCCATAATTAAATCTTTGATTTTATAGATAAGGAAATCAACCCATCAAACTTTTTTTGTAAATCAAAATCAAATAAAACAAAATAGCCTTACTGATGAAAGGAAAAGGAACTTAAAATCAAAGAAACACTATCACAGAGACTAGATGATCTTTCCCTGCTACAAAATGTACTTATTTCTGAACTATTAAAAAAAATGTCACAATAGACACTGAATTTCACATTGTTTTAGAGAAAGCTTTCCTCCTCATCTGTGTCAAGTTAACTTTTATAGATAGATAGATGGATGGATGGATGGATGGATGGATGGATGGATGGATGGATAGATGGATGGATGATAGATAGATAGACAGATGATGGTTTTCACACCAAAAGTAGAATACATTTTAGGTTAGAGTGAAGAAGTAAACCAGAAGGAGCAAATGTCTTGTTTGAAGTTAGTCTATATAAATTCTCTATGGTGATTCAATTCAACCACTGATTAAGCTTCTTTGGTGAGCAAGCACTTGATGGAAAATGGATACAGAGATGATCAAAAACTATTCTCTGGCCCGGGATTAAGGTATGTGTTTATAATCCCAGCTACTCAGGCAGTGGAGGCAGGTAGTTTGTGAGTTTGAGGCCAGCTCAGGCAAAGATAGCACTATCTCAAAACCAAGACAAAAATAAAATGACTGGGTGGGCTAGGGAGATCACTAAAGTGGTAGGGTGGAAAGAAAGGAAGAAGGAAAAAAGGAAGCAAGGAAGCAAGGAGATAGGGAGGGAGGGAGGAAAAGGAAGGAAAAAAAGAAAGAAGGAAAGAAGCAAGGAAGGAAGGAAAGGAGGGAAGGAGTGAGGGAGAGGGGGGGAGAGAGAGAGAGAGAGAGAGAGAGAGAGAGAGAGAGAGAGAGAGAGAGAGAGAGCCGGGTGCCAGTGGCTCCTACCTGTAATCCTAACTACTTATGGCTCATACCTGTATCCTAGCTACTCAAAAGGCTGAGATCTGAGGATTAAGGTTCAAAGCCAACTCAGGCAGAAATGTCTCTGTGAAACTTATGTCCAATTAAGCACTGGTTTTGAGTGCAAAAACCAGAAGTAGAGCTGTGGCTCAAAGTGGTAGAGCACTAGCTTTGAGCAAAAGAGCTCAGGGACAGTGCCCAGGCCCTGAGTTCAAGCCCCACAACCAACAAAAGAGGGGAGAGGAAGGAGGGAAAGGGAGGGGAGGAGAAGAGTGAAGGGAGTGAGAAAAACAGAGAAGGAAGGAAGGGAAGGAGGGAGGGAGGGAGGGAGGGAGGGAGAGAGGGAAGGAGGGAAGCAAACAAGCCAGCCTCTGTTAAAGGAAGTCCTGGTGAGAATTAGCATGTGACAAATAGTTAAGCATCCATAATGACAAAAGTGGCTGTCACACGTACACACAAGAATGAAGACATTAAAGAAACTCAAGCAGAGAATTTACATTACTCCTCCTATGTTGAACGTTAATGAAGTCCTAGGGACATGACAGTGCCACACAGTAAATGTTCCCTTCTGACATTTCAGACACCTGCACGGCAGCTCATGTTTCTTTTTATCAAGTCTCAACTGTTGGATCCTGATCCTGAATGCTAGTTTCTTCCCTTTATGATTCAGCACTCCTGTGGCTTGCAGCACAAACGGACTACCCAGGAGCATTTTTTGATCAAGGCTTTTTCTCCATCTAGGTTCTCACATAGAGATAACAATGGAGTCGAACCTGGAGTTCCCAGGAGTTTGTCTCCAGTGCACATCTCACCTCCACAGCAGGACATTCATCTTCAACTGCTGGCTTCAAGTGGGGCACTTTCCAGTGGGCTTTCACCTCTATGCTTTGCTCTTCTGGCTAGCAAGATGGCTACTAATGCCACATCCCACAGAAGCATATTGGTGAGTACTAAGAAAAAAGGGGATGACAGACCCTTCTCCACGGTCTTTACAAGCTGTCAATCTTTTGACTTCTTTATTCACACTCAGCTCAACTCAAGCCAGCCCAAGAAGGACCCTATTTCCCAGATCCCTGTCTAAACTACTTAAACTCATCATCCTTTTTCTCTCTCTCTCCATGTTGGAGGTGGTCATGGTCAGTAGCAAACAAATCACTCATGTGAGGGAGGGAGTGCATCTTTCTAGGGGAGCCATAATCAAGGAAATGATAAGGCCCAGTTCAGACACAGACACCTATAATTGCACCCACACATAAGCCAAACACAAACCTTCCCAGACATGAATCCTAAGCTCCAGTGAGACCAGGAATTGTAACTTCTGCACTCTCACCCTGTTCCTCTTTTCTTGGGCCTTCTATCACATCTTTTCACATTGTTGTACTAGCTGACATTCACTGGATGGCTACTACTGAGTTTAAGCTCCAGGCCTTACATTCATCTCATGCTGTTCTCAAAACAACTCTCCTGTGATCCCCACTTGTCAATGGAGGAATGTGAGGAAGTCTTAGATTCATGGGGGTATTCTACAAATTCCTGACTTGAAGTGTCTCCTGGCTTCAAAGCATTTTTTATCCTGTTTGGGTGGGGAAGGGGGAGGTTGCCTCTTGCTATACTTCCTCAGTTGACCACACCGTCCACCTCGAAACATGGCTTCTGTGAAAACTAAGCTTCCCCTTACCCATTTTGATTCACACTACTTCACCAAGCTCCTCAGGATCCAGTTTCAGATCACTGATCTATTCCTCTTCCTCTTAAGTTTGTATCCCAGGATTAGGGGCTGTCATCTAGTCCATGGCCTCATTACTATTCATGCTGCTGACCACAAAACTTATAGCTGAATTTTAAGCTCTAGTGGGCAAAAAAAAAAAGCTTGTGAGAGTTAGAATGTTGAGAAACTAAGAGTTGATGCTTTTACTACCTCTCAAAAACCCTCTACAGACTTTATCCATTATTTCCATGATAAAAGTATGGTACTAAGAGGCAGAAAAGAAAAAGAACTTACACGGTAAGTGACAGGGGCAGAAATCAAACCTTGATTTGTTGAGCCCAGGCCTCATGGTCAGGTAACACCTGAGTCATGACAAAGAGTCTGTGATGTGGAGGACAGAGACAGGCATATTTCAGATGAATAATCAGCTAAACCATCATTTCAGTTTTGTATAGAAATTGTGGCACATAAATTCTATGGTATCACTAAGACCTATTCCACTACTCTAGGTTGTTGAAAAGATGCTTCTTTTCTTCTCATTCTCCTTTTCCTTTTTGAGATAGAGTTTCACTCCACAGCCCAGACTAGTACTGAACTCCTAAGTTTTCTGACTCAACCTCCCAAGGGATAAGATTACAGGCTTGGACCACCATGCCTGGCATGGTTTTGAAACCATCTGAAATATTTAGTGAAGATCTAGCTACCTGCACAGTTATACCTCGATGGTTTCCTGACTACATAACATCTAAAGACATTCTCCTTCCTAAAGCAATTATGTGAAAATAGCACTTTGCAGTACAATTACTAGGACTAGTAACATTCCATAGTATTTGTATCTGATAGTTGGAGCCTGAAAATTTAGATACGAAATATGATTTTCAATGGATCACAATTGAAATCTTGTAGTTTCATTTGGGTTTGATCCAAAACAGCCAAAATGTCCATTATCTCCCACCTATCCTGAGTCACACACATAGTCACTCTTTCCTGTAGACAGACACGAAAAGCTTCAACCATACTGCCGCTGCAAACAGTGGGAAAAGTGATGGAAACTTCCCTGACCTTACTATAAATGACTGCAGTGTCTGCCTGGAGTCCTGAGGACTGTTCAAGCTACATCCTAATGCTTATACCTACAGTCTGCACTGCAGATTGGAAAATAAAGAACCAAGAAAAAAATCCAATTTGATCCTCTAGAAAACCACATTTCCTCTCAAATATTAATTCTGATAGAAAAAGCAACAAGATATGCCCCAGGCCAGACAGACAAATATGCTCTATCTACCACTTAACAAAACAAACATTGATTTAGAAGCCTTCAATTGTTCACTTAACACATAGCTCTTATGCTTAGGAAATAAAAATCTGCTAGATTAGTAAAAGAAAGTGAGATGAATAAACAGGGCTTGTTTCTGGATTTCCAGATCTTAAAAGGATCAATTATGCCAATAATTTTTTCATAAAGCAACCTAGTTATCTCATATTTTAATCAGCATATAGAAGAACATATCTGAAGGGTCATATTAATGAGAACTAGCCTCTACATCCTGACTCAAAGCTTGGTCCATGGATCAGCAGCATCAGGGCATCATCTGGGAGCTTGTTAAATGCAAAAAAAATCTCAGTTACCACCCAACACCTACTGAATCAGAATCTGCATTTTAATCAGATGCCCAGATGATTCAAATGCTCAAAAAAGAGAGAGAGAAGCACTGTTTACATTATTTGATACTTAGTCACTGTCCACCAGTAACAAGCTTGATGAATGCCAGCTTCAAAACAGGAACTCAGATTTTTTATAGACTAAATGCTTAATACATTGTTTTTAAAGTGAGTCTCTGAGGGATTTGTTTTAGGATTTAATGTACAAAATATGATTCAAACCCTCAGCAAGGTACGTGGCCCTGCATTTTAATATCCTGTAAGTATCTAGACCCTTAGCTGAAATGATAAAAGGATCTTAAAATATACATCTATTCATAGAAGTGAGAATATTTACTTTTAAATTTTAATATGTATTAAGTTGACCTTGTAGGAAGCCACTGGAGGAGATGGAAACTTTTACCCAGGATTTAACTCGATGATATAAAAACTTGTAGAGAGAATGCCACCGGAGGATAGGAAGATGGAAGCTTCCCAACTTAAGAGCTGCTGAGTCACAGAACCATAAAATGTGAGCACAGAAAAGACCCGAGAAGTTATTCTCTCAGCTCTGTTTTGTTCCCAAAGAAAGCCATTCTGCAGGGGTGCATATCTAAAGTACTTTTCTTCCAATGAACTCCAAGTGATTCATATTTATCAAGCAACCCATCCATCAACTATTTGGTCTTCTACCAAGTACTGAGATGTTCTTACTTTGTTACAAAGCCCACCATTGAATGGAATGAAATAGCAGCTCACAGCGAATAGAGTTATCATTACTGACGGCCTGTGAGATGCACAGCAAAGGGACCCTTTAAGAGGAGAAAGAGACTTTGAACTGAGGTGGTCAGGGAGGGCTGCAGGCTCCTGGGATGAATCGTGGAAATCAGTAATCCCACATATTCCTTCATACTAAGGAAATCGAGGTTCAAGGGACTCCATGCTTTGGCCAACTTCATGATGCAAGTCTCTGGCTCAGAAACTAGGCTCCTTTTGCAGGAGGAATACAGTTCCTCATCTGTGTTGGCTTCCAGGGGATGGAGCTCTAAAGGAAGGTCTGCCATTTGTCAACTAAAGCCCCTTCACCCCTCTTATAGCCACCCAACCATGTCTAGTCACGTGATGCCTGGCTGCACTAGTATGTTTGTCATGTGCAGTTAGATGTGGCCCTGTAATGAAAGTATTGCCACTGAAATTCAGGGGAAGGGATGTGTGACTTTAGGGCCACACTTTAAGAGAGAGAATGTGCCTCCTTCACACTCTCTACCTTCCACAAACTATATCCCCAGATATCAACAATGCCCTAGTGAATGGCAGACAATACTACAGGAAGAAACCTGGACCACGGAATGACCAATGGAGCAGGGCCATCTACCAACCTGAAATGCTTAACTCAGACCATTACGTAAGAAGGAAGGAGGGCTGGGAAGGTGGCTCAGTGGTAGAGCGCATGCCTTGCATGCCAGAGGCCCTCAGTTCGATTCCTCAGCACCACATAAGCAAAAAGAAAAAAGCCGGAAGTGGCGCTGTGGCTCAAGTGGTAGAGCGCTAGCCTTGAGCTGAAGAGCTGAGGGACAGCGCCCAGGCCCAGAGTTCAGGTCCCATGACCGGACCCCAAAAAAAAAAAAAAAAGAAGGAAGGAAACTCTCTTCAAGGGTCTCAAACCAATGTCCATGACTAATACAAGCAAAGTGAGGTTAAATAAAATTCTGTGAAACAATAATAAAAAAGTTCTTGCCTTCCTGCTGTAATAAAAAGTGTTACTCTGCATTAATTTTTTGATCCACCTCAATGCCTCATACATATGAGTTGAAATAGATACATGTTTTTTGCTGGCTATACTCATGCTAGAAATTTAGTAAAAAAAAAAAAACTTACATAGATTATTTAATCTCCATAACTCTATGAGCTATTTAATTTATAGATAAGGGGGAAAATGAGGTTTAGAGGGATGAATTTATTAAGTCATATAACTGGTTAGTGTTGAGAATTCAAACCGAAGTCTGATGACTCTATTGCTTTTTGCAAAATGCATTCCAAAAGGTGTGTGTGTGTGTGTGTGTGTGTGTGTGTGTGTGTGTGTGTGTATAAGAATGGATAAGACTCAAGTGAATGAAGTAAGTACTGCAGCTAGAGGTAGTGACAAGAATATGAGGCCAAGCTGGGCACTGGTGGCTCATGCCTGTAATCCTAGCTACGCAGGAGGCTGAGATTTGAGGATCATGTTTCAAAGCCAGCCTGGCCTAGAAAGTCCGTGAGACTCTTAATCTCCAATTAACAACCAGAAAACTGAAAGTGGCTCTGTGGCTCAAAGTAGTAGAGCACTAATCTTGAGTGAAAAGGCTCAGGAATAGAGTCCAGGACCTAAGTTCAAGCACCATGACAGAAGGAAAGAGAGAAAGAGAGAGAGAGGAAGAAAGGGAGGGAGGGAGGGAGGGAGGAGAGAGAGAGAGAGAGAGAGAAAGAAAGAAAGAAAGAAAGAAAGAAAGAAAGAAAGAAAGAAAGAAAGAAAGAAAGAAAGAAAGAAAGAAAGAAAGAAAGAAAGAAAGAAAGGAAGAAAGAAAGAAAGAAAGAGAAAAAGAAAGAGAAAGAGAAAGAAAGAAAGGAAAGAAAGAAAGAAAGAAAGAAAGAAAGAAAGAAAGAAAGAAAGAAAGAAAGAAAGAAAGAAAAGGAGAGAGAGAAAAGGAGAGGAAGAAAGAAAGAAAGAGAGAAAGAAAAGAAAGAAAGAAAAAGAAATGAAGAAAGAAAAGGAAGGAAGGAAGAAAGAAAGAAAAAGAAGAAAGAGAGAGAGATGGGAAGGGAAGGAAAGGAAAACAGAAGAAAAGAAAAGAATACAAAGCCAAGAGACAAAAGACCTAGGATTCTCACAGGTTCTAACTCTGGGAGAGCTAGTTAGCTTCTTAGGGCTTAAGTGTCCTTTGGTGTAAAATGTGTTACCTCCACTAGATGATCTTAAATGGCACAGCTCTAATAGTCTGCGGTGAAGGGACAAAGACCCAGCTGGCTCTCACTCACAGCCACTGCTACAGCCACTAGAACTACCCTTCGTCTCTCAGTCAACCAGAGGGAAGATCTTGTTCATGGCTCTGCACTGAAGGAACAACATAGCACAAAAATTCAAAAATGTCACAGGTTAATTACCTTTTTCCTGTTCAAATCTGGTTCTTTCTTTTCTTCAGCAAGGTAGAATGAAAGTGGAAAAGTCAGCTCCTTTCCACAACTGCTTTTTTTTTTTTCCATTGCAGCCTAGCTAATAAAGCAGTAAAATTAAAGCTTAAACATATGAACGTGAAATCGTAACGACAGGAATGAAAGAAGCTATTTGGGAAAATGGTTAGGAACAGGACCTAAGAACTCGTGAAGGAGTGCTAGAGTAATCGCAGGGATGTCTAAATATGTCTAAATAGCAGGGATGTCTCCACAGTGATGTGGAGAACAAAGAGAAAACAGCAGATGGTTTGAAGTTGAACACATAACCCATCTTAAACACATAACGGAAAGGGCCTGGGAGAATGTGTATGATTGTCAGAAAAAGGCTGTGTTAGCATAGGTCAAGAGCATCTTCAAGAGCAGGAGGAGGCTGTATAAAGTATTTAAAGGGCTTTGTTGGTGTTTCATATTTCCCAGGATACACATAAATCTGAGAGGACATGCTGTCTGTGGACCTGCTAAATACTGAATGCTAGGCCACTTTTCAAACACTTTATCCAAGAGTTGACAGCAATATCACTGTAGAACTAGGGAACAATTCCAGAAAAGCACTCCTCACAGAGCGGGCTCTAATTTTAAAGTGAATGTTTATGACCAGTTTTTTACATTAGGGATGCATTCCCATGGTGAAGAGAATGTAGATTCAAAATGTCTCTTCTGCTACTGCCTGTGGATAGGGCTGTAAATGGTCTACTGGAAATGGTTCAACTAGCATTTAATACTAATCATCTCAAAAGCACCCTGTGAATACTAATTCACACCACATCACTCACCAAAAATATATGTCACTGAAAACCTTGGAAGCCATAACTCTCTTTGTGTAGGGTCTTCATGGGTCATTAATGACCAGCTAGAGTCTATAAACTCTGACTAGAGCCAGTGATTATTAATGCATAGAAAAATTTTATAATCTGGTTCATCTTTCCAAAAGTAGCATCCTTCGATGTGTGCAGAATATAAAAACCTCGACATTGCATTATCTATGAGCTCCCTGATATTTCTGAACAGCCTGGCAAACTCTCTTGAGACTATTGCTCCACATTTCAAGCAACTGAAAAACCAACGTAACAGGTTCTGTCGGAAGGATGTGTGTGCACAGCTGTAAGCCATGTTGTCAATACAAAAAACAAAGTGAAATTCAGACAAACCAAAACATAAAGCCACTCTAGAACCTGCGAGAAAAAAAAAGGAAAATGCTTTTCATGCCTTCCTATTAAGTTTATCCAAACAATATTGGGTTGGTTTTTTAATCTCATTCATATGATCACAAGTTAATCTTTACTTTCAGTTTTCCTGAGCTATATGTACTCACTCTTTCATTTGTCTGCTTACATGGGAAGAACGGTAATTCATCTCTGGTCTCCTGAGCAGGGGAGAGCAGCATTAATGAGTCAGCTTTGCTGTTGTTTCTTCATAACTCTGTCACAGGTGGGGAATAGCTTGCTCTTGGAGTTATAACCTTACTGCATTACTCTCTTTCTTTATTATAATTCCATGGAAGTGGTAGGGGGAAAGTGAGGTTCTCACTTTACTAGATACATCAACTACTGTCAGCAAATACTGGATCAGTCTGGTATGGGTATAAACACTTTGAAAACAGGGGGTCCAAATGTGACTAAGTGGGATAGCACTTGTCTAAAATGTGCAAGATCTGGGTTCAACACCCAGCACTGGAGTGAATGAGTGGCTGACTGAGGTAATTAATTAAGTCTGATCCAGACATGTAATCCCAACATTCAAGAGGCTAAGGCAAGCCAGGTGCCGGTGGCTCATATCTGTAATCCTACCTACTCAGGAGGCTGAGATCTGAGGATCATGGTTCAAAGCCAGCCCAAGCAGGAAAGTCCGTGAGAATCTTATCTCCAATAAACCACTAGAAAACCAGAAGTGGCACTGTGGCTCAAGCAGTAGAGCACTCACCTTGAGCTGAAAAGTGCAGGGACAGCACCTGAGCCCAGAGTTCAAGCCCCACGACCAACCAAAAAAAAAGAGGCTGAGGTAGAAAAATCCCAAGTTCAATCTGGGCTATATAGTAAGAGTCTATCTTTTAAAATTTGAAAAAGGGGCTGAGAAGGTGGCTTAGTGGCAGAGTGTTTGTCTAGCATGAATGAAGCCCTGGATTCAATTTCTCAGGACCAACACAGAAAAAAACAGAAATGCCACTGTGACTCGAGTGGTAGAGTGCTAGCCTTTAGCAAAAGAAGTGAGGGACAGTGCCCAGGCCCTGA
Source organism: Dipodomys spectabilis (assembly GCF_019054845.1). Lineage (NCBI taxonomy): Eukaryota > Metazoa > Chordata > Mammalia > Rodentia > Heteromyidae > Dipodomys > Dipodomys spectabilis. The sequence goes on from NW_024870750.1 coordinate 3,267,764, forward strand.
GTTCAAGCCCCAGGACTGCCAAATACACATATACAGAGAGAAAGAGAGAGAGAGAGAGAGAGAGAGAGAGAGAGAAAGGAAAAAAATTTTTAAAATAGAGATCTAGAAAAAATAGAGCTCTTTCATAACTTATGGTTCTACAAAACTCATTGGAGGGCTGGGAAGGTGGCTCAGTGGTAGAGTGCTTGCCTTGCATGCATGAAGCCCTGGGTTCGATTCCTCAGCACCACATACACAGAAAAAGCTGGAAGTGGGTGCTATGGCTCAAGTGGTAGAGTGCTAGCCTTGAGCTGAAGAGCTCAGAACAGTGCCCAGGCCCAGAGTTCAAGCTCCACAACCAGCAAAAAACAAAACAAACAAACAAACAAAAAAACTCATTGGATCACTAGATACTGCTTTATTTGTGTTAGATCCAGACATTGCCAATAAGGAATAGCTATGTACCTGTAACATTGATCTTGTATAGTGTATCCCTACAGAATTGTTACATTTTACATCTCTGTTAAGAGATGTAAAAACAAGTGCTCCACAAGGAGCACTTCTAAGTCAGAGTATTATTTAACAAATGTCTCTTTCTGAGAAAAGGCCACTGCTATCCAGAAACAACCACAACCTTAGTCCTTTCCTAAGAGCAGTGGTATCAGATTGTCCTTGTTTTATAAAGTCTAGGGCCTATAATTTACTTATTCAAAATCACTCACTTAACCAGGACAAACCTGAGAACTGAGCCCAGATCTGTTATGACGCTACATTTTGGCTCTATCAATGGCTACAATGCTTTCCTAGGAAATGCTTAACAAAATGAGCAGCCAGAGAGGCAGGGGCATCATCAGATGGCAGTGGAATGCAGGAACAGACTCCACTACTATAGTCAGGTGATAGAAGAATGATGTTGGACAACGGGAGGAGGTGAGGTTATAATGGAAGTCACTCCACACTAAGAAGCTCTTTGTGAAGAAGCTATGTGTCAGGAAAACGATGCATTGTACACATTAATTAACAGGTGAACTGAAATCTTATGTACCTAACTAATTAATAAATCATAAAAAGAATACACTGTATGTCAAGCACCAAACTAAGCACATGAGCTTCGTTAACTTTTCATTTGTAGAGCAGTCTCTAAAGATAGGCTCACTTTATTGCTTAAACACAAACTAAGAGAAAGAAAGGTTATATCGCTTGTCTAATTCATACAGCTAGCAGGGAGGAGGGACTGAACCTGAACCCTGGCAATCAGGACCCAAATCTACAACCTCAGCACTTCCTGAAGGTCACCAAAGACCTCAGTAAGAGCAGTTTTTTGTGGTAATAAAGTATTAGGCCCTAGACTTAAAAATTATTTTATAAAACAGCTAGGCTATGAAGGGACGATAGAGCAGGAGCTCAAGGGGGAAGTGTTTGTACCTTCAGAGTGCCATGACAAAGTATCAAAAACCGGGAAAAAGCTGAAAAAAATGGAAATTTATTCTTGTAATTCAAAATCCACATGGAAAACCAAGGTATTGGCAGGGCTATACTCCCTCTAGGGTCTCCAGTAGAGGATCTTTCCCTGTTTCTTCTAAGCTCTGAAAAACACAGGCAAACCTCAGATTATAACAACAAAACTATGTCCAAATATCCCTCTTCTTATGGGGACACCATCAGTCACATTGGACTAAGACGCAGTCTAGTGACCTCATCTTAGCTGATTAAATCAGCAAACATCCAACTTCCAAATAAGATCATTATCAAAATTAATGAGGACTTCCAACATATCTCTCTGCATTAGAGGGACAGAGTTCAACCACGGGTTGAACCCATAGCCATGAGATGTAGGGCTTGAATTTTTAAAGACAAAGGTGGGAAAGATGATTTACATGCTCTCTTAAAATAACATTTTATTAAGGATCAGTTGACAGGTCATGGTTCTCTCCAAATAAGCAGAAAATTTGATTATCCACATCCCAAGAAAGGTTTGCCAAGCCAGGCACATCATTTTTAGTATTCTGCTTTGATTTAATGAGTTGGAAAGGAACACAGCCCTTCAGCTTTTGCCAAGAACACTCTGGTAGTGTCATCTATCACCCCTTCCCTAGCTCCTGTCTTCCCTGATCAATAAGAAGGAACAATCGGTGACCATGTCAGGCTGCATACACATACACATACAATCACATACAGAGGCACACAGTTGTGCAAACATTTAAACTTATCAACAGAAACTTTCCACCTGGCCAACATTTTTTAATCAATATTTTGGGGATTTTTAAAAATTACTAAATAATCTCTTTGCTTATACTACATGGAAGTAGTAGTACAAGAAAGTATTTTAGAAATAGGCAGTGTGGCCAAAGGAAGCAAACCTAGAAGATAATGGTGGCTGTAGATAATTATACTCTTTTTACTGAGCATTAAAATATGAATGATAGAGGGCTTCAACAGCCAAAATAGTGGCATTAAAATTTTTGCCTTAAAAAGTTTCAGCAGATGATCTATTATCATATGCCACTTACAACACTTACATGTTCATTAACTTTTCCCAAAATGTTTGTTAAAGTATCAGCCACTCCTTCCTGACTAGTTTAGCATAGTATCCTAAGCATGGGAAGTAGCCAATCTCAACAGAAACACATACAAATTTGGTATATATACACAATGGAATTTTACTCATCCATTAAAAGTGTAATATTATACAATTTGTAACATGAAAGACCTGGAAAATATTACCTTAAGTGAAGTAAGGTCTAGAAAGACAAAGGTTGCATGTTTTCCCTCATATGTAGAGGCTAGAATTAGCTTACAAACTAATAAGTAAATATGTTAGGTAGTATGCAAGTGTACGCAAATGTACTAATTGAAATATAGTAGATTCGAGGGAGAATTCCAATAGTGTAATTCCTTAGAAAGACAAAGTCAAAGCTCAACAAAATGAATACCAAGAAACGTGTACTTCAAAGGGGTCAGGAAGTAAAGTCATGAGGAGAGGCATAGACAAAGAGGAGAAACAGGAGAATTCAGTCAAGAATTCAATGTACATCCTACAACATTAAGAAGAGTAAAAGAAGGGGTGGGTTGGGAGAGATGGGTAAGAATGTTGAAAGGGGTGACATTAACCTGACTAAGATACATTATATTCACAAACTGCTTTGTTAAATGCTTTGTTAAACTACTTTAAAAAAAAATGAGGGGCTGGGAAGGTGGCTCAGTGGTAGAGTACTTGCCTTGCATGCATGAGGCCCTGGATTTGATTCCTCAGTACCACATAAGCAGAAAAAAGCCAGAAGTGGCACTGTGGCTCAAGTGGTAGAGCACTAGCCTTGAGCTGAAGAGCTGAAGGACAGCGCCCAAGCCCAGAGTGCAGGCCTCATGACTGACCAAACAAGAAAAAAAAAAGAATGAGCCGACTGTAGTTGTTAAAGTATTTCTAGTGCACTGAGACTGATTCTTACTATCTTTATACTTTAAGTTTTCAACCAATGCATTTGCTACAGGGTATAAAGCAGGAAATAACTCCCAGCTGAAGGAGAAAACAGCAGCATTATAAAAGACCAACCACTCATAACGTCTTCATTTAAATGGATGTTCTTTTATTTCAATAAACAAGTCAGTGACTACCATAAACTCCAATAATATTGATATTATTCAGAACTTTTTGAAAAACTCTTTTCCTCTAGTAACCCTCTGAGTGTGTAGAACATTCCTTTTGAGTTGAGTGTCATTATTTTTTCTTGAAGAATTCAGGAGTAATTCAGAGAAAAACAGGCAAAGATTGTTAAGCAAGGTAATGTTAACTGGAATTTTTTTTAATGCTTTGCAAAATGTGTTGCTAGCCTGAGTACAATGCACTCAGTATGCATCAAAAAGGGTCATGGTATGGTTTCAGAATTTTTTCAGAGTGAGACTGGCTGACACCAGACATTAGGAAATGATTCCTAGCAGACAATGCCATTGGTTTAGAAAATCTACCATCTTGCAGTGCCTCGCTGTATGATGGCAAGCTTCCTGCTGCCAGGAACCTGAGCCTCTGGGAGACATCTCAAGTTGTATGGGAACTCAATCATGAAAAAGAGAGAAGCCATACTTTGGGAGATCGAATTGGGAGTCTTTGTTGGAGAGTTGGTGGTTGCAGGTGGACTCCTATCACATAGACCTGTGGCCCCTCAGATAGAGTTAACAGTGTTAGAAAACTGAACCATGACAGTAGAAAAGCAAAGAAAGAGCAGAAAAACAGTATCAACAAATGAGATCACCCCAATGGAGAGCTGAAACGGGATGCCATGGTGACCGGAAGAGAGCCAAGAGACAGGAGACACTGGACACAAGGCATGGTATAACAGGGCCTAAATAGCATCAGCATCAAGGGCAAGGTCAAAGGAAACTCCAAGGCCTTTGGAGTTCAAGGCACAGGACTGATAGGTTCTTTAACCTATCATCCAAGTCCCCGGCCCTGCCTCTAGGAATTTAGGCACGCCCATTACCTGGGGGTGGAACTTCCCTGACTCTACCATGAAGACAAGATGGCACCAGTTAAACCCAATTCCCTATCATCCACCACATGGCCAAGATGGTGCCGGTTAGATCTGGTATCCTTATTTCAAAGTCGTATGTGCTGACTAGGCAGAATGGGTATCACTAATTACTATCTTCTTCAGAATCCATCTTTTATTCCCAGTTTCCCTTGAAAGATCCAAATGATGACTCTCTCTCTGTGGTCTCTGTGACTGGCTACAATACACAGCACTCTCTCTCCTGAGCATCTCTTCACACCCCTGCCATTCAGCCAAAGACTGTTTACTTTCCTAATGGACTGGTTTTCTACAGTTTCTTTTATTTTTAATTCATTCATAATAAATGTACATATTTATAGATTGTAATGTAATGTTTCAATACATGAATAATGTGTAATGATCGGACTAGAGGATTAATATATCTACTTCAAACGTATCATTTCTTTATAGGTAACAATTTACCCCATCTCCTCACATCATGCCCTTCAGTAGTCTCTTCCTCTTGTGTGTGCACAGGACCAATAACCTGCTTTTAATCCACAGAATAGTGAAAAGATAATGGGATGCCACTTCTGAGAAGATCATGTCTGTCTTGCCAGAAGACTGTATCTCCTGTTTGCTTTGATGAAGCAAGCTATGTCGTAAACTCTCCTACAGTGAGGACCACATGACAAGGATCTGAGAGCAGCCTCCAGCACAGTACACACAGAACTGAACTGCACCAACAACCATGTGAGCTTGGAGGCAAGTCTTCTCCAGACAAGCCCTGGGATGAGACTCTGGTGCTACCTCAAAGCTGAGACCCTGGAAAAGGTTCTAGCTAAAACTAGATATTTTAAATCTCCAAGAGTTTTTCTCACCATTTTAATAGTTTCATGTCCATTTATGTCACATAAGTTAAGCACTAATTGTTAGAAACTCGTAGAGCAATTCTATAATTGACAACTCTGTGTGTGTGTGTGTGTGTGTGTGTGCATGTGTTTTAGTGGTCAGGCCTGAAAGTGGTAGCCCTGCATATATGAACATAGCTATAACACATCCTAGCCATGACAATACCATTGAGAAAGTCAATAAACAGTCCTAAATAGTTACCTTTGAGAGTAAACTAAGAATTCAAGATAGGCAAGTTAATAGAGATGGAGAGCAAATCTAATGGTTTCCATGGCTGATGTAGAGGAAAATAAGATAGGAATGCTTTATGGACAAAGAGTTGCATTTTGAGGTGAGAGGATGTTTTGTAACTAGATAGAGCTGACAGTGGTAAAATATCATGAATGTATTAAATGTCACTGGATTGTAAACTTGAAAATGGCTAATTTTATGTCATGTAAATTCTAACTCACTAAAAAAAATGTAGTATTTAAAAAAAAAAAAGCTTTGAGAAATTCAGAGCGCAAAAAAACTGGCTGTGCCAAGAACTTAAACTCAGATCCTCACCCTCCCTCAGTGGTACTTTTCCACTTGAGCCATGCCTCCCAGTTCTGCTTTTCATTCTGGTTATTTTGGAGATGTCGTCTTAAGGATTTTTCTGCCTGGGCTGGCTTCAAGCCATGGTCCTCTAGAGCTCAGCCTCCTGAGTAACTAAGATTACAGGGATAAGCCAACAGTACTTGGCTTGAAAACCTTATTCATTGAACAAACCTTTGATGGGTGTCTGTTATCTGGAGATCTTCTAAAGAGACAATTTTGGAGAAGCAAAACTTCTGTCCTTGTAGCACTTCCAGTCTACTAGGGAAGAAAGAAACATGCTCAACTAAGAAATGCCAGACTTAGTGGCTAGGGTCATGGGAATGCATCGTGAATGGGGAGGCCCAGGGGAGTGGTGGTAAAGAGGAAGGGTAGAGGGAGGACAGCCACATAACAGAAGCAGCACTGCCTGAGAGGCAGCCCAAGGGAAATAGCAGCAAAACATCTGCACTGTTCTCTGGCCTCTGAATGACTTTATGATTAGCTCCAATAAGGGCTCTTTCTGGTAGTAGACAGAGCCAGAGGCCCTGCTGTTCTGGGCATAATGCCAAGAAGAAAAAGAAAAAAAATACATATATATTTTTTTTAACTTTGAATGTATATGCTTCATAGCTAGAATAAACAAAAATGAAGGAAACTGACTAATACTAACTCCTGCATTACTTCTTTCAGCCAACCAGGCAGGTGCTTTTAGGAGGTGACAAATCACTGTTGGCACAAATTAGTCACCTTATGAAAATATGTAAAAAGAAATCCAAAGGGAAGCTGAAATTTCTAAGGAAGAGTCTGAAAGAATGTGTGAAAGGGAGTAGCACATTTTCCATTGGCAAGAACTGAATTCTGACGGACAGTACACTATCACAACATCATTTAGGTGGTTTCAGTGGCTGTTCTTTGCAGGATGATAATGGATGTGACAGGGATGTTAAGAAACTGAGAGGAAATAAAAACAAGAGGCAAGCAGATCCTGGAAAAGGGTCTGTAAAAGCTTTTCAGATCTTTTATTATTCACATCCCTGAAAATGATTGCTTTCAAACTGACTATAAAAGTCAACTTTCTAGCCAGGCCCTGGTGGCTCACGCCTGTAATCCTAACTACTCAGGAGGCTGAGAGATCTGAGGATCGAAGGAACATCTGTAAGACGGGGGTGGGGGGCAGAGGGGGGGAGCTTGAACTCAGGGTCTGGGCACTGTCCCTGAGCTTTTCTGCTCAAGGACAGTACTCCATCACTTGAGCCACATCTCCACTTCCAGCCTTTTCTGGTGCTTAACTGGTAGACTTTACTTGCCTGGGCTGGCTTCAAACCTCAATCCTCAGATCTCAGCCTCCTGAGTAACTAGGATTATATGTGTAAATTTGTGAGATTCTTATCTCCAATTAACCTCAAGAAGCCAGAAGTAGAACTGTGGCTCAGGTGATAGAGTACTAGTCTTGCGCAAAAAAAAAAAAAAAAAGCTTAAGGACACTGCCCAGACTCTGAGTTCAAGCCCCAGAGCTGGCACACAAAGAAAAAAAATTGTCACCTTTCCATATTTGGAAATGATGGGATTGATTTTTAATGAATACACATCCTGACCAAAAGCTTTAACAGCTGATGTCTCTACACTCAAAGAAGCATTAATGTTCTCATTAGAAAACTAACATATTGACTGCTGCTCACTGATTAGAGTAACTGCCTATACTGGAGGCATGTTGTTGTATTGAAAGATGTTCTTTGCTTCTCAGAACATCTTTCACCAGGTCTGCCATTATTAGATTAGATTGGATAGCATCATTTTTTTATTACTCAGTTGAAACCAAGACATTTTGCTAGCCTTTTCAGTGCCCCTCTGACAACCAATTCATCTGGGAATGAGCCTAACGATTTACACAGAAGTGAATTTCAGAGAACTAAGAGAGGAGACAGTGACAAGTTACATGGAGCTGATTACCCTTGTTTCTCAGCCAGAAGGACAGAGTGTTACAAGGAAACCATTCCAACTCGTAGATTTGCAGTGATATGGCCAAAATGAGGTTACCAATTACAATATCTTAAAGAGGATTTCTAAAGATTTAATCCAGAAATTCCCCAGGCCTGAGTTCAGGATCTACCTAAAGACTTACCTGGAATATAAGCAAGCCAACTGAACCCAACTTCCTTCTTTCCACTTTCATTTCCATTGTGTGGCATTCATCCATCCATTTATTTTACAGCTACCCCAGCCATCTACAGAACCCCTAAAAGGCACCAAATGCTAGGATAGGCCATAGGGAATACAAAGGTGAAGAAGGCATGAATGCCCTGCCCTCAGCTAGCTCACAGTCTAATAAGGAAGACAGGCATTAACAAATATAGTACCATGAACAAAGAGCTGTTGTAATATAAATAAGGAGATAATTGACTCATAAGAATACTCCTAAATTCAAAGACATTCACAATGGTATGGAAGAATGAGTAAGCATTCCACAGACAGCCAAAGGTGAAGTGGAAAAGAGAATTCCAGGCAGAGAGACCTGGATAGGCAAGAATTCCTTAAAAAACGTGAAGGAACATTCACGTTCAGGTGACGTAGAGTTCAGAGTGGATAGGACTGGAAGCACACAGACAGTGAAAGAAATAGTAGAAGTTAAGATTTATAAGGAGACAGAGTAGAAGCCAAAAATGTGCCCAGCTTCAAAGCCACGCAAAGGAAATGAATCTTGACTCATACATACAAATGAGGTGATCAATGCAAGGTCAGGGCCATGCTGTCTTATTTGACCTTTGTCCCTCTGGGTCTGCATCACTACCTTTCTGTACTATGTATATTGGTGCAGTAGATCCTGCTGCTATTCAATGGACATAAGCAGGTTTGTGCTTCAGAAGAGCATCGCTGCAGACTATAGAACATGGACTGAAAGTGAAAAAGGATTGCCAAGGAACTCAGTAAAGAAGCTCATGTCATAGCCTACAAAAGACAAGCTGCGAGCCTGGGGCAGAAAGAGAGCAAAGAAGGGCAAGTTCAACAGTCACTGAGGAGACATGATTAAGACTTTGCTCCCAACTGTATAGAAACACAGTGAAATTGAAAAGAATTCAACATGATACCCAGATTTCCTATCTAATGAGTGTCCTCAAATGGCTAAGTCATCCTATCAGCTCAAAGCAAAAGTTGATAGGATCTGGATCACAGGTGGCAGGTGGGGCCTGGACAGGCTATTGATCATCTTGGCCTGTGGATCAAAAAGGAAGGTAGGTCATTACTGCACTATTCACCATCGCCAAGGTATGGAAACAGCCTAGATTGCCCTTCATGAACAATCAAGAGTGGTATATGTACACATCCATCAGAAAGAACATTATACCATTTGTAAGGAAATGGAAAGACTGAAAAAAATCCTGTTAAGTGAAGTAAGTCAGGCCCAAAGAGAAAAAAGATGCCTGTTTTTCTCTCATCTGTGGAAGCTAGAACTAACTCACAGGAATGTATGCAGGTATACACAAAAGCATTAATGGATGTATGATATTTGTCAGGGAGAATTCAAATGGTATAACTCCTTAGAAAAACTAACTTGAAGTCCAACAAAATGAATGACAGGAAACTAGGGGTTGTCAAGGAAGGAGGGTAGACAAATGAATGAAGAAGGGGGAGAAAACAGTCACAATATTTCATGCCTATCCTAAGAATTTAAGAAAATTGAGGGGAGGGATTGAGCTAGGATGACGTGGAGAATGATGACAGAGATGACACTGATCAGGATGCATTGTATTCCTAAACTGATTTGTGGAATGCCAACTCCTTTGTACAGGTACTTAAAAGATAATAAAAATATAATAAAAAAAACCTTAAGAATTTTCTGGGGGTGGGTAAAGAAGGTGAATAAATATATACTGCAAGTACGCACAGAGAGAAACCAGTCCAGGACCCCCTCATATAAAAGAAAAACACTCATGGCTCCAAGTAATTAATTTCTTAATTACCACAGTTAATAGCAAAGCCAGAGCAGTAAGAAGTTCCACCAGTGCCCTCTGCACACACACTAGATTACAATGCTTTTCCCAAGTTAGAACACTACCAAGCATTCCTACTGTTCCACATATAGAAATGGAATAGGAAGCCAGGCATGGTGACCAACACCTGTAAACCTAGCACTTGAGAGAGGGAAGATGGGAAGATTTCAAGTTCAAGGCCACTCTGAGTTACACTGTGAAAATCTGTCTCAAAAACAGCAAAAGCAAACAAAAAGAAATGGAAGAGTAGACACATAAATTAAGAGAAAGTGTGTACAGTTAAGTTTTTCATTGTTTTAAATATCTAGTTCTTGCCAATTTACTTTGTAACCTGGTATATATAAACATTTATTTTCATTATCCCAGGAAAATGGGTTGGAAATATGATGCAAACCTTGAAGCCATGCATTTCAATATAATAATAAGGAAATTTTTTAAGAATTAAAGATGTATACAGATGCCAGAATTAAGTTAAACATAAAATAATAATAATAGTAACAGTAACAATAATAAGTCCGTATGGCCAATATCAGGGCCTGAACTCAGGGCCTCCTGCTCTTGGTTATTGTGTGCTGGTCCAGGGACTTGCACTCAGGGAAAGAGCACTGTACCTGAGCTTTTTTTCTCAAGACTAGCATTCTATCACTTGAGTTACAACTCCACTTCTGGCTTTTTGGTAGTCTATGAGATAAGCATCTCACAGACTTTCTAGCCCAGATCTCAGTCTCCAGATTAACTAAGATTATAGGCATAAACCACTGAGTTGTCTTTTTTGCTCGTGGCTAGTACTTTACAAATTGAGTCACAACTCCAGTGTAGCATTTTTGCTTGTGATTTTGGAGATGGGAGTCTCTAAGACCTTTCTTTCCCAGAATGACTTCAAACTATGATCCTCTACATCTCAACCTCCTAAACAGCAAGATTATAGGCTTGAGGTACTGGTTCCCAGCATAAGGAAATTACTTTTGCAATGTCTTAATTTAAAAAGAGACCAGCCAGGGGCTAGGAAAGTGGCTCCATGTTAGAGTGCTTGCCTTGGATGCATGAGGCCCTGGGTTCCATTCCTCAGCACCACATAAGCAGAGAAAACCAGAAGTGGTGCTGTGGCTCAAGTGGTAGAGTGTTAGCCTTGCACTGAAGAACTGAGGGACAGTGACCAGGCCCAGAGTTCAGGCCTCACAATTGAGAAAAAGAGAGAGAAAGAGAAAGAGAGGCAGACAGACAGACAGAGACAGAGAGACAGAGAGACAGAGAAAGACAAGCCAGGCGCCAGTGGCTCACACCTGTAATCCTAGCTACGAAGGAGGCTAAGATCTGAGGATCGCAGTTCAAAGCCAGCTCAGGCAGGAAAGTCTATGAGACTCTTATCTCCAATTAACCACCAGAAGACTAGAAGTGGTTCTGTGGCTCAAGTGGTAGAGGTCTTGCCTTGAGCTGAAGAGCTCAAGGACAGGGTCCAGGCCCAGAGTTCAAGCCCACAACTGCCAAAGAATAAAAAATAAGAGTTGGGAAGGTGGCTCAGTGGTAGAGTGCTTGCCTTGCATGCATGAGGCCCTGGGTTCGATTCCTCAGCACCACATAAACAGAGAAAACCGGAAGTGGCGCTGTGGCTCAAGTGGTAGAGCACTAGCCTTAAGCTGAAGAGCTGAGGTATGGTGCCTAGGCCCAGAGTTCAGGCCCCACAACTGACAATAATAATAATAATAAAACAGTTGTTACTGATTCACCAGAACACACTTCCACTGCCTTTGCAATATAAAAATTTTAATGTTCTTAAAAGGAGACATTCAGACTTACTAACTTGGTTTCACTTTCCCAAAAATCAATACTTAGGACTCTTCATAAATTGAATTGAGGATTTCAAAATGTAATTAATGGATCACAGGAGACACAGAAAATACTGAACAGAATAACTTCATGTTTCTTAATCAACACTTACTTCTTTATTTTCTGCTTAAAATGTTCAAGATCTAATGTAGTGCCAGTCAGGTCACCTAACAGTTGCCAAATTGGTTCCCAGTTATGTTTTAGGCTGACTTCCTCTTCCTGATGGATCTGAAGCTTTTCTTGATCTAAATAGCCCAGTGTGCAATGAATATAAAAGCAAGGGAAAGATAGATTGCTTTCACATTCAATTTTATCTTTTTTATATCACATGCTAAAAATAACCGAGAGTACTTGTCAAGGTATCTCACATACAAAAGACAGACAGTGTGCGGTTCTCATCTCAAGAGGAAGTTCATTCATGACATTCACTGAGTTCATGAGTAATTTTTAAGGTATACTTTAACATCTATAAATTAGGAGCAGAGCACTCTTTATGTGATTCAAATAATGATGTAATCATTCCTTATGTAATTCAAATGATAACAATCACTTGAATCAATTCCCTCACAATAAGAACCTTCAATGGAGTGAAGGAATCCTGACACTGGCTTTCCTATTTGCCTTGACCCATGACCTGGAATTTCTCAGACACCATCTTATTTGAGTGATCATTCTTGACTGCTCAGTTTAGTCAAGATCCTCTTGTCAGCTTCTACTTCCTTTGTACCTGTCTCTCTGTACTGGAATCATTGATTGGGGGGTATTCTTTTTGTTTCTAATGTACTTCATTGTTGTTTTAAAGGCGATATACATAGGGTTTCAATTACATACAGGTAATAAATACATTTCCTTTCACATAATATCATCCGTGCCCGCATTCTCTCCCATTCCCTCCCTCCCATCTCCACCCACCACAAGTTGCATAGTTCACTTTCATCAATGGCCAGTGTGCTACACTGCTGCACTTTCTCATCCTTTTTCCTTCGATTCTGTGCCCTTCCTAACCCTTCCACACACGTGAATACGCCATATATAAAGAATACAGAGTCATCAGAAAAGAAAAAACAAACTAAGAAAAAAGTCCTTTGTTTCCCTATCTTTGGAGTTCCTTTCAGTGTGTGTATTATTTTATATACATGTGAAAAGGCACTTGGGTATTGCACCTTTGTGATTCTCTCCTAAGAGTATCCTTTTTTGGCCTCACTATACGTAAGTATCTAGAATTCTGTGTAATTTGTCATATCCCAGTACATTTTAGATCGAACTTCACCATATCAAGAAGAACATGTCCCATTTGTCTCTCTGATCTTGGCTTACCTCACTCAATATGATTTTTTTCTAGTTCCATCCATTTCCATGCAGATGTCATTATTTATTCTTTCTAGTGGCTATGTAAAATTCCATTGTATATAGATACCACATTTTTTTTAATCTAATTGCCTGTTTTCCTGCCAAAAGCCACATTTTCTCTACCATGTCATTGCAAGTCCAAAGCTTGGCCAGTATCTCACACATGAAATATCTAATAAGTATTTACTGAATGAATGAATGGATGGATGGAATGGAATGGAATGGAATGGAATGGTTTGCAGAATCAAAAGAGATATGGCCACCATTAGACATGGTATTTTTGAAACTAGTATGAGCTGGAAGGATTTGTGTCTGGAGTGAGGAAGAAATCTAGAATACTTAAGTAATTTTTCTATAATTATTCTGTTTTTTTTTTATTTTTTAACTATCTTTAAACAATTGTACACAGGAGAAGCCATATAACAAAGCAGTTTGATTACAATGCATGCTCAACATTCTACCACCTTTCCCCTCTTCATGCATCTACCCCTCTCACATAAGCTAGACCTAGAGAAATAAGAGTTCCATTGTTTCCTTCATTTGTGGTAAATAGAATGTACCTAAAAATCTAGAGGTAAGTATGTTGGGTGGTATGCAAGTGATTACAAATGAATTAACTGAAGTATAATAGACTATATGGAGAGTTCAAGTAGTATAATCTTTTAGAAAGACTAGGTCAAAGCCAAGTAATACTTTCTGTGTGTGCCAGTTGTAGGGCTTGAACTCAGGGCCTGGGCATTTTCCCTGAGCTCTTTTGCTCAAGACTAGTGCTCTACCGCTTTGACCCACAGCACCACTTCCAGTTTTCTGGTTAATTGGAGATAAGAGTCCCACAGGGACTTTTCTGCCAGGGCTGGCTTTGAACCATAATCCTCAGATCTCAGCCTTCTTAGTAGCTAGGATTACAGCTTGAGCCACCAGCACCCAACCAAAGCCAAGTAATTTTAAGTTACTAATGTTGCTTTCTTTTGATTTTTAGCCAGTCATCTAACCTGGGGTTTTAATTGACTACAGCGACACCTACTGCTCAGTTTGTGGATGTTCCACCTTTTTGCTTGCTGGTTGCAGATGGTGGCCTTCTCATATCATTCTGCCATTACACATGGTAACTCTTACAGTTACATCCACTTTATAGAGAGAAAAACCTCAGTGTTCATTCCATTAACACATCCCACAGAAATTCGGGCAGATCCTTAATAGCAATCCTTTGGCTACAGCACCCCTCCTTGGAGCCAGACAGTAAGAAAATATGAATGACTAGTAACCTAGCCTGCCCTGATTAGAGGAAGGTCACTGCTAAGGCAGTCTTTTCTTATCTGAATGACACTTGATGTCTATATTTGGCTTCGTGAAATTCCAACCTCCTTAGGAATTTGCCCCATAAAAATGTGGCAACTCTAAATGAAACTAATGGTGAGAAGAAAATAAATTTGTAGAAAAAGAAACCTAGAATGATACCATCCTTATGCCATAATGATGAAAAAAATAATACCATACTGCTTAGTACCCCTGTTCACTGAAGAAGTCAGTGAACTGAGAACAGCTGGGAAGAGGAAGAGCAGCTTAGTTTAATGGTAGAGTGCTTGCCTAGCTTGTATGAAGCTCTTGGTTCTGTCCCCAGCATTAAGAAAGAAAAACAAAGGAAAAAGAAAATCCTCATCACTAAAGCTAATCTGTTGGTCACATACAAAAAGTATAAAAGAAGATTGGGCATATAGTTTAGTAGTACTGCACTTACTAAAATGTTCAAACCCCTGGATTAAATTCCTAGCACCACAAAACATACATACATACAGACAGACAGACAGAGAGACAGACACACAGACACAGACACAGACACAGACACACACACACACACACACAAAGTATATAATGGAGGCAGCACTGACAGTAATTATAGCAAAAATATTGCAACCTGCTGTCATTTTTGTGTCATAGGTACTCACTCTGATGTGTATACATTCATGTTCAAACCTTGAATTCTAAAGCACCTTAGCAAATAATACATAGTTATTTCCTATGCACTCTTTGTTTAATAAAGAAAATTGATGTATTTGCTTCACTAGAAAAGAGAATTCTCTCTAAAGCTACAATTTACTTTCAGACTTTTTGTTCAACGTTCAACTTACATTTATAAGAATTAGTCTATCAGGGGGCGGGGGGGGGGGGGGAGGAGGATAGGAAGGGATGGGAATGGGAAAACAAAGGAGGAAGCTACAATGCTTGATAAGAAATGTACTCATTATCTTGCCCATGTTATTGTAACCCCTCTGTACAGCATTTTCACAATAAAAAAATTAAATTAAATAAAAAATTAAAATTAAAAAAAAAAGAATTAGTCTACAGCTGAAGCTGTAGCTGAAGTACTTACTTAGGCCCTGACTTCAATCTCTAGTAGCACAAAAACATTTATTTATTTATTTATTTATTTATTTTTGGGCCCCGTCGTGGGGCCTGAACTCTGGGCCTGAGTGCTGTCCCTCAGCTCTTCAGCTCAAGGCTAGCGCTCTACCACTTGAGCCACAGCACCACTTCCGGCTTTTTTCTTTTTGCTTATGTGGTGCTGAGAAATCGAACCCAGGGCCTCATGCATGCAAGGCAAGCACTCTACCACTGAGCCACCTTCCCAGCCCCACAAAAACAATTTTTTTAACAGAAGACAGAATAGGATGTGACTATTATCAGTTCAGTAGAAATTTCTATTTCAGTTGACTGTAAGGAAAGGACATTAGAAATTTGGCAAACAACCTGGAAGCCCCAGAACTCATGAGACACGCTTGCTGGCCACACTTGAGGCACATTATGAACAATCCTGAACCGTGCCCTCCTCAGCAGGGAAATGAGAACACTGATTACTTCCTGTTTCTCTCAGTGTTAGAATTATTAGAGACAAGAAATTAATGTGGTACTATTCACAATAACCAAGCCATGGAACTGCATAGTGTATACACAAGGAAGTATCATTCATCAGTCAGAAGAGCAAAATCAAGTCGTTCACAGGAAAACAAAACAGAACTGGAGAGCATCATGTTAAGTAAAACTAGTGAGATTCAAAAACAGTATCACATGTTTTGTCTCTCATGTGAAATCAGAAAGGAGGAGGAGGAGCAGGAGGAAGAGGAGCAGCAGGAGGAGGAAGAAGAGGATATTGAAGTAGAGAAAATATTAGGAACTAGGAAGAGGATGGGGGAGGGGGTAAGGTTAGAATCAGTAATGGGAGGGGGAGTCATAAGACCAATGTACCCTGTATATATGTATGAAAATAGCATAATGAAGCCCACTTTGTAAAACTAATATATACCATCAAAAAATAAAAATAAAAATCTAATATCCAATTTTAAGAATGCAGTGTTCGGGGCTGGGAAGGTGGCTCAGTGGTAGAGCGCTTGCCTTGCATGCCTGAGGCCCTGGGTTCGATTCCTCAGCACCACATAAGAAAAAAGAAAAATGCTGGAAGTGGTACTGTGGCTCAATTGGTAGAGCGCTAGCCTTGAGCTGAAGAGCTGAGGGACAGCGCCCAGGCCCAGAGTTCAGGCCCCACGACCGGACCAAAAAAAAAAAAAAAAGAATGCAGTGTTCCAAGAGGACCATGAATTTAAGGAAGTGTCTCAAATCTCAAAGTTAAATCATTGAGAAAGTTTATTATAGTTGCATTTCTCTTGATAAACCAAAAAAGCATACGATTTACAAGGCTCAATACCAAAAAGCAGCCACAGAAAAAATTAGCAAGACCTCATCTCATCAAAGAAAGCTGGTATGGTAGTACATATCTGTGATCCCAGCTATGTTTGGAGGTAGAAAATCGAAGTCCAAGGCTGGCCTGGAAAAAAATGTGAGGTCTTATCTAAAGATTAACTGAAGCAAAAATAAAATAAAGGCCTAAGCATGTGTCTCAAATAGTACAGCATCTGCCTATCAAGTGCAAGGCTCTAAGTTCAAACCCAATTCCATGTTCTCCTATGCAAAATAAAATAAAATAAAAATGTAGGGAACTTGGAATTCACCTGAATTTGAATTTCTCCTTCAGATGAAGTAAACATGGGGATAAGTCACGGGACAACCTCCTGCCACATCTCCCTAACTGCCAGGTCATGATCATTCCAGGCACTGCCCCAGGCCCCTGGTATGCATGGCCTTCCACACATATTTCTAGCATGGGTCATCCTTGTTCTAGAAATATTATCATGTGCCTGGTTCTACACACCTCAAACTGCTCAGAGGAAACCTAGACAACAAAACTTCTAGGGAAGAGCAATGGATGACAGATTGTTCCACCTGGAGGAGAGAAAGGTTTGCAGAGCTCCACGGTAGCATAGTGGCAGCTGTTCTTTTGTTCTACTAAGGGCCAAAAAAAAAAAAAGAGAGGGAAGTAGAGGTGTGCTGGTAAATGCTTAGTCACTGGCTCTTCTGAGCAAAGGCATAGAGCAGTATGGAGTATGTCTGTTACCAGCTTCACAGGTGTACACACAGTAATGGTTGTGACCTCCTCACGCAGATGCCCTGAAGCGCACAACTGCTGCGCTGGAAAGAGCTGCTCTTCTGCAGCAGCCAGGCTGGATGCATAGCCCATAGACATTCCCTCTTGGTGCAAATGTGGATCCTGACTGGCCTAAACCAGGGGTTGGCAAATGCTTTCTGGGAAGGGTAAGGCAGTAAAAACCAAGTTTGTAGACCATAAGGTCTAGATTACAACTCCACAACTCCAATGGTACAGAGTGGAAACAGCTAAACACAGTGGGCAACCAACGGGCCTGCCTGTATTCTAGGAAACTTCAACAGGCATCAGGCCAGCTTTGTCCCCAGGAACTGGACTTTACTAATCTCTCGCCTAAGCCAATGGGAGCAATGGAGTTTCATTTTTCTTGCTAGTGACTGGTTTACCTATGGGCATCTGACATCACCACAGCCAAGGCCAGATAAGGTGAGATCTATGAGCAGATTCTGGGAAAGCCTTATTCCTTTCAAAGGCTTATAAGGGAAGGATAATCCCTCTCTTCTGCTGGACATCTCCCCATCTAGATATCCCTGACAATCCTTTCATCAGAGCACTGGAGGCCTAAGAATTATCTGTTTCCATCTGGTCATTGCATCTAATTACTTTTGAACTATTTTACAACTCTTTAAATTGATAACATAAATAACTTTCTAGACAAATTTAAAACCCAGTGGAGGGCTGGCTGAGTGCTAAGGGTTCACACTCATAATCCTACTTACTCAGGAAGCTGAGATCTAAGGACTGAGCTTTGAAGCATCCTGAGCAGAAACGTCCTTGAGACTCTTATCTCCAATAAACTACCAAAAAAGTCAGAAGTGGTGCTGTGGCTCAAGTGGTAGAGTACTAGCCTTGAGCAAAAGAAGCTCAGGGACAGTGCCCAGGCCCTGAGCCCAAGCCCCAGGATCAGCACCAATAAATAAATAAAAATCCAGTGTTGGAATACCCTTTGTATCCATCCATAAATTCATTTCTTCAGGTTTTTTTTCTGTCGGTCATGGGGCTTGAACTCTGGGCCTGTGTGCTGTCCCTCAGCTCTTCAGCTCAAAGCTAGTGCTCTACCACTTGAGCCACAGCACCACTTCCAGCTTTTTCTGCTTATGTGGTGCTGAGGAAATGAACCTAGGGCCTCACACATGCAAGGCAAGCACTCTACCACTGAGCCACCTTCCCAGCCCATTTCTACAGTTCTTGACTTCACCTAAATTCATGGTTCTTTGATGTCTCCTTTGAGCTACCTGTTGTTCCTGGTCCCTTCATTAATTGATGACTTAGGTAAAAATTTCTGACATGTGTTCATTTTATATCTGTATAGCAGTCACGATTAGATTGTCTTTTAATAAGTATGAACTATTGATGGTCTTTCAAAAAAATCACTAAATCAAGATCTTAAGGAATGAGTATTTTGAGGTAGGGGTGTGACTTAAGTGGCAGAGCACTTGTTTAGCAAGACCCTGAATTCAAGCCCAAAATTAAAAAGAAAGAATATTTTGCTATAGTGAGAGAGAATGGGAAAGAGTGAGGGCTCTTTGGCTATTGGGGCAGTCCTGGGCTCAAATGAAGACAACAAAGGGCAAAATGATGACCAGGACGACAAGGAAGACAAAGAGGCTGCAAGATTCCACCAGAACAACTTCCTGCATCACAATTCTTCTCACGGTTCGCACTCGCCTCCTTTTAATTAGTAGACTGAGTTGTGTCTACATTGCTCTGTGCTTCCTGTGGCTCAGCCCTGAGCAGCCAGCATGCACGAGCCCCACTACCCATCTGCTTCCCACAGGGCAGGACTCAGAATCCCGAGGCCTTGGTCCTACAGGATGTGCAATTCTTTATGAAGCTGTAATAAACAAGCCCAGGTGGCAGTTTCCTGGATGATTAGGGCTGATGTCACATCAATCCTTCTGCAGCTGGAGGTGGCTGATACTACTCTGAGTATTTTCCCTTAAGGTCTTACCAAATCCATCCTGTTCCAAACAGTTGCCACTCTTTGAAGAGGAGCAGCTTGAAATTCAAATCCCATTATTTAAAAAAAAAAGAAGAAGAAAAAAAAACATTTCAACCTCACAGGAAAACCTGAAGATGCAAGGCATAAATCAAAATCTCCTTAGTTGTAAGCAGGACTTCATTTTAAGTTTCTTCCCTGGGTCTTGGTAATCTATATGTCTGTAAATTACTTTAAAGAAACTCAACATGAACTGAACTGGGACCTTCGGTTAACCACAGATGTATATTTTTATTCCAGGTTCTATGAAAGGATCTTTCTGTGAAACAGAAAAACAGAAAGGTTCTGACTTTTCAAATGCTGAAATGAAATGAACACGTTTAAAATGAAAGGAACATGTTTAACCTTGCTGGATCATTGAGTTTCGCTTTAAAAGCTTTAGCATTCCTTTTTCTGATGTTAAGTGGAGATGAGGGACAATTACTTAATTGCTCTGTGTTCTGAGTTGTCAAAGTGAAATCTATTCCTTCTCTGACCCAGATTAACTAAATGTGGAACACTTCAAATATTCCAGGCTCTTGAGACAGTGAACACACAGCATTTCATTAAATCAATCACCTGCATTAGCACCATGAACCTCAAATCCAGACATAAGGACTTGTACTTACTTTCTCCATTTTGTTTAAATACAACTGGAAGCTTTTTAACATCGTCTCTGTCTGTTTTCCTTGGCACTTTTTTTCAGATACAGCAATTTACGTTTAGCCTCTTCCTTCCTGAAATTGTCCTGGTTTTCCTAATATTTCTTCTTGTTTAATTGCCAGAAGAGCCTGCTAGATGTGTTCACATTTTAATAATTCCCCAAATGATCCTACAAGTACATTCTGATTACAAATAAATTAGCTCACAGTATTCTGCTCAGATGTAACGTGCCATGTTAATGTTTTTATTAACTGTAGCTGATGAACAGATTATTTTCTGGCTTAATTCCAAGACTCCTTTTGTAGCTCTCCAAAGGAAATGAGACAAATGAATTCCCATAGAAGAAATGCATTCCTAGTGAAAGAAATGTGGGTTATTTTTCCTAATTCTCTGAGTCAGTATATTTAATAATAAAAATATAACTAAGAACGTCAAGCTCTAGGAAGGACTCTGTTAACTGGTACAGATCACGAAAAGGAAAAAAAAATCAAGATAAATACTTTGGAGCTGAGATATTTGGGTTTAAGTTTTCAGAAAGATTTTTCTAATCAACAAGTCCAAATTTATTCATAAGGAATCTCTGATTTTAAAAAAAGCCAACATCTAGGACCTCTATAGCACATCCAAGACACAAATGGAGATATTTTCTCAAAACAGGTTAAAAATTAAATGATAAGCATAGTAGCTTACTCCTGTAATCCTAGCTAACTGAAAATCAAAGATCTGGAGGATCATGGGTTAAGGTCAGCCTGGGCAAAAAGTTAGAAATACCCATCCCCACCAATTAAAAAGCTTGATGCGGTGGCACAGGTCTGCTCTTCCAGCTATGTGGGACGCATAAATAGGAGGATCACCGTCCAGATCTGCCACAGCACACACACAAGACCTTATTCTAAAAATAGCTAAAAGCAAAAGGGCTGAAGGCTTTTCTCAGTGATAAAGTGTCTGCCTAGCGAGTACAAGACCCTGAGTGCAAACACCCCTACTACCAGGAAAAATAATAAAACTAAAGAACCATATAATTCTCATTTTGCTGTCAATTGAAATACAAAAAGACAATTTTATTCTCTGGTTGGGGGAAAACGCAATGAGCCAGAGACACAGAAGATGACTCACTCCTATCTAGGTACTGAGTGCCAGTTTCCTTCTTTGGTAGATACTACCAAAAAAAATCTTATCTCACTGGGCTGGTGCTCACACCTATTATCCAAACTACTTAGAAGGCTGAGATCAGAAGATCACAGTTTGAAGCCAGCCCAGGGAGGAAAGTCCATGAGCTTCTTATCTCTAATTAATCACAGTAAAAGCCAGAAGTGGTGCTGTGGCTCAAGTGGTAGAGGCCAGCCTTGAGCAAAAGGAGCCCAGGGACAGCACCCAGCTCCTAAGTTTAAGTCCTAGGACTGGCACACACACACACAAAAAAAAAAAATCTTGTGTCTATAAAGTCATTTATTTAACTTTTTGGAATGTTTAACTGGTGGATCACTCCATAGAATGAAATCATCCTATCATCATCTCACTCAGAAGCTAAGATAATGAAGGCATCTGGTAACTCCTTTCCAAAATCTAGTCATTTCTATAGTGTAGAAAAGCTCAAATCTCATAGTTCATGTAAAAAAAAAATCATAAAATGTTAGGTCATGTTCTAGAAAAACATAGATTCAAAATGCTTTCCAAGGTTTATGACCTGAAGGTGTGCTTTAATTAGTAAATGCTTTGTTGTAATAGCTTTGCTCCAAGTACTGTAGAAAGAACCAGAGAAAGTTAAAATCAGGTGAGGGTTGCATGATACCTGGTGTCAGCTGTATGCATCAGAGAGACTCCTCAATATCTGATCCATGACTACTTTTCCACAAGTCCAACTAATGTCTCCTAACACCACCTACCAGGCCTCCATGTTGCTCTCCCAGGTAGATGCAATTAAGCATCCCCATCTTTCCTCCCAACTGGGCTGGGAAGTTTCAAGCTGGGACTGACTACCAACTAGAAGACAACCTCCCCTTTTCAGCAATAACTAGTGCACAGGGCAGGGTGCTCAAATGCTATGAGGTTCCAGAAAGGACGACGAGAGAATGAGATCATGCAATGAACTAGAATTAAACACAGCGGACAATTAACTAATGGAGGAGTTTTGGAAAAGAGACTCTGTGTAAGTGAGCGTTCCTAGGAAAGGCTTCATCAGCATGAACAGATAGAAGGGGAAAAAGATCATTCTATAAGGAAACGTAACTCAATTAAAAATAACAATAACTGCAGGGCTTTTAATGTTTGATGCTTGTTCTGGTGACAGTAACTCTGGCTTGATTTAGGTAGAGGTCCAGACTGGGAGAAACAAGGCAGAAAGAATATAAAGATCTTTGCACATATCCAAAATAGAGAAAAGAGCTAACTACATCAAGAAATTCTCTGATCCTAGAACTGCTGGATTTTAGAAATCTATTTTATTGATTTCTTGCTTTAACATTTGAGATTTAGAGTTGGCTTTGTTTTCATTTTCTCAAAAGAAAACTTAAGGCAGAAGAAGGAATATATAGTATTTCACAGCTGACATGGGCAGAGTGAATGGTTTCTACATTAATAATCTGAATTCTGCCCTTGACTCACTCTTAGAATGAGTAGATCCCAAGAAAACTCAGTTCTGTCTGCCTGAAATTCTTGGCGAGATGTCCTAAAAATAGTTGTCAACAATCATTACATGTCAAGTTTCCAAAGACAAGTTTAGTACAACCACAAAATTATGCATGACTTCAATTCTTTCCTCTCTCCAAACACTTTAATATGTCCTATGTTAAAGGAAAACAAAAAGTTAATCAAATTAATATCCAGTACTGATCATCAGATGTCTCAAGAACAAAAAAGTTCTGCGTAGGCTAGCACCTGATTTCCTTTGAGCCTGGTCAATTCTCTCTGAGTTCTGTTTCTCTTGAATCTGTGTTTCCAGTACCCATCTGCACACACAGTAGGAATGGACAGCTGGAAGACAGTCTATTCATTTTTGTGTATTTACCCTATTTATAGCCTGCCCCATGCCAAAGAGTAGACTTGGGGCTTCTAACAAAAATAGCTACAACACAATAGGAGGAAAATAAACAAATGGAAAACTTGTCAATAAGTACATTTAAAATCGACTAAAACCCTGAGTTTGTTGAATCTTGGGCCACAAGAGTATAGATTTTTCTCCCCTAGAAATTCACAGCTACTACCTATCCACAAGTGACCCATAGCTAAAATGGAAAGATCTAGAAAGAAGTAATATCTTGGATTAGCATGTTCCACTACAGTCCTAGTTTCCCTCATGTGTCCATCTTGAGGCAGGAGGAGACAGCAGCCATTAGTTCTGCTTTAGACTCTGACACCAGGATGTCTTGCTTTACATGAAAAACAAAAAAAAAAGCCTGTGCCCAAGTCTTCCACTTCCCTTGTCTAGTAAAAATATGTCTGTTCTTTCCACAGAAAGAAATAAATGATGTTAAACACTAATTCATAAACCTATGAGGGTACCATTTCAGGACAGGAAGGACTGCCAGCATCAGGGTGGTGACTGCCTCCATCCCAGGTACAGGTGTCTGGGTTAAATCACATTTATGGGTCTATAATGTGATCACAGCCTTCCTGATAAAAATCAAAGGTAGAATGTTAACTAGGTCTTCTTTCGATCTGACTTGTAAATAGCTGGAGTTTTCAACATCCCTAGCATAAAGGAAATGCAACATCAAAACAATTCTGAGATTCTATCTCACCCCAGTTAGTTTGGCCAATATTGTGAATTCAAACAATAAATGTTGGCCAGGATGTAGGGAAAAAGGAACCTTACTGCATGGCTGGTAGGAATATAAACTAACACAACCACTCTGGGCAGCAGTCTGGAGGCTCCTCAAAAAGCTAAACATAGATCTTCCCTACAACCCAGCCATACCACTCACAAGCATCTACCCAGAACATCACAAGCCAGCATACTGTAAAGACACTTGCACATCCATGTTCATTGCTGCACTATTCACAATAGCCACATTGTGGAAACAGCCCAGATCTCCTACAATAGAGGAATGGATCCAAAAACTGAGGGACTTATATACCATGGTGTTTTACACAGCCATTAGAAAGAATACTATTATGTCATTCACAGGGAAATGGATGGACCTAGAACAAATCATGTTACCTGAGGTAAGCCAAGCTCAGAGAGACAAATGGAACATATTTTCTAGCTAGATCTAAAATACACCAAGACATGATAAATTATACAGGACTCTAGACATTCGCACACAGTAAGACCAAAGGAGGCACTCAGGGGAGAAACACAAGACACAATGCCTCTGTGCCTCTGAACATTTAAAGTAATATTTATCTAAATGAATTCCAGGCAATGGAAGCAAGGGTTGTTTGTTTTTTCTGCTGTTGTTGGTAGAGATGGCATTACCTGCTTTTACTTTTTGGATACATTTTTTTGTTTCTTGTATTTTTGTCTTGTTTGTTCATTTATCTGCCTTTTGGGGGGGGGCAAATCGGGGCACAGAAATGGAGGGACAAAAAAACAAATGAAGCAGTAGTACTCACTAGACACTATGTAGAAAATGAACTATATAACTTGTGGGTAAGAATGGGAGAAGGAAACTGAAACGGATGACATTATCCAAAAAGAAATGTACTCGTTACCTAGCTTATGAAATGGTAATACACCTCTGCATCACCTTAATAATAATAATAACAACAATAACAATAATAAATTTTAAACTGGGCATTGGTGGCTTACATCTGTAATCCTAGCTACTCAAGAGACTGAGATGTGAGGATTGCAGTTCAAAGCCAGCCCAGGCAGAAAAGTCTACAAGACGCTTATCTCCAATAAAGTACTCAGAAAAAGCCAGAAGTGGTACTGTGTCTCAAGTGGCAGAGTACTAGCCTTGAGCAAAAGAAGCTCAGAGACAGGGCCTAGACCCAGAGTTCAAACCCCAGGACTGGAAAAAAAAGTTAAAGCTGGAGGTATTTTTCAGACATACTAATCTAATACATAAATGACCATTAAGAGCAATGGAACAATTTATTTTGGAGATTCCATTCATGATATACAGAATCACTTCCAAATTCTCCCACATGGACCAGAGACAAGAAAATGTAGATCTGTTAAGTATTCAAAAAGGGTTTTATTTAAAAAAAAAAACCTCTCTCCCCATCTTCCTACATAGACAGAACCTGCCTCCCCTCCTCTCCTGATCCCACCCTATTGATAATCAGTAGATTCAGTCCAGGATAGTTTATACTATAGAGGTAGGATCCAGCTATCTGTGTTTTGCTTTTTGTTTTTTTTTGGTTTTTGATGATGTTGTTGTTGGAGCCACAGTGTCACTTGCAGCTTTTTCTGTGTATGTGGTACTGAGGAATCAAACCCAAGGCTTCATGCATGCTAGATGAGCACTCTACCACTAAGCCACATCCCAAGCCTTGGTGTTGTTTTGTTTTTAATAGCTTTGTACAGCCAAGATTGAGTGCCGCTGGCCTGGGAACTTGGCTGAAAAGCTGCCAGTTCTCCTTGCACTATTACAATGGACTTAGGTTCCTTTCCTCTCTATTCCATACTGATTTTTGCTAATATTAGTCCTGGCCCTTCCTGAACAACATTTCTTCTCTGTCTCTCTGTCTCTTTCTGTGTCTCTTTCTGTGTCCCTCTCTGTGTCTCTTTTTATCTCTCTCTCTCTCTCTCTCTCTCTCTCTCTCTCTCTCTCTCTCTCTCTCTCTCTCTCTCTCGTCAGTCCTGGGGCTTGAACTCTGGGCCTAGGTGCTGTCCCTCAGCTCTTCAGCTCAAGGTGAGTGCCATTTCTGGTTTCTGGTAGTTAACAGGAGATAAGAGTCTCGTGGACTTTTCTTCCCCAGGCTGGCTTTGAACCAAGATCCTCAGATCTCAGCCTCCTGAACAGCTAGGATTACAGGCATGAGCCACTAGCACTCAGCTTTCCCCCCCTCCCCTTGGCTGGACCTGGGGCTTGAACTCAGAGCCTGAATGTTGTCGTTGGGCCTCTCTGTGCTCAAAGCTAGTATATTACCACTTGTGCCACAGTGCCATTTCCAGCTTTTTCTGAGTAGTTTATTGGAGATAAAAGTCTCACCGACTGTCATTCCTAGTCTGGCTTAAAACTATGATCCTCAGATCTCAGCCTCCTGAGTAACTAAGATTACAATTGTGAGCCACTTGTGCCCAGCTTCTTCTCTCCTCTCTTTCTTTCTTTCCTTCTTTTCTGTTCTTTTATTGTGCTGGTCCTGGGGCTTGACCTCAAGGCCTGGCCACTGTCTCTGAGCTTCTTTGGTTCAAGGCTAGTGCTCTTCCATTTGAGCCATGGCTCCACTTCTAGCTGGGGGGGGGGGGGGGGGGGGGGTTGTTAACTGGAGATGAGTCTCATGAACTTTCCTGTGTGGGCTGGCTTAGAATCTCCATCTTCAGATTGACTCAGCCTCCTAAGTGGCTAGGATTACAGGTGTAAGGCAGCAGCACCCAGCCCTGAGCAACCTTTCAATCCATAGCTTACCATGTAAGCATCAAAATACACTGACCTTTGTTGCAATGAGGAGTTGTAGGAAATCTCACACTTCCCACCATCTTTTGGAAAACACGTTTTCCTCGCTGCCACAGCACATGTTGTACTATATTTAAGTGTTGAGTCTCAGCTACACGCTGTCTTAAATGAATAGGAAGGAAGATGTAAAGAAAGGGCATGCTGGTATGTTTGAAGGCTGAGTCGGGCTTCCTCACATTCCAGTACCCTGCTTCCTCCCTAGGCCACCAATCACACTTTGCTTACCGGTCATTCCACCTTCCTACCGACTCAATACACATTTGTCATTTGTTCCTCTTTTATTTTGCTCTGTTGTCCCTAAACATTCCTAGACCACTAATTGAATGGTTATCATATTTTTTAAAGACGTCTGTAGAAAAAACATATTCTACCCCCTTAATCAAATGCCCATTTCGAAGTGACACACAGGCTTCTGGCAAGAGTGAAGGCAGCTATAATAATTCTTTCGGAAACCTTATCCTGCAAGAACATCAGTCAAACACTTAAGTAGCCTAAAAATGGTCTCTGTCTGAGGAAGAAGCAAAAATAAATAATGCCACCTTCAACCTCCCATCCAGAACTTACAAAATCAAAACATATTTAAAATAAAGAAGACAGTTTAGAAAGATTTAACAGGACTTTTAGAGGATAAAAGAGACCTGGATAAGTCTTTACTACAGAAGAAGAAAACAGAAAAAGCACAGGAATCATCTTATCAAATCATCACACCTCCTGACTCTGACTCTCTCCCACCTCTCTCTTAAAACAACCTTTGTGAATATATTTTGTCCAGCAAGGTAATTCAAAATAACCTCCTCATCTCCATCTCAAGATCTTCAGTCACATCAGTGAAGTCCCTTTTGCCACATAACATTCATCAGGTTATAGACATTAGGAAGTGGACATCTGTGGGGAGCCATTCTTCTATCGACTATAAAAATCTATCTCAACTAAGGGTTTGAGCTGAGAATATTCATTACTACTGAATTAAATAATACTAACTCAGAAATGGTTACCAATTTTGATTCATGACAAGATATTACTATCTTTTAGTGGGTTACTGAAATTCTAGACTCAGATACTACTCAAATACAACCTTCTTCCAGTGGGGAAAGACCAGCTTGAAAGATTTGTTTTTTGTTTGAGTTTCCAGAAAAGTCACAGTGCTAAATACAGGTTGATTAAAATAATTTATAAGGAAAAGAAGTAAGCCAGGCACCAGTGGCTCACACCTGCAATCCTAGCTACTCAGGAGGCTGAGATCTGAGGATCATGGTTCAAAGCCAGTCTGGGAAGAAAAGTCCCCATGAGAATCTTATCTCCAAATAACCACTCAAAAAGTGGAAGTGACGCTGTGGCTCAAAGTGGTAGAGCTCTAGCCTTGAGCAAAAGACTTCAGAGACAGGGCCCAGGTCCTAAACTCAAACCCCACAACCAACAACAAAAAAAAAAGGAAAAGAAGTAGCAGTAAAAACTAAGAGACACGGGGAAATAGTGAAGTATTATAGTAAAAAAAATCTGATATGAAAACTTAGAACCTGAGGAAATAATTTTTAGAGGTGATAAAAAAAATCACTACATTACTATCATTAATCACTATCATTAATTCGCAGACTTAAGCTATGCATGAAGGCTGGAACCAGAAAGCAGAGGCAAGGACAACAGAGCTATCTGACCTGATCTATATCCTAACACACCCTAAAACTGAACTGCTACTAGCCAAAAAATGGGACAAACTTAAATGTCCAACCGGTCATTAGACAAGCAAAATGTACTGTATCCACACACCCCGATACTACCCAGTCTAACACAAAACAAATTGCTGAACAAATATGCAATAGTATAGTTGATTGATTTTAGCATTGTGCTAAAGTGAAAGAAGGTGGATGCAAAAAAAATCATACATCATATGGTTTCATTCACATAATTTTCTAGAAAATGCAAACTAATGTACAGTGCCCAAAGCAGATGAGTGATGGTTTCAGGCAAAGAGTTGAGGAAGGACTGCAAGGGTATGAAGGACAGCTGTCACTCACAAACACATGCTGAATTCCTGTGTCACAGCAAAGTCCCAGACCAGCATTCAAATTTTCTATGAAATATAACCAAAAACTGGAAGAGGGTTCTTGCATTTAATGTCTGTCACAATTAACCACCAGAAAACTGGAAGTGGTGCTGTGGCTCAAGGGGTAGAGTGCTCTCCTTGAGCTGAAGAGCTCAGGGACAGCACGCAGGCCCAGAGTTTAAACCTCACAACTGACACACACACACACACACACACACACACACACACACACACAAATACTCTAAGGGAATTTTCAAGAAGGAATTTCCCTGAAGATCAGGATCACTTCACCTTACTTCACCTCAGGTCAAGAGAGTGGGAATGGGTCTTTCATTTATTAGCTTAATAGTGTCCACAGGAAAGGGAAAGCCTGTATCCTTGGTCTCTCATGAGAGGCAGGGGCCAAGCACAAGGCAGAGAAAGCCTAAGGCTGTCTGGACACTCAAAAGGTGAACAGAGCTAGTGTTTACAATAAGCAGAAAAAATGGTGGGCTTGCTGGAAAGCTCGGCTAATAACAGGGCAGGAACTTTCCCTAGGAAACAAATTCTGAAAGTACAGAAGATGACAAATCACATTCGTTTCCTGACTCAGGTCCAGGGTACTGCTTATTCAGCATCCTGGTTATATACATCTCCCATTTGGAAGTTTTCCTAAAGCTGTCTTTCTTCCAGCTGGGAAGGAAAACTGGAATTCCTTCCAAACTTCAGATAGTCATGTGCATCATGAGTCTCCTATTTAAGAGCATAATACAAACTTCTTTTTTTCTTTTTTTTCTTTTTTTTTTTTCGGTCGGTCATGGGGCCTGAACTCTGGGCCTGGGCTCTGTCCCTGACCTTTTCAGCTCAAGGTCACAGTGCCACTTCGGGCCTTTTCTGCTTATGTGGTTCTGACGAATCGAACCCAGGACCTCATTCATGCAAGGCAAGCACTCTACAACTGAGCCACCTTCCCTGCCCAATACAAACTTCTTGAACAAACAGCTGATTTTTTCCCCCAAATGAACACCTATAAAAATAAAAGATCATTTTGCCCGTGACAAATGTCAAAGAAAGGAAGTTCTCACCATACTAAAGTAGGAAGAGGACAGGGAGGACGGAAAGAAAAATACTCATGGGTCTTACCCAGGCCTTGATTCTGTTGTTCCCATTCGATGGCGTCTGGCACCTGGTAGGTGGCTGCTTCCAGTGCGTCTATGTTTCCCTGCTCTAAGCCAGGTTCCTGGGATGTGATG
The DNA here is from genome assembly GCF_019054845.1 of Dipodomys spectabilis. Taxonomy (NCBI): domain Eukaryota; kingdom Metazoa; phylum Chordata; class Mammalia; order Rodentia; family Heteromyidae; genus Dipodomys; species Dipodomys spectabilis. Next base: position 3,297,841 of record NW_024870750.1, read on the forward strand.
CCAGGGGGAGTGAACCCTGGCAATTCGGTGTCCCCATCAAAGCTGTCATCTAAGGAGTCTGCATCTTTATCTTCCTCATCTTCTTCCTCATCTTCCTCTTCATCTTCATCTTCTTCGTCTTCTTCATCCTCATCTTCTTCTCCCTCTGGACAAAAAAAAGTCAATTGGAAACATAAAAACATCTTTTTTTAAAATCTAACACATATAACAATATATGTGTATATATATATACATTTATATATATAGTTGTGTTTGACCTTTTAAAGCCAATTTTATAGCCAATGTGGATGATGTGAAATTTTTTTAAATCATGTATCATGTTTACTCAGAGTTGTTATTATGGTAACTTATTTTTTACAAGATTAAAAAACAGCCTTGTTTCTGTTTGCTACTGGTCTTGAAAATTTATTTGTTTAGAGACTACACTGAAATATCATCAGAACTTTAAAAGGAGCTGTTCCCACCCCCTGTGCCATCACACCAGAGATGAAAATTCATAATTCAGCTCACTTTCTACTCCTCCACCTCTGTGAGCAGAACTCAACACAATATTACGTGAGAGATGCACACATCCATTCATGGGTCCTGTCTTCCCTGTGGAGGAAAAATAACCAAGAAACTGGAAGCAATCACATCCCCATTCTCAATCCACCTCTAATGGGAACTGGAAAGTAGGCAGTCTTAAAGTAACAATGTGGAAAAGATCACCAACACTCTCAGAAGAGTCAGCATGCACAACTGTTCCTTCTCAGTGATTCTGGTGGAGTAGAGGTTAGGAACATAAGGTTCCTAATGTTTTTGTTTAGAAATTTTGCTTAGAAAAAAACCAAATTTAATTTTTTGTGGTATTTGAACACCAAATAAGCCTGTGGCCAGTAAGTTAATGTATACATACACACACACACACACACACACACACACACACACACACACACACACTTATAAGAATATATAAGGGTGGCACAGAAAAAGAAAAACTGGACCTCTAAAAAGAAATTATTATTCTTAGTTTAGCATGATGAACATGGATACCCTTTATATCCACATCCAGTGACAATGCTGAAAGACCTGAAGTGGCATTTTGTCCCTTTAAATCCAGGAAGGGAAGATAAGAGGATTTATCTGAGCTTTTCCTTACAGCCACGTCACCTGGAATGCAAAGTGCATCCTCAGGACTGACACATCTTCTTCTCAGGTTGATTTTGACACTGGCTGACCCATACTATCAGATCGTAACAGGGCCACACACAAGATTCAAAAGGACAGGAAGGACAGTTTCTGAGTCACCCTCTGACCTAAGAGGCAGAATCCTCCCACCTATCCGTGCTATGTCCACTCCCAAATGTGTGGCACAAGTTTCATGCATCCCCTTCTCACTCTTGTGGAACCAACACCCCCTTAAACGCTCAGGGGTCCCACTGAGTTCAGGTTGCACAACCAAGGTTGTGCATCAACCAACGTTCCTTGCCATGGGGCTAGTGTATTCTTCCGTAACATCCTTACCTGTCAAGAATTCTGATACCTAATAGATGTCATCCACAACTGTAACTGAGGTGTTAGAACAGAAAGACAGCTCAGTATTCAATGGAGAATAGGACATGACCTAATTGATATTGCTAAGCTCAAAGTGAATTGAAAGTTAAAAATGAAAACTGCAAACCATTCATCAGCAATGTCAGGTAATGGTACCACATGGCTAAGAGATGCTTAGTGATATCAAGTGGCAATTCGAATAGAGAAATGTCCTATTACAAGTGGCAAGGAAGGGAAAATGTGTCTAGACAGCATCCTCACTAAGCCAATTTCATGTGTCTGGCCTCTCCGTCAGAATCTCTTAACAGCTGCTTCATAACCCACAACAATCTTTTGCACTTACATAGAACTTTTCTTCTGGAGAACTCAAAAGCTTTGCAGGCACTGCCCTCCAAATACGTATCATTATCTAAACAAGGACCAAGTTTATAAATCCTGTTTTATTTACAGGCTACTTTAGCTAGTCAAAATGCTAACCTTAGGTATTCAGATAATACAATAGCCAAGCTTTTAAGGAGTTTGTTCACACCTAGAATTTTTGCTTCTCTAGGTCTAAGCTTGTTTTCTTTATTTATTGCAAACATTTCTGCTTTAGGTTACCAAATCTTAAGAGTTTTCATTTTGCCCCAGATTACGTTGTTACGAAGTCCATTTCATAGTCATTTCATAGACAGTCCTCACCAAAAGTTTTTCAAACTGTCTTTTTATTACAGCTTAGACATTTTTAGTTCTCCAGAAAACAGCCAAGTCACTAGCATTTCCAGGCTTGTAGCTAAGGCATCGCCAAAGAAGAAACCTGTGGGCTGAGACTGTCATCCTAACACTGGGAGTCAGAAGAAACAGAAATAGCATTGGGGACCCGCATCACCCTGCCTTTTTGGAAAAGCAGTGATTAATCTGAATCCTCATCTTTTGCGTATTTGCTGATTCGTGTTAAGTCAAAGTTTTCTTTTCGGTGGCCTTTTTTTTCTCTCCCCTTTTTACAGTTTAACACCAAATGGATACATGTGGAAAGCAAAAGGATGTATGGAAAAAATGGTGCAGCTTCCTGGGGCTGGCCTGAGCCAGTTCTTCCCTGAGGGGTGTGGCTCTGTCTCAGTCCAGGCATCTTTCTAAAAGGGAAATGTTCACTGGTGCTTGGGAACCTCTCTGCTTATAGGATTTTTTTTTTAATATGGTAGCTAGGCATGAGCCACTGATGCCCAGGTTTATAGGGAAACTTTCTAAGAGTAAATAACAGCTGAGAAATAAGAAATGTATAATTTTATAGGATTCAACTTAGTTATAGTCAGTTTGTCTGAGTTAAGGAGAAAAAGGGAGATTAAAATGAGAAGAAAAATGTAGAATCAATCAACCAGGTTGGGGTTTTTTGTTGTTGTTATTTATTTGTTCTTAAAAAAAAAAAAACTAGAGTATCCAATTATGTGCAAAACAGAAAAGCTAGGAAATATCCTGAGGCTATGAAGCGATTTTCCAGTAGATGGCTCTCCAGGACCAGAAACTGTTGAGGAAGCTGAAGCTCTGGAAGTAACCACCATAAAATTCCCAGTGTGGTTCCCAGTGCAAAGCTGACTTAGAACTTACAGAATTTCTAAAAATTAAACTGGCCCTGACCATGTGATGTATTATACCTTATTATGTAACATCCCATAAAGCTTATTAACATCAGTGTTAATACCATATTATTAAATACCATATTTATTAAATAATACCATATTATTAAATACCATATTTATTAAACTTCATAATATAACAAACACCATCACTGTTCTTGAGACCTAGATGGTAACCAATATTGCTACATGTATCTGCATTTTCTTCTTATTTTAACCTCCCTTTTCTCCTTAATTCAGACAAACTTACTATAAATAAGCTGAATCATTTAAATTATACATCTGCTACATTTTGTATTTCTCAGCTGTTACTTACTCTTAGAAAGTTCCCCTACAGACCTGGGCATCAGTGGCTGGGATGTAAGATTATGGTTCAAAAGCCAGCCTGGGAAGGAAAAGTCTATGTTTTATTCTGACTACTTCTGGTCTCATCTGTGTATTAACATATATTTCAGCCAAGTTGTAGTCATTCTGCTACATTAGATCCTTTCCGAATTGTCTGTCCAATTATCATGCTTTCCAAAAGGCTCTGTATTATCTACATTTGAGGCTCATCCAGCAAATTGAGTAAGAGATTTAATTTGCTTTTCAAATTCCATTCTCAAATTCTCCAATATCACTCCCAAATGCTTCTGTAACCTGGGACACATTTTAAAACTAAAAATCTCAAGTGATAGTGTTTACTAAGCACTGACATCTTTAAGCACTTCTGTTGATTTCTTCAGTTCTCTCTTTTTTTTAATGCATCAGCATGTTTTAGATTCCCATATGGACCCATTTTATTCTCTTGAAAACTTCTTTTCTTACTGTTATTGTAAAGGTGTTGTACAGAGGGGTTACAGTGATATTAGGCAGGTAATGAGTACATTTTTTTTGAACAATGTCATCTTTTCCTTTGTCTTCTCCCCATTTTTCCTCCCGACCCCCTTTTGAAAACTTTTACTCCATTTCAAACTTCCCTTTAATTGTATAACAGTAAATACAATGACTGTAAGTGCCCTCCAATCTAGCCTTAACAATACTTACAGCTACATTAATGAGAAAATGAAAAAGCTTGAGGCAAGATAACCAGCCACTTCAAACACCAGCTGCAAAACATTTTAGACTCAATCCATGTTTCAAATAGATGTTTAAAGATATTCTTATTTCATTTTGTACTTCTTAACATTTGAGGACTTTGCTCTTGATAATGTTATCTCCTTTATCTGGTTAGCCATCTAAAGAGACAAGTGAGTTACATTCACATTCACCATGGCCTAATCCCTTTTCAGACCTAACCCCATATAAATGGCCTGTTCTCCATTATCTTCTATAAATTCTGCCCCAAATTAAATTGAGTTTCCCTGATAAAGCCCTATAGCAAGTGTAAGTTCTATAGTCTAACTCCTTTTCATTAAACAACTGCTTTTGAATTAGATAACAGCTTTCCTCTGAGAAATAAGACTAAAGTGATACTATTTATTTCTCAAGGCTGATATACAGAAAACACAGAAGCTATATTAATAGTGTATCTATAAATTCTGAGCCATCTGGAATAAAACTTTTTTCAATACTTTAGTAATCCTATGGGATTATTAGCAATAATTAAATATACATAACTTGTATATAAAAATCCACATACAGTCAACTGATAGATTAGTTAGGTTGATTATTCACTTTGCAAAAATATGTATAAAGTCAGGTGCCAGTGGCTCATGCCTATAATCCTAGTTACTCAGGAGGCTAAGATCTGAAAATCATGGTTCAAAGGCAACCCAGGTAGGAAAGTCCATGAGACTCTTCAATTAACTACCAAAAAGCCATTAGTGGATTTGTGGCTCAAGCAGGATAGTATCAGTCTTGAGCAAAAACAGTTCAGGGCAATGACCAGCCATTGAGTTCAAGCCCCAGAACCAGCCTTTTTTTTTTTTTTAATCTGTCAGGGGCTTGAACTCTGGGCCTGGGCACGATCCCTTAGCTCTTCAGCTCAAGACTAGTGCACTACCACTTGAGCCACAGCGCCACTTCCAGTTTTCCGGTAGTTAATTGGAGATAAGAGTCTCATGGAATTTCCTGCCCAGGCTGGCTTTGAACCATGATCCTTAGATTTCAAGCTTCTGAGTAGCTAGAATAACAGGTGTGAATCATGGCACTCCGCTAGCATTTTTTTTAATGCATAAAAATAGACTTCCCCTTCAAAATGTTAAACATAACTAAAACTATCCAAAATGAATCTTACTTACTAATTTTTATGTGATCTTCTTAAAAGCAAAAATCTTGTGTTATTCATCTTCATATCCCACCACTGGGGATCAAGCATTATGCCTTGCTCAAAACAACTCAAGCCAGGCACCAGTGGCTCACACCTATAATCCTAGCTACTCAGGAGGCTGAGATCTGAGGATTGCAGTTCAAACCAGTCTGGGCAGGAAAGTCTGTAAGACTCTTATCTCCAATAAATCACTCAGAAAACCTGAAGTGGCACTGTGGCTCAAGGGTTAGTGCGCTAGCCTTAAGCTGAAGGGACAATGCCTAGGCCCAGAGTTCAAGCCCGACAACCGACCAAAGGGAAAAAAAAAAAACAAAAAAAAACTTGACTCAATACATGTTGACTGAAAAAAATTATGCTATCTTCCTCTTTGAGTAGTTTTATAGAGCTTGAATATAAGTATTACTTTGTTTATATATAAACATATATATACAAACATTGTGTATGTGTCTGTGCATGTTTCAAGTATTTGAATTTTCTAATGGAAATGCATTTATATGCTTTCTTCAAATCAGGTGAGAGCATGGGGGGAAGTGACACTTCACAAATGAACTCCCATAACACTGTTAGAGGGTCTCCCTGACCCCATATTTCTTCTGCTTCTCTCCCTCACACTCTAGCTTCCCAAAGTGGTTTTAAATAATTAAACTAGCTGAGCACTAATGGCTTATGCCTGTAATTAACTCTAGCTACGTAGGAGGTCCATGGAGGACCATGGTTTGAAGCCCAGCAGAAAACTCCAAGAGACTCTACCTCCACAATCAGCAAATAGCCAGACTAGAGATGTGTCTCAAGTGGTAGAAGACTAATGGTAAGCAAACAGTCCCAGAGTACAAGGCCCTGAACATAATCCCTGATACCAGCACACAGGCAAAAATCAATCATTAGCTTATTGAGTTCCTCTTTCCTAATTGGTGCAGATACTGGCATGGATTCTAATAAGAATGAAATACTCTACAACTCTATGATGGGACCCAAGAACTGGAAGCAAATTGTTAGGGAGTTTCGAAGGAAAATGTGATTGGGAACCACTGCTCCATTTACATAAAAAGAGATCAACTTCAGGCCTGAATCAGCACTAGATTCGAATAATAACATCAATAAGCAAGACAAAGCAAGAAGGAGACATTTCATCTAAACAAGAAGATGGTCATAAAAGCAGGCACTTAATCATGATCTTGCCCAACACCTAGTACTGATAGGCCATGGTATACATGACTAGACCAAAAGATCAGACCCTGCTTTTAAAGAGTGTATAGAATTCAGTCAAGAGATCACAAACTAAGAGTCAATGACTGGAAAGACAGATTCATTTTGGGGGTGTATGTACAGTAAAAAAATAAAAATAAAATAAAATGGAGCCAGGCACCAGTGGCTCACGCTTGTAATTCTAGCTATTCAGGAGGCTGAGATCTGAGGATCTCGGTTCAAAGCCAGCCCAGGCAGGAAAGTCCTTGAGATTCTTATCTCCAGTAAACCACTCAGAAACTAGAAATGGCGCAGTAGCTCAAGTAGTAGAGCACTTTCCTTGAACTGAAGAGCTGAGAGACAGCTCAGGCCCAGAGTTCAAGCCCCATGACCGACAAAATAAAAATAAAATAAAACAAAATGGGACAGGTAAACATCTGAATTGATTCCAATTAATTCTGATTTTTAAGTCAGAATGTTTTATACAAACATGAGTCAATTCAGCTAGTCTTAGAAAGATCTGAGATCTGATATCACTGGTTCAGATTCTCCTTCTGGCAAAATGGTGAACAAATTATATGGCTCAGGAGTGTATGCTCTCCCCTGTAACACACTCACCACGCCGTACTGTCTCCTACCCCTTTTTCTGCTTACTTATATCATCTACCTGACACCTAGCCCATGGCTGCATGGAGAGGATGTATTTCTTCATAACAATTAATACATAGTAGTATATAAGAAATGGTGTATAACTTCATCAAATGGTATGTACATCATCAATCATAAAACTAAGTCACATTATGTGTTTACTGTGTGTCCAAAAGCACTACTAAAAACGTTACCTGCAAGCTCTTAATCCTCACAACAAGGCCTGAAGTAGATACATCAGTGTCCCTGTTTCTCAGGTGGAAAAATAGAGCCCTAAAGATATTAAATACTAGGCAGGTACAGGTGGCTCACACTTATAATCCTAGCTACTCAGGAGGCTAATATCTGAGGATCATAGATGGAAGCCAGCCGAGGCAGAAAAGTCCATGAGACTCTTAACTCTAATTAACCACCAGAAAATCAGAAGTGGAGCCATGGCTCCAAGTGGTAGAGCATTAGCCTTGAGCAAAAAAGCCCAGGCCCTGAGTTCAAGCTCCATGATTGACTACAACAACAACAACAACAAAAAATGGTATTAAATACTTTGGTCAGGATTTAGTGTGTTTTCATAATGGAATCAGGACAAACTCAAGCATATCCATTTGAGAACAGAAGTAGAATTCTTTTCCAACAGACTCTATAACTCATCATTTCAGACTGGTTGTCTGAGAGACGTCACAGAGGAGAACTTGGAGCAGAACCATTTGTCTCTCCTTCCTGTCCTCTTAATTTTATTGTCCTTTGTTTGTGAAGCAATATAGTGCTGAATATTGCTGTAGAATGATCTTGTTAACACAGGTTGTATTGCCTATGTTGGACTGCCTTGAAATAAATTGAGCTTTTAAGGGGGATAGAGTGTGGGATGCATGTGGCATTAATCATGAAGGTCTTCTGACTGTCATTTACCTAGAGATTGAATGTGTTTCCTTCAACATGAAAAGAGGGCAGATGATACCTATGTGGGAGATGGGGTTCACTACTTGCTCTTGGGCCCTGGGTGAAATTTACATCCTGGTCTTGGTTGGCTTTTCTCTGTGGAATCAGGGATGAAGAAGAGAACATAAGAAAATTACCTTCTATATAGGAAACAAGCCAAGAGCTAAGGTGACAGAATGCCTGGCAAGGTGCCTAAACAATTGTTCCAGTACTTCACGTATCAAATAAAAAGAAATGTTAAGGCCACGCACAGAATGGATCAGAGCCTGGGAATTTGTTAAGACCAAGATAAATTCATACCTGATGAGCCTAATTCATTTTCTACTTTTTCTTACTTTCTTGGTTTACGTTGTTGTCCATTAGGTTTGAGGAGCAAGCACCTTTACAACTTCAACTAATATCCATTGTGAAAAGATGAGAGATTTCATCAAGTCCTGAGTCAGAGTTTTAATGGGAAACTGGAACCCTCAGAATGTAGATGAAGCAGACACCTTAAGAAAATCCAGAGAATAGTGGCAGGCTTCTGGCTCACCTGGAGAGTCTCCCTGTTATGCTAAAAACTTGGAGATTCAGCTGGGAATGTGGCTCAGTGGTAGAGTGCTTGCCTAGCATACATAAAGTCCTGGGTTCAGTTCCTCAGTACCACATAAACAGAAAAAGCCAGAAATAGTGCTGTGGCTACAGTGGTAGAGTGCTAGCCTTGAGCACAGAGAGGCTCAGGGACACTCACAGGCCCTAAGTTCAAGAAAAGGTACTGGCAAACATGGGCAGAGTATATGTAAATCTTTCAGACAAATTTAATGTTACCAAGTGTGATAATGTTTGAATGCTTTTAGGATCATTTAGGCAGATGCATTATATTTTTCTTCTGATCTTTTCCTTTGGGGCAATGTATAGTTTAAATGTTAAGAGGATATCTGATGCCCAAACAACTTCATAGTTATAAAGACAGCCACATGTAGTGCAATTGATACTATCATATTTTATTTTACACATTTTTAAGTTTATAATTATCTGTGCTCCAGTGCAATAAAAACTCTTGTTTATAACACTAAAATTTTTATAGATATACATTATGTCATGCACTTATAATGTATGTTTAATACATATGTGCATATTTTAATGTATTTATAATTTATATAGTGTATTATATTATATATTTTGTATATATCTTATTTTATATATTATATGTGATTTTATATATAATGTGTATCATATACATATATTAAAAAGTCATGTTTTGAAATACCTTAATTTTCTCTAAACATCTAAAAATACCTTTGGAATATCCACAATCCTCTATATAGTCCAAAGGTATATATTTGCTTGAACACAAAGAAATCTCTGCTTGGACCAGCCCCATGAGGTCTCTCAGACATGGAGTGTGAACCCAGATTAATCATTCGGAACAAATCTCTTTGCCTGAGACTGGAACAGCCCTCTTGAGAGAGCCACAGTACAGTCTCCTATAAATAGGAGATCTGTTGGCCTGAGGCTGAGCACCTGGCTGCCTCTTGTGCAGTAGAAAACAGTCACTCCTGTTATTAAAAGCTAATCTTAAAGAAAATTCAGGTAGTCAATAAGTTAGGAAATTTTGCTTGACTACATATCTATAAGATAATTTCTCACTACTGGGATCTATGTGGCATCCATTAAAATTTGCAATTTTTCCACATTTGGGGATTCGTTACCAATTATTTTCTCTATAACTACTGATAGAATAGTGAATATACATACATATGGAAATCTATACACATACAGACATAACACACATACACATACACACATATATACAAAACCATATACATCAATTCTCTAAACCAGAGCTAAGTTCTCTACCCAGACAGAGTCATTTTGCTTTGCATTTTTGTTATTTGTATACTTATCTACCTCTTCTGCTAAAATGTTCCAAGAAATCAAGATTTATCTCCAATTCTTCTTAGTATTATGTAAAACACCAAACACTAACCACATGAATACTTAAATGAATAAATAAAACCACAAAATATCTACCGTGCTAAATCCTTCCATCCTCACAAGCCATCATGTATAATTTTATGAGTCCCTACGGGGAATATACAAAACAGTAATGGGCTGGGCAAAAACAGATGGACTCTACAACAACTCTACAACAATGTTTTCTTAATTGTGATCATAGTAATGAATGAATCCCCTATGATAAGAAAAGATACCAGAAACATCCCAGTGAATGTCAGCCGTCTTTCTTGAATAGCAGAATTTGTAAGCTAGCTTTATGAAAATATACCACAATATTGATTTTAAATATTTTTAAAATCTCACTGACTATGTGAACATTCCTAGCAACATATAATGGCCATTCTGAGTGCTAAGTAATTGACTCTACTGCCTAGGGAATATACAGATGCTTAAGAGTTGTCATCACCACCAAAGAATACAAAATGATTTCAGGGAAAGACAACAAAATAACTTACTGTAAGAGTCAATCAATAACTGAAATCACCAGCAATTCTGTGTTGCAAAACCTGTCATACAAAACACTTAAAAATGATGTATAGAAAATTATCGTCCTTCTCTATCAAATTTGGTAATAAGTATTAGGCACTGAGGGTAGGAAGTTTGATTAATAAAGTTACCTATTTTTTAAACTTAACCCCCATTGCATGTGGGGGACAAAAAAGCATCTAGGAAGGGGGTCAGAACTGATTTCAACATTAAAATCAAAGAGCATATCCCTTCAAATACTCTTTTCTACTTCTTCCCTGCTGTTCTACCATTTAAGCAGCTCTGTCAAAGAGGCAAAAGTCAGATTTCAAAGCATTTCTAAGAACAAAAGCCAAAGCTTGGGCTCATTCTTAACCTTATTAAAGTTAACATTCTTTTCTTTTCTTTCTTTCTTTTTTGTTGGTCATGGGGCTTGAACCCTGGCACTGTCCCTCAGCTCTTCAGCTCAAGGCTAGCGCACTACCACTTGAGCCACAGCGCCACTTCTGGCTTTTTCTGCTTATGTGGTACTGAGGAATTGAACCCAGGGCCTCATGCATACAAGGCAAGCACTGAGCTACCTTCCTAGCCCTAAAGTTAACATTCTTAACCTGACTGCGTCACGTTTATCACACAACAGTTGCTTCTTCTATATTATATACCACAGCACCACAGCAGCCACCAAAATAAATCATAAGAACTTGGTTTTATAAATGTGGCCTCAAGATAGGATTTTTTTTGGCCGGGGGGGGGGGGGGGGGGGGGGGTGTAGTCCGGTCGTGTGGCCTGAACTCTGGGCCTGGGTGCTGTCCCTCAGCTCTTCAGCCCAAGGCTAGTGCTCTACCACTTGAGCCACAGTGCCACTTCTGGCTTTTTTTTTTTTTCTCTGCTTATGTGGTGCTGAGGAATCGAACCCAGGGCCTCAAGCATGCAAGGCAAGCGCTCTATCACTGAGCCACCTTCCCAGCTCCAAGATAGGATTTTTGAATGTTTTCATTCACCAACTCTGAGTTGGTAAGAACTAAAAATTTAAAAGGACTGAGAAACCTGCCCATGTAATTGTAACCCCTCTGTACAGTGTGTTCACAAAAAATAAAAATTAAAAAAAAGGACTGAGAATATGAGTCCTTACTGGGAGAACAAAAAAAATTTGTTTTGTGAATTGTAGTGTTTTTTCCTTCATAAAGATAAGAGCCCTCTAGGAACATCAGTGGTACATTAAAGCAAAAAAGATCAGGGACAGTGTGCAGAACTGAATTCAAGTCCCAGTACCAGTACTAAAAAAAAAAAAAAAAAAGTTGAGCCAGGCACACGGGTGGCTCACACCTGTAATCCTAGCAATTCAGGAGGCTGAGATCTGAAGATAGTGGTTCAAAGCCAGCCCAGGCAGGAAAGTCTGTGAGACTCTTAGCTCCAATTAACCACCAGGAAATCAGAAGTGGAGCTGTGGATCAAGGTAGTAGAGCACTAACCTTCAACAAAAAAGCTCAGGGAGGGCTGGGAAGGTGGCTCAATGGTAGAGTGCTTACCTTGCATGCATAAGGCCCTGGGTTCGATTCTCAGCACCACATAAGCAAAAAAGAAAAAAGCCAGAAGTGGTGCTGTGGCTCAAGTGGTAGAGCACTAGCCTTGAGCTGAAGATCTGAGGGACAGCGCCTGGCCCAGAGTCCAGGCCCCACGACCAGACCCAAAAAAAAAAAAGAAAAAACTCAGGGAGGGCTGGGAAGGTAGCTCAGTGGTAGAGTGCTTGCCTTGCATTCTTGAGGCCCTGGATTTAATTCCTCAGCACCACATAAGCAGAAAAACCCAAAAGTGGCACTGTGGCTCAAGTGGTAGAGCACTAGCCTTTAGCTGAAGAGCTGAGGGGCAGCACCCAGGCCCAGAGTTCAGGCTCATAACTGACAAAAAAAAAATGCTCAGGGACTGTGCCCAAGCTCTGAGTTCAAGCCCCATGACCAAAGGGGGAAAAAAGGTGATTTAATGGCAGAATGAATGTAGGCAGCTACAAATAAATAAATGCATGCATAAAATTAGTCACTGTCCTATTCTGAATAAAAAGCCAAAACATTTTTGACATCTTTGTATTTCAAGGATGCTAACTACAATTCTAGTGGAGTTTTGTATAAGTATAATGTATTTTTAATCATCCCAAAATTTTACTATGAAAAAAAAAATGCATGCACAGAAGTAAAATGTTCCAGGCAAGGTGAATGATAAAGCATTAGCTCTTTAAAAATCAAACAGCACTTTGGCTGACAAGGTAAAAGACACTGAAAAATGTACAAAACCACATGCACTTAAGAGACAGGCTTTCTTCAATGACTAAGAAATGTAAAATACATCACACCTTCTCCCCATCCACCATTTACCATCACTCAGGTGAATGTTCCAGAGACCAAGCATGTCTGCCTTCCAACCAACTGGCAAATTCTTTGGGAGCAGAACCCCTGTTGTATATTGAATTGTGTCCCCAAAAGATGTGTTTCATGCCCTAACCAGCAACACCAATGAACAAGAAAGAGGGTCTTGTTAGATATAGTCAAATTAAAAGTCACTAATTTGCATGGGGCCAAATCTAATGACTGATGATCCTTATTAAAAAAAGGACACCAGCTGGAAGCCAGCCCCCTGGGGCAGGAGTCAGTGAGACTCTTACCTCCAATTAACTACCAAAGAGTCAGAAGTGGAGCTGTGGGGCTGTGGAGCTATGGTTCAAGTGATATAGTGCTTGCCTTGAGAAAAGGAAAAGGAAAAAAGGAGGGAATCTTGGGCATGGTGACACAAAGCACAGAGAGAAGGTAGCTATGCGAAGAGATTAGGGCAATGCTACCACAAGCCAAGAGATGGCAGGGTCTACCAGAAGCTGGAAAAGCAAAGGGGTTCCTATCTTAGAGGCTGGACAAGGATAGCCCCACCTGTACTTTAACTTTGGCATCTAGGCTCCAGATGTGCACAAGAATAAGTTTCTGGTTTTTTTCAATCGTAGGGCGTGAACTCAGGGCCTGGGTGCTGTCCCTGAGCTTTTGTTCTCAAGCTAGCACTCTACCACTTTGAATTACAGCACCACATTCAGTTTTCTAGTAGTTAATTGGAGTTAAGATTCTCATGGACTTTCCTGCCTAGGTTGCCTTTGAATCATGATCCTCAGATCTCAGCCTCCTGAGTAGCTAGGATTACAGGTATGAGCCACCAGCACCCAACAAGTTTCTATTTTTTTATCCTACTCAGCAGTGGTACTTTGTTATGGCTTGAGAAACTAATGACACTCTAAGTCATCTTGATGACTAAAGGGAAAGGAGGAAAATGTTGCTGGTTTGGGATGTTATTTATCTCTTAGAGGATAAATTGGACAATGGATTCAGAAAGTTCCTTAAAATGCTCTGCCCTTGGTATCTAGTATCTAATAAAAGCATGTCTCTTTCCAAATCCCACTGAGAAATATATCTCATTCTTTAGAGGAATACTCCTGATTCCTAGGAGGGAGGAAAGATCTTAAAATAACATATAAAGACAATCATAACATCATTAAATAAACATATCTCTTTGTTTCAAGACAGAATCCTGCTCTGCAGCTCCAGTAGGCCTCAAACACAATCCTCCAAGTGCTGGAATCATAGGCATGCACCATGTCCAACTTTACCACTGCATATATTCAGGTGGAGAATTGTATGTCATTTGCCACATACAACAGAGATTACTATTTGAAAGGCAGCCAAAGATAATTTGACATAACTAATACATGTTCTAGAGAAGAACAATGCTCTTCCTGTGGCTGAAATCCTATGTTAAAATTAAAATGCTTTGCCTCAAGCTACACTTATATTCCTGGCAAGGTAGAAAAATAGATATTAAAAATAGAGGACCTGAACATATCAAGGAATCTAGTAGTTTCACCTGTTTAAATTAACATGGTCTGTTCAGCTTTTTAAGCTTTAGTTATACCAGCATAAGATTGTGATATTATTAACATTTACTATTTAAACCTAATTAGTGTATCTTCAGAGCTAGGAGAAATGATGTGCTCATTCAAAATCTTAAGCCCAACAATGTAGCAAAAAGAATATATCTTAAGCAAAAAATGTCTTTCAGAAACCTTGACAAGGATCATAATTTAGATTAAAAAACTGACAAAATATATACTCAAAAAGAAGCTGAAATAGAATTATGTAGAAGAAAAGAACTCGCACACCAGGAACTCTTAGGCACATCAGAAAATTCTAACATATTTTAATATAACTTCCATCACTTACTAAATTTAGAAAGTCGCTGCAGTTTCACAAGTATAGATTACTCACAAATCTAATTTTTTCCTTGATTTAAAAGTGCTGCCAAGCCAAGCTGTCATCTCTAACTCAGGTTAATTTCAGAAAACCTGCTCTTTCCAGATGGCATCAAGGAGAGCAGGCAGATACGGAACTCAAATTCACGTAGCATCTGTCTTCATGCAGAGCACAGAGGTGTTAGCCTTCAGGCCTGCTTTGGTCCATTTCTTGAATTAGCATTCTGCTATGGAATTCTCTAGGCTCTTTACATGTCATGTTTTTCCACATACAGATTACCAGTGCCACCCTGAAGGCTTCCAATAGTCCCCTACAAACTAGCTGAACCTCCTTTCTTGTAGTTGAGAAGATACAGCATAAAATAACAGCACACCTTGTCTCCTGAAAGCATCAAACATCAAAATTACTAATGGGGTGCCCAAAAGCTTACCTGTGCTCCAAGTGAGTGTGCTGGCACCTCAGATATCTTGACATTTTGTACCTCCATGAGGTATGTTCATCTATCAAAACATTCACTATAGTAATTACAAGATTGTGATAGATAGATAGATAGATAGATAGATAGATAGATAGATAGATAGATAGATAAAGACAGCTGTGCCCCAAGACCCCTTTTCACAAGCAATCCCAGAGTCTTGAAAAGTGCAATATGGCATGAAATTCTCAGCTTTAATAATCAAAAAGCTGCCTATCTCCAAATAGTAGAGCATATTAACCCAGAGATGTTACCAAGAGAGAATAACCCAGTATGAATAAACAGAGCTGTGTTATTAAAATCAATACTCATTAAAACTTCCAGGCAAAAAACAAGGAACCTGGTAAGAAAAATTCAACTTCTACATTTAAACCTAGTATTCTCAACCCACTTGAATACTGAAATTATCTAGGACACTCTTTTTTTAGTGTTGATGCCAAAAATCTCACCCCCTACCAACTTAATCTAAATCACTGGGATTCATTAAAAGCTCTCCAAATAATTGTAATGTTCAATTGTAATTGAAGATTGTCCATAGACACTAAGGTCAACAAACTTGTTCTACATAAAGAACCATATTATAAATGTGGTATCTGGGCCACTTAGTCTTTATCAAAGCTTTACAATTCTACTTGCTTTGGCACAAAATTAGCTATAGGCAATATGCAAATGAACAAGTATGGCTCTGTTCCAATAAAGCTTCTTCATGAATTTTGAAATTTAAATTTTATACAATTTTTATATGTGACAACATACATTTGTGTTTTTTTTTCAATGATTTAAAAATGTAAAAACCAAGCTTAGAGCAAGTGTCAATGGCTTACACTTGTAATCCTAGCTACTCTGGAGGCTGAAATCTGAAGATCATGATTTAAAGCCAGCCCAAGCAGAAAAGTTTATGCAACTCTTAATTCTAATTAATCAACAAAAACCAAAAGTAGAGCTATGGCTCAAGTGGTAAAGTGTCAGCCTGGAGTAGAAAAAGCCAAGCAGGAGTATGAAGCCCAGAGTTCAAATCTCAGTAGGAGAACAAGCATGCAAACACATGCATGCGCATGCGCACACACACATATACATACATACAGACACACACTCATACACACACAATTCCTAACTTACAGGCCATATAAAAAGAGGTAGCTGGCTAGATTTAGTTAGCCACAATCCGACGTATGATTTGAACAGATCTACTTAATCATTTCTCAAAAGTATTTGCTCAGTGACACACTCAATCAGTCCCAGAAAAGACTCTCTTCCAAGAATGGATACCTTCTGATTCCAGCTGGTCCAGGCCATAGGAGGCAGCTGTATTAGCATGGCTAATAGATGGAACCGTTCTCTCAAATGGTAGCTCAGAAACAGGAAGCGTTGGGGAAATGCTGGGCACCTCCTCCATTATTCCAGTGGGTGTCACTGGAGAGCTCAAAACTGGTATAAACTCATTTGGCCCTGTGATGGTGTCCATTAGATCTGCCAAACACAAAAGATAAAACTTGATCTACAAATTATTCATTATGGAAAACATAAACATGTGCATTTTCATTTTAAGCAAAAAAAAAACAGGACTAACAAAATGAATACCTCATTTACACTAAGTTAACATTTAGCCTAGCTCTTCTTTTCCACATCTTAACAGCTTAGCTACCCACAGCTATCCATACTTTATTACCCAGGAGAATATATTATCTAAATCAAAACTTTATTTTTAAATGTTAAGCTCCCATTTATTTTATTGACAATATTACAGATGTTGCAAGAAGACTATTGTAGTCACATTAAGAAGTTAAAGGCAGGAAATTTTTAAATATATGCCAAATTCTACTTTGTAAGAACCACGTATGTTTCCCAAAATCATGGCAAAGTGCCAGTAGAGTATGGATATGTGTGGCAAACAGGCTCCTTTCATGGCTTCCAAATATAGCTCCAGGCATTCCCAAGTCTATAGATAGTAGTAGTAGCTTGGAAACATAGCTGATCTAGGAAGCACAGGCCCTGAGTTCAAACCCCTACCACCAAGAAAGAAAAGAAAACCTGGCTGATCATAAATCTTTTAAGGTGATTTTTTCAAATGTAGATTTTTAGCTTTTCACACATTCCAACTTTCTAACTTGGGATCTCCCTGGCCTGAGAATAATTTTTTAAAAGCTCCCAGAACATGGAACAGGGTCTGGTGAGAATATAAGTTGGGGCAACCATTTAGGAAAGCCGGCATTGGCTCTTAAAAGTCAAATAGTCATACACCCCTATGGCCAGCGACTCCACACCTAGGTTATTCTGGGAAGGAAATCCTCCACACAGAAGTAGAGGTGTGGTTTAAGGGACAGAATGCCATCCTTGAGCAAGAAACCCAAGCGAGAGTACAAAGCCCTGAGTACCAGAACCAAAAACAGAAAAGAAACATGCACAAAGTGTTAGTGGTAACAATATTTACAGTAGCAAAACCTAGAAATGACCCAAATCCAATCACCAGGTGAGTAGACAGACGGGTGAATAAATATGCTGCATTTTTATAATGGAATGTTACACAGTAGCCAAAGGACAACAGACTATATGGTTGCAGAATATGAAGTAAAAGAAGTAAGTCCTCAAAAGCCTGTCTATAATACAACACAGCCTCACTTCTGTTCCTTACAGAACAGATCCACCCCCAACACACTGAGCCCCATTCCCTCCCTTACAGACCTTCTGCAGAAGAGGTGACTTCGTGAGACAAAGGGACAACTGTGGTGGAAGCGGTAGTGGCCAGCAGCTCCCATCCTCTGGACCACTGAGTGGCAAAAGCAGCATCAGGAGCAGGTGACAGGGACCCCTTGCCTTCCTCAATCTCACCACTGTCCCCGGTAACCTCGAGGATGGCCGTCTGCTCTTGTGACGCCAATGGTAAGGTGGCTTCTGGGTCTTCCACAGCAGTCGTCATCTCTTCAGTGATGATGTCTTAAAGTGCATGGGGAAACATTTTTAAATGGACCAAATCCCCATACTTAAAAAGTTACCACATGATGAATAAATTGGGGATAAGATTATAGCAGCTATGTCAGAGATTGGGAAAGCCCAAAGGAAAAATTCAGAAATCAAAGGCTCATAAAGAAATGTCACTGTTGGTGCTTTTAAAGGTTGTAGATCATAAGAGGCTGAAATATAAAAATGGTAATTTGAAGTCAGTACTGGCAGGAAAGTCTGAAAAACTCTTATCTCCAATAAACTACCAAAAAGCAAGAAGTAGAGTTGTGACTTAAGCAGTACAACTAAAAGAGCTCAAGAACAGAGCCTCCATTCTGAGTTTAAGCCCCAGAACTTGCACACACACACACACGCACACACACACACACACACACACCAAAAAATGTTGTAGATCAAAATTGTCAGAATAAACTAGAATAAAATCCAAAGCAACTAGAAAAGTCAACAACTAAGCATGTTATACAGAACTAAACTGCACTCAAAAATTTCAGACTAAGAATCTAAGGTTAGGTTAAGCTACATACTTGGGGTTTTGTTGGTTTTTTTTGGCAGTTGTGGGGCTTGAACTCAGGGACTGGGTGCTGTCCCTAAGCCTCCTGTGCTCAAGGCTAGCACTCTACCAATTGAGCCACAGCGCCACTTCAGGTTTTTGAGAGGTTTATTGGAGATAAGAGTCACAAAGGGACTTTTCTGTCCAGGCTGGCTTCTAACTGCAGTCCTCAGATCTTGGCCTCCTGAGTAGCTAGGATTATAGGTGTGAGCTAGCTACACAGCTTTTAAGACTCTGTCTTAAAAAAAAAAATCTTGTATGAGTATTCTTTTCACATTTGCACATCTGAAGGGAAAAGGAACTTGAATAATAATTATAATATCTAATATTTCCTAAGTGTCTGTTATGTGCCACATACTCAGTACTGACTGCACACTGTATTATACTATTTTGTGCCCCGCTCATCTGGACTAAGAGGATGTGGAAACTAATATCATTCCATGGGAAGTGCGCAAATGAACTCCACGAATGCAAGCAACAAAGTGCATTTACTGGGTCTGAATTCTAATTCAGCCACTTATTTGCTCTGTAAACCCTGAACAAATTACTTGTTATCCCACAACTATAAAATGAGGACAGTGTTATCATCTAATTCATAGAGCTATTATAAAGACAAAATAACCTGTAAAATACTTGGTATAGGGCTGGGAATGTGGCTTAGTAGTAGAGTGTTTGCCTAGTATGCATGAAGCCCTAGATAAACAGAAACAGAAAAAAAAAAAAAAAAGCCAGAAGTGGCGCTATGGCTCAAGTGGTAGAGTGCTAGCCTTGAGCAAAAAAAGAAGCTCAAATTACAGGCCAATTTCCTTGATGAACACAGATGCCAAGATCCTTAACAAGATTCTAGCTAACAGAATCCAGAAACACATAAAAAAAAAAATACACTATGATCAGGTAGGCTTCATCCCAGAGACACAGGGATGGTTTAACATACGTAAGTCAATAAATGTAATCCAACATATCAACAGAGCCAAGATCAAGAATCACATGATTATCGCCACAGATGCAGAAAAGGCCTTTGATAAAATTCAACATTCATTCATGCTAAAAGCTCTGGAGAAAATAGGAATAGAAGGAACATTTCTAAAAACAATAAAAGCCATTTATGACAGACCAATAGCCAATATTATACTTAATGGGGAAAAGCTACAACCAATCCTCCTAAAATCAGGAACAAGGCAAGGATGCCCACTGTCTCCACTCCTCTTCAACATAGTCCTAGAACCCTTAGCCAGGGCAATAAGGCAAGAAAAGGACATTAAAGGGATCCGCATAGGGAAAGAAGAAGTGAAACTATCCCTTTTGCAGACGACATGATACTATACCTCCACGATCCCAAAAACTCCATCCCCAAACTTTTAGAAATCATAAGTCACTTCGGCAAAATAGCAGGATACAAAATAAACCCACAAAAATCAGTTGCCTTCCTATACACTGATAACGTACAGGAAGAGAGGGAAATAAAGGGAGCAACACCATTCACAATAACCTCCCAAAAAATAAAATATTTAGGAATTAACCTAACCAAAGATGTAAAAGAACTATTTAATGAGAACTATAAAAAGTTAAAGAAAGAAATTGCAGAAGACACTAGGAAATGGAAAGACCTCCCATGCTCCTGGATAGGCCGACTTAATATAGCAAAGATGGTAATACTTCCAAAATTAATATACAAATTCAATGCAATTCCTATTAAAATCCCAATGACGTACATCACTGAAATACAGAAAACAGTCCAAAAATTTATATGGAACAACAAAAGACCTAGAATAGCCAAAACAATTCTAGGGGATAAAGACAATATGGGAGGGCTATCCATGCCGAACTTCAAACTCTACTACAGAGCTATAATCACAAAGACAGCATGGTACTGGCACAAAAACAGACCCGAAGACCAATGGAACAGAATAGAAGATCCAGATAAAATCCACAGGCCTACAGCCAGCTGATATTCGACAAAGGAGCCAAAGACATACAATGGAAGAAACACAGCCTCTTCAACCGCTGGTGCTGGGAAAACTGGGCAGCCACATGCAGAAAACTAAAAGTGGACCCCAGCCTATCACCATGCACCAACATCAACTCAAAATGGATTAAAGACCTTAACATTAAACCTGAATCTCTGAAACTACTGCAGGACAGAGTAGGAGAGACACTTGAACTAATAGGCACAGGAAGGAACTTCCTGAACAGAGTCCCAGGGTCACAACAAGTTGGAGAGAGACTCGACAAATGGGACTACCTTAAAATAAAAAGCTTCTGCACAGCTAAATCTATCGCAACTAAGCTAGAAAGACAACCAACGAATTGGGAAAAAATATTTACCAGCAATATATCAGACAAGAGGTTAACATCCTGTATATACAGGGAACTCAAGAAACTAATCCCTCCCAAACCTAACAAACCAATTACTAAATGGGCAAGGGAACTAAAGAGGGACCTCTCAAATGAAGAAATAAAAATGGCAAAGAAACACATGAGGAAATGTTCATCATCCCTGGTGGTGAAGGAAATGCAAATAAAGACAACCCTGAGATACCACCTTACCCCAGTCAGAATGTCCCACATCCACAAATCAGCCAACGACAAATGCTGGAGGGGATGTGGAGAAAGAGGAACCCTATTACACTGCTGGTGGGAATGTACACTTATACAACCACTTTGGAAAGCAGTCTGGAGGGTCCTTAGAAAGCTAAAGATTGACCTCCCTTACGACCCAGTCATACCACTTCTAGGCATCTACCCTGAACAACAGGAACCAATATACAAGGACACGTGCACCTCCATGTTTATTGCAGCACTGTTCGCAATAGCTAGGATATGGAAACAACCTAGGTGCCCCACCACAGATGAATGGATCCAAAAATTGTGGTATCTATACACAATGGAATATTATGCAGCCATTAGAAATGACAAAATAATGGCATTTGCAGGGAAATGGATGGAGCTAGAAGGAATCATGTTGAGCGAGGTAAGCCAAGAACGAAGAGACAAACGGTACATGGTCTCCCTGATAAGTGGATGCTAAATCCAAAAGGTTAGGTGATACGACAAAACTAACAGGACTTAAGAAACAAAGAACTCCCGCTCATCTGGTT
The DNA here is from genome assembly GCF_019054845.1 of Dipodomys spectabilis. Taxonomy (NCBI): domain Eukaryota; kingdom Metazoa; phylum Chordata; class Mammalia; order Rodentia; family Heteromyidae; genus Dipodomys; species Dipodomys spectabilis. The sequence continues at coordinate 3,319,834 of NW_024870750.1, forward strand.
GAACCACTACTAAATATCCCCATGCTGCTGATCACAAATATGGTATATAACATGTGAACACTGTTATATACTACAGACTGTGATAGACAATTTGCTCCAGGAAAGTTAGAATGAACTTTGACTTTGAAATTATGTAATCACTTAATCACAATCAAAAAAAAAAAAAAAGAACTTCGGGGAAGGGGAGGGAGGGAGGGGATGGTAGGGGGAAAACAATGGAGGGGGTAACAATGTTCAAGAGGAAGTGTACTCATTACCTCACTCATGTAACTGTAACCCTCTGTATAGTATCTTTAAAATAAAAAAAAAAAAAACTAGTGGAAGTAAAACACTACACACAGAGTAACAGTCCCCATTGAAAAAAAAAAAAAAAGAAGCTCAGGGACAATGCCCAAAAACTGCCCTAGAACTGGCAAAGAAAAAAAATTAAATTAAAATTAAAAGTATTCAATAAGTATCAGCTATTATTACTCCCAACTTACTTAACAACTTAGATTCAGAAAGGCTAGGGTTCCTGTCTAAGGGACACAGCCAGCATGCTCACTATGCCCCAGGAAAAACTCAGAGTAACCGCTAAAGGAGATTGCACTTGCTTTTAGATCTGAAAAGGGTCCAACCTAAACAGGGAGTAAAACAGTGCTGTAGGGTAAACTGTTATTTATCATAGGGCCATTCAAATTTCCTCAGATACATTGTTAAGACTATTTTAAGGATGAAGATTTGGGGGGTTGGGGGAAGGATGGGATGGGAAGGGGAAACAAAGGAGGAGACTACAATACTTGATAAGAAATGTACTCATTATCTTGCCCATGTAATTGTAACCCCTCTGTACAGTATTTTCACAATAAAAAAAAACAATAAAGACAAACAGAAAAAAAAAAAGGATGAAGATTTGCCATCTTCTTAAGAGGGTCTCTTCTGGAAATTTCAGATATTTCTTGACTTCTACAACTTCAATTTCCAGCAGACCTCATTACCTGTCATTCTTAAAATATTTATGCCAGATACATAGCATATTAGCAAGTGCAGTAATGTATACAACAATCTAGGTATAGCTGAGAAAAGTTTTCTCCACGTTTCACTTAATGACATTTTGCTATGTCTTATTACCACAAAATGGTTTTCCTGGAAAACAGTTTCTCTGCTTTAAAGTTTGGCTTTTGCTTAAAAATAAAAAAAATCTTTAACTTGGTACCGTTGCATCTGGGACTCCTTTATTTTTTCTTTTGAATCGAACAGCTTGTTATATATATTTTTATAGGTCAATATATCTGATTGTAGAAAATAAGTTAGGGTAAGATTTACATGAACTTCATCATTGTTCTTTATTCATGATTTAAGTTTTTCCTTTTTCTTTTTTTAGCCAATAAGATTGTAAATGTCTTAAGAGCCAGGATTGTCTTTTTATACCTCCAGCACCTAGGACCATGTTCTGTTTGCCAACAGAAGATAATCATATGTTGTTTTGTCTTTTTTTTTTTTTTTGGATCAGTGTGGGGCTTGAACTCAGGGCCTGGGCCCTGTCCCTCAGCTCTTCAGCTCAAGGCTAGCACTCTACCACTTGAGCCATAGTGCCACTTCAGGTTTTCTGAGTGGTTTCTTAGAGATAAGAGTCTCATAGACTTTTCTTGCCTGGGCTGGCTTTGAACTGCGATCCTCAGATCTCTGCCTCCTAAGCAGTTGGGATTATAGGTATGAGCCACCAGTGCCCAGCTGTTTTGTCATTTTTAAGGAGCATATGTTCTCTATGTTATCTTCATTATCAAAAGGTCTATGTTCATAGTTCTATGACAGAGCAGGAAGTGTTTAAGTCCACAGTCCCTCAAATAACAACTGATAGCAATAGTAACAGAATTCTAAAATCTTTAACATTTAAAATTCCACATTTCCCACTCTCCCTACTTCTTACAGAGAAAAATGAATATAATACAATATTAGAGATTACTTTTAAAACTTGCTCTTCAAATGAACTCTCTAAAAAACTAGCTGAATTAGAAGACTTGACTATCGTCCCAAAGTACACACCAAGATCATTGCCTGTCCTGAAAAAAAAAAGGTAATGTCTTCAAGTAGTCCCTAGTCTCTAAAATGATTGACATTTGAGGTGTTTATTTTTTTTAAAGATACTTATAATCACCAGAAAATGGACTTTCTATAATTACCATTGTCAGTAACCACAGTCTTTCACATTCATTTTAACTGTACAGGATTAAAAAAATTAAAGTGAAGGGAGTAACATGACTGTTCCTCTCTATGAGGAATACTGAGAAACTTTTTAAGTTGGACAAGGTAGTTAATCATATTATATGATTCCAGTCTGAATGATTCTCTGTCTTCATTTACCAATGCACTGACATGATATTTACTGAATACTAGATATTGTGGTAGTTATTGAGGTGACTATGACCAAGGAATATAGTCCATATCAGAATAATCTGATTACTATCAAACCCATCTGACTCTTTACTCTATGTCTGTAGAAGCTAGAACAAGGTTAGAACATAATAATTATGGATTTAGTTGTGCAATGCACAAACTACAACTATATTACTTAATTCTCTAGAAATATCTTCATGGTCACATGATCACAACTTATTTAATGTTATTTTAAAATAAATTGACAAAATTTTTTTTTCTTTTTTTTTTTTGCCACTGCGTGCATTTATTGCCGTTCATTGAGGGTGGGGCGGGTTTTTTGACAAAATTTATTTTCTAGAAGCTTCTATGAAAACTTATAGTAGGGCTTTCCGTGTTTAAAAATGAATTAAACATGAGCCAGGCACTGGTGGCTCATACGTGCAATCCTACCTACTCAGGAAGCTGAGACTGGATGATCACAGTCCCAAGCCAGACTTGGTGGAAAAAAGTCTGTAAGACTCCAATTTTAATTAACCAGCAAAAACACTGGGAGAGCACCAGTCTAAAGCAAAAAGGCCAATGACAGTGCAAGTGAAAGTGACAGTATAAGGTCCTGAGTTCAAACTCCTCTATCATACACACACACACACACACACACAAACTCATTTTGCAAAACTCAATATTTCTTTTATCACTTATCAAATGATCTCTCATCATTTGAAGTAAATCCCAACAGCACTTCATAAAACATTACAAATTTGAAAATTTCCATTAATTGGACTACTTGGCTGAAGTAACATGACAGGCATGTTCTAAAACAATTTGAAATGTGTATATACACATTAGCAAAAGCTTTCCTTCCTGATGCCAGTATCTGACCCACTATAAAAGAAAAACATTACTCATCAGTGACAAACATAAGGCTTGTCAGCTTATAATATTTGCAGACATAAAGACCAAGTAAAAAACAAGTAGAAAATGTAAAATCAAGCCAGCAGATGATTTATCTTTCCTCATTATTTCTAGGTGATTTATTTCAGGCCAAATAAAGTCAGAAAACTCCCATGGTTAACATTTTGAGATAAACATTTCTGTAAAAATACCAAAGATGTGATATACTTTATAACAATGAATAAACAAGTATCCGACATTTTTAACTGTACTTGTAGTAGGAGGGCAGGATATGTGTATGTGTGCTGGTCCTGGAGCTTGAACTCAAGGCCAGGGCACTATCCCTGAGCAATTTTTTTTTTTTTTTGGTCAGATGTAGGGCTTGAACTCTGGGCCTGAGCTCTGTCTCTAGCTCTTCAGCTCAAGGCTACCACTCTACCATTTGAGCCACAGCGCCACTTCCAGTTTTCTGGTAGTTTATTGGAGATAAGAGTCTCATGGCTTTTTCTGCCTGGGCTGGTTTGAACCTCAATCCTCAGATCCCAGCCTCCTGAGTAGCTAGGATTACAGGCATGAGGCACCAGCGCCCGGCTTCCCTGAGCTTTTATACTCAAAAGCTAGCACTCTACTTCTTGAGCCACAGCTGGACTTTCAGCTTTGTGATTGGAGATAAGAGTCTCATGGAGTTCCTACCCAGGCTAGCTTCAAACCATGATCTTTAGATCTCAGCCTCCTGAGTAGATAGGCTTACAAGTGTGAGCCAACAGTGTCTGGTACTAACTGTACTTTTTAATCATATGCTAATTCTTTCACTTTTTCTTGTATATTCATTTTGTATAAAAATTTTTGCAAATATTTGTGTATATCAGGATTTCTCAATCTCAATGCTATTGGTACATTGGCTTGAACAATTTTTTTTGTCATGGGTGAGGGGCTGTCCGATATATTATAGGATGTTTCACAGCATGCTTGGCCTATTATCTAATAGATGTCAATAGCAACCCTCAGCTGTAACAACTGAAAATGCCTTCAAACATTGCTAAGTGTCTTACAGGAGGGAAAGGGGGGAGGCAACTTGTCCTCAGTTGAAGACCATTTGGTTTATATGCAGGAGTTATAGTTTGGCCTAATTTTTACATAAAATAAATCATTTATTTGAACACATTTTTCTGAATTGCTATTAGAAAAAAAGAAACATAGATTGAAAGCTGGGTAGTCACCTATAATTCTAGCTACTTGGGAGGTTAAGACTAGGAGGAGTATGGTTTGAAGCCAGCCCAAGGCAGAAAAGTTTGCAAGAGTCCCTCTTCTCAACTCATAGCCATGTACAGTGGCAAGTGCCTGTTATCCTAAAACCCACGGGAGGCTAAAATTGGGAGGCTTGTAGTACCAGATCAACAAAAGCAGGTAAATATGCAAGACTCCCTCAAGAAAGGAAATCTATTGACTATGTTCACTCAAGAGGGAGGCAGTGGCACACACCTATCAGCCCAAGTGTGACAGAAGCTTAAAACAGACAGATAACAGCCAGGCACCAGTGGTTTACACCTGCAATCCTAGCTACTCCGAGGCTGAGATCTGAGAAACATGGTTCAAAGCCAACTGTGCAGGAAAGTCCAGGAGACTATTCTCTCCAATTAAACACCAAAAAGCCAGACGTGGAGAGCTCAAGTGGCAGAGCACTAGGTTTGAGGACAAAAGCTCAGGGGCAGTGTCTGGGCTCTTGAGTTCAACCTCCAAGACTGGCACAAGAAAAAAAAAAAAACAAAGACAGATCATGGTCCTGGCACACACAAGCAAGAAGCAAGACCTTACTTCAAACAATAACCTGCAAAAAGCAAGTGTGGAGGCATGGGTCAGTGGTAGAATGCCTGTCTAGCAAGTATGTATAAGGCCTTGAGTTCAAGCCCTTGTACTGCTAAAAACAAAGACTAACCTAAATGTTTCCAAATCAAGCAAAACTTGTTTTTATTTTACCTTTCAATGTATTTCCCAATGGTTGATATGCCTCAGACACATACTCAGAGATGGAAACAGTACTTGCTGAAAAAAGCACAGCACCATTTTCTTTGGTGGAGTCCGTGAAGCTTCCTGTGCTCTGGAACAGGCTCACCACAGAAACTTCGGTATCTTCCATCAGATTTGTGGGAGTAAAGGAACTTTGATCGGTGACAGCAGGTGATCGCTCAGCCCCCTGTGCTGTTGACAGAGCTGTCCCCACATGTGTTTCCCCTTTAGGCAGACCGGGCGCCTCCTGGGAAACCTCTGTGGAAGGTTGTCCCCCCTCCATACTATCATGGCTCACTCCTTCCAGCTGTGACGGTTCTATTCTCATCTGAGTCCCTGTATTTTCTCCAAGCTGTGGGGCCCGTATCTGGTTTACATTCTCTACTTTGGTTTCATCCCACTCATCACTTGGGACAGAGGCAGCTGAAACAGCTGTGCTGACACTCACTGTAGCTCCAGAAGCTCCCAGCAGCCTGTCAGTTTCTGGATCAACACTCAGGGTGCTCTCAGAAGTTGCCAGTAAGTTCTTGGTGGCAGTAGCCTGGGTATTATCAGCTGTCATCTGTGTGGCCTTCTCCCTATCAAGAAGGACACTAACAGGCTCAGTGTCTACTGTGGACTGAGTGCTAGGAAAAGAAGTTGCCCTCTGGTCTGGGTCAGCTTCCAGAGTCTCCATCCTGGGATTGGTGGCTAGCATTTCTTTAGTGTTTATGTAGGGTGAAGTTGAATGCCCCCAGCTAACTCCTTCCTGACTTTTAGTTGCAAACACTGGATTGTCCATGTACTTCAGAAAGCCTTGTGTTGCTTCTGTGGTCCCTTCTGCAATGGCCTGAGTGCTGGCACTGCTAGTGGGTTCCTCCTTCTCTTCCATCTTCAGAGAAGCAGGTGTGGTGATGGCAGTGGTTAACATGGTCTTGGAAAGTCTGCTTTCAGGAGGTATCCAGTCTGGCTGGCTGGAACCAAACACATGATCACGGGCAGGACTGAGAGGCTGGAGGCGACCAGCTCCTGTAGGATTGATTTCTGTACCACTGAGGAGGAACAATGGTGGTGCAGCTGATGCTGTCACTGGATTTGGGGAGGGCATCCGTTGGGGCGAATGCTTTGGAGGAATGGAAGGATTTTCTTGGTCATCTGTATTCATCTTCACAGTCTGTCCTTCTTCTGCATGAGTGTGTGCTCTCTCTCTCTTTCCCATTTTGGGAAAGGCCAGACATGGTGAGACCAAATTGAGGACTACAAGGCTACAGAAAGCCAGACAAATGTGCAAAACAACTGATCTACTCATAGTGGAAGAGAATGCTGCAGATAAATTGGCACAGTTGACAATTCCCGTGATTAAGTCCTGCAGAAAAAAAAACAAAGCATAGCCAACTGTCATGTAAATATATTTTGTAAATAAGGTCCTTTACATCCAACTATAAATAGCATAATCTCCTTGACTTTGTACACAGAGAAGGTAGGTAAGAAGATGGCTGCTCTATTTCTTTGTACCCTTGAGACATGAGTAACCCAGTTCATTTTTCTCAGCTGAATTCAGCTGAAGCTCCCTAGAAAAAGGCACACCATAGTTTATGAAGTTCATTGTTTCTTAAATACCTACTCGAAATAAGCTATCCTTGAAGTCACATTTGCAATATGCTGTCCAAGTTCCTCTGTTAATTAACCATGTGGCCAAATGACTGCAGACATGGTAACATGTCCAGAATATGAATAGATGTTTCACATTCACTCAGAGAACTTTTTTTTTATTTTTAATTTTAAAAAATTGGTGCCCATACTGGGCCTTGAACTCAGGACTTCACTTGCCCTTTTTCTGTTTTAAGGCTAGTGCTTACCACTTGAGCCATGGCTCCATTTCTGCTGATTAGTTGGAGATGAGTCTTACAGATTTTCCTGTCTGTCTGAGCAAGCTTTGAATGGAAATCTACAGATCTTAGCCTCTTAAGTAGCTAAGAATATAAGCATGATCCATCAGTGCTCATAACTTTTTGTTTTTTGTTTTCTGTTTGCTTTTTGTACTGTCTTGAGGCCTGAACTCAGGGCCTGGATGCTGTCCCTGAGATTTTTTGCTCAAGGTTAGTGTCCTACCAACTTAAGCCACAGTTCCACTTTCAGCTTTTTAGTGGTTAATTGGAGATGAGAGTCTCGTGGGACTTTCCTGCCTCCAACAGCTTTGAACTGTGATCTTCAGATCTCAGTCTCCTGAGTAGCCAGGATTACTGGTGTGAGCCACCAGCACCCGGCCTAGCCAAAGAACTTAAGTATGGCTGTGGTCTAAGTGTTTGCGTCCCTCAAAATTCTTATGCCAAAATCCAATCATCAGTACAATGGCATTAGGAGGTAAGGTCTTTGGATACTGAGGGCATAAAGGCAAAGCCTTGATGAATGAGATTCAGGGACCCTACATAAGAGTAGGTCAGAGACCCCTTACCTCCTTTGCCATATTAAAGGCACATTCAATGAGCCAGATCCCAAGGAGACTAAATCTAATGGCATCTTGATCTTGGACATCACAGTCCCCAGAAATGTGAGAAATAAATTTGAGGGTTTTTGTTATATTTTTGTGCTTGGAATTGAATACAGGTTTCCAAGGCTGTCCACTGTGTCCAAACAAACAAAGACAAATGTGATAAAAACTTACTATCTTCATGAAATACTGAGCATCAGTTACTTTCAATAGTGTGTACCACTGTTATCTGAAAAATAAGCTAAAAGCAAAAAGTATGGTGGAATGGCTCAAGTGGTAGAGTGCCTAGCAAAGTATGCAAGATCCTGAGTTCAAAATCCAGCACCACCAAGAAAAAGCAGTATATAAATTATTTTCAATTAAAATACATCTTTAAAAAATTCTTAAATAACTTAGTATCTGCAACAACAAAACTCATAAGCAAAATGTTTGTGTTTCAAACGTTAAGAATTTAAAAAAGCATTAAATATAAATTAAGTGCATTAAAAAAAAAAGCAGCCAGGTACTGATGGCTCATGCTCATAATCCTAGCTACTCAGGAGGCTGAGATTTGAGAATCACAGTTCAAAGCCAGCCCAGACAGGGGATTCTGTGAGATACTCATCTCCAATTAACCACCAGAAAACTGACAGTGGTGCTGTGGCCAAACAAACAAACAAAAGCAAAAAAGCTCAGAAAGAGTGTTCAGGCCCTGAGTTCAAGCCCCAAGACTGACAAAAAAATAAAATAAAATAAAAAATAAGAAACAAAGCATTTCAAAATAAGCAATCTTTACTGAATATCCATTATTGTTAAGGTTAAGATGCATTGTATTCTTTAAACTATACACAGTCTCATTAAAATATTTCAGCTGCTCAACTTACTCACATTTTAAGAGCTTTAGTTCTTTTTATTTGTTTAGCTGAATAGGGCCCCTTCTTTTTCTATTATTGAAAGTTTCTCAATTTTTGATCCCCAGTACTACAAAAAGAATTATTAGAGATACTACAGGTTTTCCAGAAAATTAAACCTAGGAATTAAAATTCTAAAATAGAAATCTTGCCTTTACAAAAGATACCTTTCTTCTTCCTTTCATGTCTAATCAATTAAACTCTCTAGGCTAAGCACTTGATGCACACTTGTGAAACAGAAATTCACATTTTCATGGAGACTTCTCCTAAGGATTTCAAAGCCTTCATATGTTATCCTATTTAGTCTTAAAGATCCTTTCAAGAGAGAAAAAAAAAGAAAGAAAGAAAGAAAAGGTCAAGTTCTCAGGGCATATCTAGACAGCTGAAAACCAAGGCAAAGCTAGATTTTTTTTTTTTACATGAGAAAAAAAAAATCCATGGATTGAAGCTAAGGCCTCCTGCCAGCCAGCGGCCTCACCTGAGTACAATGTCTTGAAAGAGAAACTTCCCACTCCCATCAGGCCTTATTGAAAGACAGTGAGCCAGGTCCACCCAGCTAAGGTACTCCTAAATTCCTGATGCACAGAAATGGCATGAAACTATAAAGATGTATTCTTGCTTTAAGCTCCTAAGTTTGGAGGTAATTTGTTACTCAGACATCTTGAGTCCACAGTGCTCTAGGGAAATACAGGAAGAGAATGATGTCATGAGCTGTCTTGATGCTGCGTACAGGAAAGGAACAGCATTATCAAGAACCATAAAGTTAGCAGTAAAAAGAACATTAAAGCCAGAGGTGACTAGGAATTCATAACTACTCCCTACAAAATCCTAGCGGCAGTGAAGACATTGTTCCCCAATATGTAGAATGTAGGGGTGGGGGACTAAGACATTCTTGTTGAAATATTAAATTATTATATACAAATAGCGAATATCATTTGAAAAGGGGGAAAGCACAAGAAAGGTAATTGAGACTACCTGAAGATCATGTGTCAAGGCATGTGAACATTTTGGACATTGTTATACTTCAGATGTGCCAGAAAGCATTCCGTTTCCTAGCCAGGTAACAGATCATACAGTACAGTGTTTGGCCCAATGCCTCTACTCTCCTCTACTAAAACAAAAACATATGAGAGCTAAGAAGCAATTCCACCTCTGGATTTTTGTTATAGACAAGTTGAACTATGATTGTCTGTATATTTGAAGAGACAAAAAATAAAAAGCCATCAACCTCTCTGGTTCATTTGGATATGTTCAATCTATTCCTGAAAAAAAAAAAAAAAAAAAACTTTTCCCACTCAATGAAAGTTCCTAAGCATACCAGAGGATAGAAAGAATGGTCTAGAGGGGCTGGGAAGGTGGCTCAGTGGTAGAGCGCTTGCCTCGCATGCATGAAGCCCTGGGTTCGATTCCTCAGCACCACATAAGCAGAAAAAAAAAAAGCCAGAAGTGGCGCTGTGGCTCAAGTGGTAGAGCGCTAGCCTTGAGCTGAAGAGCTGAGGGACAGCACCCAGGCCCAGAGTTCAGGCCCCACGACTGGACCCAAAAAAAAAAAAGAAAGAAAGAAAGGTCTAGAAATTTGCTTTACATTAGCCCAGGCTTCTGGATTTAAAACGTGAAGAATCCCATCATGAGTAGAAAGAGAGGACACGGGATGGCATCTGAAAACACAGTTTCTGAATTTTGGCTTTCTTATTGTTAAAACCTGCTATATGATGCTAGACAAATAGCTTTATTTGCTCCTTTGAGAAAATGAGGTGTTAACAAAATAATCATTACAATCTCTTCTGCCCCCACCACTCTCTTCTCATGTCTTCTCGATCTGACACAAAATAAAAATGTCAATATTTTCACAATGTCATGATCTTTGCCATCACGTCTGGGAGGCATCCTCATGATCAAACAGGTCCTGCACATTTTATGTTTGGCAGCCCATTTCACGTGGGCTGAGAGGAGGATTTTATGAACAAGTTAAATTATGGGAAATGGAACAAAGAGTAAAGATCGCCCTTCTGAAACACAATTTTCCTTCAAGGTCTTATTTTCTTTCTATGTTGTGAGTTTCAGAATTGTTGTGTGAAGGGAATTCTACCATTGCTCTAAAAGATTTCCCTTCTGTGATTAAGTGTCAGCCACCTGCTTGCTAGATCCAATTACAGCAGAAAAGGTGGGGGTAAAACTCAAGCCTTTCCTACATCCGTGTATTGAGGCCATCTGCTCCATCTCCTCACTATTCAAGGCAACGCCTGAACTTTAAAAGGAGAAAAGATAGCCTGTAGGAATGGCAGCAGGAAACACATCTGCATCTCAGATAAATTGGTAGATGACCTTCAAGCTCCAGGTCTTTCTTCATCTTTCAAAGACCCAATACAGGTCTACAGTGTCACTTCACGAGTTGGGTGTCCCATAATGAGAACTGCAAGACATCAAAAAATAAAATAGAGGAAATGGATCTCTGGCTCAATGTGGTAGAGTGCTAGCCTTGAGCACAAAAGCTCAGGAACAGTGCCTAGGCCTTCAGTTCAAGCCTCAGGACTAGACAGAAAACAGGCCAGCAAGCAAGCAAGAGAAGGGGGAGGGAGAGAGAGAGAGAAAGAGAGACAGAGGGGCAAAGAAAGAAAGAAAGAGAGAGAGAGAGAGAGAGGGAGGGAGGGAGGGAGGGAGGGAGGGAAGGAAGAAGGAAGGAAAGGAGAGGGAGGGAGGGAGGGAAAGAAAAAAGAAAAAGGAGAGAAGAGAGAGAGAGACTTATCTGAAGAGGAACTAAGAATGGCCAACAGACCCATGAAGAAATGTGCAACTCTAGCCATAAAAGAAATGCAAATGAAGACAACATTGAGATTCCACCTCACCCCAGTTAGAATAGCTATAATCAAGACATCTAATAACAACAGATGCTGGAAGGTTTGTGGCCAAAAGAGAACCCTACTACATTGTTGGTGGGAATGTAAACTTGTTCAACCACTTTGGAAAGCAGTATGGAGGTTCCTCAAAAGACTCCACATAGAGCTCCCCTATGACCCAGCAATCCCACTTTTAGACATTTACCCAAACGATCACAACCAAGGCCATACTAAAGTTATCAGTATAACTATGTTTATCACAGCATTTTTTCACCATAGCTAAGATATGGAACCAACCCAGATGCCCCTCAGTAGATGAATGGATCAAGAAAATGTGGTACACACACACACACACACACACACACACACACACAATGGAATTCTAGGCCTCCATCAGAGAATGATACCACCCCATTTGTTAAGAAATGGAAAGACTTGCAGGGCATCGGTGGCTCACAACTGTAATCCTGAGATCTGAGGATCACAGTTCAAAGCCAGCCTGGGCAGGAATATCCATGAGAATCTTATCTCCAATAAACCACTAGAAAACAGGAAGTGGCACTGTGGCTCAAGCAGTAGAGCACTCGCCTTGAGCTGAAGAGCGCAGGGACAGCAGCCAAGCCCAGAGTTAAAGCCCCACGACTGACAAAAAAAAAAAAAAAAAAAGAAAGAAGGAAAAAAAGAAATGGAAAGACTTGGAAAAAACTATATTAAGTGAAGTAAGCCCAACTCAAAAAAACATAGGTCCCATGGTTTCCCTTATCTGCAATAACTAGTATATGTCTAGGACAAGCAGAAGGGTTCAAAAGCTATGTACACATGACCATATAACCTGATGCTAAGCGAAATGAACCCCAAGATAGGAATATAAGAGATTTTATCTTTCTTGCTGTTCTTTTTAATGTACTTATAATGCACTACGTGATTTTTTTGTCTCTTTGTATGTTCTTCCCCCATGGTACAACCTCTGTTGTCACTGTATTTGATTCTGGTGCCCTGCATCTTGTATATATATTTTTCTAATTTGGGGAGGGGAAAGGAAATAATAAAATGCTGAAATAAGGATACAGGATGACCCACTATAACAAAACAAAGGAGGGGGTAACAATGTTCAATAGGAAATAGACTTATACCTTGCTCATGTACTTGTAACCCCTCTGTACAGTATCTTTACAATAATATGTATATTTAAAATAAAAAGAAAGAGAGAGAGAGAGAAAGAAAGACAAAGACAAAGGAATGACCATTGTCAAATCAATGACAATGTTCCTACATCTAAATCACCATCTGCCACCTATTTTGTAGCTCTGGTCTTTTTCCACTTTCTTCAACACTGAATCTCCTAGGTGGCCAAGTGCCCAGTACAGAGGAAATGCTTGGTAAATATTGGCTGAACAAACAAGGAATATCTACAGCCTGCTTTGTTGGGAGAGGCCTAAGGAGGGAAGATATCATTGCTTATTAGGGTTCTGTGTCTTATAATAATTATAACATTCATAAGAACATTTAACAAAATACTTGACTTTTCCTTAATACTGTGTCCAAAGACAAAGTATGTTTTTCTTATCTGTCTAGCCAATTAATTCAGATGAAGAAATTCTGGCCAAATTGCTGATAGAGGATATCATCTTCAAATAGCTTTAAAAGCATCCCTTTCTGAGCAAGTCAGTAGCACATCTGTCATTCACTATCAAGGTATCCTAATGGCTTGGCAGCGCTCTGAACAATTTACTGCATTTCTACCACCAGTAGGCAGATAAGCTGTTCTGTCAAGCACTATCTTTGACAATCTTAAATAGACACAATCCAGAATCTGTTTCTTTGTCAGCCCAAGGCATACTCAAGTTTCAAAGACAAATGAAAGACAACCAAAAACAATAACAAAAATACAACCTTCTTCTTTGATTTAATCAGATCTTTCTAAACACTTGGTCAACATTTTTCCAAATAAAAAGGAATAGTGCTACTTCAGTGTGTTACCAAAACGAAGTTACAAAAGGGACACTCACAAGTTAAAACCTTCTAAATTGGAGTCTATGGAGTATAGATCAGGAAAGAACATGAGCATTTTCCTTGGAGTACTCAAGATACAGCAAGGCTGGAAAACATGCCTTAGACTTCCCTTTCTCAGAATAAAGACAAACACCCTAAATAGCTGTGTGAGTGAGACAAGAAAGATTACTTAAATCTGTTTTGTCTACTAGAAAGACAATGAGGATAACCCAGGAGCTTTTTCCACTTCTGTGTAGTGCACAGAATGCACCTTCTTTCTACTAGTCAAGGCAACACTAGGACTTGAAAAGTAGGAGGAAAGACAGCCCGCAGGAATTCCAGAAGGAAACAAGTCTACAGTTCCGATAAATGGATAGAGGTTCCAGGTCTTTCCTCATATTTCTAAGCCCAGCATCCTTTTGGATGCTACCAAACTCTGTCTCCTTCTTCCTCCAACATTGGTGTCATCCTAAACTTTTGTTCACATCCTAGAATCACAACTTCTGTGACTCTTTCACTCCTAATTAATTATAGAATTATCTCTTCTATCTCTTTACTCAAATGACATTCTTGTAATTGCCTCTAATTGGTGAGCCTGTCATGAATGCAGAGTCTACTCTCAATCCATTATATACAACCCAAATGGTTTATTCTTTTCTTTTCTTTTTTTTTGGCCAGTCCTAGGGCTTGAACTCAGGGCCTGGACACTGTCCCTGAGCTTCTTTTGTTCAAGTCTAGTACTCTACCACTTGAGCCACAGAGCCACTTCTGGCTTTTTCTGTGTATGTGGTACTGAGGAATCAAACCCAGGACTTCATGCATGCTAGGCAAGCACTCTACCACTAAGCCACAGTCCCAGCCCCCAAATGGTTGACAATAAAAATGACACTAATCAGGGTTGAGGATTTAGCTCAGTGCAAGAGTACTCGCCTGGCAAGTACAAGGCTGAGTTCAATCCTCAGCCCTGCAGGGAAAAAAAAAAAAAGTGACACTAATCTATCAAAAGTGACTACCATTCTGGGGAGGTTTTGTGCATCTTGCAGATTATCTTTCTAATCCTTACAACAACTTAACAAGGCAAGTGTTAATATCCCCCAAGGCTTTTTTTTTTTTTCTGTTGGTCCTAGGGCTCTGGACTTGAGCGCTGTCCCTCAGCTCTTCACCTCAAGGCTAGTGCTCTACCACTTGAGCCACAGAGCCACCTCTGCTTTTGTAAGTGTTTTATTGGAGATAAGAGTTTCATGGAGGGGCTGGAAAGGTAGCTCAGTGGTAGAGCGCTTGCCTTGCATGCCTGAGGCCCTGGGTTGATTCCTCAGCACCACATAAGCAAAAAGAAAAAAGCCGGAAGTGGCGCTGTGGCTCAAGCGGTAGAGCGCTAAACTTGAGCTGAAGAGCTAAGGGACAGCGCCCAGGCCCAGAGTTCAGGCCCCACGACTGGACCCCCCCCCAAAAAAAAAAAAAAGAATTTCATGGACTTTCCTGCCCAGGCTGGCTTTGAACCTTGATCCTCAGATCTCAGCCTCCTGAGTAGTTAGGATTACAGGCGTGAGCCACCAGCGCCCAGCTTTCTCCAAGGCTTTTTAGAAGTGAAAATTATATTTAGGCTTATGTGGGATAGTTAATATACATTAAATGGTAGCATCTGTTTTTGATCTTTCACATTCTGCATACTTTATGCTCCTTGCTTTTGCCACTAGTACTCTCTGCCTTCCCAAAATACAATGTGTAATGTCTCTAAACTTCCAGCTGCCAAACTTTATGTGTACAATACAAATCCTACCCCATCCCCAGCCAGTTACCCTGCCCTCTTCCATATCATATCCATTTCAGGCTCCTAGGTCTTGTTCTCCCTATCAGTCCCTTCTTTCTACACCAGGATCCAAATCCTGATCACTTTTGTGACAAGCAAATGCTGCTACACACATACACATATACAAAAAAAATGCTTAGTCTATTACTTTTCTACCTTTCACCCAGTTCCTCTAACAAATGATCATATCTGTAAGTCTTGTCACCTCAAATAATATTGTTTCTTCTGCACAAACACTGGCCTTCAAACTTCCTTTGTTTGCCCTAAGATTACTAACTAATAATGGCAAGGAGATAAGATGAGGCATTCAATAAACATTTGCTGGCATGAAATGAATTTAAAGAATTGTTCAGTATCCCACAAAATTAAGAAAAGTGGCCGGGCACCGGTGGCTCACACCTGTAATCCTAGCTACTCAGGAGGCTGAGATCTGAGGATCGATTCAAAGCCAGCCCAGGCAGGAAAGTCCGTGAGATGCTTATCTCCAATAAACTACCAGAAAACTGGAAGTGGCTTAAGCAGTACAGAGCTCACCTTGAGCTGAAGAGCTGAGGGATAGCGCCTAAGCCCTGAGTTCAAGCCCCACGACCAACCAAAAAAAAAAAAATTTTTTAAGAAAAGTGAGGGAAGGGGTAGGTGGGGAGGGATGTGTGAGAATGTTGAAAGGGGTTACTTTGATCAAGATGCAGCACTGTATTCCTAAGCTGCTTGGGTGAATGGCAACTCCTTTGTACAGATATGGAAGGGTAATAAAACTATTTTTAATAAATAAATAAAGATAAATAATTGTTTACGAGTAAGAAAAAGAAGCCAGGGGCTAGTAATTCATGTTTGTAATTATGCAGGAAGCTGAGATCCGTGAATCAGTTTGAAGCCAGCCCAGGCAGGAAAGTCTGTGAGACTCTTTTTTTTTTTTTGGGTCGGGTCGTGGGGCCTGAACTCTGGGTCTGGGCACTGTCCCTCAGGTCTTCAGCTCAAGGCTAGTGCTCTACCACTTGAGCCATAGTGCCACTTCCAGCTTTTTTGTTTTTGGTTATGTGGTGCTGAGGAATTAAACCCAGGGCCTCAGGCATGCAAGGCAAGCATTCTACCACTGAGCCAACTTCCCAGCCCTCTGTGAGACTCTTATCTCCAATTAACCACCAAAAAGCCAGGAGTAAAGCTGTGGCACAAGTGGTAGAGCACTAGCCTTGAGCAAAAAAACCTCAAGGACAGTGCCCATACACTGATTTCAAGCCCCAGGACTGGCACTAAAAACAAACTAACAAAAAGAATATTCAATCTATTTTGCATTATAAGATTATAGATTTTCATAGCCTATCTTTGTCTAATTTTATGGTTTTTCCATCACCCAGCCAACTTGAAGTACTTACTCAGGATGACATTTTAATGACAGCAATAACTTATGGACTCTCATTTCCACTGTATTTTAGGTTTTCAGAACTTGTTTTACACACACACACACACACACACACACACACACACACAGGATAAGCAGTCACAGGTAGCAAGCCCCAGAGCTTCAGGTCAACTTGCTTCCCAATTACCGTCCCCTCTCTAAAGTCCAATTAGTGATTCTTTGATTAATGAAGGGAAAAGGACACTCCTCCTCCTTGATATCTTAAGAATCTTCCTACTTTGTGTTTTTCTTGATCCTCAGTGATCCATTTATCATTGTCTTGTCTTTTTTTAAAAAAAAATCCTTAAGACTGTCATTGCCAATACTATTTCATTTGTCTAATGCTGAGCTCCTCAAGATTCTACCCAATTAACCCGGCTGTGGCACACAGCATTAAGGTACCACATTCCTAACTCACTATTGACAACTGTCACTGATCTTTTATATTGGCTCTAAGATCTGGGCCACAGCCATCCCTCACTGTAAATTAAAGAGCTGTAATGAAATACAATCATTCCAGCAGCTTGTTCCTTCACAGTGGAAGGAGGGTAAATGAGTAACCACAAAGACAAAGTATGGTCCCTTAGGAGGACAGCAGCCCCAGTGCTGACAGCAAAGAGGGTAAGTGGGCTGGGGTCAAGATGGTTACTCTGGAAACTATCCGCAAAGTGCTTTCTCCTCCCTGCAGGTCATAGTTAAGTTCCATATATTGAGCCCATCATCTGTAGACTGCAAGCTAATGATATAGACAAATAAGGATGTCCATACTTACTGCCCCTAGCATATTATTCTATCCCTGTGGTAAGAGAAGCTGGACTGGAAGGTTTAAATATAGGATTCAAGTTCCAGTTCTACTTTGGGCAAATCACTGAAGCTCAGTTTCCTTGTGGCAAAACAGAGATAATGTTCCTCATGCTAAATAATAATAACAATCATGCTCATTCTGTCTTCTTTAAGGATGAAGAACAAAGACTGACAATGGACATGATGCACCACTGAAGACATAGTACTGGGGTTCTGACAAGCATGCCCCGAAACTACAGAAATGTGAGCCCTCTGAAGCATCTTTGTAACATCAGTCAGGAACTGAACATCCATTCTCCCTCTGTATTTCCATGGGGCTTCATTCTTCAGCATCCACATTGATGAAGGGACCTGAGAGTGTGTCTGTTGTCTACAGAATCCCATCCTCATCAATCTCGATCTGCAAGCTGTTGTTTATCCATCAGACAGCTCTTTTAAATAATCTAATCCAACACTTTATTTCTGTTCTTTGTGGTTTACAGACCTCATTTTCTTGGCAAGATCGCTAAGCATTAGTTCAACACTTAAAGGAAGGTGAAACTAGATTTATATACTTATAATCATTAATAAACACAATAAAAAATAAGATGGGCTACATGTCTTAGAGAATGAGTTTTCGTTTTAGAGATTCCCTCTGACCAGCCCCTTCCCTTTGAGAATAATAAGCAAGATCTCATTCACAAAAATACAATGCCATACCCAAATTCTCAACATCTACTAAATAAAGAGTGAAGTACCCAATGAGTTACAAGGTGACATTCACCTTTCTCATTTTGACTCTGTACTTGTATTTAACATCAAAACATTTCTGTGAGGCCAATTTATGATACTACAAAGGACTTAGAGGAACCCCCAGGAACACATGACAAGAAGACTCCCACGAAAACAAAGACCAGTCCACCTCTTTCTCCCTAATTGGCTCTGTTGCTGTAGCTACCTTAGACTTGGTGAGCCTTGGGAGTTTTGTGAATAAAAGCAATCAATACCCAGTCTGCTGCGTGAGTGCTTGCTCATTCTTATGACAACTATCACACGTTCCACTTGATTCATAAAATCAAATCAGACGACCCTGAGGAAACTCTACTCCGGGTAAAACAATCCGTGTTTCTGATTCTGTGACAAAAAGCAGGGTTTTGAGTCTCTCAATAGATGCTGTGAGGGGGGGGATTCTGCTGGCAAGTGTGCAGAAGTCCGCTTGGCTGAAGGCGCCGCTGCGGAGCCCAGCCTCACCCTCCGTAATCCAGGATACACACTAGAAGAACCGGGAGACATGCAAATTTCCACCCACGCGTTTCCCTTCACGCTCTGTGAATGGGTTTGGAGAACCACTCCCCATTCGCTCCCAAGTTTCCCAAGAAAACTTCCCCAGAACGCAGGCAACCACTTCGAACCCATCCGCTCAGCTCTCCATCATCCGCACAGGCGCCAGCCAAGCCAGGTCTCGGCAGATCCTGGCGATGGGCATGGCAAAGGACCACCCCAGAACTCCGCAGAGTTCGTGTGTGGCCGCTCCCTCTCCAGCCGGCCTCTCCATGGTTCGAATCCACCCGGGTTGGGTTCTGTCCGTGAGCAGGACGCACCGGCGACATCTGGACCCCTCTGGGCCGCACCTCCCCATCCATTCCCGAGTCTGAGGCAGAGCCTCGCCTCCTCCCACCCTCACCCGCAGGCCCTCCTCCTACTTCAGTGACCTTTCCTGGGCGCATCCCCCGTCCAGGCGCGTCCCGGAGGCTCCAGCCCAGCCCCGCGCGGCACAGCCCAACTGTTCGTTTCCCGCAAAGTCGCCAAGACCCCATTTCCACATCTCCGCGGCCACCGCAGCCCCCAGTCTTCCCGGGAGGGCTGGGCGCGGAGCGGCGCCGAGGGACAGCGCCATGGCTAGAAGGGAATAAACCCTAGTCCTCGGGAACTTCTCTCCCGCCGCCGCGGCGGGATGGCCAGGGACGCGAGAGGAAGAAAGAAAGGGGTGGGAGGGGAATCAAGCAACCCACACAAAAGCAGCCAGTGTGGAAGCTCCGGCGGCACAAAGGCCCGCTGGCGGGTGCGGAGCCGGGAAGGCTGGGCTGGAGCAAGGCGTGCGGGGAGTCCTCCGAGGCCTGCACGCCGCGCCCCGCGCGCCCGCGGAGCTGCCCCGCCGCGTAGCCCGGCGCCCCCCGGGGCACGGCGTTCCGGCGGGGGGGGGGGGGCGCAGGGCGCGCGCCTGGCACGCCTCCGGCTCGCCCCGGTTCCCGCGCGACCCCGCACCTCTCCGGGCTCCCGTTCCATCCCCGCCCCGGTGCCACGTCTGCAGCCGCGGCCGCCCGGCCGGCGGGATCCGCGCCGCTCCTCTCACCTGTGCGCCTTCAGCCGAGCAGCGCGGGGAGGAGAGCGGCGGCGCCGGCGCTCGGCATCCCCGCCGCGGCCCCTGCAGCGGCGGCGGCGGCGGCGGCTCGGGCTCCCTAGGCTGCGCGGTCTGGGACGCCAGGGGGAGGGCGCTTCGCTTGGTTGCTTATTCATAAGGCCGCGGTTCCGGCTGGGGATTGGGCGGCGGGTAGGTGTGCCCGCCCCGGCTGGCTGGCTGGTCGCCCCACGCCCCCCCCCTCCCGCCCCACCCCGGGGTGCCCACTTCCCCGCCTCCGGCTCCGCACACGACCCCTGCGTCGGAGACCTTCCCCCCCACCCCACACTCCCCGCCACCTCCGAACACCCACCCACCGCTCACCCGCCTGCCCTCTCCGCAGACCGGCGCGCTGCGCGCGGCTGCTTCTTCTTCGGAACCTCAGCGGCGTGTGCACAGGCGCCCGGACGCCTCTGATCTTGGGGTCGGGCAAGGGGCGCTCATCCCAGGCTGCCCAGGAGTTTCTTGGGAAAACTATGTGCGGGCCTGGCCAAGGCCCCAAGAAGACCTTTAAGTAACTACAAGTTGTACCCCCCGCTTCCTGGCCACTCAGGGAAGTTGAAAATAAGTGTGCATAATAAGTACGTTTGATTGGGTTCTGGATCCTGCAGGACACATGGCTAGCTACTGCGTCCTTTTCTCCCAATTCTGAACAATACTCCCCCGAAAAGCAAATGTGGCAGTCCCCCAGTTTGCAAAGGAGTAAGGGTTCAAACTTGTAATTGCTCAAGATCTTAAGAGAAGTGTAGCCTCTGGGAATTTGTAACCTTGATTTTTTTTTTTCTCCTGGTACCAGAGCTTGGACTCAAGGCCTCTCACTCATCACTTGGCATTTTCTGCTGGAGACTGGTGGTCTGCCACCTGATCCACACCTCTACTTCCAGCTTTTTGCTGGTTAATTGGAGACAAGCATCTCCCAGACTTTTTCTGCCAGGGTTGGCTTCAAATCATGATCCTCCAGTCTCAGCCTCCTGAGTAGCTAGGTTTACAGGTATGAGCCACCAGCATCCAGCTGTGATCTCCATTCTTAAATCTCTCTTTTGGGAGGCAGAACAGCTCTCTTGTTATCTTTGGCTCACACACTGGCCACAATGCACACGTGTGGAGTGTAAAGTTATTCACTCCAGCTCCCTTTAGAACCTATTAGCTTTTGTTTCTAGAATGGAAATTAACAGAGTTCCTGAGTTGAACGTAGTTGAATTGAATTGAAACTATAAATTCTGGGAGTGTTTTTGTTTGTTTTTTTAATGTGTGATCAATTGTGTAATGTGTTTTATGACTAGGTGTATTACCCGAATTTATTACTACTGGACAGACAAAGCTAACCCAGACTTGCCAAATGATAGTTCAACATTTTAAAGTCAGTAGTTTGAAAATCAGACCACATTTTCTTATTTTATAAAAACAAATGAACAATGTTCTGCCGTATTAGTAGGTTCCCAGCTAGCTCACATAATTGGGTCTACACAACCAAAATGCTGGTAAACAACCTGAAGGTAGACAATGGTGGCTCATGTCTGCAATCCTAGCTACCTAGGAGGCTGAGATCTGAAGACTGAGGTTCAGATGAAGCCCAGGCAGAAAAGTCCATGACAGTCTTATCTCCAATTAAACAGCAAAAAGCTAAAAATGGAGATGTGGCTCGAATGATAGAGCACCAGCCTTGAGTGAAAAAAGGTACAGGCCCTGAGTTTAAGCCCCAGTACTGGCACAAAACAGAGAAGAAGAAAAAAAACTTAGTTGTGAAAGCTAAAAGAGATAGCAGGAGTATTCAATTTTGCTGGTCATTTCCTCCCACAAACTGGAAGTACTCAGCTTCTTTGACATCTTTTTTGCTTCTTTTTCTGCATCCTTTGCTAACATTTTCTTCTTCTCCTTAGAAAACCATCTGGCACATAATACTCAAGTCCCAACTGCAGAATACCACTTCTCAGACTGCCTTACACTCCAAGTTCTCTTCCCACATGACTTTTCTCCCATAGTAAAACTCCTCTCCCCAACTTCCTCAGTACAAATTATTTCCACTATGCAGTAAAAGTCAAGCCATCATGTTTGAATGCATACTAGCTCTGTCCAAATTGTTTATATTCCTTTAAATAATTCTAGTTAATGCAATTTATCACAAATTACTTACAATTTCTCTGTTGGTACAGTCCCCATCCCCAAAACATCATACTCACAAAATATTGATCAGGAAGTTAGTCTCTACAAGTCAAATCTGTAAATCTACTTATGATGAATGTTATTAGCTTTTTATGGGTAAATCAGGAGTGGGGCCAGGGCCCGTGCACACATATGCACAACTACCAAAAGCTTTGTGATTCCCCACAGTTGTTTCCAAGCCAAGCAATGCACTGTAGTATGGCTCACAATGCTTGCCCGGCAAGCATGAGGCTTTGAGTCAAAACCCAGAAATAAAAAGGGGACGGGGGAAGAATCAAGTTAAAATTATCAAAGTAATAAGCAAAAAAACTCACAATGGCAGTTTGAGGATTGCCAGATTTAACAAATAAAAATTAATTTCATATCACACATCTCAAACATCAAATGAAGGCTATTTGTGCAATTTTTAGTATAAAGGAAGTATTCAATATTTAGGACATATTTATGTTTTTATTTTTTTATTTTTTTATTTTTTGGGGGGGTTCCAGTCATGGGGCCTGAACTCTGGTCCCTCAGCTCTTCAGCTCAAGGCTAGCGCTCTACCACTTGAACCACAGCGCCACTTCTGGCTTTTTTCTTTTTGCTTATGTGGTGCTGAGAAATCGAACCCAGGGCCTCAGGCATGCAAGGCAAGCACTCTACCACTGAGCCACCTTCCTAGCCCAATATATTTATGTTTTTAAAAACTCATGTGACTTATCTGAAAGCCAAATTTAATTAGCTATGTTGCATTTTGTCTATGAGTCCTTTCAATAATTAGTTGGCCCTGCTTGGTCAAAGCCTTTGTGTCAGAAAGGAATTGGTGAGGATAATCAATTCCTAATGCTGAGTGGACAATGGTCATTTAAATACCACAAGAAAATGGATGAAGTCTTTGGAAATCGGGACTTGTGGCCCATATCAGTTAATTGTTTGGAATACTTCACTATGTCTCAACTAATTCTCTTTAATCTGATGCTCAGGTACCTGATTTTCCCATGCATATGGCCTATTGAGCTATTCTCTAATGACTGTTCCTGTCTGGGTGACCTGAGTGTCTACAGAATTGTTATGTGACATTTTCTGGAGCTCAGTTGCACCAGTGTGTTCCAAGTGGTTCTACAGCTGAGGCCCACGAAAATTGGGTCTCTAGTCTTGTAAAGCAAAGATAAGACCCTGAGCACGACTGACTTCACAAAGTCCTTTATAAGGGTTCTTGAAAAACAACAGGCAAGACTTTCTCGAATCCTTGTACTTTGTTGTTTGCTGAGGATAATTTTGTTTTCGTCTGTTGTATTTTCATTTGAAATTACACCAGCAACAAGGACTTGATGCAATAGAACAAAATGAACTAAAAGACGCATGTGAGGAAAACCTTCTTGAAAGATTGGGCTTGCCTAGGAATTCCCCAAATCTCTTTTAGTGACTTTTCCCTCCCTTTTGTTGGTTTGTTTTTTTTTTTTTTTAATTCTCTAAAACTCCTCTTATGGATTTTTTTTTTTTCCAATATCAAGGCTTGTGCTTGGTAGGCAGGCTCTCTACCAGTTGAGTCACTTTACTTTATTGTTCTTACTGGCTCCCAAGACAATCCAACAAAGATGTCTGGCCATAGCAGAACAGATGCTGAGTACAGGAAGGATTTTCTGCAATTTAAATAGTTAA
This sequence comes from Dipodomys spectabilis, assembly GCF_019054845.1. NCBI lineage: Eukaryota > Metazoa > Chordata > Mammalia > Rodentia > Heteromyidae > Dipodomys > Dipodomys spectabilis. Next base: position 3,343,473 of record NW_024870750.1, read on the forward strand.
GTCCTCCCTCCAAAAAATGGTCTTTCCTTCCTGGTCTTTCTAAAAGTGTATATACGTGAGTTTTTCTGGGTCTTCTGGTGTTCTCTGCTCACGTACTCCTTAACTTCAGTTCTCCAATGCAAATATTGTGTTGCTTTTAATTTAATTTAAAATTCTCAGCAGTGGACTTCAGCATAGAATAGTACTGTAAGATATACTCTGTTTATTCTGGGCATGTAATACATATTTGATAATATGGTGATGGTTATATAAATAATAATGTTAGAATCAATTCTATTAATTCTGATTTTGCATCCTATACTCTCAGAACACTTGAGATAACCTCACGAAACACTTCGGTAGCACGAAACTTAGCTTTTCATTCCCTACAAAATTTTGTCATTATGTCTTTCATATATGCAATTTATTGAGAAGATAAGTAGGCTAACTCTCCTAAATGGTTTTCTTTAAACAAGACTTGGAAAATTTATTTATGTATGAAGTTAGTTAGTTAGTGCCAGTCCTAGAGCTTGAACTCAGCATCTGGACCTTTCCGTTAACTTTTTGGCTCAAGGCTAGCACTCTACCATTTGAACCACAGCCCCACTTCTAGCTTTTTGATGGTTAATTGGAAATAAGGGTCTCATGAACTTTCTGGTGAGGCTGGCTTTGAACTGTGAACCTCAGATCTCAGCCTGCTGAGTAGCTAAGATTACAGGTGTGAATCTGGAACAATTAATCCTTATACATTGCACTTGCTTTTAGCTATTAACATAAGACTCTATTATACTTGTATATCTTTATTACTTAGCACTTATGCAGATTCCAGGTTAATTCTCTTGTTTCTCTGCCCTCCCCAAGAAACTGACTATAAGTGTAGAAGCAGAATGTTGGTTGCCTTCTTAGTTTCAAAACCTATTATTTTAATATTAAGTGTTAGTTTTCTTTGGACCCTGAACTTCCCAGTTCAATTCTAACAAAAGGGATGTGTCTGTTGCCTTGAAAAAGCAAGATAAGAGAGGCTAAGGCTAACAGAGATAGAATGAAACAAAATTTCTAAAACAGTACAACGCTTTAAAAAGAAACTTTTAAAGATAAAGTCAGAGGCTGAAAACATTTACATAAAAGAAAGAAAGCTTGTCCTTTATTTTACCACCATGAATATGTCCTTGTGAGCTAGTCTAGTTAAAAAATCCTTTTTGAAGAGATTTGAATATCAAAAGTCTAATGTCATTCATGAACTATGCCCTTTAGTACCAAAATGAATTGGTCATCAGGAGTAACTATATTCAAATGGCATTATTAACTATAGGAAAGATATGAATTGTCTTTTACTTAAACAACATTTTTATATCCAGCCTTGCCATTTTTATGCTTCGTGGTAAATAAATCAATTGTGTCCTTAGATTCCATCTTTTAAGCATTGGGTTTGAGATATTTATTATTGATATAATAATATGCCCACCTAGGGCTATGTTGTAAAGGAAGAACATTTATTTTTCTCTGCCTCTATTAAGAGTAGAGTTAAATAAAATGGATTTATCAAGAGAAGCAAAGCTCAAACCCAAGGGAGCAGTCTTGTCAAAGAAAATTCATTGACATTGGAAATGGATTAGCCAGAGAAGTAATATTTTCTCTTTTCTTGTAGGTTTCTAGAAAATGTTTCAGTTTAGCTAGGTTGTGGATTTTTCATGAAATACCATAAGTTTAGTCAACAAGGAAACCATGGGTTGGTTGTAGATGGGGTAGAACTACCAAATATTTGCACAGAGTAACTAGATTGTTACTTATTATCTGTGTTCCTACAGATATTGCTTGTGTTAATTCTTTTTGTCTGTCCTTGGGCTTGAAATAGGGGTCTGAGCACTGCCCCTGAGCCCTTTTTGCTCAAGGCTAGAGATCTACCACTTTGAGCCACAGCACCACTTCTGATTTTCTGGTAGTTAATAAGAGATTAGAGTCTCACCAATTTTCCTTCCCAGCATGGCATTGAACTGCAATCCTCAGATCTCAGCCTCCCAAATAGCTAGGATTACAGGTGTGTACCAATAGCACCCAATTTGCTTGTGTTAATGTTTTTTTAATCAAGTATTAATAGTTAGCTTAGGATACCCAAGAGATATACATAGGTGTGTTGACAGCTAAAAGAAAGAAGATGATAGTACCAAATTTTAGTATGGAGATCAGTGCTAGTAAGGAACACAAAGTATTTCTTGTTGTGTAGCACACAAGTTCTTCTTAGATTCCTTGCTCCTATAAATTTTCTTTAATTCTGCTGGCCAAATGGACTTTGATGAGTTCACATTTCTGAGTCAATGACCAAAGTGCCCTGCCATGTAGGTCATGCATGTAACCCACAGCATTGAGCTTAGCTCTGGGGTTAATCAACCATGACTTTTTTATCTGCAGGAAGTCTGTAAGGTTATACAAAGATACATATAACTGAACTCAACTTTTCTCAGAAGAGCTTAAAATCTAGTTGAGAGGCAACTTACATAGTCATAAACATTACCAGTAACACATCGTACAGTAAGCCTGCCTTACTGTACTACTCCCATAATTCCTGTGATCTTCACGCAGCTCAGATGATAGGGAGAAGCTCCCAGCGAATCCTGAGTTATCATCAGTTGTATTTAAGTCATTGTGTTTTAAGTCATTTACTGTTTTCCTGTCCTTTAACTTTGTAAAAAGATGCCCCCTGAAAAAAAAAGTAAGTGGTGCTCCAAAGGTAAGGTAAAAGTGAATGTGCTTAACAGAAGTGATGAAGTAAAATTAGGGATTTGTTGAAATTCATCATGTCTTCAGCAGAAGTTGAGTGGTATTATGGGGAAAATGGATCAAGCATCAGCAATACGGGACTAAACTCCTGCATTCTGTGTAAAGGTTTTCCTCAGCTGTGCTTTCTTGGGAACCACATACCCACAGATACCAAAGACCTAGAAGTGGTATTACTTTTCATCATCTTTTTTTTCATTATAATATTACAGTAAAGAACCTAAGACAAAAATCTATGGGAAAAGTCATATATTGACCCAGTGTATTTAACTGTCTTCTCCCCAAAAACTATAAGCTCTTTGAAGTAAGACGGTATGTTTTCAATTGTCTCACAATACCTCCAGCAGTAACTTGATATAGCAGCTGTCCAAAAAATATTTGTTGACTAATTAGGGCAATAAGCTTATACCAAAATAAATATGTAACTCAGTAATGCCCACCCAACATTTCACAACTACAAAGCTGGAGCTCAATTGTACTAATATATAAAGGAAGTTTGGTCAGCCTCCGAATGGAATGTATTAATCCCATACAAATTGGGAAGGTAGAGTCCAGTGTAAGTGGCTCTGAGACTCAGGATTTAATCATTTCTTTACAGCCTCTGAAAAGAGGTTTGTCCAGGCGTACATGTGTGCTGTCTGAAACCGGAAAACCAAACCATTTGATGTTCCAAATCCCTTTCTAACCACAAGTCTGTGATCTTTTTTTTTACTGGTGAAGTTCACATTCATTTAAAGAGACTCTGTTCATAAACAAGAAATACCCTGAGTGTAAGGTTTTAAAGTGTGGGGGTGGGGAAGGGGGATTGCCTTGAGCTGAATCCGGAATTCTAATTCCATCCAGTCTCAAATCCTTTGAAATAGCCAGAGTAATGCTTTGTTTTATTTATTCTTTCTCAAGGTCTACAATGTAAAGTAGACATAACAGATGCACTTTGCAGAATCAGTTCAAAGCAATTCTTCTGTAATTTGTTTATAAAAATGGCCCAAGCAAGGAAGGGAAAACTTCCTTTAGAATCGGGGTGATTGAAAGCATGTCTCACACAGATGATATAGATATAGATACACATATATATCTATATATAGAGAGAGAGAGAGATTTTTTTTTTTTTTTTTACTTTTGGGCTGGTGTAAAAGATGAGGGATCACCACAAAAGAACAAATGAATGTATCTCCAAATGATGCCCAGTGCAGATAAATAGAATGGTCACGTGACAGTCTTTCTTTCACCTTTGCTTTTAGAAGCCCTCGATAAGTGGTTTTTAGGCAGAGCAGCATGTTTTGTTTTTCTTTTATTTTTCTTTTTGCCAAAGGCACTTGAAGGTACTTACGATTGCCAGCTAATGTTCATTTTATGACATTGTTCCCAGCAGTCAATCTTATGTGAATGAGCACCTCTCACTCGGATTATATCCCATTCAGTTCATCAAAGAAGAAAAAAATAAAAACTTTTTTTTCCCTTGTTACTTTCTACTTTTCCTTTATATTTTATTTCCAATTTTTTCTTTGTTTCTACTTACTTCCCAGATTTCATACTGCTGCTTTTAAAGTTTGATGTCTTTTCCATTGTATGCATTGTTCCTCTTTCAAAGATGCAAGCCTGAGCACTCTAGCTCCATCCCTTTGGATTTCAGAGCCTTTAATTCCAGTGTGCTGCTGTGTTTGAGGCAGCTTTGAGGACTATAACAAAATCCCATGTGGTGTAATGCATTATTCATTCATAAGCAGTTTTATAGGCCCATTCTTTTGCCCAAGGCACAAATACAGTATAAGCAATTGGTCTCACCTCCTCTCCCTCACCCTGGAAAGAAGTTTGGCAGAAATGAAGGACATCTAAAGGAGAGACAATAAAGTTACAGAAGCACTGGAGGTGCTACAGCGTTTGCCAAGCTGTGAGTTCAAATCCCAGTTCCACAAAATTTATAAAAACAATAAAAATATTTTTAAAAAAAGTTAAAGTTTGGGGGCTGGGAATGTGGCTTCGTGGTAGAGTGCTTGCCTAGCCTGCATGAAGTCCTGGATTCAATTCCTCAGTACCGCATAAACAGAAAAAGCCAGACGTGGCACTGTGGCTCAAGTGGTAGAGTGCTAGACTTGAACAAAAGAAGCTCAAGGATAGTGCCTAGGCCCTGAGTTCAAGCCTCAGGACTGGCAATAACTAACTAACTAACTAACTACATAAATAAATAAATACATATATACATACATAAAGTTTTCTCCATCACAGATAAAAAACAAAGGCAAAGATGGCTACCACTACTGTCTTCCCTCCTCTTTGTTTCTAGTTCTAGGTACAGGAAGCAGATTTTTAAAAATTGAGAAATAAGAGAGAAGGCACTTACTCTATTCCTCCTGCTTGTAATCCTAACTACTCAGAGAGCTGAGCCTCAAACCTCTAAGCCAGCCCAGGCAAAAAAGTTTAGAAGACCCCACCAAAATTCTGGACTTGAGGCATTGCCTAAGTGGTAAAGCACCAAATCATGAGCAAGAAATTGTGCAAACCAATTAATGAGGTATTGATCTTTAGTTTAGGGGCAGGTATTTCCTGATGGCTAATAGAGTTTTTTCTTTCTGAGAACATAAGTGAACCTATTAATACCTCCTTCTTCTGATTTCATGTTATTCTAGAATGAACAATTTTCTAAGGATAGATATTAGAGTAGTAGTTCCAACATCATTCTAGAAATTTCTTGGAATTTTGCCAAACACATTTAATTAATAAAACTCTCAAATTTCACCAAGTAATCTGGACCATGTCCACCAGGTTTCCACTAACACTAAAATTTTCCCCAAGCAGAAATATTCTTAAAAGAAACAGAAAATGTATTTTTTAATCTTCTAGGATTACATTATTCTTTAAACAATTTAGCATTTTATGAAAACTAAAAACATGGTTTACCATAGCTAGAAATAAGAATTGTCAGTATCTGGAATATCCAATACATTTATCTATTTAAGGATCTCCAAACGCTTGATTGAGGTGTGTTTCCAAGTGCTCCAATTTCTTTATTAATCAAACTAGATACTGAAAGGGAGATCCTACCCAGTGCCAGGGCAAAGCTCACACAAGAACCCATTGAGGCCTCTTCCTCTTCCACACAGGGCTATGCAGCCATGCAGCATTTCAAAGGGCAGGAAACACATTTAATGGCTTAGCTAAAGATTTAGCTTCACTGCTAAATATCATGATTTACACTGCCACCTCTGTAACTGGACTCCTGTTCTTCCATCTGTCTTGAATGCTTGCCTGGCCTTTCTTCTTTATCTGGCTGCACTAAGGATACTTATCCTTTGGGGCTGACCTCAGCGATTCCTTTGAGGAAAACATTGCCAATTACCAGGCTGGCATTCTTTCATCACCCACCATACCTAGACTTGCCTTATGCTCTTAGCCCTCGGTTCAGTGTAGCTATGTGTCAGCCACCTTAGCTTGACATAAAGCTGTGTTGAGTCTGCCCTACTCCAGCTTGTATCACGCCTCAGTCCATGCCCTTCCCACATTCTGAACTCTCACCAGCCTGTACTGTTCCTTAGTCTGCACATGCGTATACACAGAGCTTTCATCATGCTCTATACAGACCCCAAACATAACCCTCTCAGCTTTCATCCTTTCCTATACCTACCCTAATCTATTAGTCCACCACCACCCAACCTCCTAGCATTGAATGCATCCTTCCCAACAGTTTATATCCTCCACATTAACCTCCTCCAGCTTAGAGCTCCTTGAAACAGAGTTCTAACATGGCCCCAAAGATCCCTGTCCTGTAATGTGCATGCACAGACTCCCAATAATTCAGTCAAACACCAATTCAGGTGCTGCTGTGAAGTGACTTGCAGATGTGATTGAGCTTCCAGCCGGTTGCTTTAAAGTGGGAGAAATTATCTGACAGGCCTAATCTAATGACATCAACCCTTTAAGTCTTGATTTAGAGCATAGGAACAGAAAGAGTTGAAAGCATGAGCACATGAACAGAGAGAGCCATGTGACAAGGAATTATGGGTCTCTAACTGTTTAGATGGCTCTGGCCAACAGCAAGAATACCAGGGCTTCTCTTAACAAATGCAGGAATCATTTTTTTTCCAACACTGTTAGTTTGAAAGAGGGTCGTAAGTCCCCTAAAAAAACACAGTCCTGCTGGCCTAGGTTTCAGCCCTGTGATATACTGGCATGCCATGTCTGGGCTTCTGACCTACAGGACTATGAACTAACAAGGGGAGATGGTTTAAATTGTTAGCACTAAGTCTGTGATAATTTGTTCTGTAACAATAGAAAAGTAGTATACTTTCTCCAGTCCAGGTCTCTCCCAATCTGTATCTCCTCCAGCTATGTCCCTAGCCTGCATTCTGCCAGGACATCTCTCCAGCTTGAATCTTTTCCCAGCCTGCACCACATACCCAACAAGAATGGATTCCCCTGGGCTGCTCCTTGCCACCCTGTACCATCCCCAGCCTGAGTATCCCCACAAACACACAATAATAAAATATTGCCATATACCCCCCCCCATTAAGACTGTTTCCGCACACAAACACCACTACCATACTACCCAGCCCCTGCACAGCATGACACCCTGAGTCACTCTGCTCAACCAAGAGCACACTGGTCAAGGCCACCTTCTGTAGGACCAGATGGAAACTTTTGTCTCCCTTCCAGGACTGGTGAGCAGGACCCAGCAATCCAAAAGGAAAATGTAATCTCTCCTTGTTTGTTCCTTGGAGTCTAAGCCAATCATGAGCAGCCCACAGCTCTGATGCCCACACGCCCTAATCTCTGTGCTGACTTCCCAGCACTCTGGAATCTGAGCCCCTTCTCACGCTCCTTTCACAGGGAAAGGAAATGAGGCCAGATTGACTGGCCACAGCCTCCCATTCCTCCTGAGGATCCGCAGATCCCTTTTCTCCACAAGTCCAGTATTGCTAAGTATTCTATCCCTTCTCACCTCAAATACAGGGTTAACTTTTGTCTTCTCTCCCTCTGGACATTTTTCCATCTGTGTTATCCCACATTTGCCAGATGGTGATTTCCTCAGTTATATATTCCTCCATAATTATCCACCTACCTCAACCTGAATTTTCTATGAGGTTGATTAGAAAAGTGACATAAGTATCCATACCTTCCATCAACAAGTCAACACGAGGGAAAGAAGATAGAAGGCTCTGGTGGCTCATGCCTGTAATCCCAGCTACTCAAGAAGCTGAGATCTGAAGATTGCCGGTCGAAGTCAGCCCTGGCAAAAAGTCCATGAGACTCTTATCTCCAATAAACTACTCAGAAAAAGCTGAAAGTGGCGTTGTGTTTCAAGTGGTAGCCTTGAGCACAAAGAGACACAGAGACAGCCCCCAGGCCCTGAGTTCCAGGATGGGCAAAGAAAAAAAAAAGCATCTGTATAGAAGGATAGCTTTATGTATACCTTTACCTATTTATTTTATATATATACATATAATAAAAGTTTTATCTATACACACATATATGGCACAGACATCACTCCTAACTCATAGACAAGAAAATGAAGGCCTAGAGAAGTTAAGTACCTTACCTAGGCCTCACAGCAAGCAAGCAGCAGAGCTGGAGATACTAACTCAGATAGTCTGGTTTCAGAACCCATCCTTTTATCACTCTGCTGAACATTTACACAGTGTTAAGATCATTCTACAAAGCAGAGCATATTATCATCTATGGTGAGAAAAGAGCAGGAAAGAAAGTGGAAAAAGGTAGAATTTTCACAGGAAGTGGGATTTGGGCTAGCATGATGAAGACACTGAGGCTGAGACTCACAAAGCAGGCATTCAGGGTGGAAAAATGGAATATACAAGGCACAGTTCTGGTGCTTCATTTTCCTAGGGGAGTATGGGCTATAAGTCTGGAAAGAAAGTGAAGACGAGATAGTAGCAGTCCTGAAGCCCAAGCTAAGGCACTTGAGCTGAGCCATAAGGCAAGAGGGAGATCTCAGAAGGTTTGTGAGCAAATGGATAGGAAGAGAGGAAGGGCTGTGATGGTGGCTACTGATTGGATTTGCAAGATCAGAAATTTTTAAAAAATCCAGGAATGTGGCTTAGTGGTAGAATGCTTGCCTAGAATGCGTGAAGCCCTGAGTTCAATTTCTCATGACCCAAATACACAGAAAAAGCCAGAAGTGGTGCTGTGGCTCCAGTGATAGAGTACTAGCTTTAAGCAAAAAGAAGCACAGAGACAGTGCCTAGGTCCCCGAGTTCAAACCCCAGATCTGGAAAAAAAAAAAAAAAAACTCAGCCCAAGGGTTACTGCTTTCATGACTAGAATAATTTCAGCTTTAATAACAGAAATTGATTAAATCATACTTGGAGCTGAAATTTACCTCTTTTTCAATAGTTATACATGATTGATCTTTAAATTCAGACAGGTTGGAAATTGTATGTTTGCTTTCTCCATTAAGCAATCTAAAAATCTGTAGATTCTGTAAGAAGTTGACAGCGTCATCAGAAACCTATAGACTTTCCTCTCCTGTAGAAAAATTCAAAACAATGAATAAGAAAAATTCAGCTTTAATATGGGCATTTGAGCAAGCAACATTTTGCCTTCTGGGGTGGTATTTCCTTGAAGAATGTTACATGACTTTGAAATGATTCCAAATATTTACATAGTACTACAGTTTAATGTTAAATGTCCCCCACAGGCCCATCTGTTCAAGGTTTAACCTCTAGTAAGGCACTATTAGAAGATCATAAAAAAAAAAAATTGGTGGGGGGAAATGTGCGCCTTGTGAGAAGTCCTTATATCACTGAATGGTCTCCTAAATGAATTGTCAGACCCCATTTCATTCTTCTCTTTGCTCTCTAGCTCATGATATGAACAGTTCTGCTCTGCCACACATTACCGTTGTAAGGTGCTCCTCACCACAGGCCCAAAAACAATAGGGCCAATCAAACATAGAAACTGTAGGCCCAAACTGTGAGCCAAAATACATTGTTTCTCTTTATAAATTAATTATCTCAGGTATTTTTGTAGTTACAGAAAGTTGGCTAGCATAGTTGGCTATGGTTTTCTCTGATAAGAATGTTGGGTATGGCTAGGCACCGTGGCTCACACTTGTATCCTAGCTACTCAGTCAGAAGGCTGAGATCTGAGGTTTGCAGTTCAAAGCCAAGCCAGGCAGGAAAGTTGTCTCTTATCTCTAACTAACTATGAAAAAAAAAAAAGCCAGAAGTGGTAGAGTGCTAGCCTTGAACAAAAAAAAGCTCAGAGAGGGCTGGGAAGGTAGCTCAGTGGTAAAGTGTTTACCTTGCATGCATGAGGCCCTAGGTTCGATTCCTCAGCACCACATAAGCAAAAAGAAAAAATCCAGAAGTGGCTGTGGCTCAAGTGGTAGAGCGCTAGCCTTGAGCTGAAGAGCTCAAGGGACAGCGCCCAGGCCCAGAGTTCAGCCCCACGACGGGACCCAAAAAAAAAAAAAAAAGCTCAGGGACAGCGCCCAGGCCCAGAGTTCAGGCCCCACAACCAGACCCAAAAAAAAAAAAAAAAGCTCAGGGACAGTGCCCAGGCCCTGAGCTCAAGAGCGCCCCCCCAAAAAAGAATAAAAGAAAAAGAATATTGAGTATGAGCATAATCTCCTTACCTAAGAGAATGTTATCTCACAACTTATAAGACCACATATATTTATTATTTATTGACCTCAATTATTCATCCCCAAAACACATATAAACCCAAGATTTTGACAGATTGAGAGCTTAGGCTGTGGCAGGGCTATTCTCTGTGGCAGGGCTATTCTCTGCCTTCAAAGCTGTTCTCCAACATTTCACTTGCCAACATCCTAACTATCTGCTGCTGTTGAGGGACCTTTGCTAACTTTATAGATCTCTGCTGTGGCCCAAAACTATCCATATTACTTAGTTTTATGCCATTGGAACCAAATACCTCAGTAAGTTTGCCTATAAATTAGAAGCGATTCTTTTGGAAGTTCCAGTCCAATATTGGTGGGCTCCAATGTTTTGGTCTTCTGCTGAGGGCAGCACACCTTGGTGGAAGTGTGTACGGAATGAACCACTCACTTCACAAGCCACAAAGCACAAAAACAAGAAGAGACTAGGGAGCTCCCATTATCTCCTAGGCCCCAGTGACCTAAAGACCTCTCCCTTTCAAGGTTCTACCACCTCCTTGATCTCATGGGCCCTTGGGAAGTGCATTCAAAATTGAAACTGTAGCACCAACTCTGCCACAAAATGCCCAGAGAAAGGCATGTCTCACATGTTGATTTGACTTTACATCTATAGAGGCCTGCTTTGATCATACTTGAGTACCAAGACTAATAATTCTTCATAAGAGACAAGATACCGCTATGTGGCCTGGACTGCTCCCAAACTTCTAAATTTAAGCAGACTTCCTATGTCAACCTTCCAGTAGTAGGGGATATTGGACTTTGATAATTTTGGAACTCACCCTCTATAATCCTAATAAGGAAGACCTGTAAAGGACAGTAAACCACATTTATAAGGTGCATTCCCCGTGAGATTTGTCCTCACCATTCATTCCTCTTTACCGCATTGTAGAGAAGAACAAAAAAAAAAATCTCTTCACATGGCAATAACTGTATGCTTTGTGAAATCATACTCTGATCATCTTATTCCAACCATATAAAACAGGAAAACTGAGGAACTCAAGAAATTCTTTTCTTGCTCTATATTTATAGCCATCAGGTAAGAAGCAGTTTTCTATTGATAGTGGGATGAAAGTCGGTCTGATCTGCTTAATAAGGAAGGAAGGAAGGCAGGAAGGAAGGAAGGAAGGAAGGAAGGAAGGAAGGAAGGAAGGAAGGAAGGAAGGAAGGAAGGGAGGGAGGGAAGGAGGGAGGGAGGGAACTGAGATCATGGAACATGCCTGCACTCAGGAGGATGAGGTAGGGGAATCTTGAGTTTGAAGCTAGTGTGGTCTAAGTAGTGAAAACCTGTCTCTAACAAAACTAAAAATAACCAATTACATTAAATATCACCAACAACACTCCTGGCTTAGTACCCAGAATATTGAGGAGACCCCAAATTGTTCATTCCATTCCTTCCCCTACCTGCAGAGTTGAAGAGGCATGCTGAGAAACACCTGGATAAAGCCTAGGACCAGGAATCCAAGAGGAGGGAAGTTATGGACTATCAGGCTGGGGGCAGGTTCCTCCATAGCAGGCCTGCAGCTTGCTAGGATAGACCTTCAGGCTGAAATATTCCTGGGAAGAGAAATAGAAGCATAAGTCAGTACTGGAGAAGGCACCAAACTCTTGGAGATCAACGAGACAAGAAAGGGTGTTTATTTTCCCAGTGCTGAGAATTTACTCCAGAGCAAGCATACTAAGCATGTGTTCTACCATTGAATATACCCACTGTACAAAGAAAGGGCATTTAAAGCAGCAGTATGAATATCAGGAGAAGGGACAGGAATGGGAAGGGTTTGCAGCTCACAAAGCCTTCAAGGTGAGTGCTTTTAGTTTTGTTTTGTTTTGTTTCGTTTAAAAAAAAAAAAAAAAAGCTGAGTCAGGACAGGGAAAACCTTTGTCCTGAGATCAAGATTCAAGGACAGATTCCCCTGAGAAAACTAGCAAGCAAGGTTGGTGGCAAAAAAAAAAAAAAAAAAGACCCAATTATCAAAACTGGGATAGAAAACGGGAACAAGGTCAGCGCTGGGTGACAAGATCAGATCAGAAAGAACAGCTGGGACAGGGAGTTGAAGCACTGTGAACTGATGCTGAGTCAGCAAAAGATTGGCTCTCTGATTGGTTCCCAAGCCTGGGACAGAGTTGTGTGCAGATGGAACCCAGAGCCCTCACTGTGAGTCAGGACGCTGCAGAGCAGGAATCCAAGCTTGGCATTGAAAGGAACACGATTTTATGGAGTCTCCTGGTCAGAAGCTTTCCAGCAAATAGCAGAAGCAAACTTCTTTTACTGTTTGCAGTCTTATAGCAAATGCCTTGCAACAGTATTTCTGTACCTTTTCTCACACCTGGAGAGTGCATTTGAAAAATTAGTGTTCTAGTCCATCTCAGACCTAGCAAATTAGAACCTTTGTGAGTGAGGACAAATTCAGTGGGATTAAGACCACGAATGTGATGCAAAGTAAAACTGGAAATTTAGAATTGGAGATTCTAAACTTTAAGACACTCTCTTTCATCTTCATTCTTCCTTCCTTCCTTCCATCCTTCCTTCTTTCCTTTCTTTCTGTTTTTTTCATTCTTCCTTTTTTTTTGGGGGGGGGTCGGTCATGGGGCTTGAACTCTGGGCCTGAGCACTGTCCCTCAGCTCTTCAGCTCAAGGCAAGCGCTCTACCACTTGAGCCATAGCACTACTTCCGGCTTTCTGAATGGTTTATTAGAGATGAGAGCTTCACAGAGTTTCCTGCTCAGGCTGGCTTTGAACCATGATCCTCAGATCTCAGCCTCCTGAGTAGCTAAGATTACAGGCTTGAGCCACCAGCTCTCAGCTCTTTCTTTTTCCTTCCTTCCTTCCTTTCTTTCTTTCTTTCTTTCTTTTTTCTTTCTTTCTTTCTTTCTTTCTTTCTTCTTTCCTTCCTTCCTTCTTCCCTCCCTGCCTTCTTCCTTCCTTCCTTACCTCCCTCCCTCCCTCCTTTCTTTCTTTCTTTCTTTTCCTTTTCCTGTACTGAGTCTTGAACTCAGGATAAAAAGTATGCAATGGGCTGTGACCAGGATATGCTAAAGATTGCCACTAGAATGTCTGCATGTTTGTTTCTATCTGAATGTCTAGAATGGTAGGTGAGGAGAAACATAAACATAATCAAGAGGTAGAGTGGTTAGCTAAACAGCTCACTCTCTGAACACTGGATTACAGAAGAAAGTTAAGGTATATATCTATCTATGCAGTATTTTCAATAAATGATGATGTATTTAATAGGTGATGACGTTGATAAGGAACATCAGTGGAAGAATTGATCAATAGGGGATTGGAAAAGGGAAGAGAGGAAGCAATAGAGACAGTTATTTTGAGCAAAACATAATAGATGCATGTCTGAAATACCATAATGAAATCCTTTGATGTAATCAATATATAATTTTTAAAGTAAATGATAGGAAAGTAAAACAGGCTCTGTTGGAAGGGGCGGTGGGGGAAAGGGCAAATGAAGACAGTGAATAAGGATGGAAGAGGGTCCCTGTATTTTATTAGCATGTATGAAAGCAGAACAATGAACTGATGAAAACATTTTAAGAAAGGGAAGAAGGATAAGGGAGAGTAATATCGGGGTGATTTTGATTGTGATACATCTTTTACATGTGTGTAAATGTCGCAATGAAATATATGCTGATTTTTAAAGTTATGATATTGCTGGGTGCCTGTAACTCATGCCACTAATCCAAACTACTCAGGAGGCTGAGGTCTAAGGAGCTCCATTCAAAGCCAGCTTGGGCAGTACAGTCCATAAAACTCTTACCTCAAATTAACCCAAAAGCCAGACTGCATATGACAGTCAGTCAACAGATTCGCATCTGCTTTTGTGGCACTGGTGAGGAGAATGAGCTGGAATCCAGGACACTTACTTGTGAAGAGCTTTTCCTCCTAGGGGCAGTGCTCCCCAACAGTTCAGTACTGGAATTCCTTCATATATCCATGGAGGAGTCAAGGACATCACTAGTTCAGGAGATCAAATATGGTTTCCTTCACATTTTTCTCACATATGGAATTGTTTTAAGTCAACTTTGGTAATGAATTCTTATTTCTTATTTTTAAGAGTTACAGAAAAAACAAAGGGCAACTGTTTTTCATGTTCTTTACTGAAGGAAATAATCTCTCTCATACAAACACACGCACAAATACACACACACATACACACTGTCTCTTTCTCTCTCTTTCTTGCTCTCTCTTCTTCATTAATTAGGGTTAGGCATCTAATCAAATAAACTACTAGCCATATGGGCACTTGAAATTTAAATAGTTAGAATTGAAATATTCTATAACCCACACATCAAATTTAGAAGATATTAATTACAAAGATGTGCATTGATCAAGATGCATTATATTCATAAACTGCTTTGTTGAATGGCAACTCCTTTGTACAGCTACTTAAATATAATTTTTTCAGAAAAGGATGTGCCTTTACTGTGCATCTGATTAGAAAAAGAGTATAGGGCTGGGCGCTGGTGGCTCACGCCTGTGATCCTAGCTACTCAGGAGGCTGAGATCTGAGGATCATGGTTCAAAGCCAGCCTGGGCAGGAGAGACCGTGAGACTCCTATCTCCAATAAACCACCAGAAAACCGGAAGTGGCACTGTAGCTCAAGTGGTAGAGCACTCGCCTTAAGCTGAAGAGCTAAGGGACAGCGCCAAGGCCCAGAGTTCAAGCCCCACGACCGATCAAAAAAAAAAAGAAAAGAAAAAGCGTATAGGAAGTGGCACTGTGGCTAAGTGGTAGAGTGCTCACCTTAAGCTGAAGAGCTCAGGGACAGCTCCCAGGCCCAGAGTTCAATATCCATGACCAATATTAAATAAATAAAAGGGTACATAAACCTAATACACACTGTCTCTGTGACAGTCTCTGGTAGATCACAGTCATATGTGGGCCTGAGCAAAAAGCAAGACTCTATCTCAAAAGAACTAATGGAAGAAAGGACATGAAGCATGACTCATGTCCAAGCATGGCTGCTTGACAAGAAAAGGCCATGAGTTCAAACACTACTGGAAGAAAAAAGAAGAGTTTTTTGTTTGTTTGTTTAAAAAGGTTTTTTTGGCTGGGCACCAGTGGCTCATACCTGTAATCCTAGCTACTCAGGAGGTTGAGATCTGAGGATCGCAGTTCAAAGCCAGTCTACTATCTCCACTAAACTACCAAAGAGCCAGAGGTAGAGCTGTGGCTCAAGTGGTAGAGAGCTAGCCTTGAACACAAAGAGGTAAAGGGACAATGCCCAGGCCCTGAGTTCAAGCTCTAGGAAAGTGCTTGGTTGTTTCTCATTTCAGTTTTTCCAATTACTCCTGTATTAACTGTTCTTAGAATTGAACTATTCTGGTCAACTCGACACATCCTAATTAGCTCAGGTACCTCTTGAAATCTGAACATATTTACCAGGTCATTGCTAGATTATTCCCTAGGATGAATAATAATGATAATCTCTGCCCTGAAGTAAATGCAAGTCTTGTACACCTATGAATTTCATCACGTGATCATTTCTAGTTATACATGATAACTCATATAGTTCAATCCAATAAATATTATTTGCAGTAAAACTGCCAATTTTCTTTAGAGTAAAATAAACAATTACTTGGCTAGATGACAAGAAAGACACAGGTAACACAAGGCTTTCCCTATATTCACAATCTAGGACCATGGCTGAGTTGATGCCCAGTATCAGAAGAGCCATCAGATGACTGAGAGCAAGCAAAACCAACAGGAACCTAGAATACAGCAACTGAACCACAGTGAGTGGTTGCCCTGACTCAAATACATGTGAAAAAAACTCAGGTACATTCTGTTGATTTATATTGTATCTGTTCAATCTTTTATGGCATTAAATAAGAATTAGTTTACTGGGGCTGGGAAGGTGGCTCAGTGGTAGAGCGCTTGCCTTGCATGCCTGAGGCCCTGGGTTCAATTCCCCAGCACCACATAAGCAAAAAGAAAAAAGCCGGAAGTGGCGCAGTGGCTCAAGTGGTAGAGTGCTAGCCTTGAGCTGAAGAGCTGAGGGACAGCGCCCAGGCCCAGAGTTCAGGCCCCACGACCGGACCCAAAAAAAAAAAAAAAAAGAATTAGTTTATTGACCTGGGTGCCGGTAGCTCATGCCTGTAATCCTAGCTACTCAGGAGGCTGAGATCTGAGGATCGCAGTTCAAAGCCAGCCCAGGCAGGAACGGTCCATGAGACTCTTATCTCCAATTAACCATCAGAAAACTGCAAGAGGCACTGTAGCTCATGGGGTAGAGCACTAGCCTTGAGCTGAAAAGCTCAGGGACAGCACCCAGGCCCAAAGTTGAAGCCCCACAACCACCACCACCACCACCAACAACAACAACAACAAACCTAGACCTTAGGAACTACAAGAGATCGCAGGTAGTTTTTCTCTGAGTCATGCTGGGCATATGGTGTGAGACATGAGTGTGTGGACAAATGTTTGACTACTGAGCAGTAACTCCAGTAGTAAGAAACTACAAGTCAACTCTGCCACTGTTCAGTCTTGCCCACTGAAAGTACTTCGAGCGAAAGACCAAAAATGATTAAAATTTCCAATCAACAACCTAACCTCAGAGCCAGCTCTCATAGCTCACACCTATAAGCCTAACTACTAAGGAGGCTGAGATGTGAAGATCCAAGTTTGAGGCCAGTCCAGACAGGCAAATGTGTAAGATTCATTTCTCCAATTAACCAGTAAAAAGCTGGAAGAAAAGGTGTGGCTTATGAGGTAGAGTACCAGCCTTGAGTTTAAAAAAAAAATGGGGAGCATGAAGCCCTGAGTTCCGGCCCCAATATGGAAAAACAAACAAACAACCCTTGATACGAGATGAACAAATTCCAAATTAGATATGCAAGATATATCAGACACCAAAGCAATATGACTTCTACCAAAGTCAACAACTGTGAAATTATGGACACTAATGGTGAAATTGATGAAACGGAAGACTAAGAATTCAAAAGGATGATTATAAAAGTTACCAATGAACCGGTCACTGGTGGCTCACACCTGTAATGCTAGCTACTCAGGAGGCTGAGATCTGAGAATCGCAGTACTTAGCCAGCCCAGACAGGAAAATCAGTGAGCCTCTTGTCTCCAATAAACCACAAGAAAACCAGAAGTAGCACTGTAGTTCAAGTGGTAGAGTGCTCCACTTGAGCTGAAGAGCTGAGGGACAGCATCCAGGCCCAGAGTTCAAGCCCCATGACCAACAAAAATAACAACAACAACAACAACAACAATAATAATAATAAACAAATAGAACTGTATCAGACTAAGAAGCTTCTGCATGCCAGGTGTCAGTGGCTCACCCCTTGCTACTCAGGAGGCTGAGATCTGAGGATTACAGTTCAAAGCCAGCCCAGATAAGAAAGTTCATGAGACTCTGATCTCTAATTAAGCACCACCACCCCAAAAAAATAGTAAATAAAAAAATAAAAGCTGAAAGTGTAGGTGTGTCTCAGATGATAGCCTTGGGCAAAGAAAGCTCAGGAATAACACGCAGACCCTGAGTTCAAGCCCAAGGACAAGCACCAAAACAAAACAAGCTTCTGCACATTAAAAGAAACAGTTACTACAATAAAGGGATATTGGGACACTGGAGAAAATCTTTACCACTTATTCATCAAAAGATGAATATTCATAATATATAAAGACATTAAAAATTAAATACCAAAAGAACAAAGAATGGACTTAATAAATGGACAAATGATTTAAACAGCTCTCAAAAGAAGTACAAATGGCCATAAATATTTAAAATATAAAACACATAATAAATAAATTCAGTATCTTTAATCATAAGGGAAATATAATTTAAAACCAATACTGTGATTCTACTGAGCCCCACTCAGAAAGACTATCATAAAGAAAATATAAAACAACAATTGCTAATGAGAGGGAGGGAGAAGAAATCCTTATTGCTGTTGGTGTAAATGTAAATTAGTGTAATCACTACAGAAATTGATAGGGTTAGCCGGGCGCTGGTGGCTCACGCCTGTAATCCTAGCTACTCAGGAGGCTGAGATCTGAGGATCACGGTTCAAAGCCAGCCCGGGCAGGAGAGACCGTGAGACTCCTATCTCCAATAAAACCACCAGAAAACTGGAAGTGGCGCTGTAGCTCAAGTGGTAGAGCGCTCGCCTTGAGCTGAAGAGCTGAGGAACAGTGCCCAGGCCCAGAGTTCAAGCCCCATGACCGACAAAAAAAAAAAAAAAAGAAATTGATAGGGTTTTTCCTCCAGAAACTAAAAACAGAATTCTCATATGATCCTATGATTACAATTCCTGAGCACAAATCAGAAGAAAGGTGAGATGCCTGTGGCTGGGTGCTGGTGGCTCACACCTGTAACCCTAGCTACTCTGGTGTCTGAGATCTGAGGATCACAGGAAGCCAACCTGGGCAGGAAAGTCTCTATTCTTATCTCTAATTAACTACCCAAAAAAGCTAGACGTATGGCTGTGACTCAAGTGATAGAGTACTAGCCTTGAATAAAAAGCTCAGAGAAGCTGGGCGCCTGTGGCTCATGCCTGTAATCCTAGCTACTCAGGAGGCTGAGATCTGAGGATCACGGTTCAAAGCCAGCCCAGGCAAGAAAGTTGGTGAGACTCTTATCTCCAATAAACCACTAGGAAACCAGAAGTGGCGCTGTCGCTCAAGCGTGGTGCTGTGGCTCAAGCGGTAGAGCACTTGCCTTGAGCTGAAGAGCACAAGGACAGCACCCAAGCCCAGAGTTCAAGCCCCACGAGTGACAAAAAAAAAAAAGCTCAGGGACATCACTAAGGCCCTGACTTCAAGCTCCAGGAGACACACACAAACAGAAAAGATACCTGTATATTCATATTGATAACACCATTGTTCATGATAACATGAAATATGTGATAAAAAAAAAATGTGTGATCAGCCTGGCTGGATAAAGAAATTATTACATTTAGCCTGGCACCGGTGGCTCAGGCCTGTAATCCTAGCTACTCAGCAGGCTGAGATCTGAGAATCACGGTTCAAAGCCAGCCCAGGCAGGAAAGTCTGTGAGACTCTAATCTCCAATAAACCACTAGAATACTGGAAATGGCGCTGTGGCTCAAGTGGTAGAGCGCTCATCTTGAACTGAAGAGCACAAGGACAGCGCCCAAGCCCAGAGTTTAAGCCCCATGACCAACAAAAATAAAAAAGAAATTATTACATTTATATACACATATATATGTACATATACATATATAGAGAGAAACTGCAGATCATGCCAAGCAAAGTACCAACTCAGATAATATCACAGATTTTTCCTCATATGTGGAATATAGGAGAATACAAAAAAATCAATATATAAATGTAAAAGTAGGGCTGTATAGACTTGTAAGAAGAACTAGTAGGAAGGGGAGAGAGAGTAAAAGCAGAGGGTAATGTGGGATGAATATGATCAAATACCTGTAAGCATATATGAAAATAGAATAATGAAGGTCATTAAAATTATTTTAAATGGAAGGAAGGAGAATAAAAAATAGAATAAAATGATCAAAGTACATTATATGCATAGACACACAGATCACCATAAACCCCCTTGTACAATTAATACAAGGCTAATAAATAATTCAAAAGACTACTTTAAAAATAAAATCGCATAGGATTATAAAAAGAAAAAACAGCATAGGAATTACTTCATGTATCTTAAGCTCTTATTTTATTTATTTATTTATTTATTTTGGTGGTTGAGGGGCTTGAACTCTAGGCCTGGGCACTGTTCCTGCGGTCTTCAGCTCAAGGCTAGCGCTCTACCACTTGAGCCACAGCACCACTTCCAGCTTTTTTTTCTTCCGCTTATATGGTGCTGAGGAATCGAACCCAGGGCCTCATGCATGCAAAGCAAGCACTCTACCACTGAGCCACCTTCTCAGCCCTTTTTTAAAAAAACATTCTTTATTGTTATTGTAAAGGTGATGAACAAAGGGGTTACAGTTACAGTCAGGTAGAGTACATTTCTTTTTGCACAAGATCACCCTTTCCCTTGCTCTCTCCCAGTTTTTCCTTTCCAGTTCTAGAAGGCTTCATAAAGTAGGTTACATACAAACAGAGTCTTTGTAGATGAGAATTTCAAATTATTGGCTGGTTATTCCAATTGAAGGTGGCAGCATGAGAAAGTATATAGGCAGTGTTATGTTTAATATGGGTAGGAAATGAAGTCTGAGAGTAAATCAAATGTATTTAAAACAGTCTTTGTCATTGAGGAGCTCTTAGTCTAGGGGACTAGACAAGTGTCATTAGTCATTAGGGGGAGGATGACTTTATAAGGTAAAGAAGAAAGGTTAAAAAGGAGAGTGGGTAGGGGCTGGGAAGGTAGCTCAGCGGTAGAGTGCATGCCTTGCAAGCATAAGGCCCTGGGTTCAATTCCTCAGCACCACATAAACAGAAAAAGCCGGAAGTGGCGCTGTGGCTCCAGTGGTAGAGCACTAGCCTTGAGCTGAAGAGCTGAGGGACAGCGCCCAGGCCCAGAGTTCAGGCCCCATGACCAGCAAAAAAAAAAAAGGGAGAGTGGGTACTCTGATTTGGAGAAGGTACTCTGCGAAGGAGGTACTTCAGTTCAGAGAAAGAAGGAATTTTGGGTTAGAACTTGGCATCTGGTGCACACATTCTACCACTAAGATGCACCCCCAACCCTCTCCAGGGTTAAGCTCTTCTTAACAGGATTTTGGGTTAGAACGTGGCATCTGGTGCACACATTCTACCACTAAGATGCACCCCCAACCCTCTCCAGGGTTAAGCTCTTCTTAACAGGAACTCTGGTGTTGTCATCCATAGGAAGACAACTCAACAGAATAATGGGCAAAGAACACAAATAGAAAGCATAAGCTTCAAGAAAGGGTACTCAAGTCTACTCATAGTTATAAGAAGTTAGACTAAAATAATAATGTGATACCATTTTTCTACCTAACAAAGGAGAAAATTTTGACAGACATAATATCTTGTGTTTGGAATAGTCCGAAAATTGGGCTCAATTATTTACTATTGGTAGGAGTGTAAACACATAAAAATTTGGATTGCCATATGTATATGTATGCGTGTATGCCAGCCATATACACATATATATTGCTGAATCAAAGGATCTATGTGCTGGGCGCCAGTGGCTCACACTTGTAATCCTAGCTATTGAGGAGGCTGAGATCTGAGGATTGCAGTTCAAAGCCAGCCCAGACAGAAAAATCGGTGAGACTCTTGTCTCCAATAAACCACCAGAAAACCGGAAGTGGAGCAGTGGCTCAAGTGGTAGAGCGCTAGCCTTGAGCTGAAGAGCTGAGGGACAGTGCCCAGGCCCAGAGTTTAAGCCCCACAACCAAAAAAAAAGGAGGGGGGATATGTGTGTGGGTGTGTGGGTGGGTGTGTCCTAGAAATTTAGAAATTTGCCCAATAAATATTCTTGCCCAATTATACAGATACTGTATTTTCTTTCCTTAGGAATGTAGTTCATTAATAGAGTAGATGCATAGCATGTGCAAAGCCCTAGGTTTGATCTCCAGTACTGAAAAAAAAAAAGTATGTAATTTTTTAAAGAATGATCATTGTAGTCTTTTTTTTTTTTTTTTTGGTGCCAGTTCTGGAGCTTGAACTAAGGGCCTGGAAACTTTCCCTGAGCCTTTTTGCACAAGGCTAGTACTCTACCACTTATGCCACAGTGCTACTTAAGGCTTTTTGGTGATTAATTGGAGATAAGAGTCTCACTGATTTTCCTGTGTGGGCTGGGTTTGAACTATGATCCTCGGATCTCAGCCTCCAGAGTAGCTTATATTACAGCCGTAAGTCATTGGCACCAAGCCTTAATTTGATTTCTAAGGTACGTTAGGTGAACAAATAGGTTTTAGAACCAGTTATCACATTTGTGTAAAACAATGTGTGTGTATGTGCATGTGTTCCTCACACACAGAAGATATCCCAAAGTTTACACAACAGATTACCAGGGAATTTCTCACAGGTAATGACTAATATATTAAAGAAAAGCACATTTTATTTTCCATATCAAGGAAAAAAGCTAATCCTATATGTTTTTATCCTACACACTTAAAATTCTTGAATATTGTCAAAAGTCAGAAATCATTTTTTTTAATTTTTTATTGTGAAAATACCATACAGAGGGGTTACAACTACATGGGCAAGGTAATGAGTACATTTCTTTGTTTTTTTTTTTTGGGTCCAGTCATGGGGCCTGAACTCCGGGCCTGGGCGCTGTCCCTCAGCTCTTCAGCTCAAGGCTAGTGCTCTACCACTTGAGCCACAGCGCCACTTCCGGCTTTTTTTTCTTTTTTTGCTTATGTGGTGCTGAGGAATCGAACCCAGGGCCTCTGGCTTGCAAGGCAAGCACTCTACCACTGAGCCACCTTCCCAGCCCAATGAGTACATTTCTTATCAAGCATTGTTGCCTCCTCCATTGTTTCCCCTTCCCATACCTTCCCATCTCCCACCCAGAAATCATTTTTTAAGTTTTTCCAGAAAAAAAAATGAGTGGTTTCTGCACTAAACCTGCGAACCTGACTTTTTTTTCTTTTAACAAATTTATATCTCAACTTCCTTTAACAGTATGTACTTTATCACATATAATTTTTATATTTTATTAATGTGTATTAATTGTACAACGTAGGGTGTTTTGAGGTGATATTACCATATGTGTATACAATATTTGATCATAGTCACTCCTTGTAGTGCTTTCTTATTCTTCCTCCTCACTCTATTTCCTATATCTTTCTTCTAGCTCTTTGTTTATTTATAATAAAGAATTATATATTGAATTTGGTCTTTAAATATCACTTTTTCTTCATACTGGCACAAGGGCTTGAATTCAGGATCTCTGACTCTTGCTCAGACTTTTCATTCATGGCTGGTACTCTGTCACTTGAGTCAAGCCTCCACTTCTAGCTTCTTGCTGGTTGACTGGAATTAAGAGACTTTAAGATTTGTCTGCCCTGTCTGGCTTTGAACATCACCTTGATTCTCAGATCACAGTCTTCTGAGTAGCTAGTACTATAGGCAAGAGCCACTGGCACCTGGCCTCAGTCTTGTTTTTTTTTTTAAATTATTATTATCCTCAAATAATCATGCAAGGGGTTTCGAGTTAACATAGCCATTTGTGTGTACAATGTATCTCTGTCAGAGTCACCCATTCCATCATTCTTCCTCTTCCACTATCTGTCTCATCAAGTAAAAATTAGGTATAAAATTAGAAATGCCACCCCTTGAACATGTTTAATGATATATTAGCACAATGGTATACATAGATAGGTAAGTGCAAAAGAAAACTGGGAAATATATATATTAATCAACAGGTACCTGTTGACATAACTCACTTCTTGTCAGTTTTCTTCCTAATTATATGTCTCATATGTACAACGGAGTAATAACCTAAGAAATCTAAGTATTTCATGTCTGAAATGAGATGCTAATTGTTTTTCATAAGCTAGCTGATGGCAGTCTGAACAAAGATCAGGAGAACTCACACTTTTAGAGTGTAGTATGATGAACCTTACCATAATGACCTTCTTTGTAGGCAGTTTACGATGCAATATAGTCAGGTCAAATGTGGACTTCTCCTTTGAAGGTAACTTTGCTTGTCTTCCTGAGCTACTATAAATAAAATGAGGAAATTATAGGTTCTGTTTTATTTGTTCTTTATATGTTTCATTCATTCATTATTCCATGCATCATTGATTCATTGTTTGAATTTATTGGTATTCAGATCTTGGAACACAAAGATAAAATACCATCCTAGACTCAAAAGATTTTGCAGTCCCAGGGATAAATAAGAAAAAGAGGAGCCGGGCACCGGTGGCTCACTCCTGTAACCCTAGCTATTCAGGAGTCTGAGATCTGAGGATCACAGTTCAAAGCCAGCCTGGGCAAAAAAGGCCATGAGACTCTTATCTCCAATAAACCACTCAGCAAACTGGAAGTGGTGCTGTGGCTCAAGTGGTAGAGCACTAGCCTTAAACTGAAGAACTAAAGGACAGCGCCCAAGCCCAGAGTTCAAGCCCCATGACCAACAAAAAAAAAAGTGGGGGAGAGGGGAAATTCTAAAATAATAAAATGTTTGCACAGATGTGAAAGGATCCCAAAGAAGAAGCACCTAGTTCAAACTAGAGGACCACTGAGGACAGGACAGGCAAAGGGAATGTCCAAGAGTCCTTCAGGATGAAGGCATTCCTGAAGGGAAAGGGGCCAGGCTTAGTCATGGCAGTGAACTGAAGACAGAATATTTAGGGAAATACTCAAGAGTTCAGTTTACAGTTAGCAGTGTTCTAAGAAAGGAATGTAAAATCAAGGAGAAGTAAGCCTGTGTTGGCCATGGGGTACTTTGTTTTCAATACTGAGAAATCTGCAATCCATCTGAAATTTATCCTGATAGCTATGGATTTTTTTCCAGTCCTGGGGCTGAACTCAGGGACTGGGCACTGTCCCTGAGCTTCTTATCACTTGAGCGCCAGCTCCACTTCTGGCTTTTTCTGTTCATGTGGTACTGAGGAATCGAACTCAAGACTTCATGCATGCTCACCAAGCACTCTACCACTAAGCCACATTCCCAGCCTAAGGTTATGCTTTTTTTTTTATTGGTATGGTGCTTCAACTCAGGACCTCGACACTGTCCCTGAGCCTGTTTGTACTCAAGGCTAGTGCTCTACCACTTGAGTCACAGCTCCACTTACAGTTTTTGAATGGTTAATTGGGGACTTTTCTGCCCGAGCTGGCTTCAAACCATGATCCTCATATCTCAGCCTCCTGAGTAGCTAGGACTACAGTGGCATGAGCCACTGACACCCAGCAAGATTATGGATTTTTAAAAAGGAATATAAAATGATCAGAGTTAGGGTTCAGAGAGATGTCTTGGGCAGCAGTATGAAGAAATGAAACTTAGAAAGTATGGAGAAATTTGCTGGGCGCTGGTGGCTCACGCTTGTAATCCTAGCTACTCAGGAGGCTGAGATCTGAGGATCGCGGTTCAAAGCCAGCCCAGGCAGGAGAGACTGTGAGACTCCTATCTCCAATAAGCCACCAGAAAACCGGAAGTGGCGCTGTAGCTCAAGTGGTAGAGCGCTCGCCTTGAGCTGAAGAGCTGAGGGACAGCGCCGAGGCCCAGAGTTCAAGCCCCACGACCGACAAAAAAAAAAAAAAAGAAAGAAAGAAAGTATGGAGAAATGAATGAGGAAGAAGTTGCAGCAATAGAAAGGTAACAATGATGGAGCTTTGTTTTGAAGACAACATAAGAACCATCAGGTGAGGGCACCAGACCTTTCACTGGACTCTGCCCAGGGAAGGACTATAGGAGTCAGGACTTGGGCAGAGAACAGCATTTGATAGTGATGACTACAGTTTCTGGAGGCCAAGACTAAAATAAGAAATGGTTCTTTGCACACAAGCAGAGCCATCAGGTAAAGGCCATAAAGTTTCCTTTTCTGCAAGGCTCTTCCTGCCCATCATGAAGTCTAACTTTGTTTTTTTTTAACTCTGTATTGGGAGTCTGGCAGCTTGGATGGAAAGATTCTAACGGGAACTCTTGGGTATGTGGATCATGTACATGCTGGTACTGGCAGACAGGCAGGGCCAAAGTTAACCAAGAGACTGTCCAGCGGCTCCTGGAGGAGAATGACCAGTTGATCCACTGTATTGTGAAGTATCAGAATGAGGGCCAGGCAAATGAGTGCATCCAGTACCCGCATGTATTGCATAGATACCTCATTTACTTAGCTACCATTGCTGATGCCAACCCAAATGGTACTCCAAAAGCAGTGGGAGAATCCTCTGATTGACTAGTAGGTGGAGTAACTGGATGTCATCCATTCCTATGAAATGCAGACAAGATCTCCACCAAATTCAACTGTTTAAAATACAAATGACACTTCTGTGGGTCTTTTTTTTAACTATGAAGAATGTTGCTATCTTAATTGTATTCTCAGTACCATTATTTATTTTAAAAATTAAGCAGAACTCTCAGTAAACTGTAATGACTTAAGGTATAGGACAACTCTATCATTATCATTTACAATAAAATTAATGATTCTTATTCTCTAACATTATCTAATAATAAGTGATGTGTGATTTTCTCTATTTATACACAAACACACATATACACACAAATACCTCTCTGCTAGGATATTTATTCTAGGATATAAAGATCTTGTGTAAGCCAGGTGCTGAAATGTAATCCTAGTTACTCAGGAGGCTGAGATCTGAGGATCACTATTCAAAGCCAGTCTGGGGCTGGGAAGGTGGCTCAGTGGTAGAGTGCTTGCCTTGCATGCATGAGGCCCTGGGTTCGATTCCTCAGCACCACATAAGCAGGGGGGAAAAAAAGCCAGAAGTGGCACTGTGGCTCAAGTTGTAGAGCGCTAACCTTGAGCTGAAGAGCTGAGGGACAGCGCCAAGGCCCAGATTTCAGGCCCACAACTGGACCCAACCCCCCCCTCCAAAAAAAAAATTTGTGAAAATCAAAGCCAGTCTGGTAGGAAAGTCCATAAGACTCTTATTTCCAATTAACCCCAGAAAGCTGGAAGTGGCTCTGTGTCTGAAAGTGGTAGAGTGCTAGCCTTCAGTGAAAAAGCTCAAGGACAGTTCCTATGCCCTGAGTTCAAGCCCCACAACTAAAAAAAAATAAAAATTAAAATAATACAAGTCCTTTCCATTTTGAAGGAATTATTATCATTGAGGCAGACTTGGTTTGAAGGTATTTGTGGCTAGTCAGTGGGTCTAGCAGTCCAAGGATCTCAAGAAAATCAAATTGCCATCCATAATGCCATCATCTCGACCATGTTATTTCAATTCATGTGAAATGAAACCGCTGGTAGAAGAAAATACACAAGCATTTCATCCTTGCCAACACTCTCTTTGCAAAGTGACAGCATACTGGAATACATCTTACTCCTGCTCCTAAAAGGACTGACATTACCTTTCCACGCTTGTACCTAAGAAAATACTGCTGCTGACTGATACCAATAACTGCTCTGCTTCCACCAGAGACTGTACTTGCATGTAACCTTTACTAAGTTGTTCTTTATACCACATCCATATCCTGAAACTATCTGACCCCTGACCTATGAAAAAAAGCAATAATCACTTATAATTCCTCTATGGTTACCATGCTGTGTTCTTACACAGTATGAAAGAGGCAGGAGAGAAAGATTATGGAGAGGAGGTGCCACAGCTTTAGTGTATGTATCCTTCACAAATTCATATGATGACATTCTAACCCCTAGGATTATGGTTTTAAGAAGAGGGACCTAGGGGCTGGATGTTTAGCCCAGCGGAAGGACGCCGGCCTGGCGCGCGCAAGACCCTGGATTTGGTCCTCAGCCCTGGAAAAAAAACAAAAACAAAAAAAGAAGTGGGACCTAATTGGGCATTTGTGGCTCACACCTGTAATCCTAGTTACTCAGGAGGCTGAAATCTGAGGATCACAGTTCAACGCCAGACCAGGCAGGAAAGTCCATGAGACTCTTATCTCCAATTAACCACCAGAAAAATGGAAGTGGCGCTATGGCTCAAGTGGTAGAGTGCTCACCTGGAGCTGAAGAGCTCAGGGACAGTGCCCAGGCCCAGAGTTCAAGCCCCATGATAAGGGGGGAAAAAAAAGTGGGACCTGGGCTGGGAAGGTGGCTCAGTGGTAGAGCGCTTGCCTTGCAAGCAAGAGGCCCTGGGTTCAATTCCTCAGCACCACATAAAAACAGAAAAAGCCGGAAGTGGCGCTGTGGCTCCAGTGGTAGAGCGCTAGCCTTGAGCTGAAGAGCTGAGGGACAGCGCCCAGACCCAGAGTTCAGGCCCCATGACTGGCAAAAAAAAAAAAAAAAAGTGGGACCTAAGAGGCAAGATGATTAGCTTATGAGAGAGATTAGTGTCCTTCCGAAAAGAGTCCAGAGAGCTGTGTTGCCTTCTCTATCCTGTAAGGATGTAACAAGAAGGTACCATTATTTAAATAAAATTGGTTCTTACTAGATGTAAAATCTTCTGCCACCTTGATTTTGGACCTTGCAGTCTTCAGAACTGTGAGAAATAAGTTTGTGTTGTTTGAAAGATGCCTAGTTTGTGACATTTTGTTATAGGAATTCTAAACAAATGAAGTCAAGGAGTAACAGAGTTGATATGCAAGAAATCATAGAAATCACCAGGCTCTGGTGGCTCATGCCTGTAATCCTAGTTACTCAGGAGGCTGAGATCTGAGGATAGTGGTTCAAAGCCAGCCCTGGCAGCAAAGTCCGTGAGAAAACCAGAAGTGGTGCTATGGCTCAAGTGGTAGAACGCTCGCTCACCTTGAGCTGAAGAGCTCAGGGACAGCACCCAGAACCAGAGTTCAAGCCCCATGACCAATTTAAAAAAATAAAAAGAAATAGAAATCATAGAATTTCATGACTGATGGAATGTGAGGAGTAAAAGACAGGGAGGAATTAAAAGAGTAACGGTTTCTAGTTTCTAGCCTGGGATCACTGTTTCAGAGTGATAAAAATTGTAAGATATGGGAATATTTTTTTTCAAGGAATTATAAGTCATTACACTTTGGACATGTTGAGTTAAATGTGGATGTGGGAAGTCCCTGAGAATAGTTTTATGCATAAATAGAAAATGCAGGTTTAAACTCAGGAAATAGATCTAAACTGAAGGTACAACAGATTACTGGAGAGTTGGGTCAGTGGTGCTGAGAACAAGATAGTAAATGAACCCATGGAAAAAGATAAGATGACTCAGGCATGCAAAGGTGAGAAGTGAGACAATTGGTAGCAAATAGACTGCCACATGTCCGTGCTTTGAGCCCTGGGCAGGCTGCTCTCCCAGTGTGTTCAGATGAAAAAATAATAAAGGGTAAGAGAAGCAAGCAAAAAAAATGGTAGCAAATAGTATATTAAGAGATAGAACAATAGAATAGTTCAATAGTAACCATTAACTCTGGAATAAACCTTTATGTTATAGAAGGTAAAGGAAGAGAATATTTCAAGGAAACAGCAGGCAATAATTTAAAAACTTAAAGAGAAGTCATACAGGTTAAAAACTGAGATTAAGTTCACTAGGTTTAACAAAGAAGAAACTGATGTGGTTGTGACAAAATGCTAATAGGTTATAGAATAATGGGAGATGAAGATGACACAATGAATATAGACAAAGTTAATTAAGTAGGAAAGAGGCAGGGTGTTATTTAGAGGGAAAGGCATTTTCTAGTGCCTATGAACAATTAGGACTTCTCTCAGAACATACTTTGAATAGTGTTATTCTAGCCCAAATAGGGAACTGTAAGGAAATACTGGAGTTTGAACTCAGGGCCTTAAGCTTAATGTGCAGGCACTCGACCACCTAAACCACACCCACAACCCTTTGAGCTTTCATTATTTTTTCAAATAAGATCTTACTCCCCCCCTGCCAGGGGCCAGCCTGGACCATGATCCTCTTATTTCTGCTTTGCTTCCTACATAACTGGGATAATAAGCACTTGTCTAATGTATGCAATTTTTTATGGGTTGAGATGAGGTTAGCCCCACACTGTGATCCTCCTGATCTCAGCCCCTCAAGTAGCTAGGATTATAGGTGAAGAACTTTAGGTGTCATGCCTGGCCAAACCTAAAATGTTTCAGGGGTGGGGTTGTTTGTTTATCTCTGCTGGGTGTCAGTATCTTACACCTATAATCCTAGCTACTCAGGAGGCTGAGATCTGAGGAATGGGATTGGAGGCCAGCCTTGACAGACAAATCCCCAAGTTTCTTCTCTCCAGTTAACCAGCAAAAAGCCAGAAGTGAAGATGTGGCTCAACTGGTAGAACAGTATTGAGCAATAAAGCTAAGTCTAAGTACTGGGACAAAAAATAAATAAATAAACCTGTTCGTCTCTAATTGCTTAAAACTTAAAAATTCTTAAAACAAAACTTTCAAATAGAATGCCTGTTATCCAAATTTATTATTTAAAGATATAAGCTCTGATGAGAAAACAATTTCCGTCCAATTAGGACTTGGAAAAGAGGCTCTTGGTGACTGTCCTGATAGAGTATACACGGTCGATTTCTTCACATCCCCATGTGATTTTTACAGGCTGCGACTGAAAGGACTGAAGACAAAAAATAAGCTTGGAAAACATATGCCATATGGACATTAAAGGATTACTCTCTTCATTCTGCCTATGAAATGACTAATTAACTATTTGCAGCTGAAATGCGTGGGATCTTTTTCAGAGAATGGAATGTCTTCCTTTCACTGAGCATATTGATTGGAGACATAATCTACACTGTCTGGGAATAGTTTCTCTATAGCAGAACGAATCACACTCTTCAATGCATCATTTAATTTTAGATATATCTTGTCACATTTATTTAAATGGTTTAGCTCCAGATTTTTTTTCCCTCTAGGACTGCAGAGTGCCTGATGTCCACACTTGTAATTAGCTGTCATCTTCTTAAAAGGTAATATGAGGTAATAGGAAGAACAATTTCACCTTTGGGATAGAACTTTACATTTATTACTATGAGCAAGAGACTTTTTCTTTATCATCTGTTGACTGGTGAGGATTAAATGACAAGCTGGATTTAGCACTCTGCCTGGGTATGAGTATACTAGAATATCAAGAAATCATTGCTATGATTAACCAAAGAGAAATTTTCTAGAATAAATATGCATATTTTATCAAAAGTTCCCTAGTGGGGGCTGGGAAGGTGGCTCAGTGGTAGAGCGCTTGCCTTGCATGCCTGAGGCCCTAGGTTCGATTCCTCAGCACCACATAAGCAAAAAGAAAAAACCTGGAAGTGGTGCTGTGGCTCAAGTGGTAGAGCATTAGCCTTGAGCTGAAGAGCTGAGGGACAGCGCCCAGGCCCAGAGTTCAAGCCCCACGACCAGACCCCAAAAAAAAAGTTCCCTTGTGCCTGTAATCCCAGTTCCCAGAGGTAGAGTCAGAGCAGAGTAGGCTACATGGAGTTCTATACTACCCTATGCTACATAGAGAGACACTATCTCAAAAAGCCAAGGGCTGATGTAGCTCAGGGGAGGATCACTTACCTACCATGTGCAAAGCTGTTGGTCTGATTCTTAGCACTGTCAAAAAAACAAAAAACAAAAAAAAAAACTAATAACAGCTTTTTCTTTAACAGTACATCCTACTGATATCTTAGCAAATCATGATATCTAGCAAAACTAGATATCTAAGGAATAGCATCCCTTCCATCATTGACAAGACTGTAGAGTAACAGAATTGTAACTAAGACTCCCTAAAGCTTTCCATATTGAATATCATTTTTAATCTAGTTAGGCTAATCATTTTTATTCTATCCCTACAGAATAAAATATCAAACTTTCTGTTTCACACTAACAAAGAAAATAGTGGGACCAGGTGCTGGTGGCTCATGACTGTAATCCTAACTATTCAGGAGACTAAGATCTGAGGATCCTGGTTCAAATCCAGCCCAGGCACGAAACTCTGTGGGACTTTTATCCCCAATTAACAACCAAAAAAGCCAGAAGTGGAGCTCAAGTGGTAGAGTGTTAGCTTTGAGTAAAACTGCTCAGGGACAGCACCCAGATCTTGAGTTCAAAACCCACGACCAACAAAAATAGCTCAAAGAGAGGTTGGAGGCATGATTCAAGTGGTAGAGCATCAACCAATGAGTGGAAGCATCAGTTACCAAGTTTGAGTCCTGGTCTCAGACAAAACAAAAACAAAAAAACATCTCACAAAGAATATTCAGGCCCTGGGTTCAAGCCACAGGACTGGAACAACAACAACAACAACAAAAATGCCAGGCACTGGTGGCTCACACCAGTAATCCTACCTACTCAGGAGACTGAGATCTAAGACGTACAGTTTGAAGCCAGCCCAGGTAGGAAGGTCCATGAGACTCTCATCTACAATTAATCATAAGTAGAGCAGTAGCTTAAAGTGGTAGAGCAAAAAATGCCCAGAGACAGCTCCCAGGCCCTGAGTTCAAACCCTATAAAAAGAAAAAGAAAAAAAAAGTACTGGGTAAAACCAAGTCTCATTTGCTCATTTTTTTCTTTTTATTTCTTGGAAGTGCTGAGGTTTGAATTCAGAGCCTTGCACCTTGAACTCAGAATTCCTTGCAGGAATTCTACCACTTGAACTAGTCCACAAGCCTTTCATAATTGGTTGTTTTTTGAGACAGTCCAGGCCAGCTTGGACTGTAATCCTCCTATTTGTGCTTCTTTGAGTCACTGAATGATAGACACATACCACTACATCCAGAAATTGGTCCAGATAGTCTCACAAACCTTTTTCCTCCCCAGGCTGTCCTCAAACCCCAACCTCCTGACCCTCCTACCAAGTGGTAGGATTACGATTTCATCCACTGTATTTGATCTCAATCTCTCCTGTTAGCAACAATACAAAGAAATTCAAATGTTTAGGATCAATTCTTTTCTTTTGGGGTGGGGGGGAACTCTGGGCCTGGGCGCTGTCCCTCAGCTCTTCAGCTCAAGGCTAGCGTTCTACTACTTGAGCCACAGCACCACTTCCAGCTTTTTTCTTTTTGCTTATGTGGTGCTGAGGAATCGAACCCAGGGCCTCATGCATGCAAGGCAAGTGCTCTACCACTGACCCACCTTCCCAGCCCTAGGATCCATTCCAGACGTGATCCTGGCCTGGTATGTGAATGTGAGGAAATAAGAAAACTTTCATTTTTGTCTATCCACTTGCAGGCATAGCACAAAAATGATTTATAGTAAAATGTTAGTAAATTAGAATTGCAGTTCAGCAAACAAATACTTTATGTTCAATGACTGGTTTATTAAAATCTTTATTAAATATTTTAGCCAATTTTCTCTATCTTTACAACTATAAATATGTTGTGACTAACTGATTCCGTGATTGATGATCAAGATCTTGCCATAGCTACAATAAATTTTCATGATGTAGTTCTACAGAAATGAATGTGTGATAAATCAACTGGACTGCGTCCTGACCTTAACATGGCTTCTAGTCCTATTCGCTGGTGAATTACTTCTCCTTCATAAAAGAGAACACACCACCACAATTCTGGCTTCTGTGGGCTCTAGTTCATGAAGTTTTATTACAATGTGTCATGAGCACTCAGAAAATATGGCATGAAATATTCTTTGAGAGGCCAGCTTCAAAAGTGCAACTGTGGTCAGTCACACAGATGGATGGCCATGTACTCAGACTTTAAAGCAGTTTCCTATTGTCCTGTGCAAGCTACTTCAAAGCAGTTCAGTGGGTCACTTTCCATGCCATTGCCATTCGTCCATTAAAAATAAAACCAAAACAACACCTACTCAGTATCTGAAATAGGACAACAAAACCCAACCTACTCAGTATCTACTTCTACCAAGACCCTTTCTTGGAGTGAAGAATAAATTAAGGCTCATAGTAGTAGACATAATTATAAAAATTTATCAAATATTTATTTAGAACCTTCTACATGCCAAATGCTCTGCTGGGCACCAGGATAGAATAGTAAACTGAAAAAAGATCTCTGCCCTCGTGGAGCTTATATTTAAATGACACTGCTATGCAGAAGATGGCCTGGAAGCCCAGAGGAAGGTGTTTCAAGGAGGTAAGACTTCAGCAGAGTGTGCAAAGACAAAAAAGAAAACAGTGTGGTAAAGGTCTCCTAGACATGGTAGAAGAGGAGTGGTGTAAAAGAATACATTTGAAGCTGGGTGCTGGTGACTCATGCCTGTAATCCTAGCTAAATTCCCCTAAAACCTAAACTATAAGACTTTTATTGCTTAATATTCTATTGACACTTTTTTTTCCAGCGCAGGATTGAATCAGGAATTTACACATGTTAGGCAAGCACTCTACCACTGAGCTGTAACCACAGCTTTCTCTCCAACTTAAAAACAATTGATTGATTTAAAAAGAGGTAACTCAGGGCTAGGAAGGTGGCTCAGTGGTAGAGCGCTTTGCATGCTCAAGGCCCTGGGTTCGATTCCTCAGCACCACATAAGCAAAAAGAAAAAAGCCGGAAGTGGCGCTGTGGCTCAAGTGGTAGAGCGCTAGCCTTGAGCTGAAGAGCTGAGGGACAGCGCCCAGGCCAGAGTTCAGGCCCCACGACTGGACCCAAAAAAAAAAAAAAAAAGGGGTAACTCAGAAGTGGGAGCTGGTAGCTCACACCTGAAATCCTAGGTACTCAGGAGGCTGAGGATCATGGTTCAAAGACAGCCTGGGCAGGAAGCCTGTGAGACTCTTATCTCCAACAAACCACTCAGAAAAATGGAAGTGGCATTGTGGCTCAAGTGGTAGAATGCTAGCCTTGAGCTGAAGAGCTGAGGGACAGTGCCCAGGCCCAGAGTTCAAGCCCCACAATTGACCAAAAAAAAAAAAAAAAAGAATACATTTGGGAAAGTACTTTCTGATAGATAGTTACTGCTTTATCTGAAACTATCGATTGTCGCAGATATATGTGCAATGAAAGAGTGTCATGTTATATTTGCATTTTAGAGGTCCTAAAGTACAGATAATGAACTCTGGAGAAGCCAATAGCTTCATCAGGCACAATTCTGGTGGCACAATTCTGCTCACAAAGTAGGAACAGAGCTTGATATGAAATATACTAAGCAATCCTCATCTGTAGGTCTTTGCAACTAGTTAGGATAAAAGAGGATTGGAGAGGGGAGCTTTGGAGACTCCAGCTGTCATACAATGGCTATAAATGCAACTCAAGTGTTATTAGTGCTTATGGACTCCTCTTTACCAATCAAACAGTTGAAGAATTGTATCATGATTTTAGAAGGCCCAAGGTTCAGTTACCTTCCCAGGTACTTAAGACCCAACATCAGTTTCTGATTTTATAAAAGTGAGTTATTCCTAGAGACTGTATGTAATTGCTAACTCTAAGAAGGGGCTTGGTGACTAAGCATGAGCAAAATTCACTTCCATGGGAAGAGCTACACAGGGTGGTTGAGTTTGTTTTGGCTACATAATCTGCCATGGCAGCATAGTGGGAAGAGAGGGAGGAAAGCATGCTGGAACTTCCATTGTTTAAATTGCCCACCATCTATTCCCCTTGATTCAAGGAATAGCCTAGTTTATTGCTGAAAAACCATGTTTCTCATGTTTGATCCATCCCTGGCAGAAGGAAAGTCAATGGGGTAAGCTCCAAAGAGAAAGGGAACCCAAACTACTCCCAGCAGGGAGAGACCTGTGGATTTAGAAGGCTAAGGAAACTAGAATTTGCAGAAGACAAGAGAAAGAGGGGGAAGAGGAAGTAAAAGAGGAAGGGAAAGAGAAGGGGAAAAGAGGGGGGAGGGAGAGGGAGAGAGAGAGAAGCAAGCACATTTTGACAATCAGAACAGGACTTCCCTGGGATTTTCAGTCACTTGCATGTGAAGAACTACTTAAAGTGAAATAAACCACCAGGGAACAAAAAAGGAGTATTCCATCTTCTTCCTTGAGGGCTGACTATAGCTGGGGAGTTGGTATTCCATCAACCAGAGTTGAAAAGATACATTATATGTGAGGATTCAAACAAGATACGCATAGCTGTCTTGCCTTACCACTGGAAAAATAATAATAACCCTTGACTGCTGCTCCATTTCTACCTAGTACTATAAGCTCCAACAGGATCAAATTATTTTGAATAATTTAACTGCATTCTAGAACAAGGGTACCTTGGTAAAACATGCATTTAACATGTGCAATGGTCTGGGTTGAGTCCCTTCCAACACACAAACACACACAATTAGTATGAATATTTTAATCATTAGTCCTATTTATTATTTATTGGAAGTACTAGCATATGAATTCAAGGCAGCATGCTTCCTGGGCTATCACTTAGGCCGTACCTCAAGTTCTTAGTAGGAATATGAAGAAAATAGAGGAATCTGGCACCTGACATTTCCTGTTGATATTACAAAGCACCCAGTTAAACTTAGCAGGTACCTGGGGTGGTAGTACAAGCCTGAAATTCTAGTACTTGGGTAACGGAGGCAGGAAGATTGCAAGTTTGAGGCAAACCTAAGCTACACAGTGAAACCCTGTCTAAAAAATTAATTTTTTGTGTGTGCCAATCTCAGAGCCTGGACGCTGTGCTGGAGTTTTTTGACTCAAGACTAACTCTCTACCACTTGAGAGCACAGCTCCACTTCTGGCTTTTTGGTAGATAAAAGTTCCACATTTTCTTGACTGGTTGGCTTTGAATTGCAGTCCTCGGATCTTAGCCTCCTAAGTAACTAGAATTACAGGCATGAGCCACCAATGTGTGGTTTAAAAAATTAAGTTTTGGGCTGGGAAGGTGGCTCAGTGGTAGAGCGCTTGCCTTGCACGCATGAGGCCCTGGGTTCGATTCCTCAGCACCACATAAGCAAAAAGAAAAAAGCTGGAAGTAGCGCTGTGGCTCAAGTGGTAGAGTGCTAGCCTTGAGCTGAAGAGCTGAGGGACAGTACCCAGGCCCAGAGTTCAGGCCCCACGACCAGACCCAAAATAATAAATAAATAAATACAAATTAAGTTTTTAATAAAAAATAATAATTTGGCAGGCATGCAAATACACCTCAGAAAAATATAACTGACAGTCTGGGAATGTGGCTTAGTGGTAGAGTGCTTGCCTCGTACACATGAAGCTCTGGGATTGATTCATTGGTACCACATACACGGAAAAAGCCAGAAGTGGTGCTGTGGCTCAAGTGGCAGAGTGCTAACCTTGAGCAAAAAAGAAGCTCAGGGACAGTGCCCAGGCCCAGAGTTCAAGCCCAAGACAGGCAAAAAAAAGAAAGAAAGAAAGAAAGAAAGAAAGAAAGAAAGAAAGAAAGAAAGAAAGAAAGAAAGAAAGAAAGAAAGAAAGAAAGAAAAGAAAGAAAGAAAGAAAGAAAAATATAACTGACAGTACATGGTGGGGGGAAATCAATGGAAAAATTACCCACAGGACAATGGTGATAGAATGAGTAGACAGGGTAGTTATTGTAATTATAGTCTATTTGTTCATAGATGTAAATACATAAGTACACTAAAGAAAATATGAATGTGTTTGAAACAGAAGATATTAAAAATGAAGCTAATTGAACAAAGTACATTATGTGTATGTAGGTCATAATGAAATTATTTTATAATATGCACTAAAAAAAAGAAAAAAATGTTGGACTAAGGATGTAGTTAGTGGTTGAATCTATACTCAGCATTCATGTGGCTCCAGGTTCAATGCCCAACATCATTCACACACACACACACACACACACACACACACACACACACACACACACAAACATACACACTTAATAGAACAATAAAAATAAGATGTTGAAATAAAAATCATTGGATGGGGTGAGGGGTATCACACAGTGATAGAGTGGGTTCATAGGCTCTGGGTTCAACACAGTACCACACACAGTAGATTAAGCACTGAAAAAGAAGTAATTAATGATCTTAAAGACATAACAGGCTGAATGCCAGTGGCTCACGCCTATAATCCTAGCTACTCAGGAGTCTGAGATCTGAGGATCATGGTTCAAAGCCAGTCTAGGCAAGGAAGTCCAGGAGACTGTTATCTCCAAATAACCACTGAAAACCTGAAAGTGGAATTATGGCTCAAGAGACAGACTCCTGGCCTTGAGCACAATGGCTCAGGGACAATGCCTATGTCCCCAGTTTAAGACACACACACACACACACACACACACACACACACACACACACACACACACACACACACACATGTGCATGCTTAAATGATAGAGCACCAGAGGTGAGTGAAAAAACTGAAGGGTAGAGGCTGGGAAGGTGGCTCAGTGGTAGAGCGCTTGTCTTGCATGCCTGAGGCCCTGGGTTCGATTCCTCAGCACCACATAAGCAAAAAGAAAAAGCCGGAAGTGGTGCTATGGCTCAAGTGGTAGAGCGCTAGCCTTGAGCTGAAGAGCTGAGGGACAGCGCCCAGGCCCGGAGTTCAGGCCCAATGACCGGACCCCAAAAAAAAACAAAACAAAACTGAAGGGTGAACAAGAAGCCCAGAGTTCAAAACACCCGAAAGAAAAGAAAAGAAAAGAAAAGGGGGGGGAGGAGAAAAAAAGAATAAAATAGCAATGAGCTGTTGGAACAACTTCAATTAGCCAATAATATAAGTGTTCTCAGACTTTCCAAAAGAAAAAATTACAATACAGAAAAAAATAGTTGAAAACAGGTCAAAACATTCTAAAATTGCTGAAAAATATAGATCCACAGGCCCCAAAAGTTCAATTGATCACAAGCACAGGAGATAGGTAAAACATAATACAAAGGCTTCCATTAATCAGTATTTATTTGTTTTTGTGTATATTTGTGTGCTGTTCCTGGAGCTTGAACTCAGGGCCTGGGTACTGTCGCTGAGCTCTTTTGCTCAAGGCTAGCACTCTGTACACTTGAACCTCAGTTCCATTTCCTGCTTCTTTGGTCCTTTATTGAAGATGAAGAGTGATGGAAAATGCCTTAAACTGAGAGTACTCCCTTTTCCCCCTGACAGCCATATCTTAGACCTGTCCTTGCTGCTGATCCTGCTGAATCATCTCCTCTCCTCTTCCCCTGAACAAATGTACTCCCAAGTCTTGGAAGAGAGCCTGAGACCAAGGTCACTTCAGACACTGACACTCCTGGTGGTCACAGATGCTGTTGTGACCTTGAAACTCCTCAGTCAAAACAACACTGCTCACTCAACCTGCCTCCATCTCACCCCGTGTCCATCTGCCCCACCGGACTTCACTCTTTCTGCCTAATATTTAAAGGGGAGGTGCATCATTTCCCCTTCAGCTGGGCTGCAGGAGTCTTGGTTGCCCTTCCCAGGCTTTACTCCCCAATAAAGCCTGTTGGTCTATTGAGTTTGCCCTTTCTATTCTTTCTCTTTTCTTACAAAGAGTCTCTTGGACTTCCTGTTTGGACTAGCTTTGAACTGTGATCTTGATCTCCGCTTCCTGATTAGCTAGAATTATAGGCATAAGCCACTAGTACCCACCTAATCGAATTGTTTTAAGCCAGAAATAAGGAGAAACATCTTAAAGACAGCCAGAGGAAAATGACATTATTTATAGAGGAACAAAGTTAAGAGTAATAGTAAATCACACCAGAAACATTACAAACCATAATACAGTACAATATCTACAAGCTGACTTCCAGGTGAAAATTCCAGGTTCAAAACCAAAGGTGAAGTACAGACTTTCTCAGATACACAGAAGAACCCAGCATCAACTGATACACATACATTACACAAGAACATTACTGTCAGGGCTGGGAATGTGGCTTAGTGGTAGAGTGCTTGCCTACATGTAGCCCTGGGTTCAATTCCTCAGTTCCACCTATCCAGAAAAAGCCAGAAATGCCTCTGTGGCTCAAGTGGTAGAGTGCTAGCCTTGAGCAAAAGAAGCTCAGGAACAGTGCCCAGGCCCAGAGTTCAAGCCCAGGACTGGCAAAAAAGAAAAGAAAAGAAAAATAACATTGCTGTAATTCTTTCAGGTGTAAGGAAATAATACCAGATAGATATCCGGATCTGCACAAAGAATGAAAGATATATATATGTAAAGTATCAAAGGTATCATCAAAGTAATTCCTTCCTTCCTTCCTTCTTCCTTCCCTCTCTCCCTCCTTTTTCCCTTTCTCTTTCACAGCCTCCCTTTGTCTTTTCTCAAGACAAGATCTCATGTTGCCCTGTATGTCTAGAGCTCCTGAACTCATGCGATCCTCCTGCCTTACCCTCTAGAATAGCTGAAAGTATAGCTACAGGTCACCAAACCCAGCTAACTTTTCTTATTTTTAAAATTTCTTCAAAAGATTGCTCTGTTTCTTGGTTATAGTTCTAATCAAAGAATTTTTACAACTGTGATGAATAAATATAGCCATTTAAATGGCTTGTGTTTTGTAAATATTTTTGCTGCCTCAATATTCATTCTACTGTTAATGTTTTACTTCACTCTCGATACAACTTTTACTCACAATTAGTGTCCCTGTACATTCCTTTGAGCCACTTAAAAACTTCTTATAATACCATTTTTAAAAGTACTGACATATGAGGAATGTATATAAATATTAGGTTATTTTAATAAAGTATGTTTTGTTTGTAATGGTAATGCAGTCAGAAATATTTAAAAGTTAGGATCAAGTCATTGAATTTTTGCAAGGAGAAACAAGTCCTCACAGCTAAGTTAAAAAGTTTTTGCAAATGTCTCCATAATATAAAAAGATGCCTTTGTAGATATGCATACTAAATATTAAATTATTAAATATTAATTAGGGTTAAAGGACAAAGTATCTAAAATTGGCTTTAATATACTCCAACTGAGAAAAAGAGAGAGAAGAGAAAAACACAAACTTTAAGCCTAACTTCAATGGCTCATGTCTGTAATCCTAGTTATTGAGGAAGAAGCTAACCCAGGCAGACAAATCTGTGAGACCCTTATCTCCAACTAACCAGAAGTGAAGTGAGCAAAAAGTATAAGTAAGACCATGAGACCCTGAGTTTTAGACTCAGTACTGACACACACAAAAAAAAGTAAAATAAACTTTTAAAAGTATGGAATAATGCTGATTATGACTGTGTCAGGTGACAATTCAGTCTACTTTTGATTACATTTCTAACTTCTTATGAGGTTTAATTGATATAGAAACAAGTAATTTTCTTTGTGCCAGTTTTGGGGCTTGAACTAAGGGCCTTGGCATTCTCCCAGAGCTTTTTTGCTCAAGGTTAATGCTCTATTTGAGCCACAGTTCCATTTCTGGCTTTTCTGGTGGTTGATTGCAGGTAACAGCCTCATGGACTTGCTTGCCCAGACTGGCTTTGAACTATGATCCTCAGATCTCAGTCTCCTGAGTAGCTAAGATTACAGGCTGAGCCACCAGTACAGTTAAACAAGTAACTTTTATGGGTATTGACATGTATAATACATCCACCACTCTTCAGCCTATTTTTCTGAATCATATTCTTGCCTAGTTGTGCAAATTCCTTCAGTTGTTACTAAGGAGATAGTTTTAGACCAAGTCTTTTGGCTGAACACTGCCATCTGTTTTCATCCATTAGTCATATAAATTGAAAACTAGAACTACAGAATGAACACTAACATTCTGATTAAAATTTGTACTTTAGAAAAGTATTAGGCATTAATACTATTGGAACTATAAAACTTTCATGACCAGGTAATTTTCTACTAGTGCTCCACCATTTGAGCCATGCATTCTGGCACCCAAGTAATTTTAGTAGGTTAAATCATTATTTTTTTTTCCTGACAGTAATTAACAAAATATTTATAAGTTGCCTTATTGTGATCTTATGTTAATAAGTATATAAATTATGTCTTCTCTCAGGGAGAACATTCATAGGTAATTTGTCCTAAAAACATGATGATCTCCTAACTAATTCTATTTCTGTTTTAAAATAAAACTCCAGCTAAACTTTTTTTTTTTTTGGTCAATCTTGGGGCTTGAACTTTGGACCAGAGCGCTCTCTCAGCTC
The DNA here is from genome assembly GCF_019054845.1 of Dipodomys spectabilis. NCBI lineage: Eukaryota > Metazoa > Chordata > Mammalia > Rodentia > Heteromyidae > Dipodomys > Dipodomys spectabilis. Next base: position 3,385,209 of record NW_024870750.1, read on the forward strand.
TTCAGCTCAAGGCTAGCGCTCTACCACTTGAGCCACAGCACCTACCTCCAGTTGTTTCTGCTTATGTGCTGTTGAGGAATCGATCCCAGGGCCTCATGCATGGAGGCAAGCACTCCAACACTGAGCGACCTTCCCAGCCACATCTGAATATATTATATACTCAAATATCAAACACATATTTCATGAAGTGCTTCAAAGGCAAATTTTTCTTATATTGCTTTAATCCTAGAAGTATCCTAAAATAAAAAGTTTGGGATAAACTCCTAGATCAACAGACATGACATTTCAAAGGAAGATACTACCTAGTCCTCAAATATGCCCCTATCTCTTCGACCCTCCTGTCCATGTTCTACTTAAAAAACAGAAACAAACACAGTGGTAGGACTTTCTGACACTGCATGCTACCTTGTGTATTATGGATATATTTGTTGCCTATCTCCCCCTGCTGGACTATTCAAGGGCCAGAAACTGTGTGCATTGTCTCATTGATACCAAGTATAGCTCCTGGCACAGAATAATACATTCAATTAATCTCCTTCTACCTGATGAGCCCTATTCTTTTATTTTCAGAAATTAATCTTACAAATAGAAATTCTTCTTATTAAGCAATGGATTGTATTATGCAATAAAACAATGTATAATTATGTTCCTCCAGAAAGCTGACTATTTCATACAGTCGTTCCTCTCAGCTTACAGGTTCTAAAGATAACCAGGATTTATTTTTTTTTTATTTATTTTTATTTTTTTGTCGGTCGTGGGGCCTGAACTCTGGGTCTAGGCACTGTCCCTCAGCTCTTCAGCTCAAGGCTAACGCTCTACCACTTGAGCCACAGCGCCGCTTCCGGCTTTTTCTGCTTATGTGGGGCTAAGGAATCGAACCCAGGGCCTCATACAATTCAAGGCAAGCATTCTACCACTGAGCCACCTTCTCAGCCCCCAACCAGGATTTTTTTGGTCGGTCGTGGGGCTTGAACTTTGAGCTTGGGCGCTGTCCCTCAGCTCTTCAGTTCAAGGCGAGCGCTCTACCACTTGAGCTACAGCGCCACTTCCAGTTTTCTGGTGGTTTATTGGAGATAGGAGTCTCACAGTCTCTCCTGCCCGGGCTGGCTTTGAACCGCGATCCTTAGATCTCAGCCTCCTGAGTAGCTAGGATTACAGGCGTGAGCCACCAGCACCCGGCAACCAGGATTTTTTTTTAAGAAAAAAAAAAAACTACTTGTTTCTACTTATAGACTAATTTATTGTTACCAATACTTATTTTTAATTATTATTAAGGAGCTATCTTAAAGGAGTTACAATCCCATAAATCAGGTAATGATACAATGTTACTTGGACAATGTCTCACCTTCCTTTGCTTCCCCCATTTTTCCCCTTTCACTCTGCCCATTATTGCATAGTTCATTTTTTACATAGTGTATATTGAATTGAATACTATTTCTTATAGGCTAGATCTGTTGGTGTTGAGGCTATTGTTGTGATTTTTAACTTTTGTAAGTCTGAAGAAGTCTTTATACTTTGCTCATTGAGCAAGCTTTTTAAAAATCCTCTAAAATCCTTTCTTTCCCTTTTCATGCCATTGTGACAGTTCAGGTGGTGACATGGATGAGGCTAGTTCATGAACTCTGACAATAGCTTGCAAACTGGTGTTATCATCCATCTCAGTCCCTTCCAAGTTCATCCTGGTCAAGCTTACTTTGAAAAAAAAATTATAAGCTGAATGTAATTATGACATTCTCTCTTCTTTCTGAAAAATATTTATTTCGTGCTGGTTTGGAGCTTGAAGTCAGGGCCTGGATATTGTTTCTTAGCTTTCCTGATAAGGGTGGTGCTCTAAATATTGGGTCACAGCTTCATTTCCAGCTTTTTGCTGGTTAACAGGAGATAGACTCTTTCACTTTCCTGCCCAGTCTGGCTTTGAACTGTAAGCCAAAGATCTCTTTTTCCTATGAAACTAGGGTTACAGGCATGAGCTACCAGTTCCCAACCCTGTAAAATATTCTAAACGGTTACTAATACTTGTAGGATGAGATCCACAATCCCTGACATACTAGTAAGGGGCTTAACGTTTTTGTTCACTTTCTTCTTGACAATTGACAGTGTATCGTTACCCTTGTATCCTTACTGAATAACTTGTGAAATAGTACAATGTTTACACGTGAAAAAATAGCTGAGAAAAACAGCAATATTAGGAACTTGAAACTGGCAGAAGCAGAATTTGAACCCAAAGAAGGTGTCCAATTCAAACATCTGACCCTACAAAACCAATGTTACACCCCTTCCCACTCCTCCTCAAGTTTCCTTCCTCATCACATTTGCAACTTCATCCTTTTTATTTTAACCTCTAGCAATTTGCTTTCAGGATCATCAGATGTCTAAATAAACATGAATCTTACTATTGCTACATAGTGCAATTTCTTCATTATACAGCCTTAGCCCATAATGAACACCTTGCCATGCTGCAGCATGCAACAAGGCTGCGATCTACCCCACTAACACTGGCTACCAGTTAGCAGAGTAGGGCCCATCTTACTCCAGTATGACCTCATTTTACTTAGCCTGGAAAGACCCTAATTTAAAATAATGTCATGTTCCCGAGGGCAAGTATTTTAGACATCAAGTAAAACTTAAGCACATCAACTAAATGTTGGTGTTCACAGATCTGCCCTTGAGCCTCTCTTCTCATCCTGCAGCTCTGGAAGCCTCTCTAACTTCCATACAGACAGGAGGAACCTGATGTTTAGTGAATTTTTTTTTTTTCATAAAAGGCTGGGGTGTGACTCAAGTGATGAGAGTCAGCCTAGCAAGTGCAAGGCCCTGAGTTCAAACTCTAGTCACACACACACACACACACACACACACACACACACACACACACACACACAGAGTGGAGGAGAAGGGAAGAGACGAAAAAAGGGGGATATTTTCAAAGAAAACGTAAAGTAGCCAACAGTCCATGGTCATGATGGACCCCCAGTATTCGAGCAGAGACACTGGCACCTTCCCTCAATGTGCATGACTGGTTGTAAACCGCTCCTGGTTCCACGGTCCTTCCGTTAAACTAGACATTTCCAGATGCTACTTTACCTGCCTTGTTGTTGTTTTTTTCTGAACCCCTGCAGCAATGTCTATCAAATAAAGGGTCGTCTGCTCACATTACTATGAACGCGCCTAACGTCTAGCTCTACACCTGCAGCGTGAGCATAGGCTCTGAGGGCACCGGGAAAGCTAACGTCTCCGAGCTTCGGTTCCCGCAGGTACGAAGTTCAGCACTCCCGGTATTTATCACGTGGAGTAAACAGCAGGCAAGTGGACCGACTCGGCATCTTCGGCCGCAGGGTGCCCGCAGCCCAGGCTTCCGAGCGGCGCCCCTCTCAGCAACCCCGTCCGGCGGACAGCGGCTGGCGCGCGACGTAGGGCGCGCAGGCGCCGCCGGAGGGCGCGCCAGCGCCAACCCGGAAGTTGGCCTCGCCCCTGTAAGGTCGTCCTACGTGCCTGATCGCCTCGGACGCCGCCCTCTCGCCTCAGCGCATCCCTGCACTCCTGACTCATACCCTCGGCCTCGTCCTCGTCTCATACTTTTCTCATCCCTTCCAGAACCTGGAGCACCCGCGCGGATCTGGGCGCGCCGCGGAGTGAGGCACCGGCCAGGACAGCCCGGGTCCTTGCCGTGGCCACGCGAGGACCCCCCCCCCCCCCCCTCTCTCCGCGGGTCGCCGCCGCCGCCGCCCACACCTCGCCCGCCTCGGAACCCCGGCCCCGCCCCCAGCCCGCCTCCATCCCGGGAACCGGAGGCCCCGGGGTTGTGGTCCCGCGACCTCCCTCCCGCCGTGCCCTCGTCTCTCCGACCGCGATGCCGCTCTACGAGGGCCTGGGGAGCGGTGGCGAGAAGACGGCCGTCGTGATCGACCTCGGAGAGGCCTTCACCAAGTGAGTGGCCGCGGGCCCCCGGAGAGCGCGGCCGGCCGGGCCCGGGCCCTGCTCCTCGGCGGGCTCGGCGGCGGGGGCCTCTCCTCTCGACACCCCCCACCCCCAGCGCATCCGCAGCGTCCGGTGGTGCGGTGCGGGGTCTGGCTGCCCGGAGAGGCCCCGGAAGCTCCCGAAGGCTTGCCTCCGCCGCCGCCTCGGGGCCTTCCCCGAACCCAGCCCCGGGGGGACCGCGGCCACCCCGACCCCGCTCCCGCGGGGCAGGACCCTAGCTGCAGTGTGTAAAGCGCGTGTAGGGCGGAGGCGCGGCTCCTGGTCTTGGAAGTCGGGTTAGAGAGACCGGCAGCACCGGGAGGAAACCCTAGCGCTTTCGACTCTGGTCTGGCGTCCTTAAACTCGGGTTACATCGTACACTTGGAACGAGCAACTGGTAAACACAGGAGTAGTGTTTCTCAGCGTTTTTGGATGGCAGAGATCTTTGGAAGCCACAAATGTAAAAAAAACCTAAATTAAAGCATACCTACAGTTTCCAGGGATTGGCAGACTTAAACCTTGGGGTCTTTGGACCGCCGTCTTTGTTACTGGGCTCAAGGGAATGAAGCAACAGGCAGCATTACTTCTTACACGTATGCGAGATAAAATAAATATTTGAGAAAACCTTTACATATTGAAAACACTAGACAACTATTGAATAAGTGGTCAAAAGAACGAACTGCTTAAAATGTGGTACTAAACTACAGAATTGGGGCTAGAGACATGGCTCAGTGGTAGAGCACCTACATAGTAAGTTGCAAAGCCTTGAGTTCTAAACTCCAGTATCAACTTAAAAAAAAACAAACCTATATAATTGGGTTAAACACAGTGTGTGTTGTGTGTGTGTGTGTGTGTGTGTGTGTGTGTGTGTGTGTGTCTTGTGACTTGAACACAAGGTTTACATGCTTATCCTTGAACTCTTTTTTTTGCTCAAGACTAGCACTCTACCACTTGAGCCACAGCTCCATTTCTGACTTTTTAGGTAGTTGGAGATTATAGAGTCTCAAGGACTCTCCTGTCCCAGCTGGCTTGCAACCAAACCATGATCCTCAGATTTCAGCCTCTGAAAACCTAGGATTACAGGCATGAGTCACTGGCTCCACTAAACAAAAATTTTCCTCCGTATGCCCTCCTATTTAAGACAAGCCTTCATTAATTCATATTTTCTTATGTGTCTTAATTTTTTAAAAAAACCTCAAATACCTTAAGACTACTACTCTATACAGATAGCTATTTTGCCTGTACATTGAAAAAAATAAGCAAAATTTATTCCATCAGAATATGATGATTAACAACACAGCAGGGGGCTGTGAAGTGGCTCAGTGGTAAAGCGTTTACCTTGCATGCATGAGGCCCTAGGTTCTATTCCTCAGCAGCACATAAGCAGAAAAGGCTGGGAGTGGTGCTGTGGCTCAAGTGGTAGAGCGCTAGCCTTGACCACAGAGACTCAGGGACAGTGCACAGATCCTGAGTTCAAGCCCAAGGACTGGCAAAAAAAAAGCTCAAGTGCAAATAAACATGGAGATGGAAATAGCAAAAGGCAAAGAGAATATATTTGGGCATAGGAGAAGAACAGAACCACAAACTGAACAGAGGAGATGACATTAATATTAAACTATGTGCCAGGCACTGGTGGCTCACACCTGTAGTTTAGCTTCTCAGGAGGCTGAGATGTGAGGATATGAAGTTAGAAGCCAGCCCAAGGAGGAAAGGCTGTTAGACTCATCTCCTTAACCACCAGAATACCAGAAGTGGCTCCGTGTCTTAAAAGTGGTAGAGCACTAGCTGTGAGCAAAAGAGCTCAGGTACTGCACCCAGGCCCTGAATTCAAGCCCCATTACCCATAAAAGAAAAAGACTAAACGAAGGGGTTGAAGGCATGGCTCAGTTGGTAGTACACTAGCCATGAGGTCTGATCTTGGACAAAGAAAAGGGGCTGGGAAGGTGGCTTAGTGGTAGAGTGCTTGCCTTGCATGCATGAAGCCCTGGGTTCAATTCCTCAGCACCACATAAGCAGAAAAAGTTGGAAGTGGTGCTGTAGCTCAAGTGGTGAGCGCCCAGACCCAGAGTTCAGGCCCATGACTGACAAAAGAAAAAAGAAAAGAAAAAGACTAACATTGTAATCATTTTTAGAAATATAACTAGCAGTTTTTTTCTAACATGAAACAAAAAATGGCCAAAATTGGATTAAAATATTGTGGTTTTGAAAATAACAGCAATTGCTATTAGTATGATCATATTAATACACACTCATATTAATAGACCTAATGTAAGCATTTGAGTTCAGCGTATAGAAGGTGTTTTTTAATGGTCAAATATGCATAAGCTAGAAAATAGACTGAAAGGTAATTTGGAGGCTATTAATATTAGAATGACTAGAATTGAGTTACTAACTTGAATTATAATTCAAGTGGTCTGGCATTGACTATATGTTAGTATTTGGTGTATGACTAAGTAGGTATGGCTAAGTAGGAATGATTCAGTTACAAATATACAACCATGTTTCCTTTATATATTTAGGTACACAGATACCATGTGTTACAGTTTTCTGTAGTATTCAGTATAGTAACATGCTGTGAAGGTTGGTAGCTTAGTAGCAATAAGCTACTAAGTGAAGCAGGCTGTGCTGTTTAGGTTTATGTAAGTTCGCTCTTAGGAGGTCTAATGACTAAGTCGTGTACCAACACATTTGTGCAGATGTGTATGGGTGAAGTCACATACTTGGTACAGAGGGTTACAGAAATTCATCTAAAATTACCCAAAATTTATCTAAAATTAAAACCTAAGGAAAAGTAAAGCCTGTCTTAAATGATAGTCTGACTTATTTCAGAGTCACAAATTTGAAATAATTTGATTTTTTTCTTTAATATCTAGCTTATTAAGATGTTACTTATTTCTTAGGGCTTTGTTGTTGTTTTTTAGTTTTTTAGTTTTTGGTACCTTTGCATAGAACTATTTTCAGATGTTTTTGTTTCTATTGTTTTGAAACAAATACAGAACAACTTGTTTCTCTGTCAAATATTTAGAAAGAATGCTATACTTTGACTTTTAATTTTCTACTTATTTGCAGGTGTGGATTTGCTGGTGAAACTGGCCCAAGATGTATAATTCCTAGTGTGATAAAAAGAGTTGGCATGCCTAAGGTATTTTTTAAACTTTTTTTTTTTTGTCAGTTGTGGGGCCTGAACTCAGGGCCTGGACACTGTCCCTGAGCTCTTCAGTTGAAGGCTACCACTCTACCACTTGAGCCACAGCGCCATTTCTGGCTTATTCTGCATATGTGGTACTGAGGAATCGAACCCAGGGCCTCATGCATGTAAAGCAAGCACTCTACCATTGAGCCACTTTCCCAGCCCTTAAACAAATTTTAAACAGCCATTATTGGAGGGACATTGAAGCCTCAGGCCCTTACACGAGGGAAGCGAGACCCTCTCCTAAAAATAACAAGTGAAAAACAGGGCTGGAATCATATCTCAGTGGTATCCTGATAGCCTAGGAAGCATGAGGGCCTGAGTTCAAACCCATAGTACTAAACCAGGTGCCAGTGGTTCACACCTGTAATCCTAGCTAATCAAGAGGCTGAGATCTGAGGATCCGAGGTTAGAAGCCAACCCAAGCAGGAAAGGCTGTGAGACTCTTTATCTCCTGTGAACCTCCTAAATGCCAGAAGTGGAGCTGTAGCTCAAGTGGCAGAGTGTTGGCCTTGAGTGAAAAGCTAAAGGAAAGTATCCAAGCCCTGAGTTCAAGTACCAGTACTGACACAAGAAAAAAAGTAAATACATATTGTAGAGCCAGTACATCAAGTTATAATTGTCAGTAGAACATACTAGAAATTGTTTGAATTGCGCTTGATTAGGGAAATATTTTATTATTTTCAAAAGTATCTGCAACAGGGGGCTGGGAAGGTACCTCAGTGGTAGAGCGCTTGCCTTGCATGCCTGAGACCCTGGGTTCGATTCCTCAGCACCACATAAGCAAAAAGAAAAAAGCCGGAAGCGGTGCTGTGGCTCAAGTGGTAGAACGCTAGCCTTGAGCTGAAGAGCTGAGGGACAGCACCCAGGCCCAGAGTTCATGCCCCACGACCGGACCCAAAAAAAAAAAAAAACCATCTGCAACATATTAAACAAACTAGAAATAAAGGAGATGTGTGTAGTGCAGTATTCAGAGTGTGATGGAAGTTCCTGTTTATTTTTTATGTCACTTGGCTTTATAAAAGTTGTCATTACTATGTCCCTCAATAGACTGACTGAACTCTACCTTTACGTTTTCATCAACAGCCTCTTAATGTCCTGAGCTTTTACTATTTTGAAAAGTCAAACATATATGAAGATTACCTCTATTCATTTATATGTAGTTTAGAACCCTCCTTAAGACACATAAAGTCAACACATGAGCCTTACTGATGGTCTTTCCTTTCAAAGAGTACATTAAGAGAGGTTTGCTATTGATACATGAGAGAACTTGAAGCTTAGCTTCTGAGACTGAGTGAAGCCCTTGTGATGGAGTGCTAATGTTGCACAGTTCTGTAGTGTTTGTACATGCTGCGTTAGTGCTAATAGTGTTCTCAACTTTACCACACCTTAGTGAACAACCTACCCTTCGAGCTTACAGCTTTACAGTAAGATACACATTTTTCCAAGTAATTGAAGGTGGTATTGTGGCAAAAATGAAGGTATCAGTGCTTAGGGAGTGATGAGTAGGTACTGAAACAAGTCTAGAGTATTTGATGCTTTTAAATTAGTGCTGACTTTTTATCATCAATTATACCAAAATGAATAATATCTATAAACACAGCTCTGTACTTATTTACAGATTCATATTACCACCAGCCAAAATACTTCCATGTTTTTAGAGATTGCCAGGTCTTAAAGATTCATAATTTAAGAGATAAGTCTATATTTAATTTTTACATCTGTCCTTAATACAGACTGCCTTTCATTTAGTATGAGAAAATACATTTATGACATAAAAGAGCATATTTAATTTTAATTTGATATTAATATAATTATTAAACATAATTTTAATTTTTACAGCCTATCAAAGTTGTCCAATATAATATTAATACAGAAGAATTATATTCCTACCTAAAGGAATTCATCCACCTACTCTACTTCAGGTAAGATGCAATTATGTTTAGCTGGGTTCTCTTTCTAGATTTTGCAGTTAGCTTTTTCTTATGCCACTTATAGTGATTTTGGCTATTATGTTACATCTGAGGAGAGGGAAAAAATGTTGAAGAGCTCAGTGACATTGACTAAGCCCAGAACTCAAGCCCCATAACCGATCAAAAAAACAAAAAAATAGATTTGAAGCCGGGTGCTGGTGGCTCACACCTGTAATCCTAGCTACTCAGGAGGCTGAGATCTGAGAATCGCGGTTCAAAGCCAGCCCGGGCAGGAGAGACCGTGAGACTCCTATCTCCAATAAACCACCAGAAAACTGGAAGTGGAGCTGTAGCTCAAGTGGTAGAGCGCTCGCCTTGAGCTGAAGAGCTGAGGGACAGTGCCCAGGCCCAGAGTTCAAGCCCCACAGCCGACAAAAAAAAAAAAAAAAAAAAAATAGATTTGAAAACTGGAAAATAGGCAAGCATAAGAAAATAGTGATAAAAATCACTATTTGAGTATAATATCATGCAATCATTAAAAAGGAGCTGTGGAAGCCAGAATGTTTAGCTCTATGTTAGAGCACTTGCCTAGCATGTACAAAGCCAGGGGTTCAGTCTTCAGCACCAAAAAGAAAAAAAATGAGGAGGGAAGATTCCATGTTTGGATGTAGTAGATCAGTCTATTGACAATTGAAAAGGGAATATTGAGAAACAGCTGATACAGAATGAAATGTTCAAAATGTGCATGCACATCAACAAGAATAAAAAAGTACACAAACTGCAATCAGTCATTTCTGGGCAGTAGAAGTATTAGCTCTTAGTGCTTTCCAAGTTAAGGTCTTTAACATTGGGAGTTTGGTGAATGTATATTACTTGTATAAAAACCTCAAAAGTAAAATCATCTTTTTAATAGCTATCATTAATGATCATAATAGGCTGCCATTTTCTTGTCTGACATAATGTGTCTGAATAAAGTTCTTGGCATAGTACTGTGGCACATTGTAAGAACTGAGAAATGTAATTTTTCTGAGGTACTAAGATAGAAATATCTATGTCATAAAGCATCTTAGGCTAAGTTAGTATAATCTTTTTTTTTCTTAAATTGGATTACTTACCAAAATAGGTACAAACTGTAATTTTTACTCTTAAAAAATAAAATTACTGTTTTTCAGGCATCTGTTAGTGAATCCCAGAGACCGCCGAGTCGTAGTGATTGAGTCGGTACTATGTCCTTCCCACTTCAGAGAGACACTCACTCGTGTTCTTTTCAAATATTTTGAGGTACCTATTTATTTATTCATTTTTGTTGGTTGTGGGGCTTGAACTCTGGGCCTAGGAACTGTCCCTCAGCTCAAGGCAAGCGCTCTGCCACTTGAGCCACAGCGTTACTTCGGTTTTCTGGTTGTTTATTGGAGATAAGAGTCTCATAGACTTTCCTGCTCAGGCTGGCTTTGAACCTCAATCCTCAGATCTCAGTCTCCTGAGTACCTAGGATTACAGGTGTGAGCCACCAGCACCTGGCTCTGAGGTACATATTTGTAAATCAAATTAATCAATTGTTTCTAATTGGAGAGAAAGTTGTGATTACAGCTCGGTGGTAGAGTGCTTGCTAGCATGTGTAAATTCCTGATTCAATCCTCAGCACTGAAAAAAAAAGTCAATAGAGTATTAAGCACTAAAAGTCTTATAGATTAGGTTTTAGGGGAATCTTCCCCTCATCACGCATAACTTTTTTATGTGTATGTGTGTGGGAAGTGGGGCTTGAACTCAGGACCTCATACTCTTGCTTAGCTTTTTCATTCAAAGCTCCACATTCACTTTCAGCTTTTTGATAATTGAAGTTAAGAGTCTCTTATTTGTCTGCCTATATTGGCTTTCAATCTGGATCTTCAGATTTCAGCCTTCTGACAAGCTAGGATTGGATTACAGATGTGAGTCACTCACTGGTGGTGGTTGGCCTGAGTTACTTATATCAAGTTTTTTAGTTTGGGAATTTTTCTTTAAATAATTAAAAGATATATTCAGTGGAGTAGAATTTATGGCATACTTCTAAGTCTAGGAGTAGTTTCTGTGTTTTAATTATACTGTCTGTTTTGACAGACATGCATTTTACATTTTGCGTTTCTTTGTTTCTTTTTGTGCCCATTTGGGGGCTCAAACTCAGGGCCTGGGCGTAGTCCCTAAGCTTTTGCACTCAAGGCTAGCATTCTACCACTTGAGCCACAGCTCCACTTCTGGGGGTATGTTTTGGAGATGGGGCTCACCAACTTTCTTGCCCAGGCTGACTTTGAACTGTGATCCTCAGATCTCAACCTCCTAAGTAGCCAGATTACAAGTGTGAGCCACAAGTGCACGATTTTTAAATTTCTTTTAAATGGAGTTATCTCTTTCCCCCCACCTTCCTCCTCTTTACAAATTTGAACAAGGGGTCTGTCTCTTACTCAGGTTATGCTTGCTTAGCTGGTGTACTATCACTTGAGTCACAACTCCAGCCTGGCTTTTTACTGGTTATTTTGGAAATGGAATTTCATGACTTTTCTGCCAATCATGATTATTTGAATATCAGCCTCCTGAATAGTTAGGATTACAGGTGTGAGCCACTAGCCCCATGCCTAAATGGAGTATTTAAACACTGTCTCTCAGAGTGAGTATTCTCAGGAATGAGACTTACCTCTTGATATTAGTAATATTACTTGTATATTTCAGTCTGTAGGAGTCAAGCTATTTTAAAGATCAAGAATAAGATTGAGCCAGGTCTATAATCTTAGCTGTTTGGGAGGCTGAAATCTGAGGATCACAGTTTATAGCCAGTGATAAGAGCCTGTCATCCCAGCTATGCAAGAAAGCACAAATAGGATGATTACTGTCCAGACCAGACATAGCCTAGGCCAGCCTGAGCATAAATGTAGACTATCTCAAGAATAAACAATAAAAATGGCTAGTAGAGTGGTTTAAGCTCCTGTCTAGCAAGCACAAGGCCCTGAGTCCATCTCTCAGTAGTGGGGGTGGGGGATTAGGGCAAGGAAGAGTGAGTGCTTGCTTAGTATGTATAAGGCATGCGGTTCAATCCCCAGTACCCAGTGGGCAAGGGTGGGAAACATGTCATCTCTGATCTGATTGAAGGAGATTGTCTGTCCTGCTCATGTCTTTATGTCCTATGTGACTACTTTACCTGGTATATCTCCTTTGGAAAAGTGTGGCTCCTTGTTAGCCATTTGATTTTGATAAACTTTAATATTCTGTTTGGATCTCTGACATTTGAAGTGTCACAGATCTAGCAAATTGTCACTGAAAATAGTTTCACATAATACAAATTTTCATAGTTCTGTTCTTTAAATAGCTATACTATGGTGTTTTAAAATACAGTTTGCATTACAAACTTTGCAAATAAAGGCAATCATGAATATTTTTTTCAGCCTGACACTGGTGGCTCACACCTGAAAACTTAGCTACTCAGGAGACTGAGATCTGAGAATTTCAGTTCAAAGCCACCCCAGGCAGAAAAGTCCATGAGACTCTTCTCTCCAATTGACCACCAAGAAACTCGAAGTGGAACTGTGGCTCAAAGTGGTAGAGCACTGGCCTTGAACAAAAGAGCTCAGGAACAGCATCCAGGCCCTGAGTTCAAGCCCCATGGCCTATAAAACATTTTTTTTTTGCAATGTCATTTCTCTAAATTTACGTTTCTGGATCTCAGTTCTTTTCAGTTTTCTGTTCCAAAAGGGAAAAAACAAACACTGATAAAAAGTGCCTCCAGATTCTCATTTTGGAATGAAATGACTTAGTTTAAACTTAGCCTTATATGTGTTATATAATATCTTAAGTATTGAATAAATTCATATAAATAAGTGAACTAATTCTGAACTTAATGCTGCCTATGAATTTTTTCAAATGTATTTGAGTCAGGGCAACCACCTTCAGATAAGTGGCACGCACTCATTGTGCTTCTGTCACTGTGTTCTAGGTTCCGTCGGTTTTGCTTGCTCCCAGTCATCTGATGGCTCTTCTGACACTTGGCATCAACTCAGCCATGGTCCTGGATTGCGGATATAGGGAAAGCCTCGTGTTACCTGTATCTTTCTTGTCAACTAGCCAAATAGTTTATTTTACTCTAAGAAAAATTAGCAGATTTACTACAAATAATATTTATTGGATTGAACTATTGTGAGTTTTTATGATCATATAAATGATCACATGATAACATTCATAGTTGTACAAGACTTGTATTTACTTCAGTGCAGAGATTATCATTGTTATTTATCTTAAGATATATTCTAGCAATGACCTAGTAAGTATGTTCAGAATTCAGGAGGCACCTGAGCTAATTAGGATGTGTCAAGTTGATCAGAATAGTTCAGTTCTAAGAAAAGTTAATACAGGAGTAATTGGAAAAACTGAAATGAAAAAGTTCAACCAAGAAAAAGGTTTTAAATGTCAGGATTATTAACATAGCCTTAAAGCAGCTGAAATAAAGGTGCACCATAGAAAAGCAAATACCACCTATGCGGTGGCTAACAGCTGAAGTCCTAGCTGCTCAGGAGGCTGAGATCTGAGGATCGCAGTTCAAAGCCAGCCCAGGCAGGAAAGTCTATAAGATTCTTATGTCCAATAAAACTACCAAAGAGCCAGAAGTGGAGCTGTGGCTCAAGTGGTAGAGCATTCACCTTGAGCAAAGGAATCTCAGGGACAATGGCCAGGCCCAGAGTTCAAGCCCCAGGACCAGAAAAAAGGCTCAGGGACAGTGTCCTGAGTTCAATTCCTAGGACTGGCACAGAGCAAAAAAGAAAAAGACCAAGTGAATTCTCTTTTTCCTTTGTGTCCAGATAGTCACAAAGACAGTATATATTAGGTTTATGAGCTCTTTTTCTAGTCAGATGCACAGTAAGAGCACATCTTTTTTTTAAAAAGTTATATTTACAAGGAGTTGCCATTCAACAAAGCAGTTTATGAATAAAATGCATCTCAATCAATACCCATCTTTTTAATTAATGTCTTCTAAATTTGATGTGTGGGTTTTAGCATATTTCAGTTTTAAGTATTCAAACTTCAAACACCCATATCACTAGTAGCTTATTTTATTAGATCCCTAGTCCTAATTAATGAAGAAAGAGAGTAAGAGAGAGCATACATGCATGCATGTGCATGAACGTGAGTATATGTGTGTGAGAGAGATTATTTCCTTTGGTAAAGAATATGAACAACACTTGCCCTTTGTTTCTTCTGTAACTTAAACATAAAAAATAAGAATTCAGGGCTGGGAAGGTGGCTCAGTGGTAGAGCACTTGCCTTACGTGCATGAGATCCTGGGTTCGATTCCTCTGCACCACATCACCACATAAGCAGAAAAAAAAAAAAAGCCAGAAGTGGTGCTATGGCTCAAGTGGTAGAGTGCTAGCCTGGAGCTGAAGAGCTGAGGGACAGCGCCCAGGCAACCATATTTGATCTGAAATAGTGACGTCCTTGACTCCTCCATGGATATATGAAGGAATTCCAGTACTGAACTGTTGGGGAGCACTGCCCCTAGGAGGAAAAGCTCTTCACAAGTAAGTGTCCTGGATTCCAGCTCATTCTCCTCACCAGTGCCACAAAAGCAGATGCGAATCTGTTTGCTGACTGGTGATTAGTAGAAGACTTGTCATGCATCCCATTCTTCTTACTAGTTTTGAGTGTATTTGTTCTTTCACAATAATGTTATTTAATGCATCATACATAACGAAAATATTAAGAAAAGGATACCATTTTGCAGTACTTTAATTTCAGTAACATTTTCACATTTCAGGGAGTTGGAAACTCAACTGTTGGAACAATGCACTGTTGACACGGGTGCTGCTAAAGAACAGAGCCTTCCTTCTGTCATGGGTAAATTCACTTTTAGCTGTTTAAGAGCTTAAAATGTTTTCACGTCTTAACTTGTATTTTAGTATTTGGTCTATTACATTGTTATTCTCATTTTTCCTTCATAACTTTGATGATCTTGCTCCACTTATAAGGTCATCATGGAGCTATCAAATCACCAAATTCAGGTTTTGTCCATCAGTCATTCTTTCCAAAATGGTAAATGTGTTGGGTTATCTTACATTTGAAATTCTTTCTCCTTTGCTTTCAGAACTCTCTTCTATTTTGGTGTTCTGTTGTTTCTGAACATTCCCCCTGGATTTCTTCTGCTCTTGTTTTCTATTCCATGTTCTAGGGATCTGGCTTTGTTCCTTCTTTTCCTAATGGCTTTTTGTTTTTGTTTTTGTTTTTGTGCTGGTTCCAGTGTGCTCTATCACTGAAGCCACAGCTCTACTTCCAGCTTTTTCTGGTAGTTAAATGGAGAGAAGAGTCTTAGATTTTCTTGCTTGGGCTGGCTTTGAACAGTGATCCTCAGATCTCAACGTCCTGAGTAGGTAGGATTATAGCATGAGCACCAGCACTTGGCCCTACTGGTTTTTTGTTTTTTGTGTTTTTTTTTGGCCAGTCCTGTGGCTTGAACTCAGGGCCTGGGCACTGTCCCTGAGCTTCTTTTGTTCAAAGCTAGCACTCCACCACTTGAGCCACAATACCACTTTCTGCTTTTTCTGTGTATATTGTACTAGGGAATTGAACCCAGGGCTTCAGGCATGGTAGGCAAGCACTCTACCATTAAGACACATTCCCAGCCCCTACTGGCTTTTTTTTTTTTGCTCTGGTTTGGTTTTTTTGTTGCTGTTGTTGATGGTCGTGGGGCCTGAACTCTGGGCCTGGGCACTGTCCCTCAGCTCCTCAGCTCAAGGTTAGTATTCCACCACTTGAGCCACAGCGCCACTTCCATATTTTTTCTGCTTATGTGGTACTGAGGAATCAAACCCAGGGCCCCATGCATGCAAAGCAAGCACTCTACCACTGAGCCACCTTCCCAGCCTCCCTACTGGCTTTTTAAAGGTGATCTTAAACTCCCTTGATGTCAGCTACATGTTCATGCTATTGATTCTCCACTGTATCACCGAGCCTGATCTTTTTTCTGAACTTGGTATTCCTAATTTGAGATAGAAATCATGCATGTCACCTGGACCTCAAAGTTAACACTCCAGAAAAGTGAACAAATGCTCTCTCCCCTCTTCTTAATTTGGTTACTAATTATTAGATAATGATACTATTTTCTTCCTTATCTTTCATTTAGAAAAGTAGGAGTTAGCATGTACTTTGAATTCCTCTCAGAAATCTTTCTCATCTCACCTCTTTTTTTATCTTCCATACCATTGGGCTAGAAACAAAGACATTGTTTTAATCTAATCCCCTATTATTTCTTCCTTGCCTTATTACAGGATCCTGCTCTCTGAACTGATTCTCTTCAGTTTTATTTCAGCTACCATTTTATTTTATAGTCTTCTGTACTTGGGCTTGAATTCAGGGCCTTGCTCTCTTACCTGGCTTTTTTGCACAAGGCTATATCTCTACTACTGAGTCATATTTTCACATTCATCTTTTCAGTTATTTATTAACTGAATGAGAGCCCATCTTAACCAATAAAAAAATAAAGCTGGTGCAGTGATATGTGTCTGACATATCAGCTACTTAGGAAGCATAAATATCGAGGCTGAACACCGGTGGCTCATGCCTGTAATCCTAACTATTCTGGAGGCTGAGATCTGAGGATCATGGTTCAAAGCCAGCCCAGGCAGGAAACTCTTATCTCCAATAAACCTCTAAAAACCAAGAAGTGGTGCTGTGGCTCAAGTGGTGGAGCACCCGCCTTGAGCTGAAGAGTGCAGGGAAAGCACCCTGGCCCAGAGTTCAAGCCCCACGACCGACAAAAAAAAAAAAAAAAAAGATCAAGGTCCTAGCAGGCCCAGGCCAGACTTGAATAAAAGCAAAAGGAATGGAATTAAGGTGGTAAGATGCCTGCCTGGCAACTACAAAGCCCTGAGTTCAAATCTCAGCAACCTCCTAAAAATTAATAATTTTTGTTTACTTTTTGCTAGGGTTGTCTCTATTACTTATATATATCCCCAGCCTTCTCTTACATTTTAGAGATTTTAGTGTTACAAAGGTCATGAGTATGTACAGCTATAGCACTTAATGTACTCCTAGGTTCTTCTTTTGTATTAGACTTTTAAAAATTTTTAGTAGAACTTTTTTAGTGTTTTGCTGAAATAAAACAATGAAAATAATGAGTATATCTTTACTTATGACAGTTCTTTAATTCTTAATAAAATTTTTGTTTTAGGTTCAGTTCCAGAAGGCATCTTAGAGGATATTAAAGGTAATGAAGTTCACTAAATTTCATTCTATAGTGGTAGTTCAAATATTATCTGTTTTTTATGTTTTTTAAATACACAGAAAATGTACTTATAACCTAAAAATGTTTAATTCATAGATGATAGAAAAATAAAATTAAAGTTCTGATTTTTCTTTAGACATATAAAGCACTGGAATTTTATCATTATTTATTAATTTTTTTTTTTTTTTTGTCGGTCGTGGGGCTTGAACTCTGGGCCTGGGCGCTGTCCCTCAGCTCTTCAGCTCAAGGCGAGCGCTCTACCACTTGAGCTACAGCGCCACTTCCGGTTTTCTGGTGGTTTATTGGAGATAAGAGTCTCACGGTCTCTCCTGCCCGGGCTGGCTTTGAACCGCGATCCTCAGATCTCAGCCTCCTGAGTAGCTAGGATTACAGGCGTGAGCCACCAGCGCCCGGCTATTTATTAATTTTTTTTCCCACTTTGCCCTGGGGCTTGAACTCAGGGCCTGGGAGCTATCCCTGAGCTCTTTTGCACAAGGCTAGCACACTGCCATTTTGAGCCACAGCTCTACTTCTGGTTTTCTGGTGGTTAATTGGAGATAAGAGTCTTGCAAACTTTCCTGCCCAGGCTGGCTTGGAACCACTATTCTCAGACCTCAGCCTCCTGAGTAGGATTATAGACTGGAGCTACAGTGCATTGGAATTATTCATGATATGCTATTGAAGCAACTTCTCAATTATGTGGAAAAAATATGCAGTCATGGTGGCCAGAAGCTCATGCTTGTATTCCTAGCTACTTAAGAAGCTCCAATCAACCACCAAAAAAGTGGAAGTGGAGCTGTATTCAAGTAGTAACTGTTCTTTATTGCTCTTATATTGCTTACATGTATGTTATAATTATCTAAAACATTTTCAATTGCTATTAAATATTAGCCATTTGCTCTGCTTATTGCCAAGCTTAAATAGTGGAAATATGGCAAGTAAAGGGAATAGTTTTTCTTCCTCTTTTCCAGTCTCATGCTTTCTGAAATATCAGTAATTGACCATGCAGAGTGTTTATTTTCCCATTTTTCAGCAAAATACTACATTAGCAAAAATTTGAAAGATAGATATTCAGTATTGGTGAGATTGTGGGAAAATGAAGTCTTATTATGTCAAATGAGAATTGAAAACCTTTCTGGAAAACAATTTGGCCTATTTATTAAAATTGAAAGTACTTACCTCATCTAAAAGGAGGGAATATATTAATTGAAGTCTCATTACTTCATAATAAGAAAGTTTCATGCCATGTGTGTATTTTCAAAAAGGAGCTAAGCCAAACACTAGTGGTTCACGTCTATAATCCTCTCAATTACTCATGAGGATGAGATCTGGAGAACCCTGTTTCAAAGCCAGAAGAATCCTCAAGAATCTATCTCCAAGTAACCCCCCAAAATACTGGTCTGGATGTGAGGCTCAAATAGTAGAGTCAAAGGCTTCAGCACACACACGGAGTTCTGTAAAATTATTTCATAATACATAGATGACTAATGCTATACAAATCAGCCAAGTTATATAAATTTGCATTCAGTATCAATTTTTGTCTTTATCAAATTTTTTTGGGGGAGTGCCAGTTCGGGGACTTGAACTCAGAGCCTGGCGCTGTGCCTGAGCTTTTTTGCTCAAGGTTAGCAAGCAATCACGTGAGCCACAGTTCCCCTTTAAGCTTTTTTGGTAGTTAATTGGAGATAAGGATCTCAAGACTTTTTTGCCTGGGCTGGTTTCAAACTTTTTTGCCTGGGCTGGTTTCAAACCTCTGTCCTCGGGTCTCAGCCTCCTGAGTAGCTAGGATTTATAGGCATGAGTCACTGGCACCCAGCTTGCTTCTTTTAAAATACAAACAAAAAAGCTTTCTTATTTTTATTTTTTGGCAGTTTGAAGGTTTGATCTCAGGTCCTCACACTTGCTAGGCAGACACTCTATCACTTGAGCTCCAGCCTTACTTTTTTGCTGTTTATTTGGAGATGGAGTCCCATGAACTTTTCTGTCTGGTCTAATCTCAAACTTCACTCCTCCATACCTCAGCCTCCTGAATAGCAAGGGTATAGGCATGAGCCACCAGTACCTAACTACCAATCAAGATTTTTCAAAAAGAATTAGAGGAGAGAGAGAAATCTAGTTTTTAAAACAAACAAAAAACCCTTGATATTGAATTAGAAGCACTCCATTTTGTGATGCTATTTTTTTTTTCCAGTCCTGGGGCTCAAACTCAGGACTTGGGCTGTCTCTGGGCCTCTCTCTGCTCAATGCTAGCACTCTACCACTTGAGCCACAGCACCATTTCTGGTTTTTTCTATTTATGTGGTACTGAGGAATCAAACCCAGGGCTTCATGCATGCTAGGCAAACACTGTATCACTAAGCCACATTGCTAGCCCCGCTAATTTACTTTTTTGCTCTACTTCTTATATGAAAGTTACCTACCAATATAATAGTTTCCTCAAGGGGGATTTTTGTAAACATTTTTAGAGAAGGTGAGCACTTAAGTAACATGTCCACTGAGTAGAATTGTAGCCAAATGTAGGCTTACTGTTCAATTAATGTCAAACCATAATGGGGTTTCTTTTCTCTCTTTTAAGTGCGTACTTGCTTTGTAAGTGATCTGAAGCGTGGATTAGAAATACAAGCAGCAAAATTTAACATTGATGGAAATAATGAGGTAAGTTAGAACACATAAGCATGCCTTTTTCAGAGTTTACAATGTTATAGACTTAACACTCATGGTATTTTCATTTCAGCGTCCCACACCACCCCCAAATGTTGATTATCCATTAGATGGAGAGAAGATTTTACATATCCTTGGATCAATCAGGTTAGACCTTAATTTTTATGAGGAAAAAGTGAACTAAAATATATTCTTGGCTTTTCAGAATATTTGTATAAGCCTTTACTTCAATACTAGCAACTTAATATCAGTGTTTTTCATTACACTTTCTTATTTTCATCAAAAATTCATTCAGCTTTTTAAAAGGTTTTTTTCTCTGTTCATCAGAGTAGTTCTAAATGAGCTTAACAAAACAATTTTTTCAAGCAGACCAGGAAGTAAGATGCTTTAAACCAGATAGGAATAAATTTTCTGTACAAGACCCAGTAGTGGGCTCATATTGTCTCTGCAGTTATTCATCTCTAGAGTCAGAGCCCAAAACTATCTATATATAGTATCTAAAGGAATGAACATGGCTATGTTCCAATAAAGCTTTATTTGCAAAAACTGGTGGAGGCTGTTCCATTCATAGGATGTAATTTTCTATGCTCACCACTATACCACCAATGCAGGATGTAATTTTCTGGTTTGTGCCTTACAACTTTGTTTTGATAAAAAGATTATATTATTTCAAATATACTCAATTTCCAGGATCGTTGATTATTCACTTTTTATTATTCACTAGGTTATTCTTTCTGATAATGTAGAGCTTACAAAACAACATAACTTGTCCTTAAAGATTTATAATTATATTGGTAACAATATAATTTTTGTTTCTAACTTACCTTTATGACAGTTTCCTTTGTAAAAGACCAGGAAGTAGAAAAATATGTAACATATTAAGCATCTCTTTAGATCTGTGTGTATATGTGCTGTGTGTGCTGGTGCTGGGGCTTGAACTCAGAGCCTCAAAATTTTACTAGGCTTTTCTGCGCAAGGCTGGCATTCTTCAGCTGAGCCATGCCTCTAGTTTGCCATTTGTGGATTAGTTGAAGATGGAGTTCCAGACTTTCCTGCTGTTGCTGGCTTCAAACCTTGATCCACAGATCTCAATGTTCTGGGAAGCCAGCAAAATAGTTTTCTTAATTTTTTTTTTTAATAGTTCTCCTAATTTTTTATGTGTGTGTGCCATTTCTGGGACTTGAAATTAGGGCCTGGGGGTTCTCCCTAAGCTTTAATGCTCAAGGCTAACAGTTGTTAGCCTTCCGATTTTCTTGTGGTTAATTAAAGGTAACAGTCTCACAGCCTTTTATTCCTGGGCTGGCTTCACACCATGATTCTCGATCTCAACCTCCTGAGTAGCTAGTATTGCAGGCATGAGCCACTAGTACCTGGCTCAGAGTTTTCTTAATTTGAAAACAAGAAAATGAATATCTTAGTAGTCAACTAGCCATCTTTGTTATTTATTCTTTTTATTTATTTAAAAAAAATTTTTTTTGTTGTTGTTGTTGGTCTCGGGGCTTGAACTCTGGGCTTGGGCGCAGTCCCTGCGCTCTTCAGTGCAAGGCCAGCACTCTACCGCTTGAGCTACATCACCACTTCCGGTTTTCTAGTGGTTTATTGGAGATAAGAGTCTCACGGACTTTCCTGCCCGGGCTGGCTTTGAACCTCGATCCTCAGATCTCAGCCTCCTAAGTAGCTAGGATTACAGGTGTGAGCCACCAGTGCCCGGCTTCTTTTTATTTCTTTTTATTTATTTCATTTTTTTTCTTGGTCATGGGGCCTGAACTCTGGGCCTGGGCACTGTCCCTCAGTTCCTCAGCTCAGCGCTAGCTTTCTACCACTTGAGCCACAGTGCCACTGCTGGCTTTTTCTGCTTATGTTGTGTTGAGGAATCAAACCCAGGGCCTCATGCATGCAAGGCAAGCACTCTACCACTGAGCCACCTTCCCAGCCCTATTTATTCTTTTTAAAAACAGAACTATAGAAGGATTTTTATTGTTTTTAAACCCCTATATCACTGTCTTGTTTGCTTGTTCTGTCTTAGTTTTACCAAATACTGTTTTTGTTATTGGATGTGGAGTGATAAAATTGGACACAAAATATATGTAAATCTCTACATAAAAATAATAGTAGGCCTGGCGCCAGTGACTCACTTCTGTAATCCTAACTACTTAGAAGGCTGAGATTTGAGGATCACAGGTCAAAGCCAGCCCAAGCAGGAAAGTCTGTGAGACTCTTATCTCCAGTTAACCACCAGAAAACAGAAGTGGCACTGTGGCTCAAGTGGTAGAGCACTTGCCTTGAGCTGAAGAGCTGAGGGACAGTGCCCAGGCCCAGAGTTCAAGCGCTATGACCAATAATAATAATGGTAGTAGTAGTAGTAGTAGCTAATACATCGGGAATGCTACTTTGTGTACCAGATGTTATACTACTAACTCGTTGAATCCTCACCTCAATCTGTGGGAGGCAGGTACTCCTGACTACCCCACTTATGAACGCGAACAGCTCATGTTGTGATAAGCATTATGTAGTGAGCTGGAGACATCGCTCGAGTGAAGCCTAGTTCAAACTACAGTACTATCACATCCAGACATGCATGTATACGGAAACACACTGTAGTAACGTAGCACTAATACTTTATAATACTGACAGTATGACTACAAATTATTCTGTATCATGTAATGCCAATCAAGTGCTCTCTCTTTAATCTCATCAGAGATTCAGTTGTGGAAATTCTTTTTGAACAAGATAATGAAGAGAAATCAGTTGCCACTTTAATATTGGATTCCCTTCTACAGGTATTTGTAGAAAAGTTTCTTGTTATCCCAAAAGTTCTTTAAAGAAAATTTAAATGTTATTTTCTCTATTTTCCTTGTCATATTATTTGTAAGAACAAAGAAGTGTAGGTAGTTTTTTTTCTTGTTTTCATCTCTCATGTCACTGTTCCTTTTTTGATGTTTTACTCATTTTGGTTTATTAAATTTTATAGTTAATTTTGCATACCTATGATTCTAGCATTTAGAAGGTTAAACAGGAAACCTCTGATTTTCAGACCAGACTGGGACATGTACATAGCAAGACTCTTTCTCAAAGAACAAAAAAAAAACTAAAAAAAAAAAATGGGGAAAGGGACTGGGAAGGTGGCTCAGTGGTAGAGCGCTTGCCTTGCATGCATGAGGCCCTGGGTTCGATTCCTCAGCATCACATAAGCAAAAAGAAAAAAGCCCGAAGTGGCGCTGTGGCTCAAGTGGTAGAGCGCTAGCCTTGAGCTGAAGAGCTGAGGGACAGCACCCAGGCTCAGAGTTCAGGCCCCATGACCAGACCCCCCCCAAAAAAAAAAATAAAATAAAGAAAAAGAAAAATGGCAGTTGATGAGTTTTATTTTGGCACTGAGATATGAAACTTACAATAGTTCAAACCACCTGGGTGCCAGTGGCTTATGCCTGTAATTCTAGCTACTCAAGCGGCTGAACTTAGGGCCTGGGAGCTACTCAGGAGCTCTGGTCATGGTTCAAAGCCAGCCTAGGCAGAAAAGTCTGTGAGACTCTTATCTCCAATTAACCCCCAGAAAACCATAAGTTGTGCTGTGGCTCAAAGTGGTAAGAGTGCCAGCCTTGAACAGAGAAGCTCAGGGACAATGGCTAGGCCCTGAGTTTAAGCCTCACAACCAACAAAAATAAATAAATAAAAAGCAAACATTATGAATACCATGGACAAATGAAATCCATTCAGAACAGTAGTACTGTATTTAATTTTCTGTGGTGTGGCTTGTGGTTTCTTCAAATTCAGGTTTTGGGAAATACTGTTTTTTTGTTTTTTGTTTTTGTTGTTGTTTTTTGTCGGTCATGGGGCTTGAACTCTGGGCCTGGGTGCTGTCCCTCAGCTCTTCAGCTCAAGGCTAGCACCTTACCACTTGAGCAACAGTACCAATTCTGGCTTTTTCTTCTTATGTGGTGCTGAGGAATCGAACCCAGGGCCTCATGCATGCGAGGCAAGCACTCTACCACTGAGCCAACTTCCCAGCCCAGAATACTGGTTTATTTATTTATTTATTTATTTTTTTTTGGTCCGGTAGTGGGGCCTGAACTCTGGGCCTGGGCACTATCCCTCAGCGCTTCAGCTCAAGGCTAGCGCTCTACCACTTGAGCCACAGCACCACTTCCAGTATTTTTCTTTTTGCTTATGTGGTGCTGAGGAATTGAACCCAGGGCCTCAGGCATGCAAGGCAAGCGCTCTACCACTGAGCCACCTTCCTAGCCCAGAATACTGGTTTTTAAATAGCCTAGGGCATATGGTATTGGGGTCTTTGTTCAATGACTAAATCATCATCATAGAGTTCCATCTAAAATAGTATTGCTGTAGACAGTACCGTGAGCCTATCGGACAGCCCTTGGTGATGGGCCTTAACCTTCCCTAAATTTTAGAGACAGCCAGTGTGGACACATGCTTTCTCTAAGAGTGTTCTAGAATGTGAGTGTATTCTGGCTGCCTGTCTCCCCATTGATCGCCAGCGTCATTTGGTTGGTCTCATTGCTTGGCAGGTGCCCCCTTCCTCCCTAACCATCCCATAGGGGAGGACTCTTCCAGGCTATATGAGTAGCTGTACTCACCTGATTGACCCTCCCAGCTAGCTCCTAGAGTATTATCTTCTCACTCAGCACCTAGCTGTGTGTGTAATAAAATGATAATAACACGTTAGAAATTAAGTATTACATGCTTTCCTTACTAAAGACTTTTTTTTCTCATGCTTTTTGCCCAGCTTAAGCGTTCTGCTTGAAAAATAGGAACATTCAAATTTACTGTCTGACATGTGGTCTGCAGAATTTAAAAATATCTCTATTATTTGATGTTAAACTAATTTAAAATAAAGTTATTTTAAAATCTTTTAAGTGTTATGTATATTTATGGAAGTAACAGTATTGTCAAGGTATTATATTTGCTACATGAAAGAAACTTTTCATGTGTTTTGTAACACAAATAATGACCTATTTAGTCTGTAGTACATGCTTCTGTGTACTTTCTTAAATCTAATCAAACAGTATTTATCTCATAGTCCAACTTAAAATAAACTTTTCTTTTACTTCTTTTTTTAATAACAGTGCCCAATAGACACCAGGAAACAACTAGCTGAGAATTTGGTAATCATAGGTGGCACATCCATGTTGCCAGGATTTCTGCACAGGTTGCTTGCAGAAATAAGGTATTTGATAGAAAAACCAAAATACAAAAAGACACTTGGAACCAAGACATTCCGAATTCATACACCACCTGCGAAAGCTAATTGCGTGGCCTGGTTGGGAGGTAAGAACTTAGTATTTTAAATATAATAATTATATAGTAATTAGTTATTGAATGGTATTACTAATGGATGTATTAAAATTTACTGTTCAGCCGGGCGCTGGTGGCTCACGCCTGTAATCCTAGCTACTCAAGGCTGAGATCTGAGGATCGCGGTTCAAAGCCAGCCCGGGCAGGAGAGACCGTGAGACTCCTATCTCCAATAAACCACCAGAAAACCGGAAGTGGCGCTGTACCTCAAGTGGTAGAGCGCTCGCCTTGAGCTGAAGAGCTGAGGGACAGCGCCCAGGCCCAGAGTTCAAGCCCCATGACTGACAAAAAAAAAAGAAAAAAAAATTTACTGTTCAAAATTGTCCACTTAAATACAACTGTAGCTGGGCACTGGTGGCTTGCACCTGTAATCCTAGCTACTGAGGAGGCTGGAATTTGAGGATCATGGTTCAAAGCCAGCCCAGGCAGGAAAGTCCATGAGATTCTTATCTCCAATTGAGCACCAAAAAAAAATGGAAGTAGAGCTGTGGCTCAAAATGGTAGAGCACTAGCCTTGAGCAGAAAAGTTCAGGGTAGCACCCAGGCCCTGAGTTGAAGCCCCACAACGAACAAAAAGAAAAAGAAGAAAAATAGAATTGTAAGCAATGCATGATAGTGCCCACAAAGAATCCCAGCACCCAGGAGGTTGAGGCGGAAGATCATGTGTTCAAGGCCAGCTTGGACTATGTAGGGTGACTGTTTCAAAAAATAAAAAAACAAAAAATAAGTAACAAAAACCTATTAATTTTCTTTGAACATTGAATAAAGTGTTCTAAAGAGGGGGACCATTGTTAGGATAAAGTTAACACTGTTTTGAAGGGTAACTTCATTGGATGAAGTTTACTTAACAATACAAATGCCAGAAGAAATGGGCACATTATTTTGAAAATACAGTTTTAAGAATGTTTATTTTATTTTACTTTATTTATTGTTGCCTGGGCACTCTTTGTAAGCCTCTACCATTTGAGCCACAGCGCCATTATGGCTTTTTCTGAGTGAGTTAGTGGAGGTAAAAGTCTCACGGACTTTCCTTCCAGGGTTGGCTTCAAACCACAATCCTTAGATCTCAGCCTCCAGAGTAGCTAGGGTTATAGGCATGGGCCACTGGTACCTGGCTTAGAACACTTATTTTAATATTGAGTCTCATGAAAATTGGTCTCTTTATAATTACTTTGTGACTGAGTTTATTGAGTGTTGTAAGAAATGATGGTTTTACAATCTAAGCAAATGGCCCAGAAAGTAACTACTTTTAAAAAAAACAAAAAACAACAGCCATGACTTTGTATACTTGTATACATTCTGTTATACATTACTAAGTAGGACCAATACATTAAGGAAGAAAAACAAAATATGAGGATTTTTAAACTAAATGTAGTGTTCTGGTTTTTTTGTTTTGTTTTGTTTTTTGCCAGTCATGGGGCTTGCCTGAACTCAGAACCTGGATGCTGTCCCTGAGCTCATCTGCTCAAGGCTAGCCCTTTAACACTTTGAGCAATAGCAGCACTTCTAGTTTTCTGGTGATTAATTGGAGATTAGAATCTCATGGGATTTCTTGCCTAGGCTGCCTTGAACCACAATGCTCAGATCTTAGCCTCTTGAGTAGCTAGGATTAAAGGCATGAGCCACCAGCACCCAGCTTTAGTGTCATTTTTTGAAGCTTTATGAACTTTTGATCTACGAGAAATGAATTACTACTAGTAAGTAAATTATCTTCTTTTTATTTTTGTCAGTTGTGGGGCTTGAACTCAGCCTGGCAAGGCTATGCGTTACCACTTTGAACCCCAGCACCATTACCAGTTTGTGAGTAGTTAATAGGAGATAAAAGTTTCAGAGACTTTTCTGCCCGAACTAGCTTCCATGGTGCTCAGATCTCAGCCTCCTGAGTAGCTAGGATTATAGGCGTAAGCCACTAGTAGCCGTCATAAATTATCTTTATGATTCTCATGCATGTTCTTCTTTTTCTTTTTTTTTTTTTCTTTTGCCAGTCCTGGGGCTTGAACTCAGGGCCTGGGCACTGTCCCTGAGCCTCTTTTGCTCAAGGATAGCACTCTACCATTTGAGCCACAGTGCTGCTTCTGGCTTTTTCTGTGTACATGGTACTGAAGAATAGAACCCAGGGCTTCATGCATGCGAGGCAAGCACTCCACTACTAAGCCACACTCCCAGCCCTCGTGCATGTTCTTATGGTCTTCAATGTAGAATTGGGTTCTGCACATTTCTTGACATGGAACCTGGAACTGTGGCAAAGAAATCTGGTTGTCTTTGGAGAAGTTGAAAATACACCCACTGTACTGTACTGTTACCCACAGTAACACTTGGTACCATGTTCACTAGATCAACTAAAAGCCCCTTTTTTTTTTTCCAAGCTGGAAAACACGTTTACTAACACAGAGCAAGCCCTTTTTAAAGCAAAAAAGAATGGGTGACTAAAAGCCCTTTAAACTGAATGGTTTACTCTGTTATCCAGAATTCTATCTTCACTGGAATTAATTCAGAGTTAATTAATTGTAACGGTTCATTACTGAGTTCTAGCAGTCCATTCTTTTCAGATATATGTATATACAAAGTTTTTTGATTAAAATTTTTTCATCTTAACTACAAAAATATTTTTCACACACAGGAGCTATTTTTGGAGCATTGCAGGACATACTTGGGAGCCGTTCTGTTTCAAAGGAATATTATAATCAGACTGGCCGCATACCAGACTGGTGTTCTCTCAACAACCCTCCTTTGGAAATGATGTTTGACGTTGGCAAAGCTCAGCCACCTTTGATGAAGAGAGCGTTTTCCACTGAGAAATAAATGTTTCGTTAAGATTCACCTGTGCTTTATTTCACACATTTACTCAATTACAAGCAAAGTGTACAAAGTATGTAGGCAGCTTTACTATGGGTGACCTTGGTAATGTGAAAGTACTTCTGTATTTGCATTTAATATTTAATTAACTTTATTTCTCTTTGTGTAGCGTGATAAAATGGTAGCTGGTGATCATGAGACTTGTATTTATATCAATAAAATTACTTATGCAGTTTAATTGTGGAAAGTTTTTTTTTTTGGGGGTCCGGTTGTGGGGCCTGAACTCTGGGCCTGGGCGCTGTCCCTCAGCTCTTCAGCTCAAGGCTAGAGCTCTATCACTTGAGTCACAGCGCCACTTCCAGCTTTTTTCTTTTTGCTTATGTGGTGCTGAGGAATCGAACCCAGGGCCTCAGGCATGCAAGGCAAGCGCTCTACCACTGAGCCACCTTCCCAGCCCTGTGGAAAGTTTATTATTGCATTGTCTGGTTGTTAAAATAGTAACAATGTTTTTGTACAACTCATATAATCTGTCCTGAGCTCTGGGATTCCATTAATTTTATTATTTTCAGCAATTACTTCATTTACACAGAGCTGGATGTGGCCTTGAGTAACAAAGCTCAGGGACAGAGCCTGGCCCCTGAGTACCAGCCTCAGGACTGGAGGTCAGATATGTCTCACAGGATGTGCCCACTTCTTCCTGTTTCTCTGACTTCATCTCGTTTTTCTGATTCATTCACTGTACAGCAGCTCATGGACATTAGCCCATGGGACCTTCTTGCTGCTCCAGAACATCAGCCATCCCTTCCCTAGGCCTCTTACCCTGATGGCTGCTTTTTCCTATATTACTTTTCTCCCAACCAGCCACATAGTTAGGCTCACTAGTTTAATCTTTGTTCAAGTCACAGACATTGAAGCCCAGGGCTGGGAAGGTGGCTCAGTGGTAGAGCGCTTGCCTTGCATGCCTGAGGCCCTGGGTTCGATTCCTCAGCACCACATAAGCAAAAAAAAAACCTGGAAGTGGCGCTGTGGCTCAAGTGGTAGAGCGCTAGCCTTGAGCTGAAGAGCTGAGGAACAGCGTCCAGGCCCAGATTTCAGGCCCCACGACTGGATCCAAAAAAAAGAAATTGAAACCCAACCTTAACTATCCTCTTCTAATTAGCAGCTACCTATTATCCACTTTACCCTGCTCACCTTTTCCATAGAAGGCACCAAACTTACTCTGCCCACCCCTTCCCACTCCTATGGAACTAGTTTTTGTTTTTTGTTGGTTGTGAGGCTTGAACTCAGTCAGGCCTGAGCACTGTCCCTCAGTTGTTCAGCTCAAGGCTAGCACTCTGCCACTTGAGCCGCAGTGCCGCATCCAGCTGTTTTATGTAGTGCTGAAGAATCGAACCCAGGGCCTCATGTATGCTAGGCAAGCACTCTTAACACTGAGCCACCTTCCCAGCCCTGGAACTAGGTTTTGGTCTGCAGTCAAATGCTCTACCCCTGAGCTATACCCCCTCATTGGAACTAGGTTTTGGAAAGGCAGCAAGCATCTCAAACACCTGTGAACACCTGACAGCTATGCGAAGCTAATGACTTAGAGAGGGTGTCCTTGTTTACTAGGGATGCCAAATACCACAACTTATGACACAAACCCTTTCTTGAATGAGTCATGCACAGGGCTGTGCTCACAAAAAGCTCCCTATTAGAACTTGCTGCCTGCCTTCCTCGGCTTCTGCTGTCACAGGCAATTCTTGGCATTCCTTGGCTTGTAGCTGCGTAACTCCAATATCTGCCCTGGTTCTCACATGCTCTTCTCCCTGGGCACCTCTCGCACATGGGGTTTTCCTCTTATAAGGATTCTAGTCAAACTGGATTGAGGCCCATTCTAATGACCTCATCTTGATTTGACCTCATCTACCACTTCCAAATAGGGTCCCATTCACAAGTAATAGATATTAGGCCTTCAGCATATCTTCTAGTGAGCCACACTTCAGTCCATAGCAAAGACTCACATTCCTTAACTTCTGTCAGTAGGTATCTGCAACTTTTCAGCTATGATGCTCTACTTGAGTCACAGATCTTGTTTTACCCTATGATAAGAATTTCTCAATAATCTAAATTGAACACAAGTCATTATGAATGCAAAGAAAAGTTGTCTTCTCACGGCCAGTTTTTGGGGGAACTAAGAGGTAGGACTGGGGTCATGGGGCTTGGACTCAGAGCCTGGGCTCTGTCCCTTAGCTTTATTATTCAAGGCTACAGACAGCTCTGCCACTTAAGCCACAGCTCCACTTCCGGTTTGGAGATGGTTAATTGGAGACAAAGTGTCTCACAAGAGCTGGGAAGGTGGCTCAGTGGTAGAGCACTTGCCTTGCATGCGTGAGGCCCTGGGTTCGATTTCTCAGCACCTCATAAGCAAAAAAGAAAAAAGCTGGAAGTGGCACTGTGGCTCAAATGATAGAGCGCTAGCCTTGAGCTGAAGAGCTGAGGACAGCGCCCAGGCCCAGAGTTCAGGCTCCACGACCGGCCCCGCACCCCCCCACCCCCCCCACCCCCCCACCCCCCGCCAAAAAAAAAGTAACAAATTTGTCTACTGGCACCAAAGATGATTCTCAGATCTCAGCCTCCTAAGCAGCTAGGATTACAGGTGTGAGCCACCAGTGCCTGGCTAAGATCTGGATTGTTCTAGATATTGAATGGGAGGCAAAGACTGGAGCAAGAAAAAACACTGACACTGCAGTAATCCAGGTGAGTGATGGTGCTAGAAGAAAAGGAGAGAAGCTTGAAGTGCATTTGCAAAATATTTGGAAAGAATTTCCTGAAAGATTTAATGGCAGTGTTTCAGTTTTCTATTGCTATATAGAAACCTAGTAGCTTGGGCTGGGAAGGTGGCTCAGTGGTAGAGTGCTTGCCTTGCATGCATGAGGCCCTGGGTTCGATTCCTCAGCACTACATAAGCAAAAAGAAAAAAGCCAGAAGTGGCACTGTGGCTCAAGTGGTAGAGCGCTAGTCTTGAGCTGAAGAGCTTAGGGATAGCGCCCAGGCCCAGAGTTCAGGCCCCACGACTGGACCCCCCAAAAAAAGAAACCTAGTAGCTTAAAACAGTAAAAGTTGGTTCTTGATTCTGTGGGCCAGATAAGGCTTAGTTGGGCATGTCACATGACATTCAGCTGGCAGTGGTTCACTAGACAGTATTCCAAAGAGGTGCTGGAATGAAAGGATTCAGGCAGCTTTGCTTCCAAGTTTGCAGGCTTGCACTCCACACAGATCTCCACAACGCCTGTTCGCAGATGGCTTACGCTTCCTCAGAGCATGGCGCTCTGAACCATTAGACGTGCTACCTGGCATCTTGCACCAAGTTCCATTGTGTAAGTCATTGTGTAAGATATCATCAATATTCTGCACATGTCATGCTTAGCCAAAATTAGCCACATGGCCAACCCACAGTCAGTGTGGGGAGTAGAAAGGGACCTGAGTCATTGAAGGACACTTTCAAATGGAGTTGGAGAGAGGAATCAGTGGCTGGCCAGATATTTGGATTTCATAACTAGATAGTATTGCCATCCATTCATTTTTTTAAAGGCAGGAAACCTCCCAGAGAAGCAAGGGTTTGGACAACGATCTAGAGTTAATTTTTTTCAGGGCTCTGTAATAGTAGCTACTCAAGAGGCTGAGATCTGAGGATCATGGTTTGAAGGCAGCCCAGGCAGGAAAATCTGAGACTCTTACCTCCAAGTGGAGGCTCAAAGTGGTAGAACTGTAGCTTTGGGCAAAAAAGCTCAGAGACAGACCAAAAAAAGTTAAGTCTCAGGGTTGTCAGAGTGGCTCAAGAGCCAGACCTCGTGTCTAGCAAGGAGAGCAAAGAAAGAGGCAGACCCTGAGTTCAATACCTAGGACAACCAGAGTAGGGAGGGAAAACGCCTAGTGAGGTAGTATAATTCTGGTCAACAAACAAGTTAGACATTTTAAGGGACAGAGATGTGAGTTCTCAGTAGAAATCAGGAATCCTAAACAGATAGCTGGTACTTGGTTAGAGAAGAGAAGCAAAAACTCGCCTCAAGAGCACTAAAGAGGTAGGAAGTAGCAAGGGGGAAAAAAAAATCAAAAAAGCCTCAGCAGTGCTAAGCCAAGGGGAGGAGTGCGTGTAGAAAGGAGTGACCAAATTTGTAACAACTTTCTCATGAGCCAATAGATTAGTTGTGACAACAATTCCACTCAGTAAAGTGGCGATCCATTGGCAACCCTTCCATGGGCAGTGTAGCTGACCAGCTCGTGGCAGTGGGCTGACAGCTAAGCCTCACTGCCATCACCGACTGAAGGGAGTGGGGAGTGGGAGCCCCCGCTCCTCTCTCACAAGAACAACCACTTCAGGCAGGCTGGTCACGGAGTGGTAATGGAGTGCCTGTTCACCGGCTGCAGCTTCATCCCTCCACAGGCTGCCCTCTGTATGCACAGGATTCCTTAAGGTCACACGAGTCGCACCGCACCCAGTCCTGAAGGAGAACCTGCTTCTTTACACCCTCCCTCAAATGATCCAACCAAAACCCCTAGCTGGTCATAGCTACTTTTTGAACATCCAATCATTAACTCAGACTCCCCCGCCCCCCCCCCCCTAATTCTCTGCCCCTCTAATGAGTAAAGGTGCAAATGTCCCACTACAGGTCTGTTTGGTCTTCGATTCTGCCTGGCGAGGAGCTGGCCGGAGAGGTTACCAAGCCTCCAGACGGGGCCTGACGTGCGCTCCGGCGAGAACAGAGAAGCCGATCGAAAGGTGTCTTTTAGGGCCCTGGGTCGAGGTTTGTATTTTAAGGTAAGTAACAGTATCTTCGTGTGTCGCGGGGAACGACTACAGAGAAATACATAGAAAGAGGCTGAAATACACGGAGCGGCGGCGGCCGTGGAGGGGCGGCTGCGCGGGGCGCGGGGCGCGGGCGGCGCGGGCGCGGGGCGTGCGGGGAGCGGGGCGCGGGGCGCGGGGCGCGGGAGCGGGGCGCGGGGCGCGGCGCGCGGGGCGCGGGGTGCGGGCGCGGGAGCGGGTCGCGGGGTGCGGGCGCGGGGCGCGGGCGCGGGGCGCGGGGCGCGGGCGCGGGGAGCGGGGCGCGGGGCGCGGGCGCGGGGCGCGGCGTGCGGGGCGCGGGGCGCGGGGTGCGGGCGCGGGGGGCGGGCGGCGCGGGCGCGGGCGCGGGGGGCGCGGGCGGCGCGGGCGCGGGCGCGGGGGGGCGCGGGCGCGGGGGGCGGGGCGCGCGGGCGCGGGGGGGCGCGGGGGACGCGGGGGGCGCGGCGCGGGGGGCGCGGCGCGGGGGGCGCGGCGTGCGGGGCGCGGGCGCGGGGCGCGGGGTGCGGGCGCGGGCGCGGGCGCGGGGTGCGGGCGCGGGGCGCGGGGTGCGGGCGCGGGGCGCGGGGCGCGAGCGCGGCGTGCGGGGCGCGGGGCGCGGCGTGCGGGGCGCGGGCGCGGGGCGGCGGTTTCTGGGGGGGTCTTCGGGGTTCTCAGTCACCGGAGGTCGCCGGGCCACCCCGCTCCGTCTCATCCCGGTTCTCTGGGGCGTCTGTCGGGGGGAGCCCTCATCGCATCCCAGCTCCCTGATGCAGAGATCCTGAGTGTGTGCCCAAGAAAGGCCGAGAAACCGGCCACCGAGGGGCACGGAGGGCCGCGTTCGGACGCACGGGTGCGGGAAGGGCGCGGGACCGGCCGGTCGGTTCTCTGGCTGCCAAGTCCTCCGGCGCCTCCCACTGTCGGTGCTAGCGCCTCTCTCACACGGCAGGAGAGCCAGCAAAAACGGGGCTGTTCAGAGGAAGAGGAGCGCGCTCCCGCGCCCGCGCCCGCGCCCGCGCCCGCGCCCGCGCGCGCCCCCGCGCGCGCCGCCGCAGGCCGTGCCCGCCGCGCGAGCACGCAGGCGCTGGGGGAACCGGGCGCGCGCCCGAGTGCGCAAGCGCAGTTCGCCAGCGGTTTCGTTTCCTAAATGGACTTGTTTCTAGAGAGCTGGTTCACGCCGAGAGGCGCACAGACGTTGTTTTGTTTTGCTTTTTACTAGTCTGATGTGATAATCCTCAAAACGCTGCGGAAAAATAAAAGGTAAAATGCAATTTGGGGAAAATAATTTTGTGCAAAAAAAAAAATCCAGAAAAAAAAGACATTTGCGCCCAACGTGGGGCTCGAACCCACGACCCTGGGATTAAGAGTCCCATGCTCTACCGACTGAGCTAGCCGGGCAGCTGACGAACCAGCTCCCTTTTTTGTCCTTTCACAAGAATGTAGATTCGGGTTTCATTCCTTGGCATTCCTCGTGTATTTCTCGATTTTGAAGACCTAGTTAATTGGGCCACTTGGCATTCTTTTTGAGAATTAAGAAAACGTGTTTACATTGAGTGAAGTAAGACAGATCCAGAAAGACAAAGGATGCGTGTTTTCTACCACATGTGAATCTTAGTTCCAAAACACAACCTACTATATGATCACAGAAGTAAGATGCTTATATACACGATTAGTTCACTCATATAAAGTATATGCAAGAGTGAATCTCCACAGAGTAAGCAATAAAAGTTTATAAAATCAAAAAAAGAAAGAAAACGTGTTTAATACATGTAGATTTAACGAGTGTTACTTTGTACGTATCTCAAAATCGCCGAAAACTAATGTGAGTCTGTCATACTGACTTTTGTTTCTAAAGTGTTAGAAATTCTATCTTTTCCATAAAATTAAGAACGTATTAAAAACTATACAGCTTCTATCAAATGGCATACTAAAATCCTACATAGCTGAGCTCTGCATTCAGAAACAACCTCTCAAAGGTCAGTTTCACCAATTGAGGAGGGAGCAATAAAGTTAAATGGAGGAAAGGGAATTCTGAGTCCATTAAAATAGGTGTGTGTCTTCCAGGTACCTGTTCACTGAGAGCCAGCTCAGAGGTTGCTCACAGCTAGGGCCACCCCCAGATATGAGGGAAAGGTTACAGTGTCTGAATCTAAAGGTGAAGGAAATCGTTTCTACCATGAAAAGAGAAAGACACGATTTTGATCAACTTATAACAAGCCAAGATACTGCAACGACTTCCTATGAAATTATACGTATTCTGAGCTATTGGTGACCCTTTCTACATAAGGAATTTTGCACTGTTTTTGTGATACAGAGTGAGATACTCAAAATTGCAAGTTCAAGCCTAGTTGTGAACCTGAGACTAGCAAAGAATGCTTAGAGCACTTCCAAAAATACAGCCGTTAGCTAATCACTTTGGATATCAGGTTTCCTGAACTTTAAAAATAAAATGTGTCAGCAGGGTGCCTGTGGCTCACACCTGTAATCCTAGCTCCTCGGGATGCTAAAATCTGAGGATCACAGTTCAAAGCCGTGAGACTCTTATCTCTAATAAACTACTCAGAAAAAGATGGAAGTAGTGCTGCAGCTCAGTGGTAGTGTACTAGACTTGAGCCCCAGGATGTGCACAAAAGAAAAAAAAAAGCTGTGTCAAAATTATTTAGGTTACTTCAAAGTAAACCTAACTCTTAAGTAGATTATTAAAATCCTAATCTTACAATATCATAATTACTAGTAAGTTGTTTTTATTATAATTGCAAACTGGTTTGTGATTATTTTATCACTTACCAGAATAAGACAGTAAATTTGATTTTTTACACACTAAAACATTTATAATTTATTAGATATGATTTGTTGCGTATTTACATAATTACTAGTAGTTGAATAATTATTTAATGATCATTTCTCTTTTTTCTTTTTCTTTTTTTTTTTTTTTGCCGGTTGTGGGTCTTGAACTCTAGGCCTGGGTGCTGTCCCTGAGCTCTTCAGCTCAAGGCTAGTGTTCTACCACTTGAGCCACAGTGCCACTTCTGGTTTCCTGTTGGTTTATTGGAGATAAAGAGTCTCACGGACTTAACTCCCCTGGCTGGCATTGACCAGTGATCCTCAGATCTCAGCCTTCTGAGTAGCTAGGATTACATGTGTGACCTACCAGTGCCCAGCTTCGTTTCTTGTAATTATTAAAATCATTATTATGATTTATTTAGATGAAGTATCTACCATGTGCAAAACACTGTTAGGCAGTATAACATGTGGAGGAGACAGGGACAAACAAGTCGTTTAAGGATTCAGGTGGACCTGTTGTAACAATGAGAAGTACAAAATGTCATGTCAAAACCAGCTTTACAATGTCGGTGTGGGGGGGGGGGAGGGGGGTATGATTGGGTGGGGGGGAGGGGGGAGGCTGGGAAGGGAGGTGAAGGGTAAACAAAGGAGGAGGCTGCAATGCTTGGTAAGAAATGTATGCATTATCCTGCCCATGTAATTGTAACCCCTCTGTACAGTATGTTCTCAAATAAAATAAAATAAAATTAAAAAAAAAAAAGAAATGTACTAATTGCCTTGCTCATGTAATTGTAACCTCTCTGTACATATTTTCACAATCAAATAAATAAATAAATAGATAAAAAGAGAAAAGACACATGAAACTTAAGCAATATATCAGAGCCCCCTTAGAAATTGAGCCAGGGGCTTCTTGAATGTGCTAATGGGCCATGAAAACCTGTTTCTTGTCCCTGGCAATGCCCATGTGAAAAATAATGAGGCCAGAGAAAAAGTTAACCAGTTTTTTAAAATAAAGCTATGCCATGGTTTTTGTAAAAAAAAAAACAAAACACTGTTAGGTCTTCTAACAGAAAGACAAAACAGACTGATAGCCTGATGGAAAGGTGCATCAATTACAAGTCAATTTTGTATATGTTACATCAAAAATTAACTAGGGAGTGGAAGGGACTCTCAAGTGCTAAAGCCCTGGCAATGATTGAAAAACCAAGTGAGAGATCCAGGCCCTGAGTTCAAGCTCCAGTAACCCCCTCCCCACGCCACACCTCCTGATGAACAAGTAACTAGGAGTAATTTGGTTAAAACAAATCCTTACCCGTTTAAGTCTCATAAAGAATCATGCAAAGAACCTGAGATCACAAAGCTGTGACACAAGAAAAGTCAACAACCAGTTTCAAAGTAGGCAGGTTACCTGACAGTGGGTTCAGAAAAAGATGCCAAAGTCAACGGAGTTTACTAGGCACTCAGACCATTTATTCCACAGGAGTAGGGAAGCTATTTAAAAGTTTAACGAGATACCCAAACAAGTGTGGAGTACTGATACTTTATTTTCAACCTTTTTGTGACTGTAACGTTTAGTTTTGTTCAGCACTTCCTTGGCCTATCCTGGTCTAAATAAGATCTCCTCCTCAGAGAATTGCAACTAGCATTTTTAGTAAGTGGCTAACTTTTGGAATAAATTCAAATCTTTTCCTTATCCACTTGCTCAGGAATAAAAATCTAACAGTTACAATGTTTCAATAGCAAGAAGAAGCCACTCACATGCCTTTTTCCTTACTTTATACATCCAATTATCCAGCAAGCCTTACATATTTAAAATCATTGCCACCACTCTATTCGAAATCTTCATTCATTATCAATTGTCCACATAACTGCACTAGCAGCTTTCCAACTACTGTTTCTTTTTTTGGTAGTACTGGGCTTTGAACTCAGAGATTAGGGTATTTGCTAGGTAGATGTTCGAATTGCTTGAGCCATATTTCTATCCCTCTGCTTCTTTAATTTCCTTTAGCTATTGCATAGAAACAAGAGACGTCATTTAAATCTAAGTCAAAGCTGGGTGCTGATGGCTCACCCTGTAATCCTAGCTATTAAGGAGGCTAAGACCCAAGGATAGCAGTTCAAAGCTAGCTCAGGCAGGAAAGTCAGTTAAACTCTATATTAACCACAAGAAAAGTAGAAGTGGTGCTGTGGCTCCAAGTGCTAGAGTACTAGCCTGAGTGAAAGAGCTCAGTGACAGTGTCAAGGCCCTGAGTTCAAGCCCCATGACTGAAAAAAATAAAGAAAACAAGCTTAAGTGAAATTTTCCTTATAGTAAGAAGCTGATGGCTCATGACTGTAATCCTAGCTACTCAGGAGGCTGAGATCTGAGATTTGTGGTTTGAAGCCAGCCTAGGCAGAAAGTCCTGTCCTTGAGATTCTTATCTCCAATTAGCTACCAAATAAAGCCTGAGTGGAGCTGTCGCTCAATTAGTAGTGCCCTAGCCTTGAGTAAAATAAGCTCAGGGATAGTGCCCAAGCCCTGAGTTCAAGTCCCAGGCTAGGCACAAAAAGAACAAAAAACAAAAACAAAACAAAACAAAAAACTTGTGATGACTTTACAGTAGAAAACCAATAATCAACATAAAAGAAAAATGGTGGTGAACAGAAAAATGGTGGTGAAACCTTAAGCAAAAGTTCAAAATGAGCATCATCAGTAATAGAAGAAATAGAGATCCTATGTCCCGGATCTAAAGTTCTCCCAAGGTCACTTCTGCAATATTCTTACTAAAAATACATCACCTGAATCTAATCATGAAAAATCAGATAAACCTATTTTAAGGAATATTCTACAAAATAAACTATTCTTGAAGGAAGGAAATGACATAAAAACTAAAGAAATACTAAGCAACTATTTTCTACTTTAAAGGAGATGAGAAGCATAATTGGATACAGTATGTACTCTTGGATTTTCTTTTGCTTATGAAGGACATTGAAATTTGCCAACATTTAAATAAAGTTGATAGATTAGAAAGCCTCAAACTCTGCTCAGGGCCTATACTTCCGACGGTGTCAGTTCCTTTTTCTCTCCAGGAAAGCAAATAAATCTTTGTTTCTTTGCTTGCCACTTTGTCTCTTGGCTGAAGTCTTTCCAACCTGAGCACAGGCTGAAGCACCAACACCTAACCTCACCCATCCAGAACAGTTGGCTAACCCTTGCTACTGTTTTTAGTGCTAAGGTGCATCTATTTCCTTCGCTATTTTGTCTCTGCCGTCTATTTCTTCTCATTGAATGCAAATTCCATGAGGGAAGGGTGTATATTTTATTTACCATTTTACC
Organism: Dipodomys spectabilis; assembly: GCF_019054845.1. Classification (NCBI taxonomy): domain Eukaryota; kingdom Metazoa; phylum Chordata; class Mammalia; order Rodentia; family Heteromyidae; genus Dipodomys; species Dipodomys spectabilis. Next base: position 3,424,179 of record NW_024870750.1, read on the forward strand.
AGCAACAGCTAAGTGTATTTTGGAGATATTAGTGCTCAAGTTATTTTCATGGGGGTTATCGTTAACTCGACTCAAATCCTCAATATGCATAAAGGGCACTAATGCTTTGGTGAAGTTCAGTTAGGCTGAAGGATGATACCTTCACAGTGTAATTTGCTTCTTCAGAGCTCGAAGATGAAACTGATGCTGTGCCTTGCTGTGGCAGGAATCAGGAAGCCACGGCCTAGACGATGCCTCTCCCCTACCGCGTTTCCCTTATACGTCTACAGGAACACCTCTCCTTTTTGCTCACGGAAGAATGAAGCGAGGAGGAGAGAAGTGCAATTAAAAAGTAAATACTAGTTTCTGGGGAGAAGCGCAGCCGCCAAAGCCCAAGGAACTGGAGCGGAAAGGGGCGGCCTCGCCTCCCCCAACTCCACCGCCACCACGTCTGCGCATGCGCGCCGCCAACCTCCGCGCCTGCTTTTTTTTTTACCCACAATCCTCCTCCTACCTGAGAACCAGCCACAGAGAGGAAGGCTATTGGTTGAAAGCGTAGCCAATAGGCGGGCCCGTTGCTGGCGTGCACGGCGCCGTGGAACAGGCCTCTTAGGCGTGGGAGCCCCGCGCGTCCCGGTGGGTCTGCGGCAAAATGAGCTCCATCGGCACCGGGGTGAGTTTGTGTCTCGCGTGCTTGCTCTGTGGTCGTGCGGCCTGAGGGTCTGCGTTGGCTCGAGTCCGGTCAGTCTGCGTGGGGGGCTTTGCCCGGGGGTGCGTGGGGCGCGCCGGGGCCTGAAGGCCCTCGCAGTCCGGAGGCTCGCGGTCTTGGCCGCCGGCTCCCGGGCCCGCGCCCCGGGCGCCGGGTGGCTCCCGCCGGCTGTGCAGCCCAGGGGTGGCCGCTTTGGCCGAGCCGCCGTGGGGTTTGGAACTACCTTGGCCTGCTGAGTCACGGCGGGAAAGCGAAAGTGGAGGCTCCAGTAGGGAGTGGAAGGATTGAGGGACCGGTCACCCCCCGAGCGCTGCCTAGGCCCCGCCGCCGAGATGGCTCAGTGCGAGTTTCCAGCTCTGGGCCTTGCAGGTGCCAGGCTGCCGCTGACTGCCTTTCCGGAAAAAGACACTGATGAGCAGCCCCGGAACAATCCCTCGGAACGCTGTCTGCACCGAACCCACAAGAAGGAGGAGTCTGGAAACTAAATACGATGCGCCTTTTGCGTTTTTCCTGCAACTCTTCCTCAGTTTCATGTATAAGTTATTTAACAGACCGTCCTGGCATAATACCGTAAACATTTAATACTCTGATGATGCTTCTGACTACTGCGGGTTTGGGGGGTGGTGGTGCATGTCTTGTTACTGTAGTTTGTGAAACGTCTCGGGTGTGCTTTTATTTTGCTTGTCCTTTTTTCATACTTTTCTCTCCGTACGAAACATTCGCTGGTTATTTGCATTAGTGGCATTGACTAAGTGGTTTCTCGGTTCATCTATCTGGTTTGTTCCAAATACTTGGAGACGCAGCATTAAGCAGAAATACTGCTGTTGAGTTTCCTCATAGGGACTTTATGTTTGGAATGGTCTAGTCCATTCGACTATGCTGAAGATATTTTTGGATAGGTGCTCAATAATAGTCTTCCCTCCCTCCCTTCCTTCCTTCCTTCCTTGAGGTTACATCAGGAGCCGTTATTAGAGAGCCAGTGACTGCAGATGGGACATATGTCCCCAGAAAACTTGCATCCTTGATGGCACTTAACACTGTAAGAAGACTGAACCAGGACTGTAGTAAAACAAAGAGCCAAAAAACAATACCAACACACCAGATCAACTCTGAGGGAAAGCTGAAGTGGAATGCCATGGGGGGGAGATAGGCATAGCTAGTCATATATGTGTCTAGTAACGAACTGACTTTGCAACTAGCTACATTAGTAGGGACTTCAATTAACAGTGCTCCACTTAAAATAGTGTTTCAATATAATTATATAGGATAATTTATCATGAAAAGATATAACGATCTCTGAAAAGTATCAGTTCAAAGCTTATCTCCTGCCTTCACTTCCCCCAAGAATTCCAGATAGTACTGTTTGCTGTTTGTGTCCATTTTATTGCTTTTCATCCCTTGCTGGCAGTTAAACCCAGTGCCTTACAAATGCTTGGCAAGTTTTCTTCCACCGAGCTACATCATTAGCCTGGGGTTATTTTTAGGAGGCTAGGGCAACATATAGTCTTGATTGGCCTCTAACTTGTGATCTTCTTGCTTCAGTTTTCCCAAATGCTCTCATTACTTGTGTGTACCACCATGCATTTTTTTTTGTCATTATTTCATGCAGTTTCAAAGTAGAGCTTTGGGGTTTTTCCTAACATAACCTATAATCTTTAGCTCAGTGAATGGCACAATTTCAGGTGCTAAAGTAAAAACAATAATAAAAATTGATTAATTTCTTTTCTATTTTATTTTGTTTTGTAGTGCTGGAAATGGAACCCTGAGCCTTATAAATGCTACAGAAGTATTCTGCCACTTTCCTAAATCCTCAGCCCTTAGAATAACATGTAAACTAGCTATTCCAGCCTGAGACCCAACAGATTTGGTTCTTCCCTTCAGAAGCATAGTGTACTCTCTTATTCATAGTACTTAAGACACAGTGACCTTATTTCTGTCCCTTGGCTGGGTTAAGCTTGCTTCTACGAACATAAGGTTTTTGTGTCAGATGCCAGGAATTCTATTCCTCTATCTTTCCTAAATGGCTAGTTCCTTGGCATTAAGTGTGACTCATCTTAAAATTAACTGCCCCAGAAGGCCTGTTCTAGCAAAGCAGTCTGCTGTAGTTCTTTCCATCACTCCCCCACCCCCCCAAACAAAACAAAACAAAACAAAAAACAAGGACTGGGGCTTGTGAAGTAAGGCCACACAATGTGGCTTAACTTTTTCTTTGCTTAGGGCTGAAGCTTTATCATTTTAGCCATAGCTCCACTCTGGCTTTTGGCTGGTAAACTGGAAATAGGAGTCTCACAGAGTTTTCTGCCTGGATTGGCTTTGAACTGCCATCCTTCTCTGCCTTATGAGCAGGATTACAGGTGTGATCCGTTGGCACAGAGTCCTTTTCTTTTTCCCTTTCCTGGTGCATTTCCACCTAGCTTTATGCCTGGTCCAATTCGAAAATAATGTCCTTCAAGAATAACTATCTTCGTGTTCTCACATAGTGACTTTGGCATATAGCTTTGAGTCTGCCAGGCTGTCGTTGGTTTCATACAAACTAAAATCAGACCAGTCTTTCAGTTTGTTAATAGCACAGCCACAAATTTAAATGTTTTAGTACTGTTTATAAGTTCAGAAGACTTGCACTCATTACTTTTCAGAGGCAGAAGTCGAGGATGTGTAACTCTCTTTACCACTGTCACTGTGTGTTGGGATGTAACACATTCCTCATGTGTAACACATTTGGAGACAAAAACATTGTGTTGTCATTACTGCCAAAGATGTGGTATTATAGACTTATCCTTGTCCTTTTTCACCTAGTATGACCTGTCAGCCTCTACCTTCTCTCCTGATGGAAGAGTTTTTCAAGTTGAATATGCTATGAAAGCGGTGGAAAATAGTAGGTAAGAAACATTGTTTTACTTGAAATAAATATGCTTTAAGTGAGTAGTAAATAACACTTTTTAAAAAAATTGTGCCAGTCCTTGGGGTTGAACACCACCTGGTCTTGTCCCTGAGCGTTTTTGCCCAAAGTTCACACTCTATCATTTGAGCCACAGTTATACTTCCAGCTTTTTGGTGGTTTACTGGAGATAAGTCTCATGGACTTGCCTGCCCAGGGTGGCTTTGAACCACAATCCTCAGATTTCAGTCTCCTGAATAGATAACATTACAAGTGTTAGCCACCAGCACCTGGCTAAAACCACATTCATGATCATTTTTGCCAGTTCATTATTCTTTTTGAGATTCTTGATTATTAATTTGTTATATACACATAGCCACTAGCACCCAGCTTTATTTATATTGTTAATTGCACAAAGAGGTTTGAATTCAACATGTCAGTTTGAGGATAATGCTTTTGTTTTTTGGTTCCGGTACTGAGGTGTCAACTAGGGACTGGGTGCTGTTCCTTAGCTATTTCGTACAAGGCTGGTGCTCTCCCACTTTAGTCACAGCTCCACTTCTGGATTTGCTGGTAGTTTGGAGGTAGCAGTCTCATAGACTTTCCTACCTGGGCTGGCTTCGAATGGTGATCCTCAGATCTCAGCCTCCTGAGTAATTAGCTAGAAGTGGAGCTGTTGCTTAGGTGATGCAGCACTTTGTGCAGAAAAGCACAGGGACATTGGCTAGGCCCTGAGTTCAAGTCCCAGGACCATCACCAAAAAGGAAGGAAGAAAGGAACAATGAACAAACTAAGGTTTGAGATTAATAAACATTAATCTAGGACATTCTTAACTGAAAGTAGCTTTTTTAGAACTGTGATTAGGGGGTAAAGAGTATAGTCCTTAGCAGTGTATTGTTGTCACTAGCTTGATTTATGTTATCTACACACCATTGCTTCTGAACCATCAGTCCACAAGTGGACAAGGCATAGATGAGGGCGTGTGTGTGTGTGTGTGTGTGTGTCCTATAGCTTGAACTCAGGGCCTGGGCACTGTCCCTAAGCTTTTTTGCTCAAAGATAGCACTCTTCCACTTGCCACCACATTTCCTCTTAATGCCTTTTGGTGGTTAATTGGTGGTAAGAGTCTCATGGACTTCTCTGCTCTAGCTGGCTTTGAATCACATTCCTCAGATCTCAGACTCTTGAGTAGCCAAAGATTATAGGTGTGAGCCACAGACACCTGACCGTCTTTGTATGCTTAATATAATTCTTTCTATAACATTCCCTCCCAGGAAATTCTAGAATTATATGTTGAGAACTTTTAGTTTTAAAATACAGATTGTGGTAGATTCTAAACATTAGTGAGGAAGGTGAGTTGGAATAATTAGGAAAGCCTTCTACAGGCTGTAAGAGATTAACATCAAGGAAATTTGCAAATGTTTATGGAAATAGACTTAACTGTGCCTTGAGTGACAAGGGGGAAATAAACCCTACTACTCAGAATAACTTCAAAGACATTAGGCAACAGTGAGCATGTCATTAGAGGTGCTGGAGGGATGACAGTGAGGTGAAATTTAGTAGAGTCCAGGATTTATAACAAAATTGTGTATTTGGTGAACTCTGACAAGATTCTCAGGATTTTTACCCAGACATCTGGGAAGAGGAGTTTAAACTTTAAAGGGGAGCCACTAATGATACCTAAAGTATGGGGGAAAGACAAAATTTTGCAAGGTAATTTTTGTGCATTTTTTCATTTTTCTGGGAATGAACTTCCATGGTTTCATCAAATTTTGGGAGGCCTCTTTTTTTTTTTTTTTTTTTTTTGGTCGGTCCTGGGGCTTGAACTCTGGGCCTGGGCACTGTCCCTCAGCTCTTCAGCTCAAGGCGAGCGCTCTACCACTTGATGATACCTAAAGTATGGGGGAAAGACAAAATTTTGCAAGGTAATTTTTGTGCATTTTTTCATTTTTCTGGGAATGAACTTCCATGGTTTCATCAGATTTTGGGAGGCCTCTTTTTTTTTTTTTTTTTTTTGGTCGGTCCTGGGGCTTGAACTCTGGGCCTGGGCACTGTCCCTCAGCTCTTCAGCTCAAGGCGAGCGCTCTACCACTTGAGCTACAGCGCCACTTCCGGTTTTCTGGTGGTTTATTGGAGATAGGAGTCTCACGGTCTCTCCTGCCCGGGCTGGTTTTGAACCGCGATCCTCAGATCTCAGCCTCCTGAGTAGCTAGGATTACAGGCGTGAGCCACCAGCGCCCGGCTTGGGAGGCCTCTTATAGACCACTACTGTATGGTCCAGGCATGAGCCACTGGCATCTGACTAACATGTTTTGTTTTGATTATGCAATTTCTCTAGCCTTTTTTTTTTTTCCCTCGGTTGTGGGGCCTGAACTCTGGGCCTGGGCACTCTCTCAGCTCAATGCTAGCGCCCCACCACTTGAGCCACAGCCACTTCTGGCTTTTTTTCTGCTTATGTGGTGCTGAGGAATCGAACCCAGGGCCTTATGCATGCAAGGCAAGCGCTGTACCACTGAGCCAACTTCCCAGTCCAATTTCTCTAGCTTTTGAGTTTTTTGTTTTTGTTTTTTTGGTGGTTGTGGGGCTTGAACTTAGGGCCTGGGCACTCTCCTGAGCTCTTTTGCTAAGTCTAGTGCTCACCACTTTGAGCCAAAGTGTCACTTCCGGTTTTTGAGTGTTTAATTGGAGATAAGAGTCTCATAGAGACTTTTTTTCTACCTGGGCTGGCTTTGAACATTCTCAGATTTCAGCCTCCTTAGTAGTTTAGGACTACACGCATGAGCCATCTGTGACCAGCTAGGTTAATTTTTTAAATAGTTGTGGTAGAACATTTTATTCTCGTATGTTTACTAGCAGCAATATATTTGTTAAAAGGAAAATAGGAATGAATGAACAAAGGAAGCAAAACAAGATCATATTAGTCACAGTTGATAGCTTTCTTTTAGCTCAAGGCTGGCACTATACTACTAAAGCTACAGTTTCACTTCTGTCTTTTGGTGGTAGGAGTCTTTGGCCTTTCCTTCGTTGGCTAGCTTTGAACTGTGATCCTCAGATCTTGGCTTCCTGAGTAGCTAGGATTACAGTGAGCCACCAGTGCCCAGCTGAATGTTACCTCTTTATGGTTTTGTTAAATTTACAATTCTTCTTTCAGTTAAATTGATTTTCTTGTTTCAGTACAGCTATTGGGATCAGATGTAAAGATGGCGTTGTCTTTGGGGTGGAGAAGTTAGTCCTTTCTAAACTTTATGAAGAAGGTTCTAACAAACGGCTTTTTAATGTTGATCGGCATGTTGGAATGGTAAGGTCACATATTCAAGTGTTCCTCTTTTTGCTTTGTTCAGTTTCTTTGGAAGTAACTTATAGAATGAAATACACTGAATTCTGATTCTAAGAACCAGTTTTTTAACATTGAGGCAATAGTAGATAACAGTGAGTTGCTAAGGTTTAAACAGTTAATTGTTGAAAAGAAGGATAGCATTCCAGTGGTGACACGAGAAAAACTGTAACGGAAAATGACATCTTGGCAGCTTATATCACTAGTAGATAAGATTCTACCAGTTCTGTAATAGCAACTGATTTTTTTGGGGGTGGGATTGGTCATGGGCTTAAACTCTGGGCCTGGATGCTGTCCCTCAGCTCTTCAGCTCAAGACTAGCGCTCTACCACTTGAGCTACAACAGCACCACTTCCCATTTTCTGATGATTAATTGGAGATAAGAGTCTTGACGTTCCTGCCCTGGCTGGCTTTGAACCCTTGATCCTCAGATCTCATCCTTCTGAGTAGCTAGGATTGCAGGTGTGAGCTACTGGGGCTCGGCTTCTATGATTCTTTAAATGTTGAAACTTAACTAGGTTGGGTCACCTTTGGGACATAATTCTAAATAGTCTCCTGATTTGTAAGGCAAAGATAAACTTTTTTCCCTGCTGGTTCTGGGGCTTGAACATAGGGCCTGTGTACTGTCCTTGAGCTTTGTTGTTCAAGGTTAGTGCTCTACCACAGCTCCACTTCTGGTATTTTTTTGGTAGTTAGAGGTAAGAGTCGTAAGGGGATGGGCTCCAGTGGCTCAGGTGCCTGTAATCCTATCTACTCAGCAGCCTGAGATCTATCACAGTTCCAGGCCAGCCAGAGCAGGAAAGTCTGTGAAACTCTTACCTCCAATAAATTATTCAGGAAAAGCTAGAAGTGGCTCTGTAGCTCAAGTAGTAGAGCGCTACCCCTGAGCACAGAGAGGCTCAGTAACAGAGCCTAAGTAGGCCCTGAGTTCAAGCCCCAGGACTGGCAAAGAAAAAAGTTAAGGGCTTTCTGGAATAGGCTGATTTTTAAACCATAATCCTTAGATGTCAGCCTTCTGAGTAGCTAGGATTACAGGCATGAGCCACTGGCACCTAACTAAGGATAAACTGTTTTTCTCATATAGTGTTCATATGATTAAAAATAATTGTGTAAACTGTATAATACATAATGAGTGTATGTTACTTGGTAAAATTAAAATTACTCTTACTAAAGGTAAAAGGTTGTTAAAGATTCTTACAGTACTTTTAAATTGTGCAGGTCTAAGACAGCAGTTTCTAAACTTTTCATTTTATGGTACCTTGAGTTTGAATAATTTTTTTCATGATTTTTTTTTTAGTTTAGTAATACATAATGGGAGTGAGAATGTGGCTTAGTGGTAGAGTGCTTACCTAGCATGCATGAAGCCCTGGGTTCCATTCCTTAGTACTATGTACACAGAAAAGCTGGAAGTGGCGCTGTGGCTCAAGTGGTAGGATGCTAACCTTGTGCAAAGGAAGCTCAAGAACAGTGCCCAGGCCCTGAGGAGTTCAAGCCCCAGGACTGGAAAACAAAACAAAACAAAACCTAATGGTCTAGTTACTAAATGTCTGGTATTCTGCAAACTTCCTACACTTTTTTTTTTTTGGGTCCAGTCGTGGGGCCTGAACTCTAGGCCTGGGCGCTGCTGTCCCTCAGCTCTTCAGCTCAAGGCTAGCGGTTTACCTCTTGAGCCACAGTGCCACTTCGGCTTTTTTCTTTTTGCTTATGTTGTGCTGAGGAATTGAACCCAGGGCCTCAGGCATGCAAGGCAAGCACTCTACCACTGAGCCACCTTCCCAGCCCCTCAACTTTTATTTTTATAACTAACAATTCAGCTGCTCAGAGATGATAATGTTGAAAGAATTGTAAAATATTGGGGCTGGGAAAATGGCTTAGCAGTAGAGCACTTGCCTAGCACGCATGATACCCTAGGTTAGATTACTCAGTACCACATAAACAGAAAAAGTCAGAAGTGTCTCTAGTGGTAGAGGGCTAGCTTTGAACACAGAGAGGCTCAAGGACAGTGCCCAGGCCCGGAGATCAAGCTTCAGGACTGGCCTCCCCTCCCCCCCCTCCAAAAAAGGGAAGAAATGTAAAATATTGTAAAACTGAAACATTGTATCTTTACTACAAATTTAATTGTCCCATACTGACTCCAATTTTATTGCAAATGTACCAGGTCACCTCAACACATATGCAGGAACTAGTTCTAAGCCACTAATCTTTAAAGATTGTCCTATTTTTATTTCTTACTGAAGTTTTAACCAGTAGACTAAAAAAGATGAGGTATAGTTGTACCTTTTAGACCAAAACTTTTGAACATATAATTCGTAGAGATCATTCTTGATCAAGATTGTTCTTTTTCTTGTTTTTTTTGTTGTCACAGGGCTTGAACTCAGGGCCTGGGCTCTGTCCCTGAACTCTTCTGCTCAGGGCTAGTAGTGCTCTACCACTTTGAACCACAGCCCTACTTCTGGTTTTCTGGTGGCTAATTAGAGATAAGAATTTCATGGACTTTGCTGCCCTGTCCATGTTTGAATTGCAATTCTCAGATCTCAGCCTCCTTAGTAGCTTGAAATTATACAGGCATGATCTATCAGTACCCTGCTGCTTTCTCTTTTTTTTTTTTTTGGTTGGTCGTGGGGCTTGAACTCTGGGGAGTGCTCTACCACTTGAGCCACAGCACCACTCCCGGTTTTCTGGTGGTTAATTGGAGATAACAGTCTCACTGCCTGGGCTGGCTTTGAACTGTGATCCTCAGATCTCAACCTTCTGAGTAGCTAAGATTACAGGCGTGAGCCACTGGGTATAGTAGGATTATGTTAGAAATGTTACTTCTGAATATATTTTTGGACAAAACAAAGTTAGGCATAGTAAATTAATTCAGTTTCCATGCTCAAGTATCAGAATGCCTATAAAGAACTTTAAGCTAAAAAAATATTAATAAACAATTGGAGGTTTTATTTGCTTAAAGAATTTTTATTGATTCTTTCTCTTCTACAGGCAGTAGCAGGTTTGTTGGCAGATGCTCGTTCTTTAGCAGACATAGCAAGAGAAGAAGCTTCCAACTTTAGATCTAACTTTGGCTATAACATTCCCCTAAAAGTAAGTTGACATATTGAGGAACTTCATGAACAATAATGAAAAAATGTACTAACATTCTTCTTTTTATCCTCAGCATCTTGCAGACAGAGTGGCTATGTATGTACATGCTTATACACTGTACAGTGCTGTTAGACCTTTTGGCTGCAGGTATGAATATTTTGTGATACTCAAAAGTCAGATCTGTAATCTAGATACCCATTTGCCTCAGTAGTTTAGCCTTTTTATAACATTAATATAAATTCTTACCAAGAAATAGTGTAATAATTAAAAGTATCCAGGAACGTTATTTTTGAATAGTGATGGATAATACAGAATTGAAATGATAAAACCAGAATACATAATTACTATAATCTGATTTAAATAAATTCTCTGGTTTTAAGTCCCTGAATTGTGATTATGAATACCTTTCATGTCATTAAGTAGCTAATTATACTACACTTTTCTCATTAACCTCCATTTTGATATAACTTAAGTACTCTGGTCAAATGCTTTTAAATGGAGTTTTAAACAGTAATTAAAAAATTACATTTCATAATTTTTGTTACTCTTTTGGCTTTTAAAAGTAAAGTGCTGGCATTTTTGCTTCTGGAGAAAAAAAAGTTCATTTGGAGTAATAACTGGGAATAAGTGTAAATATTAAAAAATGGTTTCTCAGAGGAATGCTATCATGACATTTTGTCCATTGAAACTAACCTTATCAAAATGTTTAACTTCGAAGCTGTCATTTTTGTCCAGCTTTTTATTTTTTCATTTTTTATTTTTCCTGTCGGTCATAGGGCTTAAACTCTGGATCTGGGCGCTGTCCCTGAGCTCTTCCGCTCAAGGCTCTACCCCTTAAGCCACAGTGCCACTTCTGGTTTTCTGGTGGTTTATTGGAAATACAAGTCTCATGGACTTTCCTGCCTTGGCTGGCTTTGAACCATGATCCTCAGTCTCAGCCTTCTGAGTAGCTAGGATTACAGGCCTTACCCACCAGCACCCAGCTAGCTATATCTATCTATCTATATATATCTATATGTATATATAGATATATATATGTATTTTTTTATTTTGTGTGTGTGTATCAGTCCTAGGGCTTAAACTCGGGGTCGGGAATGCTGTCTCTAAGCTTTTTTGCTTAAGGCTAGAGCTTGACCACTTGAGCCACAGTTCAACTTGTGGCATTTTTGGTAGTTAATTGGAAATAAGAATTTCATGGGACTGGGCACTGGTGGTTCATGCTAGGAATACTATCTACTCAGAAGGCTGAGATCTGAGGGTCGTGGTTCAAAGTAAGCCTGTACAGGAAATGCTGTGAGACTCTTTATCGCTAATTAATCACCAGAAATATGGAAGTAATGCTGTGGCTCAAAGTGGTAGAACACTAACCTCGAGCAAAAAAAGCTCAGCACCCAGGCCCTGAGTTCAAGTCCCATGACTGACCAAAAAAAAAGTCTCATAGGCTTTGGGAGACCTCCATCCTCTCTCAGATCTCAGCCTCCTGCTTAGCTAGGATTACAGGTGTGAAGCACTAGCATAGCAGCTAACATCATTTTGATTTTTTCTTTTTTCTGAAGAAATACATACTTAGTATTACTAACCTTTGGTTTAAATGTTTTATGCAGTTTCATGTTAGGGTCTTACAGTGTGAATGATGGTGCACAACTGTACATGATTGACCCATCAGGTGTTTCTTATGTGAGTATTTTGAACTATTTTAAGTTCTTATCTCATTAGTATTTGTTTTACATTTGGATTACATGAAGTTTCCTTAAAATTCATTAAAAAAAGTGATGTTCTCTTGCTTATCATTAACAACTATGGCTATGACATAGATGGAAATTTTGTGGCTTTCAGTATGCTATGTAATATTGTAAATATTATGTCTTAAATCTAAATGTGGAACTCAGTAGTAGAGCATTTGCCTAGTGTGTATAAGTCTGGTTTTTAAGTTTGGTATTTAAATTTTTTTGAGTAATTGGACATTAAGAATGCTTGAACACATTTGTTATTTGCTTTTAAATAGCCGTGCTCATTAATGATACAGTTTACTAACTGAATGATTGTATGTTCGATTTTTAATAGGGTTATTGGGGCTGTGCCATTGGCAAAGCCAGGCAAGCTGCAAAGACAGAAATAGAAAAACTGCAGGTAATATATATTTAATGCTTGAATTTTGCTCAGTGAAGCTTATCAACAAAAATGAGACCTCAACCCAAGGATATTATATTGTTTGACATTTATAACATTTTTGGAAGCTAAGTAGTTACATTTGTAAGTGGGATCACGTTTATGGAATTGTATCATTGGTCCCTTTGTAATTTTTTTTTGGTCAGCCAGGTGTTTGAGCTTGGTCTGTGAGCTGATCCTGAGCTCTTTAGACCAAGGATAGTGCTTTACCACTTGGAGCCACAGCTCTACTGTTATCTCATCATTAATTGGAGATAAGAGTCTAATGGGAGTCTAATGGACTTTTCTACCTGAGCTGGCTTTGAACTGTGATTTTTAGATCTCAGCCTCCTGCAAGCTAGGACTTTACAAGTATGAGCCACTAGTATCCAGCTCCCTTTAGAAACATAATGGGTGCTATAAACCAGTCTCAATTCAGAAAGACAAAAAAACACCTTCCTTTGTAATGTTACTAAGTCATTGAAGCTCATTCATAGATCCTTCTTGAGCTCTTGAAATTTTTGGTGTTTTCAAATTGAGTTAATGTCATAGAATCAACTACAACAAAAAGTTTGTGTTTTTTCCCCTGTATCATTTTTCTTTGAATCACTTTTATGTCATAAGAACAAACCTTACAGTCTATACTCCAATTCCTCTTCTTAGTTTGATCCTAGACAAAGGCATGAAGCTTACACCCTGTTAAACTGCCCACTTTTTCTTCCCCTGAAGCCAAAAGTTTAGATACTGATCAAAGTTTAAAACCTAGTTTTCTGTTTAGCCCCAAACCAATCAACTTTATATATAGTATCCATAAATTTTTTACTGCTTTGTCAGAAACTTGTTATAGGCAGGATTTAATAACTTTCAGTTTCACATGGAGATATACTTTGTTACCCTGCACTGTAACCTTGCTTAACTAATGAAGAATCTACCTGTAGAAAGAACTTAGTAAGTCATAGTTGGTATTTTAACAAAGTTGGTCACAGTTACCCTGTGAATTAGCTTTTCTCTTATTCTTTCATCTGTCCCTTATATGTATCTACTGTCTTATAGGTACTCATGGTTGGTAAGCGTATTATCCTCATTTAGCTATAAAGAAAATCAGCTTTCTTACCAAAATTCCAAGTCTACCAATGAGAAAAGATTTGTAGAAGGTTCTGAATTTTTATAAGTTTAATATTAAATTAATAGGATACATTTTTGCATATTAATATTGAAATTGTAAATTTTAGTTTTTCTTAGTTTTATTTCATAAAATTAGTTTTCATTTCTGTAGATGAAAGAAATGACCTGCCGTGATGTTGTTAAAGAAGTTGCAAAAATGTAAGTTGAAATTTTCCTCCTTACCATCTGCAAAGACACCTCAGTTGGCTTTTCCGTGCATATAATTCTAAGAGTGTTTATGTTGGAAAATGTATTTAACATATTAAAAATTTCTTCCTGCATTTTGCTACTGGGTGGTGAACTCAGGGCTTTGGTCTGGAGATATACGCCAGCCAGAATATCCTTAAAGTTACTTTTTTTGTCGGTAATGGGGCTTGAACTCTGGGCCTGGGTGCTGTCCTTGAGCTCTTCAGATCAAGTCCACAGCACCATTTCCAGCTTTTTGGTAGTTTATTGGAAATAAGAGTCTCACTTTCCTGCCCGGGCTGACTTTGAACCATGATCCTCAGAATCTCAATCTGCTTTGTTATTTTTTTTTTTTTTTTGGGTCCGGTCGTGGGGCCTGAACTGTGGGCCTGGGCGCTGTCCCTCAGCTCTTCAGCTCAAGGCTAGCACTCTACCACTAGAGCCACAGTGCCACTTCCGGCTTTTTTCTTTTTGCTCATGTGGTGCTGAGGAATCGAACCCAGGGCCTCATGCATGCAAGGCAAGCGCTCTACCACTGAGCCACCTTCCCAGCCCCTCAATCTGCTTTGTAACTAGTATTACAAGGCGTGAGCCACTGGCACCAGTCTAAAGTTGCAGCTGGACCCAGCCAGTGGCTCATGCCTGTAATCCTAGCTACTTAGGAGGCTGAGATCTGAGGATCTCGGTTCAAAGCCGGGGCAGGAAAGGGGCAGGAAAGTCCGGGGCAGGACTTTATCTCCAATAAACCACTCAGAAAACCAGAAGTGGCGCTGTGGCTCAAGCGGTAGAGCGCTTGCCTTGAGCTGAAGAGCTGAGGGACAGAGCCCAAGCCGAGTTCAAGACCCATGACTGACAAAAAAAAAAAATAAAAGTTTGACTAAATAAAGTTACAGATGGGATGTAGAGGTACAACTTCCGAGAAAGTAAGCTCCATTTTAAGCAGTAGTGTTACAGTGTTTAAAAGTATAAGGACAGGGGCTAGGAAGGTGGCTCAGTGGTAGAGCGCTCGCTTTGCATGCTTAAGGCCCTGGGTTCGATTCCTCAGCACCACATAAGCAGAAAAAAAAAGCCAAAAGTGGCGCTGTGGCTCAAGTGGTAGAGTGCTAGCCTTGAGCTGAAGGACAGCACCCAGGCCCAGAGTTCAGGCCACATGACCAGACCCCCCCCCCCAAAAAAAAAAATTGTAAGGACACTAGAAAGCTTACTTACAGTATTTTTCTTTGTTGCCCAAGTAATGAGACTCAGAGGTTCAGGCAGGCTAATATGTACTGTATCACTGAACTATACCAAATATCATACATTTGATCATACAAGTTTATGGCTATGCATATGATACATGCTGGATAGAATAAAGAATTTACTGTTTCTCTGGGAAAAATATTTTTCTTTTCCAGATTTAAGTTCATTATTAAAATTCTTTTTGTATTAACAGTCCCTAAAAACATTAAGCAAAAGAAAATCTTAAATGACTGCCAGGTGCCAATGGGTCATGCTTCTAATCCTAGCTACTCAGGAGATGTAAGGGTTGTGGGTAAAAGCCAGCCTAGGCTGGAAAGTCCTTGAGACTGTTAATTGGAGAATTAACCACCAGAAAAGTGGAAGTGGCACTGTGGCTTAAAGTGGTAGAGCACTAGCCTTGATCAAAAAGAGTTCAGGGACAGTGCCCAGGTCCTGAGTTCAAGCCCCACAACCAATAAAACAAAAACAACTAAGGCTGGGAATGTGGTTTAGTGCTTGCCTAGCGTGCATGAAGCTCTGGATTAGATTCCTCAGTACCATGGTAAACAGAAAAAGCCAGAAGTGGCAGGATGGTTCAAGTGGTAGAGTGCTTGAGCAAAAGAAGCTCAAAAGCCCCAGGATAGCAAAACAAAACAAAAACCCACCACCAACAAAAGAAACTTAAGTGGTTTCTATGAATAGATGTATAAAGTAGAATACACTAATAAGTTTTGAAAGCGTAAGCAATCAAAGTCAAATGTGGGGAGTGTTTTAAAAAGATTCCTCTCTCAGTGTCAGTGAGCCTGTTCTTTGGTAATAACTAATCCAACAAGATACTGGTTTTATCACTTCTCCAACTTGAAAAGTTGCAATTGTTTTGGAGATTTCGTAGCACTTATTTGCACATTCTATCTAACCATATGAACTAGGTTTGGGGACCCAGCTCTTAGTGTATTTTGTCTCTGTTTTACTTAGTTTTGGAGGAGAGTGGCACTGGAGTTTGAAATAAAGGCTTTGTACTTGGCTTATGAAGTAATTTTGCAGCAGAGAAAAATACCTTGTAAAGACAAATTAATGTTAGCCTTTTCTTGTGTCAGTGTTTTTTCTGAGATGTATTTTTTTGTGGGGGTGGGGGTAGGCAGGTCAGTCATGGGCCTTGAACTCTGGGCCTGGGTGCTGTCCCTGGAGATAAGAGTCACAAGGACTTTCCTGCCTGGGCTGGCTGGCTGGCTTTAAACTGTGATCCTCAGATCTCAGCCTCCTGAGTAGCTAGGATGACAGGTGTGAGCCACCAGCGCCTGGCTCAATTCTAGTTTTCTGGTGGTTACTTGGAGATGAGTCTCACAGACTTTCCTGTCTGGGCTGGCTTCAAATGGCAGTCCTCAGATCTCAGCCTCTTCAGTAGTTAGGATTACACGTGTGAGCCCCTGTTGCCCATGTGTCTGAGGTATATTTTGTAGTTAGTTTTAAAAGAATGTATTGGTTAAAGTTAAATAGGTTTTTATTCGTATTTGTTGAGCAAGTGTTTTAGTTCACTTCCTGTATAATTTGTCTTTAATGTTCCTAATAGACTAGAAAAGATAACCTTTTTTTGGGGGGGGGGGGTCCGGTCATGGGGCCTGAACTCTGGGCCTGGGCGCTGTCCCTCAGCTCAAGGCTAGTACTCTATCACTTGAGCCACAGCGCCTCTTCCGGCTTTTTTCTTTTTGCTTATGTGTTGCTGAGGAATCGAACCCAGGGCCTCATGCGTGCAAGGCAAGTGCTCTACCACTGAGCCACCTTCCCAGCCCTGAAAAGATAATCTTATAAATAAATTACATTAGACATGGGACTTCTAATTTGTACTCACTTCCGTGTTTGGAGATGACCTAGAAGTTAATTTCTTCTTTCTCTTCCAGAATTTACATAGTACATGATGAAGTTAAAGATAAAGCTTTCGAATTAGAGCTCAGCTGGGTTGGTGAATGTAAGTTGTTTTTGGAGGTTTCTTATCTGTACTTAATTTGCTTCTTAATTTGTGTTCCAAATCCATAACAATTACCAGATAGTCTAATGAAGGAAAAGTTGTGAATAGCTAACCATTTTAAGAAATCCACTTCATAGTTTTAGAAGATACTACTGAAAAATGAAGTTTTTTACCCTAGTGTGGTGTAGTGCCTGAGTGCTTTCAAAGGTTATTTGTGATTCTCAAAATCTATCTCAGTGCTTTATCTCAGTGCTCAAGAGTTATAAAGCATAACTTAGTTTTCAAAAGAGCTTAATTTGGGCACATTTTTTAGTCTTGTTGAAACAGAAAAGTGAGTTCAAAGCATTTCCCTCCTTTATCTTTTTTTGGGCTTTACTGGGGTTTTAAATTTAGGGCCTTCATTGGTCCACACATAGAGCCATTTTGCTTTAGGTTTTTCAGACAGGGTCTCATTTATTTATTTATTTTTATTTTTTTTGGTCGGTCGTGGGGCTTGAACTCTGGGCCTGGGCACTGTCCCTCAGCTCTTCAGCTCAAGGCGAGCGCTCTACCACTTGAGCTACAGCGCCACTTCCGGTTTTCTGGTGGTTTATTGGAGATAGGAGTCTCACAGTCTTTCCTGCCCGGGCTGGCTTTGAACCGCGATCCTCAGATCTCAGCCTCCTGCGTAGCTAGGATTACAGGCGTGAGCCACCAGCGCCCGGCTAGGGTCTCATTTTTTTGCTGAGGGATCACAGTTCTTTCTTTATGCTTCCCAGTAGCAGGAATATCTGGTGTGTACCACCCGGCCTTCCTTGTTTTGTTGAGATGTGAGAGTTAGGCTGGGAAAATAACTTCCCAAATAGCTGGAATTTATAAGCTACCATGTCCAGTATGTTATCTGGTATTCTCAAAGTACAATTTTAGAAAGAGCTGTTGGAAGTGGCGCTGTAGCTCAAGTGGTAGAGCGCTTGCCTTGAGCTGAAGAGCTGAGGGACAGCGCCCAGGCCGAGTTCAAGCCCCATGACCGACCAAAAAAAAAAAAAAAGTTGTACCTCTTGTGGATTGAGTTGGCTGCATGGTAATGTGAATCACAGTATAATCTTCATTTTCAATAAATGTTTTAATTTATAGTAACTAAAGGAAGACATGAAATTGTTCCAAAAGATATAAAGGAAGAAGCAGAGAAATATGCTAAGGTAAGTCCCACCAAAATCACTGAATAATGAAGTAATTTGGTTGACTTAAACATGTGAGTTGAACTCAGGCTTATAAAGTGGTTTTAGTTCCAAAGCTCCCCCACAAACCATATACATACATAACTTTTTGGTGAAAATTGCCAGGGTTCTTTACAGGCTATTTAATGCTTTTCTATATGTGTGCTCAAATCAATAATGATTGATGGTTAGAGCAATATATGCCTGCCATTAATTTGAGTATTTTATTCTAAGATAACACTTTTCCGCTAGAGAGAGAGAGAGAGGGAGAGGGAGAGAGAGAGAGTGTATATGTATGAATGAGTATGATGGGGCTTGAATCAGGGCCTGGGTGCTGTCCCTGAGCTCTTCTTGTTCAAGGCCAGTGCTCTGCCCAGGCTGGCTTTTAAATTGTGACCCCCAGATCTCAGCCTCTTTAGGCTAGGATTACAAATGTGAACCTGGTAATAAAGGAATTTTTAATGACAAGTGCAAGTGAGTTCAGGTTGTTTTCTTATCCATAGGTGTAGGATACAAAAATATTGAGAATCAATTTTAAACATTTTTTCTCTTAACAGGAATCTTTGAAGGAAGAAGATGAATCAGATGATGATAATATGTAACATTTCAGAATCTGTTATAAGTTTCAGTCACATCCCATGTAACTATTTAGCCCAATGGAGTACACATCTTACTGACCAATTTTCATTAAAATGTTGTCTTCTAAACATTGAATTGTACGATTAATGTGAGCTTGACAAAATTGGGGTTCTTGAAAACAAAAACTCCTTAGTCATCCTGTTGTGTTTTTGAAACTTACCCTGCCAAATAGTAAATAATTGAGGGCACTGTTCCCTCACTTTTCTATAGTAAAATGACTGGCCAGTCCTAGTTATAAATGTTTGGGTGTGACAATAGAAAGATGTTTCATTTTGGGAGTTTAAAGACTCTTCAGTTTGTAAGGAGTCAAGGATATTTTTGTTCTTGTATCACTTAAAAAAATTTTTTTCCTCTGAAGTTAAAAACCAAACACACCAGACACCTTTTATGCCACAATGAAGTAAGAATATTGCTACCTAACATGAGAACCCTGGGTTCAGTCCTTGGCCCTGTAGTCCATTACTAATGATGAGTAGAATGGTCTGGTTTATTTTTTGGTCTCAGTACTGTGGCTTGAGATCAGGACCTCGGTATTGTTTCTAAGCTTTTTTGGTCAAGGCTAGTGCATTTCATCATTTGAGACACAGCTAAAAGTCTCTGGACATTCCTGTCTGGGCTGGATACAAACTGTGATGCTCACATCTCAGCCTTCTGAGTATCTAATGCAAGAGCCACTGGCACCCAACAAAAGTTGAGTTTTGTGGGCTGAAAGAACACACATAACCAAACCTTAGTACAAACAATATGAACCCCACTCATTTCAAATGTTAAGCTTTCCTAAAAAAGGTAATCTTGTGATTGTAGCTACAGGGTGTTGGACTTTGAACATCTTGGTAAATGGCAAATTAAACTTGAATAGCCAATAAGTATACAAACAACTCTCAAAACCAGTCCTGTTAAATCGTAACTTCTATGGTCTAAAATTATCTCCTACATTTTACCATTCATTTAACAGATTGGGAGAAGTCCACTGGGTAACCAGTCCTGTACTTTCTCCAACTTACAAAGTATAAATGGCACATCAGTTTGTTACTGTGCTGTTTTAAAATTCTACTTATATAGCTAATAACCCTTTTAAAATTAAAAGACAAGTCTGGTTCTAAAGAAACTATTTCATACAGCATACCTAACACTACAGATAATATGAAAAAATATTGTCAGGTACAGGTGGCTCATGGCCTGTAATCATAGTCTTGGTAAAGCCAGCCAGGCAGGACTCTTTATCTCCAAGAAACTACTCAGAAAAAGCTGAAGCAGTGCTGGTGCTGTGGTCAAGTGATAGAGTGATAACCCTGAGCAAAAGCAGCTCAGGGACAGCACCCAGGCTCGAATTCAAACATCGGGACCACCAAAGAATCAAAACCATGACAGGATACACAGGAGCAACCACTACTGAGGAAAACCAGTTACAAGAAAAAAACCCAGCAAAGTACATTTTTACTTCAACATGAATACATTTATTTTTTTTTCTTTTTTTTTGCTTATGTGGTGCTGAGGAATCGAACTCAGGGCCTCATGCATGCAAGGCAAGCGCTCTACCACTGAGCCACCTTCCCAGCCCGAATACATTTATTTTATAATCAAGTACCTTGTTACTGGCAGTTATCTTGAACTGGCACCTGAAAAAAATATTTTAAAAAATTAAGTTTTGTTTTTAAAGATTCCACATTATCAAATGAATTTAGATAATAAAAGCACTTATCTGATAATATCCATCTGTTTTATTTCTATAGTTCACTGAGACCTAAAACAAGAAAAAAATCAAGTTGTAGCTTGTTAATGTTCAATGGGCTGACACAATCCTTTTCATAAATAGTAAATTAAGACTATGTCTTTTTTAAGAACTCTCACCAACCTGTCAAAGCCTGTTAAAATGTCCCTTGTATTTTCCTATTTTAATAATCAAACTTACATACCCGTGTATGTACGTGTGTATATGTGTGTGTATAAAAAAATGAAACTCTAGCTGCTTAGAACCCTACCAAGTAATACTTTTCTGCCACTGACATCACATGTCTCTTTATGGCTTTACTGCAACAAGATAAAGTTGTGGCTTTGGTTTTTCTTTTTGCCAGCCCTAGGGCTTGAACTCAGGGCCTGGGCACTGTCCTTGAGCATCTTTTGCTCAATGCTGGCACTCTACCACTTGAGCCACAGCACCACTTCCAGCCTTTTCTGTTTATGTGGTACTAAGGAATGGAACCCAGGGCTTCACGCATGCTAGGCAAGCACTCTACCGCTAAACCACATTCCCAGCCCCAACAAGAAAATAAAAACCTCTCAGACTAGGAGTTTAAAAACAGAACCAGAACAGGCCTTGAGAAGCCTGTAATCCCAATACTTGGGAAGATGCAGCAGGACATTCTTGACTTTAGGGCTGTTCTCAAATTGCTGAGGACCTGAGCTACAAGCAATTAACACAGTAAGCTCCAGACCTTGTCAGAAAAAGGGTAACAATATATTAAAAAAAAATCACAGTGGTAAGCAAGGAAGCTACTAAAGGTATACATAGTATCTTAAAGAAATACTAATTAAGTACAATGTAAAGTATAGTTCAGATACGTTTAGAGTTTAACTGTCTGGAAAACTATACAAAACTTGGGGTAACAATTCTTTAATGAAAATACATTAGTAGGATTTTTCATACTAAGAGCTCCCTCTCTAGCCCAGTGTAACCATAGTAATTCAAGAAAACTAGCAATGCATTGCCCAAGAAGAATTATACCTGACTCATGGAATTTAACCCTTCTGTATAACACAGATGCCCCAAATGATATGGTACATTATTAATGGAAGAGAATGGAGTCAAGTATTTGACAAAGGTTAAGGACAAATCAATGGAGAAAGGACAGTGATTTTTTTTTGGTGGTGTACACAATGGAGTATTCAGCCGTAAGGAAAACAGTCATGCTTCAAAACTGGATAGAAATGGAGATGATCATGCTAAGTGAATAGACTTGAGAAATACCTGCAAATACTCTAATAAAGGATTTGTGTTCAGAATATACACACAACTTTCAAAATACTAACTATGAAATACCCAATTTTATTTTATTTACATTTTTGTTAGTCATAGAGTTTGAAGTGAGGGCTTGGGCCTTTCCTGAGCTCTTCAGCTCAAGGCAATAGCTCTACCACTGGAGCCACAGCACGACTTCCAGTCTTCTGGTGGTTAATTGGAGATAAGAATCTCATTGACTTTCCTGCCTGGGCTGGCTTTGAACTGTGGCCCTCAGATCTCAGCATTCTGAGTAGCTAGGATTATAGGTATGAGTCTACCAGTGCCCAGCTAAGCCTAATTTTTAAAAGTGGCCAAAAACACCACACTGTTTCACTAAGGAAAGATATATGGATGGTAAATATGTATATGAAAAGATGCTTATTATTTCCTAGGAAAATGTCAGGTACAGCGAGATACAAATTACTTCTAGTATTCAGTTAAAAAGGCTGAATACACTGGTTACACCTTTCTGTCAAACACTGGTGAGAATGGTAAACAAAATTTGTTGTTGCTAGTGGAAAGTAAAATGGTTTAGCTGCTTTGAAAAACTATTTGGTAGTTCCTAACAAGGAAGTTTTGATATTTAGTATATAATCCAGTGCTTCTATTCTTGGCTGTTTACTTAAGTGAGACAAGCTTAGATTATATGATTCATACATATACTGTATAATTTGAACTGTAACATTTTGAAAAGGCAAGACTATATAGTATCAGAGGAAAAAAATCAGATTCTTGGGATGGGAGGAGAAAACCACAAGACAATGTTCTGTCACTAGTGATGGAAACTACTATAGCTTCATGACATTTAGTCATAAACCTGTAAAGGTGTTAATATTCAAAAAATTGTACAGTGAATTTTACTGTATATAGTTATATATACAGTTCTATAAAACAGATGATGATAAAGAGGCTGGGTGTGAAGGTGCATACCTGTAATCCTAGCTATTAGGAGGCAGAAACTAGAAGGATCTCCGTTCAAGGACAACTCAGGCATTCCTACCTCTGAGCCACCTTCCCAGCCCAGATTTCAGCTTCTTGAGTAGCTAGGATTACAGGTGTGAGTCATTACCAGTGCCCAGTTGAACTATAAAAAAAAAAAAAAAAAACAAAACAGAACCAATAAACAGTACCAACAATGTAATATGAAAGAGCTATTCCTTTTTTTTTTTTTTAAACTGGGGGGGGGGGGGGGGGGGAGAGGGGGCGAGGTCAGTTGAACCAGGATCCTCAGATCTCAGCATCCTGAGTAGCTAGAATTATAGGGGTGAGCAACCAGCACCTGGCTGAAAGAGTTATTCTTAAGGCAATGACGAAGGAAGTAGAAAAACAGTAGTATTGAGCATTCTAAGTACAAAGGCAGTATGACACAGCCTCTTTAGTATGTGTGACTGGTTTGAGTCAAGAGTAGATAGCAGTGAAAATTCAAGACATTCAGTTGCCTATATATCACTCATCACCAAGAAAGTTAAAATTAGAAAGTAAGATACAACTGGGTATTGGTGACTTACTCATTTGTTTTGTACAGGTCCTGAGGCTTGAACTCATGGCCTCGGCCTGCCCCTGAGTTTTTTTCTTAAGGCGAGCATGCTACCACTTGCGCTATAGTTACAATTCTAGCTTTTTGGTGATTAATTGGTGATAAGAGTCTCACAGGCCAGGCTTTTTAACTGTGATCTTCAGATCTGTCTTCAGTGTAGCTAGGATTAAAGGCATAAATCACCAGCACCCAACTCGTTTTTGACTTTATTTTTTGAGATAGGTTTTGTATTCCAGACATTGAATTCCTGACTTTTGAGATTCTCCTGCTTTAGCTTCCCAAGGCATGTACCACCATGCCCTAGCTGAAAAATCACTGATTATCCAAATGAGGGTATTATATAGGGTATTAAAAAAATTTCAGAAGAGTATACAACTAGCTGGAAAATGGGATAATGTATGGTAAAAAAAATTTACAGACCATGCCCTCTCTCAAGAGGTATTAGGAGAACATTCCAATGTGCAGGTGGATGGAGAGCAAGGGCATCAGTAAGGATGAAAATTTAAATTATCCACTAACAGGGGTTAACAAATATTTTTCTTATCTTAGTAGTAAGTCAGGTTTAAGATAGCTCTGACAAAACAGGCCAGGTGAATTTGGCAAGAGAAAATTTACAGAATTTGGTTCCACTGCTGTGAAAGAATGGTATTACAAGGTTCTCTTCATAGCATTATTACTATTACTCAGGATTCAGATTTATAAAAAACAAAAACAACAAAAACACCATTCTGACAATCTATTTAGACCTTCTTAAGAGGAGCTCACTTCTAAGTGACAGATAATTCCTTTGTAACTCACTGATTTATGCACACACTATTTTAGTTGCAAAAGATTTTCAAAATCAATTTTATGTCAAGTTCCACTTGAAAGACAACCTGCATTCACAATGTAGCCCATTTCTATCATGACCTCTAACTCTTCCCTACTGTAAGTAGAGCAAATGTGGCTGAGCACAGATCTTATTTCAGGAAAGAAAGTCCACGGGAAATGAACACAGATTCTTCCTTTACAGACAATGTAATAATTTCTTCATGAATTCAAACACATTTGGCGTGGAAAGCACAAAGGCAAGCCACTATGCTGGCAAGTCATACACTAAAAATTTCTGACAGCAAAAAAAGTTTCTCTTTCTTCTTGC
Organism: Dipodomys spectabilis; assembly: GCF_019054845.1. Lineage (NCBI taxonomy): Eukaryota > Metazoa > Chordata > Mammalia > Rodentia > Heteromyidae > Dipodomys > Dipodomys spectabilis. The sequence goes on from NW_024870750.1 coordinate 3,448,355, forward strand.
TAAGCCTCTCTCTCATGACACAAGGTCAAACGAAGCGTTCTGAAAAGCAGTATTATGTGGAGACATGACATACCATTTTCCTCCCCCTCTAGATACTTGGATGGCTTCCAAAATGAAATTTCAGGAGCTTTAATAATGAAACTCAAACTAGCCTACTCTGAAACCTATTTTTTTATCCTCTAAATGGAAATCTGACAAAATGGGAAGTGCACAGCAGAATAGAGAAGCAAGTTTTGTGGCTAAACTATTTACTAGGAACAGACTAGTTCTTCAAGATTATGTAATAAAATGCAGAACTTCAAAACTGCGGAGGAAAACAAGTTTGATTCACCAGGACTCAATATAAAGTCTTCAAGCAGTATTAGGTGATACAAGAAGGTGGCTTTTCATTTTATTATGTTCCTTTAAATAAAAATCTGCTTTCCTGCCCCATGACAAGACATAATCCAATACAATTCCTAGAAATAGTTTTACGATTACACATAAATACTAAGAAAGATTTTTAGACTGAAAGCCCTGTAGCCTGGTGCCGGTGGCTCAGGCCTGTAATCCTAGGTACTCAGGAGGCTGAGATCTGAGGATCTCGGTTCAAAGCCAGCCAGGGCAGGAAAGTCTGTGAAACTCTTATCTCCAATAAACCACTAGAAAACCAGAAGTGGCGCTGTGGCTCAAGTGGCAGAGTGCTTGCCTTGAGCTGAAGAGCTGAGGGACAGCGCCCAGGCCCAGAGTTCAAGCCCCATGACCTACCAAAAAAAAAAAGATGTTTTTTCGTGAGAAATTCTAGTTTGGTTTGAGGGACCCAATTAGGGGTATTTTTTTTATTATATTTGAAATGACTGTAAAATATAGACCCCTAACTGGGGTAAGAATTGTCAACTCAGTAACATGTCAAAACTACCCCAAGGTAACAAACATTGAAAAAAATGAGGCTCCATCTCATGATTTTTCTTTTGGTACCAATACTAGGGCTTGAATTCATGGCACTCTTGCTTGACTTTTTTCTGCTCAAGGTGATCATTAGCCACACCCCATTTCTGGCTCTTTAAGCATGTTAACTGGAGTTTAGAGTCTCACAGACTTTTTTGCCTGGATTCTCTGACCTCAGCTTCCTGAATAGTTAGGGTTACAGGCATGGGCCACCAGGACCTGGTGCCTAAACAACTGGAAGTCCCTTAAGGCACCAATTAATTTGTATATTTTGTGTGTGTCTGCTGGTCTTGGGTTTTGAACTCAGGGTCTAGCTGGTATCCCTAAGTTTTTCAGTTCAAGGCTCCTGCTCTACCACTTGAGCCACAGCTCCATTTTCAGCTTTTTATGTACAGATTTTCCTGCCCATGCTGGCTTTGAACTGTGATCCTCAGATCTCATCCTCCAGAGTAGCTAGGATTACAAGTGTTGTGCTGGATTGTGAAATGATTTTTATTCTGTCATATTTAGAGATATTACAGTATACCAAAATACCAAGTAACTTAAAAACACTAAGTGTAAAAACATTAGCATCTAATCAATTAACCCTTGCCCCCTTCAAAAAAAGGTGCCATCCACATTAAGCAAGGGAACCAATTTTGTGGATTATATCAGATTTTTTTTGGGGGGGGGAGGTCCATTCATGGGGTCTGAACTCTGGGCCTGGGCACTGTCGCTCAGCTCTTCAGCTCAAGGCTAGTGCTCTACCACTTGAGCCACAGTGCCACTTCCGGCTTTTTTTTTCTCCTGCTTATGTGGTACTGAGGAATCAAACACATGGCCTCATGCATGCAAGGCAAGCGCTCTACCACTGAGCCACCTTCCCAGCCCTATATCAGGGTTTTAAAGAGAATATATTGAAGTATACTAAATAGTTTACAAAAGTAGGAACTTCACTATAATGGAAACACATGAATGATTTTGATTATCTATTATTTGAAATATATATTTTCCTAGCCAACAAGAACAATTAGAACTCTTAATATACAGGGCTAGAGAACAGCTCTTCTAGGCCCAATACTGCCCCCTCAAAAACAAAAAAATCTTATTAAATACTTCTTGAAATTAATGCTATGTGGTAACAGCATCAGCAGCTCTACCTTAAGCACTAAAATTATTTAGTCAATGTTTGATATTTCTGATTTATAGGGGTATTTAAATAACAGATTTTCAGAAACAGGTGAATAGGAAAAAAAAAGACAGATTCTGAGTTCTTTAACATACTAAGCCAGGTGACCTATGCATTCTGGTACTTGGCAAGAGCCAAATCTTCTCAAATTTGTACTTATAAATCAGAAAGATCTGTGAAAAGTCAGGTAGCATGATAAAAACTTGCCTTGGGTGATAAATTTGACACACTATCTTTTTTGTGCATGTGTGCTGGTCCTGGGCCTTGAACTTAGGGCTTAGGCACACTGCCCCTGAGGTTTTTTTTTTTTGCTCAAGGCTAGCATTCCACCATTTGAGGCAAAGCTCCACTTCCAGTTTCTTTAGGAAAGTTTATTGGAGGTAAGAGTCTTACAAACTTTCCCCTGCTTGGACTGGCTTTGAACCATTTTCCTCAGATCTCAGCCATCTGAGTAGCTATGATTACCAGCATGAGAAACTGGCACCCAATGACATAATGTCTTTAAAAAAAAATAAGAAGGGGCTGGGAAAGTGGCTCAGTGGTAGAGTGCTTGCCTCAAATGCATAAGGCCCTGGGTTAAATTCCTCAGCACCACATAAGCAGAAAAAGCTGGAAGTGGGATATGGCTCAAGTGGTAGAGCGCACGCCTTGAGCTGAAGAGATGAGGGACAGCACCCAGGCCCAGAGTTCAAGCCCCACGACCGACCAAAAAATAAAAAAAGAAAACAATGAAAATTCCTAATCTCTGGATAGTTTCCAAAATGTTCAGTCTTACAAGCTATACAATGTAACCCAGTTTCTAAAACCTCGAGCGTTTTAAGTGACTGCTCAGGATGTTCTTGAATGTACAAGTACCAACAAAACGTATTTTTTTCTTGGCATGCATTTGCCCATTAAATGCCATCTTTTAACTTGCTGCACACTTTCATTCCATAAAAGAGTGCCTTCTAAATGCCAAGACCTATGATGGGTTCTAAACCTGCAAAAGTGAATACTGTACAGTTCTGTCTAGAACAAAGTTAAGGACATATAAGTAAATAAAAAAAGCTAAAATATAATACAGAAAGTTGCAAGGAAATATGGATAGATTATCTGTATTATACTAACAGCTATTAAGAACTTTGTACTTGGGGCTGGGAAGGTGGCTCAGCGGTAGAGCGCTTGCCTTGCATGCCTGAGGCCCTGGGTTCGATTCCTCAGCACCATATAAGCAAAAAGAAAAAGCTGGAAGTGGCGCTGTGGCTCAAGTGGTAGAGCGCTAGCCTTGAGCTGAAGAACTGAGGGACAGCGCCCAGGCCCAGAGTTCAGGTCCCACAACAGGTAAAAAAAAACCAAACAAACAAAAAAAAAGAACTTTGTACTTAAAAAAGAGAGCTTTAACATGTAGAGATTGGGCAATATTTTAGACAGTGGAAAGAACTGGGAAAACAAGGCTTGCTTAGGAAAACAAGGTCATCTACCTGAGCACATGGTATTTCAAGGGAAGAAATACAATAAGGTTGGAAAGTGGTTAATGACCTTCAGAAAGGTCTCAAAAGCAAGGCAAAAAAAAATAAGATATTTTAATTATATATTTATGTTAACCTAAACATTTAAAGCTCTCCTGGAATGACACACCTATAATAATCTTAAACATAGCTCCTAAATATTTAACAACATCACTAAAACCTGAGTACTTCCCTAAATACTTGAAATCATTCTAAGCACTTTGCACTTTATACATATTAACTTAAGTAATACTAATCCCAACCTTGTCATGTGACGTTTATTACCTCCCATATGTGGAAATTAGGTGGAAAATGTATGAAAGCATATAGTTATATGCATGTATAAACAAACTGACTGAAGAATGGCACATTCAAGGGAGGAGTCCAACGGTATAACTTCTCTGACCAACTAATGAACTGTTTAAATGAACACCAGGAAGCTGAAACATAGTGAGGAAAGGGAGTAAGAGAAGAAGGACACACAAAAGGAGGGAGGAAGGATAAGTAAATGCAGTCATGATACTCAATGTATGTCTTGTAAAAACTGAACCTACTTTGAGGGTAGGGATGGATGGGATAGGGAGAAAACAACCTAGTTTTCCAAAGTGTTCTAGAAACCCATATAACAGGGCAAAACCCTACAGAATTCTGATGTACAGAATCCTAGAAGCGTCGACAAGGAGGTCCTACAGTTTCCAAACCCAATCGTTAGCCAGTTACTCCTTTCTAATTGGTTTATTAACTGTTTGAAATGTAGCTCCCTTTGTATAATCACATTCTTGCTTATAGAATACCTCCTTTTCTTCTAATTTTATAGATTACATGTCATTATCATTAAAAAGCCTTTAAAGGCCTGTAAGTTTCCTTTTTTTCATTTTTATGGTGCTGGGAATTGAAACTATGACCTTATGCATGCTATTCACGTGTTCTACCACTGAACTATATTTCACCAGCCTCTCTACTGTTTTTTTTTGTTTTTTGTCGGTCATGGAGCTTGAACTCTGGGCCTGGGCCCTGTCTCTAAGCTCTTCAGTTCAAGGATAGCACTCTACCATTGAGCCATAGCACCACTTCTGGTTTTCTGGTGGTTTACTGGAGATAAGAGTCTCATGGAAAGCCGGGTGCTGGTGGCTCACGCCTGTAATCCTAGCTACTAAGGAGGCTGAGATCTGAGGATCGTGGTTCAAAGCCAGCCCGGGCAGGAGAGACCGTGAGACTCCTATCTCCAATAAACCACCAGAAAACCGGAAGTGGCGCTGTAGCTCAAGTGGTAGAGCGCTCGCCTTGAGCTGAAGAGCTGAGGGACAGCGCCCAGGCCCAGAGTTCAAGCCCCACGACCGACAAAAAAAAAAAAAAAAAAAAAGAGTTCTCATGGACTTTCCTGTCTGGGCTGGCTTTGAACCATGATCCTCCGTTCTCAGAACTCCTGAGTAGCCAGAATTACAGGCCTGTGCCACCAGCACCCAGCTCTACTCTGCTTTCTTGCCTTTCCCCATCCCCCCAGAGCTGAGGACCGAACTCAGGGCCTTGCGCTTGCCAGGAAGGCGCTCTTCCGCAGAGCTAAACCTCCACCCCCTCTACTCTGCTTCCCGCCCCCCCCCCCCCAATTGTAGGGCCTGAACTCTGGGCCTGGGCACTGTCCCTCAGTTCTTCTGCTCAAGGCTAGTGCTCTACCCCTTGAGCCACCACGCCACTTCCAGCTTTTTTGGGGGGGCTTATGTGGTGCTGAGGAATTGAACCCAGTGCCTCATGTATATGCTCTACCACTGAGCCACCTTCCCAGCCCCTACTCTGCTTTCTTAAAGCAATGTTTCTTAAATTCTCTAGATATGCTGGCATATGAGATTTCATTATTAAATTATTAGGTCTTTTGAAATAACTGTTCAGATAACTTTCCTTGTTTCTTTATTCTCTTGTATTGACAGGTCTTTGAGCACAAATCTTTGTAGGAAGGTCATTAGGTAATCCAGATCTGCCTGAACCTAAACCCTAAAATATGTTGTCATTCTAGTTTGAACTGCAAGTGATCAACACCATCATCTATGAATCTGTGTAACCATATAATCAGAGGGAACATCTATCAGAGCCAAAGTACACATAGATATTTTAAAGTACATTTTACTATTAATAAATTATGTAACTTTTCCCCAAATAACTAGACCTTTAAGAAAGCAGCTATGTTACTCAATATAATGAGTTATACTTCTCAACATATACTTAACCTTCCAGAGATAACTGCACAGTTAAATAAGTCCTACCATTTTCAAAAAAAAAAGACAAACACACCAGTCAGACACATCAGTCTTGATTAGTTAAGGATAAAGTATAATTATATACCAGAGCCAGGCACCAGTGGCTCACACCTATAATCTGAACTACTGAGAAGGGTGAGATCTGAGGATCGCAGTTCAAAGCCAGCCTGATCTGGCCCTGAGTTCAAAGACCAGGATCAGGACAAAAAATAAAATAAATTACATACCGGAGACAGCATTTTTAATACACATGGCAGTTCCAAGTCTTTTATTACTGTAAACTTTGCTTAATTCTTCCACAAAGTCGATCTTATCCTGAAAGACAAAAATTCTTTTGAATATGATGTTATAGCTTAGATGCTCAAACATAAACTATCATTAAGGAGATCATTCTATTCCTAACCATGTTATTCGTTATAAGCTCTTTATTTCAAGTTTTTACAAATAATTAAAAATATTATGAAAATACTCATTGTGTTCTGTGAAAAAAAAAACATGAGGTACTACTTAAAAACTCAGAATAAAAAGACAGGAGTGGCCAAACACTGGTGGTTCATGTCTATAATCCTAGCTACTCAGGAGGCTGAGATCTGAGGATCTTGGTTTGAAGCCATCCCAAGCACGGAAGTCCATGAGACTGTTATCTCCAATAAACTACTCAGAAAAACCTGGAAGTAGGGCTGGGCAGGTGGCTCAGTGGTAGAGCGCTTGCCTTGCATGCCTGAGGCCCTGCGTTCGATTCCCCAGCACCACATAAGCAAAAAGAAAAAAACCGGAGGTGGTGCTGTGGCTCAAGTGGTAGAGCGCTAGCCTTGAGCTGAGGAGCTGAGGGACAGCGCCCAGGCCCAGAGTCAAGGCCTCACGACCGGACCCTCCCCCCCCCAAAAAAAAATAAAAGAAAAACCTGGAAGTAGCATTTGTGGATCAAGTGGTAGAGCACTAGTCTTGAGCAAAAGCTCAGTCAGTGCTCAGGTCCTGAGTTCAAGCCCCAGGAATGGCACAAAACAACAACAAAATCAGGTATGGTAATGTAGTCCTGTAGTAGTCTCAGCTCCTCTGGAGGCTAAGGCAGGAGGATCCCTTGAGTCTAGTTCAATGACAAGGTAGGAAAAAATTACAAAATAAACAAACAGCAATAATCTAGAAATGGAAACCATATGAATGGATAAATAAATCCCTAAAAATGTTTTAATTTTGAGATTTCAATAAAAAATAGCAAAGGATAGGAGTTACTCATTCTCATCTCAACCCAAATGTTCTTTCAAAGCTGTTTTATATTACAGAAACACTTAAAATTTGGCAATTCTGTAGGAATGATTCATTTTCAGAAGTACAATTTTATAATTTCTTTCAAAATGAAGTATAAGATGGTCTAGTAGCCAGTTAATATTCATTTATAATCACCTGCCATTAAGATAAAATCCTTAAAACCAGCTTTACAATGTCGGTGGGGGGGGAGGGGGGTATGATTGGGTGGGGGGGAGGGGGGAGGCTGGGAAGGGAGGTGAAGGGTAAACAAAGGAGGAGGCTGCAATGCTTGGTAAGAAATGTATGCATTATCCTGCCCATGTAATTGTAACCCCTCTGTACAGTATGTTCTCAAATAAAATAAAATAAAATTAAAAAAAAAAAAAAAAAAAGATAAAATCCTTACAAAAGGTCTGAAGAATAAGAAGTCTTGGGGTAAGTATACTGAAACAGTCATGTGTGTGTATGTGTGTGTGTGTGTGTCCACAAAGGGCTTGAACTCGGGGATGACGTGGTCCTTCAGCCATTTCTAATCAAGATGAATGCTCAGGGCTGGGAATGTGGCTTAGTGGTAGAGTGCTTGCCTAGCATGCATGAAGCCCTGGGTTCAATTCCTTAGTACCACATAAACAAAAAAAAGCCGGAAGTGCCCCTGTGGCTCAGGGACAGTGCCCAGGCCCTGAGTTCAAGCCCCAGGACTGGCAAAAAAACGAAACAGAAACCAAATGCTCTAGTACTTGAATTATGACTCCACTTTTGGTTTTTTGATGGATAGTTGAAGGTAAGTCTTAGTCTTTCCTGCCCCAGGCTGGCTTTGAACAGTGATCCTCAGCTTTCAGCCTTAGAGTAGCTTGTATTACATGATCTACTGGCTTCTGGCATTAACACATCTTACTGAGTTCTCCAAATATTTTATTTTATTAACAATTATAAGTCAATTCAGTATTAAGTTTCTAGAGTATTAAAGGTTAAGATACTATCTGTGGAACATCATTAATTTTCAGAAATATTGTTAAAAATGTATTCTAGCTTATTATTTTACATATTTTACATACAAATGTACACAATGATCCACAAGAAATGATTACAGAGAACTTACTCCTTATCAGGTTGAAAACTGCTAACAGTGATTAAAAACATTTACTGACAGGCCAGGTGCAGGTGGCTCATGCCTGTAATCCTAGCCACTCAAGAGGGTGAGATACGAGGATTGCAGTTTGGAGCAAGAAAAGTCCTAAACGTCACTTTCTATGTTTCACTGTACAAAAACTCAACTTCATAAGTGAAGGAACTATTCCTAAGTGAAAGGAAAAACCTGCAGTTTACTTTATCACTTAGATTTTGACAATCCTGCCAGATGTGGTAGTTAATACCTATAGTCCTAGTTACTCAAAAGGCTGACGCAAAAATGCTGTCTGAACATAAAAGTACCAGGCCAGCCAGGGCAACTTAAAAAAACCAAAAAAGTAATAATTCTATTTGAATAAGGATACCCCATAGTGTTCAAATGCAAAGCTAAAGATATAAACAGAATATTGGGGAAAATAGGTAATAAAAATGGCATATACAAATGCACTAAGGGAAAAAGCTTTCAGATAGAGAATTGTGCTATGTATTCAAACTCTCCCTCTTTCTTTTTTGTAACAGGGCCTCTTAATGTAGCCCAGGCTGCCTAGAGGTTGAAGTTGAAATCCTTTTGCCTCACCCTTAGTACTGGGCCAATTCTTTTTATTTCTGGTTGGTAATGGGACTTGAATCCAGGGCCTGGGCACTGTCCTTGAGCTTTTCACTAGCGCCTCTTCCGGTTTTCTGGTGGCTAAGTAGAGATAAGAGTCTTTCTTGCCTAGGCTAGCTTTAAACCACAATCCTCAGATCTCAGCCTCCTAAGTAGTAAGATTACAGGCATGAGCCACCAGTGCTCAGCTGGACTAACTTCTCAAGTGTATTTTTTTGGGTGTGTATGTTTATTTCTACTTCTAGAAATTTAGTCTAAAGAAATGACAAGGATGTGAAAGATCTAGATGCCTAGAATTTTTAGTCACTGACATGAGTCCTCAAGCACAATGTTTTGTAAAAAATGTGCAAGGATATTTTTGCTATTAGAAAAATAAACAGAAGAGGACTTAGCTGACTTTGCAACACTGAAATGGAGATGTACCTCAATGGTTAGGCACTTGACAAGTGTGCACAAGGTTTGATCCTTGGCACTACAAATAACAATTATGAGGAAGTGGTGCTGTGGCTCAAGCGGTAGAGCGCACGCCTTGAGCTGAAGACCACAAGGACAGCGCCCAGGCCCAGAGTTCAGGCCCCATGACCTCCAAAAAAACCCCAAAAAACAAAAAACAAATTATGATACACAGATCCTATGTGAAACTATGAAGCCATGAAAGATGCTTTATAGACCAAGTTATTTCTAATATTTCCAGTGTTTTCCTTAAGTGGTGGATACATGGCTCAGAGTTAAGAGTGCCTTTCTGACAGTGTAAGGTAATGAATTCAAACACAGGGACAATAACAAAATCAATGTCTTCCATAAACAAAAAAAGATACAGTGATTACAAGTATATTTTAAAAGACAAAACCATAAAAAATTTGGTATGATTTATATGCAAAACATGAATTTTAATTGTTTTTTTTTTTTGTTTGTTTTTTTGATCGGTCATGGGGCTTGAATCTGGACTTGGGCGCTGTCCCTGTGCTCTTCAGCTCAAGGCAAGCGTTCTGCCACTTGAGCCACAGCGCCACTTCCTTTTAATTGGTTTTTGATGGAAGGAATACAAATCTGTATTTTCTTTTTCCTGTCAGTTATGGGGCTTGAACTCTGGGCCTGGGCACTGTCCCTGAGCTCTTCACCTCAAGGCTGGAGTTCTACCACTTGAGCCACAGTGCTACCTCCAGTTTTTTGGTGGTTACTTGGAGATGTCTCATGGACTTTTCTTGCCCAGGCTGGCTTTGAACAGCGATCCTCAGATCTCAGCCTCCTCAGTGGCTAGTATTACAGACGTGAGCCATGGGTGCCCGGCTAAGTATTTTCTTCTTTTAGTAATTTCCAAATGTCCACTAACGTGGATTGTGTATCTAGATTAATGACAGTTCTAATTTATACAAAGATTATAGATGATTACCCCTGGGAACCTCAGCATTATACTTTCCTCCAGTGTTTCATGATAAAACCATTAAGTGCTTTAAAAGCCCAGGAATGAGGGCTGGAAAGATGGCTCAGAGGAAGAGGGCTTGCCTTGCATGCATGAGGCCCTGGGTTCGATTCCTCAGCACCACATAAGCAGAAAAAGCTGAACGTGGCACATGGCTCAAGTGGTAGTGTGCTAGCCTTGAGCTGAAGAGCTGAGGGACAGTGTCCAGACCCAGAGTTCAGGCCCCACGACCAGCAAAAAAAGTAAAAAAAAAAAAAAAAAAAAGCCTAGAAATGAGAACCACATGAATTGGTAAACAAATCTACAAGGATGTCTTAGGTTGGAAGATTTCATCTTAAAACACCCTATCAACAGGCTCATTAAACAGTTATTTGATCTGGATTAAACAAAACAACTTTCAGCTAACATTCTATTTATCCACCAGTCCGCAGAAGTTTAATCAAGATTTTACTTAGTATACATTAGGACTCACCTCCGTAATATGTTGGAGTTTGTGTCACTGATGTGAATTGTTATCTTCACACAACTGCCAAGACACAAACAAAACAATAAATACTTGTGAGTAGGTCACTCAGCAGAAACACTGATATGCATCTGACATTCTTTTTCTATTTTCTTTTTTTGCTCAGGTCGTGGGGCTTGAACTTAGGGCCTGGACTTTTTCTTTGAGCATTTGTCCTCTAAGGCTAGCTCTCTACCACTTAAGCCACAGCTTCACTTCTGGCTTTTTTTTGGTGTTTAACTGGAGATAAAAAGCTTCCCGGGCTTTCCTGCGTGGTCTGGGCTTTGATCTTCAGGGATCTCAGCCTTCTGAATAACGAGGAGCACAGGTGTGAGCCACTAGTGCCCTGCACATTTGACATTCTGAATAATTCTGAAGGGGGGAAAAATCAGGTACGAGTAACATCATCATCATCAACAACAAGTGGATTCGGCTCTGGGCAAGACGTCCTCTGGGTCAAGCCAGCTTGAGAACAGGTCCTTCCCTCACAGCACCTGTCCAGGGCACTTTTTGGAAGGTGAAGTTTCGGTCTGGATTCAGCCCACGCGACCTCCCCACGCGCGCGCCCCTTCCGGAAGTCCTTGCGTCGAAGCCGTCCTCAGTCCCAGCCGGGGCACGCGAGGGCCGGCCTCGGCCTGTGGACTCGGGCGCGCCGGGCCTCGGACCGCAGGGGGCGAGCGGCGTGCGAGCCGTCAGGGAGGCCCCACCGGGCCGCGGCGCCCCCACGCGCGGGCTTTGCGAGGACCACCCTTCCTTCCCCGCCGCCGGGGCCCCTCACACGCGCTCCCGGGGCCAGCAGTGTCAGTGGGGAAGTCCAGAGAAGCGCGAAGCCTCCCCCCCCACCCCGAACCTGCGCGCCCCGGCGGGAGCGCACGCCTCGCCCCGCCTCGCAGCCCGCCTCCCTCCCCCCCCCCCCCCCCCCCCCCCCCCCGCCGCCGGCAGGAGCGACTTCACCATGGCCGCCTCGGGCTCCCTCATTTCCGGTGCCGGCGCCGCCGCCGGAGCTGCGCCATCCTCCGGTCGCTCCGATAAGCATAGCCTTCGGCTCACCTTTCAGACGGCTCTTCGACTCCCTTCGACCTCCGCTGGGTGCTGTCCCGGGGTGAACAGTGGATGAGTAGCACGCTAAAATGAGTCTCTCGCAAAAAGAGGGGAAAAAAAACCCAGGCACGCCGCTCCGTGCACCCCAGAAACAGAAAACGCGATAGCGCTGCGGCCAATGCTGCCCGGACAAAATGGCGCCGAGAAGCCGGTTTCGCGCAGGCGCCTTGCGGAGCGGCTGCCCCGCCCCCCCCACCCCTCAGTGCGAAGTCCCTGGCCGCAGTTCTGGGGTTCCGTTTCCATGGGACACTCCACTGCCAATCCTCGGACCGAACTGCTCTTCCTGACCCCTCCGTTCTCCAATCAGTGCTCAGTCAAGCACATCCGGAGTCGTCTCTACCAATCACGTTCCAGTACTTGCTTACTCAATCTCCGGTCCTCCAATAACATTGGCGTTCGCAGACGGCCAATCAGAAGTGGCAGATGTCCTACCTGCTGTTTTTCTTACCAATCGTTGAAGTTTCAGGGCTACATCCAATGAGAACGGCAGGTCGCGAGCTCCTATCCGAAGCTCTTCGGCGTCATGAACAGCCAATAGGAGTTCGTGTGGAAGCGAGTCTGCTCAACAGCTTGTTATTTGGTGGATTGTGGCAGTAAATCGGGGCGAGTGGGGGAACCCGGCGCAGGAACTGCCGCCGCGACCGGGAGTGGTGCTGCCCGGACGGGGGCCCACGGCGATCGGTGGGGCGGAGGACTTGAGGGCTGACAGCGCACACTTCACCCGCAGTAGGTAGGGCGGGAGAAGGGAAGCGGGGCACACTGAATGGACGGAGCCGCAGTAGCAGCTGGTGCTGCTGACCAGGGTCCCGGTGCAGTTGGAAGCTTTGGAGGTGGAAAGGATGCCAGGCTAGCGGTGCAGCGAGCGCAGGGGCAAAGTCGGGGAGCAGCGGTCGCAACTGCAGGAACCGCCGCCGCAGCCGCCTCCACGGCCGCTTCCCCGGGTGCCCCGGGAAAATGGCTGTGGGGTTGGCCGCGCTGCTAAGTTTGCTTCCGTTGCGGCCGGGAGCGGGCTGCTTGGGGGGGAACCAGCCCCCAACTCCACTGGGCGTCCTCTCCGGGTGGAGTCCGTGGCAGGACCCCCGGAGGTTTGATCGCGGCTGGTTCCTCTCCGGGCTGTACAAAAAAGTTGCGGCGGGCGCGGAAGGAGGCGCCGGCTGCCGCGGTGCGGTTCCCCTCCCCTCCCACACCCTGTCCGGGCCGCCTCCCCTCCTCCTCCCCGCCCCCTCCTCGCGCGAGGGTCCCCTCTGGTTCCCGGCTCCCCGCTGCAGGCCGCCGCCCCTGCCCTTTCGGGCGAAGGAGCGCTTCTCCCTCCCGACGCGGAGCAGAGCGGAGGCAGGAGAGCAATGGCGCCCTGACACTCTGCTGCCGCCACCGCGGGCCGGGGCGGGCCGAGGGGGCCGAGCGGCGGAGGCGGGGCGCGGGCCAAAGTCGGGGTATCCGGGAATCGGCCGAGCGGGGGGCGAGGGGGGGGCTGGGTGGCCATCCCTGTTGGGGGACTCAGGAAGCCCCAGATGGTGTCTTTTTTCTTTCTGGCCCTTTTCCTGGGCGATCGGACCTAGGGCTCCGGAGTTGAGCATTCCGGGTCAAAGTGGCCCGAGAGGTGGGGGCGCGGTGGGCCGCTGTCGAGCTCCGGGGCGGAGCGGGCTGCCCTTTGGCGCGCGTGAGGCTCTGGCTGCCCGCTGGCTCCTACCTTCTGACTGCCCTCCGAGGGGGTCTCAGCCCTTGGCTGGGGAAGGATTGTGCCCCTCCCCGCTGGCGTTTGTTTACTTTCTTTCCCCCGTCGCTCCCGCTTTTGGCTGATTCTGTGCTTGTCTTTCCTCTCTCCGTGATTCTAGCGACTGGGAAGATAACTCATTGAGCTGGAACCCCACCGATCACCAATAAAAATGAAGGTAAGTAGAGTCAACTCTCCTGAACCTCGTGCCCCGGACATTGACAGTTGTGAGGCTGCTGTCGTAGAATGTCTTTTTCTTTTCTTTTTTTCTTTTTTGGTTTCTAAAGGATTTCTCTACTAAGCAGCATTTTTGGGGTTAGCATATGAATTTCTCTACTAAACAGCACTTTTAGAGAAAGGGAACAGACGTGTGGCTGGGTGAGAAATATAGGGCTAAATCTAGTCAGCTCAGTCCTCTATAGTAGCTCTTTAGAAAGGCTGCTGCAGGCTTTCAATTGTTGACCATCGGGCTAGTATTTTTAAACACTTCCTGTGTTGGCAGCAACCTTTGCAGAAGTAAAGCTTTTGTCCTGTTTTAGTTCTTTGGGGGATTTTTTGAATTTTTTTTTCTTCCCTGCTGCCAGGAAAAATTAGTGGATTGAATAAAGTAAGAGAAAGAGAAAGAATATATGCCTTGAATGAAGAAGATACCATTATTTCTGAGCATAAAGCACTTGTTTGGTTATAATATTTTAGGTTGGACTAAAACTAGTAGCACTGAGTTTTAGTTCTATCTTTATATTTTGAAAATGTATGACCATACCAAATATATGTATATATGTATATTCTTACAATGCCTTATCTTGGAAATGTAAGTGAGTGGATGATTGAAAGAAAAGAAAGATATTACAACATTCTTCAGGGTACCCTGGTTATTGAATATTTCTGGGCAGGTATTTATTTGTCAAAACTATTTCTCTTCAATTTGCACATTTGGTAAATGCAGTGATTTTTACTTTATTTTTTGTCAGTACTGGTATCCCTTATTTTTGCTCAAGGCTAGTACTTTACCTTTTGAACCAAGGTTTCCCCTCTGACTTTTTGGTGATTAAATGGAGATAAGAGTCCATAGGCTTTCTTCACTGGGCTGGCTTTGAACTGGGATCCTCAGAACTCAGCTTTCTGAGTAGCTAGGTTTATAGGTGTGAGCCACAGGCAATTGGGCAAAATGCTATGATTTTAAATGCTGGATTCATCTCACATGTACTGTCTTTGTGTATTAAGCTTTGAAATTTATTATTAATTTGTTCTTTCCTATTTTCTTGAAGTGACAGTTCTAACCTTTAATATTACTAGGGAAAACTTCCTGGAAAATGAAATACTACTTTCTGCTTAAAAAATGTAGCTAAAGAAAACACCTACCTTCGTACTTAGTAGTGTTGTATTTAACTTCTATGACTACATGTAACTTTTGAAAAGCATAGGTAAAATGACAGACTGAGATTGCAATAATTTTGTAACTGACTTGTAGAACAAAATTTCTCACATCTATGTATCATTGTGATGATAGCCATTTGCTAAAAGTAAAATTGCATTTCTTGTTTTTTGTTTTTGTTTTTGGTGCTGGTTCTGGAGCTTGAACCCAGGGCCTGGGCTACTTCTGTTTTTGTTTGTTTTGATGTGTTGTTTTTTAGTAGTTTATTGGAGGTAAGAATCTCAGACTTGCCTTCAAACCCAAATCTTCAGCTCTCAGTCTTCTGAGTAGCTAGGATTACAAGTGTGAGCTGATGTTTCTGAATAAAGTTTTGTTTTGTTTTTTCTTTTTAAAATATTAAGAAAATTCTGTGGTAAACTATGTGTGACTACAGTCTTGAGCCCTTAGTTTGTACCTGCTTCCAATAAGCTCAATTCAGACATAACATTTTAAGTGCAACATTTAGCTGCAAAAAGCTAAAGGGTTAGCTTGGTTTCTTATCTGTACCTAAAAAGATGTTGCCTTTCTAAAGCTGTATCACTGAACATGTAATCATGCAGTTAGTACCAAATTCTTTTAATTTAAAAGCAAAATTATCAGGAGGTCAGAAATGTTCTTATTGACGTGTTAAAATGTTTATGGTCAGAGATATTCCATGTGAATATATATATATATATATATATATATATATTCATTTCTTACATAGATTGTAGAATTTCAAAAAATTGTGAAACAAGTATTACATTTCCTGCTTGATAATTTCTAATTGCAACTTTAAAACTTTGTATGGCATCAAGACATCAATATGTAAAATAAAGTATTCTTAATAAAGTGTATGTTTTAGGGGTATTTTTCAAATTGTTGATGGTAGCAATTAGCAAATTATTTGACTGTTCTAACTACTTTAAATACAAAACCCCTACATGCTGTTGCAGTTGGAGTAGAGGAAACAGAGGTGTTGTTCATTCTGTGTTCCTTTCCTAGGCGGCGGATGAGCCGGCCTATCTCACAGTGGGAACGGATGTCAGCGCCAAGTACCGAGGTGCCTTCTGTGAGGCAAAGATTAAAACTGTGAAAAGGCTAGTGAAAGTGAAGGTAATACATTTATTTTCATGCAACAGTTTTATTAACTGAATTGAAGAGATTGAAGTTTCATTAATTGCAGGGGGATACTGCAAATGATGGTTTTGTTGATTGAATCAATACTATGGTGACAGCTCTGGTTCTATACTACACTTACAGGAAAGCGCAGTAAGAATTGAGGAATAAGAACTCAAACTGGGGTGGGGGACAGGTGGGGAGATGGGGGGGCAGGTGGGGAGATGGGAGGGCAGGGATGGGAAGGAGAAACAAAGG
The DNA here is from genome assembly GCF_019054845.1 of Dipodomys spectabilis. Classification (NCBI taxonomy): domain Eukaryota; kingdom Metazoa; phylum Chordata; class Mammalia; order Rodentia; family Heteromyidae; genus Dipodomys; species Dipodomys spectabilis. The sequence goes on from NW_024870750.1 coordinate 3,464,682, forward strand.
AGGAGGCAACAATGCTTGGTAAGAAATGTACTCATTACCTTGCTCAAGTAATTGTAACCCCTCTGTATGGTATTTTCACAATTAAAAAAAAACTTATTAATAAAAAAAAACCCTCAAACTGAGCAATCATTCCAAAATATACTTTCAGAATTTCATGTTCACACACTCTTATCATTTGGATTGTTCCTATTTGTGGCAGTGTACTTACTTAAGCTATAATCTGATTTTACCCCTTTCATAATAACCCAGTGGAGGCAGTTTCAGTGATTGGAAAGAACTACCCTGGGAATTAAACTTTTGATGCTTTCATGACCAGAAAAATGTTAAGCACATTCCTGTACAGTATTTGGGGAAAATAGGAAAGTACAGATATATCTAATACCCATATCTTACTTCTCAGAAATACCATTAACATTTTTTTGTTCCTTCTAGTAATTTTTGTACCTGCAGTTTTTACCTAGGTATAAAAATAATCCATGCTTATATAAATATTTGTAACACTGTGGAGCTAGAAACTACATTTCAGCAAACTCTTCCTTTGATAATACTCCAAAAAGATTTGGTGTGGTCCTTCAGATTTTATACTGTGGCTGTCGTGACATTCTTATTATTGACGCATACTGTATCTTCAGTTTGCTTTATTTATGTATCTGATGTTTTCATATCAAAATTAAGAACCATCAAAAGAGTACATATTTGACTTACTTTATACCCCAAACTGAAAGTATTGTGCCATACATCCTGGTGAATGAATGAGTGAATAGCAGCAATAATTTTCACCGTGTGACTCTAATACCAACAGTATCAACTTCACCTGGGAAGTCATTCAAAAATGCTGATTTCTCAAGTCCCTACCCCAGGCTTTCTAACCAGTAACTCTGGGGGTAAGGTTTATTACTTGTGTTTTCACAAGCACTGTGAATATTTCTGATGCATGTTAAAGTTTGAGTCCTTGAATGAAGGAGTGTCATTTGTATGGAAGATAGATTTTATTCATGATTATTATAAAATTTCTGTGTATGTTTTGATCTGCTGATGAAACTTTATTACTAGAATGTCAGTTAGCATTTATTTATTTTCTATAGCGTATGGAGTATAAAACTATATAATATTTTGTTGTTGTTGGTCACGGGGCTTGAACTCTGGGCCTGCGTGCTGTCCCTCAGCTCAAGGCTAGCACTCTACCACTTGCGCCAACTGTACCACTTCCAGTTTCCTGGTGGTTTACTGGAGATAAGAGGTTCATGGACTTTCCTGCCCCGGCTAGCTTTGAACTTTGATCTTCAGATCTCAGCCTCCTGAGTAGGCATGAGCCACAGGTGCCCAGCTAAAATTTTCTTATTAAATATGAGATTCTTACATATCTATGTATGTATTAGCATTATTGTGGATCTTTATTTATTTATTTTTGTACACTCAGGGGCTTGAACTCAGGGCCTGAGTCTCTGAGCTTTTTTTTTTTTCCTTCAGATTACCATTTGGGCCGCAGCTCTACTTCTGGCATTTTGGTGGTTAATTGAAGATAAGAGTCTCACAGACTTTTCTACCCTGGCTGGCTTCAAACCACAATCCCCAGGTCTCAGCCTCCTGAGGAGCTAGGATTACAGGCATAAGCCACCAGGTCTCAGCCTCCTGAGGAGCTAGGATTACAGGCATAAGCCACCACAGGTCTTAGCCTCCTGAGACTTGTGGTTCAAAGCCAGCATGGGCAGAACAGTCTATGAGACTTATCTCCAATTAACCACCAGAAAACTATAAGTGGCACTGTGGCTCAAAGTGGTAGAGTGCTAGCCTTGAGCAAAAGAGCTCAGGGACAGTACTCAAGCCCTACAACCAACAAAAAAAGTAAATAAAATAAATGAATATATGTATACACACACATATACATATATTTGTATCTTTTGTGAGTTAACTAATAAAACTCACTAAAATCAGTTTTAAGATTTTACAGCAATCACTGTAGATTGTAAATCTTCTATAGTTCACTTAGTGAACAGTTATTAAATACCAGTACTATGCACTGACACTTGATAACTGCAGGGGATATAGTAATAAAGGAGGGCTCCAGCCATCAAGGAGCTCACAGTTAATGAGAGAGACAGTAAAGGTAAATATACAACAAAGTAACAACTGTTACTCCAGAGGTGACCACAGAGTACTAAGAAAGTACAGTGCATCCTTTATAGTGTATCCTTTACAGTGTTATTATAAATGTATCAGTTTAAAAGCAACATGCCAACTTTTGTACACATGTTTTTCAGGTACTCCTGAAGCAGGATAATACAACACAATTGGTTCAAGATGACCAAGTAAAGGGTCCTTTAAGAGTAAGTATCTTCTTGGGGCTGGGAAGGTGGCTCAGTGGTAGAGTGCTTGCCTCGCATGCATGAAGCCCTGGGTTGATTCCTCAGCACCACGTAAACAGAAAGAGCTGGAAATAGTGCTGTGGCTCAACTGGTAGAGTGCTAGCATTGAGCTGAAGAGCTCAGGGACAGTGCCCAGAGTTCAAGCCCACGACAGACAAAATAAAGAGAGAAAAGTTCCCATGAATACAAGTGATAAATACAATATTTAGCATTGCTGTTAAAGAAAACTGAGACTGATTTGGTTGTCTTATGGTTTTATCATTCTTACATTTTAGTATTTGGCTTCTCATCCTGGACTTTGCAAATTATTTGCCCTTTCTGAGCCATAATTTTCAGTTTGCAAAATAGTTACTTATGCCTAAGAGTTTTGAGTCTCAAATTACTTAACAAAGATAGGAACACTGTAAAGGATAAAGATAAACCAGAGTAAGGAGGAAATATATATATTCATATCATATCATATAGCTGGTATATCATATCATATAGCTGGTGAGAGTGATTTGGTAAGGAAATTTGGGTTTCATATTTTAGGTCGGAGCGATTGTTGAAACAAGGACATCTGATGGATCCTTTCAGGAAGCTATTATCAGCAAGTTGACAGATGCTAGTTGGTATACTGTTGGTAAGTAGTTAAACTTTTTTTTTAATCAGTCATGGGGCTTGAACTCAGGGCCTGGACACTGTCAAGACTCATTGTGAATGCAAAGAGGCAAAGTTATCTTATGTTACATTATGCAGCCACTATGCTGTGTTTTCTTCTTGGGGAGGGTAGGACTATGGTGTGAATTCAGGCCCTAACTAGACAGATGTTCTTAGCCATGCTCCCAGAACTTTTTTTTTTTTTTTTTTGCCAGTCTTGGGGCTTGAACTCAGAGCCTGTGTGCTGTCCTTGAGCTTTTTCACTCATGGCTAGGGCACTACCACTTTGAGCCACTTACAGTTTTCTGGTGATTAATTTGAGATAAGAGTCTCAAGAATTCTTCTGCCTAGGCTGACTTTGAACCTCAATCCTCAGATCTCTGCCTCCTGAGTAGCTAGGATTGATTACAGGTGTGAAACACCATTCCCAGGCTAGTTAAGTAATTTAATACATACATTTACTTTGGGATTAGATGTATCTTTGTTTTGTAGGTACACTGAAATATTGTGTTGACAGAGAACCATGTACTATTTCCTGTCAATTTCCTGCCTATAACTAGCTAAAATTTTAATGATGATCTGGTAACAAAAATAGTTACTCTTTATAGTAATGTGGCTATTTGTATCTGTTTCACCCAAGAATGTAGTTCTGCCTTAGGTTACTTTGACATTTCTCTTCAAGAAAGTTAGATACATGATTAATTTTATTCCTCAAACTGAGAGAACAATATTGTGAATAATCAGACCTTTTCACTTCTACAGTCATTGCAATTAAGATGACATGGGAGCTACTATTACTTGTTTTATATAAAGATAGTGTAGATGTTACTATATAATTTACAGACTGAAAATATGTTCAGAGTAGATTCAAGCCCAGGTGCCGTAACCTAATTCTTAATTATTGTCACAGGTATTCTCTTATTATAACAGATTTAATAATCTGCTAGTGTGAATGCATTCTTAACAGTCTGTGTAAACTGATGCTAACTTTAATAAGCTTCAGTGAGACCCATGCATTAGAGTTAAGGTCCATTTTTTTAATAACTTTTTTTGTTTATTTTTTTTATTTTGTTTTGTTTTTGTCTTTTTTTGCACTTGAAAAGTAAGGCCTTGTTTGATTTTTTTTTTTCTTTTAACTGTACTCTTTTTTTTTTTGGTGAATATCTATTTAAACCTGAGTAGTAGTACAAGATTTGCTATCATTAGGCTCAAGAGAATAGCAATAGTAACATTTCCAAGTCTCAGTAGTTTTTTAGTTTTATAGTTCTGCAGATTATGTGTAAGACTGGTTCACAGTAGAGACCTATATAACACATTTATATCTTAATGTAAGTAGTTTGATTATAATATGTGGTTTCCTTATGAAAGGAAAAGAAATGACCTGTTAGTTTTACTTTTACTTGATTTGTTTCTTTGAGTAAAAGTCATTCACTGTAGGTTAAAAATTGGTTAAAAATTTCAGTTCCTGGGGCTGGAATGTGGCTCAGTGGTAGGGTGCTTGCCTAGTATGCATGAGTTCAATTCCTTAGTACCACATAAATAGAAAAAGCTGGAAGTGGCACTGTAGCTCAACTGATAGAGTGCTAGCCTTGAGCAAAATCAGTACAGGGACAGTACCCAGGCCCTGAGTTCAAGCCCCAGGACTGGCAAAAAAAAAAAAAAAAAAAATGCAGTTCCCATGTCTTCTTTTAGTATTAGCAATTTGTTGTTGTATGAGACTATTTTTTCCTACCTAAAAAGTCTCCTTGGGCTTCCTATATATTCTTTGTTTATAATGATACCATTCTGCTAAACTATGTATTTTTAGTAAGCTTATTTGGCACTATTGATAGTTGTTAATGATTTAAAAACTGAAGTTAATAGTAACTCTGAAAGATTGTCAATACAATCTGTTATATGAAGCAAGGCACTGGTAAAAATTACAGGAGTTGATGTGTGTGTAGAATCATGTGAAACTGTGATCTATAATCTGATCAGATTCTGATGTTGTGTTGTATGTGGTACTCATTGCCAAGCGTGCTTATGGCTCCAGAAACAGTTCCTTTCCTCTCCGTATCCTGAGTTTCTGCAGCCCACAATAATCATTTCGGTTATGAATCTCTGTCCTCTGTATGAGCGGCATTTTAGCATTGCAACAAGCTAGTTACTACTTAGCATTTACTGTAAGATTTTCCATATTGGATAATTATGGAAGAAATTGTGTAATTCTTGTTCTCAAATTACTTGGAATCTGAGTTACATATAATTGAAGTTTCAAGCATTAGTGTACATAAAAATTTATTGCAGTTAGCTTTTCGTTTTTTTACAAAAAGGGATTTGCTGGACACTGTTGACTCGTTATAAAACACAAGGCTGAGACCCAGAGCAGTTAGGTTCAAGGTTAGCTTGGACAGAAAAGTTTCTGGGATTCCATATCTGAAATAACTAGCAGAATTCCAGATTGGAGGCATGGCTCAAGGGATAGAGCAAGCCAAGCAAGCAAACTGGATGAGTGTGAGGCCATGAATTCGAACCCCAGTCCCCAAAGAAGATTTGAGCACTCAAAATGTATTGAGCAGGGCTGAGAAGGGCAATTCAAGAAGCTTCCATTTAATAAGCATATTAGATGATTCTGATACAAATAGTACACACTTAGAAAACAGACCCAAACACTGAGAAAGAGAGACACATTTTGGGAAAATTGAAAAAATATTTTAAAATGTTAGTTATTGAAATAGAAAACTTAACCAGGACCTAAAATAGTCATTTCTCAAAGGAACACCTACAATGGCCTAGAAACAGTGATGTTCTTCATAATGCCATAATGTGGACAATGACTTAGTGTACATATGATGATATATTCATAGATTGTAATGGATCTGAACAGTTCCTGTGCCTAATGACTTTGTAGCCATTGTAACACATTACTCATATGCGTATGGTGATGCAACTGTAAACAAACCTATTGCACTGCCAGTCATACAGAAATGAAGTACATACTATTATGGATAATACATAACATTTGATGAGGACAGCATGTGACTAGGCTAGTTTTTTATTATTATATTAGAGTGTTCTACTACTAACAAAAAACCTGTTAACCATAAATCAACCTCAGACAACTCCTTGAAGAGATGTTCCAGAAGCATTGTCACAAGAGATGGCCTCTCCATGTGTTCCTGCCCAGTGGGACATGTGCAGGTGGAATAGTTTCAGTGAGAGTGACCCTCTGTTGGCCTAACATTGTGTGTGTTTACATCTTAGTTTTTCAAGAAGTTTAAAATCTTGAGGAAAGAAAAATTCCAAAAGTGAAATGCAACAAGTATGGCAGTGTATTCCTGTAATCCTAGCATTCAGGAGGCTGAGTTAAAAGGATCATGAGTGTAAGGCCAGCCCAAGATACGTAGACTCTGTCCCAAAAAGCAAGTAACAGCAGGTGCTGGTAGCCTATGCCTATAATGCTAGCAACTTGAGATGCTGAGTTTTAAAGGTAATAGTTCATAGCCATCTGCGGTAGGAAAGTGGTGACATGGTTCAAGTGGTAAAGTGGCAGCATTGAGTAAAAAAGCTATGGGACAGCATAAAGCCCTGAATTCAAGCCTCAGTACCAACACGCGTGCGCGCGCGCACACACACACACACACACACGAAAGTGAACAAAAAACAAACCTCACAGAACAAGGATTAACAGTTTTCCCAGTGTTTTGATTGTCAGTACTAGGCTGGAACTTGCATTTGCTAGGCAAGTGTTCTTTGAGCCAAAATGGGATTTTGTATAGACAATTCACTGAGTGCCACAAATATATGTACGTATATATATCCCAAAGTAGTATCTGTTACTGCACTAGATACAAATATTAAGTATTAAAACATATTTAAGAAAAAGACAAAGCTGAAATTGTGAAAGCAAAACTAATCATACCAAATAAACAAAAGGCTAATACAAACAGGCGTACAAATAAAAAATTAATAAGAATTAACTATAATGTTATAAACTAATATTATTACTGAAAAACAGGTAAATTTTGTCTATCATAGGTACAGTATATATAAAGTATACAGTAGTGCACTTGACATCCTTGGCCTTTCCTTTGAGTTATCTATCACTCACTCATTCACCCAGGGCAACTGCCAGTCCTGCAGGCTAGCAGATCTCACAAGAAGTTTAAGTGCCCCATACAAATGTTCTTTTCTTTCCTTTTTTGTTGTCGATTGTGGGGCTTGAACTAGGGGCCTGGGCACTGTCCCTGAGCTCTTTTTGCTGAGGGTTAGTGCTCTACTACCTTGAGCCACAGCTCCACTTCTGGTTTTCTGGGGGGTTAATTGGAGATACGAGTCTCATGGCCTTTCCTGCCTAGACTGGCTTTGAACCATGATCCTCAGATAGCCTCCTGAGCTAGGGTTACAGGTGTGAGCCACCAGGGCCCAGATACAAGTGTTCTTTTACAAAAGCTTTTATACTCTGTTTGTAAAGACACAAATGCTCACAGTTATGTTAGTGTTGCTCTAACATTTAGCACAGTAATATGCTTTACAAACTGAGTTTGTATTAGTTCACTGCTGTCTCCCAGTGATGAAATCACCTACCCACACATTTCTGGGCACATACTCCCATTGTTCATTGATGTATGAGTATATATTTTAAAATGCTCAACCTACGAATCATCATGGTATGTTAATAAAAAGCACAGTGAAGTATCACTTAACACTTGTTAGAATGGCTGTTGAGGATGTGGGAAAAGGAAACCATATTCATTGCTGGTGAAAATTTAAATTAGTAGAGTCATTATGGAACAGTGTGCAGGTCCCTTAAAAATAATTATTTTTAAAAGAAGCTTATTGGTTTTTAATCCAGAGTATATAAGTGTGTATATGTATATACATATATATGTGTATATATACAGTTTTTTGAGACTATCATTATTTTACTGTCATTCTGAACTCTTGAACTTCTTGCTTCATCTCTTGAGTGCTGAAATTATAGTGTGTACCCTTAAACTGTTCATATACACATCACATGTACTTTTAATTTTAAAGTTTTTGCTTCGTTAATGTACTAGTCATTGTACTGTGTACACATATAACAGTAACAGTATTTCCTGAAGTCAGAATTTTTGGCTTTCTGCTCCTTGTTTGTAGCCTAGGAGCAGCAATAAGCTATTTCATGTTTCCTTCCTTCCTTCCTTCCTTCCTTCCTTCCTTCCTTCCTTCCTTCCTTCCTTCCTTTCTTTCTTTCTTTGGTCGGTCATGGGGCTTGAACTCCAGGCCTGGTCACTCTCCCTCAGCTCTTCAGTTTAAGGTGAGCACTCTACTGCTTGATCCACAGCACCACTTCCAATTTCCTAGTGGTTTATTAGAGATAAGAGTCTCACGGACTTTCTTGCCTGGTCTGGCTTTGAACCATGATCCTCAGATCTCAGCCTCCTGAGTAGCTAGGATTACAGGTGTGAGCCACCAGCACCTGGCACTATTTCATGTTTTCTAAGTATACCTAAGTTTGTGTAAGTTCATTTATTTTTACACTTAATTCTTCACAACTATTCACTATTCCTTTTGATCCTCTTTGTTTTTGTGCTAGTTCTGGGACTAGAATTCAGGGGTTCTTGCTCCACTTTTTCATTCATAGGTGATGTTTTATCACTTGATTCACACTTGTAGTTCTGGCTTTTTGTTAGGAGATAAGTCTGAGATTCCTGTGTCTAGGCTTACTTTGAACCATGATCCTCAGATCATAGCTTGCTGAGTAGCTAGGACTACATGTGTGAGCACTGGTGCCCTGCCACTCCTCTCTTAATCAAGATGTAGTCATTGGTCACCTTTCTGGTTCAAAATTGATCAATGAAAGGAAGCTAGCCATTCCTACCTTGCAGAGAAGCTGGTTTTATATTAGGACATGGTAGAAAGCTAATAAATGATAGCAATTGTGTTGTGGATAGGTTAGGTCAATTACTGTCCTATGGGGGCTGGGAAGGTGGCTCAGTGGTAGAGCGCTTGCCTTGCATGCCAGAGGCCCTGGGTTCAATTCCTCAGCACCACATAAGCAAAAAGAAAAAAGCCGGAAGTGGTGCTGTGGCTCTAATGGTAGAGTGCTAGCCTTGAGCTGAAGAGCTGAGGGACAGCGCCCAGGCCCAGAGTTCAGGCCCCATGACCGGAAAAAAAAAAAAAAAATTACTGTCCTATGGTGTCAGTATTAATATAACAGATAGACGTCTTTTGTACTTAGTACAGAAGGTTAGATTCTTCAGTTTTGTTTCTTTGAATTCTAACAGATTAAGGTTAACATTTGCATCCTTATTTATAGTCCTTTGTCTGTTTAGTATGATTAGTGTTACTTTTAGAGTTGAGGCTATATCTTTTTTCTGAAATAAGCTTTAATATTTAACATTTGTATTTAGACAATACTTCATATATATGGCACTTGGTGAATTATCTATACAAATGCCATTTGGCAAGTATCAAATGTTTCCTGGAATTATTAAGTTTTTCTAGCGTGATTTATTTTCTCTTGGCATGCTATATGGTAAGTTGAAATTCAGAAAAGCTAAATTTACTATACACAACAGGTAAATCATTATAGTCTTATTAAAATACTAGATTCATTCTTCAATGCCTACAAAGTTTTGGTCTTTTGAATGCTTTTAACACGAAAGGAGCTTCTCGAGATTTTGGTTATTAAAAATATCAGGATTAATAGGTCCATTATGGTGTTGAGTCTTCCAGGTCAGAAAAATCCTTAAAAATTACTTAAAAAATGTATCAAATACTCAAATATGTGTATGTGTGTAGACATACACATATGAATAGTTTTGTGAATTAAAATTTCTTTTCTTAAACTGATTCTATTTACTTTCAGTTGGGAGAGTTCCTATGTATAACTAGAAGACAGTTGTTTATACTATAATCTCCTTTTAAGAAATCCTTTTGGTTTTGATTATAACTTCTACTCGTAATAAAGTATGTATTTTTTTCCCATCAAAAAATGGTTTTATTGCTAGAGCATCAAGGTTCAAGGCTAGCAAGGGCAGAATAGTTTGCTAAACTCTGTCTCCAAAATAATCAGCAGAAGCAGGGCTGGAGCAACAGCTCAAGTTGTACAATGCCAGCCTAGTATGCAATGAGGACCTGAGTTCAAGCCTTGTTACTGCCCCCCCAAAAAAATAAAAAGACAGAAAAATGAATAAATAAAAATAAATTCAGGTCTTGTCTTTTCTTCAAAGATAGAAGGTAATTTAATATCTGTGCTTTGGTTAGGTTGCTAATGGGCCTAGAAGATGATTCTGAACTGGGTGTGGCGCCCCAAGCCTGTAATGTTAGCCAGTCAGGAGGCAGAAGCACTTCTGCTTTGAGGCCAGTCAGGGCAAATGTAGTGATAATAAAACAATACTGATAAAAAGAGCTAGAGGCAGATGAAGTATGGAGCAATTATCTAGTATGTGCAAAGCCTTAGGTTCAATCCCCAACATCGCAAAGAAATAAAGAATAAGAGATGATCATGGGCTGGGAAGGTGGCTCAGTGGTAGAGCGCTTGCCTTGCATGCCTGAGGCCCTGGGTTCGATTCCTCAGCACCACATAAGCAAAAAGAAAAAAGCTGGAAGTGGCGCTGTGGCTCAAGTGGTAGAGCGCTAGCCTTGAGCTGAAGAGCTGAGGGACAGCACCCAGGCCCAGAGTTCAGGCCCCACAACCGGACCCCCCACAAGAAAAAGAGATGATCATAGTGGAGTGATCGAACTTGAAAAAGCCAGTGAAGTTACTGAGGAAGTTGGTGGCTGTGTCTGTGTGATACCTAACAAGTGAAAAATGTATGTTCATTTTAAAAGATTTTTGTAAAATGGCTAAACAATGATTCTTATAAACATTAAGTTCTAAATAAGCAGCAATAATAGGATTCTGTACTGTTAAATTTGATTTAATCACTGTGCCTAACTTCTCTGTTGTCTTTTGCTTACCATAGTATTTGATGATGGTGATGAGAGGACATTGAGACGCACCTCACTTTGCCTGAAAGGGGAGAGACATTTTGCCGAGAGTGAGGTAGGGCAGCAGTGATGAACCTCTGGGGTTGAAGAACTACTACTAGTGGTTTCTAAAAAGTAACTCAATTTATCCGTTTCTTATCCAGACACTAGACCAGCTTCCATTAACAAATCCAGAGCATTTTGGAACTCCAGTTATTGCGAAGAAGACAAACAGAGGAAGGAGGTCTTCACTTCCTGTGTGAGTTTTTCCTATATCATAATTACAGCTAGCATGACACTGAGCAGGTAGTTTTCCCCAGAATCACTTAATTTGATTGGGTAACTTACTCATAGTATCTTGTTTCCTTCTGTTAAGCGTCTTACCCTGAGCAGTTTCATCCTTATTATTATTATTATCAAGAATTATGAAAAATAAATAAAAATTAAAAAAAAGAATTATGACAAGTCCATTTTCCAAAAGGCAACTTTTGTATTGTTACTTTGCCAAAGTCCTTAATTGGTCTGATGATTTTATTGGGGTTTGAACTCAGGGCTCTATGCTTATCATTTATTTACAGTTTATTTACTGTACAGAAGTATATTTATCATATATCCATGATTTAAGTCATGCTCCTAATCCTTTTTACTTTTAGTTATTTTTTTTAGCAGGACTCAGTTTTTTGATTAGGTTAATAACCCTTGGACTGTGATCTTCTTCCTACCTATGCTTCCCAAATAGAATGACTTACAGGCATGAATCACTATCCTTGTTTTTTTTTTTTTGTAAGTTGGTACTGGGGCTTGAACTCAGGGCCTGGGCACTGTACTTGGGCTTTTATTTATTTATTTATTTTTTTAAAAGTCTCTGTGAGACTCTTTTTTTTTTTTGGATCTGGTCGTGGGGCCTGAACTCTGGGCCTGGGCACTGTCCCTCAGCTCTTCAGCTCAAGGCTAGTGCTCTACCACTTGAGCCACAGTGCCACTTCTGGCTTTTTTCTTTTTGCTTCTGTGGTGCTGAGGAATTGAACCCAGGGCCTCAGGCATGCAAGGCAAGCACTCTACCACTGAGCCACCTTCCCAGCCCTGTACTTGGGCTTTTATACTCAAAATTAGTCTTTGCCACTTGAGTCACCGCTTTACTTCTGGGTTTTTGGTGGTTAAATAGAAATAAGAGGCTCCTGCCTTGGGCTGACTTTGACCTCATTAGAAGCTTTGGCTATTTTTGTTTTATTTTGTTTTGCTGTTTTTGCCAGTCCTGGGGCTTGAACTCAGGGCCTGTGCACTGTCCCCAAGCCTCTTTGTGCTCAAGGCAAGTGCTCTACCACTTGGGCCACAGCACCACTTTCTGAGTAGTTTATTGGAGATAGAATCTCACAGACTTTCCTGCCCAGGCTGACTTCAAACTGTAATCCTCAGATTTCCTGAGTAGCTTGGATTACAGGTGTGAGCCACTGGAGCCCAGTGCCTGGTTTGTTTTTGAGATAGAGTTTCAGTAAAATTTTACCACTGCTTACCTTGCAACCTTGCTCCTCCCGTCTTGACCTCCCAGGTAGTTGGGACTGCTGCCATGCCAGCAAGTATTTGTGCTTTTTTACCTTTATTATTTCACAACCATTTCAAACTTACAAATTCCAAGAATAATACAAATAGCTACATATACTCTTAATCTATATTTGCTAAATTGTCTTTTTTTTTGGATACTCTTCCTTTGTGTCCCTTTCTATTTATACACATATAATTACATTTTGTACGTGGCAACTATTAGACCCTTTGCCCTTGAATAATCAAACTATGAATGGTAAAATGGGAAATTTTTAATTTTCAATAGGGTGGGGTATGTATTGAGACAAGGTTTTACTCTATAGCCAAGGCTAGCCTTGTATTTGTAATCCATTTGCCCCAACCTCCAGAGTGCTGGAATTATAGTCCTGTACCATCATGCTCTGACTCAAAAAGTTTAACTTTGATAGGATACTATTACCTAACAATATATATAGTTAATATTTTAAATTTTGCTAATTTTCTCAGTAATCACCCCAATTCATGTTCCAGTCCAGAATCATATCCCGTATTTCATTTTTGCTTCATAAATCTCTTTTAATCTGAAAAAATATCTTTAGACATTTTTGTTCTTCATAATATTGACATTTAAGAGTATTGGTGAGCTGGGCACTGGTGGCTCACGCCTGTAATCCTAGCTACTCAGGAGGCTAAGACATGAGGATTGCGGTTCAAAGCCAGCCCAGGCAGGAAAAGTCCGTGAGACTCTTACCTCCATTAAACCACACAGAAAACCGGAAGTGGTGCTGTCTGAAGTGGTAGAGTGCTAGCCTTGAGCTGAAGAGCTGAGGGACAGCACCCAGGCCCAGAGTTCAAGCCCAATGACTGGCAAAAAAAGAAAAAAAAAAGTATAGGCAAGTAGTTTTGTAGACTGTTCCTCAAGATAGGTTTGTCTGTTTGTTCATTTATTGAATTGGGTTATACATCTTTGACAGCAACACTGTATTTGTGTCTGTTAGTGTCAGCACACTAATAAGTACATATTATCAGTGTGTCCCATATTGACAATGCTAACTTTGATCACCTGGCTAAGGTGTTGTCTGCTAAAATTATCATAGGTTATTTTTGTATGCTGGTCTTGGGGCTTGAGCTCAGGACCTGGGCACTGTCCCTGAGCTTTTTCTCAAGGCTAGTCCTCTACCACTTAAGCCACAGTTCTGCTTCTAATTTTTTGGTGGTTAATTGGAGATAAGAATGTCAACACACTTTCCTGACTGGGCTAGCTTTGAACAGTGATCCTCAAGTCTCAGCCTTCCGAGTAGCTAGGATTATAGTTGTAAGCTACAAAATGTCTGGCATCATAGGTTACTTTTGAGTCTACTTAAATAATCTGTTGTCAGTTTTTATTCAATGATTTTTATAATTTGCTGATATATATATATATATATATATATTTTTTAATTTAACTTTTTTGGCCAATCAAGGAGCTTGAACTCAGGGCCTGGGTACTGCCCCTGAGCTTTTTTTGTTCAAGGCTAGCACTCTACCACTTGAGTCACAGCAGCACTTCTGTTTTTTTCTGTTTATGTGGTACTGAGGAATCAAACCCAGGACTTCATGCATTCTAGGCAAGCACTCTACTAGTGAGCCACATTCCTAGCCCCCACTGATAATACTTGTCTAAATCAGTTACTGATACTAAGACAGCAAAATGGTGATTTTCTAATTTTTCATTCCTGCTACATTGCTTAGGTAAATTTAACTAACATCTAGCTATAATGAAAACCTTTTTCTTATCACTATGGAGTCGTAGATTCTAGTTTCACTTAATGAGCTATAATTTATTTTAGACTTGAGGCTTGCTCATGCAGGAGAGCACCTGCCCAGCAAGTACAACATCCTGAGTTTAAACACCATTACTGCCAAAAAAACAATATTCCGTTTGAGATGCACACTGCCCCAGATTTTATTTGGCCAGCATAAGCCTCTCCAGGCTACATCAGTGCTCTTTTGATACATTCTCACTATTTGTTTAGCACTTGGTTGCTTTCTGACACAACAAGGAATCCTAGGTTCATGTTACTTTCTTTTCTTCCCCAAGCCTTGTAACTGGCCATTTCTTCAGGGGATCCTTGTTCCTTTTAGTAGAAAGTAGTATTCAGAAATTAAGATCTAGGGGCTGGGAAGGTGGCTCAGTGGTAGAGTGCCTGCCTTGCATGCATGAGGCCCTGGGTTCGATTCCTCAGCACCACATAAGCAAAAAGAAAAAAGCCGGAAGTGGCGCTGTGGCTCAAGTGTTAGAGCGCTATCCTTGAGCTGAATAGCTGAGGGACAGCGTCCAGGCCCAGAGTTCAGGCCCCACAACCGGACTGCCCCCCCCCCAAAAAAAAAAAGGAAGAAATTAAGATCTAGGTATTAGATGTTCTTTTACTGCTGGGGTATGTATAATGAAGATTTAAAAATGTAAAGTCAATATATAAGTTGCAAAATGGAAAATAATTAAAAAAAAAACCAAAAACCCAAAACTTCTAAGGACCCAAATGGAAATCTTAGTTCAGTCACTTACTTACATTTTGGGAAAATCACTTCATGAACCTCTTTGAACTTACATATATGAGTACCAATTTTCACAAAACTGCAAGATATTTTTGCTAGTTTCCAGAAAACTTGAAGTGGAGTTGTGGTTCCAAGTGGCAGAGCACTAGCCTTGTGCAGAAAAGCTCAGGAACAGTGCCTAGGCCCTGAGTTCAAGGCCCATGACTAACACCCCTCCCCTCCCCCCAAAGAAAAAGAAGAATAGAGGATAAAATACTAGGAGCTGAATTCAACATTTTGAAGTCACAGTACTCTGGTTGTGTCAAATATTGTGTATATTGGCATGATGACCTAATTATTCTAACTTACAGTACTGAAGATGAAAAGGAAGAGGAGAGTAGTGAAGACGAAGATGTAGATAAGCGCCGTCTTAATGATGAATTATTAGGAAAAGTTGTAAGTGTGGTATCTACGACTGAGAGGCCTGAGTGGCATCCTGCTTTGGTAAGTAAAGTTTTTTGGACAGTTAGGGACCCAATCAAATATCTGTATAATCATTTAAAATGTTTTGGAAGTATTTTACAACTTATATTCAAACCTCACTGCAGTTTAAAAGTTGAGCAGTCAGTTACAAAAATTTAGATTTCTTTCATTTCCTTCTGTTCATTTTATAATCTCTTGTTGTGATCTTCCAGGTCCTTCAAAATCTGTCTAGTGATCTTCCAGGTCCTTCAAAATCTGTCTAGTGGACTCTTGCCCTGTATCCTATTGTCATTTTACACCTTTAGCTTCCCTTTGCTTGACCCTGGATTCTTTCTGAAATATAAATGTATCTTCCAGAACTTAAAAAAATCTCTGTGCATATGTGTTTGTATTTGTGAGTTTGCGTGTGTTGGTACTGGAACTTAAACACAGGACTTAACCTCATGCTTGCACTTGCTTTTTCCATTTGCAGCTGGCTTCTATCTGTCACTTAACCACAGCTCCACTTTCTGCTAGTTCATTGGAGATAAGCATTCCAAGATTTTTGTCTTCCTGAGTTGGCTTCAAACCTTGATCTTCAGATCTCAGCAACCTGAGTAGTAGAATATAGGCATGAACCAGTAGTGCCCAGCCTTAAAGATGAATCTATTCCTGCATTCAGTACTAGTACTTGGGCTTGAATTCAGGGCCCAGAAAGCTATTCCTTAACTTACTGCTCAAGGCTGGTTGTCTACCCATTGAATTACATGTCCACTTCTGGCTTTTTGCAGATAAGGGTTTCATAGACTTTCCTGCCTGGACTGGCTACAACATGGATCTTCAGATTTCAGCCTCCTAAGTAGCTAGGATTATAGGTATAAGTCAATAGTAGGTGTGGATCAAATAGTAAAGTGGTTGTTTGGCAAGGGCAAAGCCCTGAGTTCCAACCCAAAATTTGCTATATACATCTAAAAGTATAATAATTAAACAGGAGTTACAACATATGACTTTCCTCCAATTTGAGATTTTTTTTTTTTTCTTTTTCTTTTTATAGTCCTAGGGCTTAAACTCTGGGCCTGGGCACTGTCCCTGAGCTTCTTTTGCTCAAGGCTAGCACTGTACCACTTGAGCCACAGCACCACTTCCAGCTTTTTCTGTTTATGTGGTACTGAGGAATCAAACCCTGGGCTTCATGAATGCTAAGCAGGCACTTAGCCACTAAGCCCCATTCCAAGCCATGAGAGAAATCTTTAAAAAAAAATTATTAATTTTGTCATGACAAAATTAAACCTTCAAAAATAAACCTTCAATTGGTCATAGTGGTCATGCCTGTAGCCCAACTACTGGGGAGGCTGGGGCAAGTTTGAGTTTAAGACTAGCCTGGGTAACACAGACACTGTCCGAAAAAAAAGTAAATAAACCTTTATTGAATCTACCTTAGCAACTGATTTTCAGTCTGTAAATGGATCTTTGGACCATCCGTAGCTCTTATTTCTTATTTTCACTATAATCTCTGCAAGTTATTTTGTTTTTATAAAAGTCTTTAGGGGCTGGGAAGGTGGCTCAATGGTAGAGCGCTTGCCTTCCATGCATGGGTTTGATTCCTCAGCACCACATAAGCAAAAAGAAAAAAGCTGGAAGTGGCGCTGTGGCTCAAGTGGAAGAGTGCTAGCCTTGAGCTGAAGAGCTGAGGGACAGCACCCAGGCCCAGAGTTCAGGCCCCACGACCGACAAAAAAAAAAAAAGTAGTTAGTTCAGTGGTATAGTACTTGCCTAGTTTATACAAAGCCCTGGGTCTGACCTGATCCCCAATACCAAAATAAAGAAGCAACCTCCCCCAAAAAGCAAACTGTAAGTTCCTTAGAGAATTATAAGATTTCAGTACATTGCCTTCAAGAAGTTTTTTTTTAGCCAGGTGTAATGGCTCATATCTATAATCCTAGGAAGCATAAAATGAAGAAGATTGTGGGTTGAAGCCAGCCTGGGCAAAAGTTTAGGAGACTTCAACTTAAAAAGCTATTCGGGCACTGGTGGCTGTAATCCTAGCTATTCAAGAAGCTGAGATCTGAGGATTGTGGTTCAAAGCCAGCTTGGACAGAAAAGACCATGAGACTCTTATCTCCAATCAACCACTAGGAAACTGGCAGTGTCACGGTGCCTCAAAGTCGTAGAGCACTAGACTTGAGCAAAAAGAGCTCAGGGATAGTGCCTAGGCTATCCTAAGTTCAAACTCCATGACCAAAAACAAAAAAAAAAAAGAAAAAAAAGGAAAAAGCTGAGTGTACTGACATGCGGCCACCATTCCAGTGATGATGTGAAGCATAAATAGGATTATAGTCCAGGCATGCAAGGCACAAAGCAAGACCCTTATCTCAAAAACAGCCAGAGCAAAAAGGGCTGGAGGTGTGGATCAAATAATGAAGTGATTGTTTGGCAAGAGCAAAGCCCTGAGTTCCAACCCAGTACTGCCAGAATTTGCTTATATATATCTAAAAGTATAATATTAAAGAGGATTTACAACATATGACTCTTCCTCTAAGTATACCATTCTTTAGTCAATTTCTGTGTATCATGTGCATGTAACTCTGTATGTGTTATCATGTATGTTTGTATTTCAGATCTAACTTCCTCATATGAGAGAAAAAATGTAGTCTCTCTGAGCCTGCTTTACTTCACTTAATAATAAATTATTTTCAAGGTTCATCCATTTCCCAATAAATGACATTTGTGTGTGTGTGTGTGTGTGTGTGTGTTTTATTTCCATCTATGCTTTTCCTTCTGTTATAGTGTTAGCCCTTGAGGGTAGGCACAACTGTATTACAACAAGCACCTAACAAACAAATAGAAAAAGTTTATCCTCACCTGATGTTAAGATGTGTGTGACTAAGACTTTTTGCTTGTTTGTTTGCACTGGTACTGGGGCTTGAACTCAAGACTTGGGTACTGTCCTTTAGCTTTTTTGCTAAAGTATGGTCCTCTGCCATGTGAGCCACAGCCCCACTTCTAGAGTTTTGGTAGTTAGAGATAAGAGCCTCATGGGCTTTCTTGCCTGGGGTGGCTTGAACTGTGATTTTCAGATCTCAGCCTCCTGAGCCACCATGATTACAGGTGTGAGCCACAAGCACCCAGCTCTACTAAGAATATTTGATACTCTGGATATTGACTGTTTAGTATGATTGCCATTACCTGTTTGTGACTGAGTTTAAACATAATTGGGTCTGGAGTGTAGCTGAGTGATAAAAGAGTACTTACTTAGTATATGCAAGCTCCTTCCTTCCATCCTGTCCCATATAAGAACATACTACACCCCCAGAATGTGCAAATTCAGGTTCTGAGTGCCATGTGGCTCTTCCTCTACTACACTGAACAGTGCAAAACTCATATTTCTATAAATTTCCATATCTAAAGATCTGTGGATAGTGCTAACTTTCAGCATAGAGCTTAATATTAGAGGAGATTGTGAACAGGTATATTTGGTTTATTTTTTCATTCATTTTGAGGAGAGGGTAGAGGCTTGCTATGTTGCCCAGGTTGGCACTTCAGATTCCTGGGCTTATCATCCTGCCTGAGGCTACTGATAGGCATCACCGACCTGGCTTAATTTTACTAATAGTACTATTAAGACATGTTACTTTCAAAAGTTAAAAAATTAGAGATTTTTGTTGTTGTTGTTGTTGAGATTTTTTAATTTTTATTTTATTTTTTGGTCATGGGGCTTAAACTCGGGGCCTGGGTGCTGTCTCTGAGCTCTTTTGCTCAAAGCTAGAGCTCTACCAATTTTAGCCACAGCTCCACTTCCTGCTTTTGAGAGGTTAATTGAAGGTAAGAGTTTCATGGTGCCTTCTCTGCCTGAGCTGGCATTGAACCCACGATCATTGGATCTCAGCCTCCTAAATTAAATAGTTTAGGATTACTGACATGAGCCACCAATATCTGGTTTGAGATTTTTTTTTATTGTTAAAAAACATGCCTGCCTTAGTAGGAAAGGGAATTTACATGACTTTGTTGGTGGTGGTTGTGGGGCTTGAACTCTGGGTTTGGATGCTGTCCCTCAGCTCTTCAGCTCAAAGTGAACACTCTACCACTTGAGCCACAGCGCCACTTCCGGTTTTCTGGTGGCTTATTGGAGATAATAGTTTTGCGGACTTTCCTGCCCAAGCTGGCTTTGAACCTTGATCTTCAGATCTCAGCCTCCTGAGTAGCTAGAATTACAGGCATGAGCCATCAGGCCTAGATGACGTGTTTTGATGGTACAGAGCTTAAAGCTCATCCTTGAACTTGCTAAGTATTCTATCTTACACTCTAGGGCCTGTGTATTTTTTTATTTATTTATTTTTATTTATTTTGTCCGTTAATGGGGCTTGAACTCTGGGCCGGGGCACTGTCCTTGAGCTCTTCAGCTCAAGGTGAGATCTCTACCACAGGAGCCATAGCTCCACTTCCTGTTTTTGAGAGGTTAATAGAAGAGAAGAGTTTCATGGGGCCTTCTCTGCCTGAGCTGGCTTTGAACTGCAATCCCAGATCTTAGCCTCCTGAGTAGCTAGGATTACAGGTGTGAGCCACTGGTGCCTGGCTCTTATGTATTTTTTTATAACCAGATTTAAAAATAGATGCTGATTTAACCATATTTTTAAATGGTAATACACAAAGTTTTCATGATAGATTATACATTCCCAAATTTATATTTTGGGCAGAAATGAATTTTTTAGCTTAGAATAAACCCTGATACTTTTAAAGTTTTAGTGATTTTAGTTTATATTTCACTAATCTTTTTTGTCTTCTATTGACTGGATAATTTAACTAGAAAACCAATATGATAGACAAAAATATAGGGAGATCTTTTGTAAGTAATTCATTAATAATAGGCGTTCCTTATGGTAGAGCTGGTTTGTTTTATTTGCTTTTGTTTTGTTTTGGTCATGGGGCTTGAACTCAGGACCTAGGTAGGCACTGTCTTTGGACTCTTGCTGAAGGCTAGTACAGTACTACTTTGAGCCACAGCTCCACTACTAGTTTTTGAGTAGTTAGAGTCTCATGGGGACTTTACTGCCCAAGCTGGTTTTGAAGTATGATCTTCAGATCTCTGCCTCCTGAGTAGCTGTGAGCCACTAGTACCCAGCTTTGGTTGAGCTATTTCTAATCCATGTTAGTGGTCCAGGGATCTAGAATCATTGTATTAAAAAATATTCTCTTTTTCTGAGCACGAAAAGTAAGAATCACTTGCTTTTTCATTTTTATTTCAGGTAATATCTCCTAGCTGTAATGATGATGTCACAGTGAAAAAGGATCAATGTTTAGTTCGATCATTTATTGATGCTAAATTGTAAGTAATGAAACACTCAGTAATGATTCATGGGAGGAAAAATAGAAACGGAATCATGGTGATTTCGATCCTTCTACCAAAATATTATTTTAAAAAAGTGTCATATGTGACATAAGTTGAGTAGTTATCTAACATGGTTTAACTTTATATCATGTAGAGGATATGTTTCGCTGAAAAGCTTTATATAAAAACTGAGAACATGAATAACACTTGTTTTTCTTATGTGTGAGATTTTTATATTGTGAACTATGAAACTTACTTTTAATAGAATTTATGTTTCTTGAATAATCACTTTTACTTTTTAGTAAAACTCAGATTTTTAGAAACTTTTCCCTAGCTCCATCTGTTTTGTTATTTTAAAAACTTCTGGTGAAGCTGGGTGCTGGTGGCTCATGCCTGTAAAACTACTTATTCAAGAGGCTGAGATCTGAGGATTGCAGTTTGAAGCTAGCCTGGGCAGAAAATCTCATGAAACTTACCTCCAGATAACCGGCAAAAAGCCAGAAGTAGAGCTGTGGCTGAAGTGGTAGAGTTCCAGCCTTGAGCAAAATAGCTACACAACAGTGCCCTGGCCCTGAGTTCAAAAAAAAAAAAAAAAAAAGAATGAAAAGGAAAAGTGAAATTAAATGCATATATCTGAAAGTAAATCTCTGAAAATTTTAAACTATGATAAAGTTATTTTAATATTTAACAGTAATATTGTCTTTGCCTTCCACTAAATTAAGTTAAAAATAAATATAAGGCTGGGAAGGTGGCTCAGTGGCAGAGCGCTTGCCTTGCATGCCTGAGGCCCTGGGTTCGATTCCTCAGCACCACATAAACAAAAAGAAAAAAGCTGGAAGTGGCACTGTGGCTCAAGTGGTAGAGCGCTAGCCTTGAGCTGAAGAGCTGAGGGACAGCGCCCATGCCCAGAGTTCAGGCCCCATGACCGGACCCAAAAAAAAAAAAAAAATAAATAAATAAATATAAAACATTTGGATAGGCAATACTGTTACAATGTTGAAACCATGTTGATATTAATGACCATATATTGTCTATAGGAGGTTTACATAGAGTGAATTTGAGGCTCTTAGTGTACTTTGAAAACTTTACTAGGAATTTGAGATATGGTTTTTGACTTTGACATACTGTAATTTTGAATATTAATTTTGAGTTTCAAGGCTACATTAATGTGGACTGCTTATGTAATTCTTTTAATTTAAAAAATGATTTTCCTTCTTTTTGCTCTTCTCTGTAATTAGTTACTCTGTAGCAAGAAAGGATATTAAGGAAGTAGACATTCTCAATCTGCCAGAATCTGAACTCTCCACCAAACCAGGTAAAAGAAAGATGACTCAATGTATTATTTCATTATATGGTTCTCTGTATATAATAGGCAATACAGCATTATTGAATACTCTCTGGTATGGCATTTTTCCTGTATATAGTTGATAGCCATAGTTGATAGCCATTCTTATTTGATGGTATTATCTTAAATGCCTAGATAAAGTATTTGATTATTTATTTATTTATTTATTTATTTTTTGTTGGTTGTGGGGCTGAAACTCTGGGCCTCGGAGCTGTCCCTCAGCTCTTCCGCTCAAGGCAAGCACACTACCACTTGAGCTACAGCACCACTTCTGGTTTTTTGGTGATAAGAGTCACATAGCCTTTCTTTCCTGGGCTGGCTTTGAACTTTGATCCTCAGATGTCAGCCTCCTGAGTAGCTAGGATTACAGGTATAAGCCACCAGGGCCCGGCTTGGTTGATATATTTTTTTTTTGTTGGTCATGGGGCTTGAACTCTGGGCTTGGGCTCTGTCCTTCAGCTCAAGGTGAGCATTCTACCACTAGAGCTACAGTGCCACTTTCAGTTTTCTGGTGGTTTATTGGAGATAAGAGTCTCACGGACTTTCTTGCCCTGGCTGGCTTTGTTTGAACAGCAATCCTCAGATCTCAACCTCCTGAGTAGCTAGGATCACAGGCATGAGCCACCAGTCCTGACGATAATTTTTATAGAAGGTTAACTTTATGTTTTACTTTTAAGATTTCTAACAATATTCACTGGGTCTGGGAGTCCATGCCTGTAATCCCAGCACTCAGCAGTAGAATCATCAGTTTGAGTCTACTTTGGACTACATAGTGAGACACTTGTCTAAAAAAAAAATTCTCACAGTATTTCAGAGAGTAATAACAAACATTTATATAATAATAAATACGTTCACATTTACTATATTGCTTTTAAGTGACAGCTGAATTTGAAGTTAGCTCTTCTGACTCTGAGTATCACGTCTTTTCTGCCATTCTATGATTCTAATTCCTTATCAACTGCTGAACTACATTTTCATTTTTAGGGCTGCAGAAAGCAAGTGTCTTCCTAAAAACCAGAATTGTTCCTGATAATTGGAAAATGGATATAAATGAAATCCTTGAGTCTTCCAGTAGTGATGATGAAGATGGCCCAGCTGAAGAAAATGATGAAGAGAAGGAAAAGGAAGCCAAAAAGGAAGAAGAGGAAGTGGTAAGTACAATTTCATGTTTGTAACATATGAAACATTATGTTGCTCTTTAGCACAAATAATACTTCCATATGCTTTCCCTCTACTTAAGTTTTCTAGCATTTTTTTTTGTCCGCTTTTAGCTCAACTTCCTTGGGAGTTGAAAAAAACTGTATAAATCCAGACTAGTATTTAGTGCATAAAAAATTTACAAAGAAGGTTGGGCATCAGTGGCTTATACCTGTAATCCTAGCTACTCAGGAAGCTAAGATCCAGAAGCCAGTTGGGGAAGAAAAATCTGAGAGACTTCATCTCTAATTAAGCAGACAAAAGCTAGCCATTAGAGCACCAGCTGTGAGTAAGCAAGCAGAGTAAACAAGCCCTGAGTTCAAGTTCTAGTCCTGGCAAAAAAAAACAACACAGAAAAGGAGGTACTTCTCAGGTTTAATCAACAAGTGCAAACTGGTGTTTGGGGTTTTTGAAACAATGCAGAAAGAAAGAAAAATAACTTCTAGTTTTCTAAATTTATTTAGTTTTCGTTCTGTTTTTTTTTTTTTTTTTCAAGGCAGGGTCTCACTATGTAAGCTCAGGCTTGTCTTAAGCTCTTAGTCCTCCTGCATAAACCTCCCTAGTGCTGGGATTATAGATGTGTTCCACCATGTTTCCATGGCACAACTTTAAGTAACTGTTATTATCCCACTTTAAATATTAGCTAAGTGAGGGAAAGGAATGTCAAGTAATTTTCCCAAAATGTGATAAATAGGTTTTGAACCTGAGTCTCTTTTCTCTTAACTTCAGCACTTTGTAGGAGTAAAACAAAATTTTACCCAGACCCAAAGAAAATCTCATTTGACATCTTGATAAGTCATAGAAAAAATATATACATAGTATTTTATAAGTTCACCTGATTTTCATTCTAATATTGCTATGTTAATTTAAAATATAATTACAGGAAGTCATCTCGTGTGTTTCACTGTTGCTCACATGAATATTGTCTATTTATTGAGCAGTATTTTGTTAAATGGGATAAATTGTCCAGCATGTTGAGTTTAGGGGCAAAACAAAGAGAATTGAAAAGAGGCCCGTTTTAAGCATGAAATATTTGTCAGGAAAAATGTGGGAAGTCTGTTTGTATTTTACATATACAGATGTGAATTTATAAAACAACATGATTATACTTGTATGTGTTGAAGAGTATGTGCTGTTTCTTTCTTTTTACTTCCCCTGCAGTATTTGGTTTTTTACACTCTGAAATCAGAATGGCGGTTCATACTTACAGGCTGCCTACAGAGTTGCCATAGTAACATGCTGTTGGTTTTAAGTGAGCATGCTCGGAAAGACAGGAAGGTTCAGCAGAGGCTTGGCAGGTTGCCAATGGAGGTTTGCCAGATGCTTTGAAATGGGCTGTCTTTCTTTTCCTTTCATGTAATGTCTGATTTTTATGTGGAAGAGAATGTAAGTAGTGCTGTATAACCCTGCGGATGCTATGCCCTAAGAGGGAAAGCAAATATTTGCAAGTCAGACTGAGAAATGTCCAGACCCTGTACTGATTAAGTAGAAGGGGAATCTAACCATTTTTCATTTGAAAGAAAATGCAGCACATAGGTAAGATTTTTTTTTAAATTTTGGTTGATTTAGTTACTATTTTGACTGCCAGAGATGGGTTAAATAGGAATTTTAGGTATTGATGATGTGTTTAATATGATAGGGTTCATAACCAAGCGTAATTGTTTCTTGTAAAAAAGACAGGAGGAGTCTATTTTTAGAATATTAGAGGATGAAAGCTATTTTTCTGAAACATAAGATAGATTTGAGAATGAGAAAAATAAGGAAACAGTTTGGCAAAATTCAGTATGTAAAAACTGAATATTAAATGTGGTTTTGTATATTATCTGTATTTATAGATGTTTTCAGGGTAAATAGGCCACATTTTTAGGGTGTGAACTGTTACAGTCTGTGATTTAGCTTTTTTTTTTTTTTTTTTAAATTAACATTAGTTATGATCTTACGTTGCAGAATACTGTAAGAAAGATTAGTCTCTCTCTTTTTTTTTTTGCTAATACTTTTAATTAGTGCCCCTATCATTCACCCTACTCCTAAAATGTGAAATCTTAAACAAAGAGGAAAGAAAAAGCTTTGTAGAAAGTTATAGAGGATGTCTATAAAATAATAGTGTTCATATTATAGTGATTAATTTCATAAGCATAATGTTTTATTTATGCTGTGAGTAGATGTTAGTAAAAAAGGATGAAGAACAGAGGTACAGCTCTGTGACCTATTGCTTATAGGTGATAAAAATTTTTAAAGGTAAGGATGCTTATAAGATGGCATCTGTTTGAAATGTATTACTTAAATTATGAACCTACTAAAATTTAGTGAGTTGGGATGCTATTCATGCACTGAAAAGTAACAGCAAAAATTACACCATTTAGGCACCGATTTACATGATTGTGATAAATTATTTTTCAGTTGGTCAGTTTCATAGCATATGTTTTCTTTAAATTCCTTGATAAAAACTGAATTCTTTCTTCTTTGGCCAGATAAGTAGGTTTTCTTTAGTGATATTTTGGTTGCTGTAGGAAAAAAAAAATCAACTGCATTTCTTCCTCTTGGATTTAAGATTTAGTTGCTGAATCATTCTAACTTGCCTAGAGCAGTAATTTTAAAAAATGAATTTATTAATAAGCTGAAAAGCAGTTTAGTCTACACATGACAAAAAGTAGAATGAATATAAAATATATAATGAATAATCTGATAAGTCAGGGCCTACCTGGCTTAGTCATTTTGGGCCTTTATACATAAGTGAGCCTAAGCTGTTCTATTACATTACAGATCATAAGTCTTTCCCCAAATCTAATGATGGTTTAATATTCATGAAGATTTAATGTTGATTTACAAGGCTAAAAAAGGTCTTTTGTAATGTTCTGTAAATGATTATAATAATACTGCAGACTGTCATTTGATGCATGTAGTATAGCAAGCAATTTTATGCAGTAGAATCATACAAGTGTTAGATATTTCTGCAGTGTTAATGAGCAACAGCCATTGCTTTTATATTTGATGCTTTGTAACATAAGTAATGTAGTAAGGAAATTTGCAATTATATCATTTCATCATAGAGCATCTTTTTTTTACTTTACATTATTTTGGATTCCTAAGCATTTTGTAGTTTAGGATTCAAGAAGAAGAAATGCTTTGTTATTGCTTGGGAAAAGACTTGAAAATCTGACAGATAATAATAATGAATTTCAATTGCAGCACATTGATAATTGCATTGAAAAAAAACCTTGGAGAATATTTTTATATTATTTAAATGCCTTTATTAAGAAAATTTCATATTTGAAAAGATGTTACTGAGTTTTTTTTTGAGCTTTGAAATGGATTGATGGAAATACCAGGTAAACATAAGAAATGGTATCAATTATTCATTTGCTTCTGACTGAAATTTACTTTGGGCAAATAATATAGAGGAGATTGTTTTTTCTTAGCTTACATTATTTATACAGAGGGAGCCATTACGTTTCTACACATGTTTACAATATGCTCCAATCAATCACACTCCCTCTGTCACTTTTTGTAGAGGAGATTTTTAAGGGTAAAATAAATGGGTAGTTACTAGAAGATTATCAAGGGGAATTTGACTATCTAGCTTTCTCTTTCTTTTAAATTATTATGCTTTGAAATAAGTTGGCTTATGTGTTGAATTTTATTCAAAATTAGAATCTAATTTTGAAAAAAATACTTATTCTGTGTAGATATATGGACACTCATCTAATTTTATGAATTTTCTAGGGATCACTTTACATTTGATGCTTAAAATTTATTTCACTTTATAAAAATTGTTGGTGCTTGTTTTCTAATTCATGAAAATATGGTCATTACTTTTCTCTGTGTGTGTGTGTGTGTGTGTGTGTGTGTGTGTGTGTGTGTGTGTGTGTGTGTGTGTGTCATTACTAGGGCTTGAACTTTGTGTGTGTGTGTGTGTGTGTGTGTGTGTGTGTGTGTGTGTGTGTGTGTGTCATTACTAGGGCTTGAACAGAAGGCCTGAGCATTGTCCTTTAGCTTTACCTCTCAAGGCTGATGTTGTACTACTTGAACCACAGCTCTACTTTCAGCTTTTTGGTGGTTAATTAGAGATGAAAATCTCATGAATTTGCCTGCCCAGGCTGGCTACAAAGCTCGATCACGGCCTCCTGAGTAAGTTAAGGTTACAGGTGTGAGCCACTGGCACCAGACTGCATCATTACTTTTTGATGATCAAACAAGTTTTTGGGGTTTATTTGGTATCTATTAACCTAACCTTTTTTCCTAAATTGTATAGCTGTATTCTAGTGATCATTCAAGATCACTTTGAGACTTTGAGTGTAAATGTTATAGTAAACACATGATAACTGAGGAAACCATGCATTCAGTAAAATTTAAAGAAGATGTAAAAACATCATGTAGTTATGCCATACTACTGCCAATCAGTTAGTTTTAAGTGGCCAGTTTTACAAGTAATTTAGACTTTTGCTTACAATCAAATGTATGCAACAAGTTACTTGCTAAGGTCTTAAAATTGTAGCCTGTTAAACAAACAAACAAACAAAAAAGTTCTAATGAGTTTAGAAAAATCTTTTTTCAAACTATCAGTATAAAATTCTAGCCAAATTAAGGTCATCTAATTATACCAACAGGGATTGAACATTTTCATGTACAAATAATACATGTTTATGCATTTAAAAACCACTTTTTATATCAATACATTTTATAGTATGGCCATACAAGAAGTTGATAGCATACAAACCATATATGGTGATTAAAATGTATGTACCTTTTCCAATGGTGAAAAAAGTTATTAGATTCAATTAACTGTACTATAAGTCAACAATCGTGTAATCATTTATTTTAAACATGCTGCTTTTAAACTGTAAAAGTTATCTTACCATGAATATACCGCATCTTATGTTAAAACGATGTTAACTTTTAAGTTTTACTTATAGTTGCCCTCCTTATTTCTTTCCCTCCCTCTACCTTTTCCTTCCATGTATCCCTTCTTCCCTCTCTCTTTTTCTTTTGTGAAATGATTGGGGCCTAGTCTGGCCTGGATCCTGAGCTCAAGTGCTTACTTTAGTCTCCTAAGTAGCTTGGTCTACTGGCAGACATTGCTGTACCTTTAACTTTTTTTTTTAAGTTTTTATGTGCTATTTTATTAAGGTGCTCTGACAACAAAATACCTCTGTTGTATAAGAGCATAGCTCATCAGTAAGATGTACCTTTCATTATACAACTGTTGAAACATTTAGCTTCGAGAGATAGCAACAGGTAAGAATGATTACACCATACCATTTTGTTTGTTCTTAGAAACACTGTAGTTTTTAAATGAAAGCTGCTTTAATCCTCCTAACAATTTATGAATAAATGATGAGAAATTGTATATGTATATGACAGATACTAAGAAGCAAAGTTAGATACCTTGTCCCATGGTTCCTGCCAAAGTAAACTTTCTAGAATCTAGAGAAGGTTTTCTTACTACCTTCTCTGGTTTGTAAATGTAAAAATGAAAAAAACTGAAGTTTAGAGTGGTTACCAAACTTTCACAGGCTTCTAAGAAAATTTTTGGTATTATAAATGAAAGCCAGAGATGTCAAGGATTTTGTTGTTTCCTTTTCTTACTGGTACACATAACCCACCAAATAGCAACACAGACCATGATTTACATTAAACCTTTATTGCATAGTTTCTGAATAAACAAGTGTGGACTGTGTAAATCCTGTTTGAAACAAGAGATTAGTAGTTTGTTGCAAGGTTCTAGAAAGTGCTTTTGCAAGGATCCATGAGATAAGGTATCTAACTTGCCTTCATAATACCTTTTTCCATGAGGCAATACATTCTAGGTAATCTCATTTTCTTACATAATTTTGTGGGTTTCTAAGTAAATTATGATTTTTTTTTGTTTTGCTTTTTAGAATAGGAAAAAACAAGATTTATCAAGATACAGGTCAAGAAAAACCCAGCAAGCTCAATTATGTTTTATTTAAGCCAGTCTGGAATAATTTTCTGTCCCTTGAAATAGCGTTCTTGTCTAACATCACTCATTTGTAATTTTCCCCACCTACTTCAGAGGTTTGCTCTGTGGTCTTTTGTCATTTCCTGTCCATTCTTCATAAACATCTTTCTAAAACCTAGATGGTTTCTCTAGGAAACTCTTTCACGGCTTTCAGCCCCTAACAATTGGAAGTCTGGGGGTGTGCGTGGGGGGGGGGGGTTGGCCTTCATGTTTGACCTATCTTCACCTTTTTATTATTTTTTTCCACTGTCCTTCAGCATTATGGAACTCCTTATAGCTCTCCTGCTACTGCTTAAACATTGTTCAGCAGCTGTTTGTTGATGTGTCAGGTATATTTCATTGAATATAGCTTTTGTGCTGTCTAGTCTCTTGATCTGTATGAAATATGACAGGGAAAATAAAAAGAAAGTTTGAAAAACTCAAAAAGTAGATAAATGTTAAAGAAAAGCAAGAGGTGAAGAAACCCAGTAGGCCTCTATGGAGGCCAAGGAGGGCTGCTTAAATTAAAATGAAAGTGATTGAGTGACTTACAAATATTCTGTCCATTTACCTTAGTAAGATATTCTGTTATTTCACAGATTAAAAAATCAGTGGGACTATTTGGTACATTTCAAATTTTAAAAATTACATTGGAAAGGATTAGCTGTTGGTATTACTGCTCAACACCTCCCTTCCACAGTGGGGGGCTGCCACCTCAGAGGCTCCTCCTGCTGGTTCCAAGCTGAGCCTTCTTTTTGGAGGCAGGAGGGGGAGGGGAGATCAAAGGATTATAAGAACTGAGGATTGAAGAGGACTTGTGATAATTTCTGAGGAGTAATGGGAAGTGGAGCCAAGGAAGAGAACCCATAGGGTGATTAGACACAGCACTTGAAATAAAGCTACTTGTGTTCCAAATAACATTACACACATACACACGCACAGCAGTATCTTGGTATTAAAATATAAATTGTGGTATACTGGAGACTGGGGGTAGAGGGGTTGGAGAGGAGGGGAATCTTTAAAATTTCTAAACAGTAATGTTAAATTTAGTTGTTCCAATAAGTTATAATTCCATGAGCCTGGTTTTGTTTTGTTTTGTTTGTGCTGGTCCAGGGGCTCCATCTCAGGATCTGAGTGCTGTCCTTGAGCTTTTTTGCTCAATGCTAGAGATCTACCACTTGAGTTACAGCTCCACTTCTGGCTGTCAGCTATAATCCTCAAATCTCAGTCTCCTGAGTAGCTAGGATTGCAGGCATCACCTAGTGAAACAATAGTGTTTTTTAAACCTGTTAGTACTCACCACCAAAGGATTATTTACCTATGCCTATTACACATAGTATAGGGCATCCACACAAATAAGTTTACTTATATTTTCCTCACGTTCAGAACAAGACACTCCCATCATTTACATTACTCATTAAAACTGTCTATTAGTTGTACAGGCCTAGGGCCTTTACGTCAAGTACATCATCTTTTGCCAGACACTTTTCTAATTTATATTCTGAAAAGTAGAGTTAATAGCTGATAATATCTCAACTAAACAATGTATGCATTTTTATCTTATTTTAAAAATAGCAAGCCAGATGCAGGTGGCTCACACCAATAATGCTAGCTATTCAGGAGGCTAAGAGCTGAGGATCATGGTTCAAAGCCAACTGAGGCAGAAAAGTCGATGAGACTCTTACCTTCAATTAACCACCAGAAAACCAGAAGTGGCTCAAAGTGGTAGAGCCTTAGCCTTAAGCAAAAAAGCTCAGGAACAGTGCCCAGGCCCTGAGTTCAAGCCCCACAGCCAACAATAAATAAATGAATGAGTGAATGAATATCTAAAAATATACTAATAAATAATAATGAATGTATTCATCTCTCATCTCATCAAAATGGTAGGAACTCCATTCTTTATTAGTATTTGTACCACTTCTGAATAGGCTATTGCTTAATTCAAGATTAATGTATTTGGGACAGGACAAGGTCAATACTCACAAGAAGTGGTGTTGTAGTCAACTCTCTTAAAGAATATTATCAGTGAAAGGGGTGACAATGATCAAGATGCATCATAGTCACAAACATATACTGAAACCCCTTTGAACAACAACATCAACAATAATAATAAAAGAACATTTTCAGCTTTTCTTATTCTCCCTTTTTTGTAGTGGTAGGCTAGCACTACCACTTTAAGCCATAGCACCACTTCAGGTTTTCTGGTTGTTAATTGGAGATAAGAGTCTCAGGGATTTTCCTGCCTGGACTGGTTTTGAACCATGATCCTCAGATCTCAGCCTACTAAGTAGCTGATGTGTGAGCCACTAGTACCTGGCTTAAACCGCTAGTCTATAAAACTGAAGTGTATAAAAATATACACTTTAATCCTAAGAACTTACCTTTTCTGTAGATGTTTGCTACAACTTTAGTGTATGTTATGTTTGCTGTTTGGGGGTTGATTTTATTAGCTTGTTTGGGGAAGCAACTTTGATTTTAAGTTAATGCCTGTTTAAATAATTGTTCTTCACATACATTGGACATAACAGCCTCGCCTGAATTCTGTAAGATCATAAATACTGGAATGAGATTTAATCAAGAAGAACATTTTATGCAGAGGACAAAGTACATATAGTCAATGTGGAGTATACTGTTAATGCTTTTCATTTTCTTTTTTTTTTTTTAATTATTTTATTTTAGGGTCTGGTAGTGGGGCGTGAACTCTGGGCCTGGGTGCTGTCTCTCAGCTCTTTAGCTCAAGGCTAGCGCTCTACCACTGGAGCCACAGCACCACTTCTGGCTTTTTTCTTTTTGCTTATGTGGTGCTGAGGAATTGAACCCAGGGCCTTATGCATGCAAGGCAAGTGCTCTACCACTGAGCCACCTTCCCAGCCCCTGCTTTTCATTTCAATTTCATATAAACTAGAGAGTTTATATAAAATTTATACTCATGAAAATTCCTATCAAATAACAGTTGAGCTATTAGATTGTTGGATTACTCCTTTTCTGGAGTTATCTCATTGACAGTTGAAAAATTTGTAAAAGCAAGATTTTAAAATTCATGTAGGAAAAAATGTCTTATCATCTTAATGGTCTCTTTTAAGTTATTACTAACTTGGTAAATTGCTGATTTTGAAGTTTACTAGAACTCTGACTTAAAATTCCTTTAAATTTAATAGAAATGAAAGGGTTTTGAGTTATATATCATTCTGGATAACTACTAAAAAAGAAAAAAAAGAATGGCCAAAAGCTCTTACCTCTCTTTCCTTTGATTGCCACCTGGTACTTTATTATATATTTTAATTGACTATAAATTTATTGATCCTGGCTATATTATTAGCTACTAAAATTCTTAAACCATAACATATTTTGTAAGTACCTACTGCCCCTTGGATACTGAGCAATCAATATTTATTGCCTCAAAATTGCTTTTCCTTTAAATGTGGCTTTGGAGAGACAACAATCTGACAAGCAGGAGTGCAAAGCACTGAGGAAAGGAAGGGGTGACACTGATCAAGAGGCATTGTACTTATAAACTGGTTTGTTGAATTGCAACCCCTTTGTACAGCTACTAAAATACAATTTTTTTTAAATGTCAGAAAAGGGGGTGCAAGGCTCTGGGTTTAATCTCAAATTTTGGCACAGGAGAAAAAGACAGAAAAGCAGGTTAGTGTGAGAAAAGAAGTAAGTGAGTAAAGGAGTTTGGAGCAAAGTAGGTTTTTTTGGTTTTGTCTTGTTTTTGGGGGGGCTGGTCGTAGGGCCTGAACTCTGGGCCTGGGCGCTGTCCCTCAGCTCTTCAGCACTCTACCACTTGAGCCACAGCACCACTTCCGGCTTTTTTTTTTCTTTTTGCTTATGTGGTGCTGAGGAATCGAACCCAGGGCCTAATGCATGCAAGGCAAGCGCTCTACCACTGAGCCACCTTAAAGTAGTTTTTATGTGATTTTCTTAAATATATTTAAGGAGTGGTGTGTGTGTGTGTGCGTGAGCATGTGCGCTGATACTGGGGCTCAAACTCAAGGGTTCTGTGTTCTCATCGTTTTCACTCATGGCTGGGCTTCTGCCTCCAGAAACTGGAGCCATGCCTCCAGTTTCAGACTTTTTGCTGGTTAACTAATGATTAGAATCTCCCTTTGATTTGTCTTCTCTGGTTAGAGTCAAATCACAATCTTCCAATCTGAGTCTCCTGAACAGTCAGAAGTACAAATGTGAGACACTAGTGTCTGACAATGTATATAATTTAAAATTTAAATATATTTTATTTCTGTCACTGTGACTCCTGATTTATAGTCACTGAACATTTTTATATAATTATTAGTGGTTGTCATTGTTTTGCTTATCTACTAATACATTTATATGAACCATGTTGTATTAAAATTTCTTTTTTCCCCCAAAATACAGATGAAGTTAAAAACACTCTTACTTCATTTCTTTTTGTTTTTTGTCGGTTGTGGGGCTTGAACTCTGGGCTTGGGCACTGTCCTTGTACTCTTCAGCTTAAGGTGAGCGCTCTACCACTTGAGCCACAGCACCACTTCTGGTTTTCTAGGTTTATTGGAGATAAGAGTCTCACGAACTTTCCTGCCTGGGCTGGCTTTGAAGCGAGATCCTCAGATCTCAGCCTCTTGAGTAGCTAGGATTACAGGCATGAGCCACCGACGCCCGGCTCTCTTACTTCATTTCTGAATCTTGTGCACATGTCCTTTTGCTAATATTTGAAAGTAGGATTAGAATGATGGAGTGCAGTGTAGGAGTTGTATTTATTTTATAGTTGTGTCAGATCAGCTATAAAGAATATAAAGGCCTGGAGATGTAGCTTCGTGGCGGAGCACTTGCCTAGCATATACAATACCCTTAAGTTTGATCCTTAGCACTGCAAAGAACAAAACAAAAATTTTGACACTGGTGTTTTGAGAAAATTTAGATTTTTCCAAATTCAGTAATGCTCTACCACTTGATCCACAACCCAGTCTCCAATCTCAGTCAAATTTTATATCCTTTCTTTGGGTTCACAAAAACAAATGACAATGACATTGTACCTCTTCCTGCTTTTATATTCCCTGTTTTATCTTTTCAGCTTGAGGAAGAACTTGATCCTGAAGAGAGGGACAACTTCCTCCAACAGCTTTACAAGTTTATGGAAGACAGAGGTATTTTATGCTTGTTATGTAAAAGTAGTCATTTCTTTTATAGTTTTAAATTTTAGGTATATGCTTTTTTTTTTTTTTTTTTTTAGTATTGTAGGTATATTGTATACCAGTTACACTGGCAGTAACCATTGGGAGTAAAAACAAACCATCTACTTTGAGTATATATAAATATGACAGCAGTTCTGATATAATTGAATTTAATCCTCTCTGAGATTTAAAAAAAAATTCACAATATTCAGAAATGGAAAAGGACTGGTTGTAGTGGTAATCTACATGCCTATTTATTACTAATGCTATAATTATGACAAGCAAAATAGCCTAATCCTTACTTTCAGTAAAGTAAGCATAATAGACCAATCTCTCTCAGTAGGATAGGCTTTTTAATGAGAAGTGGAAGAAATAGAACCATTATAAATCATCGTACTCCTTGACATT
The DNA here is from genome assembly GCF_019054845.1 of Dipodomys spectabilis. NCBI lineage: Eukaryota > Metazoa > Chordata > Mammalia > Rodentia > Heteromyidae > Dipodomys > Dipodomys spectabilis. The sequence continues at coordinate 3,499,510 of NW_024870750.1, forward strand.
CATTAGTCCTAGAAAGTAGTCTTAGACATTCTATGGCCACCTGAAATCACCTAACAGCTTTTAACTCTTTGTATGAGAACAGAGGTAGTAAAACCACAGCCTAAAATTTCTCTTGCCATCTTGCTTGCTTGCTTAAGTGAACCAGAAACATTGTAAGCTATACCTTGTAGTCCCAAGGTTTAGTTGAATTTTACCCACTTCGCTGGCAGAGAGGTGATGTTATTAGTTGCAGAAATTTGAAGCTTAGAATCTAAAAATCCTCACAAATCTGTATAAAGAACATTTTGTGGGGCTAGAAAGGTGGCTCAGTGGTAGAGCAGGCTTGCCTTGCATGCCTGAGGCCCTGGGTTCGATTCCTCAGCACCACATAAGCAAAAAGAAAAAAGCCGGAAGTGGCTCTGTGGCTCAAGTGGTAGAGCACTAGCCTTGAGCTGAAGAGCTGAGGGACAGTGCCCAGGCCCAAAGTTCAGGCCCCACGACCAGACCCCCCCCCCCCCAAAAAAAATATATATATATAGTATTGTCTTAAATGATCTAAGATTCTTTAAATAGATGCCTTTTAGTTAATGAACTTTGGGGAATTAGAAGGCAATGTCCTTGTTTTCAAAGTTCTGTTTTATATTTGAATTAATTATATATTTGAATAAACTTTTTATTTTCTTGTATTACAAAGGTACTCCAATCAATAAACCACCAGTTTTGGGCTATAAAGACCTTAATCTCTTCAAACTCTTTAGACTGGTTTACCATCAAGGTGGATGCAACAATGTAAGTGTTATACTGCTCTGAAATACACATGGACTAGATTAAAGGTTAGATCATCTAATGTTGCATTAATAAACACATTTTCCCCTCCAATTTTTTTTTTACTAACTTTAGTTGTACAAGAGGGTTTTATTTTAACATTCCATTATGCAATGCATATAGAGTACCTTGATCAGACTCCCTCCCTCCATCGTTTTCTCTTACCCTCTTCCTCCCACACATTTTCATACATAACATAGATTTTTCATGTAAAAATTATTTCCCTTTGTAAATGTTAACAAATGAAAACTTAATTTTCCAGATTGATAGTGGTGCTGTATGGAAGCAAATTTATATGGACCTTGGCATTCCGATTTTGAATTCAGCTGCTTCCTACAATGTAAAAACTGCTTATAGAAAGTAAGTGGCATAGTATTCACTTAAGAATATGTATTTAATTTATTAATACTTGAACCAAGTATGCATTAATCAAGGAACCTAAAAGTTACCCATATTTAGGTTAGCAGTCCATGACTAAAACTTATTCAGACCATCTACCCTCCTTTACTCTAATTCTCAAGTGATTCTGATTTCTTTCTAAGATCAAAGTTGCAAGTGTGATTTGTAATATGCAATTAAGATTCATATTACAGCACAGTATATTTTTGGATGAACACTTTAATTATAACAAAACTATGACAATTATGATCAGTTGTCATGTGCTCAGACTTTTCAGGAAAGCATTTTAAGTTTATAATCCTAATCTAGTATACCCAGAAATTAGTGACATAGGAAAAATACTTAAAAACAAATGTCTCAAGTTTCACTAGTTAACACAGTATATATGATTAATAACAATATTTGAGTTAAAAAAAGATTTCTTAAAATGAAATATTGTTTGTTTAGGTATCTATATGGTTTTGAAGAATACTGCCGTTCTGCAAATATTCAGTTCAGAACTATTCACCACCATGAACCAAAAGTAAAAGTGGAGAAAAAAGACATAGAAGAACCAATGGAAGAGGCTCTAAAAGTTGATCAAGAAATGCCTTTAATAGAAGTGAAAAGTGAGCCTGAAGAAAATATTGATACAAACAGTGAAAGTGAAAGAGAAGAGACAGAATTAAAATCTCCAAGAGTGAGTACTTAAAGAGTTTTATCTGGTTTATTTTAAGCATTATTTTAATTTAATTTTGGACATTTTCAGATGTACACAAAGTACTACAGTATGTAAGCCTTGCTTATTTTCCAGTGTTTAATATAATTCAGCTCAAATAATTTCACTCTTTCTAAATATACACCCATTATTTCAAGCAGAGCTTGAACATACTTCCTTTGTTTTCTGTTTGCTGGGAACAGACTCACCCTTTTCTTTCAGGTGTCTAGCTAAAATGTCACTTTAATGAAGCCTAGACTTGTCACATCATGTGAAACTGTAACAGACCTTGTTTCTTTGGCACTGTCAGTCCCTAATATACTCAAGTATTCTGTTCTTTGTGGCTTTTGCCTCATTGTACTACATCACACTCAATAAAGGCAAAGGAAAACTGCTGACATTCATTGACAGATTTCAGGTATCTAGAACAGTGGCTAGTGAATTCTAAGTGGTAAGTAGTTGTTGAATGAATCCTCTTTATAATGCCCATGTCCTCACCCAACATGGACACAGGTATGTGTAACTCCATAACACTATAATGTGCTCATTGTATGTACCCTGATTGTACCTTTCAACTCTTCTCCCATTATGCAAATATAAGGAATTACATTTACACCATTCTGATAGTAGAATTTATTGTGTGTGTGTGCTGGTATTGGGGCTTGAACTCAGGACCTTGTGCTCTCATTTGGCTTTGTTCATAGCTGCTACTCTACCACCTGAGCCACATCTCCTGCCTCGATTTATCAAATTTTTTGAGAAAGGAATTTACCACACCATCAGAGAAGTTAGAATGTCTGTTAATATGTCTTATTTTTTAGTGAAGAGATGAAATCCTCTGCTTTTCTTTCAGTTGCTTAGATATCTTTTTTTAACTGAATGTCATCTCTTAAGTAGAATCTTCTATGAGTTAATGAAATACACAGATTAATTCTTTTTAAATCCTAATGTTATTTTAAAATTATGGGAAGACACATATAAAATTTTTCATCTTAATTATTAAGAGTGTGTAGCTGATTGCCATTGCTTCCTGTGGCTGTATTGCTGTCACTAATATCTGTCAGTTTCTAGGGCTAGAATCTTTTCACCATGCAAAACTGCATGTGTGGGCCTTGGGGCTTGAATTCAAGGTCTGGTTGCTGTCCTTGAGCTTTTTCACTGATGGCCAGCACTTTATCAGGTGAGCCATAGCCCCACTTTCGGCTTTTTGGTGTTCAAAAGTCTCATGGACTTTTCTTTTGATCTGGCTTTGAACCATATTCTCATACCTCAGCCTTCTGAGTAGCTAGGATTACAGATGAGAGCCACTGGCACTTGGCTCTTGAATTGTCTCCCTTTTAAACAGCAGTATCCCGCCTTTCTCTCAGTCAGCTCTCTATCACTTTTTACTTCCTATACCTATGCATCTGATACTGTATGTTCCTCATAAAGTAGAATTATACAATATTTATCTCTTTATGTCTAGCTTCAACATAATGTTTTCTAGATTCATCCATGTTGTAGCATTTAACAGAAGTTCCTTTGATTTTCAAAGATGACTAATATTCCATTGTATGTTATTCATTTTATGCATTGTGGACAGACTTTTTGTTTTTACCTGAAGACCTTGGCCTGTACAAGATACTTGCAATGTACTATATAGTACAGATGAAGCATAATTTGCCTTCCTACAATTTATTCTAATATTTTATTAGCACAAAAATGTGCTGTGATCCTTAGGACCAGGTGACCAGGTGTGGTGATGCACTCCTGAAATCCCAGCTACTCAGGAAAAGGATAGGATTAGATTTTGAGGCCAGGCTGGGCTAAGTTAGTATGAGACCCTATCTGAATGAATTTACAAAACAAAACAAAAAATAAAACCTAACAACTAAAGAAATTGAGGATTAAAATACTTGCCTAACAAGGTCTTGATGGCAACCCCCCAATACCGTGAAAGTAGTGTGAAATATAGAAAAACATCTTCTGAATTTAAATGATTATATAAGTCAAGCTTCTAAAAATGGGATTTCTGGAAATGTATATATACACATGTAAATGGAGTATTATTCAGTCATAAAGAAATAATACTACATGCAGGAAACATGGCGGAACTGGTGATTGTCACATTAAGTGAAATAAGCCAGGTTCACACAGACAAACAGCACTTATTTTCACTCATGTATGAAATCTAATCCTATAACACAATTAATAATATGTCATGATTTTTACATGAAAGGGTGATTATTTAGGGGAGGCAGACCAGTGAGTAGGAGGAACAGGGAAGAAGAAACCTACCAAAAATATTTTAAAAGAAATGAGAAAAGACAGGAGAGGTGGTTAAGAAAGAATAATGAGGATGAAGTAAATTTGATCAAAGGACATTATAAGCATGTTGTAAATATCACAAGCCCCTCTATACAATTAATTTATGCTAATAAAAAGTAAAATGGGATTTTTGTGGGATAAATGCAGTCTTAAACTTAGATAGTTAATAGTTGTTCTCATTCCTTTAGCTACATTATTTAAAGATTACCTACTGTGTACAAGGACCTATCTAGAACTGAGGACACACAGTGAATAATACAAATCTCCTGCTACCGTGGAATCTTCTAGTGTTTTCTGATAGAAATGAATTTCTGCTTCCACTTTTTTTTGGGGGGAGGGGGCAGTTGGTCATGGCGCTCTACCACTTGAGCCATAGCACCACTTCTAGCTTTATGTGGTGCTGAGGAATAGAACCCAGGGCTTCATGCATGCAAGGCAAGCACTCTAACACTGAGCCACCTTCTCAGCCCTCTTGCTTCCATTATTGAAGCAGAAATAACACATAGGAACTTGGGAAGATATTTAATTACTAAGCTATTAATTGTATTCTATAGCTTCCTAATTTGCTGATTCAATTTTTTTAAATCCTTGCTGCATTCAAAGTACAAGAGAGGTCTGTATACAAGTTGACTTAAAGTAGAATGGATCACCAATTTCATTGGCTGGGCTACTTGAGAGACAGAGGTAGGAGGACTGTGATCTGAGGCCAACCTGGGACAAGTTAGTGCAAAACCCTATCTGAGAAACAAACTAAAAGCAAAAGGACTGAGAGCATGGCTCAAGTAGTAGTCCCAAGGTTAGGTAAAAGCTGTTAGTGATGTAACAAGTTCCTACTTGCTGGTGAAATACAGAGAAAACTCTTTACCTTTTTGCCATTGATGCAATTAGGGTTATTTGTTTATTGTGGTACTTTTATTTATTTTTGTGGTATTATGGATTTGTGTTCAGGACCTTGCGCTTGCTAATAAATGCTTTGCACTTAGCCACATCCCCAGCTGTTTTTGCTTAATTATTTTGAGTAAGGTCTCACTTTTTTTTCATCTTTTTTTTTTCAATGTTTGAGACCAAGCATCTCTGTCTTACTATGGAATAAAGCTAGACAGAGATAGTAATGTATCATATGCTTTAAGCAGGGGGGAACGACAATAGAACAATTCAGTTATATTGTATCCGTACCTGCATTCACTTATTTTTATTTTTATACATATATTTAAGGTCTCACATTTTTTCCTACACTCATCTGGACCAACCACATCTTCCTATTTATATGTTCACATTGCTAGGATTATGGGCAAGAACCACCCAACATTATTGGTTGAGATGGAGTCTTGATAATTTTTGGGCTGTGATTAAATGGTGATCCTCTGGAGCTTCACTTGATGAGTAGCTGAAATTTCATGTATGAGCCACTGTGCCCACCATAAGCCCTTTTAAAATATAGTCACGTACAAATACTGTAAATTGTATCTTAACTAATGATGAACCTGGTACCAGTGGTTCATGCCTATAGTCCTAGCTACTCAGGAGGCTGAGATTTGACAATCCTGGTTCTAAGCCAGCCAGGGCAGGAAAAACCCTGAGACTCTTTATCTTCAGTTAAATACCACAAAAGCCAGAAGTGGAGCTGTGGCTCAGGTGTAGAGAACTAGCCTTGAGCACAAAAGCTCAGCGACAGCCCTGAGTTTAAGCCCCAGGACTGACACACACACAAAAAAACCCACAAGTAAAAGAAATAAGCAGTAGAATCAGAGACTATAGAGCTTCATGGAGGCCATAATTATGGAGATTGGTTTATTAACATTTAGATAATTTATTTAAAGTTCCCCTTTTTTTTTTTTGGTCAGTTATGGGGCCTGAACTCTGGGCCTGGGCACTGTCCCTCAGCCCTTCAGAAGCTCAAGGTAAGCACTGTACCACTTGAGCCACAGCACCACTTCCGGCTTTTTCTGCTTATGTAGTGCTGAGGGATCGAACCTAGGGCCTCATGCGTGCAAGGCAAGCACTCTACCACTGAGCCACCTTCCCAGCACCTAAATTTCTTTTTATAGTTAAGAAATATTAAAAGTAGCCAGGCATAATAGTTCGTGCTTGTAATCCTGGCACTCAGGAGGCAGACACAAGAGGTTCTTGAGTTTAAGGACAGACTGGACTACATCAAGTCTCTTTCTCAATGTACCCACTCTACTTTTCCAAGAAGAAGCCAAATAATTGTAGTATAAAAAGTGAGGATATAGCTCAGTGGTAGAGCACTTACCTAGCATCTAAGACCATGAGTTTCTTTTTATTCTGGTGCTGGAGACTGAAACCAGGGTCTCACATGTCAGAGCTACTATTGAGCTACATCAGAAGAGGAAAAAACATTTTTTTTAGTGGTCTTTGTTTTGATCTTGTCATGTTGTGCTTGCTAGGCAAGAAGTCTCCCATTTGAGCTACATTATTAGTCATAATTTTTATTTTTATTATTTAAATTTTTTTTTTCTGTAGTTGGTTGTGGGGCTTGAACTCTGGGCTTGGGCACTGTCACTGAGCTCTTCAGCTCAAGGCAAGCGCTCTTCCACTTGAGCCACAACTCCACCTCCAGTTTTCTGGTGGTTAATTGGAGATAAGACTTTCTTGCTTGGGCTGACTTTGAACTGTGATCCTCAGATCTCAGCCTCCTGAGTAGCTAGGATTATAGGCATGAGCTACCAGGGCCCATTTCTGGGCCTAATTTTATTTTTTAAGTAGTATATGCCAGGAATCATGCTAGATCTGGGCATAATTGATTTATTTTTGTTTGTCTTTTACTTTCAGAAGGTAGAAAATAGCATGAGTTGTTGCTTTCCAGAGACTTGTGTGAAGCAGGAGACCAGACTTAGTCATTGGTGTGAGGGTTTAAGGGAAAGGTGTCTCTTTAGCCTTTCAGGCCTTTGTCTTAAACCTTTTATTCCTCCTACTAGGGACGAAGGAAGATTGCTCGAGATGCAAATTCTATTAAGAAAGAAACTGAAGAAGAGAAAACAGAGGACAAATTAAAAGATGATACAGAAAATAAGGATCTAGAGGATGACTATGAAACTGCAGAGAAAAGAGAAAATGAACTACTACTGGGGAGAAAAAATACACCAAAGCAAAAAGAAAAGAAAATTAAAAAGCAAGAGGATTCTGAAGGAGACTCAGATGAAGAGGAAGAGAAGAGCCACGAGAGGTACATTATCTTGTTTGCTCTCCAGAAGCACCTGTCTGGGGTATGGCAGCACTTGTTCCTGCTTTTAGAGATTCAGGTTTGAGGGAATGTTTTCTTATTGGGACTTCCGTTCCTCTTGTCTAATGAAGGTGAGACACATTGTGAAGATGATGTGTATTGCCTTTCGGAATTGGAGAATATACTGGTCGCACCATTTTAATAGCACTTGTGCCCTAAACAGTGGCCTCAAAGAAGGCTGCGCCACCCAGTCAAAAGAAAGGTCCTGCAGTTGACAGCAGGGAAGGGAGCTGGAGAAAAATGGAGGAAGTGGACAAGAGGAAACAGCGACAGCAAAAATTCCATTTTAAAAAAGGTACAATGTGGGAAAGCTAACAAACACATGGGTGCACAGTACTAGCAGATGTTTCTGTGTGTTAGCTTTATCTAAGACATTTTTCTTTTTCAAGTTACTGTATTAGAGTAAGTGGCATGCACCCCTGATTTTAGCTTGGAAAATGCATTCTTGCCCCACATCACACCAATAAATTCCAAGTTTTTAATGTCCATCCTGTTTTCTGTTGAATGAAAACTTTTTTCCCCATGCATTAAACATGTATGGTCTGAATTGGTTTACCAATAGCCAAAGATTGAACAAGTTTAGCTAGGTCAAGATGTCTGACCGTGCTGTATAGTAGACTACTCTGTAAGTGTTGTCAAATGGATGTACTAATTTTAAAATACTACTAAAAACTCTTAAATGAGCAACAACAGCATAACACATTTAACTTGAAAATAAGCTCTCCTCCATATTTAGTTTTGGATTCTTTTACTATGAAAAGCCACGTTTTTCTGAAATTTGGGTTGTGGAGCCAAATTTGGGAAAAGTGGCCTGTTACATCTAATTAGTGTCTGATAGGACTGAGAATAAAACATTGAGATAACATTAAAAAAATAAATTATTAAATATTTAAAATTAGGAATAATTGATGAGTGGGAGAAGTAATTTGGTTCAGTATGAGTAGTTACAGGAGCTATCCTAAGGACATTTGAAGTAGGTTAGTAAAACAATGAAAGTTCTGTAGTGTAATTTAATATTTAGACAAATTTAACTAAAAAGTAGGGCTAGTATAGTTCAAGTGCAAAAAAGCATAAAAATATTATACATGGATTATAATATGTACATAATACGAAGAATGAATCTGTATACATAAATATGGTTTTAAAAGACTGTAATTGATAAGTAAATTGATAAGTAAATTGAACAAATATTTTAAAGAAGAAATTCACAGATTTGAATATGAAGAAAAATATAGCTGGGCACCACTGGTTCACATCTACAATCCCAGCTACTCAGGAGACTGAGATCTGAGGACTGCAGTTTGAACCAGCCCACACAGACAAATCCAGTAGACTCTTATCTCCAGTTAACCCATGAAAGGACAAAACTAGAGCTGTGGCTCAAATGGTAAAGTGCTAGTTGTGAGTGGAAAAGCTGAGCAAGAAGTTGAGGCTTTGAATTCAAGCCCCAGGACCAGTGTGCATTCATGTGTGCATATGTGTTCACACATGTGTGCATTCATGTGTGCACACACATACAAAATTTAGTATAGAGATAGCAAACACAGTCTGTATTTTCATTCTGTACCAGGAATCGAGGAAAGGGGAAAGACTTTATGGAGACCCTTCTGTTTTAAGTAATTTTTCTCCCCTGTGTTCTAAAATCACATTTTCAGGATAGTATCTGGAGGTATGTTTAGAGAGAAAATATCCTGTTGCAAATAGGCTATGAAAGATTCAGTTGTGTTCTCTAGGGGCCACCAAAATAATGCCCTATGTTTACTACATATTACTTTTACCTCTTAAGGTTTAACTTTTTTTTTAATGTTTGAATAATCTTTGATGGATTTCTCTTCTGAATCTTTGCAAGATTAATAGAGGATATTTTATGATAAAAATATTAAAAAACTTGTTAGACTCTCCTGTGTGAAGTTTCTTTATATTTAATTTTTGAGATAAAGAAGACGAGTAAAAAAGCAGAAAAAGCAATCAAAACAAAACATTTAAAACTTTATTCTCCTGATGGTATCCTATGGCTTCAACAAGTGACCTCATATCCAAAATATAAACTAGTTTAAATGACATATTCCTAAGGTAGATAGCCTTGTTTATTATTACTTTGCCCATCTGAAAGACTGATTTTATTAAGAACTATTCTTAGGTAAGCTGAAAGTAGCAATAAGTAGATTTAAGATAAGTTAATTGCAGACAGAAAATATTTTCAGGGCATTTTCACATATAAGGTGGCATTTAAATATGAATCCCAAAGACTTTCTTAGAACATAGTTTTTTTATCAAATGTGATTTTTTCCCCCTTTATCAGCTGTGATTATTGATATGGATTGGCTTTTGGTACAGTGCACTTTTACATCAAAAAGTCCTTCAAGTAATCCATGAAAATCTTCTCCTTCTCCTCCTTCTTCTCCTCCTCCACTGATACATTATTAAGATGATACTTAGGTTGTGAATATTCTACACGTTGGATTCTTTTAGCATTTATCATATTCTTCTCATGGAGTTATTAGTAGTATTATCAATGTTGTAACTTACTGCAGGGAAGAATCTGAAAGCAAATGTGGCTCTGAAGGAGAAGACGACGATGAGGACGCAGAGCCCTGCCTAACAGGAACCAAAGTGAAAGTCAAATATGGACGGGGGAAGACACAGAAAATTTATGAAGCCAGCATTAAAAGCACTGAAATTGATGATGGAGAAATCTTGTACTTGGTACATTACTATGGATGGAATGTCAGGTAAGCCTTTTTCTTACTGCTGGTTTTTTTTTCAATAATTTTAAAATGTCAATTTAATGTTGTAAAGAACTAAAACATATGGTGCTTGCATTTATAAAGTGTACCTTGTTATTAAAATATCCAAGACTGGAAGTGGCGCTGTAGCTCAAGTGGTAGAGCGCTCGCCTTGAGTTGAAGAGCTGAGGGACAACACCCAGGCCCAGAGTTCAAGCCCCACGACCGACAAAAAAAAAAAAAAAAACTATATAGAGCACTCAGAACCTCGGCGATTTAAAATATCCAAGACTACAGGCTGGGAAAGTGGCTCAGTGGTAGAGCACTTGCCTTGCATGCTTGAGGCCCTGGGTTCGATTCCTCAGCACCACATAAGAAAAAAAAAAGCTGGAAGTGGCGCTGTGGCTCAAGTGGTAGAGTGCTAGCCTTGGGCTGAAGAGCTGAGAGACAGCACCTAGGCCCAGAGTTCAGGCCCCACGACCGGACCAAAAAAAAAACAAAAACAAAAATAAATAAATAAAATATCCAAGACTTCGACATTTGCTTGGTTAAACAAGCTATGTCACTACATCTAGGCAAAGATGTATCTTTGGAGCAAGAACAGGTTGGTGTTTTACTCATTTACAGAAAAGGAGAACACATAACATGGACAACTGTGGGGCACTGTGGTTGCAGGGTTTCAATGAATCAATGAAAGGAACAGGGATAAGCCCATATTAGAGCAAGGCGGCCAATAGCTATCTTAGCTATACAAACGTATGTTTTGTTGCTTAGAAACTAAAATCTATGTCAAACAATAAGATAATTCCAAGTTGGCTAATTAATAAAAAAATAATGTTGAAAAGGACTTAGATTTGAGCTTCTGTTAGATGGTTTCAGGGAAGGTTTAAGTGAGGCTTTGTTCTATACTGAATATTGTCAGGATACTGAATAATTCTATTACTGGTTTCCTTAATAAGTCACAGATCAAGGTTAGCAATATAGTTGGTAAAGAACCATATTAGACTAATATTAGGAGAAAAAGAATGTCTAGTCATTTTTGTGGTTTGAACAATTTTTCTAAGTTGTTTTATCCTTCGTTTTCATTAAGGAGTGGTGTTAGTTTTGTTTTGATCCATTAAAGGACAAGATCGGACTTGCCTCATGTTGGTATTCTACTGAAATTTTTTATGTTCAAGGGAAGAAAACTCAGTCCTGCTCTGAAAGCCAGACAAACTCATAGCAACACCAAGGCCCAATTCAGGCTAATACCTGAATGGCAAGGGCTGCTTTTCTCTTTCTCTTTTTTAAAGTCTTAGGTGTCTGAAATCTTAGGTTTCCAGAGATTTACTTGGAGCCATATTGCCCCATAGTATCTATGTACTTGATGTGTGTTGTGTGGTGACTCAATTTATCCCTAAATTAGGCAAAATACCGTAGAGATATTATGAAATAATGAAAATACCTGTACTGATGTGTAAAGTCTGTGAGTGGGCACTTTGCCTGAGCTCTTTTTGCTTAAGGGTAGTCCTCTATTACTTTGAACCACAGTTCCATTTCCAGTTTTCTGGTGTTTGACTGGAGACAAGAGTCTCGCAGACTTTCCTCTCCACGCTGGCTTTGAACAGTGATCCTCAGATCTCAGCCTCCTGAGTAGTTAGGATTACAAGCTACCCAGCAAGTGTAAAGTCTTTAGAATAAGGCTGTCACTTAGTAGTAAGTCCTCAATGAGTAATAACCGTTTCTTTATCTGGCATCATTTTAAAGTTTATAAAACTCATAAAATTTGTTCCTCTTCACCATATCTGGTTTAATTCAGGGAGAGAAGGCTATTTACCAACTTGGAGTCACTATATTTACGGTTGATGTACATTATAACCATCTTTTCTTCTCAGATGCTATTTAGTTAACCATTTCTCTGCTGGGTGTCTCTATCCTGCATGCTTAAGTTTCTCCTTCCCATCATCTTTCTTACCTGTGTGTATATATGTATGTGTAAATTTATATATTGTAATCTACATATTTATATATTTATAATGTGTATTTTGGGGGCAGTTTCGGAATTTAAATTCCAGGCTTTGAGCTCACTCAGCTTGCTCGCTCATAGCTGGTGCTCTATACTCTAGCCATGTCTTTAACACAGCTTTTTGTTGGTTATTTTGTAGATCTAATGTATTGTGAGTCAGCCACCTGAGTAGCTAGCATTATAGGCATTAGCCATTGGTGCCTGGCATATCCTTATATTTTTGAGATTTTACTTTTATGACTCTAATAGTTATTATATTCTCAGGTTTTCTTGCTAATTACCTACTTGATTTTTTACATAGATGATCTGTCATTGTCCTTCTGTATTCTTAAGACCTGGTATAATTCTAGTATACTCATTAAGGCTCATGTAGTCCCTAGGGAATTTACTAGATTTCCAAAATGGGAACAGTCTGCAAATGTGAAGCAGAGTCTTGGGATCCAGTTTGGAATTTCCAGGACCACTCTTGGTTGAGAATATTAGTGCTACAAGTACTTGCATATAGTACACCACTTAAATTGGGCCAGGATGGTGTGCTTCAAGTTGCTCTAGTTTAAAGCTGTGTTTCTTGGTGAGCTGAGGTATCCTGAGAAGTGTTGTAATATGAAGTTACTTTTTTATTAGCCATATAACAAGCATATAACTTTGTTGCCACATTTAGATTATTCTTGATTTTGCTGTCAATCTTTATTACCAAACTAAGTTTTACAAGAGCAAGACCTATTCTCTCTATTCTTTCCCTACATCTTTATAGAGTGCCTAGTATACTTTGAGGCCCTCAATAAGGGTCCAAATGAATGAATATTTATAGATAAGCTAATAAAGTACAGATACTAAGAAGTCTGTTACAGTGCTTATACCAAGTCCTGTTTCTAAAGTTTAGCTCTTGGGTTAATCTAGGAGTATTTTTTGAGCTATGGTGTAGGTTTTATAGTACCATCACAACTGAAACTTGCATATTGGAGCCATGTTTACAAAGCAAGGACATGGTTTCTAAATACCTGAATTTATTAACACAGTTACAGTGTAAAGTGAAGAATGCCTGTAGTTTTAAGTATTCAGATCATAAAGTTTTATGGAATTCTATAAATATTTTATATATTATGTAACATAACTGATGTTATAGTTGTAGAAAAGTTAATTCTTTGTCTATAGAGACTTCAACTGATTATATTGAAATTCAAAAGTGATATTAGGCTTTTTTTTATAAGTTTTTATTCTGAGATAGTGATACGGTCACAAACACATTCTAACCTTCATGAGGCAAATTGTCATTATTGTGATCTATAAAGTTTGTGAATTCTATGAGCTTTGATAATACAACAATTTCTTCCACATTTGGTGGTATGTACATTTCTTTCCTTTTGCTTAGTGTAAGCTGTTCCCTCTTTCCCTCTCATTCCCTCCCTCCCATCGATGTTAGTCTTTTGGAAAAGGGTTACAGTGGAAATTAGCCTTCAATTTGGGCTAAAAAAAATAAACTTACAGAAAGAAACACACACACACACACACACACACACAAACCTTCAGTCTTAAAAATGGTTATTTTTCAAGGACACAGGCATAGCTCAATAGTACTTGCTTAGCTAGTGTGAGGACCTGAACTTGCTCCACTGCACCATGGTATATAAAAAAAAAAAAAGTGGCCTGTGGTAGTGAAAAGTCTGTAGAAAAGTGAGGGAAACCAAACCCCTTTCTACACAATTAAAGAAAAAAAAAAGTGGCATGGTTCAGAGTAAAATTTTATTCAAAATACTAGAGGATAAGCTGTGTTTCAGTGGTTTATGCTGGTATCCTAGCTACTTAAAAGGCTGAGATTTGGAGGATCAAGATTTGAAGCCAGCCTAGGGAAGAAAAGCTCTTGAGACTCCATCCCCAAGTATCTTGTAAAAAGCCCGAAGAGGCAGTATGGTTCAGGTGGTATAAAGTGCCATCCCCAAATGTTCAAGCCCTACCACCAGCACCATAAATGGATGAATGAATGCATGAAAGTAAAACAAAACAACTTGTGAGAGGCTAGAAAAAGTTTGTAGAGGAAAGAAAATGTCAAAGGAATTGATAAAACAATCTGGAACTGATCATATAGCAAATACCTGACTTACTTTTATTATTCATTAAATAGAATGAATTCTAGTATAGAATTTGCTTGTAAGCCTAGATCTTTTGTAGAAAACAAAGCAGTGCAAGTAGTTTTAAATCTTAAGTGTTTGCTTACCCATGTTTCTAAACCTGCTAACTTGAATTCTCTTGTTATTTCCCATGGATGGTAGGTATGAAGCACCTGGTACAGTTGCTGGTATATATTACCAGCTAACCAATCCTGTGTCCTTTACTTTTCTTCCAACACAACAAAAAGGGACAGATTTTCATCTAGCTCACTGTGATTTTTTGTTTGGTCAATATATTTCAAATAGTGTATCATTGTGAAATTTTAAATTTTTCTTTATTTTAAGGTATGATGAATGGGTGAAGGCTGACAGGATAATTTGGCCTTTGGACAAAGGTGGACCAAAGAAAAAACAAAAGAAGAAAGCAAAAGTATGTTCAGATATTATGTAATTGGTGATAGGTATAGGAATTATTCACATTGTATTATATCGACATAATTTTTAGAGCTTTTCAACATTTACAACAAAATAGAGAAGGTACCAAGATTTCCCATATACCCTGTGCCCCATAAATCTGTAGTCTATCCCATTTTCTTATCCTTCACCATCTGACTCCCACCTTAGTGGTTCAGTTGTTATAGTTGATGAACTCACACTGATAATCAGAGTCCACAGGTTACATCAGGATGGTGTATGCTGTGAAAGTACAGCACAATTCTAGGTCTGTTGTACCTTATGTGAGTTTGGATAAGTGGTTCATTATTAGAAAAATGTTCTATGCTCAGCCAGATCTGGATCCCACCTCTACCACACTCCACAGATTTTTGGCAACCACTGTTTTTTTTTTTTTGGTTGGTTGTAGGGCATGAACTCTGGGCTTGGGTGCTATCCCTGTGCTGTTCAGCTCAAGGTGAGGGCTCTACCGCTTGAGCCACAGCACCACTTTCAGTTTTCTAGTGGTTAACTGGAGATGAGTCTCATGGACTTTTCTGCCCAAGCTGGCTTTGAACCATCATCCTCAGATCTCAGCCTCCTCAGTAGCTAGGATTACAGGTGTGAGCCACTGGTGCTCGGCATCTGATTTCATTTTTAATTGCCTCCATTACTTTACTTTTCCAGAATGTCATATAGTTAGTCTCATATATCATTTACAATTGGCTTCTTTTACTTAGTAATATTTATTTAAGGTACTGAGGAAGTTATATTTAAATAAATATTTTCTGGGGGGCTGGGAAGGTGGCTTAGTGGTAGAGCGCTTGCCTTGCATGCCTGAGGCCCTGGGTTCGATTCCTCAGCACCACATAAGCAAAAAGAAAAAAGCTGGAAGTGGCGTTGTGGCTCAAGTGTTAGAGCGCTAGCCTTGAGCTGAAGAGCTGAGGGACAGCGCCCAAGCTCAGGGTTCCGGCCCCACGACCGGACCCAAAAAAATAATAAATAAATAAATAAATAAATATTTTCTGTAATCACCTTGATTCTTATAAGATAGTTATGGGTTTGGTTTTTTTTTTGCCCGTCTTGGGACTTGAACTCAGGTTCCGGGCACTGTCCCTGAGCTTCTTTTGCTCAAGGTTAGTACTCTACCATTTGAGCCACAGCGCTACTTAACAGCTTTTTCTGTTTATGTAGAACTAAGGAATCGAACCCAGGGCTTCGTGCATGCTAGACAAGCAGTCTACCACTAAGCCACATTCCCAGCCCAGTTGGGATTTGTTTGTTTTTTTGTTGGTGTGGGGCTTGAACTTGACCTGGGAGCTATCCCTCAGCTCTTCAGCTCAAAGTGAATGTTCTACTACTTGAGCCACAGCACCACTTCTGGTTTCCTGGACTTCCATGCTGGGGTGACTTGTATCCACAATCCTCAGATCTTAGCCCCCTGAGTAGCTAGGATTACAGGCGTGAGGCACCAATGCCCCGTGATATTTTTTAATGTTGCAACCCAGGAACTAGAATAGTAAAAGTGTAAGACACATTATCACACTGAATCATGGAAAGGTAAAAACCAACAACCCTCCAGGTATAAGTTTCAATTTCAAATGTCTAGAGCTTTTCAGAAAAGAGGTAAAGTTAAGACTATAGATTCTAGTAAGTATCTTACTAGAGAGAGTAGAAATAACTACTCTGTTGTGGGAGTGCTGACTCAGGGTTATCAGACTCCAGAATTTTTTTTTCAGTATCTTTGTATTTTTAAAAATGTGAAATTGATTTTGAAATACTAGAAGTTAATACTAAAAAATATAGAACTTTTCTGTTGACCAGTTGTTCCTTCATTCATACCTTTGAGCTCCAACATTTGCTGTAGCATTGTGCCTGGTGTTTTGTTATTATTGACATCTTTCATTTCCTTAAAGATAAGAAGAAATATGGGGGCCGAGGGGTGCCTGGGTAGTTGTACAGTTTTCTAATGTACTATTTTGGTAGAAAATAGTTGCAGTGTAGGAATCATATGAATAGTCTTACAAAAAACTATTCTTGCTTTTTCTATAACTAGAAATTGAATTAACATTTAAAATAACCTTTTGTTTTTTAATTATAGTTTTCTTGGGGAAGGAAAATGTTTAGTTTTTACAAGGCATTGACCCTTCTCATGCATTTTGTTGTTACCCAGAATAAAGAAGATAGTGAAAAGGACGAAAAGAAGGATGAAGAGAGGCAGAAATCCAAACGTGGACGACCTCCTTTAAAATCTGCCCTTTCATCAAACATACCTTACAGTTTATCTAAGACAACAAACAGTGAAGGAAAATCAGGTACCAGAAATGCTTAAACTTAGAGCAATTTGCTAGAGAGCTCACCTCTATTGTGTGGAACGGGAAGATGATCAGTTTTGAGGATCACTGACTTTTAAAAACTATATGTGTGTGTACATCACTCATCTGTGGTGATTCATTCTGAGAATCATTGTTAAAACAGCATCAAGTGTACTTAAAGATATTATGTGACAAGGGGATGTAATCTTATAGTACTACTGTCACCGATGTTTTCAAGGAAAACATTGATATGTGATCAATTAAACTACCAGTTTCTGAGAGTCCTAGTAGATCATTATATTGTTTAATCTCATATGAATTAGACTACAAATTTTAACTTGAAGCTTTCTTTTTCCTGGGTTGTGGGGCTTGAACTCAGGGCCTGGGCACTATTCCTGAGCTCTTTGCTCAATGCTAGTATGCTACCACTTTGAGCCACAGCTCTACTTCTGGTTTTCTGATAGTTAATTAGAGATAAGAGTCTCACAGACTTTCCTACCTGGGCTGACTCTGAACAGTGATCCTTGGATCTTAGCCTTCTGAGTAGCTAGAATTACAAGTGTGAGCCTCTAGTGCCCAGCTTGAAGCTAATTTTGTTTAGCTGTATATTTTTATTTAAATTTTAACCTAGGAATATTTTTTTCATGTAATGTATGTGAGGAATGTTCTATTGTAATTTTTGGATGCTTAATTGGATATAAGTCTCATGGACTTTCCTGTTTGGGCTAGCTTTGAACTGAGATGCTCAGATCTTACCCTTCTGAGTAGCTAAAGATACAGGCATTAGCCATTGGCACCTGGCAACCATGTTTCTTGTAAATTTAGTGCTGTTCACCTGAGATCTTATAACAAAGCTGAGACTGTTGTTCAGAGAGCACAAAGGCACGTTTTGTGATGAATATAGGTAAACATATTTTATTCTGCTTTCACTCATTTCTCCGACTTTGGTATCTTTGCGTTTTTCCATGTAATTTAAGAAATAGTTAAGTAGTTACCTTGTAAAATTTCCTTCCCTGTAAGAGAAACTTTATTCTTATTACAGATTTTCCTACAGTCCATTTGGGGTGTGTATATAGATTATAGGGTATGAACCTTCCTTTTACTGTCATTTGCTGGAAGGTTGTCATATTATTCAGATGTGAAAGGTAGACTTCTTAATGGTATGCCCTTGTGCTATGTATGACATATAGAATTATACATGTATGTATGACATGTAGAATTATATTAGCCATCTTATTAAACTGCCCTATAAAAGTTATAAAAGGTGAGAAATGTGGATTCTATATTCTGTTTATGTTAGAACGATAAAAGAAAACTACATATCTTATGTAAAACTATACATGCCTTTTCACTTAAAGACAGATTATTTGCCTTTATGATTTCTTTAGAATATGAACACCATATGAGCAGAACTTGGTCAGTTTGTGGGGCTTGAACTCTGTCCTGAGCGCTTCAGATAAGGCTAGAGCTCTACCACTTGAGCCACAGTGCCACTTCTGGTTTTCTATGCTTTATTAAAGATGAGTCTCATGGGCTTTTTTGCCTGGGTTGGCTTTGAACCATGATCCTCAGATCTCAGCCTCCTGAGTAGCTAGGATTACAGGCATGAGCCACTGGCACCCAGCTTTTATTCTTTTTTTTTTTTTTTTTAGAACTTTTGTATTAAAAAAATTTTTTTTACAGTGTTAGAACTCTTCTTATTATTTAAAAAACTCTGACATAAGGAGAATAATTTCTTTTTACGAGCATGTGGCTTACCTGTAATCTGTGTGTGTGTGTGTATATACATGTGTACATGCACGCACACACATGCTAATAATAGGGCTTAAACACTCTTGCTTAGCTTTTTCCACTCAAGGCTGAAGCTCTACCTCTTGAGATACCTCTATTTCTGGCTTTTTTTTTTTAGTTAATTAGAGGTAAGAGTCTGTTGCTTTTGGATTTGTCTCCCTGAGCTACCTTCTAACTGGAATCCTCAGAGTTCAGCCTCTGAGTAGTTAGGATTACAAGCTGTCTGGCTTTGTCTGTACTTGTCTGTTAGTAAAAAGTTTTGAAAATTCACATTGTTCATTTTACCCATCTCTTCTTTCCAGAATAATTTTAGATGGAATATCACAAAATGGTCAACATGTCTTCTAGATCTTAATTAAAATCACCTAACACATTAATTTCATATTTCAGTATTAATCCTTGATTTTGTATAAATTTTGTGGTAGCCTAAATATGATGCCAATTAAAATCACAAATAATGCTGGATGCCAGTGACTCAAACTTATAATCCTGGCTACCAAAGAGGCTGAGATCTAAGGATCATAGTTTGAAGCTAGCCTAGACAGGAAAGTCTGTGAGACTTCTCTCCAGTTATCCACCCCAAAAACCACAAGTGGATCTATGGCTCAAGTGACACTAGCCTTGAACAAAATTGCCCAAGGTCAGTGCCTGGCCCCAAGTTTAAACCCCAAGAACCAACCTCCCCCCACCCCCCAGACATACACAGAAATTTAGAAATAGTTTTTCATTCCAAATTGAGATCAAATTATGTCATATAATCTATGTCACATATTTTCATTTGAAGTTTCCCTAACATTTTGGCACAAATGTTATACCGTATTTTATATAGCAGATTCCTATAGAAATATGCAAAAGTAAATGATTAAGGATTTTGCTTATATTTGGTAGTATTTTGACATTTAACATTTCACTGATTATTAATATATATTTCTGCATAATATATTTTCTCTTTCAGACTCTTTTTCATCTGATAGTGAAACAGAAGACCCTTTAGAAAAGAATTTGATAAATGAAGAACTTTCTCTTGATATTAAAGAAGAAATAGAAAAAAATGACAGTTTATGTGATGACAAACTAGATGAAGAACATCCAAAGATTGTACATAATTTAAAGGAAAATGATAGGATTCAAATGCAGCCCTTGGAAACCATGAAGTTAGAAGTTGCAGAGAATGAGCAAATAGTACAAATTTTTGGAAACAAAGTAGAACAAGAAGAACTTAAGAAAGAGGCAGAAAAATCTCCTAAAGGAAAGGGAAGACGAAGCAAGGCAAAAGATCTTTCTTTAGAAATTATAAAGATTTCATCATTTAGCCAAGATGATGCAGGAAGTGAACCTCACATAGAAGCACATAGTCTTGAATTTTCTTCATTAGAAAGTAAGAACTTTTCTTCAGCTACAGAAGATGAAATTGACCAATATGGAAAAGAAAAAAAGTTGAAACGGAAACTCATAGGACAGTCATCACCAGAGAAAAAAATAAGAATTGAAAATGGAACGGAGATGACAAATAATGTATCTCAAGAAAGGACCAGTGATTGTCTTGGCTCTGAGGGAGTAAATAACTTAAACTTTGAACAGCACTTTGAAACCGAAAATGAAGGAATGCCATCATTAATAGCAGAGTCAAATCAGTGCATCCAAGAACTGACCAGTGAAAAATTGGATAGTCCAGCTGAAGAAATTGTAAATACTTCACTAAAAGAAGAGGAGGATGCAATGCCCCTGATTGGGCCTGAAACCTTGGTTTGCCATGAAGTAGACTTGGATGATTTAGATGAAAAGGATAAGACCAATATGGAGGATGTAGTAGTTGAAAGCTCTGAGTCGAACTCGCTTGTTTCTATTCCACCCACTTTGCCTCCTGTAGTGCATAACTTTTCAGTAGCTTCACCTCTTACTCTTAGTCAAGATGAGTCTCGAAGTGTGAAAAGTGAGAGTGACATAACAATTGAGGTTGATAGCATTGCTGAAGAATCTCAGGAAGGCCTTTGTGAGAGGGAATCAGCAAATGGGTTTGAAGCCAGCATTGCCCCTAGTACCTGTAGTATAATTGTACAAGAAAGAGAAAGCAGAGAGAAAGGTAAGACTTTCTCAGGGGGGAAAAAGCATTAAAATTATGGAAATATGTTAATGCTAAAATTCATATTAAGAAACTTGGTTATTGCTGATTTTTGAGTAGTGTCTTTTTAAAAATGTGTATATAGAAATATAGACTAGGCAGATACATCTGAATATACATGTAAATTCATACTTACCTGTTCTTCTTTTGTTTTGTTTTTTTACATTCTCTTCCTTTATTTCAGGTCAGAAAAGACCAAGTGATGGACATAGTGGATTAATGGCAAAAAAACAAAAGCGAACTCCAAAGCGAACAAGTGCTGTAACCAAAAATGAAAAGAATGGAGCAGGTTGGTGACTTTCAAATGCTAACTTTCGTAATATGATAGTAATTTTAGCCGTTTAGAAGCAATAACAGAAATTCCCATAAAAAATGCATACTATGAATCTAATCATGACGAAGCATCCACAAATTCAGACTAAATTTAGATTCTATATAAAATAACTGGCTTGTAATTTTCAAAATCACCAAAGTCATAAGCATAAGGAAGGAGGAAATGGTCTAGATTGAAGTGACAACTAAATGTAGCACATGATTTTCACCTGGATCCTTCCTACTGCCATATTGTCTGATCAAGTGAAGATCTCAGGATTAAATGATAGCAATATAACTGTGCTAATTGCCTAGTATTTATGGCTATATTATGATTTTTTTAGGGATGTGGTGGTTTAAAAAAAATCCAGTCAAGTGCCTGTGTCTCTAGCTGCTCAGGAAGCTGAGATCTGAGGATCACCATTCAAAGCCAGCCTAGGCAGGAAAGTCCAAGAGACCATTATTTCCAATTAATCACTAGAAAACTGGAAGTGGCGCTGTGGCTCAAGTGGTAGAGTGCTAGCCTTGCACTGAAGAGCTGTGGGACAGTGCCTAGGCCTAGAGTTCAAGCCCCACGACAGACAAAAAAAAAAAAAAATAATAATAATAATCCATCAGGGTGCCATTGGCTCATGCCTATAATCCTAGCTACTCAGGAGGCTGCGTTCAAAGCCAGCTCAGACAGGAAAGTCCATGAGACTTTTTTTTTTTCAACTGTCAGAAAAAGCCAGAAGTAGTGCTATGGCTCAAGTGGTAGCTAAAAGGAGCTCGAGGACAGTGGCCAGGCCCAGAGTTCAAGCCCCAAGACTAACAAAAAACAAAACAAAACAAAATTCACAACTTTATTGATACTTAATTGTTCAAGAATCAGAGCCTAATTTCCCTGAACTTAGTGACCGACTTCGAATAAAGTGGAAGTAATGATGCATGGAGAATAAGTCATGAAATGTCCCACAAATTCTTCCTTGTTCTCCACTGGGAGTTGCCATGTTGTGAGGTATTAAAAGTAGATATTCTATGGAGAGTTCACTGAGTGAAGAACTGAGGTCATCCTGCCAACAGCCAGCAAGAAACTGAGGCTGTTAGAAATATAATTTGGAGAAAGTTGAATTACAGGTACAAAATCTGAGGAAAATAGGGTTTGGAGCTTAGAAGAAAGACTTTTAGAAGATAGTTGTTGCAGGATTGTAAGAGGATGGCGTTGCAATGGAAGAGTTGTAAAAATGAGAAAATAGAATTATGTGTGATAACCCCTTATATGGGCTAGAAAAACCTGGGCAGAGTCAAACAGAAAGTGTGAACATGGAATGGATTTAGATTAGAAAGACACTTCAAATGCTATTGAATTTGGTCCATGGTAAGAGTTCGTGACCCTATACATCTATATATTTTTAGAAAATGAGTGTGGGCTGAATAAGACATGAAATTCCAGCACTTGATGAGTCTGTGCTGCATAGCAACCCCCTTAAAAAAATGTTTGGTAGCCAGGTACTGGTGGCTCATGCCTGTAATCCTAGCTAGTTAGGAGACTGAGATCTGAGGATCATGGTTCAAAGCCAATCTGGGCAGGAAAGTTCATGAGACTCTTATCTCCAATTAATTACCAGAAAACTGGAAGTGGAGCTGTGGCTCAAAGTGGTAGAGCACTTGTCTTGAGCCAAAGAGCCCAGGCCCTGACCCCCAAGCCCTATGACCTACAAAAATGTTTATTTGGGAGTACCTATGTAAAAATTTTTGTTTCTGTGTGATTCTAAAAGCATAGTTTTTTTAAAAACCTTTTTTGGATTTTTTTATGCATTGTCTTAAACATAAATAGAACAATATAGTATATTGCTTGTTTTATATCCTTGTTTTTCATTTGACAATATATAGATACTATTTTTGTTCTAGCTCATTCTTTTTAACTACTTAAGCAAAAGATTCAGTAATTTTTTTTTTTACTCATTTTATTTTGGGGAGCATTCCAGTTCTTTTTTTCTCTTCTGTTACAAACTGTGCATTTATGCATTTTTTCTTTATGATACCAACAAGTGTAATTACTGGGTCTATTGCATTTTCATTTTTGAGGTTTTTTATCATTTATAATCTCTTAGTAAAATTATTATTATTATTACTACAGGACAAAGCAGTGATAGTGAAGATCTTCCTGCAGTAGATAATTCTAGTAAATGTACTCCAATGAAGCATATTACTGTATCTAAGCCACAGAAACTTGCACGATCCCCAGCAAGAATCTCGCCTAACATCAAAGATGGAGAAAAAGAAAAACACAGAGAAAAACATCCAAATTCATCCCCTAGGACATATAAGTGGAGTTTTCAACTCAGTAAGAAGCTTATAGATAATCTGAATATATATTATAGAATCTTTTCTTTTTTTTTCCTTCCTTCCTTCCTTCCTTCCTTCCTTCCTTCCTTCCTTCCTTCCTTCCTTCCTTCCTTCCTTCCTTCTTTCCTTCCTTCTTTCCTTCCTTCCTTCCTTTTTTGGCGCTGATATGGTTCTGGGGTTTGAACTCAGGGCCTCATATTCTCTTTTAGCATTTTCCCGCTCAAGGCTGGCACTTCTACTACTTGAGCCACACCCTGCATATGTACTGTAAAGTAGAACCTATCTTAAATGTGAACTTAGATTAATAGTAATAATGTTAACAAATTAGGTATTTCAAATTAATAATTGCCTTTATTTTCTTAAATACAAATCGGCATCTTTTCATAACACTAACTTGACAAATAGTGACAAGAAAATCTCTTAAGGAGGAAGACATGAGTGAAGGAAGGGGTGATATTGTCAAAAAAGAAGAAATGTGCTCATTACCTGACTTATAAAATGGCAACCCCTCTATACAACACCTTAGTAATAACAATAAAATTACATTTTTTTAAAAAAAGAAGGAAGACATAGGCTTGACATGGTGAGACATATTGTATTCCCAGAATTTGGATGGCTAAGGCAGGAGAATTGTGAATTCTTGGCCAGCCTGGTTTACATAGTAAGTCTTTGTCTCAAAAAAACAAAAAAAAACCCACTTGTTTGATTTATTCAATCAATGAGAGTTAAGTGCCCTTTGTAACACTGACAGAAGTAAAAGTAAGTAATATTTACAATTATAGGTCAGGGATGCTTTATAATTAGTATTTCTTATGTTTTGGTGATCATTTAAATAATATGTGTTTAATATAGAAAATTCAGTATTTCTTTTAAGAACTGTTTTTTTGAGAAAGGGTTGTGCTATGTTATGCTGTGTCTCACTTCCTTACAGGCATGCACCACCATACCCAACTATAGAGAATTTATCTACTTATTTATTCATTTGGTTTACGTGGTGGTACTGGGGTTTGAACTCTCAGAGCCTCAGGCTTGCCAGACAGATGTTCTACCACTTAAGTCATGTCTTCTTTGTCTAAAGCATTTTATTATAGGTGTAATCATAGCACTTGGGAGGCTGGAGCAGAAAGATCATGAGTTTGAGGCTAATTTGTGATACACAGAAAGTTCTAGTCAAGCTTGGGCTACATAACAAGCAAGACATTGTCTCAACAAAATGACATAAGTAAGAAAGCCAGGAGTTTTAATATCCCAGCAATCAGGAGGCTGAGATGGGAAGATTGTGAGATTGAGGACAGCCTGAACTATATTGTATGGCAGGACCTTGCTCAAGAACCAAAAGTTAAAAAACAGAATAAGAATTAGAAGTGTGGCTCAAGTGATAGAGTACCAGCATAAGCAAAACAAGCTGAATGACACTGCAGGGGCCCTGCAGTTAAGCGCTGGTAGTGGCACAAAAAAGTAAAAAACACTTTTTATTTACCTGAACATGGTAGGCTTTAATAAACTAAAGCTTTTGGTAATTTATGAGTTAGATTTGTTTTGTAGTCCTGCCATCATTTTTCTTCATAGAATTAATTTTAAATCTATGTGTTTTTTTTTCTCTTTTAGATGAATTAGATAATATGACCAGTACAGAGAGAATATCTTTTCTCCAAGAAAAACTCCAGGAAATCAGAAAATACTACATGTCTTTGAAGTCTGAAGTTGCAACCATAGACAGGAGGAGAAAAAGATTAAAAAAGAAAGACAGAGAAGGTAATTTTATTAAATGTTCTTCCATTTTTCAAATATGCATCCTATCATTTGTTTTTTACTCTCTGAACATATGCATTCTGTAATTGTTGCTTTTATTTATTTATTTATTTATTTTTGGGTCCGGTTATGGGGCCTGAACTCTGGGCCTGGGCGCTGTCCCTCAGCTCTTCAGCTCAAGGCTAGCGCTCTACCACTTGAGCCACAGTGCCACTTCCGGCTTTTTTCTTTTTGCTTATGTGGTGCTGAGGAATTGAACCCAGGGCCTCAGGCATGCAAGGCAAGCACTCTACCACTGAGCCACCTTCCCAGCCCCTGTAATTGTTGCTTTTATATATCTAGTGGCTTCTTCTCTATTACTGTTGTTGAATGAGCTAGTCACCAACGGAATTAATCAAGAATGAGATTCTTAAAAAGGGAGTATGAACTCTTACAATTTAAGATTTTACTAAATATCCTGAGTTCTCCAAAAGAGCTTACTCCTTCTGAAATTTATACTTTGCCCCAAAAATTTCTTTATTGACTACCTATTCACCTACATTATTACCAAGAAGTTTGCCAAAATGAATTAAAGTTATAGTCAATACTGTCTTGTTGGTAGAATATTATTCAGCCACAAAAAAGAATGAAACATGCCATTTGCAGGGAAATGAATGGTTCTGGAAACCACTCGTGTTAAGCAAAGTAAGCCAGATTATAAGGACAATGGTCACATGTTTTCTCTCCTGTGGATGCTAGACCTAAAAGATAAACATGTATCTAAACATATGCATCTACTGAAATATATCATATATCATATATCCTATATAAAATCAACCTGATTATGAGTTACGCATTTGGGAGATATCATGGTGAAGTCTCTTGGAGCTATTAACATCCACTTAACAATAATGAGTATTAGAAAGCTGAAACATTTCCTGTCTTGGGTATAGGTGTGAGGGGGAAAAGGGACAGGTGAACAGAGAGTGAAGGAGAGCAGATATGGTCTTTGTGTGTACATGCATGAAAATGAACAATAAAGCTTGCTGAGACTGCTCTGGGAGGTGGGGGAGTAAGGAGAATGATGTCTCAAGAGGATAACTCTAATCAGTATGCATTATATACATAAATGGACATGTTAAAATGAAACCTGATTGTCACCTAATTGATGCTATTTTTTTTTGTTGCTCGTGGGGCTTGAACTCTGGGCCTAGGTGCTGTCTCTCAGCTCTTCAGCTCAAGATGAGCACTCTGTCACTTGAACCACAGTGCCAACTTTTGGTTAATTGGAGATAAGAGTCTTATGGACTTTCCTGCCCAGGCTAGCTTTGAACCACAATCCTCAGATCTCAGCCTTTGAGCCATGATTCTCAGATCTCAGCCTTCTGAGTAGCTAGGATTACAGGCATGAGCCACTGACGCTGGGCTTGATGCTAATATTTTTTTAAAAAGATTATTTGGAGTGCAAGAAGTACTGAGGACCATGGCCCAAGTAGTAGACTATTTCCCTAGCGAGCACAAAGCCTTGGGTTCAAACTCCAGTATCATTAAAACAGAAAATGATTACCTTGTTGGGAGCAAAATTTATTTCCTTAGCAACTATAGCATAATTTAATGGGGCTTAACATTAATGAGCATGTACCATGTGCCAGGTACTCTGCTAGGTAGTGGATACAGAAATGCATTCGACAGTAAACTTTGACCTCAAGTGTCTTTATACCTATAAGACAGTGGAGCCCTGAATGATGTTAATCCATCTAGGATTTAATGCAAGGAGAGCTATAGAGGAAACATGGAGAAGTAGTGCCTAAGGTAGCCCTTAAAAATGTGTATGATTGCTGGGCATTGGTGGCTCATACCTGTAATCCTGGTTACTCAGGAGGTTGAGATCTGAGGATCATGGTTCAAAGCCAGCCCAGGCAGGAAAGTTTGTGAAATTCTTTTTTTTTTTTTTGGGTCCAGTCGTGGGGCCTGAACTCTGGGCCTGGGCACTGTCCCTCAGCTCTTCAGCTCAAGGCTAGCACTCTACCACTTGAGCCACAGCGCCACTTCTGGCTTTTTTCTTTTTGCTTATGTGGTGCTGAGGAATCGAACCCAGGGCCTCAGGCATGCAAAGCAAGCCTGCTCTACCACTGAGCCACCTTCCCAGCCCAAGTTTGTGAAATTCTTATCCCTAATTAACCAGAAGTGGAACTGTGGTTCAGAGTGTTAGAATGCTAGCCTTGAGCAAAAAAGATTAGGGACAGCTCAGGCCCTGAATTCAGAATTTCTAGTTAAATTCTAGTTAAATATTCGCTGTATCCCTAAACTCCACTAAAATAACAATAATAGACGTTAAAAGTACTATGCCCCTAACTCAAATTAAAACAAGGACAAATATTATATGCCAGTGTAATTATAGATAAAATTAGTCTCAAAGCTGACATCAATTGCTAAAAAGAATGAGGAGAAAAAAAAGAGATTTTATATGTTGCTTATGACAAAAACAAGTTGATACTACTATTTTGGAGAAAATATGTAATTAGCACAGTAATTACATTTATCAGTTTATCCTTCAGGCCTAGAGAAATTCTTGTACCTGTGACCAAGAATTATACAAAAGTATTCTTTAAAGCACTATATTGAAATAGAGGAAAATGGAAAATAACTTGTTTTTATAAATAAGGGATGGATGAATAAATGGCGCTTTAGTTGTTAAATAAATTAAAACCCTCTACCAACAAAGAAAAGAAAATGAGGCAGCTGACCATAACAAACACTAAATGTCCACAGCATTTCTTTTGGAAGTTGAGCAGCTGGTAGACTGTTTTAACTGTAGTAGTAGATGAGGTAATGATAAGTGGTAGAGTGCTAGCCTTGAGCAAAAAAGATCAGAGACAGCCCAGGCCCTGGGTCAAAGTCTTGCTTGTACTTGCAGTAGAAAAAAATCAGAGAAAAACAAATTGGTACTATATGATTCAAGAAAAACTCAGAAAATAGGATATGGGGGCCAAAATCTGAGGATTGCAGTTCAAAGCCAGTATAGAGTCCATCAGACTCTCTCCTCAAATTAACCAGCAAAAAGCTAGAAGTGGAGCTGGAGAGCTCAAGTGGTAGAGCGCTATCCTTGAGCATAAAAAGCTGAGAGATAGTACCCAGGTCTTGACCCTGGGGTCAAGCCCCAGGACTGGCACAAATAAAAATAGAGAGATTGGTTGAAAAAGAATAGAAGGATAAAGTGACCCTCTCTTCTTTCCTTAAAAAGCAAGGTTATGTCTTTCTCTAACCTTTACGGAAAACTAACTGAACTGAACATAGGTAGAATCAGTAGGCTACAGGCCTAGGGAGACAAACCATAGCAAAGGTAAAAATTAAATGTTAAACCGAAACAATAGGTTGGGGTAAATGCTAAGACTCTCCTGTGGCTCTTCCAACTCAAGATCTAATCTTAACTTTCTGAAAGCTGCTGCCAAGTTTCCGCTTACTCCTAGGACGGGGAGAATTCTTTTGCTTAAAGCTAGCACTGTACCACTTGAGCTATCACATCACTTCCTGCTTTTCCTGAGTAGCTTATTGAAAACCAGAGTCTTAGGGACTTTCCTGTCCGGGCTGGCTTCCAACCATTATCCTCAGATCTCATCAGCCTCCTGAGTAGTTGGATTACAGGTGTGAGCTATTGGTACCAACAAAAACCCATTTGGTTTTTTTTTTGTTTTCTTTTTTTGGTGATGTGGCTTGAACTCATGGATTGGGCGCTGTTCCTGAGTTCTTGGATTCAAATCTAGCACTCTACCACTTTGAGCCACAGCTCTACTTCCAGTTTTTGAGTTGTTATTTAGAGATTAAGAGTCTCACGGACCTTGATGCCTGGGCTGGCTTTGAACCACAATCCTCAGATCTCACCCTCCTGAGTAGCTAGTATTACATGCATGAGCTACCAGCACCTAGTAAAAACATGGTTTTTTGTTGATAGTGGTGCTTGAACTCCGGCCTGAATGCTGTCTCTTAGCTTTTTCACTCAAGGCTGGCATTCTACCACTTGAGCTACAGCTCTACTTCTGGCTTTTCTTGTGGTTAATTGGAAAAAGGAGTATCACCAACTTCTGTCGAAGCAGACTTCAGTGATCCTTGCTCAGATTGCATCCTCCTGAGTAGCTAGGATTATGGGAGTGAGCCACTGGTGCCCTGCTCATTTATTCTTTTATTTTTGAGACACCTTTTAGGAGCACTTCCTTGCTTGTTCTGTTATAATCCCTGAGCTGTTGATTTCCAGCATGCCATGCAATGCTTATCCTATTTTCCTACATGACCCCTATCCTTCACATGGGGAGTGTACAAATGAAAATTCTGTTTCTTGAAAGCTGCCACCATGTTTATGAGTACTCACTCTAGAAATCGTATGGTCCAAAAGTTGTATTGCCTAGCAAGATCTTTTTGTTTTTATCAGTTGTGGGGCTTGAACTCTGGGCCTGAGCGCTGTCCCTCAGCTCTTCAGCTCAAGGTTTGAGCTCTACCATTTGAGCTACGGTGCCACTTCCCCTTGCAAGATCTATACATTCACTGTTTCCTATAGTCTTTAACTAACAGGATTTCTTCAGCTTTATACCTTTTGCTACTTTAAAAGCTCCTGCTATCATATTTTAAGAGAATATCATCTGACTTTCTAAAAGTACCATATTTTTGTGCTATTAAAAAACGTGTTAAGCCGGGCGCTGGTGGCTCACGCCTGTAATCCTAGCTACTCAGGAGGCTGAGATCTGAGGATCGCGGTTCAAAGCCAGCCCGGGCAGGAGACACCGTGAGACTCCTATCTCCAATAAACCACCAGAAAACCGGAAGTGGCGCTGTAGCTCAAGTGGTAGAGCGCTCGCCTTGAGCTGAAGAGCTGAGGGACAGCGCCCAGGCCCAGAGTTCAAGCCCCACGGCTGACCAAAAAAAAAAAAAAACGTGTTAGCTGGGTGCTGGTGGCTCACACCTGTAATCGTAGCTACTCAGGAGGCTGAGAACTGAGGATTGCTGTTGAGGATTGCTGTTCAAAGCCAGCCCGAGCAGGAAAGACCGTGAGACTATCTCCAATAAACCACCAGAAAACCAGAAGTGGCTGAAATGCTGAGGGACAGCGCCCAGGCCCAGAGTTCAAGCCCCATGACTGACAAAAAAAAAAAAAACAGCCTGGGAAGAAAAGTACATGAGACTCTTATCTCCAATTAACCACCACAAGACAGCATAAAAGAAAGGAAGAAAGAAAAAAAAAAGATAAATAAATTTGGGAGAAGTTTTGTTTCTTGCCAGAGGCTTAGGGGATGTCCTGTGTCATATGGGGTCTTAAACCATCCTACTCCAAATCCAGCAGTTTCTGGAAATAATGGGACAAATGGGAAGAGATCAAACTTTCTATGATTGATCCTCTTTTATCAAAACTGTAACAGTGTGATGGAGTGGCTCACCTCTGTTACCCTAACTACCCAGGAGGCTGAGGTCTAGAGGATCTCAGTTTGAACCGGCCAAGGCACACAAATCTGAGAGACTCAGCTCCAATTCACCACCAAAATACTGGAAGTGGAGGTGTGGCTCAAGTGGTAGAGCACCAGCCTTGGACAGGAAATAACTAGGCAAAAGAGTGAGGCCCTGCGTTCAAGCCCTAGTACTGGCATATGGCACACATATACATCAAACAACAACAAAAACCCATGCAAAAAGAGAAACACACACACAAAGCAGTAAAATCTATAAAATTTCTTCAGAGAACCTACTCTTTTGGGATCAATTTCCTAAATGTTTTTTGTGTTTATTTGAGCTTATTAACCAAGACCAAGAAGAGATAGTGATATAAATTTCAACAACAAAGTTTTGTTTTTTTATTTTTTTGCGTGTGTGTCAGTCGTGTGGCTTGAACTCGGCTTGGGCACTGTCCCTGTGCTCTTCAGCTCAAGGTGAGCGCTCTACAACTTGAGCCACAGCATCACTTCTGGTTTTCTAGTGGTTTATTGGAGATAAGAAGCTCACAGACTTTTCTAGCCGGGCTGGCTTTGAACCGTGATCCTCAGATCTCAGCCTCCTCAGTAGCTAGGATTATAGGCGTGAGCCATCGGCGCCTGGCTTAACAAAGTTTTATTACAGGTCATTTCCTTCTTTTTTTTTGGGGGGGGGGCCTGACGGGGGAGGGGAGTCAGTTGTGGGGCATGAACTCAGGGCCTAGCTGCTGTCTCTGAGCTTTTTTCCTCAAAGCTAGCACTCTACCACTTTGAGCCATAGTACCATTTCCTGTTTTCCTGAAAGTTAGAGACAGGAGTCTCACAGACTTTCCTGCCTGGGCTGGTTTTGAACCACATCATCAGATTTCAGCCTCCTGTGTAGCTAGAATTACAGGCATGAGCTACTGACCCCTGGCTTCTTGTTTTCTTATAGTAAGTTATTACATTCAGACAGTGATTTCTGAGGTATGTTTTGAGTTTGTTGTATTTATTCATGTAGCATAGTAGTCACACACAGATATACTTAAATAAATAATAAGTAAGGCTTTAAAGTTAGTAGAATTAAACAGATTGGTAGGAGACAGAGCTTTGCAAGGAAAGAGAAGGTAAAAGAAAAAGAAAAATAGTGGCAAATCAACAAATGCACACTGTAGTGATCCTTCATCCATGTTGTCTTTCTTGAGAATTATGTTAATGCCACTTGATGATTTTTTCCCCCTAATCACATCTCTATACTTCCATCCCAATCTCATGATTCTGATCTGATAGAAACTAGAAAATCTCTGGCTTAGGTGTCTGTAACTCAGAGATATGACAGAAATTCCCTATTATTAAAACATCTTAGTTTGACCTCTGATTTGGGATAAGCCAAATTTGCTTTCTCTGGAATCTTTCAAGTAGGAGTTTAAGAGTTACATTTTGTGTGGTATCTGTTTCTTCTTCTTTTTTTTTTTTTGTCAGTCCTGGGGCTTGAACTCTGGGCCTGGGCGCTGTCCCTCAGCTCTTCAGCTCAAGGAGAGCGCTCTACCACTTGAGCTACAGCGCCACTTCCAGTTTTCTGGTGGTTTATTGGAGATAGGAGTCTTACGGTCTCTCCTGCCCGGGCTGGGTTTGAACCGCGATCCTCAGATCTCAGCCTCCTGAGTAGCTAGGATTACAGGCGTGAGCCACCAGCGCCCGGCTTATCTGTTTCTTCTTTTGTTCACTTATTTATTGTGATGCTTGAGCTAAGCTTCATGCTAGATAAGCAAACATTCTGTCCTGTGATGTCTCTTTTGAACTGATAAGCTATTTAACTGACCAACAATTGACTCCACTCCATTGAACCACAGTATTTACTGACAACTTGCTATTTCTTTGTGTACCATTTATGAGGCCTGTGATTAAAGTGAATAATGTTAAGATTCTTATTTGCCTTTGGCCTTTGCGTAATATTTTTTTGAGTCTAACATGGTTGTGTTGATTCCACAGTGTCTCATGCTGGAGCCTCCATGTCATCAGCTTCATCAGACACTGGAATGAGTCCCTCATCATCATCTCCCCCACAAAATGTACTTGCTGTGGAATGTAGGTGATAAACATTTTACCTGCTTTCTCAGCAGTTTGCTGCCATGGACATTAATTCCCAAACCCTGAAATACAACCACAGAAAGCACTCAACTGGTTTGACATTGCTAAGTATATCCTGTATATTTTCCAGGCTGGATTGTATCTCTTCCCTTCTCTCTCTTTTTTTCTTGTTGCAAAAAATAAGCTGATAAATAATTGAAGGTTAGGCAGCCTGCCATATTTGTCATAATTTTTTCTTCTTTATTTTTTCCATTTTTTGTGATATAGAAAAAAAGGGCACTTAGCAAATTTGAATTTGTATAATAAAGCTTTCAGGAGTTATAGGAATCATAGATAAGCAAGTGCACATGATAAAACACCAAAATATTATCTGGCTGAATAGTTACTGCTGCACTTTCACTAAGATGTATTGAACCCTTGGAGAGTAGGAGGTTTAAGTTGTGGGGGTTTTTTTGTTGTTGTTGTTATGTTGTTGATGTTGTATTATTTTTAAAAAATATTTTGTGGAAGCACTTGCTATTTAGAACTGCCAAAGTATATGTTCAGCAGTGTGCCCAGGTTTAAAGGTGTAAATGGGACAAAATAAATTGTGAAAGGAAGTGTAGTTAACTGAAAACTACAGTTGTAATAAGTCTTCCACTTTTTATAGGACTTTTGAGCACACAATTATGCAAATATTTTAATGTTTATTAATGTTTACAGTGGAATTGTGAAGAAGTTTTCAGTGGACTATCTTATCCCTTGACAAAACTATTTTGTCTTTTTTCTATGTAATTTCAGAGTTTTTATTTTGTTACAAAATACAAAAATGAAATATATAACAACAATGAAGTTATTTAACAAGATTTCTAAAGCTGAAAATTTTGTGTAAAATAAGGTATTATCTTGCAACTTGTTAAATATATTTATTCAGACATTGGATGTTGTATTTTTATGTATTTTTTAAAATATTAATAAAATTGAAAAAAAGAAAATTCTAGGTTAATTCACTCTTTGGATGGCAATAGCTCTCAGCTGTTCCTTTTGCAGGAGGGTGCACTCAGCAGCCTTTCCTGTACTCAAGGAAGTCGGTCTCAGTCCTTCAACAATAGAACTGCAAATGGGCATCTGGATCATTAAAGTATGTCCTTCTTTAGAAACTTTGGCAGTCCTAGTAATTAAACTGTTTGAAGATCAAATTTTTGGTTGCCCTTAAGATACTTTGTCACAGCTTTTGTGTTAGCTATACTGCCGAATAAGTTTATATCTCCCAAAGTTGAGATGCAACACTAAGTAAAGCAACTATGTATGCTATGTCTGTGAATTGTTCCACAGACATACATTTTGTAAATAATTCTTCCAAAATCATGTATTTAGCAGTTTTGCATATACATTATGTAAAAAGGTGATTTTTTAAAAGCAATTTTTAAATTCATGTTTGTACATTGAAAGGATTTTTTAAAACCTCCTTTTCTGTGTTTAATATGCTGTAGAAAAATAACCTAGATGCTCTAGACTGTATATCAGGATCTGATTTACAAGAGCAGAGTTAAAGCTGAACACTAGTGATGGCATAGCATTACTGAAATCATTGTTTCTTAATT
The DNA here is from genome assembly GCF_019054845.1 of Dipodomys spectabilis. NCBI lineage: Eukaryota > Metazoa > Chordata > Mammalia > Rodentia > Heteromyidae > Dipodomys > Dipodomys spectabilis. The sequence continues at coordinate 3,533,937 of NW_024870750.1, forward strand.
TCATTTTACCACATTGTGAACTTGTGATTCAGATTCCTTCCATTTTCTCAGAGAATTAAAAACAAAAAGTACTCTTGTAAAATGACCTTTTCTGTCTTTTCTTTGCAAAGCAGAAGTATTGCAATGTAAAATAAAAATGGAGCTCAGCAGGCAGTATTAATAAAGGCCATGTTTTAAACATAGGCTTTTTATTTTTAATTTTCATTTAAGTGATTGTTTCTTTCCAAATGTCAGTAATGTATAGTTAAAAACAGATTTCATTAACCAAAGCATTTTAGTATATTCTTTTAATCTTTACAATAAAATATTGCTAGTACTTATAAGATGCAAGTCATTCAGATCTAGTTCAGAGTAGGAGACAGTCTTTAATTTATACACTGATTTAATGATTTCCTTTAGTAGCAATTCAATAAGCCTGAAATAATGCACTGACTAATTTGAGGGACTGTCCCTTCTAATTGATATAAATTTGGTGCTGAAAGTACTGGGATTCTGCAGTAGGGAACAAAATTATACACTGATTAAATAGGTTCAGTTTAAATCCTTTTATTCTGGGGTAGAGAAATAAAATTAACTGATTGGTGACTAGGCTTTACACATAAAATATTGGGCATATACTGAGTTTTCCTAAAACTTCAGAGATTGTTCGTGTGTGTGTGTGTGTGTGTGTGTGTGTGTGTGTGTGTGTGTGTGTTGAACTCAGAGCTGGGACCTTTTGCTCTCAATCAGCTTTTTCATTCACAGTTGATGCTCTACCTATGACCATTTGGCATTTTTATGGTTAATTGGAGACTGAGTCTTACAGCCTGCTTCAAATTAACTCACAGGCTGCTTCAAATTGATTGCTAGCTTCAAATCTTGATCCTCCCAGTCTCAGCATGGAGATTGCAGCTAGGATTATAGTCATGAGTCACCCACACTATGTTAAACATCAATGCTCTTGATTGAACATGACTAAGATAGTAAGTTACTAAGAAAGTAAAAGCCTCATAATTAAGCAAACCTACCAAATTGTGAAAACATTTGTATCAGTAACACACAAAGACTATTACCAGAATTATTTCCTCAGTATTCTATTGAACATCTTTTTTTTTCCTGAACTAATCAAATATTTTATCAGTGGGTAAGTACTCCAACACATGCACAGTGTTCAGGGGAGAGATTGGAACAATGGGAATATCTAGAGTGAAAAGCCTGTTCAATAATTTTGTAGAAAGCAATTGGGAAGTAGGTAATGACTTAAAATGGGATAAAATTAAGTCAGTCTGTAGTGTTTCATATGTGGAAGTTACATCTTGGGCCTTTTGATCTTACCCTGAGTAAATACAGCAAGTTTCCTTCCCTAGCCACTGCTATGGTCTCAGTGCTGCTTCACTTCAGTTGGAAGTAGATGGGGATGATGATCTCACAAGATCTGAATGGTTTGCAGATTCTTCCCAGAATTTGGGAGAAGAGATGAACATGAACAAAGTCTTTGTAGCTTTGAGCCATTAATCCCAATCTATGCCCTGTCATATGTATTAAGTATCATGGCAATCACCAGATTAATAAATTGTCTTCAATGTATTTACTTATGGAAATGACTCCTTGTATAGACTTAATGTGGTATATACTGAGCAATTTTTAATAAAAGGCAACGTTTATATCATAAACTCAGAGTGGGATTTAACCATGAGGAGGTATTTCACCCTAGACTTGTTCCATGCATTTCTCATTTTTTCACACCATCATCAAGCCACTTTTGGATTCACAGATTTTATCAAGGCAGTTAACCCTTCCAAGTTCTCAGAAGACTTTTACCTTGCCGATTGTGGTTTCTGTTTTAATTGCTCCCATTCTGAGTCTAACCGTAACATGGAGAACTATCAACATTCCTCCTTGGAATGGATACCTCTGCACATCTTTGACATGGCCATGTCTGAAGAGAATACAGTATATACAATGCTGTGTATGCTGCAGCCCAGGCCCTTTGTGATATACTTCTTCAGCAAACTGAAGTACAACCAATGGGAAATGAGAAGGAGATAGTGCCTTCCCCTGTACAGGTAATGCCTTCTCTGTTCCTAGGTAAACTATGAGGAAAGTCAGTTTCAGGGGTTTTCCATTGGCCTGAGAAAAGATGATTAATTGTCTATTAGTTAACTTTAGAACTGTGTTCAGGTGCTCTTAAAGAAAAGCTGGTGAAAAGGAGGGAAATGTGTTTCACATTCCCATGATGTTACGGATGACCTCAATTTGCTCGCAGTTGTTATTTTTGAAATTGTAAATCAAACTTTCCCCTACCAGTTACTTAAATACTAGCAAAGGATGACCAGTTCTTTAAGTACCTAAGCCTTGTAAACAGAATTACCCACGCTTGTCATCAATGATCTTGCTTAATTCTACTTTAGATATTCCAATTTAAGAAACTGAAACTCTGTAGATATTTCTAAAATTAGTAGTTCCAGTAAACTAGACAACTGAGAGTTGTCTCATTTGTGACTATTTAGGAGGAGACTGTTTCTCATGAGAAGCAGCCTGGTGATTTGTTCCTGAGTGATCAGGATTCAGAAACACTGTATGTTAGTTATTTTTTTTTTTTTAGTTCTTTATAGACTTTTATTCTACTTCTTTGGTGTCTGTGTTAATCTTGAAGCAGGGAGTAAAGACAAATAGAGGAATTTTGCTTAATTTAGATTTTCCATTTTAACTTCACCATAAAATGATGTATCTTGGTTGCATCCTTTTTTTTTTTTGGTCATGGGACTTGAACTCTGGACCTGGGCGCTGTCGCTCAGCTCTTCAGCTCAAGGCAAGCACTCTACCACTTGAGCCACAGCGCTACTTCTGGTTTTCTAGGATTACAGACGTGAGCCACCTGTGCCTGGCAAGTTGCATCCCTTTTGAAGAACCTCCAATTTACTGAAGTAAATAGACTGTAGGGACATGTCTAGTGTCCCTTCTATGGCTCCTGAAGTGAGCAGTAGCCACAGTCACCAGACTGTACTACATTGGACCTCACCAAACTGCAGGCCAAACTGCAGAGACGAGGTGAAAACATCATTTTTGGTATTATGCTAAGACCTCAGAGTCTGAAGAACAAGACAGAAAAAGATTCCTATTTTCATGGAATATGTGATCAAATAGGGTAGATGTTAAACAACCTATTCTTAACTGCTGGTGTGACAAGCATATTAAATAGAGTGTACCATGAGGTTATGATACAGAGCTCAGGTGAGTATGAAGTGCCAGCCAAACTAAGCCCCAATGATGAAGGCTAACTCTGGCTAGAGATATGGAAGGGCAGGTGTAGATAATATGGTGTTCTAAGCACATGGGGAGAAAGGAAGGTAGGAATGAGCCAGTTTAAGGACACACCAAAAGTGAGAAGCAGTCCAGAAGGGTCATTCAGGCACTGCTCAATCCTGCACCTGTCCACCCCCACCTCTTCCCTTTATTCCCCCACCACTCCCATCTTTGTGTTCCCAGAGCTGTCTCAAGAGCTAGTGTTGCCATAAAGCATTGGCTGACTCACTACTACAAAATATTACCACCTTTTGTGCTCTGATAGCTTTTTGATCTGTTCTGACAACTTACCTTGTGTTGTGATTGTGCATGTATGTTGCTACTTTACTGGATGATTAGTTCCATGAGCTCTTTCTAATCAGGTGTTTCCCACAAAGTGCCTGGCCCAGCACCTTATGAGTGGTCAGAAATGACTTAATTATTGAAAAAAACATAACAAAAAGCTATTATAGTTTCTTTTCTTCTTTTTTTTTGGGGGGGGGGTCCAGTCGTGGGGCCTAAACTCTGGGCCTGGGCGCTGTCCCTCAGCTCTTCAGCTCAAGGCTAGCACTCTACCACTTGAGCCACAGCGCCACTTCTGGCTTTTTTCTTTTTGCTTTTGGGGTGCTGAGGAATCGAACCCAGGGCCTCATGCATGCAAAGCAAGTGCTCTACCACTGAGCCACCTTCCCAGCCTCTCTTTTCTTCTTATGTGCAAAGCCATACAGGGTTCTTCTCATAAGATGATAATGTTGAACTACCATTTGGGAAGAGTTAAAGTAGGCCTGTTTTAACAGCCTTGACTCAAAATAGTCCTAAGCTAATGAATTATTGTTCCTTTTCTCTTTTGACTGTTCTTCCTTTTTGTATATGTGGTTACACATTTTCATTCCATTATGGAAGGAGTACAATATATGATAGTGTTTGTCTTTAGTGAATATTGAATGACTCACAATGGAATTTGCACTGGAGAAGAATTTCCAACAAATAGCAGTCTAATGATTTTGCAGAGTGGAATTTTTCTTTTACATTTTATGGTGGTAGAGGGGAGGAGAGACAGAGTCTTACTGTATAGCCCAGACTGGCCTAATTGTTCTGGTCTTCCTGCTTCTGCCTCTCAAATGCTGAGATTGCAGATATGCACTACTATACATGGCCCTTTTATTTTTTTTATTTTTTTTTTGTCGGTCGTGGGGCTTGAACTCTGGGCCTGGGCGCTGTCCCTCAGCTCTTCAGCTCAAGGCTAGCGCTCTACCACTTGAGCTACAGCGCCACTTCCGGTTTTCTGGTGGTTTATTGGAGATAGGAGTCTCACGGTCTCTCCTGCGCGGGCTGGCTTTGAACTGGGATCCTCAGATCTCAGCCTCCTGAGTAGCTAGGATTACAGGCGTGAGCCACCAGCGCCCGGCTACATGGCCCTTTTAATTTTTCTTTTAAAAATTTCCTTGTGTTCTTTATTCTTTTTAATTAGTTTTTATTATCTTCAGTTATACAAAGGAGTTACTTTTTACAAAATGTTTTCCATGTTGACAAGCACTAAAATTTTTTTAAATATTCCCATTATGTATCTTTATAAAGAGATAAAGCATGTTTATATATTTATTATAAATAGTTAATGTAATTATTAAGCTATATTCATTTTGTACTGTATATCATGCAGAACTTATTTTGGAAAGTTCAATTATGAAAAATTTAACTTCCATGTAAATATAACAAATGATTATTTGTACAAATAATTGGATTCATTTTCAAGTCAAGGCAATCTGCCTTCCAAGTTGTTAGCGTGAACAAATAAAAATAGAGAAGATCGGCCTGGGAAGGTGGCTCAGTGGTCGAGTGCTTGCCTTGCATGCATGAGGCCCTGGGTTCGATTCCTCAGCACCACATAAGAAAAAGCCAGAAGTGGTGCTGTGGCTCAAGTGGTAGAGCCCTAGCCTTGAGCTGAAGAGCTGAAGGACAGCGCCCAGGCCCAGAGTTCAGGTCCCACGACTAACCAAAAAAAAATTTTTTTTGAACTATTAAATTTGAACTTTAGAAAAGTATTTATTTTTTATTTATTTATTTTTTTTGGGTCCAGTCATGGGCCTGAACTCTGGGCCTGGGCAGTGTCCCTCAGGTCTTCAGCTCAAGGCTAGCGCTCTTACCACTTGAGCCATAGCACCACTTCCGGCTTTTTTTTTCTGCTTATGTGGTGCTAAGGAATCAAACCCAGGGCCTCATGCAAGCAAGGCAAGCACTTTACCACTGAGCCACCTTCCCAGCCCCTAGAAAAGTACTTAGTATAAGCAGGTCCCATGCAAAAGTTTTGCACTTACTGAGAATTAAACTTCATTGGCTACCCGACATTTTACCCACAAACCCTGTAGCTAACCTCTTTTGCTGTAATCTAAGATATAAATTATCCTCCAAAGAACTTTCTTTGGAAAAAAAAATGGCTGAAATTGTCCTTTTGTGTACATGTACATAAACGTGCGTGTGTGTGTCTGTGCATGCAGCAGTACTCAGGGGATTGGGCACTGTCAATGAGCTCTTTTGCTGAAGTGCTCTACACCTTGAGCCACAGCTCCACTTCCAGCATTTTGTAGTTAATTAGGGGTAAGAGTCTCACAATCTTTTCCTGCCCAGGCTGGCTTCAAACCTCAATCTTCAGATCTCAGTCTCCTGAGTAGCTAGGATTACAGGTATGAGTCACTGGTGCCTGGCTAAGGTGGAAACTTTGAGATGATTATGTGTCTGCCTTTATGAATGAGTTAATCCATTTGTTGATAAATTGGTTATCCCTAAAGAGGGTCTGTTATAAAAACAAACTTTGTTCTTCTTCTTGTCTTTTTTTTTGTTGTTGTTAGTCATGGGGCTTGAACTCTGGGCTTGGACGCTGTCCCTGCGCTCTTCAGCTAAGGCAAGTGCTCTACCACTTGAGCCACAGTGCCACTTCTGGTTTTTTGATGGTTTATTGGAGATAAGAGTCTCACGGACTTTCCTGCATGGGCTGGCTTTGAACCATGATCCTCAGATGCTGAGTAGCTAGGATTACAGGTGTGAGCCACCGGGGCCTGGCTCTTGTCTCTATCTCTCTCCCCTCTCTCCTCTGTCTCTAGTTTGATCTATTGCTACTCTCTTTCTAGGTAGACTTCTCCCTCCCTCTCTCATATAGCCTAAGCTGGGCTTAAATTTCTCAATCCTCCTGCCCCAGACTCTCCAGTGGTGAGAATTCAGGTGAGCAAAATGCTGGATTGGAGGTATGGCTCAAGTGGTAGAATGCAAGTCATGAGCAAGAAAGCTGAGCGCCAGGCCCCGGTGGCTCATGCCTGTAATCCTAGGAGGCGGAGATCTAAGGATATCTAAGGAGATCTAAGGATAGTGGTTCAAAGCCTGCCAGGGCAGGAAAGTCTGTGAAACTCTTTTCTCCAATAAACCACTAGAAAACTGGAATTCATGCTGTTGCTGAGTTGAAGAGCACAGGGACAGCACCCAGGTCCAGAGTTCAAGCCCCATGACTGACGACAAGAAAGAAAGAAAGAAAGAAAGAAAGAAAGAAAGAAAGAAAGAAAGAAAGAAAGAAAGGAAGGAAGGAAGGAAGGAAGGAAGGAAGGAAGGAAGGAAGGAAGGAAGGAAGGAAAGAAAGAAAGAAAAAAAGAAAGAGAAAAAGAAAGAGAAAGAGAAAAAGAAAGAGAAAAGCAAGCTAAGAGCACAAGGACTCCCCCCCCCCCCCCCCCCCCCCCCCCCGCCCCCCAACACCCCAGTTCAAGCCCTAGAGCCAGTAGCCACAACAACAACTACTGTCTCACAGTTTCAAAGCCTGACTCCACTGTCACTCGGCCCGGTTGTTTGGGGCCTATAGCACAGTACATCACAGAGGGAAAGTGCGGCAGAGGAGGCCTTTTCACTTCAAGGAATGGGCAAGGGTCCGGGCTTCATAACATTTCTTTCAAGGTTAGCCCCCAATGACCTAACTTCCTAGTACTAGTCCCCACCTGCCAAAAGTTCTACCACCTCTCAAATAGCTCCTTGAGGGCCTTTGCAGGACACTTCCAAACTAGGACTACCTTCAGGAATACAGGGTTGGTTTAATAGTAAAGGAAACTTTATGGAAACTTAGGAGTTAAGCAAGATTTCAGGATGTAAAATGGATTTTCTACATATTAATATTTGCAGTTGATATTTTCAAAATATCATTTTTACAACGGCTCAAAGTTTAGAATGCTGAGAAGTCCAAAAGCAAGGCATTGTGAGAGCCTTGTGAAGCAGTACAAGACTGCTTCAATTCATAGTTGAAAGGGAAAGGGCAGCTGGGATCTATGAAGGAGATAAAACCCTCATTCAGGTCGATCCACTTTCACAGGAACTGATACAGTACTTCCGAAGTAAGAACTTACTCATTTGTGTGAGACTTAACCTGGTACAGAATGAATCCCTCTTAAATACCCAATCACCTCTTAAAGCCTCCACCTCCCAAAGTAATCCATTAGATTGGGAATCAAATTTCAACGTTAGTTTTTGTGTGGACAAACATATCCAAACCCGCTGTTAGCTAAAATACATAAATACATAGTCAACACTAAGAAAATCTGGTCCAAAAACAGTGTGTGGGGGGGAGGGCAATGATTTGAACAGATACCACACTAAAGGAGTTACTGAGATGGTAAATATGCATATGGAAAAAGTGTCAACATCATATGTCATTTGGGAATTGCAATTAAAACTGTGATGCTATTAACACTCATTAGCATGCAGAAGTCCTTCAGCCGGGCATGGGTGGCTCACACACCTGTAACTATAGCTGAGCTCTGAGGACTGAGGTCGGCCTGGACAGGAAAGTCCTTGAGACTCTCACCTCCAATGAACCATCAGCAAACCGGAAATGGAGCTGCGGCTCGAAGTGGTAGAGCGCTCGCCCGGGGCAGAATGGCTCTAGGGACAGCGTCCGGGCCCTGAGTTCAAGTCCCATGACTGACCCAACACTGACAATGCCCAAGACAGAGACAAACAGTGTCTCGGGGAAGGCGTTTGGAATCTAGAGTGCGACAGACCTGGGTTCGAAGCCGGCGCTGCAGCTCCACGGCTGTGGGCCGCCCCTCGCGTCCCCGGCTCCCTGAGTCTCCTCAGGGGTGGCGGCGGCGGCTAGGCGTCAACGCGCCACCGGGCGCGCCAGGGACGGACCGCCGCCGGCGCCCCCTGCCGGCCGCCCGACCCCCGCGGCGGGGCCCGCGCCCAACGCTCGGCCGCCGGTCTCCGCGGCCCGATGCCGTGCGTCCGCCCGGTCCTCGGCCTCCTGGCCGCCCTGGCCGCCTGCGGAGCCGTCGCCTTCCTGGCCTACTGCGTCTACTTCGACCGGAAGCGGCGTGGCGACCCGGCATTCAAGCGGCACCTGCGGGACAGTGAGTGCGCCCGGTGTGGCAGGGGGGCCCGGGCCCGGGGCGCAGCGGGCCGTGGGATGGGCGGCGGCCGAGGGGACCGCGGGCCCACGAGCCATCTGTGTTTGCAGAGAGAAGAGCCCAGCAGCCACCGGCCCAGGCGCGGGACGCGCAGGTGAGGCGTCGCCCACACGCCGGGAACTTTCTAGAAGCAGGGCCGGGAAGGGGGGGGGTGCTTGTGTCCCGCGTGCCGCGGCCTTCCGTTTAGTACTAGCTCTCTGCAGCAAAAGGAAGCGAGGGAGGGCGGGCGGGCGGTCATGGTGCGACTGCAGGCGGGGCCGGGCTCGCACCGGGAGCCCTAGCTAATGAGGAGGCGGAGGATAGGAGGGCCGCGGTGCGAAGCCCGCCGGGGCAGGAACGTCTGTGAGACTTAGCTACAAGACGGAAATGGAGCCTTGGGTGAAGCAGCCCAGGGCTCAAGGGCAGGACTAGTACTCACGGCCTTGGTCCATCCGCAGGAGGTTTTCCCCGGGCATTTGCTCAGATATGCATTGTCTGATCCTAACGCCAGCACGTGTGGTTCCTTAGCCGTGAGTCCCCAACTGGAATGCGGATGCATCACCTGGAGCTTGTTAAAAATGTAGATGGCTGAGCCAAGGGTTATCCTGTAGGTCGGGGTGGACCCCAGGACCCTTCTCTAACAGCTCATCCGGAAGGGCCCTGGGCCCCCAACGTCTTCCCTGGTTTTGTCTCCTCCGACAGGGTTCTCAGATGTACCACTCTAGACCCAAATTGGACCTACATGCTCCACACTTACCCAGTTACACGGATGGCACCGATTCATGATCTCATCCTTGTTACCAATCTTCTCCTGCTTCCTTATGAAGCTTATAGACTTGCTACCCTCCTGGCTGCTCTTGTTTACTTAAATAACAGACTTGTTTTCCATAAATATGGGTGTACTAACTCCTTAACCCATTCCAAAACTCCTCTTTGTATCCAGCCCACTACAGGCTTTCTATGCACAACCTCCCTACTCTCTGCACTTCTGAAACCACCCTCACTTTGACACCACTGCCTTGCATGAGTGCCTACTGTACTAACTGCCTAAGCGTTGGAAATAATCTATATAAAGTTCCTTGTCTGCAGCTGGTCTTCAGTAATGAGTACTGATGCTATGTTTACCTTGTCATAATCCAATTGAATGCTGAGGACTTGGCTCATGTGGTAAACACAAGTACAAAACCCTGAGTTCAAACCCCCCAGTATTGCAAAAACAAATGACCATTCGATGTGTGCCATACAATGCATTCTTCATCAAACTTTACCAAACTTCTCCATACTCATGCTCTTTTCTGAGAAACCTTTCCTGATTCTTTATCCAGATGTAAAGTACTGTGAATCCCCAAAGACATTGGACTTCTTATCATACCTATATGTTAGGAATCATTTTCTCAGCCTTGTGGTGGGTTTGTCAATGGACTTAGAGGTTTGGGTTGGTTGTCTACTTCTTCCAGCTGCTCCTAGACTGTCCTGCCATTTATAGTACTTACTAAACCTCAATCCACTTATGGAGCCTTTGACAACTATTACTGATAAAAGCTTTCAAGGGGCTGTTAGCACAATAAAGACCAGTCCTAGTCATAGTTCCAAGGTTGATGACATCTTGTGGTCTTGTTTGCCTTTCTGAACCAATGTTCTGATACTTATCAGCTGTCAACCTTCCACCATGTCCTATCCTGCTCTCCTTCTGAGGGTTTCAATATAGAAGCCTTGCCAGTTTCCTGCCTCACCTAGTAGAGAGGTACCAAGCTGTAGAACATTTTTAATGAAATGAATATCTAGTAGAGATGTTACTATGAGGAGATATCACAATGACCAGAGACCTATAGGCCAGAGAAATCTCTGCAACCTATTCAACATGCATTGGTAATAACAGGCAAGAAAATACAATTGCAACACACAAAGCTACCTTTACTGTATTAGTTATAGGAGGATTTCTGCAGTGTTATTACCATTCTTGTTTTTGTTTTTAATCGCAAAAAACTTTAACCCTATTTTAGGAAACATTTAATTATAAAGAGAGATTACATTTTTCACTCATTAGAGACTAGGCTCAAAATGTGCTTTTAAAATAAGAACTGATTTTGACCAGTATACCAAAGGCCTTACATTCACTACTCATTGTTAAATGTCTTATGAATCTTTTAGTTGTGGGATCTAGCAACAAATGAAAAACTGCAAGAACGTTTTCTGCAAGAGGTACAGATGGCAGAACTTTGGTTATCTAGAGGTAAGAAGTAATAATCATTTTAAGTTACTTGCAATGACATGTTCAAGAAGTACAATCAGTATTTGTCAGATTTGGTATTTTGCTTCAGTTAAAAAGAAATTGTCAGCCGGGCACCAGTGGCTCATGCTTGTAATCCTAGCTACTCAGAAGGCTGAGATCTGAGGATCACGCTTCAAAGCCAGCCTGGGCAGGAACATCCATGAGACTATCTCCAATAAACCACTAGAAAACTGGAAATGGCGTTGTGGTTCAAGTGGTAGAGTGCTTGCCTTGAGCTGAAGAGTGCAGGGACAGCGCCTAAGCCCAGAGTTCAAGCCCTACGACCAACCCCCCGCCCAAAAAAAAAAGAAAATTGTCTTGGTTTTTTCACCTGCAACATTATCCCACTCAAAGGAAATTTTGATTTACAAGTCAAACAAGTCACATACTACATAGGCTGGGAAGGTGGCTCAGTTGCCGAGTGCTTGCTTTGCATGCATGAGGCCCTGGGTTCGATTCCTCAGCACCACATAAGCAGAAAAAGCTGGAAGTGGTGCTTTGGCTCAAGTGGTAGAGTGCTAGCCTTGAGCTGAAGAGCCGAGAGACAGCGCCCAGGTCCAGTGTTCAGGCCCCATGACTGGCAAAAAATAAAAAAGGAAATGGACTATATTCCTACAGGTTAGGCATAATATAGGCTATGTTATGTAAACTTAATGCAAGCATATGTCTACAATATTCACGTGACACTGATGGTCATGTAATGATGTGTTTGATTTTTAAAACCCAGAATGTACACAAATGATTTTTTTTTTTAATTGGTCATGGGATTTGAACTCAGGACCTGGGTGCTGTCCCTGAGCTATTCTGTGCAAAGCTAGTGCTCTACTACTTGGAGCCACAACTCCACTTCCAGTTTTCTGATAGTTAATTGGAGGTAAGTCTCACAGACTTTCCTGCCTCGGCTGACTTTGAACTACAGTCCTCTTATCTCAGCCTCCTGAATAGGTAGGGTTACAGGAGTGAGCCTCCAGGGCCTGGCACAAATGACTTTAAAATCTCATTTGACTTCTAGTCATTTTAAGAGTTACTCAGGTATTTAGATTTAGATGTTGATGGTGTGTAAGTGTTGAAATTATTAGAATTATAAACTTGGCTTTAAATTTCTCCCCCAAAAGTGGTAACACTTTTTCCTCTGTGAACTCATAGATGTACAGATTTATCTCTTATCCAGAATACTTGAGACCACAACCTCTTTGAAATATGTGTGTATTCCTAATGTGACTTACTCAGAACATATAATTCATTTCATAGACATTATATATAACCTGTAACAAGTTAACTTGTTACAAATTTTTTAGTAGGGTAGTGTTTGGGCTTTGACTTATCATCTGAGGTTAAATGTGGAGTTTTCATTTGTGGCCTGAATTCAGCATTCAAATTTTCGGGTTTGAAGCATTTTGAATTTTCACATGAGGGTTCAACCTGTAGTTCTGTAACCAATTTAGTTGTTTATGTCTGTGGAATAATTTTGATTGTAATATCTGAGAGGCTATGTTGGATTTGTTGGTTTAGTTAACCAATGGTTTGCTTTTTCTATTCCATTAGCACTATGTGTCATGAGTATAGGCACTACTGTAGCTTCAGTTTTTCTTTAAAAACATATAGACTATAGTTAAAGTATAATGACAGTGTATTACCATCATAAAGCTAAAATATTATCAATTTAAAATAAATTTAGGGCTGGGATATAGATTAGTGTTAGAGCACTTGGCCTGATCCAAGGGTCAAAAGTTAGGTTCTCCTACTGCATTGCTGGTGGGAATGTATACTGGTACCTCAGAAAGCTAAATATAGACCTCCCCTATGACCCAGCCATACCACACCTAGACATCTACCCTGAATCAGGATACAAGGACACCTGCAGCACTGTTCACAATAGTTAAGATATTGAAACAAACCAGATGCCCCACTACTGATGAGTGGATCCAAAAATTGTGGTACCTATATACAATGGAAAATTATATAGCCATTAGAAAGGACAAAGTAATGGCATGTGCAGGGAAATGGATAGAACTAGAGCAAATCATCTTGAGTGAGGTAAGCCAAGAGCAGAGAGACAAACGGCACATGGTGTCCTTGATACGTGGATGCTAAAGCCAGAATGCAAGGAGATATGACAAAGTAAATAGGGCTCAAGAAATAAAGGACTTCCACTCCTTTTATTGTATCATTGCTAAATGACTCCATGTTCTTGACCACATATATGGTATATATATGTGCACAAGGGAAGGAAGCTAGGAGGACACAGAATCAGAGGGAAACAGGAAAACATATAATAGAGGGGCCCATCAGCTGCACTGACATAGATGAAAATGAACTAAGCAACCCAAAGACAGTGATGACAGGGGAGGAATGAGAGGGAAAGAGGGAACAGCTTAACAAAAGGGAAGAAATGTAACTATCACCTGATGTGGAAGAAATAATTGTATTGTCAAAGTTCATAGTATTCACAAACTTTATAGACCATGATAATGACAATTTGCCTTGTGAAGGTTAAAATGTGTTTGTGATTTTAACTATCACTATTCCACAATAATGTATGTAATCACCTAATCTCAACTTAAAAAAAAAGTTAGGTTCTACTCCTCCTACTTCTAGCATTAATGAGCTTGAAAACTAAATCACTTCACTGGTCTTTTGTTTTCTAAAAGTTGAGAGTAAAACTAAGTCATCCCATGTTATAATTTAAAGGAAATGATTATAGTTTACTTTTCACAAATTTCTATTCCTTGTTCCTTCACAACCAATCATCCTAAAATTCATTTATAAAAAATTAATTCAGAAATCAGAGTTCACAGATGTCTTATTTTCTTTCTCTAGATTATAATTCATGTTATACTAAATTTTGTTTCAAGCTAGGTATGGGGACACATGCCCATAATCTCAGGATTTGGGAAACTGAAGCAGGAACATCTCAAGGTTGAGACTTGCCTTAGTTATGCAGGGAGACTGTCTCAAAAAAAAATTGAAATCTTTGATAATGGAGTCTATTCCTTTTAGCTTTTTTTTTTTTTAATTGAAAAACAGGCCACATTAAAAACTAAAACAACATGAGTATTTTCAAGGCAAGTGTATTTCCTTAAACAGTGAGTATGGTAACTGTAATTTGCCTTATACAATGATTGTGTGAGTGTGTGTGTACATGCCAGTACTTGGGCTTGAACAAGTCTCTGACTAGGCCTTTTGTTTAAGGGTATCATTCTACTACTTGAGCCATACCTCTGCTTCTGGCTTTTTGATGGCTAATTGGAGATAAGAGTCTTATAGACTTTTCTATGATCCTCAGATCTCAGCCTGACCTTTACCACTGTGAAACTCATTCTCTCTCATATGTGTACTCTTTATTCTTCATAGGAATTGTCTAGATAGCCTTTAGTGTAAGATGCTTTAAATGTCTAACCTTTTTTGCTTTCTTGTAGGATGCACATTTTGACAAATGCTAAATTTTACTCAAAATGTCTTACTGTTTCAGGAGAGAATGGAATGGGGGTACAACACCTCAGCAATGCCCTTTCAGTCTGTATGCAACCACAGAAGCTTCTCCATGTTTTCAAACGCACACTCCCTCCCAAAGTATTTCAGATGCTATTGCACAAAATCCCCCTTATCTGCCAGGTGAGTACACAGTTAATCATTTTTTTGAAATATACTTTGTGAATTATAACAGTAATAATCATGATGTTGGGTAGATTACATAGGAATAGCAAAGTATGTTTGTGAATTGCCCAAGTTCTAAATGACCATTTTTAAGCCAAATGAATAAAAGGTATCTTCATCAAACTGCCTGATATACTTATGCATCAATGAGAATTTCCTATAAATGCTTGCATTTGTTTCAGGATTGATAAGCCAAAAGATATAAATTTACCTCTGTTTTACTTTTATTCAGCTGATTGCACTTCATGGTTGAAAATAAACCATATATTGTTGGTCAGACTCAGAACCATTCATGTTAGACTCTCAGCTTCTGAACAAAGTGTGAAACAATACAGACTCCCTTAGAGCCTAATAGTCAACTCTTACACATTCCCAAGTTAGTCTTAGATGGGATGTTTCCTGAAGATACAGCTAGGATAAGAATGTAATGCCCACTGATAAAAGAAGGGAAGCAAGAAAAAGATCGTGCATTGAAATGATTAGCAAGTAACTGTTTTATGTATTTACCAGCAATTTGAGGCAAACATGAATGAACAGGAATGCTTGGAGGATGATTCTGATTGAAAACATTTCAACGTATCCACAGTCCAGTCAGAATACTGTGTTCTATACAGTATAAACAACTAACTGCTCAGTGATACTTCCATTTATTTTACTTTTAGTAATAAAATTTTTTTCTACCTTATACATGATTGGACACATATTTTACTTTAAAATTAACAGTCACGAATGAAGAAACAATGGTTTATTTTTTCTAACCAAAGTGACCAAGCCGTAAATCTTAAGACTTCAACAAATGTTACATCCTACTATTTTCACTGAACAATGACCTTCTCTTTTGATTATTTCTGGGGAACAATGTTTTTGTTTCTCCAGTGGTTTCCATTTGCCAAGTAGCCACAACAGACAGGCATTACAGGGTGCTTACTGCTTTCAGAGGATTCTTTGAGATGAATCCTCATTTCCAGTGCAACGACTGTTGGCAATATTTCATTGAAGTCCATCCACTGGGACTTCCCTATCGCGGCTGGCCCAGGAGTCCTGCTTTGGCTGCTAGGGCTTCATTCTGCTGAATATGATATTCCTGAAACCTCATAGATATTCTTTGTGTCATTTTTAAATATTTCTGTAAGCAATGTTCCGAACAGGTAATCTAGAAATAAGGAAGACGAAGCAACACAAAAAAATCAGTTTTTTAAAATGAAGGTATTATAAAAGAAAACCAGTGAGATGTTTTTGAACACACACACACACACACACACACATGTGCGCACACGCACGCGCACCCCCCCCCCCCCCCCCCCCGGTAGCAAATACTATAGCTTAATTGTTGATACTTTCAACCATTAGTGAGAATTAAAGCTTTCTTGAAGCTTCTGGACTATATTTTCTACAGGTATGTTTCAGTATTAACCGAAAGCCCACATTATTACCCCCTTATTTAGATGGTTAAAATAAACATCTAGGAGCTGGTTGTGGTGGTACACATCTTTGGTCCTAGCTATGCAGGTGCTGGAAGGAGGATTACGGCCTGACAATGGTCCTTAAGTAAAAACACCACATCCTATAAGAAAAATAACTAAAGCAAAAAGGGCTTTAGGCTTGACTCAAGTGTAGAGCACTTGCTTACAAGCATAAGGCCCTAAATTCAAAGCTCCTGTGTTACTTCCCACCAAAGGGGGGAAAAAAAGTTCATCTAGTAGTTTTATGTCTTTATGTCTATGCTCTATCATAGCAGTCATATACAAGCCCCCTTTTTTTTTTTTTTGGGTCGGCCGTGGGGCTTGAACTCTGGGCCTGGGCCCTGTCCCTCAGCTCTTCAGCTCAGGGTGAGCGCTCTACCACTTGAGCTTCAGCGCCACTTCCGGTTTTCTGATGGTTTATTGGAGATAGGAGTCACATGGTCTCTCCTGCCTGGGCTGGCTTTGAACTGTGATTCTCAGATCTCAGCCTCCTGAGTAGCTAGGATTACAGGCGTGAGCCACCAGCGTCCAGCTGCCCTTTTGTTTTTGAAACAGAGTCTGCCTAACTTAGCCTGGGCTGGACCCAAAACTTCCTGATCCTTCTACCTCCAACTTCCAAGTACCTGGTATTGTAGGCATATACTACTACACCCTACACGTTTCTTTTTAATGAGTAACCTCATTATCAACATTCTTGATTCTAAAAATATTGCTTACTTTTTACTTACATATTTATTGAGATGAGGTCTTAATATGGCCTTGACCTTGCCACTTAGGCCAGGTTTGCCTGGAACTTAGGATCATCTTGTATCAGCCTCCAGTGCTGAGATTACAGGTGTGACCACCACACCTGGCTTCACTTTTCTTTTTTTCTCAAATATTTCTTATTGAGATTACATGACTAAATAAATTTCGCAATACTGTAGCATAGTTATACTTAGCCTAAGTCACAAACACCTTTTAATATTCACAACAATAGTTACCATTATCTTAATCTACACTGCTTATGAACTCTATGACCTTTAACAATAAAACTAATTTTTTTTTACACATTGGGTGATATATACATTTATTTTGCTTAGTATCAGCTGTTCCCGCTTTCTCTCTTTAGCTTTTGTCCTATGTTTGTCAATTATTTAACAAGTAAGTACTGATGATGGTTAGATACTAAATTCTTGGCATAAATGTTACCAACATTTGTCACTTTGAGCAAATATGCAGATAATGTGATGAAGACATTAAAAGTTAACACTTAAAATAGGACTGGGTTTCAGAGTCCACCTATGAAATAAAAGCTACCACAAACAATTTTTGCTTTTTTCTGAAATTAATCCAAGTTCTCAGACC
Organism: Dipodomys spectabilis; assembly: GCF_019054845.1. NCBI lineage: Eukaryota > Metazoa > Chordata > Mammalia > Rodentia > Heteromyidae > Dipodomys > Dipodomys spectabilis. The sequence goes on from NW_024870750.1 coordinate 3,551,354, forward strand.
AGATAAAAGGCCAAATCCAGTTTCTTTAGACAGCTAGGTGCTGGTGACTCATGCCTGTAGCCCTAGCTACTCAGGAGGCTGAGAGTTCGAAGCCAGTCTGGGCAGTAAAATCCATGAGACTTTTGTCTCCAATTAACCATCAAAAAGCAAGAATTGGAGCTGTACTCAAGTGGTAGAGCACTAGCCTTGAGCACAAAACCTCAGGGACAAGCCCACGTGTTGAGTTCAAGCCCCAGGGCTGGTACACACACACAGGTTCTTTAAGCCTGACTACAGTAACTCAGCTGCCCAACCGATAAATCTACCTTTATATATTATCATTATCACATCAAATTTTGGCATCACTAAAAACAATAGTATGAATAGTATGAATTTGGAAATTCTTAAGAAAACAAATATAGATATATCCTATAATCTAACAATACCACTATTGGGCATCTACCCAAAATATTACAAGTCAGGATATAGTAAACTATGACATTTTCACATCCATGTTCACTGATGCACTATTCATGATAGCTAGTTAAGCTATGGAGGCAGCCCAGATGCCCTAAAATGGATGAATAGATCAAGAAAATGTGATACACACACACACATACACACAATGAAACTAGTTATCAGAAAGAACAGGGAAATGGATGGACCTAGGAAAAAATGTTAAAGTAACTCAGGCAAACATTGCCAAGTTTTTTCTCATATGTACAAGTTAGATCTAAAATATAAACATACACAAAACCATATACAAGGTTATATGCATCTATACACACAAACTGACTAACGGATGGTAAACTCAGGGGAGGATCCCAATAGTGTAACTCCTTTAAACAACTAACAAACCTTCCAAAATGATCAGGAAGCTGAAACATGGTTGTTTTTTTGGTTTTGTTGTTTTGTTTTTGGGGGACTAGGGAGCAGAAGAATAGAGAGAAGGCAAGTCAGCAAATACAATCATTATATTCAAGGTACCTAGATGAAAATGGAACCATGTAATTTGAGGATATGGATGGACTAGGAAAGATGGGGGAGTGATGGAAGGGGTGACACTGATCAAAATGCATTGTACACATAATCTGCCTTGTTAAATTGAGAAACCTTTGTACAACTACCTGAAATAAAAAAATAAACAAAACCTTGGTTCCTCCACGCACTGACACATAGCAGATAGCTGAGTAAGTAAAAAGAGAGTGCTTGTAAGGATCCTATTGTTCTTGACAAATTTTGGAGAATTTTTAGTATGCAACACTTTTCTTACCTCTTCAGGTTTTACATCTCTTGTTGTGAAGTCTTTAACACAGTCTAAAAAGCAGGTTTCTGTAAGTTTATTGTAGGTTCCCAGGAATTCTTTAAACTACAAATAAATCATAAAGTTATTTAATACTCAGTTTTAGAAACAAAGATGATTTGTATCTAAACAAAATATCCTGTCACATCGCAAATCATGTTTTTTTTTTTTTTATTGTTTTTGTTTTCAGATGGGCTTCCTATATAACCCAGGCTTGGCTTTGAATTTATGATACTACTATCTCAGGCTTTTGAGTGCTTGGGATTAGAGGTGTTAACTACCATATCCAGCTAATAATGATTTTTGAAAATGATCTATAAATAACCACTGATTCACATTTTCAATAGTAGATTCTATTTTTTATTTTTGCAAGATCCCCTTAATTGTAGTACCTTACCTGTTTTATCTGATCAGATTCTGGTATTTGTGCGGCCATATTCTTTTGATATGTTTATTAGTCACCTAATTTAAAAGTTAAAAGAAAGAAATTTGTCAATCTATTAAATATTTTAGGCTAAAGAGTTACCTCATTATTAACATATTTTATAAATTTCTAACTATAGATATAATTATATACCATTTCTTTCTTTTTGAACTCAAGTCCTTGAGGTTCTTTTGCTCAAGGCTAGAACTCTACCACTTGAGCCACAGTGCCATTTCTGTTTATGTGGTACTGAGGAATCAAACCCAGGGCATCATGCACACTAGGCAAGCACTCTACCACTAAGCCACATACACAGCCCCAAATGGAGGGCCTTGGGCTTTTTTTCTTGTATGTTTTGTTTTTTAGTTGGTCATGGGGCTTGAACCTGGGGTCCGGGCACTGTACCTGAGCTTTTCTGCTTAAGGCTAGCGCTCTATCACTTGAGCCACACACAGCACCACTTCTGGTTTTCTGTTGGTTTATTAGAGATAAGAGTTTCACAGACTTTCCTGCCCAGCTGGCTCAGATCTCAGCCTCCTGAGTAGCTAGAATTACAGGCATGAGCCACTGGTGCCTAGCTAGTCTCAGATTTTTAATAACGGTTTAGATTTTGTGATGGGTCCCTGTCTTAGTGTGTGTGCATGTGTGTGTGCCCTAATCCTGGAGTTTGAACTCAGAGTCTGGGTGGTATTCCTGAGTTGTTTTATTGCTCAAGGGTAATGCTCTACCACTTGAGCCTCAGGTCTACTTCCAACTTCTAGGCTGGCTTTGAATTGTGATCCTCAGCTCTCAGCCTCCTGAATAGGTAGGATTACAACATGAATTGCTGGTGCCTGGTTTATCATTCAGTTTTAAATCAACATCAGCTCATAAAAATATTCAGGGTTCAAAACAAAGTTAGAGAATTTATGTATTTTGCATTTCAAAAACAGTTTTCACAGAGACTTATCAGGAACTTCTGAACATTTCGTACTTGTGATCTAACTTGGCAATGGAGAAGACAAAGAAGTCAGAAAACCTTTCTGTATTTCCAAGGTGTATACATACTATAAATGTAGGACTTTAGTTCTAGATATAAGAATGTGTATTATCTGGTTTACTTATTCATGCTGGTTAGTTCTAGAAAGGTTGAGCATCCCACTTAAAAGGTTTGCACAAACTAAAGCTATTAAAAATCAAACTAGCATCTAGAAGGAAGACCTAACACTAACCCTATATACTATAAATTAACAAATACTATGCATTATAGTCTTGAATTTAATAAGAAATACATAAAAATAAACGGATTTTTATATCTTAAGCTTGTCAATTACTTAAAATGTTTATGTGGTACTGAGGAATCAAAGTACAAATTGCAAAGTATAAACTTTTTGTGAAACTTATATGGAGTTGGAAATTGAAAATTCAGGCTTAGGACAACATGTAGGACACTATCACAAAAAATACCATTCTGAATAAAACATTTAACCAACAGTAACTATTCTATTCACAGCCATGCATACAGTTCTCCTGTGCATTTACTTTTCCCTTGTCTTTTTTTTTTTTTTTTTTCTGCTTATGTGGTGCTGAGGAATTGAACCCAGGGCCCTGGGCATGCAAGGCAAGCACTTTACCACCGAGCCACCTTCCCAGTCCCCCTTGTCTTTTTTGGGGGGAGGGGATGGTCATGGGGCTTGGACTTGGGTGCTGTCCCTGAGCTCTTTTGCTCAAGGCTAGTGCTCTACCACTCTGAGCCACAGTGTGCCACTTCCAGTTTTCTGGTGATTAACTGAAGATAAAAGAGTCTCAAGTGAACTTTTCTGCCCATGCTGGCTTTAAACCATGATCCTCAGATCGCAGCCTCCTGAGTAACTAGGTTTGCTGGTATGAGCCACTGGTGCCTGGCTTCTCTTGTCTTTTCTTCCTTAGTCTGTGTATATACTGGTGGGAACTACTGACATTTTAAAAGAACTGTATGCAAGGGATAGCATCAATTCTTTAATTTGCTGTGCTTGTCTCATTCTTAATGTTATAGTTTATTGTTTCTTTGAAATAATAATTAATACAAAGTATAATTTGGTTTCATAGTAACTGGATACTTCAAAATCATAATTTGAAATCTTATGATTCCAGAATCATAGAATCTTATGATTCTAATTAATTGACAGATAATGCTAGCTATGAAACAGTCTATGAATAATAGTATCTCACTAAATGGGCACAATATTTAGGATTAAGCAGATTTCTCAGCAATTATGTTTTTGCTTTTGTTTTTTTTGGGGGGTGGGGGAGGGGTCCAGTCGTGGGCCTGAACTCTGGGCCTGGGCGCTGTCCTTCAGCTCTTCAGCTCAAGGCTAGCGCTCTACCTCTTGAGCTACAGCGCCACTTCCGGCTTTTTTCTTTTTGCTTATGGGGTGCTGAGGAATCGAACCCAGGGCCTCATACATGCAAGGCAAGTGCTCTACCTCTGAGCCACCTTCCCAGCCCTTCTCAGCAATTATGGAGTCCAGAACAAAGTAGCACAAAATGTTCAAGCACTAAAAGAACAGAATTGTTAACTCAGAAATTGTATCTAGGAAAAATATCCTTCATTCCTGAAGGGAAACTCAAGACATTTGCAAAGTAAGAAAAACTAAGAGAATTTGTTGTTCACAGACCTACACAAAATGGGTTATTTAAGTTTTTAAACAGAAAATAAGAATTTAGGACATCCAAGAGGGGAAAAAAAATTCACACACAACTTTTTGAATTTCCTAAATTATGTTAGCTGTTGGAAAAATTTATATGTTCACCTAATGTTATTCTAAATGTATGTTGACAATTAGGGTAAATGGATATAAAGTGTCTATATTTCACTCAAACTAATATGTTGGCACCTTTAGATTGTGATAATCATGCTTGTCCCCCTCTCTGTCTCTAAGAGATACATAAGGAGATAGTCCCCCTGCCACACACATACTTTTTTTTCTGGTGGTGTTACTAGTTCATAACAACAAACTCTGACTTAGATTTTTCATTCAAAGCTAGCATTCTACCACTTGCATCTCTAATGCCTCTATTACCTCTACTTCGAATGCCTCTATTACCAGCTTTTTCCTGGCTAACTGGAGACGAGTCCCTTGAATTTGTCTGTCTTAAGTTGAACTGTGCTCCTCAGTTCTTACCTTACTAAGCAGCTAGGATCACAGGCCTAAGCCACTGGCTCCAGGCTGAGATAGTCAACAAACAAAAAGTAAAATAACAAGCTTAAGTCCTAGGTTATATAAACCCTAATAGGTTAAGCCCAAAGTACACCAATCAAGAGACAGTGGATTAAAGAAACATTACTCAAGCATAACACATATAAAAGAAACTTCAATTTTAATGATACAGGCAGGTTAAATACAAAAGAATGGGGCCAGGGGAATGACTCAAGTTGTAAAGTTCCTATCTGAGCAACACCTTGAATTCAAAACCTAGTACCACCACCAACTCCATCACTAAAAAAATGATACATATATTATGCAAACACTAAACAGAAGAAAGAAGAAACAGTGGGTAGTGGGTATATGAGAGAAAGTAGACTTCAATGCAAATTACTAGACACAAACTGGTAAATGGACCAAGAAGTGTATGCACCAAAAACAAAACTGTAAAATATGTAGAGTGAAGACTTCTATTTAGAACTGGAAAGAGAAACAAGGATCTGCAACTATAGGTGAAAATTTCAATACTGCTCTCTTAACTGATAGAACAATGAAACAGAAAATTAGTCCAGATACGGAAAAATCCACCATTTAAAAAAAAATCAATTTGGGCCGGGCGCTGGTGGCTCACGCCTGTAATCCTAGCTACTCAGGAGGCTGAGATCTGAGGATCGTGGTTCAAAGCCAGCCCAGGCAGGAGAGACCGTGAGACTCCTATCTCCAATAAACCACCAGAAAACCGGAAGTGGCGCTGTAGCTCAAGTGGTAGAGCGCTCACCTTGAGCTGAAGAGCTGAGGGACAGCGCCCAGGCCCAGAGTTCAAGCCCCACAACCAACAAAAAAAGAAAAATCAATTTGGGCTGGGAAGGTGGCTCAGTGGTAGAGCGCTTGCCTTACATGCATGAGGCCCTGGGTTCAATTCCTCAGCACCACATAAGCAGAAGAAAAAAAAAAACTGGAAGTGGTGCTGTGGCTCAAGTGGTAGCTCGCTAGCCTTAAGCTGAAGAGCTGAGGGACAGTGCCCAGGCCCAGAGGTCAGGCCCCACTACCGGACCCCCCCAAAAAAATAAACTTGATATAATCCATTATTTATAGAACTTTGCACCTAATTCCACAGAGTCTACATTTTTTATCAAGTGGCCATGGAATTCATACCAAGATAAATCATTATCCTAGACCATAAAACTAGCCTGGATAAATTCACAAGAACTAAAATCATTCTGGGCATGTTATCTCTGATCACAAAGAATGTAAAGAGAAACTGCAGATAACAAGAAAATCTCCAGATAATAGACAACTAAACAGTAAGAGATAATTCTTTCTAATGTATGCATTGGGTACTAAATATATTTCTATGATACTGACCCAGCTTTTTTGGGGTCCATTATGGGGTTTCAACTCAGGGCTTAGGCACCATCCCTGAGCTAGTCTGCTCAAGGCTGGTATTCTACCACTTTGAACCACAGCTTCACTTCCAGTTTTCTGGTGGTTAACTGGAGATAAGAGATTCAAGGGGACTTCTCTGCTTGGGTTGGCTTCAAACTGAGATCCTAAGATCTTGCCTCCTGAGTAGTTCTGATTGGAGGTGTGTGCAGGGGGGCCCAGCTGGCTTAGCTTTTATACAGATTTCAGTGTGTTAAATTTAGCATTTCATTAAGTTCAGTGAATACTATCAGCAGGAATGGAAGTATAAAATCACTACAGACTCTTCAGATATTCAAAAGACAGTATCACAAACAAGTCTACATGTAAAAACTTAACAGTTAAGTAAAAGTCTATAGTTAAGTATTATCTTGGTATCAAATCCAGACAAAAAGACAGCACAAAGAGTCTACAAGAAAAAAAAAACCTTTTATGAAATTGACATAAAATGCTTAAAATAAAAGTATTTAGCAATATACAAAAAAAAAAAAAAAAAAAAAGGATTACACCCTCTGAACAAGTAGGCTTTATTTGAAGAAATGTAAGACTAATTGAATATTTGGAAATTAACCAGTGTAGCCTACATATTAATACAATAATTCACATGATCAGATCAAATGATGTGGGGGAAAAAAAAGGATTTTTTTTTGGGGGGGGGGAGGGTGAGGTTGTGGGGCCTAAACTATGGGCCTGGGCGCTGTCCCTCAGCTCTTCAGCACAAGGTTAGTGCTCTACCACTTAAACCACAGCTCCACTGCTGGCCTTTTCTGCTTATGTTGTGTTGAGGAATCGAACCCAGGGCCTCATGCGTGCAAGGCAAGCACTCTACCATTGAGCCCAGCCCCCAAAAAGCATTTTTTTTGTTGTTGTTGTTTGTTTTCCATTTTCTGAAACCAGGCCTCACACTATTGTAGTCCAAACTTGACTCAAACTTGCAATCCTCCTATCTCAACCAACAAATAATGGAATTACAGGGGGAAAAGAAAATCTGGTAACAACCTAATATCCATTCATGGAAAAAAACTCTCAGAAAAATAGGAAAAGGAAGACTTTTTTTGTTAAAAAGCAAAACAAAACCCTATAGTATATACCATACTATAGGAAGGAAAGACATCAACTCTCACCACTCTTAGACATCATACATGTTAAGTTCTAGTCAGTGCAGTAAAAAAAAAAAAGAAATGAAAAGTCATAAAGATAGTGAAGGGAGAACATAAAATTGCCAGTATTTGTTTTATACCTGATTGTGAATACAGAAAACTTAAAAAAAAACTCAACTACAATGAGTTCAAATGTCTCAGGATATAAGATATATAAAAATCAATTGCATTTCTACCTACTAAGAATGGATATGTGCTCACTGAAATTAAAAATACAATACTACCAGGAAGTTGAAACTTTTGATAGGGGGATAGACAAGTGGAGAGAAGAAAGGTGGGAGAATACAGTCACTGTATTCAATATCCATATGTAAAAATGGAACACCATAACTTAAGGGTATAGGTGGGGTTGGGAAAGATGTGAGGGAATGATGGAAGGAGTGACACTGATAAGATACACTACACTTACAAACTGAATTGAACAGATGTAAAACTACTTAAAACAATTTTAAAAATTAACAAAAAATTAATCCCTGAAAAACAAAGTAGGGATAAGTCTAATAAAACATGTACAGTACTTACAGGTTAACTACAAACCGCTAATGGAAGTTGTAAAATACCCCCCAAAATGAATATATTCTCTTCCTGTAAGCGGCCAGAGGTGACCTGTGAAAATGGTTCGCTACTTTGTAGACTCAGAAAACCCCACAAAATCATGCAAGTCAAGAGGTTCCAATCTTCGTGTAGACTTTAAGAACACTAGAGAAACAGCCCAAGCCATCAAGGGTATGCATATCCGAAAAGCGACTAAGTATCTAAAGATGTCACATTAAAGAAGCAATGTGTGCCATTCCGGTGTTACAATGGTGGAGTTGGCAGGTGTGCCCAGGCCAAACAGTGGGGCTGCACAGAGGGTCGGTGGCCCAAAAAGAGTGCTGAATTTCTGCTGCACATGCTTAAGAATGTAGAGAGCAATGCTGAACTGAAGGGTTTAGATGTAGACTCCCTGTCATTGAACACATCCAGGTGAACAAAGCACCTAAGATGCATTGCCGAACTTACAGAGCCCATGGTAGGATTAACCCATACATGAGCTCCCCTGCCACACTGAGATGATCCTTACTGAAAAGGAGCAAATTGTTCCTAAACCAGAGGAGGAGGATGCACAGAAGAAAAAGAAGAAACTGAAGAAACAAAAACTTATGAGACAGGAATAAATTTAGCATAAAATAAACGCAAATAAATAAAAAAGAATATATATGTTCACAAATTAGAAGCCTTTAATGTTAAGAATGTCAATTTTCCCAAAACTGATATATACATAGGCTTAGCATTATTCTTCTCAAGTTCTCAGCAAATCTCTTATAGCCAGCCACTGGTGGCTCATGACTAATCCTAGCTACCAGGAGGCTGGGATCTGAGGACTCTAGTTTGGAGCCAGCCCAGGCAGAAAAGTATGTAAGAGTCTCATCTACAAAAAGCAGAAGTGGCTCAAGTAGTAGTTGAGTGCCAGCGTTGAATAAAACAGCTAAAGGACAGTGCCCAGGCCCAGAGTTTAAGCCCTAGAACCAGAAGAAAACAAAAATCTTGAAAATTTAGGGACAAGTTTTTGAAACTTCTATATCGAAAGCAAAAAGACTAAAACAGGAAGGTTTTAGTCCTGTTTTAGTCTTTTTGCTTTCGATATAAAAGTTAAAATCTATTTGATTTCAAGGTTTTTATATAGTGACAATAATGAAGTATTTGTGGTTTCAGTGAAGAGGGAAATAGATCAGTAGAGAATCCAGAAAAAGAAATATGTAAATATACTGAGCTGAGTTTTGGTAAAGGGCAAAAGCAATTAAATGAAGGAGAGCCTTTCAACAAATGAAAATAACCATAACAACAAACTATAACCTTGAATTAAATCTGTTACCTTATATAAAAATTAACTGAAAATGTTTTAGGGACTTAACTCCACACTTTGTGAAAGAATGGCTGCCACCTCTCCAAGACTTGATTTCAGGACACCCCAATCCTTTGCCATCCGAGACTGGTGGACTCCAATTTGACACGGACAACAGTTGAACATGCCTAGAGGCTTCCCCAGACACATTCTATTTCTTTCTCTGGGGTTAGTGAAGCAAAGGAGGATGGTGGGTGGATGGTGGGTGGAAAGTCTGAGAAGCTGGACACTAAGAAGAAACCTGAATCCAAGAAAGCTGGTGGGGATGGCAAGGTGAAGGATGCTAGAAGTTTTTTGTTTGCTTTCTTTGTGTGCATGCCCTGGGGCCTAAGCTTTACTGCTCAAGGTTGGCCCTCCACCATACTAAAGCCACACTCCATTTACGGGAGATAAGAGCCTCAAGGATGTTTCTGCCTTGGCTAGCTTGGAACCATGATCCTCAGATCTTGGCCTTCTGAGTAGCTAGGATTATACTGTTAAGTTTTTAAAAAGAGGTAGCTGAGTAAGAACAGCACTACGCATGTGGTATTCAGGTAAGGGGTAGGTTTATTCAGTAAACCTGCTGGGACCAGGCCAGGTTGGCACTCCACGTGGCTGGGAAAGGCCTGGGAAAGTGTCTGGGCCTGAACTAGGCCTTATCTAGGGTATGGGCGGAGAAAGGTGTGGCCACCTCAAATTCAGATGTGACCTCTTCCAGGTGTGCCAGTTGCCTAGGTAACACAGGTACTGGGTGGAGACTTTGTTGTGAGGAGGGTGGAGTCTGCTCGCCATCCAGAAGTGGACCTTACATATACTAGTCCTAGATGGTATCGTCTTTTAATGTAGTTTCATTAAACAATCTTTTCTTTAAGCAAAATGTACCATAATACAGAAGTAACATTAGCTCATTGTTAAGGAACTGGGAATACATAGTTCTACTCTTTCTTACTCAAAGACCACTATATTAACATTGAGATTTATTTTCTTTTCTTTAGAATCACTTGATTAAATAATCTCAAATATTTCCTAGACCTACAGTTGAACTCAATAGCCAGCAGCAATTTTAAGTCCGCCTAAATCTTCAGTTATTCTCAGCAGTTGCCATTATCAAGATTATGGTACACATAATCAAAAATTGTACAGCCACATAAAACACCTCACGGTGAGACAAAATAATAAAATGTGGCCTACACTCTTGATTCTATTTTCCATCACTAGAACCCATGTTTGTTATTGTAGAGTAAACATACTACCAGGGTTATCTTCCATTTACAACCCTGAAATCCAGAGATAGACAAGGGATAGCCTGGGTAGATCTTGGAATGATTGTAGAAATTTGGTATGTGTGCCAAATAATTTATCATAGAACCAAGGAACTTTGGAGTAAAAAGAGATCTTATCAGTCATCAGGCTCAAACCTTTTCTGATGCATGAGTTTCCTTTCTGTTCTGGAAATGAAGTTGTCCAGCCTTTGCTTGAGTCTCCAGCCAGGCCTGATTTCTTACCTGAAAAAAGAGGACATTTAATATGACAGCTGAAGTCTCTTCCACTTCTAATAGTCTTTTTGATGGAATTCAAATTCATAAAAAAGCAACTTCCTTGTAGTTGCCAAATTTAATATATCAGGTTGTTTTTCCTTCTTGTTTAAGAAGCAAACTCAGGACCTTGAGCATAAGCACTCTACTACTCCCAGCCCTTTCTCTTTTGGTAAGTTAAAGTCGTACTATATATAACCTTACTATATACAATCTAATTTTTTTTTTTTTTTGGTCGGTCGTGGGGCTTGAACTCTGGGCATGGGCGCTGTCCCTCAGTTCTTCAGCTCAAGGCTAGTGCTCTACAGCTTGAGCCACAGCACCACTTCCAGTTTTCTAGTGCTTTATTGGAGATAAGAGTCTCACGGGCTTTCCTGCCTGGGCTGGCTTTGAACCGAGATTCTCAGATCTCAGCCTCCTGAGTAGCTAGGATTACAGGCGTGAGCCGCTCGTGACTGGCTCTACAATCTAATTCTATACTGGGGCTACAAGGTATTTTGTGTGTGTGCGCACACGCGTGCGTGCACATGTGTTTGTGTTTAATATGTTATAGGCTCTTTTATTTTTACACAAGCCAAAGGATTTACTTTGGGTAGTACTGAATTGAAATTCACAGCCCTGAATTTGCTAGGCAGGTGCTCTACCACTTCAGCCATGCCCACCTCTCTTTTGCTTTATTTTTTGGATGTTTCTTGTTTTATATGTCAGTACTTGAGCTTGAACCAGGGCCTGGACACTGTCCCTTAGCTTTTTCACTCAAGGCTGGTGCTCTACCTACCCCTTTAGCTACAGCTCCACTTTCAGCTTTTTTAAGTGGGTTTACTGGAAAAAGTCTCATCGGCTTTTCTACACCAACTGGCTTTAAACAGTGGTCCTCACATCTCAGCTTCCTGAGTAGCTAGGATACACGTATAAGCCACCAATGCATCTCAATTTTCCTTCAAGCCAGCTTTAGATCACTCACTCCTTATATAAAACTCCCAGGTAGATGGGATTTCAGGTATATGATATTACCATGTTTGGCTTTGTTGGCTGAGACTAGGTTTTGCTAACTTTTTTGCTCAGGCTGGCCTTAAACCACAATCGTGTGTCTACAGCCCTGCTAGCTGGGCTGTTACACACCTATATCACATCTCTTTTGCCACTTATATTTCTCCATATTTATTAGGCTAGATATTAGCTCTTTTGTTGTTTTTGAAAGAGGGTTTTGTGTGACCTAGAACTTGCTACATAGCTCCATTCTCCTGCTTCATAGGCATGTGCTATATCTGGCCTATTATTTATTCTCCAATGCATCTAGTTCTTTTCCTTAAGTGTTTTGTCTTCCTAGAAAATAAATACATTAAGCAGGTCATGGTGGTTCACGCCTGTAATCCTAGCTACTCAGGAGGCTGAGATCTGAGGATCTCGGTTCAAAGCCAGCCTTAGGCAGGAAAGGCCCTGAGACTTATCTCCAATAAACCACTCAGAAAACCAAAGTGGTGCTGTAGCTTAAGTGGTAGAGCACTAGACTTGAGCTGAAGAGCTCAGGTACAGTGCCCAGAGTTCAAACCCACGACCAACCAAAAAAAAAAAAAAACATTTGCCAAAAGGCCAGCAAAGGCCCCTGGAGGGAAAAATGTTTCAGGTGAATATTCTCATACAAGGAGAATTTCCAGAAATTTCTGAATATTGGAAAAAAAAGTTATGAAGAAATTGATGTTCTCCATTTCTTTGTAAAACTCTTATGCAAGGTACCAATTCTGAAGCCAAAATTTATTAATTTTTAACTTTTTTTTTTTGGTGGGTCATAGGGCTTGAACTCTGGGCCTGGGCATTGTCCCATAGCTCTTCAGCTCAAGGCAAGTGCTCTACCACTAGAGCCACAGCCCCACTTCCTGTTTTCTGGTAGTTAATTGGAGATAAGAGTCTCTTGGACTTTCCTGCCCTGGCTGGCTTTGAACCACAATCCTCAGATCTCAACCTCCTGAGTAGCTAGGATTACTGGTGTGAGCTGTGAGCCACCAGCACCGGCTCTTTGTGCTTTTATAGTACTGGCTTCACAGCATTGATGCATGAACACTGGGGAATAGGAACAAGACTACTGAGGGTTTTACCCCAGCTCTGATATGAAAGGAGTTGTAAGATTTATTTATTCAAGTAATTTTAATGATGTGTATGCTCAGACCTTAAGAGACTAGTGCAGAAAAAAATCTTTTTCACACCTAAATTTCACCAAGAAATCATGGGAGTTCATTCATATTACAGCTGACATTGTTTTTGTGTACATGTATGTGCCAGTTCTGAGGCTTGAACTCAGTGCCTGAGTCCTGTCCTTGAGCTTTTTGCTAAAGAATAACACTCTACTACTTGAGCTACTGGGGCTTGAACTCAGTGCTTATGTGCTTTCCTTGAGCTTTTTTTTTGGGGGGGGGGGGGGTGTCTGGTTGTGGGGCCTGAACTCTGGGCCTGGGCGCTGTCCTTCAGCTCTTCAGCTCAAGGCTAGCACTCTACCACTTGAGCCACAGCGCCACTTCCGGCTTTTTTTCTTTTTGCTTATGTGATGCTGAGGTCCTCATGCATTGCAAGGCAAGCACTCTACCACTGAGCCACCTTCCCAGGTCCTCCTTGAGCTTTTTTAAATATCGCTTTATCACTTGAGCTTCTGGCTTTTTGGTGACTAATTGGAGGTAAGAGTCTCATGGATTCTCCTGCCAGGTCTGGCTTCAAGGGAAGTCCTTCAGATCCCAGACGCTTGAGTAGGTAGGATTATAGCCCTGAGCCACCAGCATCTGGCTTTTCTTTTGAATAACAAATCGTTAACCAGTAGGTACATACAACCTAGCAGACCAATAATACAGGGAAACTGTAAGTGCTGTAATAAAAATGATTAGCTAATAGAAACTTACCAAGATACCAAAATAAAAATGATGATTTTTTTAAACTCTCCCAAAACAGTTCCCTTTAAAGTCCCCTTTGCCCTAAACTTCTGCAAGTAAATGGCTGAGATGTGAAAGAAAATTTTAGTTTTAACATCTGACTCCCCCCCACCCCAGCTTTATTTTTTGACGCTTTTTAGCTTGTTTTATAGGCAAAGCTCTAAGGTAGTGCGTTTCCTAAAATGAGCGCATCAGGGAACAGGGGTTGTTGGCCTTAGTACTGGAGAAAGGATTAGAGGTCAGAAAGTCTAGAGCTTTTAAGCGGAGGGTCCATGTCGGTCTGCTCAAGGTCACGTCTGTCAACATGGATATCTCATAGTCGGTTACTCTTCCATGTCCCAAAGGAGACAACTCCCAAACGCGAGCTGGAGGTGCCATAGGCACTGCAGTCCGTTCCTCTTCCCCCCACACCCATCCCGGTCCCAGGGTGGATCCGAACCCTCCCCGGGCCTGCAGTCCACCCCTGTCCCCACAACCCAGTACTAAAGTAGATCCGAACCCTCTCCGGGACTGCAGTCCTCCTGCCCGCCCCACATCCCAGTTCTGGGGTGGATCCGAACCCTCTCCGGGACTGCAGTCGCCCCACGACCAGTCCCGGAGTGGATCCGACCCTCGCCGGGACGTGCAGCCGCCGCTCCCTCCCCACGACCCGGCCCCTGGTGGACCCGAACCCTCGCCGCCGGGCCTCCAATCCTCCACCCCTCCCCACGACCAGTCCCGGAGTGGATCCGACCCTCGCCGGGGCTGCGATCCTCCACCCCGCCCCACGACCCGGCCCCGGGTGGATCCGACCCTCGCCGGGACGGCAGTCGCCGCTCCCTCCCCACGACCGGACCCCGGGGAGGGGGGGATCCGAACCCTCACCGGACGCGCAGCCGCCGCCCCGCCCCAACCCCAGCGACACGCGGCGGCCTTTTCGGGAACCCCTACCCCGAACGTAGCCTGGCCGCCCCCCGCCCGGGCACCCGGGACTCCAGTGCTAAAGGAGACACCATACTTAATCACAAGCTCTCGCGTCAGCCGCCGGTACGCGGTCAGGGAGCTGCGAAGCCTGTCCAGTCAGCGGGCGACGGCCGCGGTCCGGGCGGGCGGGCGGGCGGGCGGGCGGAGCGGAGCGGCGGAGAACACGTGGCCGCCGTGATGTCAACCGGCGCCTAAACCTCGTGACGCCGATTCGTCAGACCGTGACAACAATCGAGGGGAGGAGGAGGAGCCAGCATTACCAGTAAGTTTAAAACTTCCTTCAGAGTTAACTTCGGCGATCGTCTGTTGAGATAATGACCTTCAGTCTGCACTTCCGGTCGGGGGACGTGCTGAATCTGTCGGCGCCGTCGGAAGCCTCATTTACTTAACTCCAGATCGCTAACCGTCCGGAGACCCGCAGTGTAAATAGTCCTTAATAAACACAAGTCGTTTTACCGGTCATGTGAGTGATTTTACGTCCGCGACGGGCTCTCGAATTTTATCCCATATTTTAAGTCTTGGGGCGTGATGCGCTGCCTTTAAAAAAAAAAACTGACAGTTAATTGTCTCTGACCTCCCGAGTTTGTTCCACCCGGAGAGGGATAGAAGGGCACCAGGAAGTATGGTTTTCTCGGCGCGCATGCGCGCTGCGTCCTAAGGGCGGGCCGTGTGGGGCTGAGGGCGGGGAGCAGTGGGTGTTGAACCGCGGGCAACTGAAGCTGTTGTCAAATCGAACTGGGGACGGCGCGGTGGCCGGGCTTCCTGGAGACGCGGCGGAGCCGGCTTGGGTGTTCGACCCTTGCAGCCGGGCGCGTGTGTAAGGGTTTGTGGGTGGAAAAAAAAACAACAACAACCCACTCAGCTGCTTGGGTGGGATATTAGAAAACACAAAAGCCGCGGCTTTCGGTTTGGCCTGCGGGGCTCGCCCTGGCCCGCCGGCGTCGGCCTCGCCCGCAGGGCTGGCTGGCGCCCGCCGCCCGGCACGGTTCGCTTCGACGTCGGCTGTCTGGGCGCCGTCGCCCGTGCGTACGCTCCGTGGAACAGGTGGGGAAAGTATGCGCCGCTGACCGCCTTGAACCTGGGTGAACTCGCACAGTGTCAAATTCCAGGGGGACTCCCGTAGACATTTAAACAAAGATAAGTGTAACGACCGTGTCTCCTAATCACTTGGAATCCGCGCATTCTTCATCATTTGGCCCCCCCATCCCTCCATTCTTCTCCGTTGGGCCGCAAAGAGATGAAAACTTTGTCCTAAGGAACCTGCCAGAAAGTCTTCCTTTCGGACCTGTGCAACTACTTGGGGTATCAACAATATGAAAGGGTCTGAGTGTAGCTTAGAAAAGAAAAAAATGGTTAAGATGCCGGCGAGGAAGCTTCGTGAGGTCGTTTCTCCAAGTCGGAGAGGTCATTTAGCTTTGGTGCAAGATGAGTTGCTCCGTGTGCCTCCAGCCTTGACTACAAATAAACATCTTCCCATTCGAATGGAGGCTACCTTAAATGGAACCTTATGTGGTACGTGATTCCATGTTCTGTAGTTTCTCATTCAGTTTCACTTTTGTAAATATTAAATTCACTCCTGTCTTCATCCCTCCCTTCCTTAAAATTTTTGAGGATTATTAATAACCAAATTTTCAAGCGTGTCTCTTATACAGATTTGTGAAAAGTGGCCCTCTTCTCTGGAAAAATGACCAGGCAGTCTACAAAATGTTTGAATGGATAGAATGAATGAAGCTTTCAGATTTCCTACTATACTTTCCTTTGAATGTTTTTTTGCATTTTGTTTTATGTTTTCATCTATGATGGATTGTATCTTTGTATTATGAGTTTAATTTTACCCAGCAGAGCTTTTAACAAATTATTTTTGTTGTTTAAAGTGGTGTTTGTGTGAGTGTGTGTGTGTGTGTGTGTGTGTCTGTCTGTGTCTGTGTGTGTATGTCATGCGAGTACTGATGCTTGAACTCAGTGCTTCAAGCTCTTGCTTGGCTTTTTCACAAGGTTGGCACTCTACCCGCTTCTGGCTTTTTGCTGGTTAATTGGAGATAAGAGTCTCTGGGATTTGTCTACTCAGTCTGGCTTCAAACTTCTAGCCTCAGCTCTCAGCCTCTTCAGTTGTGAGCCACTGGAGCCCCAATCTGCCTTCTTTTTGGATAGTCCTATCTAGATTGGCATGATTGAAAAGCACTATTTAAGTCCTTTGATGACTTCTATATTTCAATTTACTTATCCTGTCTTTAATTCAGTGAAAATGAAGATAACATATGCTTTACCCACTTTACTGTAAATTGTACTAGTTACGGTAAGGTTCAAATTAGTGAGTATATGTACAGAACAACAAATGCTTCAGAATGCTACTTCTTTTGAGATAAAGTAACATCATAGCAAATGTTAAATCAGGCTTTTGCATCATAGCTATAGTTTGTTTCTGATAAATCCCTTTGTCCACATGGAACTGAAGTATTTTTAAACATATTTATGTCTTTGATTGTCTATACTTACCCCCTTCACATCCCCTACAGAATTTATTTTGCATGCCAAATGACTTCCAATTTGGATCTCATATTAATATGGAAGTTTGGAATCATGCTTATATAATTCTTAAATTATGCCTATATAGGTTTTATACAAAAAAAATCTAGTTTTAAAGACAACTCAGATTTATTCCTATGTTTTCTTAGGTACATCAAATTTAACTTCTGAAAGAAATCACCAGCATCTGTTAGAAAATCCCACTGGATCAGAAAACGTAAGCAAAGTAATTTTTTAAAACATAGACATTATTTATTCATTCATGTGTTTTATTTTTTTCAGTACTGGGGTTTATTTCAGGCCCTTGTGATTGCTATGCAGTTATTCTACCCCTTGAACCATGCCCTCAGTGGTGCAAAAGGATTTTGAAGCATGTTAATCATGCTGAAATTTTCAGTGTTATCAAGTAAGGTATTCTGAAAGTATGCTTGATTAGCAATATATCAATAAGTGAGCAGTTTATTCATTTTGCTTAGATACTGCATATAAAGAGAAATGTTTTAGATATTACCACTGTGACTTGAATAGTGATTGCAGCATTAAATATAACTATTTCACTAGTGTGTGTGTGTGTTTGTGTGTGTGTTCATAGTGGGGCTTGAACTCAAATCCTTGAGCTCTTCCTTAGCTTTATCACTTGAGCCATATCTCTGCCTTTTTGCTGGTTAATTGCTCAGAAGAGTAGGTTGAATTTGCCTGCCCAGACTGGCTTCAAACCATGATCCTCAGATCTCAGCCTTCTGGTAGGTAGGATTATAGAAGTGAGCCACCAGTGTCCCAACTCATTGACCTTTTTATTGTTGTTATTGCTAATCCTAGGGCTTGAACTCAGGGCCTGGGCACTGTCTATGAGCTTCTTTTGCTCAAGGCTAGCACTCTACCGCTTGAGCCACAACATTACTTCTGGCTTTTTCTGTTTATGTGGAATTGAGGAATCAAACCCAGGGTTTCATC
Source organism: Dipodomys spectabilis (assembly GCF_019054845.1). NCBI lineage: Eukaryota > Metazoa > Chordata > Mammalia > Rodentia > Heteromyidae > Dipodomys > Dipodomys spectabilis. The sequence goes on from NW_024870750.1 coordinate 3,569,566, forward strand.
CATGCTAGGCAAGCACTCTTATCAGTAAGCCACATTCCCAGACCGGCTTTTTTTTTTATTTTTTTAAAGAAAGTTGTCATCCTGTCATCAATAGACACTCTTGAAGAAATTCTCTTATGACTCTTTCTTTCACTAGCCTGGCGCTAGTGGCTCACGCCTGTAATCCTAGCTACTTAGGAGGCTGAGATCTGAGGATTGCAGTTCAAAGCCAGCCCGGGCAGAAAAGTCTGTAAGACTTTTTATCTCCTATAAACCACCAGAAAACCAGAAGTGGCGCTGTGGCTCAAGCGGTAGAGTGCTTGTCTTGAGCTGAAGAGCGCAGGGACAGTGCCTAGGCCCAGAGTTCAAGCCCCACGACTGACAAAAAAAAAAAAAAAAAGAGTGAAGAGCAACACTGGAACGACTGTAGTATGATAAAAGTTGTAGTGTGTCAGCAATGACTAGAATCTTTAAGTTGAAGTCTAGATTGTATATAGGAGTAAAAACTGTTTGCCAGTAGGTGTTACTATAAAAAGAAACCTTTTCCCAGGTGCCAGTGGCTCACGCCTGTAATCCTAGCTACTTAGGAGGTTGAGATCTGAGGATTGCGGTTCAAAGCCAGCCCGGGCAGGAAAGGCCGTGAGACTCTTATCTCCAATAAACCACTAGAAAACCGGAAGTAGTGCTGTGGCTCAAGTGGTAGGTCACTTGCCTTGAGCTGAAGAGCTGAGGGACAATGCCCGGACCCAGAGTTCAAGCCCCACAACTGACAAAAATTTTTTTAAAAAAAACAACTTTTTGAGACCACATATTAACTCAATAACAAAGAATGCTATGATTAACATGCAATGTTGTGACACTAATTGATCATCCTTATCCACTTCATTTGAGTCAGATTTTCACATTTAAGTAAAGTAACTGAATTATTAAGTACTAAATGATTTGTTCTGCTTAAGGCACAGTAAGTATCAAACAGAGTGAATTTCAGCATCATATTTGTTTACTTGTTTATTCATTCCTCTGACTGCACTGTACTCATTGAACTAATACTTGAGTAGCTTCAAGGCAATAAGCATTGTCTAGTAATGAAAGATATAAAGCATACCCCTACCTCTCAGGAAACAGTATTCACATGACTAGCAAATGGTACTTGATGGTACTTGTAATCATAAATACTTATGTAGTTTCTCTCTTTTTCCTTTCATATCCCAAAGGGTTTTTCCAAAGATATTGTGGTGCATGAGCTACCTTTGGATCAAACAGAAGAGAACAACAGAGAAAAAGGTAAAAGAATAAAAGTCATTTATTTGCTTGATTTGATTTTCTTTTTTTTTTTTTTTGCCGGTCATGGGGCCTGAACTCTGGGCCTGGGTGCTGTCCCTCAGCTCTTCAGCTCAAGGCTAGCACTCTATCACTAGAGCCATAGTGCCACTTCCAGCTTTTTCTGCTTATGTGGTGCTGAGGAATCGAACCCAGGGCCTTATGCATGCAAGGCAAGCACTCTACCACTGAGCCACCTTCCCCAGCCCCATGTTTGATTTGATTTTCTTTCAATAGACTTTAAAAGTCCCTCTGAAAAGTTTTATTCATCCAGGTGCTGGCAGCTCATGCCTGTAATCCTAAACTATTCAGAAGGCTAAGATCTGAGGATTGAGTTTTGAAGTCAGCCTGAACAGGAAAATTCATGAGACTCTTCTCTCCAGTTAAGGACCAAAAAACAGAAAGTGTCACTGTGGCTCAAAGTGGTAGGATGCTAGCCTTGAGCACCAAAAAGCCAAGGATAGTGCCTAGGCCCTGAGTTCAAGCTCCAACTTTTATTCATTCACAAATTTTTAAGAAATTTGTGTTATTTTATTTTAAATGGTTTTTTTCTAAAGTGTTTGGTAAGGGTTTTATTTTTTATTTTTTAATGTGTGTGTGCCAGTACTGGGGCTTGAACTCAGGGCATATCTTTCTAGCTTGGTTTTTTTAGTCATGTCTGGTGCTTTACCACTTGAGACTTGTCTCCAGTTCTGGCTTTTTGGTGGTTAGCTAGAGATAAGGTCTCTTGAATTTGTCTACTAGGTTGGTTCTGAATATCGATCCTCAAATATCAGCTTCAAGCCACTGGCACCTAGCATCAGGTTTTGTTTTGTTTCCGCTATTATTATTTTTTTAAGATAGTGTCTAAAAGAATGTTTCACTCTGTAGCCAAGCTGAATTTGAACTTTAGGTCTCCCAATCCTAGCCTACTAAATGTTGAGATTTAGGTATGTACCCCTAGTGCACCCTCAAGATTTTTTTTTTTTTTTTGGTCCGGTCGTGGGGCCTGAACTCTGGGCCTGGGCGCTGTCCCTGAGCTCTTCAGCTCAAGGCTAGCGCTCTACTACTTGAGCCACAGCGCCACTTCCGGCTTTTTTCTTTTTGCTTATGTGGTGCTGAGGAATCAAACCCAGGGCCCCAGACATGCAAGGCAAGTGCTCTACCACTGAGCCACCTTCCCAGCCCCCCTCAAGATTTTTTAAAGAAGCTGGGCACTTACTTACAGGCTCATGCCTATAATCCTAGCTACTCAGGAGGCTGAGATCTGAGGATTGCAGTTCTAAGCCAGCCTGGGCAAGAAAGCCTGTAAGACTTTTTTTTTGGGGGGGGGGGCGGTGGGATGGGGGGGAAGGTCTGGTCGTGGGGCCTGAACTCTGGGCTTAGGCGCTGTCCCTCAGCTCTTCAGCTCAAGGCTAGCGCTCTACCACTTGAGCCACAGCACCACTTCCGGCTTTTTTCTTTTTGCTTATGTGGTGCTGAGGAATCGAACCCAGGGCCTCATGCATGCAAGGCAAGCACTCTACCACTGAGCCACCTTCCCAGCCCCTGTAATCTCCAGAAAACCGGAAGTGGTGCTGTGGCTCAAGTGGTAGAGTGCTAGCCTTGAGCTGAAGAGCTCAGGGACACCATCCAGGCTCAGAGTTCAAGATCCATGACCAAAAAAAAAAAAAGATTTTCAAAACTGTATTTAATTTCTACTGTTTATGAGTATATATTTTTATTGGCTAAGACTGTAATTTTATTAATTTATTCCTTGCCTTTTTTTTCTGTTGGTTGTCATGCTTGAACTCAGGGCCTTGGTGCTATCCCTGAGCTTCTTTGTGCTCAAGGCTAGCACTCTAGCACTTGAGCCACAGGCCCACGTAAGGTTTTTAGGTGATTAATTGAAGAGTATCACAGGAACTTTTTTGCCTGGGCTACCTTTGAACTGTGATCCTCTGATCTTCCTTGCCTTTTTTTAAAATTGAGGGATACTAAATTCCTAGTTATTCTCTTACTTTACAAAGTTGACAATTTGGAGTAGCATATTATAATTTATTTTCAGGAATCTGAAATATTATATTTTGATTTTGCAGCAAATGACATCCTTATTTCTCAGTACACAGTGGGACAGAAAGATGCTCTAAGAACAGTTCTAAAGCAAAAGTAAGTTTTATTAACAGAAAATAGTGGGATCATACATTGTGCTTAAAATCAGCCTCATTTGTACTTTGCACACAGGAACCGTTTGTTGTCTCTACATGATACAATGTGTGGTAATATGTATAAAGCATTTTTCATGGTGCTGCACATACCTGAAGGTGCTCAGTGGCAACAAGTGTTACAGAAGTTCTGTTCTGGGAATATACTACATTAATTTGTCTAACACAAAATATGATGAAATAGATTCTATTATTATCTCAATTTTACAGAATATATTAACTCATAGAACACTCATAACCTATGGAAACGATCTGTCACCATCCAAGTTTTGTAGAATTTCTAGTATATGTGTATGTGTGTTTGTACAAAATAATCTTTAATGAAATTAGTAAAAGTACGTCATTTTAAAAAGTCATATAGTATGAAAAACTTATAACTGAAAACCACCATTCCTTAACTACCAGATATGCTCCCAAAGATAGGCACTTTTAATTCTTTTATTTCTTCTGAGAAGGAGTTTATAAGTAATATACCTATATTACTATTTTTTTAGTTTCTTTTTTTTGGGGGAAGGTCTTTATTCCTCCTTATTCCTTTTAAACACTTGGCTTATATTAGTTATACAGGGAGAGTTTTTATTGTTACATCTCCACATGTTTATACTGTATTCCAAGCAATTTTACCCCCAGATTCACACTCCCTACCTCCCTTCCCTTAAATTATTTTTTATTTATTGAATGTAAAATGTCGTTATCCTACTGGTAGGATTTAGCTCTTAAATTACTTCCTCATACCTCCTTCATTATAGTTTTGTGTGTGTGTGTAAATGCATATACGTACATATATAAATATTTACATATATTTATTTTGTTTGAGTACTTGACATTTTTCAAGAACTAGATTATATTTATGTAATATTCTGCTTCAGCACAAAGAAAATCAATGAACACTTCTCATGTATTTTATGAGATAGCCTAACCCAATTACCAAAACCTAAAATTATTTCTTCCGAGGTATTTTTGTTTATATTATTAATTTTTTTTGTGTCTTTTGTTGTTGTTGGTTGTGGGGCTTGAATGCTGGGCCTGAGTTCTGTCCCTCAACAGTTCAGCTCAAGGCAAGTACTCTACCACTTGAGCCATAGTGCTGCTTCTGGTTTTCTGGTGGTTAATTGGAGATAAGTCTCACAGACATTCCTGCTTGGTCTGGATTTGAACCATGATCTTTAGATGTCAGCCTCCTGAGTAGCTAGGCTTATGGGCATAAGCCACCGGCGCCTGTCTTTATTAGTTTTTTTTTTTTAAGTTCTTAGAATAAACTAATTAAATCTAATATTTTTCAGAGCGTTAAAGAAATATTTGTATTTATGTTTTATCTTAAATTATTAGCTACAGAAATTGTTACATATATTGAAAGATCTATGCACAATGATCAAGTATAATTTAGCCTAGGAATGTAGCAATATTTTAAAGTGATAATCACAAATTCTAGTATAGCACTTACTATGCTCCTTGCATCAGTCCTTCTTGCGTATTCTTCCTTAACCTGTATAAAAGGCTAGCATGTCTAGTAATGTTCCCACTTTACAAATGAGGCCCAGACAGTCTACTCCACAGCCACTGCTTCATTAATAATTCCTGAACTGTTAATAAATTTCTATCCTTGGATCAAATGAGAAAGTATATGTGACCAACCTTTAACAAATCAACCATTTAATGATTTCATATTCACTTCTTACTCTCCTAACTATTCCCACCGACCCCTCTTTAAAATTCATATAGAATAATAGATTATTACCATGAAATAAAATATTTATTGCAAACTAATTAGTTAATGTGAGTTTCTTATTTAAAAATTAAAAACAATTGTTATTATACAAGTGATGTACAGAGGGGTACAGTTTCATAATGTGGTATTTAACATGACAAAATAGCAATTTTTTTCAAATCTAATTTGGAAGTCTTAACTGTAGCAGTTAGATAAGAAAATGGAATCATAAATATTGAGAGAGGAGAAGCAAAGTTATTATGTGTAGAAAATATCCTACACTTAGGACATTCAATATCACTAATTCAGAAATTTTTCCATAAAGTTTGGGAAGGTAGATAATCAGTATATTATCTAATAATAAAACTTTAAGAATATCACAGCAACTTATCACCAAAAAAAGTTAGGACTATTTATAATCAGAAATCTATAAACTTGAGCTGAGAAGGTGGCTCAGTGATAGATTGCTTACCTTGCATGCATAAGGCCCTGGGTTCGGTTCCTCAAGTATCACATAAGCAGAAAAAAAAAAAAAAAAAAAGCTGGAAGTGGCGCTGTGGCTCAAGTGGTAGAGTGCTAGCCTTGAGCTGAAGAGCTGAGGGACAGCGCCCAGGCCCAGAGTTCAGGCCCCGTGACCGGCAAAAAAAGAAAAAAAAAAAAAGAAATGTATAAACTTGCCAAAGAAGCAGACTAAAGTTAGGATGCATTAAGAGACTCAGGGTGTTCTTGGTGGGAAAATGGAGTACTATAAAAATCTTAATCTGTCTACACTTACCTTAGGAAGATGAGTGTAATAGTGTACATAGTCCCAGCTACTTGGGAGACTGATGCAGAAGGATCATTTGAGCCCAGGGATTCAAAACAAGCGTAGTTGGCATAACAATATCCTGTCTCTAAAATAAAATTACCTTGTAAGTTGTGCTATAGTAAACTTTGATTGAGGGGGTGGGTAGTAAGAATAGTGGTGAATTGGAATTTGGCAAAGTAGTTTTTTTTTTATTGTCGGACCCAAAAAAAAAAAAGAATGTATATGTGTGTCTTATGTGTGTCTGCATATACACTGTATTTTTCTAGAGTATGTGAAATTGTTTCCAGCATTACCTTTGCTAATCTCAACTATGTGTATTTTATGTATATGTAACCTTAACTGTAGATGTGACAGAAATGAAGTGATAAGAAGAACTTGTTCTGTTTAATATAATGTGCTGTGAAGCTATAATGGTAAGATAGACTAGAGCCTTTGAGAAATGGATAGTCTGGCCAGAATATCTAGAGTAAGTAGTTTATCCATTTGAACTTTAATGGCAAATAATTTAAACATTTTTTTAAATGTTTAAGTGTTAATTTTTTTTTTTTTTTTGTCGGTCGTGGGGCCTGAACTCTGGGCCTGGGTGCTGTCCCTCAGCTCTTCAGCTCAAGGCTAGCACTCTACCACTTGAGTCACAGCACCACTTCCGGCTTTTTTCTTTTTGCTTATGTGGTGCTGAGGAATCGAACCCAGGGCCTCATGCATGGAAGGCAAACAAACACTCTACCACTGATCCACCTTCCCAGCCCAAGTGTTCACTTCTTAATAATGTTCTTGTAGTGATGTGAAAACATGAATTGGAAAAGGCCTGGACTACTTAGCCTAGGAGACAAAGTAGTTATGGAGCTTTTAGGAATCTTTTTTGTTTGTTGTTGCTATTATTTGTGTGTGTGTGTGTGTGTGTGTGTGTGTGTACTGTCCCTATGCATTTGCCCTCAAGGCTAGTACTCTAGCACTTTAGTCACAGTTCCACTTCTGGGTTTGTGTGTTTTGTGTGTGGTTAATTGGATGTAAGAGTCTCTTTGACTTTCCTGCCCAGACTGGCTTGAACTGTGATTCTTAGATCTCAGCCTCCTGAGTAGCTGAGATTATAGGTATGAACCACTGGTACACAGCTTCAGAAATCTTTTGAGATGGATTAAATTGGTCCTGAATACATTGGGAAGGTTGGGTAAGAGTATAAGCCATTCTGTATTGTAATACAGTAGATAGATTTTTAAATTGATTTGGAGATAGAACTGACAGTCATAAGCTGGGTGCCAGTGGCTCACTCCTGTAATCCTAGCTACTCAAAAGGCTGAGATCTGAGGATTGCAGTTCAAAGCCAGCCTGGGCAGGAAAGTCTGTGAAACTCTTTTTTTTTTTTTTTTTTTGGTTGGTTGTGGAGCTTGAACTCTGGGCTTGAGCACTGTCCCTGCGCTCTTCAGCTCAAGGCCAGCACTCTACCACTTGAGCTACAGCACCACTTGCGTTTTTTTTTTCTAGTGGTTTATTGGAGAGTACTCAGGCCCAGAGTTCAAGCCCCACGATCAACAACAACAACAACAAAAATAGCTTCAGAGATGCCCTAAAGTTTAGCCTTGTTCTTGTGAAGAGAGGGTCCTGAAGCAGAGCTGTAACAACATTTTCTTGTAAATACTTTGTAATAGTTTACTTGTAGTAAAATGGACCTCGTGTCATTTTCTAGTACAAAGAAGGATGTGTGGAAAGAAAATTCTTGGGTCAAAATGATCTCCTAATAATCTAAACTGTGGGTGCTTCATAAATAAATTCATGTTCTATATGTGCTCTTTACACTTACTACACTAAGCATTCATTAGGTTAGTAATTGGAAAAAGTAAATCTTAAATGCCTGTACAGAAATGGGCATGGGGCAGTGCTTGTCGGGAAGGCGCGGACGGGTCGGGACTTTGGCGGCAGCCGCCGGAGTCATGGTTGGTGGCGAGACGGCCACTGCCGCACCTGGGGTGCGGCAGGTGGCGGCAGACTTCGCCGAGCAGTTCCGCTCCTACTCAGAGAGCAAGAAGCAATGGAAGGCCTGCATGGAATTCATCCTGCGCCATCTGCCCGACTACCGTGACCTGCCCGACTACCGTGACCCGCCCGACGGTGGCGGCCGCCTGGACCAGTTGCTGTCCCTCTCCATGGTCTGGGCCTACCACCTCTTCCTGGGCTGCAGTTATAATAAAGATCTTCTAGACAAGGTGATGGAGATGGCTGATGGGATTGAAGTGGAAGATCTTCCACAATTTACAACCAGAAGTGAATTAATGAAAAAGCATCAAAGCTAAGGCAGAAGATTTACCACCTTTCCATCACCGGCGGCAGGCAGAAAGAGGAAGCTGGGGTGACAGCATGGCAGCTCTCATGATTCTTCCCATTGCCAACATAGAAGTTGGAATGACAAGGAATCAGCCTACATGGGCCTTTAAAAGTCTGCATTCCTCCCGTAGCTATTGCTGCAAAAGTATGCATGGATATTTATGTATTTAAAAATTGTCTAATTCATCATTGTACAAGCAAAATGCCCCCTTTTTTGAAGTTGATCTAATAGTTTAGATTTTTCAACAATGTACCTTATGTGATTGTTTTTTGGACCGTTTTGTTCCCTACTGAGGCAAACCAGATCCGTTATACCATGCCCCTAGTGTACAGCTATACATACTTACCTTCTTGTAAGAAATTAGAGTCAGTCATAGGCCTGAGGTGCCATGAGCTAGCTCATGGGAAGATGCAGCCTACAGAAAAGTATTTGCCTTATTTTAAAATTCATCGGGGAATGGGGATGTAAGCTCAGTGGCAGATCACTTGCCAGGGATGCTCAGGGCCCTGGGTTCTGTTCCCAGGACTGTAGATAATAAGTAAATAAAGTTCATTGATAGGAAATTCATTCGGCTGGTCTTCCAGGCAGCTCAGTAAACCCATGTTGTTCTTGTCTCTGGATCTTCCAGACTTGAGAACATGTCTTGCATGTATTCTCTCAAGAAATACTGAGAATTTGGTATTTTAATATTCCTCTGTTAGTTAATGTATGTGTTCTGTGCTGCCTTAGTGTCCTTTTGTTTAGTCGCACCATTAAGTCTATACATTTAGGTATAGGCAACAAGAGGGGCTTCATTACAGGAGGTAGTGTAACTACTGCAACAGAACCCCTCACTGTAAGTACGGAGCTTAGTACAGGAAACTGGTAACTGAGACTGTGGCACTTGCCTTAGTTTAATCTACTGGTGAATACAGGTAAGCTAGCCACTGGAAGTGAGGAGCAGGGCTGGTGGGGAACATGGTGTCTGAGGCAGAGATGGGCTCGCACTCACTCATGGAGGGAAATGAAGGCCAGGCAGCATGCCTCATAGGGGCTACTCTGTGCAGCCTCTAGTTCTGTTCTCCCTAGTGACCAATAGGAGGGATCCAGTGAAGTCAGGGTCTCCGATCTGTAACCTCAGACCTGTTTCCTATTAGAATACCATAGAGAGCTATGGCAAGGATTAAGATAGCAAATGTTGAGGGCCAAGCACAGTTCTTTGAGTGTTAGCCACATCTTTTCCTCAAATGCAGCCTAGCTTTTTTCCACTATGATTGTTTGCAAATTCATGAGGCTTAAAATTTCTTTACAATATGGAAAAAAAAAAAGCCCATCAATGTCCAATTCACCTTTGTCTCATGGATTTCCTGTATGATCAAAACCCTAATAAAGTATCCTTTCCATTGTGAAAAAGAAAGAAAGAAAGAAAGAAATGGGCATGGTTAAAACAAAAACAAAAAAAAAGAAATGGGCATGGTTGTACACACCTGTCTGTAATCTCAGCTATGCAGAAGCCAATGTAGGATCAGACTGACCCAGGATTGTGAGTTGCCCAGGCCTATTGTTGTCCAGGCCAGCCTGGGCAACATAGAGAGACCCTATCTTAAAAAACAAACAGCAGGCCAGGCGCCAGTGGCTCACGCTTGTTGCAATATAAACCTTTATTCAATAAGCTTGTATTCTAGGATCCACTATCTTGGTTGCTGGATGTTAGTGGCTCATGCCTGGAACAGGAGGCTGAGATCTGAGGATCACAGTTCAAAGCCAACCCCAGCCTGGGCAGGAAAGTCAGTGAGACTCTTATCTCAAATAAACCACCAGAAAACTGGAAGTGGCGCTGTGGCTCAAGTGGTAGAATGCTAGCCTTGAGCTGAAGAGCTGAGGGACAGCGCCCAGGCCCAAAGTTCAAGCCCCACGACTGATTAAAAAAAAAGGACAGCACCAACAACAATACAAAATGCTTACAAATAAGCAATTGTCTAGCCTTATAATGTTATTTTTCTTGTTAGTCAAGAGTAAGTCACTCCTGATTGCTGGGATTATAGGTATATAACACCAGGCGTGGTGTTTTTGTTTCTTTGAGACAGGATTTTCCGGTATACCCTAGGTTAGCCTTAGATTTGTGGGCTCAAGCCCTCCTTCTGCCTCAGCCTCCTAATCAGCTGGACTAAAGGTGGACTATCCTTCAGTTGGTTAAATGTATGTTGAACATCAGTGATATGCCAGCCCTTTGTTAATTGATGTTCAGGTTGTTTTCAGTTTACCTAAGGAAAGAATATGTACATATATGCAGGAGTAAGTGACTACAACTGTGATAGGGAATAGCGCCGCATTCAATATATTATTGTTCCATTCAAATTTTTTTTTTTTGATTGTGATTAAATGATTACATAATTTCAAAGTCACAAGTTCATTCTAACTTCCCTGGAGCAAATTGTCTACCACAGTCTGTAATATATAACAGTGTTCACATGTTATATACCATATTTGTGATCAGCAGCATGAGGATATTTAGTAGTGGTTCAACCAGATGAGCGGGAGTTCTTTGTTTCTTAAGTCCTGTTAGTTTTGTCGTATCACCTAACCTTTTGGATTTAGCATCCACTTATGAGGGAGACCATGTACCGTTTGTCTCTTCGTTCTTGGCTTACCTCGCTCAACATGATTCCTTCTAGCTCCATCCATTTCCCTGCAAATGCCATTATTTTGTCATTTCTAATGGCTGCATAATATTCCATTGTGTATAGATACCACAATTTTTGGATCCGTTCATCTGTGGTGGGGCACCTAGGTTGTTTCCATATCCTAGCTATTGCGAACAGTGCTGCAATAAACATGGAGGTGCACGTGTCCTTGTATATTGGTTCCTGTTGTTCAGGGTAGATGCCTAGAAGTGGTATGACTGGGTCGTAAGGGAGGTCAATCTTTAGCTTTCTAAGGACCCTCCAGACTGCTTTCCAAAGTGGTTGTATAAGTGTACATTCCCACCAGCAGTGTAATAGGGTTCCTCTTTCTCCACATCCCCTCCAGCATTTGTCGTTGGCTGATTTGTGGATGTGGGACATTCTGACTGGGGTAAGGTGGTATCTCAGGGTTGTCTTTATTTGCATTTCCTTCACCAACAGGGATGCTGAACATTTCCTCATGTGTTTCTTTGCCATTTTTATTTCTTCATTTGAGAAGTCCCTCTTTAGTTCCCTTGCCCATTTAGTAATTGGTTTGTTAGGTTTGGGAGGGATTAGTTTCTTGAGTTCCCTGTATATACAGGATGTTAACCCCTTGTCTGATATATTGCTGGTAAATATTTTTTCCCAATTAGTTGGTTGTCTTTCTAGCTTAGTTGCGATAGATTTAGCTGTGCAGAAGCTTTTTATTTTAAGGTAGTCCCATTTGTCGAGTCTCTCTCCAACTTGTTGTGACCCTGGGACTCTGTTCAGGAAGTTCCTTCCTGTGCCTATTAGTTCAAGTGTCTCTCCTACTCTGTCCTGCAGTAGTTTCAGAGATTCAGGTTTAATGTTAAGGTCTTTAATCCATTTTGAGTTGATGTTGGTGCATGGTGATAGGCTGGGGTCCACTTTTAGTTTTCTGCATGTGGCTGCCCAGTTTTCCCAGCACCAGCGGTTGAAGAGGCTGTGTTTCTTCCATTGTATGTCTTTGGCTCCTTTGTCGAATATCAGCTGGCTGTAGGCCTGTGGATTTATATCTGGATCTTCTATTCTGTTCCATTGGTCTTCGGGTCTGTTTTTGTGCCAGTACCATGCTGTCTTTGTGATTATAGCTCTGTAGTAGAGTTTGAAGTTCGGCATGGATAGCCCTCCCATATTGTCTTTATCCCCTAGAATTGTTTTGGCTATTCTAGGTCTTTTGTTGTTCCATATAAATTTTTGGACTGTTTTCTGTATTTCAGTGATGTACGTCATTGGGATTTTAATAGGAATTGCATTGAATTTGTATATTAGTTTTGGAAGTATCACCATCTTTACTATATTAAGTCGGCCTATCCAGGAGCATGGGAGGTCTTTCCATTTCCTAGTGTCTTCTGCAATTTCTTTCTTTAACTTTTTATAGTTCTCATTAAATAGTTCTTTTACATCTTTGGTTAGGTTAATTCCTAAATATTTTATTTTTTGGGAGGTTATTGTGAATGGGGTTGCTCCCTTTATTTCCCTCTCTTCCTGTGCGTTATCAGTGTATAGGAAGGCAACTGATTTTTGTGGGTTTATTTTGTATCCTGCTATTTTGCCGAAGTGACTTATGATTTCTAAAAGTTTGGGGATGGAGTTTTTGGGATCGTGGAGGTATAGTATCATGTCGTCTGCAAAAAGGGATAGTTTCACTTCTTCTTTCCCTATGCGGATCCCTTTAATGTCTTTTTCTTGCCTTATTGCCCTGGCTAAGGGTTCTAGGACTATGTTGAAGAGGAGTGGAGACAGTGGACATCCTTGCCTTGTTCCTGTTTTTAGGAGGATTGGTTGTAGCTTTTCCCCATTAAGTATAATATTGGCTATTGGTCTGTCATAAATGGCTTTTATTGTTTTTAGAAATGTTCCTTCTATTCCTATTTTCTCCAGAGCTTTTAGCATGAATGAATGTTGAATTTTATCAAAGGCCTTTTCTGCATCTGTGGCGATAATCATGTGATTCTTGACCTTGGCTCTGTTGATATGCTGGATTACATTTATTGACTTACGTATGTTAAACCATCCCTGTGTCTCTGGGATGAAGCCTACCTGATCATAGTGTATTATTTTTTTTATGTGTTTCTGGATTCTGTTAGCTAGAATCTTGTTAAGGATCTTTGCATCTGTGTTCATCAAGGAGATTGGCCTGTAATTCTCCTTTTTGGTTGGGTCTTTGCCTGGTTTGGGGATGAGTGTGATATTGGCTTCGTAGAATGAGTTTGGGATAGCTCCCTCCTTCTCTGTTTCTCTGAAGAGCTTGAGGAGTATGGGTATTAGTTCTTCTTTAAAGGTCTTATAGAATTCTGCTGTGAATCCATCTGGTCCTGGGCTTTTTTTTGTTGGAAGACTTTTGATAGCTTCCTGTATCTCATTATAGGATATTGGCTTATTTAATTGGTTAACTTCTTCTTTGCTCAGTTTGGGTAACTTGTATTTCTCTAAAAATGCATCCATTTCCGCCAGATTTTCTTCCTTTAGAGAGTATAGCTTTTGAAAGTAGTCTGTTAGAATTGTTTGGATATCTTGGGTACGTGTTGTGATGTTTCCCGTGGCATCCCTAATCCTATTAATATGGGTTTCCTCTCTTCTTTTTTTAATTAATCTTGCCAACGGGCCATCAATTTTGTTTATTTTTTCAAAGAACCAGCTTTTTGTTTGGTTTATTTTGGTTATGGTTTTCTGATTTTCTAATTGGTTAATCTCTGCTCTCAATTTGGTTATCTGGCTTCGTCTAGTAGCTTTAGGTCCCATTTTTTCTTGTTTTTCTAGCTGTTTTAGTTGCAACATGAGATTATTTACTTGGTCTGTCTCCATTCTCTTGATGTGGGCACTGAGGGCAATAAATTTGCCCCTCAGGACTGCTTTTGCTGTGTCCCACAAGTTTCTTTGTGAGGTGTTTTCATTTTCATTGAGTTCTAGGAAATGCTTTATTTCTTCTCTGATCTCTTCTGTTACCCAGGCCTTGTTAAGGAGTGTGCTGTTCAATTTCCATGTATTAGAGAAATTTCTGCGGTATGCTTTGTTATTGAGAGCTAGCTTGATTCCACTGTGGTCAGATAGGATACAGGGGATTATGTCGATCCCTTTGTATTTGCTTAAGTTCCTTGAATGAACTATGATATGGTCTATTTTGGAGAAAGTTCCATGAGCTGCTGAGAAGAATGTGTACTGTGTTGTTTTAGGGTGAAATACTCGGTAGATGTCAGTTAATTCCGCTTGAAGTATGGCCTCACTTAATTCGGTAGCTTCTTTGCCAATCCTCTGGTTGGTAGACCTGTCCTTTGGTGAGAGTGGCGTGTTAAAGTCTCCTAGTATTATCGTATTGGGATCTATTTTATTCTGTAAGTTTGAGAGCATTTGTTTAACATATCTGGGTGCACCGATATTTGGGGCATATAAGTTGATGATGGTTATATCCTCCTCTTGGATTGTTCCCTTTATTAATATGTAGTGTCCGTCCTTGTCTTTCTGTACTGATTTTAATGAAAAGTTTATTTTGTCAGATATCAGGATAGCTACACCTGCTTTCTTATTGGGGGAATTTGATTGGTAGATCCTTTTCCACCCCTTCACTCTGAGTTTGTTTGTATGTTTGGCTGAGAGGTGGGTCTCCTGAAGGCAACAGATGGATGGGTCTTGTTTTCTGATCCAGTCCTCGGTTCGTTTTCTTTTAATTGGCGAATTCAGCCCATTTATATTAAGAGAAAGTATAGAGAGATGCATTGTTGTCCCTGCCATTCCGTTTTCCTAAGTTTTTCTTCTTTCCTTTCCTCCTGTGCTTGCTCAGTTAGACTTTGAGTAATGCCTGTTTGGGGCAGGTCCCAGTTCCTGGTTGCTTTCTTCAGGTTGTGTCCCCCCTCTTAGAATTCTTTGTAATGCTGGCTTAATGTTTATGTATTCATTTAGTTTTTCTTTGCTATTAAAAGTTTTCAGTTCTCCATCGAATGTGAATGCTAGCTTTGCCGGGTATATCAGTCTGGGTTGGCAGTTATTGGCTCTCAGGGCTCGTATGGTGCTTTCCCAGGCTTTTCTTGCATTCATTGTTTGTGTGGAGAGATCTGCAGTGATTCTAATTTTTTTCCCGTTGTAGTATAGCTCCTTCTTCAAATTTTTATTTTATTTATTTTTCTTGGGGGGAGGGGTCTGGTAGTGGGGCCTGAACTCTGGGCCTGGGTGCTGAGTGCTCAGCTCTTCAGCTCAAGGCTAGCACTCTACCGCTTGAGCCACAGCACCACTTCCAGCTTTTTTCTTTTTGCTTATGTGGTGCTGAGGAATCAAGCCCAGGGCCTCATGCTTGCAATGCAAGCGTTCTACCACTGAGCCACCTTCCCAGCCCCCATTCAAATTTTTAAATGGGGGGGATAGCTAATTATCCAGCATCACATGTATATATAGGCAGTGAGTGCAAAAAGACAAAACAGAGCAAGAGATCAACAGAAAATGTTGTTGTTGTTGTTGTTGTTGTGTGTGTGTGTGTGTGTGTGAGAGAGAGAGAGAGAGAGAGTGTCCTGGGGCTTAAACTCAGGGCCTAGGCACTGTCCCCAAGCTGTTCTGCTCAAGACTAGCCCTGTATCACTCTTTCCTGCATTTTGGTGGCTAATTGGAGATAAGAGTTTCACAGACTTTTCTACTTGAGCTGGCTTTAAACCACAATCCTCAGATCTCAGCCTCTTGAGTAGCTAGGATTCCAGGCATGAGCCACTAACATGCAGCAACCAGGATAGTGGATCCTAGAAGACAAGCTTATTGAATAAAGGTTTATATTGCAACTTAGAGAAGTAGTGGTGGTTGAGTAGAAGATGGTTTCAAGGAAAGAGAAAAAGCTTGAAGTCAGCTGTGTATGCAGTGTTGTTCTGGTGTTTAGTGAGAAAAAGTGTGTCTCCTGACAGTTTGAGGAAGGAGGAGGTCTGTACGTGAAAGTAGTACAGGGCCAGAGTATTATGGAGTATAGAAAAAGCCAAAAAAAGAAATTAAACCTATTGTTTCCGTAAAAATAGATTTGTAAATGGTGGAACATATATCTGAGATGATTTTATGGAAGTAAAAACTGGAAGAACACAATATGCAGTGGTGCAGTTTTATAGTAGAGAGGAAAAGGTAAGAAGTGAGAAGTGCTAATCTGAGAAAGTTCTAGTGGGGACTAGGCTCTAACTGTGCCACTTCCTAAATCTGTGACTGATCAAGTAAATCTAACTAACTCTGAAGATCACTGTGTCCTCATGTGAAATTAGGGAATTGGGATGGATGAGCTGATTCCCACCTCCCTAGTCTATGACACGCCTCATGCAATTGTGATGAAATAATTGACAAAACTTGATGACTCAATTAGATGTGAAAAGGGAAGTAGGCAAGTCAAGACAACTTCAGTATTTTGAGACTCACAGAGAAAAATGATGCTGTTAGCAAGAATGGGGAACTATCAACAAAGGGGTAAGTTAAGAGTTCCAAGTTCCTTTAAAAATCAAGGAAAGGGGGCTGGGAAGGTAGCTCAGCGGTAGAGTGCATGACTTGCAAGCATGAGGCCCTGGGTTCGATTCCTCAGCACCACATAAACAGAAAAAGCCAGAAGTGGCGCTGTGGCTCCAGTGGTAGAGTGCTAGCCTTGAGCTGAAGAGCTGAGGGACAGCGCCCAGACCCAGAGTTCAGGCCCCATGACAGGCAAAAAAAAAAAAAAAAATCAAGGAAAGGGGCTGGGCGCTAGTGTCTCATGCCTATGATCCTAGCTACTTATGAAGCTGAGACCTAGAGGATCAAGGTTCAAAGGCAGCCTAGGCAGAAAAGTCTTTGAGACTCCATCTTCAGTTAACCAGACTGGAGGTGTGGCTCAAGTGGTTAGAAAGTCAGCTGTGGTGGTAAATAAGCTGTGAGTCAGAGCATGAAGAACTGAGACCCTGAGTTCAGAGTACACATGTGCATGTGCATGCACACACACACAAATATCAAAGGAAGGAATTCAGCAGATGAAGATAGAATGTATTTCCACTACCACTTGTTTCACCTAGGCTTACCTAGAAATTCTCTAGTTTCGTTGCATTGACCGAATATTGAACAAGATTGGCCAGTGGTTGTTTGTTGTTGTTGTTGTTATTTTAAATATTTAGCTAAATGCCTTCTTGCAAATATGTTCCTGTTTACTAGACTCATTCCTCAACTTATTTGCTGATACTGGTGCTTTTAGCTTAGGTCCTGATGTCTACTCAGCTTGCTTGTTTATGGCTGGCCCTCTACCATTTGAGCCACAACTTTAGCCTGGCTTTTTGCTCATTATCTTGGAATCTCATGGACTTTTCTCCATCAGCTAGTGTTAAACCATAATTCTCCAGATCACAACCTCTTGAATAGCTAGGATTACAGGTGTAAACCAACACTGCTTAGATAGGCTCATTTTTAGTCAAGGTTTTTTGTTTTTTTTTTTTTTTTTTTGTCAGTTGTGGGGCTTGAACTAGGGGCCTAGGTGCTATCCCTGAGAACTTTTTCTTTCTTTTTTTTTTTTGTCTGTTGTGGGACCTGAACTCTGGGCCTGGGCACTGTCCCTCAGCTCTTCAGCTCAAGGCTAACGCTCTACCACTTGAGCCATGGTGCCACTTCTGGCTTGTTTTTCTTCTGCTTATGTGGTGCTAAGGAATCGAACCCAGGGCCTCGTGCATGCAAAGCAAGCACTCTACCAGAACTCTTTTGCTCGAGGCTAGAAATCTACCACTTTGAGCCATAGCACTACTTCATTTTCCGGTGGTTAATTGGAGAGTAAGAGGCTCATGGCCTTTCCTGTCCTGGTTGGCTTTGAACTGCTATCATCAGATCTCAGCCTCCTGAATAGCTAGGATTACAGTCATGAGCCATTCATGCCCATCTTTTCAAAGATTTTTAATGGTATGTTTGGCACCCATTTAAATGAATTGGATGGCATTTATTAATGAATTCTAAATGAGCTAGATTCCAACATTATACTTCTAATAGTTTCGTTTTTTGTTTTTTTGGGGGTCCGGTCGTGGGGCCTGAACTCTGGGCCTGGGCGCTGTCTTCCAGCTCTTCAGCTCAAGGCTAGCGCTCTACCACTTGAGCCACAGCACCACTTCTGGCTTTTTTTCTTTTTGCTTATGTGGTGCTGGGGAATCGAACCCAGGGCCTCATGCATGCAAGGCAAGCGCTCTACCACTGAGCCACCTTCCCAGCCCCCCTTGTAATAGTTTCTTTTGGGGACTTTGCATTAAGCAAATTATAGAATGACAGTTAACCACATAATTTCATTTATATGTGTATTCTGAAAGAGCTGAATTAACAGAAAGAGACAAGATTGATGGTTCCATGGGTACAGTGAAGAATAGGGAGATATTGACCAAAGGGTAGAACTTCAGTTAGGATGAGTAAGTTCTAGAGCTCTGTAGTAGAGCATAGTGACTGTAGTTAATTGCTGAGGGAAGATGATAAATGTTCCCATCCATCACACAAATAACGAAGATGATGGGTATGTTAATTTGCTTGATTGTGATTGTTGTTTCACAGTGTTATGTATATATTAAAACATGATTGTGATATTATACATATACAATTGTACTTCTAGGGCTGGGAAGGTGTCTCAGTGGTAGAGCGCTTGCCTTGCATGCATGAGGCCCTGGGTTCGATTCCTCAGCACCACATAAGCAAAAAGAAAAAATCCGGAAGTGGCACTGTGGCTTAAGTGGTAGAGCGCTAGCCTTGAGCTGAAGAGCTGAGGGACAGCACCCAGGCCCAGAGTTCAGGCACCACAACCAGACCCAAAAAAACAAACAAAAAACCAAAAAACAAACAAACAAAAAACGATTGTACTTCTATAATGCTGGAAAAATGGTAGTCAAAATTTCATTGTTAATGTTATCCTTTTTTTGCACGTGCAGAGTATAGATTGGAATGTTTTAATGCATGCTAAGCATGTATTCTACCGTTGAACAATACTCCTACCCACTAATTTTATAATTCTCCTATAAGTATTCAGAGGATAAAATTATCAGTGATTTAACACAAAGAGCAATCACCTTTGGGAGTAAAATTTGGTATTTGAATTCTTAGAACTTGCTCATTTTAAATTTGAACATCTTAGTCAGGCACTGGTGACTCACACCTATAATCCTAGCTACTCAATTCAGTGCCAGCCAGAAGGAAAGTCTGTGAGACTCTTATCTCCAATTAATCACCAGAAAACTGGAAGTGGTGCTGTGGCTCAAGGTCGTAGAGTGCTAACCTTGAGCAGAAGAGCTCAGGGACAGTGCCACAGATCCTGAGTTCAAGCCCACAGCCAACTAAAAAGAAAGAAAATAAATTTGAGCAGTTTGATTTATGTGTCTTTGTATCTGTGGCCATGCCTTTTTTTTTTTTTTTGGTCAGTTGTGGGGCTTGAACTCTGGGCCTGGGCACTGTCCCTCAGCTCTTCAGGTCAAGGCTAGCACTCTACCACTTTAGCCACAGCACCACTTCTGGTTTTCTGGTGGTTTATTGGAGATAATTCTCATAGACTTTCCTGCCTGGGCTGGCTTTGAACCATGATCCTCAGATCTCAGCCTCCTGAGTAGCTAGATTACAGGTGTGAGGCACCAGTGCCTGGCTGACATGCCTTTTTTATATCTTATTTTTCAAGGTAGCATCTCTGCCTTCAAAGAATTATCATCTTATTTCTTTAGTTCTTAAGTACTTGTGTCTTACTAATTTGTTAACTAAGTAACTTGAGTTAATAGTAGATGAGCATTTGTACACATTTCTTGAAATGGTTCAATTTAGCTTACTAAATATATTTCTATTTATTTGTAGAGTTCAAAGCATGCCTGTTTCTAAGGAAGTAAAAGTACACCTTTTAGAAAATGCAGGTGCTGAAAAGGATGCTGTTACCCAGGAGGCTAGAACTTCGCCCAGTGGAATTGATTCAGCTACGACTGTGGCTGCAGCCACTGCAGCAGCCATTGCAACAGCAGCTCCACTGATAAAGGTATGTCTCTCTCCTCAGAAACACCTGATGACATGTCAGCGACGAACTGATACTGTGAATGACTGTGCCCAGGTATAGACTGAGAACATTCTAGTTACAGTGTGAAAAAATTTTTATATTGGTTGTTGTGTGTTACTTCTCAGGACTTAGGAAAATTACCTCCACTGTTGTGATGGCACTAGTGAATCTACAACAACTTGTAGCACTGAAAGCCCACATCCAAGAAAACCCCTGGGTTCTGGACAGCTTCAGTAGTTCATTGATCCTTTTTTCAAGAATTGAAAACAGGGCCCTTGTCATGCTAGACAAGTTCTTCACCACTGAGCCACATCCTGAGTCCATTCATCCTTATTTGAGAACTACTATGAATACTAGACAGAAGGAATAGAGATAAAAAGAAACAGAAGTAGGTTGGAGAAGACACAGATTTTAGAGCCAACAGGTGACAGAGCAAACATTAAAATTTACAGCTGCTGAGTTAACTTGTCTTACAGTGGGGAAAATCAAAAGCTACATTGTTTTACTTTTTCCTTTTCTTTGTCCATGTAAGTGTCCTTATCTTGGCATTGTAAAATTTTGTGTGGCAAATTTGGTCTGTCTGTCTGTCTGTCTGTCTGTCTGTCTGTCTGCCTATCTATCTATCTATCTATCTATCTATCTATCTATCTATCTATCTATCTATCTATCTATCTAATCTATCTATCTAGTGCTGGTCCTGGGGCAAGGGCTGGGTGCTGTTGCTGAGCACAATTTTGTGCTCAAAGCTAGTGTGCTTCCACTTTGAACTACAATGCTGTTTCTAGCTTTTTGGTATTTAGAGGTAAGAGTTTCACAAACTTTCCTACTCGAGCTGGCTTAGAACTGTAATTCTCAGATCTCAGCCTCCTGAGTTGTTAGGATTACAGGTGTAAGCCACCAATGCCAAGTGGTATGTTTATTTTTTTTATGAAAGAAACATAGGCCTAAAACCTGCTTTTTACTTCTATGACTCTAAAAGCAAAGTCACCAGATCATCAGAGATTTAGTGGACAAAATTTTTAATTAGTTTCTTAATATTAATTGCTATAAATAACCTTTCTAGTAATTGACTATAATTTCTGTATTTTTCTATAAATATCATGGTGATACTTTTATTGTTTAAGGTACATAGTGATTTGGAAGCCAAAGTTAATTCTGTTACAGAATTACTTAATAAATTACAAGAGACTGATAAAAACTTGCAATGGGTTACGGAGCAGCAAACAAGCATTCAGAATAATCAAAACAAACTACACTGTCATGATCATGAAAAACAAATAAGTATGCTAATGGAGCAGCACTTTAAGCAACTTGAAAAACTACAGCAACAACAAATAGATATTCAGGTAAATATATAAAGCAGGTATGCATTCCATGATGTGCCTCTAGGTTAATATTCAGTATTTATTACAATGATTTATAGATTCTATCAGCTTAATTTTTTTCTTTTTTTTTTTTTTGGTTGTGGGGCTTGAACTCTGGGCCTGAGCGCTGTCTCTCAGCTCTTCAGCTCAAGGTGAGCACTCTACCACTTGAGCTACAGCACCACTTCTGGTTTTCTAGTGGTTTATTGGAGATAAGAGTTTCACAGACTTTCCTGCCCAGGCTGGCTTTGAACCATGATCCTCAGATCTCAGCCTCTTGAGTAGCTAGGATTACAGGTGTGAGCCACTGCCGTCCGGCAGCTTAATTCCTTAAATTATGATTTCCTTGTTCATCATATGAAGACTGTTCTTCTATATGAAGACTGCATAGTCTAGTTCAAATATCACTAGTTCTGTGAGACCTCTCCTAAGAGATCTTTTCTGTCCTTTTTCAGTATTTTTGTTCACATCACTTGAGTTTCTTTGTTTTTTACTTAACTGCGGTTTGATTTTAGCTTTGCACTTGCTGGGCAGGTCTACCACTTGATCCATGATCTTAGCCTTTTGTGCTTCAGAAATTTTCTTTTTTGTCAGTTGTGGGACTTGAACTCAGGGCTTGGGCGCTGTCCCTCAGCTCTTCTGCTAAGGCTAGCCCTCTACAACTTTGAGCCATAGTTTTACTTCCTGTTTTTTGGTGGTTTATTGGAGATTAGAGTCTCAGAGACCTTCCTGCCCAGGCTGACTTTGAACTGTGATTCTCAGATCTCAGCCTCCTGAGTAGCTGGGATTATAGGTATAAGCCACCAGTGCTCAGCTCAGAAATTTCCTTTTTGAAGCTGTGTTCAGCAATCAGAATTCCAAAATAAGCAATTGCAACCTTGACAACATTTTATCTTATTTTACTTTTGTTTTTAAAGAGCATGTAAAATGTTTTATTGTTTCTTAAAAGGGTTCAGGGTTTGGTTTTAATCAGGCTGCACACCTCTCATCAGTCTGACATCTCTTCCCATGTCAGACTGGCTTCAGCTAGCAATACTTTATTAAATCCAAAACAACAACAAAAAGTTTTAATTTTGAGAGAAAGAAAATCTGAGGACATTAGTTTATAATTTAAAACAAAATGAGGGCAAATGTTTCACGTTGCTTTATACACTCTTCTCTCACAGAAATAGGAATGCAACTCTTCTTAGGCAGGGACTGCCACTGATGGGCATAGTCAATAAAATTTACAGCATGTCAACTGAAAAGGTTTTTTGATGGTATTGATCAAAAATCTTAGAATCAACAGCCTTTATCTATACTTAAAAGGTATGATGTTCTGAGCTTGAGTATATTATCTATCAACATTTTATAAACTAAATAAATGATAAATATCCTATGGTCTTCTTGAGCAGGCAGTACTATTTATGAAAGTGCTAACCAAAACTATGAAAAATACATAAAATACTCCTATATATTTTTTCCTTCAATATCTGTGCAAGAACAATGGGGAAACTATTCCACATCTGGCACTCAGAAGACTTGAGCTACTTTGTGTGTGGGGGGTGGGGGCGGAGGGGTTGTGGGGCTTAAACTCTGAGTCTGAGTGCTGACCCAGCACTAGCTCAAGGCTAGCAACTCTACCACTTGAGCCACGGCACCATTTCCAGTTTTCTGGTGGTTAATTGGAGATAAAAGTCTCACATCTCACAAGCTGGCTTTGAACCGTGATCTTCAGATCTCAGCATCTAGGATTACATGAGCCACTGACACCCAGCTTGACCATCCTGAGAATAGAAGCAGTGAATATTGTCTTCCATGACAATACTGACTAAGCTTTAGAGTTACTGAAAGGCAGAAATCAAGTCTTTAGATGACATTCCTTTCCTAGAGCAAGCACAGTGCTCTCTTGATCACTGTTTATGCAAGGCCTTGCTTCAGAAAGATTCCCCCCCCCCATAGGGTCTTCCTTTTTGCCTAGATCAGCCAGTCTTCTTACTTATACTTCAATGTAGCTAGAATTATAGGTACATAACACCAGCTCAGCATTTTATTGTTTGAGATGGGGTTACTCAATTTCTCATTCAGGCTGGCTTCAAACTTGATTCTCTCAATCTCAGCCTCCCAATTATATAAGATTGTAGGTGTGAGACTTCACTCCTGATTTGTCCATACCATTTTTATAGCAGTGATTTGTTTATATTGCTAGTTCTGGTAATACAGGCATCTTAGTTAATGTTAAATCTTAAACATTCAACTTATATAGAGGGATATTAACAGAACTATTGATATTTTTAGATGCTCTTCCTGTTCTTTTTTTTTGTTTTGCAGTACTGGGGTTTGAACTCAGGGGCTTGCACCTGCTCAGCAGGCAGTGTACCATTTGAGACACCCTCCTAGCTCTTTTTATTTTTCTGAGTCATTTTTTTCTTTAACTGGCCTTGACCAAAATTCTCCTTTATGCTTCCCACATACCTGAGGGTGTGCACCATCATACCAAGCTTTAGTGTTGTCATTGTTGAGATGGGGTTTAGCTACCTCTTTCCCCTAGCTGGCCTGGAACTGTGATCTAAACACATCCTTCTAATGGCATCTCTGCTACACCTACAGTGATGGTTGCTATGTAAGAATAGATTCTTATTGTTTATTAAATATATTTTCAAGTCTGCTAATCTCAATAGATTTTATCATCTGACTCAAACAGTATTTGAAATTAACAAAATAATTTTATTTCTTCTAGACTCAACTTATTAGTGCTGCACTGAAGACCAATAATTTTCAGCCTGCTAGCCTGCCCCTCTCCAGAGCAATGGAAATGCGTTCCGACATTCCAGAACACTCTCATGTTAGCAGCAGCAGTCTATCTTCACATAAGACCTTTGCTTCTAAACAAGGTAGAAATATTTACTTCGTCTTGAGTAATAGCTAGGAATGTCCTTCATGCTATAAATATGAACATTTACTTATACATGTCTTTATTTTATAAAAGCAAATCTTTTTTCAGGTTGTTTGAGACTTGTTCAGACTATGGATCACATCCAAATTTATTGTTCTAATTAATAGCTAGGATTATAAGCATGAACCTCCAATTCTTAGCTTATTTATTTATTTATTTTAAAGGAGGATGAGTTTATTTTGGCTCATGATTTTAGAAGTATCAGCCTGTTGTGGGGAGGGTATGATGGAGCAGAAAGGAAAGAAAAGGCCAACTTGAGTTTTAAAGGGGAACATGTCTTTTAGGTATTTGTATACTGAATTAATTTCTTCATTTGTATTACTTAACAAATGTAAAAAAAACTAAGTATTTTAAAAATTCAACAGATTAGTAGGGTATAGTGGGCTTACACTTTAATCCTAGCTAATTGGGAGACTGAAATTGGGAGAATTAAGGTTTGAGACCAAGTAGGTCAAAAATTCACAAGACCGGGGCGGGGAAGGTGGCTCAGTGGTAGCGCTTGCCTTGCATGCCTGAGGCCCTGGGTTCGATTCCTCAGCACTACATAAGCAAAAAGAAAAAAACCAGAAGTGGCACTGTGGCTCAAGTGGTAGAGTGCTAGCCTTAAGCTGAAGAGCTGAGGGACAGCGCCCAGACCCAGAGTTCAGGCCCCACGACCGGACCCCCCAAAAAAAAAATTCACAAGACCCTTTCTCATCTAATGAAATACTGGGTGCAGTTCTGTGCACCTGTCATCCCTGTTACATAGGAGTCGAAAACAGAAATATCATGGTCCAGGCATGTAGGTCACAAAGTGAGAGTTTTTTTTTTTAATCATGAAGGTTTGGTCTGGGAATGTAGCTTAATGGTAGAGTGCTTGCCTAGCATGCATGAAGCTCTAGGTTCAATTTCTCAGTACCACATAAAAGGCCAGAAGTGGCACTGTGGCTCAAGTGGTAGAGTGCTAGCCTTGAGCAAAAGAAGCTCAGAGACAGTGCCCAGGCCCTGAATTCAAACCCCAGGACTGGCAAAAAAAATATCATGAAGGCAGAAAGGGCTCGGAGGAATTGTCCCAGTGGTAGAGTGCCTGATTATCAAGCTCAAGGCCATGAGTTCACATTCTCAAACTTAAAAAAAAAAAGAAAAAAAGATCAACAAATTAACTTCTACTTGTTTTTGCTTTTCTTGAGTACATATTTTATAGATTTATAAATACAGCTTTGTACTTTATTAGTATTTCAAAGTATTTCCTATGTTGTCTGTAGTTATCTTTTTAACAGTAAATTTGTTTTTGGTGCTAGAAGTTGACCCTGGGAACTTGTGCATGCTAGCCAAGTAATCTACCACTGAGCTGCACCCCTATCCTATAATTTTAACTATTAATCACTAAAAGAGTGATGTGTTGAATAATTATTCCATAATTTTCTTAAACAGTTTCTTCTTGGGCAGTTTTAGGGTTTTTTCTTTCTTAATAATATCATAAAAAAAATCAGTATCTTTAACATTTTTTCTCTTACATTACTTAGTGTAATTCTCAAGAATGATTAATAAATATTTCCAGATGGTTTATCAGTTTTCATTGCCATCAAAAATGTCTAACTAACAGAATTAAGTATTACACTTCTTCTTGTATCTGACTTGAAGTGTAAAGTATTTATAGTCTTCTTTCTTATTTCTAGTAATGATGAAGTTATTTCTACGTATTTGATTATTATTATTATTATTATTATTGTGATGCTGGTGTTTGAACTCAGACCTTGTGTTTTTGCTCAGCTTTTTTTGTTTCTCAGGTGTTCTGTTCATTGACCCATTCTTCTAGCCTGGCTTTTTAAAAAAATTAATTTACTTTATTATTAGTGAGATGATATACAGAGAAATTACATGAGTCAAGTAATAAGTACATTTCCTTTGGTACAGTGTCTTCTGTTCCCTCATTTTCTCCCAGTCCCTCCCTCCTGTCTCTACCCATGAGTTGTATAGTTCACTTTCATTAATGTCGAGTTAGCTCCACTGCTGCACTTTGCTGCCTTTTCCCTCTCAAGTTCTGTGCACTCTCCCTACACTCCAGAAGATATACATGTGAATACACCATATATAAGGTAAAGTAGATAGAATCATCAAAAACTAAAAACAAAAAAGCAGACATCTCTTGTTTCCATATCTTGGAATTCATTTCAGTATGTATATTATTTTATATAAATATAAACTTAGGCATTGCACCTTTGTGTTTCTCTCCTAAGAGTATCTGGTCTTATTGTGTGTGAATATCTACAATCCTGTATAATTTGTCATATCTCAGATCGAATTGGGCCTGGCTTTTTACTGGTTATTTTGAAGATGGAGTCTCTAGGACTTTTCTACCCAGGCTGGCCTTGAGCTTCATTCCTCTGTGTCTCAACCTCACAAGTGCTAAGATTACAGATGTGAACCAACAGAGCCTGGCTGGTTTTAATTTTAAAGATAAAAGAATTATATGTTATAATTTAAAGCTTAAAGAAATAATTTAAATATATTCTTTTTATTAGCATATGTTTGTTGTAGCTTCTCTTGTACTCTCCATATTCCTCTCTTCCTTTGTAAAACAATTTCAACAGGTTTAATTGTTCTACTTCTGTACATGCAAATAAACTAAATTGGCCATATTTAATTTTCCATCATCCTTGTTATTTTCTATTAAAGTACCTTTAAAGGAAGTTGAAGATAAGAGCTTTGAGGAACAGAAATCTCCTTTAGAAACACCAGCACCGCGCAAGTTTGCTCCTATACCTGTGTCAAGGGATGAGGAGATATCCAAGAAAGAAAATCCTATGGAAGAAAAAGAAAATATGGCAATGTCAGGTTATAGAGGTAAGAAACCAAGTATGATTAGCACCCAACTTTTACTGTAGCCATTCAGATTAGGGACGTTATCCTGAAGTTTTTCTCACTCATGATTTAGAATTTTTTATGTGCCAAGTAGTAACAAAATTGGAATCTCTAACACACACACACACACACACACACACACACTCACGCACGCACGCACGCACGCACGCACGCACACACACACACACTGGCAGTGCTAGTATTTGAACTCAGAGCCTTACACTTGCTTGGCTTCCTTGCTCAGCTGATATTCTACCTTTTGAGCCATTTTCCCTGCTTTTGGTAGTTATTTTCGAGACAGAGCTTGGGCTAGCCTCGAACTTAGGTCCTTCTGATACAGCCTCATGAGAGACTTAGATTATAGGTCTGGGCCACTAGCACCTAGCTTACTTTCTATATATATTTTTAAAAAAGGTACTTAGCAGTTAAATCGAGTTTCTTTATAGGAGTTGAAGATGTACATTTATAATTATTCTATCTCCTACAGGTTGTTACTTATACCTTTAATGAGCACATTTTGATATTAATGAAATAGTGTTTTGCTGAAGATAAGACAGATCGCTTTAGAACATGTTTCTTTATATTGATTGTAGGTGTGAATTTCAATAATCACATCACCATGTTCATCTGGAGAAAGTGCTAATATATGTAATTTTTAAATAGAGAACAAGAACTTTTATAACTGGCTTGAAATAATAATGTGCTACACAGAATCAGTGGAAAGTGGGTGAAAATATACAGCAGAAGGGGCCATCAGCTGCACTGGACATTGATGAAAGTAAATTAAGCAACTCAAGGGCAGCGATGAGAGGGAGAGAATGAGAAAGGGAACGGCTGATACTAAGCAAAAGGAAAGAAATGTACATATCACCCCATTTGTAAAAAATAGTTTTATTGTTAAAGGTCATACATAAGCAATGTAGATTAATATAATGATGACTATCATGGTGAAGATTAAGAGGTGTTTCTGACTTTAAATAAATGAATAGATAAAATAATAATAAGCCACAAAGCTTTAAATGTAGCCCTTCTAATAAGAGCATGTGAAAGTATTAAGCTGTAGGCCTTTATTCTTAGAATCATTTGAACACATTCAAGTGTTACCTTAGGTAAGCTTCAAGACGTTAGAAGATAGTCTTTAATAAAAAACAAAATCAGGGGTTAGAGTGAGGTGGTAGAGGGTCAGCCAGTGAGTGAAAGCATCAAATCAGGAATTCAAGTCCCAGTCTTAGATAAAACAAAAAAAGAAAGCCACCAGAAACAATTGTTTTGTAGGCATATTAAAAACAAGACTTATGGGAAGGTCTAATTGTTGTTGTGAAGAAACATATACATCTTTTTTTTTTCCTTGCAGAACTGGAGTTTGAATTTGGAGGTTTGGGGAGTCAGGTGTTCTGTTACAGTCATTGTATTTGAAATAGGCTCTTGCTTCCTGCCTGGGTGAATGCCTGGGCTTCAGTCCTTTTATTTTAGGCTTCCCATTGTAGCTGGAATGTCAGGTGCATGCTACTGCACCCAGCTCTTGGTTGTGAAGGGGCCTCACAAGTTTTTCTGCCAGAGCTAACCACAAACTGTGATCCTCCAGATCTCAGCTTCCTGAGAAGCTAGGATTACAACCATTGATGCTCAGCTGTATCCTTTTCACCAACCTAAAAATAGTCCACTTTGCTGATCTTTGTGTTCATGAGATTTATGTTTATGATGGAGATAAATGTAGACTTTATGCCCATATAATTCAAATTTTTTACAAATATAGTTTTATGAGATAAAAATTCTAAGATTTTTTGTGGTGAGTATATAGTCTACAGTTTTGTCTGAATCTGTTTTCAGATGCTATAATTGAATCCTATGAGTTGCATACTTTATAATGAAATGCTTCTGGAAGTACAATAGCATGGGAATGGAATCCAGCCCCCTTCCTACTGGGTCATGGCATGGGGAGAAAGTAAGCCAGCCAGAAACAGCTTGGTTTTATAACCAGATCATTCCTTTGATAACCTATTAGTCCATAGCTAGATTAGTCCATAGATTATCCTAATTACCTTGTCACCTTTTTTTTTTTTTTTTTGTCAGTCATGGGGCTTGAACTCAGGGCCTAGGCACTGTCTTTGAGCTTTTCTGCTTAAGGCTAGTGATTTAGACCTTTGAGCCACAGCACTACTTTACCTTGTCACCTCCTGAAGGTCCCGTCTCTCATACTGTTAACAGGTGACTGAGGCTTAAGTTCTAACACATGAAGTATGGGGAACATAAACCATAGCAGTTCTCTGGTGAACTGGCTAACTTAGGCCAGAGTATAAAAAATGTAAGATGTTAAATGAAGCAGAAACGATATTATATTTTTATATTGCAGGACATGGAAGATTATTAGAACAAATATTGAATAATAATGATTTTTTGACAAGAAAAAGTGAATCATCAGAAAAGTCTTCACTAGGGTCAAGTTTGGCATGGACTCCTGAGAAAAGAAACAGGTAAAAACAAGTGAATAAAATGAAATCTATACTGGAAAGAGTTTTGTTTAAATTTCTTTCATTTTTTTTAATCTTTTTTTTGGTGTGTGTGTGTGTGTGTGTGAGGGTGATATACCTTGTATTTGCTAAGTGAAGGTTTCTTGCTTTTTTTTTTGGCTTGGGTTTGCTTGATCCTCTTATAAGCTTCTTGCATAATTAGGATTACAAGCATTTAGCTCCATGCCCAGAATTTTTTTTGGGGGGGGGGTCTGGTCGTGGGGTCTGAACTCTGGGCCTGGGCGCTGTCCCTCAGCTCTTCAGCTCAAGGCTAGCGCTCTACCACTTGAGCCACAGCACCACTTCCGGCTATTTTCTTTTTGCTTATGTGGTGCTGAGGAATCGAACCCAGGGTCTCATGCATGCAAGGCAAGTGCTCTACCGCTGAGCCAACTTCCCAGCCCTGGCTTTTTTCTTTTTGCTTATGTGGTGCTGAGGAATGGAACCTAGGGCCTCAGGCATGCAAGGCAAGAGCTCTACCACTGAGCCACCTTCCCAGCCCCTGAATTAGAGCTTTTGATGCTAGCATGTCTTTATTTTTTTTTTTGGTTTGAACTGGTTTCTTTAATAGTAGCTATCTTATAGTCTTTAATATTTGGGATTTCTCAAGAACAGTTTCTATTGACTGTGCTTTATTTGTTTGGGGGGGGATTATCTTTTGTTATTCCTTTGTATGTATCATTGTTGAAACTGAACATTTTAAACAACATGAATAGGGTACACTAGAAGTCCAATTCTTCCACCTATCAGAGTTTGTTGTTTGCTGAACTACTACTTTTCTTGCTGCTTGCTTAGTGGTTTCCTGGACCAGTTCTGTAAAGCCTGGTTGTCACATGTGTTTACTGAAGTCTGTAACTTAGTCTGCTAATGATTGGAGATTTCCTTACCTTGGACTAAATCTCTTTTGCCTCTGGGTTTGTAGGTTTGGAGAGGGTGGAAAACAGGGCTGTGTATTGGGACAGTGTGTAAGTCTGTGCTAACCTTCATTTCCTCCTTGCACAGAGCCTGGAAGTCAGCAGATTTGAATGATTTGAACTTCTCTGGGGATGCACATAGCCCTGTTTATGTGCATGACCTTCTGGATTCCCAGGAACATGGTGTAACTTACCAGTTTATAAAATTTACTGGCCACAATTTTCTTTGCCTCAACTGGCATCACTAACTCAAGTGGCTGAAAGGTTAAACTACTACCAGTGTTTGAAACCTGTGAAATTCCTTACTGAACTCACATAAGTTAGGTCAAATAGTAACAAACACTATTGGGATTGTGTGTGCATGCATGAATGCTTGTTCCAGTCCTGTGACTTAAACTTAGGGCCTGGGAGCTGTCCCTGAGCTTTTTTGCTCAAGGCTAGTGCTCTACCACTTAAACCACAGCTTTACTTTTGGCTTTTTTGGTGCTTTATTTTAGATAAGTCTCTCACAGACTTTTCTGCTTGGGCTGGCTTTGAGATTTCAGCCTCCTGAGTAGCTAGCATTAGAGGAGAAAGCTCCTGGCACCCAGCTTATAAATGGATTTTTTAGAGAACTCTAAACCTCTTCTATCCTTTTTAGTGATTACTCGTTTTGAAGATTACAAAGTTGAGAGAAAGGTCCTAAAAAATGAAGCAAGTCTTGTTTTCAAAGGTTATAAAGCTTGTTCTTACTCAGAATCAGAGTAAATTTATTAAGTAAAATTCTCCTTGATTTGTTTAAAGTATATTTTGATGAGTTTGTTATTGTTATCATTGTAGATTGTATGAAGTTTTTGTCTACTAATCTGAATGTGATCCTTTATGTTAGCTTCTTGAAAGCAAAGCCTTTTCTGCTTTTTCCTGTTGGATATAAATATTTCTGGTCTAATTGATTTGTCTCTTATGATTTTTCTGTTTATCACACTACCGATTAATTATATGACACAATTTTAGTAGGATATCATTTAGTATTATTACACTCAAAAATGTTTCAATGACTTATGTAATAAATTGTTTCTTGAGTTTTCGATAACTTTGGAATTTTTTTTCTTTTAACTTTCTGTAGTATTGAAACTCTACCTTCTCAAAGATTTCCTTCCAGTGAAGAGCTAGGAACAGCCAAAGTGACTATGCAGAAGCATAATGATGTTCTTCATAATCTTGGCCAAAAGAAGAGGGAAACAAATGGCAAATTCCAGGTATAATGAGAATGAATTAAAGTTGATGATTAGTATGATAAAAATAATGAAGGAGGGCTGGGAAGGTGGCTCAGTGGTAGAGTGTTTGTCTTGCATTCATAAGGCCCTGGGTTCAATTCCTCAGCACCACATAAGCAAAAAGAAAAAAGTCGGAAGTGGCGCTGTGGCTCAAGTGGTAGAGCACTAGCCTTGAGCTGAAGAGCTGAGGGACAGCGCCCAGGCCCAGAGTTCAGGCCCCACGACCGGACCCAAAAAAAAAAAAATAATAATAATAATGAAGGAATAAAAAGTTTTCAGGTCAGATATCTGAAAAAGATGTTATCCAAGTCTGTTTCCTTTATAGAAAAATTTTAGAACCCTTTACCCGGTGATTTCTATTTACCTACCACCCCTCCTTAATTAGGACCGAGGCACATGGCCATCTTTGGTTTTCCATAATCTAGCAGAGAGAAGCAAGGGAGAAAGTGAACTGTGAATGGCTCCTGCTGATCCAGTCCGTATGTTTACCACTCCTACCTAGATCTAACTTGCTCTTATTTTATTTAGCATTCTTCAGAAATAGAGATTTTATTGCTAGTTGACTGCCTAGCAGTCTGTAAGCAATTGCTGTAGATTTCCCACCTTTGTTGACTTAACACATATATTAACACTTGAAGTGGGAGAAAAACAATTGTTTTATAAAAAATTTAGTCCTTAGAATTATATTGGCATTAAAAAAAGAGAATTAAATTGACATAGTTTATTGCTCCAACCATAATAATAGACGTAATTTAAAGTAATCAATGTGACTTTAATATAGTAACTTTTTTTTTTTTTTACTATTTTTTTCTTTCAAGCCAAAAGAATCTTCAATTCTATTGAAGTTAGCTGATCTTCCACAGAATTCTGTTAAGCTTCAAACGAACAATGCAAGGAGATCTATATTGAAAGATGCTGAGCAGATTTTGAGAGGAGTACAAAACAATAAGAAAGTACTTGAAGAAAACCTGGAAGCTATTGTTCGTGCTAAGGATGGAGCTGCTATGTATTCATTTATCAATTCTTTATCTACCAATAGGTAGGATACTATTGGTGGTATCCCAAGGGTATATATGAAGCTGGTTTGGTTTTTTGTTTTTTGTTTTTTTTTTTGGTTGGCCGTGGGGCCTGAACTCTGAGCCTGTGCACTGTCCCTCAGCTCTTCAGCTCAAGGGCAGTGCTGTACCACTTGAGCCACAGCACCATTTCTGGCTTTTTCTGCTTATGTGGTGCTGAGGAATTGAACCCAGGGCCTCATGCATGCAAGGCATACCACTGAGCCACCTTCCCAGCCCCACTTCCTTAGTTTTTTTTCCTGAGCACTTCACTGTGCTTACTGTGTTTTTTGTTTTTTGTTTGTGTCTGTCGTGAGTCTTGAACTCTGGGCCTAGGCACTGTTCCTGAGCTCTTCAACTCAAGGCTAGTTAGTGGTCTACCACTTGAGCCACAGCACTACTTCTGGTTTTCTGGTGGTTAATTGGAGATAAAAGTCTCCTGGACGTTCCTGCCCCGCTGTCTTTGATCCTCAGATCTCAGCCATCTGAGTAGCTAGGATTATAGGCACTGGTGCCCAGCACTTACTATGTTTTAATATTCAGAAAAAGTTCTTTATTGCCTTGGAAGATGTGGACCATTATAGTTGGGAATTGAATATATATGATAGTTTTCCTTCCCTTTTTGTTTTTCTTATTGCTACATATCTGTAGTTCTTTTTAAACATTTTTCCTTCAAATATTTGATGAAAACTAGTACTACTGGGTTTTTTTGGGTCCGGTTGTGGGGCTTGAACTCTGGGCCTGGGTGCTGTCCCTCAGCTCTTCAGCTCAAGGCTAGCACTCTACCTCTTGAGCCACAGCACCACTTCTGGCATTTTTTTCCCCTGCTTCTGTGGTGCTGAGGAATCGAACCCAGGGCCTCATGCATGCGAGGCAAGCGCTCTACCACTGAGCCACCTTCCCAGCCCTACTACTGGTTTTTTATTTTAAGATGAAGCATATTGGCCTACACAGTCAATTTAAAACATATAAGATATATCTGTCTAGGTCCTATTCTTAGGGAATTAAGACTAATTTAAGAAAAGTCCTTTTTCTCTTGTAGAGAGATGTCAGAGAAAATTAGGATCAAAAAGAAAGTAGATGAATGGATTAAAACCATTTCTGCAGAAATTCAGGTATGTCTTGGAAAAACCTGGAAATGAAGTCTCAGAATGTAACAGTGGCTTCAATTTCTAAGTCTCATATTTGTTCTCTAAATATTTCTTATATTTGTCTACTTATAATTATTCATTTCACTGTCACTCAGTAATGAGTATAACACTTTAATAGTAGAGTCATATGTTGTGGTTCTTAACCTGGTTGACTTTTAGAAAGTATCTAAGTTATGAGTAATTTGAAAGAAAACTTATTAAAGCATTAGAAAAGAAGTAGACATTCACAAATGTTTCAAGATAGCAGACATAGAAACATTGGCTTGCTAAAGTAAACACACCACAATTACTTAGGAAAACAACCAGCAACAAAACATTCAATTTCTAAGGTGGAGAAGACAGTTTCAGATAGAAAACACCCTTTCCCATATCCATGAAGGGTGTGGTATATCTTCACCCCTCAGCATTGCAAGAGTCTGGGAGCTATTTATTAGGGGATCAGTCATATGAAGTTCTTAGTGGTGGCAAGGGGAAGTGACAGTTTGCTTCCCACAGCAGTAAACAAGTGAATATATTGTTTAAATCTGTTACTCGAGAATATGTATTTATAAAGAATTTATATTAGCCATGTGATATGATTCCACCTGAATAGAAACTGACCTATGAGCCAGAAGTTGACCTGTGAGTCAGGCTCTAGCCTCTGCTGTCAACTAGTAATATGTCCTGTAGTGATGAATTCTGTATAATGTATGTTCAAATAATTATTTCAGCTAATTGTTTTACTATTAGTTATTTGCTTTTTTAAACCTTTTTAATTTTTGTTTTCTTTCTTTCTTTCTTTCTTTTTCCTGTCAGTCATGGGGCCTGAACTCTGGGCCTGGGCGCTGTCCCTCAGCTCTTCAGCTCCAGGCTAGCACCCTACCACTTGAGCCACAGCACCACTTCTGGCTTTTTTCTGCTTACATGGTGCTGAGGAATCGAGCCGAGGGCCTCATGCATGTGAGGCAAGCACTCTACCACTGAGCCAACTTCCCAGCCCTAATTTTAGTTTTCTAAAGTTATTAAATTCATCTGGTTTAAATAAATATTAAGTATAAAAAGTTCATGATGAAGAGTTACTCTCCTATTCCTGTTCTTCACCCACAATTTCCAGTTTTGTAAAATAGTAGTCTTTTTAGTGTCATATTTAGTTTGAGTTTCTGTGTGTTTTTGTGTTTTTGAGACAGTCTTTCTATAGATCCTAGGCTGGATTCAAATTTGTGAAACTCCTGCCTCAGCCTTCCAAAAGTTCTAGATTTGCCTGGCTTCTTTTTACTCTTGTTTATTCTTCCAAAGAAGAATATCTTTTATTTTGAAAACATTTTAAAATGCTAAAGTATATTTATATAACAGCAAAAATAAATTCTAATATCTTCTACTGAGAAACTATTATTATTTGGATAGGCCTTAAGTAATTTTCTGATGGTATGGGGATTTGAACTCAGGACCTTATATTGAGTAGGATAGTGCTATCCACATGAACCATGGCTCCTCCCCTGCTTTTTTGCTGGTTATTTTGTAAATGGAGTCTTTCTAACTAGGCTCTCCTTAAACTGAGATTATCCAGAGCTCAGTTTCCTGGATAGTTAAGATTATAAGTGTGAGCCACTGGCACTCAGCTAATAATTTTACTTTTGTTTACCTTAGGATGAATTCTCAAGAAAAGATTGTGAACAAAAAAGATTTGATCAGAAGAATCAAAAGATCAAAACTACTCAGAATGTGAACAAAGATATTAAAATGAACATACAAGACAGAGCTTTTAGTAAATCTGTAATTCCACGAAAGCACTCTCAAAAACAAGAAGAGTATTTTAGAAGCCCACCGATGAGGAACATGCCTGCCTCAAGCTTACTGAAAGAGAGAAAAGTAGTAAGATACTACCTTTGTTTTCTGACATAAATATTAAGTATTATAAACAGTCATTTTCTCTTTCAGATACAACTGATAAGTGAATATGAAGGTGTTTTGAAAATATAAGGGACTATACAAATGTAAACTCTTTACACTATTGGTATTTAAGGCTTAGAGTATATAATGTAGATAGCACTAGATCAAATCTGCAGTTCTTTACAAACTAAAAAAATTTTTTTAGGGAAAAATATGTTTCATATTTTTGTGTGTATTTGCTTATATTTAAGAAACTTACTTTTAGTCCCCAGTAAGTGCTACACACAGTATTAGATACTTGGGAGAAATATTTTTTTTTCCATTGATGTAACTAGGTGTTAGTTTTCTTTTTTTGTTTTTGTTTTTCTTTTGTGGTCTTGGCGCTTGAACTCTAGACCTAAGTGCTGACCCTGAGCTCTTCAGCTCAAGATGAGCACTCTACCACTTGAGCCACAGCACTACTTCTGGTTTTCTGGTGGTTAATTGGAGATAAGAGTCTCATGTGCTTTCCTGCCCCTGGTGGCTTTGAACCTTGATCCTTAGATCTCAGCCTCCTGAGTAGCTAGGATTACAATTATGAACCACTGGTACCTGGTGGTGTTAATTTTCTTTATGTTTATCATGGATTCTTTTTATCTTTTTATCTTAAAAATGAACTTTTTTTTTTTTGGTCAGTTGTGGGGTTTGAACTCTGGGCTTGGGCGCTGTCCCTGCACAGTGGAACTTCCGGTTTTCTAGTGGTTTTTAATGGAGATAAGAGTTTCACGGACTTTCTGCCAGGGCTGGCTTTGAACTATGATCCTCAGATCTCAGCCTCCTGAGTAGCTAGGATTACAGGCGTGAGCCACCCGTGCCCGGCGAACTTTTTTTTTTTAACTTAAATTTTATTGTAAAGGTGATGTATAGAGGGGTTACAGTTTCATAAGTAAGGTAATGAGTACATTTCTTTTTTCTTTTGCCAGTCCTGGAGCTTGAACTCAGGGCCTGAGCACTGTCCCTGAGCTTCTTTTGCTCAAGACTAGTGCTCTACCTCTTGAGCCACAGTGCCACTTCCAGCTTTTTCTGTTTATGTGGTACAGAGGAATCAAACCCAGGGCCTCATGTATGCTAGGCAAGCACTCTACCACTAAGCCACATTCCCAGCCTGTACATTTCTTTTTTTCTTTTTCTTTCTTTCTTTTTTTTTTTTTTTTTTGTCGGTCATGAGGTTTGAACTCTGGACCTAAATGCTGTCCCTCAGCTCATCAGCTCAAGGCTGGTGCTCTACCACTTGAGCCACTGTGCCACTTCTGGTTTTCTGAGTGGTTTATTGGAGATAAGAGTCTTATGTACTTCCTGGGCTGGCTTTGAATGGCAATCCTCAGATCTCAGCATCCTGAGTAGCTAGGATTACAGGCATGAGCCATTGGCATGAGGCCCATACATTTCTTTTTGAGCAGTGTTATTCTCTCCCTCATTTCTCCCAATTCC
Organism: Dipodomys spectabilis; assembly: GCF_019054845.1. Taxonomy (NCBI): domain Eukaryota; kingdom Metazoa; phylum Chordata; class Mammalia; order Rodentia; family Heteromyidae; genus Dipodomys; species Dipodomys spectabilis. The sequence continues at coordinate 3,606,889 of NW_024870750.1, forward strand.
CACCATCTCCCCTCCCCCAAAGTTGTAAAGTTCTTTTCCAACATAGTGTTTAGTGACTTAGTTGACTTTTTGTCCTACCATTTTTGTAATTCCCCTTCCCTTCTCAAAATCAGCTAAACTTATATACAAGAGAAAGAATATGGAAATAAAAAACAGTGACAAACAGGGAATAAACCAAAGGGGGAAAAAAAGAAAAAAGTACAAACAGTTCAATTAAAAAATAAACCTCTTGGGCTGGGAAGGTGGCTCAGTGATAGAGCGCTTGCCTTGCATGCATGAGGTCCTGGGTTCGATTCCTCAGCACCACATAAGCAAAAAGAAAAAAGCCGGAAGTGGCGCTGTGGATCAAGTGGTAGAGCGCTAGCCTTGAACTGAAGAGCTGAGGGACAGTGCCCAGGCCCAGAGTTTAGGCCCCACGACTGGATCCAAAAATAAATAAATAAATAAACCTCTTATTTCCATTTCTTGGAGTTCATTTTGATAAGTTAATTTGATAAGCAAAAAAATGTTGAGTCATTGTGATCCTCTCCTAAGAATATCCTCTTATGTTCTCATTTTGCCATGCTTAGAGTGCTGTTTAATCATGTCCAAGTGTAATTGTTTGTCTTTTGTGATTGAATTAATTTGTAGATTTCTAGACATATTCTAGTTATTACAAATGAGGGGGAAACCATACAGCCTATGTTTGTCTATGTCTGACTTACTTAGCTTAATATAATTTCCTTAATACAATTTTCTATTTCCTTATGAATGGGCAATGTCATTCTTTCTGATGGAAGCATAGAATTCAATACCACATTTTCTTGATCCATTCATCTATTAAAAGGCATCTGGGGGCTGGGAAGGTGGCTCAGTGGTAGAGTGCTTGCCTTGCATGCTCGAGGCCCTGGGTTCGATCCTCAGCACCACATAAGAAAAAAGCCAGAAGTGGCGCTGTGGCTCAAGTGGTGGAGTGCTAGCCTTGAGCTGAAGAGCTGAGGGACAGCACCTAGGCCCAGAGTTCAGGCCCCATGACCAGACCCAAAAAAAAAAAAGGCATCTGGGTTGATTCCATATCTTAGCTATGATTAAAAAAAAAAAAAATGCTGCAGTGAACATGATTATGCTGGTGGCATTAGTGCAAGCTGGTTTGTGGTCATTTGGGTAAATGCCCAGGAGTAAGATTGCTGGGTCATAGTGGAGTTCTATGTTTAATCTTTTGAGGAATCTCCATACTGCTTTCCAGAGTAGTTGAACAAGTTTACACTCCCACCAACAGTGTAGTATTGTTCTCTTTTGGCTACATCCCTGCCAGCATCTGTTACTATTAGTTTTCTTAACAATGGCCATTCTAACTGGGGTGAGGTAGAATCTCAATGTTGTTTTGATTTGCATTTCTTTCAAGGGCTCCTTGGAACTTCCTAAGTAAAGATCCAGAAACACAGCAACTCAAAGAGTGGCTGGATAAATGGGATTGCATTAAACTGAAGAGTTTCTGCATGGCAAAAGACATAGCTAACAGGATAAATAGAAAGCCCACAGATCGGGAGAAGATCTTTACTAGCTATACATCAGCAAAGGCCTTACATCTACAATATACTTAGAGCTCAAAAAATTAAACCTACTAAAACCAAATCCTCAAAGAAACCACAACCCTATCAATAAGTGGGCTAAAGACTTAAAGACTTCTCTGAAAAAGAAATAAGAATAGCCAATAGACACATGAAAAGATGGACATTTTTATTAGCATATATTAATTGTTTTAATGGGTTTATTGTGATATTTTCGTACATGGATATCATGTCATCAAATTCACCCCAGTTACTATTTATCCCTTTTTCAAACAATTTTAATAGGTCTTACCATTTTTGCAAGCATGATTTTTGAGCAAATTAAAGGATGTAATTCAATACTTAGCACTTGTTGCTGATTTTCTGTGGCATTCAGATTATGGCTGCAAGTGGAATCAGGAATACATAGAGTAGTTACAACATCTATTGTCTTTTTTCTTTTTAGCTATACTGAGGTTTGAACTCAGTTTCTTGCACATGCTAAGCAGGTACTGTACCACTTGAGCCACTCTACCAAACCCTTTTTGTGTTGTTTATTTATTAGTTCCAACCAGCAGATTCTGGAGTGACAGAAAAGGAAATGCCCATGTACTGCCATCTCATTTAAAATTTTTTAATATTTTTTAATTTTTGTATTGCTGTTGTGAAGATGATGTACAGAAGGGTTACTGTTATATAAGTCAGATAAAGAGTACATTTCTTTTTGGACAATCTCACCTCTTACCTTGCTCTCTTCCAGTTTTTCCCTCCCATCACTGCCAACAAGTCGTGTAGCTCATTTTAATCATTTTAATATTAAATAAGTAATAATCCAGTACCACTATGGGGTAAGGAATGAGACAGATATTGCCCCCCTTTCTTAAGGAAATTAAGGGGAGATAAACAAAAGCATATTCCAATATGTAGATTAAGAACAAATCTGGAAGTACTGAAGTAAACAGTTACTGTAACAGATCTGGGATGCCAGAAATTACAGAGGGACTCCTCTTGTCTCTTGACAAGATTACTGAAGAAGATCAAACACAAATACACACAACCAGGAGTTTCTACTCGTATTCAGATCTCCTGGGCCAGTCCCACAGGGCTTGAGGGTTCCCACAATTATTTTTAAGGTATGGTCTCATTTTAGGCCCAGACTGGTCTGGGCTGTGATCCTTCTGTTTGTGCTTCCTTATGTCACTGAGGATGATAGTTGGGCACCACCATACCCAGCCATTTGTTGAGATGGAATCTCATGAACTTCTTTTTGCCTGGAGTGAACTCAGACCATAACCATCCAGTCTCTGCCTCCCAAGTAGCTATGATTATAGTTTAAATGCATTTTTATTATACTTGTCTTTTGTTGTTGTTGTTATTTTTTGTCTTCTGGGATGTAAAGTCAGAGCCTTGTGCTTAAATGAGCTATACTTGCAATGCTTTTTGCTTTGGTTATTTTTTTAGATAGGATCTCATTTTTTGCCCTGGACATCCTGGGAACTTGATGTTTCTACCTATGTCTCCCCTGTAACTAGGATTGTAGACATTTACCTCCGTTTTGTTGAGATGGCATCTCACTAACTTTTTGCTCTGGTTGGCCTTGATCATCTCTACCTCCCTCCTAGCTGAGCTTACACTTAAGTATAAAAAATATGTAAAATCTGTCTAAACATTATTTTTGGTATTAAAATACACTTAATATTATAAAAACTTTTCTGTGTCTTAGGTGGATGCTTTTTATACTTAAGTTGAATACTTTTTAAATTCATGATTGCAAAGTAAAGACAGAATTTAAGGGCTCTTGAAAATGTAGAACTTTTCTAACATAATCATTTATATTATAGTACTTAAAGTAGCTAAAGGAGACTTTAGAAAAATGAAGTGCTTGATGTCTGTTTTCATAACAAGTTTTTATTTTACACTCATAGGAGCTTTTGAAATCAACCACAGTTCTACAAGATGAGGATTATATGTTGCAAATATATGGAAAGCCAATTTATCAGGGCCACCGCAGCACTCTTAAAAAAGGACCTTATCTCAGATTTAATTCTCCATCTCCTAGGTCCAAACCACAGAGACCAAAAGTAATAGAACGAGTTAAAGGTGAGAATCCTCATATTTTGTTTTGCCTCATTTTATTGTCAACTTCAAATCCAAAATTTCCTTTTGTTTGCTTTTTATTTATTACTTAAACATACACTTAAGCTTATCTAATACTTAGTGATGGAAAAATAATTCCTTCTATGAGTGATAGGAGGAAATAGACCAGAGTTTAGAGATGCACATAGATTGTTTATTACTAGAAAGTATTTAAAAACCTTTTATTTGGTTTTGGTTTTGGTTTTATTTTTTGTTGGTCGTGGGGCCTGAGCTCTGAGCCTGGGTGCTGTCCCTCAGCTCTTCAGCTCAAGGCTAGCACTCTACCACTTGAGCCACAGTGCCACTTCCGGCTTTTTCTGCTTATGTGGTGCTGAGGAATCGAACCCAGGGCCTCATGCATGCAAGGCAAGCACTCTACCACTGAGCCACCTTCCCAGCTCTCATTTTAAGGCCTTAGCATAGGTGAAATTTTTTGTTGCTTTCGTGCATGAATAAAAATAGCTTGATTTCAAACCATAGTACCAACACACAGAAAAACTTTATTTAGATATTAACTATGAAAATGGAACAGTAAAATCTGTTGGATGTGATTTTGTGGGGGAAGTTGAGACAAAGACAGTGATAGAGGGGTTGAGATTGGTTGGAATACAGTGTAAACATATATGGAGATGTAACAATGAAATCCTTCCATATATAACTATATGTTAAATAAAATAATTTGGATATAAAATTTTATTATGTTATAAAGTTTTATGCTCATCATTTATATACTGTTTATAGCTTTTTTAATGGCGTATCAGCAGAATTGAATAGCTGTAACTGAGACCACATGTCTAAAAAGAAATAAATGTTTACTATCTGGCCATTTAAGAACAGACCTCTGGTCTGTATGCTACTTTTATGATCCTATCACGTTATTAAATTGAATGATTTCATTTCTGTGAATATACTTTGCTGTAGTTCTATGCAGATGACTATATTATAGATATTCAAATAATATTTAACAAGTATTATTTAACAATATATAAATAAAATACATGTTACTAATGATTATTGCAGGTACTAAAGTCAAATCAATAAGGACACAAACTGACTTTTATGCAACAAAACCTATGAAGGTGGGCTCTAAAATAAACTATCTCAAACCTACACTGCCTCATGGTGATCAGCAGTATTTGTTCAGCCCAAGCAGAGAAAGACCTTCTGTTTCAGGTACCCTGGAAGGCCATCTGATTCCTATGGCAGTTCTCCTAGGTAAGAACCAACAAAATGTGTGAAATGAATTTTAATTTCTGAGGAGCAGGAACAGAACTTTCAATTAGTAATCTGTATGTTGTTTTTATATGTGGGGAGGGCCCCAGAACGTACTAGTTTTTGAAATGATGAGTTCCTGCTGTAATTTCACTCATAAGAAACATTTTCCTTTTCTATAATACATTTCTGTAGATGAAGTTATTAAACATGCAGTGACATAATAATTCAAGAATTCAGATTTGGCTGGCTAGTTAATACTGTCATGCCTCAAGGGAAGTTCTTTAAAGCATTCTCATGTACTTTTGAACTAGGCTGCTATATGTTAGATTTCTGTGGTTGTATGTTCTAAGCCAATACTCTCCAAGTCATCAATCTCACAATTAGTAATCATTTTTGCCTTCACATCATCTCTTTAAATAGAGTCTACTTTTTTTTAGTTGCATCACTATTTTTTCCTTAATTTATTTGGTGTTATTGAGGTTCGAACTCTGAACCTCATGCTTGAACTAAACATCCAATCCTCCCTTGCTTTAGTTATTTTTCACAAAGAATTTCATGTTTTTGTCCAAGGCTGGTCTCAGACAGTGCTCCTTCTACCTACAGCCTACTGTGTAAGTGTGGTAGCAGATGTGTACCTCTACCTCTGGTTTATTAATTGAGAAGAGATCTTGCTAAACTGCCCCACCCCCGACCTAAAATTTTAATCGTTCTAATCTCTGCCTCCTGACTACCTTGTATTACATTCATGAAGCATTGCACCCAATATTTTTTCTTTGATTTTGATGGATGATTTAAATATGGACTCTGGGCTTGGGTGCTGTCCCTCAGCTCTTCAGCTCAAAGCTAGCGCTCTGCCACTTGAGCCACAGTGCCACTGACAGTTTTCTGGTGGTTTATTGGAGATGAGTCTCATGGACTTTCCTGCCTGGGCTGGCTTTAAACCATGATCCTCAGCACCCAGGCCCTGAGTTCAAGCCTCAGGACCAACATACACATACACAAAAAAGCCCCTATAGTATTAGAAGCTCATAGGCTTCATTTTGAGAATGACATTAGATAATATAATTGAAGCCTAAAAGTTGTGCCACTCCTATAAAGGATGGCATGGTATTTATATTGACAGTATAATGATGGAGAGAGAATGTTTCCCTTTTGTATGAAGGAACATCACAATATCCAGGCAATAGATTTGAATTTTCTAACTGTTTTGGAAATAGTTGACTCATTTTTCTTTTCTCAATTTTTTAGGACAAACACAAAGTAATAGCGATTCCATGCCACCTGCTGGAGTGATTATAAAGAAGCCACACCCTGTAACAGTGACTACTTCTATTCCTCCATCATGTCAGCAAAGAGAAGCTAGAGTAAAGAAACCTAATATAGCAGTTGTTGAAATGAAGTCGGAAAAAAAAGATCCTCCTCAGCTTGCTGTACAGGTATGCCAGGGTGCATAAGCAGAAAGTTTTAAGACAAAAACATCTTGGGGGGCTGGGAAGTTGGCTCAGTGGTAGAGCGCTTGCCTTGCATGCCTGAGGCCCTGGATTCAATTCCTCAGCACCACATAAGCAAAAAGAAAAAAGTCGGAAGTGGTTCTGTGGCTCAAGTGGTGCAGCGCTAGCCTTGAGCTGAAGAGCTGAGGGACAGTGCCCAGGCCCAGAGTTCAGGCCCCATGACTGGGCCCAAAAAAAAAACAAAAAAACAAAAAACATCTTGGGCTCAATATTAGTACTTTAATTATTATAATTCACAAAAATTTTGATTTCTTCATGGTTTAAGAAGACTTAGAGAGTGTGACTTATATACTAATGCTGCAAACTTTACACAAACACATATAAAAAGACTTGATGCCTATAGAGAGACTTATTTTTATGTACAGAAGACTAGTCAAGTTATCAGTTCTCCTCAACTTAATCTATAATTTCAAATGTAAAAAAGTAACCAAGTTCTTTTATCTGCAAAAACAAAGGATCATTTTGATATCTGGAAGAATAAATGGCTTAGAAAAGTTGAGTTTTGATGTTAGTCTAATATAACAGGATTTCAGAATTAACCTTGGTTATCTAAAAGGTATATGCAGCAAGATAGAGACTTCTTGTGTTACTAGTAAACAAAATTCATGGAAATGATATTATGTATGTTGTAATTGGTTTAACAGTGTGAAAGAAAGATCAGTTTTAGACTCTAAATTACTATTACATAGCAAATGAGTTCCATAAAGGCAGTAGGTTAAACTATACAATATTAAAACAGAAATATTAGAAGGTTATTTCATGGAATTTTTATATAAACTGAGACCAAGCCTGGTATATGAGAGAAGAAAACTCAGATATGATAGAAAAGATTTTAATATATAAAATCCAAAAGTTACTTATATAAGAAAAACAACATAAAAAAGGAAAGCACTAGCAAAGAGTTAACTTTTAACTGAGAAAACATATAGATCAAAATTCAAAAATATTCAAAGGATGTGAACAAGAGTAAGCACAGTTTGTAACAATAACATACTTCTGTCTTAACACTTATTGTAGGAAGTCTTATTTCAGTTAAACGTTCGCTAAAGTTTCTAGTTCATTATGCTTTATTGGAAAGTGTTTGTTTTTATGTTTTGCTGGTCCTAGGGCTTAACTCAGGGCCTGGACACTGTCCTAGAGCTTCTTTTGTCAAGGCTAGCGCTCTACCACTTGAGCCATAGCTCTATTTCTGGCTTTTTTTTTTTTTTTGTAATTTTATTAGAGATAAAAGTCTCAAGACTTTCTTGCCCAGGCTGGCTTTGAACCATGATTCTCAGATCTCAGCTCCCTGAGTCACTAGGATTACTGGCGTGAACCACTGGTACCGGCCCTATTTACTTAAGTAGTTGTGCAAAGAAGTTTCAATTCCGTAAGTCAGGTTATGACTACAGTGCATCTTGATCATTGTCACCTCTCCCACTCTTCTGTTATACTTTTTTTTTTTTTTGGGTGCGGTCGTGGGGCCTGAACTCTGGGCCTGGGCGCTGTCCCTTAGCTCTTCCGCTCAGGGCTAGCACTCTACCACTTGAGCCACAGCTCCACTTCCAGCTTTTTGCTTTTTGCTTATGTGGTGCTGAGGAATCGAACCCAGGGCCTCAGGCATGCAAGGCAAGTGCTCTACCACTGAGCCACCTTCCCTGCCCATTCTGTTATGCTTTTTATAATTTAGAGATTATGTAAATGTAATTTGCTAGTAATTAATGAGTATCTTCAATATTCATGTGGCCCAAGAAGTTAATCTAATATATACCTAATAAAATGAAATAATTCAAAGTTTAAGAAGAAAACTGTATATATAAAGATTTTTATATTGTTTTACATGTAATAATAGTAAATTTGGAAATATTCTAAATGCTGATCAATAGGACCCTAATGAAATAAAGCATGATATATACTTGTTGAATTACTTACTTTAAAATATGAAGCCTGTACAGAGCATGATAAGGTGTTTATGTTCTAATAATAATGAAATACCATAATGAGCACTATTTTACATGCCTAAGTACCTAATAAAAAGGAAAAGAATACAGTAAAGAAAATAAAGTTATCTTAAGATAGGATTTTAAGATAAGATTTTGGCAGGGCGCCAGTGGCTCACGCCTATAATCCTAGCCACTTAGGAGGCTGAGATCTGAGGAACACAGTTCTAAGCCAGCCAGGGCAGGAAAGTCCTTGAGACTCCTATCTCCAATAAACCACCAGAAAACCGAAAGTGGGGGTTGTAGCTCAAGTGGTAGGAATGCTCACCTTGAACTGAAAAGCTGACAGTGCCCAAGCCCAGAGTTCAAGTCCCACGACTAACAACAACAACAAAAGAAAAAAAACGATAGGATTTTGTGTTTTCCTCTTTTCACATTTTATAAAATGAGCTTTTATAATTTAAAAAATTGTTAGCTATTAGCATCATCAGTAAAACTTAAAGGACATGTTGTTTTCAAATACTTGTTGTTTTCAAATACTTGTTGTTTACAAATACTTGAGTCCAAATGATTAGGAAAAAGCTACATGTTGTGTTCTATTGTAGGTATTGCCGAGTGTAGATATTGACAGTGTTTCCTACAGCAGTGCAGATGCTGAGTCCCCTCTGCCCTGTCCCCGAGAAGCTTCTCTTTCTCCACCGTACACTGGGATACAGGTAGATGTCAAAGTGCTGTTATATTGCTTTACCTCATGTCTGGCTGCAGATTTTACCTATCATTGCACTCCAAGCCTTCTATCAGATCATAATCTATTATAATAATGGATATATATAATGATTACAATAATAATAAATTTAAAATTATTTATAAACTTGAAAAAGGAAGTTTAAGATCTTTATATTTGTAAGTATGCAGAAGGGTAAAATCCCTAGGTAATATTTTGGTATGCAAATTGTGAGACTCACATATATGAAGAATTCTGTCTCTTTGGTAAATAATCTCTGATTTACATGGGAATTAGATTCTTTGAATGTGAATTTTCTAGGGACAATTGGAGTTTATAGCTGGGGATATTACATAGTCATACTGTTGACATGATTGGCACTTAGGACTTTTGCTGTAGCAAAATAGAACTGTAATTTAACTCAATCCAAGGTTTTGTTATTGAAAGCAGACTTGATCAATGAAGGTAACAGAGAAAACACCAAGAATCTCTATCTAATTTAACTTACATCAATAATGTTGTTTTTATTGAAAATTTATTGAAATATATTTAATTACAGATAATAAATTTTTGGACTTTTAATCATTCTTACTCTTGGCAAGATACTGATGTGGATTTTGGTGACTGAATTTTATATAGCAAAGCCCATATATTAGATTTCTGAAATTACTATTTCTAAAAGTATTACTTTTTTGTAAGTTTGTGTATGCTTCTATAGATACACATACAAGCACTTTATCTTAACTATAGAAAAAAAAATCATAATCTTGTCAACCTATTGATCAATGACTTAAGTTATACTTATTGACAATCCTTTAAATGTTAACTTTTAATACTAAAACTGGGGCTGGGAATGTGGCTCAAGAAGTTGAGCACTTGCCTAGTAAGTGAAAGGCTCTGAGTTCAAACCTCAGTACCTTCAGCAAAAAAAAAAAAGCAACTTTGTAAATAAATGTTTGTGGAGCATAAGACATGGAAACTGAGAATCACAATTATTGCAGGGCTGGGAAGGTAACTCAGTGGTAGAGTGCTTGCCTTGCATGCATGAGGCCCTGGGTTTGATTCCTCAGCACCACATAAGCAGAAAAAGCCAGAGGTGGTGCTATGGCTCAAATGGTAGAGTGCTGGCCTTGAGCTGAAGAGCTGAGGGACAGCTCCCAGGCTCAGAGTTCAGGCAGGCCCAGGACTGACAAAAAAAAAAAGTACATCAAGTATGAGGAAATCCTTTAAATGTTAAAAATTGATACTAAAACCAATATTTAATTTTTACAGCTATTGAAATGATGGTCTAAAGGCTTAGGGACTAGTTTCGATTTCATTTATTAAGTAAATGACACATTTAAACTTCAAAAATACAAATGAAAAAAAGTGTAAATGCAAAATATAAAATATAAAAAATAGAGCCATTTGGAAATATGATACATTATATATAAATTTTTACAACTTGAGCATAACAAAAACTTTCTGAAAATCTTTTCTTAGATTCCAGAATTTGTAAAGATAGATGACGACTTGAAGTTGCCTGGAACTAACTTGAATGAAATAATTGATGTTACACAGGTAATAAAACTTATACCATGAAAAGTTCTCCTAATATTTGTGCAAGTGGTTGAATACCTTTGACTTTCTTTCCTTTTCTTTTTTTGTCGGTTGTGGGGCTTGAACTCTGGGCCTGGGCACTGTCCCTTAGCTCTTCAGCTCAAGGCTAGCACTCTACAACTTGAGCCACAGCGCTACTTCTAGCTTTTTCTGTTTATGTGATACTGAGGAATCAAACCCAGGGCTTCATACAGGCAAGGCAAGCACTCTACCACTAAACCACATTCCTAACCCAGTATACTTCTATTTTTTAAACCTATATATAAAGTTAAGATTCTGTGGTCCAGTTTTATCTTCATATGTGTTACCTTCTGCCTCCATGAAATGTAATAATGTCTTTCCTACCTGGATTTACCTCACCTGCCTCTGTCCTTTCCTTCTATTATTTTCCTCCCTCCTTCCCTCCCTCCCTCCCTCCCTTCCTTCCTCCCTTCCTTCCTTCCTTCCCTTTCTTCTTTCCTTCCTTCCTTTTCTTTCTTTCTTTCTTCTGATCCTAAGGCTTGAACTCAGGGTCTCGGTGTTGTCCCTGAACTTCTATTGTTTTGCTCAAGGTTACTGCTCTACCACATGAGCCAGAGCACCATGTAGATAAGAGTCTCATAGACTTTCCTAACTAGGATGGCTTTTTGAATCATGATCTGAGTAGGTAGGATTATAGGCTGGAGCCACCAGCACCTGGCTTCTTTCCATTTCTTTTGAACTCTCTCTCTGTCCCTTCTACATTTTAATACATTTATCTATTGAATATTGTGGTAGTTGTTGTTTATATTGGAAAAAAGTTGGAAATAGTCCAAAATCAAGAGGAGCTCCCATATGGAGTGCAAATTATAGAAATGATAGAAATAATAAAATGCAAGGAGGGAAAATGGAGGAGAAAGTAAAATATGAAAAATAGGAGAAGAGATAATAGAATATAAAATTAATTGAAATTACATTAAAATAAAAAATTGTATATTTTTTATATTTCTCTGACTTTTGGAACTGACTAGTTTTGGTTTTAGTAATAAAAAAATGAAATCTTATTTTAGATGTCAGAATTGACCTGAGTTGAGTTAAAGACAAGATAAATTCAGTTTAGGTTATTTTCATGTAACAATATAATAAAATTTTTTAAATATCAGAAATAACTTTTGAGCATTACCTGATGATGAAAGTAATACTGTAAAGTGTTCTAATTGCATACTTAATATGAAATAGATTTTATAAGAACAAAATGATACTTGGGAAAAAGTTGCTTTTTTTGGTCAGTCATGGGGCTTGAACTCTGGGCCTTAGCGCTGTCCCTCAGCTCTTCAGCTCAAGGCTAGCGCTCTACCACTTGGGTCACAGTGCCACTTCCAACTTTTTCTGGTTATGTGGTGCTAAGGAATTGAACCCAGGACCTCATGCATCCAAGGCAAGCTCTCTACCACTGAGCCACCTTCTCAGCCCCGGGAAAAAGTTTTAAGATGGTAAATTTCCTAAATTTCTAAAGGGAGATATTAATAATGTTTATTAGTAATTCAGTCACAATCAAGTTTTCTGGGATTTTTATGACTATATAGAGTGAATATTGATATTTTGTTCTGGTTTTTATGATGATGGTGATCAAATCCAGGGCCTCACAAATGCTAGGCAAGTACTGTACCACTGAACTATATCTTCAGCTCAAATATTTGGTTTTAAAAGGACAAACTAATAATGCAATTAAGGAGTCTTCAATTGTGGTTTGTATAGTTAATAAGTATTTTATACTCAAAATATAACCTAATTCAGAATGTTTGTTAATCTAGAAATGGTTCATTTGTGTAGTTTAGTGTTCAGCCTAAACCAATGTTTGAAAATCTTGAAGAAATCTATGTGTCTTTTTTCTTGTTACCAGGAAGAAGAAACACGTGATGAAATTCCAGAATGTTCTGAACCAATGTTGGAGTTTAACAGAAGTGTTAAAGTTCTTTCTACAAAATATAATGGTCCTCCATTTCCACCAGTTGTTTCTACATTTCAGCCAACTACTAATATTCTAGAGAAAGTAATAGAAAGAAAAGAAACATTGGAAAATGACTTAGTTCAGTGGTGAGTTTACAATGATATTTGTTTGATAAGAATCATAGTAGCAAATATAACTGTATAGTATAAATTGTAGTTGAGAAACTTCCTTGTCTTTTTTTATTAAATTTTTCCTTTGTGAATGTCAATGAAAATTATTTGATATAATGCCTATTTATTTATTTTGGTCATGGGGCTTGAACTCTGGGCCTGGGTGCCATCCCTGAGCTCTTCAGCTCAAGGCGAATGCTCTACTACTTGAGTCACATCGCCACTTCTGGTTTCTGGTGCTTAATTGGAGATGAGTCTCACAGACTTTCCTGCCTGGGCTGGCTTTGAACCCTGAATCCTCAGATCTCAACCTCCTGAGTAGCTAGGATTACAGGTGTGAGCCACCAGTGCCCAGTGATACAATGCTTTTAAATTTATTTTGCTCTTGAAATTTTTTCCTGGGCTATCTTCTAGAACAAAAGAAGCTGTTACTTGAATAACAGAAGCCTTAAAAATGGAGATGTTCTGGGGCTGGGAAGGTGGCTCAGTGGTAGAGCGCTTGCCTTGCATGCTTGAGGCCCTGGGTTCAATTCCTCAGCACCACATAAGAAAAAACCCGGAAGTGGCGGAAGTGGCACTGTGCTCAAGTGGTAGAGTGCTAGCCTTGAGCTAAAGAGCTGAGGGACAGCACCCAGGCCCAGAGTTCAGGCCCCACGACCAGACCCCCCCCCCCCAAAAAAAAAAAAAAAATGGAGATGTTCTGGCTACACCTGTAATCCCAGCTACTCAGAAGGTAAAGATAGGATTAGGGTTTGAGGCTAGCCCAGGCAAAGTTAGCACAAGATGCTTTCTGAAAACAGACTAAAAGTAAAAAAGGACTTAAGGTGTGGTCAAGGGCAAGACTATAAGTTCAGTCTCCAGCAGTGCAAATAGAAAGTACAGGTTCCTTATTGTAGTGATTCACTTCCAGAATATAGTGATTCACTTCCAGAATGTATTCTAAGGAAATAATTATGGCTCTGTTACTCAGCCAGATAATACCAACACTAGAAACAGGCAAACAGCAAAAGGTGGTAAGAATACATTACTTGGTTATTACATGTGAATATGAAAATGATTCTTATTATATCCTTACCTTTACTTGTAAGTAACCTTAAGGAAGTTAGGACAGAGGAGTGATTATTTTTGTTTTTTTGAGACAAGGTCTATCTGTGTTGTTTAACCTGGCCTTGAACTTGAACTTGAGATCCTCCTACCTCACCCTCCTAAGTAGCTAGAATTCTAATAGTATACCATCATGCCCAGATTATGAAATATAGCTGGACACCGGTGCCTCACACCTATAATCCTAGTTACTCAGGAGGCTGAGATCTGAGGATTGTGATTCAAAGCCAGCCTGGGCAGGAAAGTCAGTGAAATCTTATCTTCACTCTACCACCAGAAAACCAAAAGTGGTGCTGTGGTTCAAGTGGTAGAGCGCTCACCCTGAGCTGAAGAGCTCAAGGACAGCGCCCAGGCCCAGAGTTCAAGCCCAGACCGACAAAAAAAAAAAGAAAAGAAAAAAAGAAATGTTTGTTATAAACTAAAGAACTGTTCATTGAGCCATTAAACTTAGGTTTAGAAGAATATTGGATGATACTGAAAAATACTAGTGCACAGCTATATAAGTGAAGCAATACTTATAACCTCGGCTTATAAGACCTGAAAAATAAATATGCACAGAATAAAAACAAGTTGCTAATAACCACATTTATCCTTGAATCAAGGATTATGGTGAGCATTCTCAAACTTTTAAAAAAACTTTTATGTATTCTCTAAATATGCTATAATCAACTTCTACCATTTGTATAATAATTTTTTTTTTTGGGGGGGGGGGGTCCGGTCGTGGGGCCTGAACTCTGGGCCTGGGTGCTGTCCCTCAGCTCTTCAGCTCAAGGCTAGCGCTCTACCACTTGAGCCACAGCACCACTTCTGGCTTTTTTTCTCTTTTGCTTATGTGCTTCTGGGGCATTGAACCCAGGGCCTCATGCATACAAGGCAAGCGCTCTACCACTGAGCCACCTTCCCAGCCCTTGTATAATAATTTTTAAAGCGTCTCATCTGTTCTAAAGAAATGTAACAAAAGAAGTCTTTCTTTCTTTTAGGGAGAATACTACTTTGTATTACCATCTACATATTTATTTCCCTGAAGAGTAGGCAGCTAGACTGTCTTCTAGCTTTGCTTTGTTATTATCTTACAAATTAGCTCTCACAATGTGAATCAAACCTTGGAGGCACAAGATATGCCAGATAATCGTTGGCCAAATCTTACCATAAATTTAGGCATTCCATTAAACTTTTCATTAAACTAATATGAAAGAGTTTTTTATTCTGTTTCATGTGGTTTTTCTTGTTGGAAAATACAGTTTTTTCTTTCCAGATGTATTTTTCAGATGACTGCTTCCATATGTAAATGTTTATACCATGGGAACAGGTTATGTTTAAGGATGATGTGGGTAACATGTTCTATACTTCAACCAAACTTGGGAGTTCTTTTATTCCCCCAGGGTAGAACAAGAAATAATGTCAAGAATTATCTCTAGACTCTTTCCAATCCAGCATCAGGCCAGGCCTAATGACAGTGATTCAGTTAGTGAAGCAAGTGAATCATTGACTTCTGACATTGGTAAGTGAGATGGAATATTTTCTTTCTTTTGTTATCAAAAGTTAAAACCTTTAGTTCATTGTGGATTTATATATACCAAAGGTACCTTCTTCCCTTTATTCCGTACTGCAGCTTTTAAATTGAGGTGTTTCCCTCATCCCTCTACTCCAAACTCTCTATTTTTCTATCATAGTAAATATGTATAAGTATATATACACATATATATTTATGCATATAACTTAATATATTTGTTATAATAATTACTAGACTATGGTTGATTATATGTCTTTCTTACTCACTAGACTATAAATTACTGGATTAAAGATGCTTCTTCTTTACTGCCTAGCCCTTCACTGATACCTATTAAGAACATCTTCACCGAATAATTAAATGAACTTCTTTTGTGTGTGTATGTGTGAGTGGTACTGGAGTTTAAACTCAGGGCTTCATGCTTGCTTAGGCAGGTCCTCTACTACTGAGTTATGAACCAACCCCTTCTACCCCTAATCTCCACTTCTAGAAAAGATAGGATAATAGTCATGCCATTATACCCAAACCTGTTTGCTATTCTACTTGATGCTCTACTGGCATCCTACCTTTGACATAACCAAAATCGATTTCCTTTTTCTGTCTAAACCAGCTCTTCCTTTGTGCTTTTAGTTAAGAATCTCACTACTTTCTTGCCCAGGCTTGTCTTAAACTGTGATTCTCAGATCTCAGCCTTCTGGATAGCTAGGATTACAGGTGTGAGCCACATTTATTCAGTTTTTTAGTGGTGGGAAAAAGGCAATTTTTTTTTTTTTTTGGGGTCCGGTCATGGGGCCTGAATTCTGGGCCGGGGCGCTGTCCCTCAGCTCTTCAGCTCAAGGCTAGCGCTCTACCACTTGAGTTACAGCGCCACTTCCGGCTTTTTTCTTTTTGCTTATATGGTGCTGAGGAATCCAACCCAGGGTCTCAGGCATGCAGGGCAAGCGCTCTACCACTGAGCCACCTTCCCAGCCCAAGGCAATTTATTTGTGTGTTTTCCTCCCTCTTTTGGCTTGTGGAGATAGAATATGAATACTTATCTTTGTCTTTGTCATGTTTGTATTTTCACTTTTATTCCTTCTTCTACCCTCACATATATTGGCACGATCACACATATTGGGAACTTTAAAAGTTGAAGAATCAAGATTTAAGTTGTACCTACGTTTCTTGCCCACTTACGTTGAAAAATCTTTCACTTTTTAGTGGAAGGAACAAGTGGCGGTGCTCTTCAGCTCTTTGTTGATGCGGGTGTTCCGGTGAATTCAGACATGATTAGCCATTTTGTGAATGAAGCTCTTGCTGAGACCATTGCTGTCATGCTGGGTGACCGGGAAACAAAGAAACAAGCTCCTGCTACCACCAGTGCTTCTGGTGACATTTCAACAAATGAAACATGCTTGCCGGAAACATGCGTGCCAGAAACATGCTTGCCGGTAGAAGTGACTTTCCTTTCATGATTTAAGAGTTCTAGGGTACTTTTTGATAGGTTTAAATAAATTTTAAACTACATATCTTGTGATCACACTTTGTGATAGAGTTTTATTCCTTATTGTTATCATTTTTAGCATAGATTCGTTGTTAGAAAGGGGTTTCTTTGTGATATTTACATACATGCATATAATGTACTTTGATCAGACTCACCTCATTTTTGTTACTCTTTCTTAACCTGCCTCCTCTCAATTCTTTTTTTTGGGGGGGAGGGTCCCCAGTCATGGGACCTGAACTCTGGGCCTGGGTGCTGTCCCTCAGCTATTCAGCTCAAGGCTAGCATGTTATCACTTGAGCCATAGCACCACTTCCGGCTTTTTTTTTTCTGCTTATGTGGTGCTGAGGAATCAAATCCAGGGCCCATGCATGCAAGGCAAGCGCTCTACCACTGAGCCACCTTCCTAGCCCCCTCTCAATTCTTATTGCTATAATCAAAAGTTTTTGCTTAGCATTTTTTTTAAACTTTTAAATCTGCAGAAAAGTTGAAAGTATGATATACTGAATGTCTGTATCTCCCTTATCTGTTTTTCAAAGTTGATAACATATTGGCCTATTTTTTAAATTGTTGTATCTACTGCCCTTTAAAAATGACTTGAAAGTTGCAGATACCATTATACCTTAACTCAAAGCATCAAGCAGTATCACCAATGAACAAGTTGCTTTCTTCAGTAACTAAAATATCATATCATATCCCACCAAATTTAATATTAATATTTAAACAATGAGACCTTTTTCAAATTTTCCCAGATGTTCCAAAAATACCTTTTTTTAATCTTTTTAAATTTATGTACAGTCAAACGATCTCTTGGTGGGTTTTTTTTTTGGTTTAACTTCTGTTTTTAATCTCTACAAGAGATTTTTGGGTCAGGTCGTGGGTCCTGAACTCTGGGCCTGGGCACTGACCCTCAGCTCTTCAGCTCGATGCTAGCACTCTACCACTTGAGCCACAGCGCCACTTCTGGCTTTTTTTTTTTCTGCTTATGTGGTGCTGAGGAATCGAACCCAGGGCCTCAAGCATACAAGGCAAGTGCTCTACCACTGAGCCACCTTCCCAGCCCGAAAATATATTTTAATAAATATATTTATTACTGATTGTTTGATCAGCTTTATTATATAAAATAGAATTCTGTTATAGCAACATGAAATTATACAAATTCAAATATATTCTGTATTACCAGTTGTAAAAACTAATCATTTCTGATCCTATAAATTACAAAGATTTAAGTAGTGCTATTGCTTCAGATTCATTCCATTGATATATCTATATATATCTATATATACCTATGAAATGACTTAAGATTATTTGCAAGTCTGAGGAAAGGAATTGTATAGAAAGGACACAAATAGGAAAGTAACTGTTATGCTTTTGTATCTTAAAATTTTTGAACCATTTGAGTAGTTACATACTCAACAGATTAACATTAAAATTGTCCTTTTTTCCCTAGTACTTTCTATCTTTCTATTGTCTTCCTCTTTGCTATTCTCCCACTTTTTCCTTATCTCTTCATTACTTTTTAAATACTGGTCCTCTTGTGCTTAAAGGCTGTTTTTGTGGGGTTTTTTTGTTTTGGTTTTTTTTTTGTCGGTCATGGGGCTTGAACTCTGGGCCTAGGTGTTATCCCTGAGCTCTTCAGTTCAAGGTGAGTGCTCTACTACTTGAGCCACAGCAGCACTTCCAGTTTTCACTGAGCCATCTTCCCAGCCCCCACTTCTGGTTTTCTGTGGTTAATTGAAGATAGAGTCTCACAGATGTTCCTGTCCCAGCAAGCTTTGAACTGCAATCCTCAGATCTCAGCCTCCTGAGTAGCTAGGATTACAGGTGTGAGCCACCAGCACTGGGCTTTGTTTTTGTCAGTTAAGTTGCAGGGCTTGTCTATCAATGTAGTGGGCTTTTGGTCTAAGCTGTATGCATTTAGTCTTCCTTTCTGTATTAAAAGACAATACTTAAGCTGAGTGCTGTGGCTCACACCTGTAATCCTAGCTCTCAGGAGACTGAGATCTGAGGATAGCAGTTAGAAGCCAGCACAGGCAGGAAAGTCCGTGAGACTCTTATCGCCAATAAACTACTCAAAAAAGCTGGAAGTGGCCCTGTAGCTTAAGTGGTAGAGAGAGAGAGAGCTCACTTTGAGCAAAAGAAGCTCAGGGGCAACGCCCAGGCCCAGAGTTCATCTCCCAGGACTAGCAAAAAAAGTATTTAAAATTTTTGAGAGGCCTAATTCAGAGGTGATTTCCAAAGAGTTTTTCTTTTTTTTTCTTTTTTTTTTTTTATTGTGAAAATACTGTACAGAGGGGTTATAATTACATGGGCAAGATAATGAGTACATTTCTTTTTCTTTTTTTTTTTTTTTGGGGGGGGGGGTCTGGTCGAGGGCCTGAACTCTGGGCCTGGGCACTGTCCCTCAGCTCTTCAGCTCAAGGCTAATGCTCTACCATTTGAGCCACGATGCCACTTCGGTCTTTTTTCTCTGCTTATGTGATGCTGATGAATCGAACCCAGGCCCTCATGCGTGCAAGGCAAGCGCTCTACCACTGAGCCACCTTCCCAGCCCTAATGAGTACATTTCTTTATTTTTTTTTTGGTCTGGTCGTGGGGCCTGAACTCTGGGCCTAGGCGCTGTCCCTCAGCTCTTCAGCTCAAGGCTACCGCTCTACCACTTGAGCCATAGTGCCACTTCCGGCTTTTTCTGCTTATGTGGTGCTGAGGAATCGAACCCAGGGCCTCAGGCATGCAAGGCAAGCGCTCTACCACTGAGCCTCCTTCCCAGCCCATGACATATTTCTTATCAAGCATTGTAGCCTCCTCCTTTGTTTCCCCTTCCCATCCCTTCCCATCCCCCCCCCCCCCCCCCCCCCCGGCCCCCCTCCACCCAATCTCCCTCTCCAAAGTTGTAAAGTTCCAAAGAGTTTCTTTTTTTATTTTTTTTTGGGGTCTGGTCTTGGGGCCTGAACTCTGGGCCTGGGCGCTGTCCCTCAGCTCTTCAGCTCAAGGCGCTAGCGCTCTACCGCTTGAGCCACTGCGCCACTTCCGACTTTTTTCTTTTTGCTTATGTGGTGCTGAGGAATTGAACCCAGGGCCTCGAGCATGCAAGGCAAGTGCTCTACCACTGAGCCACCTTCCCAGCCCATCCAAAGAGTTTCTTTAGGCCATTTTTACACTAGACAGTTAGGACCCAGGGAACCTGAGACTCCTTTTTGTTGTTATTTTGCCTAAGTTCTACACAGTCTATGGATGAACTCTGTATTGTTGTTGATTATTTTTATTTTGATGACCAACACCATTTGTCTTGTTTTACTCATTTATTTTAGGAAAGAGTGTATACCCCAGTGGCTACCCCACAGCCTACTCCTCCTGGCTCACCTCCAGCATCCCCTAAGCTCGTGTTATTACAAACTCCAGATTCCTCTCCCTGCGATTCAGAACATGAGATAGCGTTTTCTGTGAAAGAAATAGTTGCTGAAAAAGGTATGACCTTTATTTCTTTGACTTAATTATAATTTAAGCAACTATTAACTAAAAGTTTGTAATTTGTTTTCTAAGATGCTTTTGATTATACATAGTCATTGCTTACTGGGTTTTAGAAAATCACTTTTTTTCTGCAAAGGAATTAGTTGTCACATGACCATCTTATATTTCTATAACAGAATATCACATACTCTGGGTAGTTTGTACAGAAAGTAAATTAGTTTCTTACAATTCTGGAAGCTGGAAAGTCCAAGACTAAGGGACTGCATCTGTTAAGGGCTTCCTTGCTGTTTCATAAGTGTCAGAAGGAACTACTACATGGTGGAAAAGCATGGAACCCCTGACTTCAAGTCGTCTTCTCACCCTTAATTAGTTCCCAACAGTCCCACCTCCAAATATCTCTTGCATATGGGAATTAAATTTCATTCAGTCCTCAAGATATTTAAACCATATCACCACTTCTTAAAGTACATAATCTAACAGATAGATTACTGTTAAGTGGTACTGAGGAATAGAACCCAGGGCTTCATGCATGCAAGGCCAGCACTCTTACCACCAAGTCACATTCCCAGCCCTTTTCTTTTACTTCTTATACTGTACTAAATTAATCTCTCATTCATAGCCACAACCCTCACCATTGTTATTCTTATTGCTATTATTTGTATGCCAGAATGTAAAGGGGTATCTGAAGAGATGTATGTTGCCTTCCTTTACTAACCTTTATATTTTTCCTCTTTTTAAGAAAAATCTTTAGGGACTGATATGTCTGCCATCACACTTAATACTCCAACAGTTACTCCTACTTTGACACCTCCCTCAGCAGCAGCTCTTACCCCAACTTTGTCAGAGATTTCCATTGATAAAATGAAGATAACGAGCTCAGAATTGAAGATTCCTAAACCATGGGGAGATGGAGACCTGCCATTGGATGAAGAGAATCCTAATTCATTTCAAGAGGATCTTCAACCAAGAGCTATGTAAGAAAGAACATACAATTGTCCCCCATCCTACTGTTTCCATTTTGTTTTGCCAGTACTGGAGATTGAACTCAGGACTTGTGCTTGTTGTATAGGTGCTCTACTATTTGAACTATGCCTCCTGCCTTTTTTTGCTGTTCTTTATTTTTTTGTATAAGTTCGCATGTTTTTGCCCATGTCCAGTCTTAGACTATGCTCCTTCTACCTGTGCCTTTCATGTAGCTGAGATCACAGTCATGAACCTTTATGCCCAGCTTTTTTGTTGAAATGGTCCTATCAACTTTTTACTCCGACTAGTCTTGAGCTACAGTCTCCCTGATCTCTTCCTCCATGCACTAAAATTTACAGACATGAGCCACTGCTCCCATCCTATACTTGTCCCTCTGTATCTGACAGGGAATTGGTACATGGACACACTCATGCCAACATTCACACATATTCAAATCCCTTTGTATAATAATATGGCGTAGTATTTGCATATAACCAATGAATATTCTCTTATATACTTACCATCATTTCTAGATTACTTAGAATACCTAATTCAATGTAAATGCTCTGTGAAGAGTTGTTATATTGCATTGCTCAGGGGAGAATAACAAGGAAAAAGTACAGATGCTTTTTGCTTTCCAATATATTCCATTTGTTGTTAACTAAATACTGAATGTAGAACTTGTGGATAGGGTGAATTATATTCACTTTCAGTAACTCTATATTCTGACGTTTGATTTATATGACCCATGGAGAACACAGCCATGATATATGAAGTTTTGTAAACCACAAACTACGCTTTGGGTTGTTGGTGGTAGATGGTTTTTTTGTTTTGTTTTTGTTTTTGTTTTTGTTTTACAGTGTTGAGTATCAAACCCAGGGCCTTTGATATGCTAGAGTAGTGTTCTACCACTTAGCAATATACCTTTACCAAACTGGAAATAAGAAGTTTTATAAACATTGTTCTTTTTTAAAATTTCTATGAAATTTATTTATACCTTTACTTTCTCTTAAAAGTTTTTTTTAATTTTAATTTTTAGTGAACATACTGTACAGAGGGGTTACAATTACATGGGCAAGATAATGAGTACATTTCTTATCAAGCATTGCAGGCTCCTCCTTTGTTTACCCTTCACATCCCTTCCCAGCCCCCCCCCTCTTCTCTCAACCCAATCCTCCCCCCCTCCCCGCCCCACACCAAAGTTGTAAAGTTCGTTTTCGACATGACAACTTGTACTTCTCATTGTTGCAACGGGTCCACCTGTATCCTTAAACGACTTGTTTTTCCCCATCTCCTCCACAAATTATACCGACATCAAATATAGTGAAAGCAGGGGTTATACTGTGGGGGAGTCTTAAAAAGTTTTGAAACAGATTATAGTAAGACATCCGATTGTTAATAAAATAGAAAATTATTTCACCTTAGTGTGATCATCATTTACAAAGTTATTCAGTTAATATCAGTTTACTTTTATATAACTGATTACTATAAATGTGTATTTCATTGCTAGAACTTGCTAGTTGGCCTTTGATTAAAACATAAAAACAATTTTAGAAGAATGAATCTCAGCCATGCTCTGATGGCTCACTCAGGAAGCTGAGATCTGAGGATTGTGGTTCAAAGCCAGGCAGGAAAGTCTGTGAGGCACTTTTATCTCCATTTAACCACTGGAAAACTGGAAGTGGAGCTATGGCTCAAAGTGATAGAGTACTAGCATTGAGTGAAAGATGCTTAGGGACAGCACCCAGGTCCTGAGGTCAAGTCCTAGGACTGGCACACACACACACAAAAAGGAATAAGCTGGGCGCTGGTGGCTCAGGCCTGTAATCCTAGCTACTCAGGAGGCTGAGATCTGAGGATCACAGTTCAAAGCCAGCCCAAGCTGAAAAGTCCGTGAGACTCTTATCTCCAATAAACCACCCAAAAACTGGAAGTGGCTCTGTGGCTCAAGTGGTAGAGTGCTAGTCTTGAGCTAAAGAGCTGAGGGACAGCACCCAGGCCCAGAGTTCAAGCCCTACTACCGACAAAAAAAAAAAGGATAAATCTTGTTAATTATAGTAGTATAAATGGCAGAAATGACTTCCTAAAGGAGATGTTATGCTGTTGAATTCAATTTTTTCCTTACATAAAAATGATTATAGACTTTCAGTGACCTAATAAATTCAAAAATATGTCTTTATCTTCTTAGAGTAATGTCTGTGGCTAAAGAGGAAGAACCTGAGGACATGGTCCTCCCTGCTCAGCCTGCACCTCCAGAGTCAGTTCCCTTCATACCATTTCCTGCAGCTCCCAAGGCTCCTTCTCCCGTACAGATGATCAGTTCACGTTCATCCACACTGGAGAGCACATTGAGTGCTACTGTCACGGAGACGGAAACTTTAGATAGACCCATCTCTGAAGGAGAAATTTTATTTAGCTATGGTCAAAAATTGGCTACCAGGAGTAAGTTATCTATGTCAGTTGATTTTACTGGTTACATTATGATAATTTTCTCAGACAAATGCTTGTCTTTTGTGGTGGTTGTTTTTCGTTTGTTTTGTTTTGTGTTGTTTTTTTTGTCGTCCTGGGGCCTGAACTCTGGGCCTGGGCGCTGTACCTCAGCTCTTCAGCTCAAGGCTAGCGCTCTACCACTTGAGCCGCAGCGCCACTTCCAGCTTTTTCCACTTATGTGGTGCTGAGGAATCGAACCCAGGGCCTCATGCATGCAAGGCAAGCACTCTACCACTGAGCCACCTTCCCAGCCCAACTTCTAGCTTTTTCTGCTTATATGGTGCTGAGGAATCGAACCCAGGGCCTCGTGCATGCAAGGCAAGCACTCTACTATTGAGCCACCTTCCTAGCCATGCTTGTCTTTTAAAAATGTTTTTACTGCCATGTACTGGTGGCTCACACTTGTAATCCTAGTTGCTCAGAAGGCTAAGATCTGAGGATTGTGGTTCTAGGCCATCCTGAGCAATAAAGTCTATGAGACTCTCATCTCAAATTAGCCACAAAAAGCTGGAAGTGGAGCTGTGGCTCAAGTGGTGGTATGCTAACCTTAAGGGAAAAAAAAAGTTCAAGTCCCAGGCACCAGAAAAAGTGTTCTTACCTAGTTTTCCTAATTTAACATGATGTAGTAAAAAGAATAGAGGCTCTGTGAAAGTTAATAACTTTTCTGCACTCCAGTTTTGGAAAATAAAATATTTCTCATACTCCTACCCTCTAGAATTTATACCATAAAGTTTCAGGCATATCTTTTAAAGCTTCCCTTGTGTGCGCCTAGAGAGACACCTAAAACATACAAGAGTATATCTATGTACCTTTAAAAAAGGATCAGACTTTGCATATTGATTTTTTTAACACACACACACATACACAAACACACACACACACACACACACACAGGTCTATATCATTTTCAATGTCTCATCTATTTATACAATGCCTGGTAGAAACATTTAGATTGTTTTCAATGTTTCTTGACTGTCTCTAAAGACCATACTTGCACATATCTTTGTGTCTTCCTAGGATCCACATGTAGGGGGAAATTGTGGAGTTAGAGTAGGTACCTTTAAACTACCAGTACATTGACTTTATGCCTTTGGGAAGATTTAATCAGATCTTAATGACAATAAGAATTTATAGGCGTACCCATTTTTTAGTTTTATGTCTATAGTGTTTTTTATAGTTCTTTTCTTACAAGATGATAGGTGAAATAAAAGTCTCATCTATGTTATAAATTGTGAAGTTTGTGAATTATTATAGACTTTCTCAGTATTTCTGTTGCTGTATAAATTAAAATATAATGTTCTGTGGCTCTTTGGTCAAATTATTTACTAGTTTTATGTATCTTTTTTCTGAATTCTTACATTTTAATTTCCAGTTTTAAAAGATGGAGGATTGTATCACACAAACCTAAATGATAGCTTATCCAGTACTCTGCAGGATGCCCTTGAAATGGTAAGGAGTAATGGAATCCAGTATTGCATTCCCACAGGAACAGTAGCCTGATGAATTTGTTGCTATGGATCAAAATTCTTTTCTCAATTATTTGAGATATATACAAAATTTAGTGTAAAATACAGTTCTTGAAGCTGGACACAGTGGTAAATTCCAATAATCACAGCTGTTCCAGAGCCTGAGGCCAGCCTGAACAACTTAGGAAGGGGAAAAAAATACATATATCTTTTTAATTTTTCAAATTGTATTAATTTTTATCTTAAGCAACTTTTATTTATATATAAATATTTTAAACATGTATAATGTATGCATACATTATACATATTATATGTATAATATCTTAAATATTTAAACATTTTAAAATGTTAAAAGATATATATATAAAATATGTATCATATATATGAAAGTATATATTGTCCATGAATACAAGAAGACTTTAAAGTTTCTTGCATATTTCACTATATAATCTTATCATAATCATGAGAGTGAAAAGAAAGTTGTCATTAATCTCTGTGGTTCTAACAGCTAAAAATGTACAGGTAACATAACTGATAAAATTTACCTCAGTGCTAAAAATCAACATTTGTTTATTCCCTTTACAATATTTTAAGTAGCTCTCACAATGCATGTTATTTTCCTTAACCACAATTATAATACTTTGTGCTGACAAGTATGTAAATATAATGGCTTAAAAAGTAATCCTTATTATGCATTCTTAGACCTTTATCTGACTATAATGTATGTTTAAGTTTCTTTCAAGTAAGTAAGTAGGGCTGGGAAGGTGGCTCAGTGATAGAGTGCTTGCCTTGCATGCATGAGGCCCTGGGTTCGATTCCTCAACACCACATAAACTGAAAAAGTCGGAAGTGGCGCTGTGGCTCAAGTGGTAGAGTGCTAGCCTTGAGCTGAAAAGCTGAGGGACAGCGCCCAGGCCCAGAGTTTAAGCTCCTCAACCAACAAAAATAAATAAATTAATGAAGTAAGTAAACTGAATCAAGACTGAATTATAGGTTATTGCTGTTTCTACATTTGAAACCAATTTTTAATTTTGATATTTTTACTGTGCCTAAATCAATAGTAATAGAAATGTATAGGAAGTGCAAAGTGGAATATGGGAAAAAAAAAAACAAAATAACTTGTAGTCATGTACCATTAGGCATTTATCTGTAAACAGCTGAGGGGTATGGATTATAATCCAAAGTTAATAAACATTTAATTAAAAATTAAACAATTAAAATACTTTTAATGACTTTCAAATGACATACCTGTATTTAAAAGGCAATATACCTTGGCTCTAAGGTCCACAGTATTCCTCATTTTGGTGAAAGGTCAATTTTTTTTTTTCACAAATGGTAATGTTTTATTTTAGAAGCATCCCAAATATCTTTAAAAGTAGATGCAAGGTAAAAAGGCCAAACCTACAAGCATTTTACATTTCAGGGAAACTCTGGCACTCTGAAGGTGTCAGATTTGCCTGAGGCACAATGCTGGAGACATTGTGCTGCTGGAGGCCGTGTGATGGAGGCCTTGTGCTTTCCTGGACTTTTAAAATCTGGTCCTTGGCCAGACACCAGTGGCTCATGCCTGTAATCCTAGCTACTCAGGAGGCTGAGATCTGAGGATCATGGTTCAAAGCCAACCCAGGCAAGAAAGTCCATGAGACTCATCTCCACCAGAAAACCGGAAGTGGTGCTGTGGCTCAAGCGGTAGAGCGCTAGCCTTGAGCTAAAGGGACAGAGCCTAGGCCCAGAGTTCAAGACCCAGGACCAAAAAAAAAGAAAAGAAAAAGAGAAAGACTTGGTCCTTGCTAAGTATGGCAGGTGTCAGCACAGAGGCAAAGGGCTATAGGTGCTACCACACATTTTTATAGTGTTTCATTTTTACGTGTGGTCCAGGTGTAGCACTACCACCATGCTTTGGCTTCATGGCCCCATTCTGACATTGCTTTGTGAATTGCATACCCTGAAGTAGTACACCAGCGGAGCACAAAACTCGATGGTCCTAGATAGAACACAAAGGGTCATTGTACTTCAGTTGTTTGTAACAGAAGGTTCAATATTCATGATTTTCACAATCTTATAGTTTATTGTTACCAAATTATAATATTGTATAGTTGAAACAAAAGTTTATATTGTAGTCAAATGGAAATGAGAACTGAGTTTTTATTGGTCATATTTGAGAAAAATGTAATTGTTTGATAAAGCTTTTGATTTAGTAACTGCCTTTATGATTCTTTTAGGAAGATGATCCTCCCAGTGAAGGACAGGTGATTAAGATGCCCCATAAAAAATCTCATCTAGATGCAGTTCGTTTTCTTACTAAACAAAACCAGGAGTTGGGTTCACAGCAAGCAGTCTGTCATTCGGAGGTACTTTTGAATCTTAATGATACTTGTGGCTAGATATAAATCCACTTCTAATTAATATAAAGTTATGTTTTAGTTATTCGAAGTCAGTATGTAAAAGGTTTAATTTTGACTCATTGAACTGTAGAGTTTTTTTGGATTTTTTGTTGTTGGTAGTGGTGGTACTGGGATTTGAACTAAGAGTGTAGCAGTTGCTGAGCTGGCAATTAATGTAAGCTAATCACTGTGAAACATTTGCAATGGTTAACTTCATTAAAAAAATAAGATAATAAAGATTAAACCTAACACTAGATGCTGTACTAAGCTGGCTTCTTAAATTTACTTTTCATGCAATGTATATCTGGCATAATAAACACTTTTTAGACTACTGCAAGTGGGCAAGATACTCAACAATTATTTTTTGTTTTGACTTGATCTTAATATGAAGGTATTAATCATCTTTTCTACTTTTTAAAGGACTTGGATATCAGTGTGGGTGAACTTAGTGAAGGTCAGAGGCCCAGGCTGACAACCGCAGTGGAAAACATCTTAATGGGCCAGTCTTTCTATATGCCACTGCCCATTGTCAATGCAGAGTCTGTGGACCAGCCGTGTGACCCTAGGCCATTATTTCAGCAGTCCAGCACAGGTTCAGGTATACTTTCAGTGATGTTTCTTGATGTATCATCTATGAAACACCCACTGATCATACTTTATTTGTACTTTCTTCAATGAATGCTATCTTCTATTTTGTATTATAATCTATAGTAGTATTCCTAATGTGAACTGAGAAAAATATAACTGTTTTCAGATGGAGGCTTGAAAGTTTTCTTTGTTAAAGGTAATAACTTCTGTGGTATATGTAGCAGTATTTCCCTGAGTGTGACTCACATGTCAGTGTGGCTGTATATACCAACACTGGGTAGAACAGGAGATCATTTTGGTAATATGCATACATACACTTTAAAATTTTAATACAGGTATATTTAGTTTAATATATACTAGGAAAATGTAATTGTTAAAGCTGACATACTGGGTCTTCCTCCTTTTATGATTTTCAAATGTAGTATTTGGTGCTTGGTGCCCTAGGACTGACTTTAGGGTAGAACTAAATTTTCTGCTGTAGATTTTGGAAAGAGTATAACAGAACACCTAACTCTAGCATATGTAGTTAATTCTCATTGTATGCATTACTATCCTATGAAGTCACCATGAACATGCTAGCAAATGCAGAACTTTTGCTTCTAGCAGAAGAAATATAAGGTTAGGTTTCTACAAGCAGTGTTAGCAGTGTTGTTAAGCTTATCAGAAAATAACTTGATTTTTTTGTTTAAAGACACCATACATAATATGTATTCTTAATTCACAAATACTGAGTCACAGTCATCAGCACTATAACTCATGCCTGAAGGAAGTTATGTAACACAAATAAATTCTTTTTTTTTTGGTCAGTTGTGGGGCTTGAACTCTGGGCTTGGGCACTGTCCCTACACTTTTCAGCTCAAGTCCAGTGCTCTACTGCTTGAGCCACAGCGCCACTTCCTGTGTTCTAGTGGTTTATTGGAGATAAGAGTCTCATGGACTTTCTACCTGGGCTAGCTTTGAACCATGATCCTCAGATCTCAGCCTCCTCAGTAGCTAGGCATGAGCCACTAGTGCCCAGCTTGTTTTCAGTACTTTTAAAATAGCAGGGAGGGGGGAGTGAGGAAGGGGATTTTCAGTAACAAAATCATGTAACATACATGCACAAAGAATAAAGTAAAAAGAAAAGCATGGTATTAAATAAACTGAAAATATCACGTTTAATAGTTGATGTTGAATAGTTCAAATTTTTCACCATTCTACCCAAGTACACAAAACCCACAAGATCCTGTGAATACTATTCTTTGAGATACAAATAAATTTTAGTAAGTAGACCAAGTAGATAAATTTCCAAATGTAAGATTTGCAAATGAGGCTTGACTATATTCTGCTTATTGACTTTTTCCATACCCATTGTTACATTCTAATATGTGAAAAGAAACTTCTTTTATGTGTTCAGATTTGCCAGAAACCAGAAAAGAACTTTCCTGAGGTTAAGTATAAGGTTGGGGACATGGTTCAAGTAGATCACTTGCCTAGCAAACACAAGGCCCTGAGTTCAAACTCTGTTACTGCCCTACACCAAATTAGAGTGTTGGCTTTACATTGAATGAATACCTTGTATCATTCAGAATTAAGAGAAATTTAAGACTGTATTTTCCATGGGAGTATATGTAAAGATTGGCATTATTTCTCATTTTGTGCATATGATAAGAGTATTAAGTGTTTTACATTCCTTGTTTTTGTTTTGTTTCATTCTGTCTTACTGAACTCAGGGTGGTGTGCTTAATAGGGGAAGCATCTTACCACTTGAGCCAAAACCTTACCCTTTCAAATCCTTAGGTTTTATTGAGTAACTTCTTAGCTGGCTATTTATGCAGCTTGCAATAAACAAGATTGACACTAGATGGCTCTCGCAGATCACTTGTGAGCTATTAGGCACTTGAGACCTCTGTAACTTTTTCTTTATCTCTGGTAGCACCCAGAAAATTCCGGTGATGTAGAGTTCATTTTAATAGTAAATCTGTTGTATTAAATTAAACAAACTAACTGAATACATTGTTTAATTTAATTGGAAAAATAAGTCATCTTGCATGAGATATATAGGGGTGTGTGTGTGTAGCAGCTTAGCAAAATGGCTAAAATTTAGACTTAAATTTTAAGAAATAGGTTTGAATTCTATCTCTTTTAATCTTCAGTCAAATAACTTAATGTTCCAAACTTAAATTTATTCATCTAGCAAATGGGGAGAGATGTTACAAATTCTCAGCATCATTTAGAGCTGAAGGCAGCAAACATTTCTTAGCTCCTCCAACTCTAAAAGCCATAAATCCAGAGGTGGCTTAGCTAGCGTTCCTCAGGATGTCTCCTGAGGTTTTGGTCAAATGGTTGGGTGAGACTAAGATAATCTGAAGGTTAACTGGGTTTGGAGGATTCTCTTCCTCCCTATCTCTGTCAGCTGCTCCAGCACAGCTTGCCCCAGAGAAGCTGGTCTGACCAAAAACTGAGCAACTGAAATAGAAACAATGTTTTTAATAACCTAATCACTTAAATGATATGCTATCACTCCCATCACATTTTATTGATAAAGCAGACCAAACTTGGAATAATTTAACCAGGGACTACAAAAAGGGTGGATACCAGGAGGCAGAGATCTTTGGGGACTATCTTGAAGACTACTGTGTTCTCTGAGACGAGACAAGCAGTTACTGTGCTTGTAGTTAGCTTAAGGTGTGGCACACAGTAGGTGTAATCTTTTGTAATGCTTCGAGGTCTGTCAAAGTAGCAGTTTCTGTGTACTTAACAGAATAAAAATTTCCACAATTGTCCATAGAGAACTGTATTTCCTCTTGCTTAAAGATTTTCTTCTCCTGACCAATAACTATGTACAGAGACTTTTCTCTTCATTACCTTCCTCTCCACCTCTGCCTATTTGCAGGAAGCGACCTTTCACAACCTATAGTCCTCTACTTCACTCATTCCTAAGGCTTGCAGTTTAGATTTAGTACCAAAAAGATGCACAATCAACACTGAGTCTTTTCTGTAGTTGAAAGTGACGTGTTATGTCCTGTTGAAATAGACAGTTACCCCTCCAGGTGAAGGGACACCGCTGTATCCAGTTGCCAGAATGTGGCCCCCACCCAGCTGCGGGAATGTGGCCTGGTGGGGCTGTTGCTGGAATGTGGGTCAGGAGCAGACTAGGCAAGGCTATCTAGAGAATCCCAAGCAGGAAGCCCAAAAGGCTTTATTTTAAATAATAATACAGAAGCGGGTGGTAATCGTATATCACAATTCCTGAGTAATTAGAAAGGAATTGCTCACCTTGTCAGAAGTTGATGGCATTCTTACCTGACCTCTTGTATATCTGAATAATGCCTATGTTAAGTGTAACCAGCTTGAATAATACCTAAGGCCTTCCCTCCATAGGATCCAAACTTCTTTCTGGCACTAGCCTGGTTTGGGTCAGCAGTAAACTCTTTTATCCTCTCTAAAAAGTGGTCTTGATTTTTGCTAGCCTGCACTGCCACAATATGTTAAGACATATAAGACTTTTATGTGTTTTTTTATACGCATATATTCACATACATATACACAGTACCTATAATACGTATAATTGCAGTTATTTTATAACTGGAGATCATATCCTGTACACTTGCCTGCATTTTGTGTCTACTCTGTAAATCCTATAGATTCAGGTCAGCTGGTATTGTTTTACCAATCCTATGGTGTGGATTTCTAATAACTTGTTAGTCATTTCTTTGTTGGTGAATATTTACTTCATTACTATTTCCCCCTCCCCACTATTAACGCGGAATGCAAGGGCAGATATATTTTTAGTTTCAAAATGGATGATGCCAAATAATTTTCTCTTTTGTGTGTATGTGTATGCCAGTACTAGGATTTGAAATTAGGGCCTTTGCACTGTCCCTGAGGGTTTTTTGTTTTTTTGTTTTTTGTTGTTGTTGTTGTTCTTTGTTCCTAGGCCATTTTCATTTAACTTATTTTGTGTTGGTATAGGGCTTGAACTCAGGACCTAGATGCCATCCCTTAGCTTATTTTTGCCTAAGTCTGGTATTCTGCCTTGAAACATACCTCCACTTCCAACCTTGAGTATTTTTGCTGGAGGCTTGAGCCAGCCTTCGCTCCTGGCATTTTGTAGAGATAAGCATCTCACGGGCTTTGCTGCCATGGCTAGCTTGGAACTGTTCTCCTTCGCTCTCAGCCTCCTGAGTAGCTAGGATTATAGAAATGAGACATGGGGCTTGGAGATTTTTTATCTCTTTAAATATTGTATATAGTAATTATTTTACTTGTGCTTTGATAGGAATAGAAAATGGCATATCACACTGTAAATAAATCCAAAGCCAGGAACATTTATTACTCTAGATATGAGTATTATTGTCATTATCTAAATTATTCTTGTATTATGCTAGACAATTGGATGATAATCAGGTAATAATTTCATAAATTATTTTGTGTAGATTAAATAGAAAGAATAAAGAAGAAAATGAAAGTGAACAGACGTATTTTGCTTTACTCTAAGCCCCCTCCAAAACTAAATTATCATGAAAGATTAAACATAATTATTTTTTATATCTAGGAAATTGTAAATTGTGCAATGCCAACTAAAATTATTACCTTTGAATGGAAAACATCTATGGTGTTTTAAAATATTTAATTTAAAACAGTTTTAGTTTATATGTAACTTTTCAATTCTGTTTCTATTGATTGAGATATAGTGGCCTATGTTTTATTTAAAATTTGGCCATTAATCAAGAAAAACAATTTTTTGTTGTTGGTGGTGTAGTAGTCATGGGGCCTGGGCTTGGGCTCTGCCCCTCAGCTCTTCAGCTCAAGTCTAGTGCTCTACCACTTGAGCCACAGTGCCAATTCCTACTTTTTCTGCTTCTGTGGAATGGAACCCAGGGCCTCATGCATACAAGGCAAGCACTCTATCGCTGAGCCACCTTCCCAGCTGGAAAAACAGTTTTATCAGAATTATTTTAGGAAGAATGTGAAATAAAGAACAATGACTAACAGGAGTTAGGCAATGCAAATTTTAATTCTGTGACTCTAACTAGTTTTCTGGTTTGTAAACATTTAGTTTCACTGAACTTTAGTTTAGATCTGACCTGCCCATCTCACAGAATGAGGTGAAGTATCCATTAAATGAGATAATGTACATGAAAGTGCTTAGAGTATAGAGCACAATGCAAATGT
This sequence comes from Dipodomys spectabilis, assembly GCF_019054845.1. Classification (NCBI taxonomy): domain Eukaryota; kingdom Metazoa; phylum Chordata; class Mammalia; order Rodentia; family Heteromyidae; genus Dipodomys; species Dipodomys spectabilis. Next base: position 3,640,214 of record NW_024870750.1, read on the forward strand.
ACAGGTATTACTAGATATCTATAGATACCTGCTCTTTTTTTGTGGGGGCGGCCTCAAGATCCTCCTGCCCCTGCTTCCCAAGTGCTGATATAAATGCATGCATTGCTATGCCTGGCTGCTCTTTCTGTTCGTACTGGTCTTTTGATTTGCTTGAGATGACATTTAAGTAAGAAACAGGAACTTGATCATATGAAAAAGAGATCTGCACAACAGAGTTAGTTAGTTGTAGCATTGTCTAGCCAGGGAACAGCCCTTTGATTTAAGATTATGTTTTAGATAGAAAGTGTTATATTGACTTTAGTGATAGAAGTAGCAGGAATACTGGGAATTGGTGAGTTGAAGCAAAGGGAGGGACTGCAGAGGAGACTTGAAGCCTTACTTAGAATATTATGTGGGTTCACCTTGCCCCGTGAGGCTGCTGTTCCCACTCACTTCCTTCCAGCCCCTCAGCATCTCCACCTCCCCAACCCTCATGGCTCATCAGAGAAGCCATTGACAGGCACATGGACACCCCCTGGCTCTCTGAACAGAGGCAGTGCTCCCTAAGGCAGGTGGCAGGAGACTCCCGTCTCTTCCTCTTGTTGCTGTCTCCCCACAGTAGACCCAGGAAGCCGGGGTGCAGGGAACAGGGCAGCAGGCCAGACCTCCATGGCTTGTCCTTACCAGTGAGCAAAGTCTGAGCCTTGGGGGCTTTCCTTACAAGCCAGCCTCTCTAAAATGTTTCTGTGGGCCACAGTTTGGTAGGCTTCTGGCTTTTTAATAAGAAATGGGAAGAAATCATCCCTAACTCCATCATTCCAAGGAAAGATGACAGGAATTTCAGTTTCTCACAAGCTGTTTGGGGTCCTTTACACCCTCCAGCCCGTGGGAGCTGCCTGCCCCCCACCCCGCCATGGTCCCAGAGATCTGCCTCCAAGCAAAGAGACAGGCTAGGACACACCTGCCCTGGCTGTGTGCGCACGCGCGGCACTGTCACATGCAGTCTGCAAACCCTGAGCTCCGAGCTGCGTGATGCAGTCGGGGAAGAAGCACCTGTGGTCTGTGCGCAGGTGGTTGCAGCGTCCCTCAGCACAGCGCCATTCCTCATTCCTGTTGGCCTCTGGCCAGGACAGTCCCGCAGAAAGGCCTTCCTGCCCCTCTCTAGCTCTCGGCCCCTCCCCCTGGGCCTCCGCCCCTCTAGCTTGTCGCCTTTTCTTCATCTCGTAAGTCTTGCCCTGCTCGAAGGGCTGCCCATGGTAGTTTCCAGCCTGTGTCTCGAGTCATTGCCAAGCCATCTCCAGATGAGTGGATCAGCCACAGACTGAGCCACACGCAGTCCCACTGTCGCCTCCACCCATCCTCACAGCCACGCCTGCCCACTTAACACTGGCACACAGGTGTCAAGAGAACAAAGTTTTCTTGTGAAATTGAACAGAACAGGCCTGGACGCTGTTACAAATGCAAGATGTACCTTCAGGTGAGCCTGCCCTCATCAGTTGACAGTACTTCCGAGAAACAAACAAAAGGTCACCTGTTCTCATCCCTCTCTCCCTGTACTTCTCTTCCCCACTCCAAATAAAAAGAAAACACTAGAAAAAAAAAAAAGAATATTATGTGGGTTTATGTTAACATGGGTAGCATTTGTATTCTCTGTAAGAGCTTTGATTTTCATTGCAATGAAGGCCTGCCAAAAGTGTTTGGTTGAAATACACTGTTCTAATTCTACAGATGAAAAAAGACTTTGTTTTAGTCTACTTGTTCTTTTTTTTTTTTTTTTTTTTTTTTGGCGCTTGTGGGCCTGAACTCTGGGCCTGGGCACTGTCCATCAGCTCTTCAGCTCCAGGTTAGCTAGTGCTCTAGCGCTTGAGCCACAGTGCCACTTCTGGCTTTTTCTGCTTATGTGGTGCCAAGAAATTGAACCCAGGACCTCATGCATATAAAGCAAGCACTCTACCACTGAACCACTTTCCCAGTCCTGCTTGTTCTTTTTCTAATTTAAATGTATAATTTTGCTCTTCATTTACATCTTTGTTAACAGGTGGTATTTATGAAGATTCCTGTGCTAGTCATGGTCCAATGAGTTTGGGAGAATTGGAATTACAGCCAGATTCTAACCTGATTCTTCCCACAACTCATCTGACAACACAAGAAAGTGATACTAAGATACCAGAAGCAGCAGCAAATTTTTCTCAGGTACCAAACCAGATCATTTGCACTTAAAATAAGAATGATGATGCTATTGTCCCTGTGTGATTCTTTGGAGGCAGATAGCCTCAAATCATGCCTCTTTTACTAACACAAGCTTGGATATAAATCCTAGCTTAAGCATTATCTAGCAGTATCATTGAACATGTTATTTAGTCTCTTTCTAAGCCTAACTTACGTCATCTTTAAGTTTAAGATGAAAAGTAATGTATATAAAATGTCCAGCACTTAACTAGATAGTTCTTATGATAAACATTTTTGTATCTCCAAGCAGTACCTAACTAGGTAGTTTAGTTATTATAGTTATTCAAAAAATGTTTATAGGATTGAATTATTTTATTTTTTTTGTTGGTCGTGGGGCGTGAACTCTGGGCTTGGGCTCTGTCCTTGCGCTCTTTAGTTCAAGGTGAGTGCTCTACAGCTTAAGCCACAGCGCTACTTCCAGTTTTCTAGTGGTTTATTGGAGATTGAACTGCAATCCTCAGATCTCAGCCTCCTGAGTAGCTAGGATTACAGGTGTGAGCCACCGGCACCCAACTTATAGGACTGAATTTTGTAAAATATGTTCCATGAAAAAGCATAAGAAAATTCATAAGCCAGTGGTTCATGAACCTGCCTACTGAAGAAATGGGATAATTATTCTCCAAGTTTAATATATACTTGTTTTCAATTTTGAAATTTATGTATTGGCAATTTATTTCTCATGAGTTAATTTCCTTGATATTTATTACATGGTATTGTGCAAAATTACATGATATTCAGGAGGAAAAGAAAAACTACCTTAAGATAAAAATTGTTTATGGGACACATTATCAATACTAAATATCTGTTAATAGCGTCTATATAAAAGATTTGTATGGGGCTGGGAAGGTGGCTCAGTGGTAGAGTGCTTGCCTTGCATGCCTGAGGCCCTGGGTTCGATTCCCCAGCACCACATAAGCAAAAAGAAAAAAGCCAGAAGTGGCGCTATGGCTTAAGTGGTAGAGCGCTAGCCTTGAGCTGAAGAGCTGAGGGACAGCGCCCAGGCCCAGAGTTCAGGCCCCACGACCAGACCCCCCCCAAAAAAAAAAAGATTTGTATATGTGCTGATACTTGGTTTTGAACTCAAGGTCTAAGTGTTATCCCTTAGTTTTTTTGCTCAAGGCTTGTGCTCTATGTAAACTTGAACATACCTTCAGTTCTGTTTTTTTGCTAATTAATTAAAGATAAGAGTCTCATGGACTTTTCTGCCTGGGCTGAGTTCAAACCATGATCCTCATGTCTTAACCTCCTAAGTAGCTAGGATCATAGGTGTGAGCCATTGACACCTGCAAGAAAAATGTTTGTGACCATGATTTAGACAATAATTTCCTGGATGTGGTACCAGAATCTCTATGAAAAAGAGAACTGAAAAATGAGTCTTACTAAAAGTAAAAACTTCTGTTCTTCGGTGCACAATCTTAAGAGACTAATTATTAAGAAAGCAAAGTCTAAGTAAAATGGACAAAACATGTGGACATGTATTTCATCCAAAAAAATACATGAATGGCAAATAAATGTATTAAAAGATTCTCAACATTGTTAATCACTAGGAAAATGCAAAATAAAACCACAATGAAGGAAGGGGAAACAAAGGAGGAGGCTACAATGCTTGATAAGAAATGTACTCATGGGGCTGGGAAGGTGGCTCAGTGGTAGAGCGCTTGCCTGCATGCATGAGGCCCTGGGTTCGATTCCTCAGCACCATATAAGCAAAAAGAAAAAAAAAGCCAGAAGTGGTCCTGGGCTCAAGTGGTAGAACGCTAGCCTTGAGCTGAAGAGCTGAGGGACAGGGCCCAGGCCCAGAGTTCAGGCCTCACAACCGGACCCAAAAAAAAAAAAAAAGAAATGTACTCATTACCTTGCCCATGTAATTGTAACCCCTCTGTATGGTATTTTCACAATAAAAAATTAAAAACTGCAATGAAGTACCATCATGCACACATTCAAAAGAGATAGTGCCAAGTGGAACCAGGGCACTCTCATCTACAGCTGGCAGGAAGGTGAAAGGATCCAGACACCGAGGAAAGCAAGCTGGCAATTTCCAGCTTAAAAACTAATGCATATAAGCTGCGTGCTGGTGACTCCTGCTTCTCATGAGCTAGCAATCCTAGCTTCTCAAGAGGCTGAGATCTGAGGATTACAGATCTGAGGATTACAAGCAAGACAGTCTGTGAGAGACTTATATCCAGACTTATAACCACCAAAAGGCCAGAAGTAGAGCTGTAGCTCAAGTGATAGAGTGTTAGCCTGAGTGAAAATAAAAAGCCCAGGCACAGTGTCAAGATCCTGAGTTCAAGCCCTACGGTAAGGCTGGCAAAAAAAAATAAAAAATCCAACTAGAGTGTATAGCTAACACATGGCCTCAGCACTTTATTCCTAGTTTCCCAGTAGAATCTAAAAAAAGTTTACACAGTCTTGTATATGAATGTTTATAACAACTTCATAGTAGCCCCAAACTGGAAACCACACAGATGTCCATCATATGGTGAATGGGCAAATTTATGTCATGTTCTGTATACTAGAATATTACTCAACCAAAAAAATACATGAACTCTTAAAATTACTTGATTCGTTTTTACAAAATTATGTTGAGTAAAAGAAGCTAGACCCATGTGCTCTGATTTCAGCTACTCAGGACTTAGGTAGAGATCAGGAGGTTTGAGGTTCAAGGCCAACGCAAATTTGGAGAGTAATTATCCTATTTCTTCAGTATGTAGGTTCATGAACCATTGACTTCATTAATTAAGAATTTTCTTTTTCTTTCTTTTTTTTTGGGGGGGTCTGGTTGGGGCCTGAACTCTGGGCCTGGGCGCTGTCCCTCAGCTCTTCAGCTCAAGGCTAGCGCTCTACCACTTGAGCCACAGCGCCACTTCCAGCTTTTTTCTTTTTGCTTATGTGGTGCTGAGGAATCGAACCCAGGGCCTCAGGCATGCAAGGCAAGCGCTCTACCACTGAGCCACCTTCCCAGCCCCCCGGCTTTTTTCTTATGTGGTGCTGAGGAATTGAACCCAGGGCCTCAGGCATGCAAGACAAGCGCTCTACCACTGAGCCACCTTCCCAGCCCCTCTTTTGCTTTTTCATGGAACATATTTTACAGAATTCAATCCTGTAAACATTTTTGAGTAGCTATAATAACTAAACTACTGAGTTAGGTACTGCTTGGAGATACAAAAATGTTTATGATAATAACTACCTAGTTATATACCCAACCCGCTTCTTAAAGAAATGCCTATGATTCCATTTAAATAAAATTCTAGAAAATGCAAACTGATCTGTAAGCACAGAAAACATTGTAGCTGTTGGCTGGGCATAGTGGAAGATGACAGTGGAGAGGGTGACAGAAGTGAATACCAAGGGGTATAAGAAAAGTTGAGATTGATAGATGTGTGTATCATAGCTTGTTGATGATGATAGCTTAATGGGTATGTACTATGTGATAGCTTAGCAAATTGTACATTTTAACTGTACAAAGTTCATTGTTGTTTATGCCTCCATGAAGCTGTTAAAAACAGAAGTTTAGCCAGGCACTGGTGACTCATGCCTGTGATCCTAGTTACCCAGGAGACTGAGATCTGAGGATTGTGGTTCAAAGCCAGCCTGGGCAGGAAAGGCCGTGAGACTCTTATCTCCAATATACCACCAGAAAGACAGAAGTGGTGCTGTGGCTCAAGTGGTAGATCTCTAGCCTTGAGCTGAAGAGCTGGGGGACAGCACCCAGAGTTCAAGCCCCACGACCAACAAAACAACAACAACAAAAAAACACATAAGTTCACTTACATGTTGGCCAGTTTGAAAATAAAACTACAAAATGTCATCAGAATAGTGACCTTTAAAAAACTTTTTTATGCTATTTTTTAATCAATCCTTGGACTTGAACTCCTCAGGGCCTGGTTTCTATCCCTGAGCTTTTGTGCTCAGGGCTAGTGCTCTACCACTTAGAACCACATTTCCAGATTTTTTGGTGGCTAATTGGAGAGAAGAGTCTTGTGGATTTTCTTGCCCAGGCTGAAACCAGGATCCCCAGATCTCAGCCTCCTGAGTAGCTAAGATTACAGGTGCCACTGGTGCAGGCCTTGTTATACTAATTTAGCTAAAATTTCTTCATTAATTTCATTAACATGGTTAGTAATAATAACAGCACGCTTGTTTATAGTACTTTATTTGAGGTACTATCTTAAGTTCTTTACATATTTTAACTCACTGGATTCATATAGCAATCTCATGGTGTAGCTGATACTGTTACAGCACTTTGTGAATGAGGAAAGTGAAGTATTGAAGAGTTAAGTAACTTCCTCAAAGCCACAACTAGAAAATAGCTTAGTCAGATTTGAACAAAGGTAGGTAGTTACCTGTACATTACACAGCTGTTCTCTGTGGTCAAAGAGGGCCACCCAGAGGGAGATCCTACAGTCAGAGCCAGGGATAAACAGGTTGAATAGTCCACATCTGAAATGCTTGGAACTAGAAATGGTTTGGATTTCAGATTTTTCTCAATGTGGGAACAGTCTATATACACATCATAACATATACATGATGAGATGTCTTAGAGCTGAGACCCAGGTCCAAACACAAAATTCGTTTTATCTATCCCTTATACCGATAGCCTGAAAATTATTTTATTATTAATGTTTTGGGCAGTACTAATTTGAACCCAGAATACCTATTTGAACAGTCTTGCTTTTATCAGGAAAGTACTCTACCATTTGAACTACATTTTTGCAGCCCTTGTTAAATTACTTTTCGCAGAGTTTCATGCTTTTTTATCCCTAGGGCCAAATTTGGACCATGATCCTCCAACTTAGTTCCTGCATAGCTGGGATTACAGGCACATACCACTATATCCAACTTGTTATTTGAGATAGTGTTTACTAACTTTTTTGCCCAGGTTGGCCTCAAACTGCCATTCTCCTGTCTCTGCCTCCCAAATAATTGAGATTGCAGCCCACCTCACTTGGAGGTGGTAATTTTATGTATCATTTTTTAGTGGACTTGTGTTTTTTCTTTTGGTGCCAGTCCTGGGCTTGAATCTGGGCTGGCTTTGAACTGTGATCTTCAGATCTCAGCCTCCTGAGTAGTTAGGGTTACAGGTGTGAGCCGCCAGTGTCAGCAAGATTTTGAATTTTGGGGATTAGGGATGTTCAATGTGTAGCACCTATCTTAGAGAAGTGTACACCAAAATATTTCCTTCAAGGCAGAAACCTACATGACTAATGACTCTAAAGTTGAAAGTTCAACCTTAAGCTGCTTTTTATTACTGCCATCAGAACTGTTCATCTTTGCATCTTTGTCTGCCAGAAATGGATGTGTTGCTTACATTTGCATTCCATGTAGACAAGTAAGATCTCTTGAGTAATTAATAAGACACTCTGACAGCTCCTTTTTGTGTTGGTTATTTTGAGACAGAGTCTTGTTTTTTGCTCAGCTGGCCTGGAACTTCAACCTTCTATTTGTGCTTCCCTTTGTCATTGGGATGACAGACATACATCACTGTGCCCGGCCATTGATTAGGAAGGAGTCTTGTAAATTTTTATGTCCCAGCTGGCCTGGAACCATGATCCCCCCCAATATCTACCTACCAAGTAACTGGTATTACAGGCTTTATCTACCATGCTGGGTGTATTAATTGATAATAGGAACTTCTTAAAGTTCCTATTAAAGTATATCTGATAGCTGTTTTTAGGAATTGTTTATAATTAAACTAATAAAACAGAGAAGGAAAGAAAGAAAATGGCCCAAGTCATTGTATTTTTTCATATCTAATGGTAAAGAATTGTGAGTCTTGTAAATTTCAAACTTGGTTATGTACTACAGAGATGATGGTACATAAGGTAGAAAGTACATCTAGTGAATAGAGTGTAACAATATGTCTCTAACTTTTGAGAAGTCAATTATGATACTATATACAAATGCTCTTTGAAAATTACAGCTCATAATGTAAATTTTTATTTTATGTGAAAAAATGCTTATAGGAACGAGTTTACAGAAAAATTAAGTTCTTATTCTGCCTGACTCCATAATGTATATATAAACCTAAAATAGATTGATTTGTAAGTACCTCTCAATTCTTTAGTAAAAATTGAAATAAATAATTTAAGTATTTGAAATGTGTATATATTATTGAAATCTTAATGGTATTTCTGTTTTCCTTTTTAAAACAAGTATGTACCTCATCACCTACTTATTGGCAGAAGTGCTAATAAGTAACCAAATGACAAACAAAGGCAATTAGAAAGAAAAAGATATTATTACATTTTTATATTAAGCATATATATAAATATGTAAAGCATATATACTTTATATGTAAGTATACATACTTATATATACATATATTTACTTATATATAAAATGTGTTATTACATTTCTAATACTTTACTGAAATTTTTTTAACTTAATGCTTCATGTCTTAACAGTACCAACAGACTAAGAAAGACCAAGATGTTAAACAAGATGAACACAAGCCAGTACAGTGTCGTGTAATACATGTCAAAAGTAAATCTGATGTTTCACTTTCACAACAACCAGGTAAGACTTGTTTTCATAACAAACAAAAAATATTTTATTTCTTTAATGTTTATTAAACATTATTTTAAAAGAATTACATTTGTTAAATTTTTGTTGTATTAATCACATACAATTTGATACGTGTTCTATATTGAACAAATGCTCATAAGAATTTTTTTTTTTTTTGGTCCGGTCGTGGGGCCTGAACTCTGGGCCTGGGCACTATCCCTCAGCTCCTCAGCTCAAGGCTAGCGCTCTACCACTTGAGCCACAGCACCACTTCCGGCTTTTTTCTTTTTGCTTATGTGGTGCTGAGGAATCAAACCCAGGGCCTCAGGCATGCAAGGCAAGCGCTCTACCACTGAGCTATCTTCCCAGCCCCTCATAAGATTTTTTTTATGTATATCTGTTTTCTCTAAAGCCTTTTAGTTAGTTGCCTTTTCTGTCATTTAGTCCATTTGAATAAAGAACTTTGTATTTGATTATAAATCTATTCTTTTCACTAATAAACACTATTGACAATTGAGCTCGTGTTTTTCTTTCTTTTCTTTTCTTTTCTTTTTTTTTTTTTTTGTTGGTTGTAGGGCTTGAACCCGGCACCTAGACACTGTGCCTGAGCTCTTCTTCTGAAGGCTAGTACTCTACCACTTTGAGCCACACTGTTTTTCTGGTGGTTAATTAGAAATAAGAGTTAATTAGAAATAAAAGACCTAGACTTTCTTTTCCAGGCTGGGTTTGAACCAAGATCCTCAGGTCTCAGCCTCCTAAATAGCTAAGATTACAGATGTGAGCCACCAGCACCCGGCTTAGTAATGTTGCCTCTTGGCTATGGTATAATTGAATGTCCAGGTCTTTTATCTATACATAGATTTATATTTATATCATAGCTGTCTATGTCTATAAATCAGAATATGCTAAGGCAGGAATTACAACTGTCAACATGTTTTGTTAAAACTATTTACTGCCATATGATGGTGTTGACTAACAAGTGTTACTTAAAAACAAAAAAGTCTCACATTACCTGCTGCTATGTGAAATGTCTTTACTATTAAGTTTTCAACATTGGGCAGTCATTTTGATGTTTGCTCTGTCTTTCTACAAGGCTATCAGCTTTGTGTTTCCTTGCTAGTCATTTACTTTTTGGTTTTGTTTTGGTAGTTTCAGAATTTGAATTCAGGGCCTTGCACTTGCTCAACTTGTTTGCTTGCTTACTCAGTTCTAGTGCTCTAACACATGAGTCTCTTGGATTTTTCTGCTGAAGTTATCGTCCAACTTCAATCTCCCATATCTCAGCCTCCCAAGTAGCTAGGATTACAAGTGTAAGCCATAGTGCTTACATGTTAAATCATCAAAAGTTCTGAAATTTGGCAGTAGAAATTAAGATCTCTTTCATTTAAACTTTCTGTCCAGGGCTAAGATGGCTCAGTGGTAGAGCGCTTGCCTTGCATGCCTGAGGCCCTGGGTTCGATTCCTCAGCACCACATAAGCAAAATAAAAAAAGCCGGAAGTGGCTCTGTGGCTCAAGTGGTAGAGCTCTAGCCTTGAGCTGAAGAGCTGAGGGACAGCACCAAGGCCCAGAGTTCAGGCCCCACAACCGGACCCAAAAATAAATAAATAAATAAATAAAACTTTCTGTCCACAATTCCAGAAGAGATATTAAGAATATTTTGAGTAGTGATGTATTTTTCTTTGCTTTTGTAGCTGATTTTTATTTAATTGTGAAATTTGAATGAATGCATAATTCTGAATGCCAGTGTGACTGCAAATGCTAGCATGAACCTATAAAGGCAGATTCAGGAGTATTATCAAGAGTTTAACTCTTCCATGTATTTTCTGTTCCTGTTCCTCCAAATTTTCAGTAGTTTTCCCTCTTGGCCTTTTTTTTTTTTTTTTTTTGCCAGTTTTGGGCTTGAACTTGACCTGGCCTCTTTTTCTGAGCTTTTTCAGTTGAAGGCTAGCACTCTACCACTTGAGCCAGCTCCAACTGCAGCTTTTTGGTGATTAATTGGAGATAAGTCTCAAAGACTTTCTTGCCCTGGCTGATTTCAAATTGCAATCATCATATCTCAGCCTCCTGAATAGCTAGGATTATAGGTGTGAGCCACTGGTACCTGGCTTTCTTGACCATTTTTAGACCTAACTACAGTACATTAAATTATATTTTAGAATCCTAAATATAAGGAAAATTGCCTATAAAACACTACTCATGGCAGTTTAAAGATATGGGCAAGTAAATATTCCCAAAGTAATATCAGGACTGACTTGATGTCCTTCTACTGACTACTGTTACTTTTCATGGTCAATACGGTTCAGTTAGTTTTTTAAAACAACGCCATTACTAGCGTTAAATTATAATTTTTTTTTCCCTTAGGGGACACTAATCTAATAAACCAGTTCTTTCAGCTCATAGGAAAATATCTATGGTAGGATTTTAAGACTATCTCTCTTTAAGAAAGTGATACATAGGGGCTGAAAAGGTTGCTCAGTGGTAGAGTACTTGCCTTGCATGCATGAGGCCCTGGGTTCGATTCCTCAGCACCACATAAGCAAAAAGAAAAAAGCCGGAAGTGGTGCTGTGGCTCAAGTGGTAGAGCGCTAGCCTTGAGCTGAAGAGCTGAGGGACAGCGCCCAGGCCCAGAGTTCAGGCCCCACGACCGGACCCAAAAAAAAAAGAAAGTGATACATAGTTTTCTCTTTAGGAAAGCAACACATATAGTTTCATTTATATGAATGTCTAACCACAGGATGGCAATAATACAACTCTGATGACTACAGCTGTGGCTTATAACTATTGTCCAATTGTCAGTATTGTCCATTTGTCAATTTACAAGAAAATAAATCATAAGAAAAAGAAGAGAAACCAAGATTACTTGTAGGAAGAGGTTTATTTAGAAAGGCTTTTAGAACAGTTAGATTATATATGCTTGTAGTTTTTGCATTTAGTTTTATAAATAATGTAGAAGTTAGGGAACCAACCTATTTCATCCTTGATTGAGACAAAAACCCAGTGAGCTGTTTAATAGATGCTAAGTCTTTCATTTTATCATTGACACATTTCTCTGTAATAAAATCATTCTTGAATGAATATGATTTGCATAATAGAATTGTTGTTTTTTTATGGGCTAATCCTAGGTCTAAGAACTAGATGTACTAATAAATTCAAGGCAAGAGAATTGGTTTCATGTGGTTTTTCTCTTGCTTTGGTTTGGCTTTTTAATTTTGTTTTGGTGTTGGTACTAGGGCTTGAACTCAGGGATTTGTGTTCTACTTTAGCTATTTTGCTCAAAGTAGCTCTTTACTTGAACAGCATCTTCACTTCTGGCTTTTTGGTGTTTCATTAGGATAAGAGTCTCAGACAAATGGAGATCCTCAGACCTCAGCCACCAGTGCTCAGCCTATATGTTAAAAAAAAAATGGTTTATGTTCTGTGTGTGTGTGTGTGTTGCTTATGTTGGTCATGGGCCTTGAACTCTGGGCCTGAGTGCTGTCCCTTAGCTCTTTAGCTCAAGGCTAGAGCTCTACCACTTTGAGCCACAGTGCCACTTCCAGTTTTCTGGTGGTTAATTGGAGATAAGAGTCTCATGGACTTTCCTGCCCAGGCTGGCTTTGAACTGTGATCCTCAGATCTCAGCCTCCTGAGTAGCTAGGATTACAGGCGTGAGCCACCAGTGCCCAGCTTAAAAAAATGTTTTAACACATTTAACAAAATTGATTGAATCCTTGATGAATGCAATATTTACCCTTGGTTCTTTTATATGAGACAACACATTTTCTTAGTTTTCCCTTTCCTACTTTTCACATTGGAATTCAGCTTATGGTGATAAAAGCATCAATTTCTTGGATTTGATAATTAGATATAGATATAGCCAAAATGCCCAGTTAGTACCATTGCACAAACTAATTTTTACTTTTAAAAAATGATATGTTAGTAGAGTGTACACAGCAGAGTGCAGGGGAAAATAGCCCTGGTGGGAAATGCCACACACACACACCTCTACTTTTGACTCCCCCCACCCTCTGCTTCTCTGGTTTCCCACTGCCTTGACCTGGGGTGAAAGGGCTGGTAGAGCAGGGGAGGTGCTTCACTGTGTGGCCTCCGTGCAATCATGCAGCCTGTGCAGCCAGTGCGAGTGGAAATCCTGATCCACCTCACATACATCAGCAGTCCTCACCATTATGAGATTCACTCATTGTTCATTTTTCTTCTTATAAAAGCCTAACACAAACAGATCAGAGTTATAAGATTTTTCCAAAGATGTACATGACAAATGCTGTATAAACAGTTTCCCTTGATGGCCCCTTAGCCATCACCTAAGAATGGTGATTCCAGATTTATTCATGGTTTTTTAGTGGTGCTGAGGATTGACCCCAAGGCCTTGTACATACTAAACTACAGGCTTTACCACTGTGGTACAGCCCCAGCCTTTACAGAGTGAGTGTTACAGGCACAAGTTTAAGTTGAGCTGTGGTTTCCAGTAGAAGAATTTGTGAAAAAAATCAAATGACTCTTAAAAATAGAAAAAATAATATGTACATCTGTAAATCATGCATGCATACTGAGTATGTAGAATAAAAGTCCTGAAATGAAATGTTATTGCCAAAAAGTATCTTAAAGCCTAATTGTCGGTCCTGAGTAGATAGGTGGAGAATAGGGAGCTCTTCTCTTGTAAGTATAATTGCAATAATACTGTAACCTGATGATGTCAGAGCAATTGTTTAGGTAGAAATATAGTTCTGAGACCTTGTGATCATTGCCTTTCCTGTCATCTTACCTCCATTAACACAAACCATGGCTTAGGAAGTCCTGGAAATATTATGTGGGATATTTCCAATTACTATGTCAATGTGATCAGTCATGTCCTAAATATACCAGTTTCCTGAAATAGTTCAGCCTGGGTTCATACCATTTTACAGGAAGCAACACAAAATTAGTTTCTGTGTCCCCATATATTTCTCTCAATGTCACCAAAGTGTATATTGGGGAAATGAAGGATTTGTCTTTGGCAGAAAGAAGGCTTACCTCAAACTACAATGAATGGATACAAGAATTAGAAGTCAAAACTTTGTTTAGTCTGAGGAAAAACAATTCTTTAAACTGTAACCACATGGCCGTTTCTTGTTTGCATCTACTCCGGGGTGACTGTTATTGTCTTCTGTGAATTCTCTGGGGCCAGAGCCTGACTTTGTTGAATGAGCCAATTGTTTTCCTTTGTGTTGCCCATCTAGTAAGTTCCCATCTGGTTTGTATCAGACTGTTTTCACAGCCAACGACGGCTGCCTTCTCTATATCCTGACACTTCAGGCCCCATGCTATCAAAGCCCTGCTGTGATGGCCTGGCTGGCAGGGCCTACACAGCTGGGCCTCACAGCTTGGAACTATTACCCCGGGTAGTGGGAACGAGGTAGCAGAGAACTTGGACTGGCCCTCATTCCCACTGGTGGCGTGTGTGTACAGTGAGCAGAAGCCCTCTCCTCCCCCTCCCCCTGGAACTTAGAAAACCTTTAAAGCTCTTGTTTTACTACATGGAATGTTGTTGTTCTGATTTTCCAGGGGCTTCCTGTATTTGAAAGCTTATTTTTCATTCTTTCACTCTTTTAGAAGTTACTAGGTCTGACCTTGGGAAAGTGAACTAATTAGTATGTCAGATCTAATTTTTTGTTTCCAAATTCAGTTAGGAGTGGCTAGATATGGCAAACCCTATTTCGAAGATCACAGATAATTCAGTACTTTTTAGTGATAAGTAGAGGTCATAATTAAGGTTTTCATATTTAGGAAGGATCTCCATGTCAGAAAAATGAGGTGCATCATAAAAGCATTCATCCTCAACCTGCTTAATAAATATTAGTGGGTTTCCTTGCCCTCAGCCTTGTAGCTATCACATGACATTTACTTTGTTAGGACAAGGTCTCTCAGTGTAGCCCTGGCTGACCTCAAACTCATTCTTCTACCTTAGCTTTCTGAATGCTGGGATTATAGGCATGTGCTACCAAACCCAGATCTCCAATATACTTTATAGAAAGATTGGGGATGGGGGGAGAGGTATTCAAATGTCAGTTTTATTTTTTGTACTCTGATTTGCAAGATATTCGGCATGTCTGGAGAAAAATAGCACAGTAAGGTCCAAGGACAATGTGTTGTCATTGAGCACCAGTAGGTGGTTTTCTGGGACAAGTTTTCCTTTACTGTATAATCATTCTTCATTAAGGGGCAAGTACCACATTTATGTGCTGAATGCAGCACAGAGATATTTCCAAGGGTTGGTGCCTTCATATGGAAAGATTTTAATAGTGACTTTCTCTGATATATCATCATCAGTTAAAAGTTATCATTTAGTAAGAGTTTTAAATACATTCAAATGTAGTTACAGTGACATTGCTTTATAAACCTCTTATGTACCAAAAAAAGAAATTAAATGTGTGTTTAGAAAATGTAAATGTATTTAGATTTCAGAAATGTTTTCAAGACTATTTAAAGTTGGATTATAGGCAGTGTTAATGACTTAGGAGGCTGAGAGTGGGAGGATCAGGGTCTGAGGTCACCCAGGGCAGAAGTAGTTCTGAGACCCCTTCTCAGTGGAGAGCTGTGTGTAGTGGCTCATGCCTGTCATCTTAGCTATCTTGGGGAAGACTAAAATGGGCAGATATGACCTAGATATGTACTAGAGCATGACACCAAAGCCTATCTCAAAAATAACAATTACAAAATGGATGAAGTATGGCTGGGAGATAGCAAGCACAGGCTCAGTTCAAACCCCAGCAAAAAATTTTTAAAAAATTGCAGTTTGCTTTCAATTAAATTGAATGGCTAGTTGTCATTGACCAATAAATAGTAGTAATCCTAGATGGTAATCTGTGTGAGAAGCTAGAGCAACAGTAACAAAAACTCACCTTCTGCTTCAGAATAGATTGAGCTAACTAAACTACAAATTTATGTCAGATTTTAAGAGAATTCACCTTCAAGGTCAGAGGTATGGGGTTGTGGAACAGGTGCTTAACTACTTGATGTTAAAGGCTACCTAATCATTTGATAATTTCACCACTGGAAAACAGTGTAAAGGGAATATAGTGGTTCATATCTGTAATCCCAGCTAGTTAAGAGGCTAAAATCAGGAGAACCACAAAACAAGGTCAGTCTGGACTAGAAGTTAATGAGACTTCTATCTCTGTAAACTAATTTGGTATGGTGGTTCACAAATGCAATCCCAGATGTGCAGGAGGTGTGCATATAAGGATTATGAGTGTAGAGGGGAGGTATAAGTAGGAGGATTGTGGTCTGAGGCTAGCCCTCAGAGGCTAGCCTCTGAAACAGTATAGTATAAAGCACAAGACCCTGTCTGAAAACCTAAAGCAAAAAAGGCTGGAGGCATAAATAAAGTGGTAGTGCTTACTAGCAAGTGAAAGGCCCTGAATTCAAATCTCGATTCTCTCCCCCCAAATAATAATAATAGTAATACAACTACCTTTTTAATTGTTAACATATTGAGGGTTTTTTTTTAATTTTAACTTTTAACTTTCTGATATGTATGTATGTGTGTGTATATATACACACAGAAAAGGTACATATAGCATAAATACACAACTGAAAGAATTGTCACAAACTGGACACATTTGTACAATCAGTGCTCAGCTCAAGAAACAACATTATAGGCTGGCAGCATGGCTCACATGGTAGAGTATATGGTAGTATGCACAAGGCCCTGGGTTCTACTGCCAGCACTGTAAATGTGTGTGTGTGCGTGTGTGTGTGTATGTGTAAACATTCCTCAAAGCCTCTGGTGTTCTTTTTTAGTCACAGCTTTCCTCCCTACAAGGATGAAAGCGTGGCTCTAATAGTTTCTTGTTTCTGTACTTGAGGTGAATGAAATCATGCAGTATGTCTGGCTTCTTTCACAAGCAGGCCGATGATGATTTTCAACATTCTATTAGTTTAGAAACCATGGTGGCATGCTTTTATAAAGAATCATCTTAGAGGAATTTGTTTTAGTAGCTGTTTCACAGGCTGCTGAACCAACAGGAAGTGCATAACAGATAAAGTTGTCTACTAAAACGTACAATCTCATTCTCCACCATATTTTCATGCTGGAATGTCCCTCCAGACATTCTTGCCCCTAAAAGGCAGGCACTCTATCATAACACTACACAGCAACACATTCAAGTATGTGAGTGCTTTTTAACAAGTTTTAATTATTCAAATAAATCATGGTCTGCATTCAGAATAGGTAGGTAATCTATTTACTGAATTAATAATCAACTTCTCTACTGCTGGATATAAGTTTTTAATGCGGTCAGGATACCATTTCAAAAAATGTTATTATTTAAGAGAGTTGACATATCTAATAGATATGCAGCCAGCAACTAACTTAACTTGCAAGGTTACTGGTTTAAAAGTGCTAACCCCAGCCAGGCATTGGTGGCTCACTGAGATAGGAGAATAAAGGTTTGAAGTCAGCCCAGCCAGAAAAACTTGTGAGGCTCTTTCTCTCAAAGTAACCACCAAAAACCCAGAAGTGAAGTGGTGGTTCAAGTGATAGACCACTAACCTTGAGCAAAAAAGAAAGAAAGAAAGAAAGGAAGGAAAGAAAGAAGAAAGAATGAAGAAAGAAAGCAAGCAAGCTCAGGAACAGCCCTGAGTTCAAACCCCTTAGAATTTGTTTTTCAGTAAACTCAAAGTAGTATAAAAGTGGAGCTACCCTGAGTGTTAGTAATTTTAGATAACTCCATGTTGGATTTAGAAATACATGTTTCCTTTTGTGTGTTAAAAATACTCATTTTTTTCAGCTGGCCCACAATAATTACTCACACCTATAATCATATCTACTCTGGAAACTGAGATCCGAGGATCACAGTTCCAAGCCAGCCTGGGCAGCAAAGTGCATGAGACTTTTATCTCCAACTAACAACCACCAAACAAAAGCCCGAAGTGGAACTGTGGCTCAAGTAGGCCAGCCTTGAGTAAAAATTCTGAGGGACAACACTTCAGCTTTGAGTTCAAGCCTCACTACTGGCACACACACAAAATTTGTTTTTAAGAGCTTTATATCCATGTTTTGCAAAAATTTGCAGTCTGATAGTACTACATAGTTTTCTTACATAATCAATCCATAAAGAATTTAACACAATAATTTAAAGATTTATAGTTTTAGATATTGTTATGCCAATTATTCTTATTAAAGATCATTAAAGAGCTAGCAGAAGCCGGGCGCCGGTGGCTCACGTCTGTAATCCTATCTACTCAGGAGGCTGAGATCTGCAGTTCAAAGCCAGCCTGGGCAGAAATATCCATGAGACTCTTATCTCCAATAAACCACTAGAAAACCGGAAGTGACGCTGTGGCTTCAGTGGTAGAGCACTCGCCTTGAGCTGAAGAGCACAGGGACAGCGCCCAAGCCCAGAGTTCAAGCCCCACGAGCGACAAAAAAAAAAAAAGCTAGCAGATCTTTTAAGCCCAAATTATAATTTTGTGTGTATGCATGTGTGTGTGCACGCATGTCCCTGTGTGTGCATGAGTGTTCACTCATGTTCATGTGCATACACGCCTACTGATGCTGAGGCAGGATCTCAGGGTCTTGTGCTCTGGCCTGACTTTTTCCACCCAAGGCGGGTATTGTGTCACTTGAGCTCTCTACTTCTGGCTTTTTTGGCAGTCAGTCAGTAGTTAATTTGGTAGTTAATTTATCTGCCCTTGGCTAGCTTTGACCCACAATCCTCAGAACGCAGCCTCTTGAGTAGCTAGGATTACAGTCATGAATCACTAGTGTACAGCTACCTTAAAAAACAGTTTAAACCATTTAGCAAAATTCACTGGACCATTGATGAATAAGCCACCAACGCCTAACTTAAATTACACAGATTCTAAATGCAAGAGTACGAACGTTATAAAGCACAGCTTTCTTGCTTGCTTCTTTCTTTCCTTCCTTTCTCCCTTTGTCCCTCTCTCCTTTTCTCCCCCTCCCTCTCTCCTCCTCCTCTCTTCTCCTCTCTCTTTCTCTCTCTCTCTTCCTTTCTTTTCTTTCTTTCTTTCTTTCTTTCTTTCTTTCTTTCTTTCTTTCTTTCTTTCTTTCTTTCTTTCTTTCTTTCTTTCTTCCTTCCTTCCTTCCTTTCTTTCTTTCTTTCTTTCTTTCTTTCTTTCTTTCTTTCTTTCTTTCTTCTTTCTTTCTTTCTTTCTTTCTTTCTTTCTTTCCTTTGTCTCTGTCTCTCTCTTCCCTTCCCTTAGATGCCTGCTAAGCAAAAGCTAGATCACTGAGCTACATTCCCAATCCATTATTTTTTTTTTTTTTAATAGTACTGGGCTTTGAACTCATGGTGTCATGCTTCCTAGGCAGGAGCCCTACCACTTGATCCATATCTCCAGTCCTCCTTGTTTTAGTTGTTTTCAGGTTTTTGTTGTTGTTGTTTTAGGAGTAGTGATGGAAATGTTTATTAAAAATGAAATCTGACAGAGAAAGAAAGTATTTGGCATAGAGAAGCCATGGGAAGATGGCAATGTAGTTCATGTCTGCCATCTTGGGTTGTCCTCTGCCATCCTGTTTTCCTTGGAGAGCTTGGTCTTGGGTTAAACAGTGAGAATTAAAGGGCTTTCCGATTGGTAGACCTCCTTTCTGTGTTCTGTAAGGTTGTGATGCCAAAGATTTACTGCCTGTCCTTATGTCCTCATTCTTTTGTCCTTTTTTTCCTCATTTTTTTTGTAGCTCCCTGCCCCCATATCCTTGGTCCCATCAGTTCTGGTGTATCAGCATATCCTGTTATGAGCAAGCTATATAGGCCTGCTTATCCCAGATTGGCTGCTTTTCTACTAACTTCTGTCATTTTTACCTCCTCTGAAGAGGCAACCCTAACTGCTGTTAGAGAAAAGGAACAACAGCAAAGGACCAGCTGCTTTTCTTACTTCCTGCTGATTCTGGGGTATTGGTGGGGAAGCAGCCAGTCTAGAGATCCTTTGCGTTGGGCTAGTCTGAAGGACCTCTAAAGTCAGGGGACAGGTCCATGTGTGGGAGAGTCATGTGTTTTGCCCTCACCTATTTATAGCTAGGATGAGGCATGAACCACCATCTCTGGATACTAGGAGGGAATCTCATTAATTTTTGCCCATGCTGGCCTCAAACCACAATTCCTGGTCTCCACCTTTGGAGTAGCTGGAATTATAGACATGAATCATTGCATCTAGCCCCATAGCTGGCTTTTAATTGGCGCCATTGGGGAGCAGTTACTCTGATTCTTCAAACGAAAGTCTAAAGTGTTGAAATCAGGTGACTGTGTAGAAGAGGCAGAATGTGAACAGGTGACCGGGTCTCAGTACCCCTGGTTCCCTGGTCTTCCTGACTCCAACATCACTCGTTCTTTATTTTGTGTTGTCTTAAGACATTTAAATAAAAGTTAACAAGTCTGTTTTCTGTGGTCAAGATAAAAAAGTAAATTACATTCATGGATATTTTGTGATCTAAGTTCCAGTGAGTACTACCTACTCAGAATTTCTAGAAAAATGATAGTAGGAATGTATAAATCGAATAGGCATTTTCTCATCTCAGTTTGTGTTTAAATCATTGTGGGATCTGCTTTTATCTTTGTGAAAATCTGCCTCCAAAAGCAAATGATGCCCAAAAAGTAAGGCAAAAGTTAATATTCTTAATTGAAGTGATAAATGAAAATTTGAGCTTTGTCAGCATGCTTTTAGTGTTAGGTGCTGGTATGGGAAAAGTCAGTCAAGTATCCTTGGCACAGAACCTTGCATCCTGAGCGTTTCCCCAACCTTGGTCTCCTTGGAAACATACCCACATATACCAAGGGTGTACTGAAATTACTGTTTATGTACATCACTTATATGTGTGACATACTCTTTAAGATTCTTAATAAGCCCGATTATTCAGGCCAGGGTTGCATTTATATTGGGAGAATCTAAGACTCAGAAAAGACTGCCATTTTATTTTATTTGATGCAAACAAACGGATATTCAATGTTAGGATCTCTGTGTGCCACAGTGCCGACACATTTGTTTTCATGTTTTTACTGTCTGTGCTTTGTCCTGCATAGACTCTGAAAGGCAGCTGTTAAACTGGAGGGTCCAAGAAGTAACTTCTCTTTCTTTCTCTAACTCTTGGGAGCCTAAGGAAGTGAGAGAGATAGCATCTAATACTTAGCATCACTATAAACATCGTTCATGCATTTAAAAAACGTGTAAAAAGTATTATCACAGTTGCATGTTCAATGATCTAGTTCTAGATTTCAAATATACAATTATCTTGTATTTACCATATTCTTAAGCTTACAAAACTACATTTTCCTCTAGAACTTTGTTTTTGTTCATTGATCTATACTGTGCATTTCATATTTTAATGTATTTAATTTTTAATTTAAGTTTAGTATATTATATTATTTATTGTTTATTTTTTTAATTGTATTATATATCATAGTATATAATCTTAGTATAATAGTTTAACATGAATGCTTACCACAATGAGACTATATTGCTCAGTGTAATGAAATAAGAAATGCCGATAATCTTGTTCATTGCAATATTTTACCTTCTTATAAAATCTGTCTGAAATTCATGTGACGTGAAACCTTGAACTACAACTTTTTCTTTCTTTCTCTCTTTCTTTCTCTCTTTCTTTCTCTCTTTCTTTCTTTCTCTCTTTTTGTTGACCATGGGCTTGAACTCAGGGCCTGGGCATTATCCCTGAGCTCTTTTGCTTAAGGCTAGCGCCCTACCACTTTGAGCCACAGCGCTACTTCTGATTTTCTGGTGGTTAATTAAAGATAAGGATCTTCATGGAGGACTTTCCTTCCCAGGCTGGCTCTGAACCATGATCAGCCTCCTGAGTAGCTAGGATTACAGGTGTGAGCCACCATACCTGGCTGATTTTTTTTTTAATCTTAGAAAAAATTAGAAAAAGGATACTGATTGTACTACATTATAAATTTTTTCCTTATGGCTGTGTCCCAAGAATTTGAAGCTGGATGTTGGCGGTTTGTTCCTGTAATCCTAGCTACTCAGAAGGTTGAGATGCCTAGTATTACAGTTTAAAGCCAGTCCAGGCTGACAAGTCATAAGATTTCATCTCCAAATAATCAGCAGAGGGCAGAGCTGGAGGTATGGTTCAAACAGTAAAGCATGAGCCAAGCAAGCAGAGCAAGTGTGGTATCTGGATTCAAACCCAGCACCAGAAAAAAAGAGGGGAAAAATACTTGTTTGAAGTAACATACACAGAGTTTGTTGATTGGCTCTGTTTCTAAGCACAAATTAACAGCATGACATCAATATAGGTCCAGGCCCTGTTGTATCTTCTCTTAACCACATTCTTTTTGTGTGGGACCAGAAATGTTGCAGTTTTAAAATTTTTTAATTTTTGGAATATTTGTATGTAAAATCTTTGGAGAATAGGATCCAAGTCTAAACATAAAATTCATTTATGTTTCATGTATACCCGAGCACATGGCCTGAAAATCTTTTTATAAAATCTTTTTAATGTGCCTGAGTTTTGACTGTCTTCACGTGAGGTTATGGAATTTTACACCTGTGGAATTAAAAAGTTTCAGATTTTGGAGCATTTGTAAAAAATGTTGTTATTATTATACATGTGACATACAAACCAGTTTCAGTTACATAAGTCAGTTAATGTGTATATTTCTTTTTGGGCAATGTCACCCTTCCCTCACTCTCTCATGATTTTTCCCTCCCCTCTCCATCTACAAGTTGTACAGTTCATTTTCAACATAATGTCTAGTGAGTACCACTGCTGCATTTGTTCACCCTTTGTCCCTCCACATCTGAGCGTTCCCTTTACCCACCCAAAAACAAACAAACAAGACATAAAAAGAAAGACAACAACAAAGAAAAATCTCTTCCATTCCCTAGAGTTCATTTCAATAAATATTATTTTATATGATCAGAGCACATAGATAGATAGGCATAATGTGTTTGTGTTCCTTCCTGAAGAGTGAATGCCTAGAGTCTTGTCTCTGAGTATTTTAGATCTAGCTTCCACATATGAGAGAAAATATGAACCTTTTATCTATGAGCTTGGCTAACCTTACTTAACATAATTTATTCCAGGTCCATCCTCTGGAGCATTTTGTTTTGGTGGTGGTGGTCATAGAGCTTGAACTCAGGGTCTGGGTGCTGTCCCTCAGCTCCTTTGCTTAAGGCTACCTTCTACCACTTTGGTACATCACTCCATTTCTGGTTTTTGAGTGGTTAATTGGAGATTAAGTCTCAAAGGGACTTTTCTGCCCTAGCTGGCTGTGAGCCTCAGATCTCAGCCTCCTGAGTAGCTAGGATTACAGGCAGGAGCCACCAGCACCTGGCCCATTGGAGCATTTTCTGTTTTCAGATTTTTTGATTAGGGATGCTCAACCTGTATACATGCTAGTATTTCTCTTCGTTGAACTTTTTTTCTGCTTTCTAATTCTTTAGCCAAGAAAAGAGATTTGGTGTTGTTCATTGTTGTTTTCCTTGCTGCTCATTTTAATATTAAATTTTTGCTTTGCTTAAAATAATTTGTTGCTTTTCTTTTCTCCCTGATAACTTTATTGGTTGTTTTGTATAGATTATTTTGAACAGTTTGTCCCAGGCTGGTCAAAAGAGAAGGAAGTTGTAAACTACTTTTTGTAATGATTAAATCTTTAAGAGAATCCATTAAAAAGAAATTTAACATTAGATGAAGCAGATCATGAGTTTTTCTTCAATTTTTAAAAATTTTATATAGTTTACATTTTTATTTAATTACAAGTTTACTTATCTCCTTTGCTTCCTCTTTCCCAAATTCTCATCTTCAGCTCATGAATAACTATCCCTTAGGTGGTTATTTTTCTGTTGAGTCACTCACATTTAACCGTTTAACTTCCTTCTTTTATGAGAGGTGACAGAGTGCCTTTGGTTGTATGCTTAACTGATTTTCTCTGAAAAAAAAATTTTTATGTAACTTTGCCAGGTGATACAGATAGGACACAAATTGAGCCTAGTTTGTACCGTGCATCTGTATTTAAAGATAAGATTTTTTTTTTTAACCTTGAGAATTTTTGAACTTGAAGCCGTTCAAACCTTTTCTTTTCCTTGTGATTTCTTTTTTTTCTTTTCATCTGCACAATAAAAATACTGATTTTCATTTTTTTAGAAGAACTTTCAAATTTTCTGAAATGTATATAAGTTCACCGAGGTTTGGGACCTCCTTCACGGACTAAATACTCAGCTCTCCAAAAGGCATAAGTTAGGGACAGCAGAAAAAAAAACACATCTTTTCCTTTGGGCAGTTTATAAAATGTTGAATTAGAAGGCTGCAGGTGTCGTATTCAGAGCACTGAGGACAGTACTGGAGATAATTCTATCTAAGAGAAGCTATTTGTTGGGACAGGATAGTGTTTAAACTTTGAAGCCAGTTTTAAACAAAGTGAAGCAGCTGGAACCTGGCATAAGAAGAAACAAATCTTCCACATTAACTATTGCTCTTTTTTAAGAAAAAAAGAATTGGAGTTGTTTTTACAGGTGCTGGTACATTTATTCCTCCTATAGGAACTACTTTTATTTTTTTTCTTAAATTGTAAATTTTAAAATAAGCATTTGTCAAATCATCTGAAAAACAGAAGCAATAGCAACCTCAAAAAAAAAAGTGTAATAGGATTTATGCATCTAAAACATGTTTTAGGATAAGACTGTTAGAACATTTTAAAACACCCTTTTAAACATGAAAGAAAAAAATATTTAACTGAGATGATGGAAAGCAGAGTCAAATAAAACATTACCCACCATACTTAACCTCACAGTGACCAGGCACCTTCTTCATTGGGACCTGTAGTATTTGTTCTCAATTGTTGATAGGATGTTGCGAAATCTGCAGGCTGCCTTAAGTATGTGAGGAGAACTGAATCCAGCAGGGGAGTTTAGCAGCTTGCTTACATAAGGAATTGAAGCAAGAGCGGATAAGATGAAGGTGGACAGGAAAAAAATGCCTCAAGAACCCAATAAAACACAGCTGAAACACTAACTTCCACACACAGCTGGGAAGCAACTGCACTGCTGGAACTAATAGCTAACTTTAAAGACAAGTCAGTGTGACTGCAACCAAGCTGTTAGCAAGAAGAACCATAGACTTTCTAGAAAGAAGCAGTTTATTTGACTCCACACTCATTTCAATGCCCAGAATGGGTCCAGCATCATACCACAGCTCTGTAGACTAAAGCAGCAAATCAGATAGTTGCTGGTTAAATGGGGTATTTATTTAACAAGCAATAGACTACAAGGGAGTGTACTGCCTGTGCCCAGTAGGTGTTTTAAAACAAAGGCTATCAATCCCTGTCCAGACCAAAGAACTATACTGTCCAAAAGAAATGACGCAGGCATAAAGAAATAATTACTGTGCAATTTGGTAAGTGCTGCAATCAAGTTGCCTTTAGAAAATAAAGCATCTACAATTAATGAAAGAGGAACTGCTGGGAAAACAATGCAGAACATGATTTGCTTGCCCATGGGGGCTTGGATGTTAGCCAATGATTCTTTTTTTGTTGTTGTTGTTGTTGGTTATGGGTCTTGAACTCTGGGCCTGGGTGCTGACCCTCAGCTCTTCAGCTCAAGGTGAGCACTCTACCACTTGAGCCGCAGTGCCACTTCTGGCTTTTTCTGTGTATGTGGTACTGAGGGCCTCATGCACACTAGGCGAACACTCTACCACTGAGCCACCTTCCCACCCCCAGTAGCCAATGATTCTTATAAGCTGGGGAGTCAGACCCCTTTAAGACACTGAAAGCTGTGACCACCTATCTCCTTCCCAAACTGCCTACATGAAAATAATTCCTATAAAATTTCAGCGTGTACATAGATTTTTTTTTCAGTCAGCTGTCCACTGACCCTGTGTTAAGATCCATCACATACTTGGTTTAATGATTATTACACGTGTCTACTTTCTTAATTGTAGTGCGTGTATGTGTATGCATGCATGTGTGTATGTGTGTGTGTGTGATGTGTGTGTTGCCTGTCCTTGGGCTTGACCTTGGGACCTGGGTGCTCTCCCAGAGCTTTTTGCTCAAGGCTAACGCTCTACCACTTGAGCTACAGTTCTGCTTGTGGCTTTTCTTTTTTGAGGGGCAGTAATTTAGTAGAGATAAGATTCTCACAGACTTTCCTGCCCTGGCTGGCTTCAAATGGTGAGCCTCAGATCTCAGATCTCAGCTCTGAGTAGCAAGGACTACAGGTGTGAGCCTATTGATGCCTGGCTTAATTGTATTTTAAATATACAGTTTATAAGAAACTATACATATGAAGACAACCAAGATGGCAGACATGGGCTAAACTGCCTTCTTCCCATGGCATGTTTATGCCACATGCTCTATCACCTTTACCTTGGGGGGGGGGGGCAGGGGAGAGGGGGGACGGAGAAAAGACACTACACATGGAAAAACCCAAACCAGGTACAATCAAAATTCATTCCACCATTGCCAGGCAATGGTGGCTTATACCTGTATTCCTAGCAAGTCTGGAGACTGAAATCTGAGGATTGTGGTATGAAGCCAGCCTAGACAGAAAAGTTCCTTGATATTCTTATCTCTAATTAATCACAGAAAAGGCTGGAAGTGGAACTGTGACTCAAGTGATGGAGCACTTGCCTTGAGCAAGAGGAGCTCAGGGACAGCACCCAGGCCAGAGGACTGGCAAAAAATTCATTCCACCAGCTAATCATTTTGTAACACCACCATAAATTCCTATATATGACTTGTGCCACCTAGAGTCCCTTGGTTGGAATGAGGAGTTTGAGATGGAGCTACAGAGGAACCATTTACTTTTGCTTGTGTCCTGTAGCTTTAAAACAATACCTTGTTTGGGTCCCTCTCATTTGCAAATAGCAGAGATATAATAATGGAGACTCATTATTTAAGGAGTAAAGTCAGTCTAAAACCTGTTGAATTGTATTGTCTAAATCTGGAAAGCTTTTAGAAGTCTTATAGTTTAAAAATACATGTAAACAACACCTTTAGTAGATGTTAAAAATCTCATATAATTACCTCTGTTACTTAGAAAAAATTATTTTAGCTTTTCTGTTCCTTAATTTTATAAACACATGAGAGCAAAGAACAGAAAACATGTCCGTTCTTACGATTTTATTTATTTATTTATTTAGTTTGTCAGTTGTGAAGCCTTGGCCTGGGCGCTGTCCCTCAGCTCTTCAATTCAAGGCTAGTGCTCTACCACTTGAGCCACGGCACCACTTCCGGCTTTTTCTGTTTATGTGGTGCTGAGGAATCCCTGGGCCTCATGCATGCAAGGCAAGCACTCTCCCACTGAGCCACCTTCCCAGCCCAATTTTCAATATATATATATATTTTGGGGGGGGGGGTTGGGGGTCCGGTCGTGGGGCCTGAACTCTGGGCCTGGGCACTGTCCCTCAGCTCTTCAGCTCAAGGCTAGCGCTCTACCACTTGAGCCACAGCACCACTTCTGGCTTTTTTCTTTTTGCTTATGTGGTGTTGAGGAATCAAACCCAGGCCCTTGTGCATGCAAGGCAAGTGCTCTACCACTGAGCCAGCTTTCCAGCCCTAATTTTCAATATTTTTAAAGCAAAAGTTGTCTAATGTCTAAAAGTGTGTTACATACCGTGTCTTAGGAAGTGTCAGTCATGTGGTTTGACTGTGGCATCTTCAGCTTAATCCTTCCCTGGGTAAACCCAGGGAATGGAGGAACCATTTTTAGGTCAGAAAACAGCTGTTGAAACAATTACATCATAGAGTAATAACTTGACTGTGAAACTTTTAAAAGTAAAATTTTAAGAGCATCAAACTACATTTTATGTAAGTAGATTTATATTTTCTTTAATGGTGGTTTATTAAAAATATTATGTCTTTTTCTTAAAAAGAAAAAAAGCCCTAAACTCTGACCAACATAACTCAATATGAATGTTACCCTTTTTGCCTGTTAACAATAATCAAAGTGATAGTTTTGCTTTTTTAAGGTTCCCTGTCTAAAAGATGCATTTTTTAAAGTTCTAAATTTGTGCTTGTTTAATGAACA
The DNA here is from genome assembly GCF_019054845.1 of Dipodomys spectabilis. Classification (NCBI taxonomy): domain Eukaryota; kingdom Metazoa; phylum Chordata; class Mammalia; order Rodentia; family Heteromyidae; genus Dipodomys; species Dipodomys spectabilis. The sequence goes on from NW_024870750.1 coordinate 3,667,911, forward strand.
CTTTTAAAAGTCACCTAAGTGTGTAGTATAAAACACATTTAGGTAAGATGGTGAAATTTAGTGATATAACTTGTTGATTAAAATAAGGCAAGGGAAAGGGTGGCAATTGTCCTAAAAGAAATGTAGTCTTTACCTGACGACGCACGTAACCGTAACCCTTTAGCACATCACCTTTATAATAACAATAGTAAAATAAAATGCAGTTAACTGCAGCTCAAAATAATAGCAAAACTATTTGGAGGCCTTCCAAAGTGCTCTTTTTTAAATTTTTTCTTAGTATATGTCAGTGAACTATTCCTGCTCCCTTCCCCAAAGCTGAGTGTCTTTTAATTGTCCACCTGAAGGGTCCTTGCCTCTCTACGATAGCTCCTGGCCATTTACATCTATTTACATGAAAAGGAAGAGCTGACTGGCTTGTTTTCTATGTGCTAGCCCTAGGTAAAGCACTATTTAATTCTTATAATAACCTCTGATGTTATTTTATAGATGAGAAACTGCTTTTCTAAAGCACCTGTCACATCCTAACATATATCAACTTTCTTGTTATCCTTGTCCTACACCCAACTAACATGTGAAGTCAGCAAGATTGAAGTCTTTGTTTTCTTCCATGCTGCAGTCTCCAGAGTCCAAAGTAATGCCTAATATTAAGTGAGTCATCCCGTCTGCTACGTTCCAGGATCCATGCTCTTATCCTTCTCACATTTTCCTCCACCCTGCAGAAGCCTTACACTGACAGTGTGGAATGTACCAGAGTGGACTGCAGACCTCATTTGTTCCCTAGCCCTCATCTGTCATAGTGACTTGTGCTTGAAACTTTGTCATTGTTTTTCCCCTTAGTTGTCCTGTCACTATGTACCACTGCTTAAACGGAACTTCCTTCAATTGCCTTTTACAACCAGAATTTGTATTGCAGGTAATTAAAGAATTTAGTGTAGGGCAAAGATGGTGAGTTACAGAATCAGATCTACCAATTTCTTGCGTGACTCTACTTTTCTAAGTTTCTTCCCATTCATCTTTCTGCCACTCCACTTTGTTCCTTTATGTTCTTTATTCACTTTTCTTTGCCACGTTTCTATTCTCATTTTTCACTCATTGTGTTCTCATTCTATTTTTATTCCCTAGTGACTGCAGTTCCCATTACTCTAATTATTTTTTCCATGTAGATATCTGTCCATTCTGTCTCTAAAATTGCCCTAACGTCTGAAATCTTTGACTTCAGTTGCCTGCTGGAAAGTCCATTGGTACATCTTGTCAAATAACATTCGTACTCATCAAAGAAATCAATTGTCCCAGTGTCTCCCCACCTCTGTACACTTCCCAAATAATTAGACTGTATTTCTGCTGGTAGAGTCTACCAAGTCTTCCATAGACTATGGCCACATATCCTTGTCCTCCCTCCTTATTTTCTATAGAACTGTTAGAGTCCCACCTCCACTTGCAGCTTTTTGCTAGTTGATTGGAGATACGAATCTCACCAATTTGTCTGTCTAGGCTGGCTTCAACCATGACCCTCATATTTCAGCCTCCTGAGTAGCTAGGATTATAGGTGTGTGTCACCAGCTTTACATTTGCTCAGATTATTCTTCTGTTCGAAATCTTTTGTGATTCCCCATTATGCATGAGCTTGGTTCCTGATCATCTTTAGAGCCTCATCTGTCATCATTCCTTCAGTCTGTATTTTGAGGCTTTTGTTGTTTTGTTTCCACTTGTGGTGCTGAGGATAAAACCCAGGGTCTTGTGCATGCTAGGCAAGTGCTCTACCACTGAACTATATCTTACCTTTTTCCGGTTTATCTTTGCTATCAGAGTACTGAAAGCTGTGTGTGTATGTGCACGTGCACACTGGTCATGGGGCTTGAACTCAAGGAATGAGCATTGTCCCTGAGCATTTTTGCTCAAGGCAGCTCTTGATCTCTTGAGTCACAGCTCCACTTCCAGCTTTATTTTATGATGATTAATTGGAGATGAGTCTCACAGACTTTGCTGCCTGGGCTGTCTTCTGAGATCCTTAAGAGTTCCTAACAGCTAGAATTACAGCATCAGCTCAGTTCTGATGTTGTAAGGTAAATCATCCCAGAAGCCACATTTTAAAATATAGAATATTGGAGTCTTTCTTATACAGTTAATGGGCTGCAAGCCGCCAGTTGTTACAAAGGCCTGCAGCATGCAAATACACATAACACAGCTAGGAAACATGCTAAAGAGGAAAGAAATAAAAAATACCAACAAGCCAATTCAGCTCCAGTGGAGAGCTGAATTGGGACTCCATGATGACTGAAGAGGAGCCAGGAGACAGGACACAGGACACCATCACGGAGACACACGTGGCATGAAGTCCTGGTGCTAGGCTGGTCTGGACCTAAATAGGTATGCACAGGTGGCAGATCCTCAGGAAATTCCCAGTCCCAGGCACTAGACTGACAGATTCAGTAACCTATCAGCCAAGTGCCTGCCCCTGCCTCCAGGGGTCCGGGCATGCCCGTCACCTAGGAGGCAGGTGATATGGGGGGGGGGGGGTCCTTCCTCCAGCATAAAGACAAGATGCCAGACCCTACCATCCACCATGTGGCCAATATGGCACCGGCCAGACCTGACCTCCATACTTCACTGAGAGCTCTGATTTCATCTTATTTTCTTTTTCCTTATTACCTTCTCAACATCTTTAAAGTCCCTGCTCAACTGCTACTTGCACCTAATTTAAACTAAGCATCCCTGTACTTGAGATGATGAGTCCTGAGAGTGAAGACTATTTCTTGACATCATCTGAGCTCCAAACCTGTGGCTTCCATACGTACAGTGCTTAATGAATCAGCACAGGATAGTCTTTATTTGATTTTTATTGTTGTACTGAGGACTGAACTCAGGCCTAGTGCCTGCCTCCTAACCCCAGCATATCCCTTTTTCAAGCCCACTTTTATTTTGATTACTTTGTCTGTTTCCCAGAATTATTGCGAGAGTCAAATAAGAGAATGAGGGAAAAATCTTTACAAAACTTCGAATTGTTATACACATACAAGGCAATAATTGAAAGAAATAACTTTTCAATGACTGAATTGAATATCTTCCTTGTGACTTGTGATTTCTTAAAAATTTTAAAAAAACAAAAAATTTAGGCATATAATAGAAAATAAAAGTACATATAAAGTTCTTTTTTTGGTTATCAGCTATGGCTTTATTGATTGATTGAATTTATTGTAAAGGTGATAGGCAGGAGAGATACAGTTACATAAGTTATGAGTGCATTTCTTTTTAAACACTGTTAACCACTCTCTCCTTTTCTCCTGCTTACAGCTATGGCTTTTATTTAAGGGTAATTGAGAAGGCAATAAAGTTCTTTTATGAAATTAGAAGTCAAAAGAATTTGACATTTTGGCAGATAAGTACCTTAAGGAGCAACATTTTTCTTTGGGACGTTAGGGGAAAAAAATAACATTATAATTGAAAGAAAGGAGCTGGTGCCAGTAGCTCACACCTGTAATCCTAACACACACACACACACACACACACACACACAATCACCGGACTGTCAATCCACCTGACTGTGAGTCAGCAAAGGACCCCAGACTCCGAGGTCACTTCCTCATCTGCCAAGATCACTTCCTGAACTGCCCTGGTCCTGCCTCCTTTAGACATTGAGAGGTTCTCAGGCTCTGAAATCACTTCCACATCCACTGTGGTCACACCTCCCCACCTTTCCCTATATAATCCCTCTCAACCACAAGGTCCCGCTCCTCTCTCTCTTTTCTCTTCCAGCTCTGCATGCCTCCGTCTTGTGTGAGCTGACAGTTTGCCCTCCCCCCAATAAATTCTTTTCTGCCTACACCACATGGGCAGGCTCCTTTTGGCAAACCTAACATCTGATGCCAAAACCCAGGAGGGGATAGTGTCAGGAGTTGTTATATCCCTTCCTCTTCTCTCTCCCTGAGGGTCAATTTGCCTTCTGGCCGCCCCTCCTCAGACCCAAATTGCCAAAAGCTTAAGGAACCCCACCTCAGACTTGTCTCTTTTAATATTACTGGCTATGCATCCACCACACTGTCTCCTCTTTATGTCTTCTTGTCTTGTGAGTAACTTCTGTCTACAGGCCCTCCGTTCTTTTTTTTTTTTTGACGTACCACATCAGAGGGACCCCCCTACACCTTTTTGGCCAGTCTATTCTCATTGGGGGGATGCCTGAATTGAGAATTTGACTCTGCATCCTTACAGGCCCCCTTCTATGTCCTTGCTGTGACCCCCTTCTACATCCTTATCAGACTCCCACATCCTCATCAGACTACATAAAGCCTCAATGCCCCTACTCTTTGGCTTGTGCTCTGGAGATTGTGGTGCAGGCTGGGTCCCAGGGATCCTCCTCTAAGGGTTCCCTCTTGAAGGCTGGCTCTCCTGGGCTTGAATTCCCTTAGCTAAAACTCTCTCTCTCTCTCTCTCTCTCTCTCTCTCTCTCTCTCTCTCTCTCTCTCTCCCTCTCTCCCTCTCTCTCTCTCTCTCCTCCCCCCTTTCCCCTCTCACAGTGAGAGAGCACCTACACTGTGGGGAAAAAAGTAGTCTTTTCTATCAAACTAAAGTACTTCTGGTTTTTTGTTTTGTTTTGTTTTTGCCAGTTCTGGGGCTTGAACTCAGAGCCTGGGCACTGTCCCTGAGCTGCTTTTGCTCGAGGCTAACACTCTACCACTTGAGCACAGCTCCACTTCCAGCATTTTCTGCTTATGTGGTACTGGGGAACTGAACCCAGGGCTTCATGCATGCTAGGCAAGCACTCTATCACTAAGCCACATTCCCAGTGGCTTTGATATTTCCTGAAATTATTTGCTTTTTGACTTTAATTGTAACCAGAAGCAGTGCTGCTTGTGGCCAGCAGACAAAGTTAAAAAATGGGTGAATGTTACAAAAGATTATTACATTGCATTAAAGAGGTGCTTAAGAGGTTTTCTAAAGGTTATTTTAAATGCAAATAAAAAACGAAGTGTAAAGCAAAAAGATGAAGGGGGGTGGAGGGGCTGTTCTCCTATGCAGACATAACACTCAGGAGGCTGAGATCTGAGGATCATAGTTCAAAGTGAGCCTGAGCTGAAAAGTCTCTGTGAGACTCTTATCCTCAATTAACCAGAAAACTGGAAGTCGCACTCTGGCTTAAAGTGGTAGGGTGCTAGCCTTGAACAAAAGAGCTAAGGGACAATGCCCAAGCCCTGAATCCAACCCCATAACCAACTAAAAAAAATTAAAAAAAGAATTGAATGAATGGAATATTAATTTGGTGTAGGATTTAGTCATAATTGTGTGCTTTTTATTACCAAAGTAAGTTCTGATGATGGATGCTTCCTTTGATTATTTTTGTACCCCCATATCATGGATCTGTAAAATATAAGACTTTCAATAATGTTTATGTCTATAAAAACTTCTAGTGTAGTTTTTAGCGTTTTTTCCACTGAAAGCCTGCACTCTATCACTTGAGCCATACCTTTACTTCCACTATTAGTGTTTGTAGTTTCTGATATTACTAAGTAATGTGAAATCTTATCTTTTTTCTTTTCTGTCTTTTTCTTTTGAAAAACAAAGTTGATACAAATAACAAAGGAATGGTATAATGTTTAAAATAATCTTTGTCAGACTTCCTAATATGAAAGGAATTTTCTGTTTATAAGTATCTTGATCATTTTAGACAGCTGTGATTGAGTCATCATTGAAATCTTCAAAACAATCTGCTTTTACTGTGGCCCCTATAAAAACTTAATGGAAAGTTCCCTTTTATTATTGTGGAAATGACATGAAAAACATAAAGGAATTTTAGAAAGATTACTGTAACGCAGAAATAGTTTTAAGACTGATAAAGTTCAGTTGTTTTTTAGCTGTTTCTTATTGTCTGTGGTCAATACAGGAAACTTAAAATGAGAATTTTTAATAATACAAAGTTGACATTCTTTGTATTCTTAGGTAATGTTCTGTAAGCTTAGAGGAGTGACTTCAGGGATAGGCAGGGTTTTTAAATATATATATATATATACATTCTTCATTCGAACTGTCACTTCTCTGCCTGCCCTCCTCTCTGAAATAGCTAGTATATTATTTTCATTCCTTGGGATGGATTTTTTTTTCCAGTATTTAGTTAAATGTAAAGATACCAAAGAAAAACATATGTTTCAGAAAATGCTTTCTAAGTCATATGTCAGTATTTAAATGACCATTTCAATGCTTATCAATATTTTTCTCCTTTAACATATCCTTCCTTATATAACTGCTGTAAATTACTAGGGTGTCTATCATTCTTATGTGCTGAATAGTGAGAATTACTAATGACATACTCCTGAGTTTCTTTCTAGTTAAGAGGAAAAGCCAATTTCTTTGGCAGCCTTTGACTTCCAATTTGATTCCTTCACTCACACATCCCCAGAGCCTTTGTATACTAGTTGCTCTACCTGCCACTGAGCTATACCCCACTTTTTTGTTTTGGTGTAGCAAAGTCTCTCTGTGTAGCCCAGAATGTCCTCAAACTGAAATCCTCCTGTCTCAGACTTCTGAGTGCTGGAATTACAGGCATATCCCACCATGCCAGCCTTCAAATGCTTTTTTTAACAGGGCTCATATCTTATTTCCTTAAAAAATAAAAAGTTTTTCCTATAACAGCAAATTCTTACTTTACTTAATGGTAACTAGTGATAGTAGCAGCCTTTTATGACAAGCATAGCTAGTTTTTTTTTTTTTTTTGGGTGGGTCGTGGGGCTTGAACTCTGGGCTTGGGCGTTGTCCCTCAGCTCTTCAGCTCAAGGTGAGTGCTCTACTGCTTGAGCCACAGCGCCACTTCTGGTTTTCTAGTGGTTTATTGGAGGTGAGTCTCACGGACTTTTCCTTGTCCGGGCTGGCTTTGAACCGAGATCCTCAGATCTCAGCCTCCTGAGTAGATAGGATTACAGGCGTGAGCCACCGGCACCCGGCTCACTAGTTTTGTTTTTTTGTTTTTTGCTTTTGTTTTGTCTATCATGGGGCTTGAACTCTGGGCCTGAGAACTGTCCTTCAGCTCTTCAGCTCAAGGAGAGTGCTCTGTCACTTGAGCCACAGTGCCACTTCTGGTTTTCTGGTGGTTGATTAGAGATAAAAGTTTCATGGGCTGGCTTTGAACCACAATCCTTAGATCTCAGCTTCCTGAGTAGCTAGGATTACAGGCGTGAGCCACCAGTGCCCAGTGCATGGCTAGTTTTTTTCTATCATTGTACTGGGGACTAAGTCCAGGGCCTCAAGCATGAAAGGTGAGATTTGAATAGTAAAATAACTTTCTCAAAGCCAGACAGCCAGTAAGAGATGAACTCTGGATTTCAGAGATTATGTTCTTAGCCCTACCTGATCTTATCTAACATTGGTCATTTGTACCACAACTATTAGCACTGTATATTTTTTAAATGATGTCTGTCACCCATTAGGAGTGAAGGTGGGAAGAGGGAAAGGGGTGATTTATCTGTCTGACAAATTCCAAACAATTTGAAGAAAGACATTCCCTCCTGCACATTCTTGCTTGGAGATGAGCCCTTGTATAGCGTTAAGGCGGGGAGCATGCTGGTCCACTGATTGAGTTTCTCCTCTGTGCAGGTGGCGAGGTAGTACCACTCTTCACTTCACAAAGAGCACCTGCCAAGATGTCCGTGACGCTGCCCTCTGTGAATATGGAGAATGACTCTCAGTCTCTGTGCAAGGACACGGAGTCCTCTGAGTCAGACACCTTCTGAGTGGAAATGAGAGCCAGAACTGTGATCATGGATGTCTTTCACTTAAATCCATTTCTCAGACTATTTTGTGGTCTTTGAACACATTCAGGGAAGCCATTTCTAATTTTTTATCAAAATGAAAAGCATAACTTAGGTAATGTTTTTGAATAAAATAAATATAAATCATCATGATTCTGGCTGTGAGTTGGTTCTTAGAAGCCTGAGGTAGTGTGCATGGAGCAGTGGAAAGGGCATGACTTTTGATATCAAGGTATGTATTTTGCCAGTGCAATTATCTGTCTTATATACTCCAGAAATTAGATCTCTAATATTTTTTTTTTTTTGGGTCCGGTTGTGGGGCCTGAACTCTGGGTCTGGGCACTGTCCCTCAGCTCTTCAGCTCAAGGCTAGCACTCTACCACTTGAGCCACAGCGCCACTTCCGGCTTTTTTCTTTTTGCTTATGTGGTGCTGAGGAATCGAACCCAGGGCTTCATGCATGCAAGGCAAGCGCTCTACCACTGAGCCACCTTCCCAGCCCTAGATCTCTAATATTTTTATAACAGCAAATAATTAGAATTAATCTAATACCTCTAAGGAATTCTTTTTTTAAAAAAAAAAAAAGCACTAATTGTACGTGGTACAACAGAATAATGTGTAGTATAAAAATTGATTTAAGACTGTATATACAGGCAGGCATGGTGGCACATGCTTGTAGTCCCAGGAGATGGAAGTAAAAGGATCTGAATCTGAGTCTGGCCCAGGCAGAAGTATAGGACCCTATCTAAAAACAAACTAGGTGGCTCATGCCTGTAATCCTAGCTGTTCAGAAGACTGAGATCTAAGGGTCATGTTTAGGAGCCAGCTGTGGCAGGAAAATCTGTGAGACACTTATTTCTGATTACCTCCAAAAAGCTACAAATGGCTTAAGTGGTAAAGCACTAGCCTTGAGTGAAAAAGCTAAGGGACAGCCTCCAGGCCCAGTTTTCACACTCACACACACACACACACACACTAAGGGACAGCCTCCAGGCCCAGTTTTCACACACACACACACACACACACACACCCTAGAGATGTGGCTCAAGTTGAAGGCCCTGATTAAAATCCTTATACCTCCAAAAAATAATATATGTTGAAAAGCATATGTTGTACTGTTAACTTGGGGTTCAAAAAAAAAGCCATGTGAAAAGTAATGTGTGACGTATGCTGCTATTAGAATGAAGTGGAGTGAGCCCCAGATACATGGTACCTATACATGGTATTTTCAGGTGTTCGCTTGAATAACTTTAGAAAGATAACTAAGAAACTACTTACATGGGAACAGATAGCTAAGTGATAGTTACTTGTAAATTTATACTCTAGAATCTGTGAAGCATGTGGCTATTACATTTTCAAACATAAATACATATGACTTAAAAAAAAGTAAAAGAAGCTCAGACACATGAAGATGCTAATGTTGGTTTCAGTATCTACTTGTGCTATGATGGGCAAGTAAGTCTGTCCTTGTCAGATGTCTTCAATTACTGGTCTTCAGAATAAAAAGATTAGTGATAGGGCTGGGAAGGTGGCTCAGTGGTAGAGCGCTTGCCTTGCATGCCTGAGGCCCTGGGTTTGATTCCTCAGTACCACATAAGCAAAAAGAAAAAAGCCTTTAGTGGCACTGTGGCTCAAGTGGTAGAGCGCTAGCCTTGAGCTGAAGAGCTGAGGGACAGCGCCCAGGCCCAGAGTTCAGGCCCCACGACTGGACCCAAAAAAAAAAGGTTAGTGATAATGTGTTTGCCCAAGGCAGTTAGTAGAGTAGGGTGAGATGGAGGTTTGCCAAGCTCAGTGCTTGGTACCAAGTAAGTACTGAGTAAATGGCATTATTATTATCTTGATATAGGTTTTTAGCATTGTACATTGCAGGCTATGCACCAGAGAAAGCAGCATGAATTAATAAAATAATTTTCTCCTGGAAATAATAATATTTCCTGTCACCATTGACTTTCAAGTACATAGTATACTTAGTCATTCTTGATTTGGGGAGGCATTTTTGTAGGTTATTTAGTGGCTCTCAACTCACTAAATAACCTAGCTAAATGTTTTTAAAGTTCCCATAGAACCTCTGGGAACTCTAAAAAAACATTAATACTTGGGCTACATACCAGGGATTCTAATTTAATTGACCTTGGGTGGGATCCAGGCAGTGGTATGAGAAATAAGAAACTTCAGGCAACTTTAGTGTGTCCTCAAGGATGAGAATTACTGAAGAACAGTTTGGGTTTTTTTTGTTTTTTTTTTTTTTTGTCTGTCATGGGGCTTGAACTCTGGGCCTGGGCACTGTCCCTCAGCTTTTCCGTTCAAGGTAAACACTCTACCACTTGAGCCATAGCACCACTTCCCAGTTTGTAATTTCTTAAGCTTCCTGAACAGTCCATGGCCTACAGACTTTTTCTTACCAAATATTTAAAAAAAAAAAAAAAAACTAAGGAAACTCAACAATATCAACCCTCCACATGTATTTCTGCTTATATCCTAGTCCCTCAAGCTTTTCTTGGGGATTACAGAATTCTTTAGGTTTCCCTCTAAACTTATTTTCTTTGCTTTTTTTCTGAAACACTTGAAAATAATTTCTTCTAGAAATAGTTTATTTTAATCTACTGAAAGAAGAATACTTTTCTGGGGATCTTGATTTGTTTTTGATGTTCATTGACAAGTCTCCAGGGTAAATACTAGAGAGGCTGCCGAAGTGCTGCTCTGTTTAAACATTACTCCTCCTGTTCCTGGTTCTCAAAGCTTTTAGGAAAGATTTTAGCAAAATCTTACTGTGGCTAAAAATATTTCTTGTTTAAAGGTATTGGTAGTATTTTCCCCTTAACAACAGAAAAATGTATCTTTTCTACCTTTAATGGAAAAGACTCATTTTGATTTATTCAATTTCTTGTGCACTTGAGCATTGTTTGTTTGTTTTTAATTCTATCAGTATTTTGTTTTAGAGAATTATTCCTGTAAAGGTCACTTCCATATGTATTCTTCTGTCAACCATCAGAGATCCTCTTGGAATAATACTATGTATATGAAAATAAGTTAAAGGACATTTTTAGAATCTTATTTTTAATTTTATGGTGCTTAACTTCTGGAATAAGTTATTTATGAGATATGCTATTAAGAGGTCATTTCTATCCTGATGAATACTGATGAACAATAACATGAATTAACACCAGTGTGACATGTATTTAAATAGTTCTTTTAGCCAGGTGCTGGTGGCTCATGCCAGTAATCCTAGCTACTCAGGAGGTTGAGATTTGAGGATTAGTCTGAAGCCAGCCCTGGCTGGTTTCTTAACTACAATAAACTAATCCTAGCTGCTCAGGAGGCTGAGATTGGAAGATTGTGGTTCAAAACCAGCTTATGCAGGAAAGTCTATGAGACTCTTGTTTCCAATTAACCACCAGAAAGCAAAAGTGGCACTCTGGCTCAAAGTGGTAGAGCACTAGCCTTGAGCAAAAAGAGCTCAGGGACAGTGCCAGGCCCTAATTTCAAGCCCCATGATCAGGACACACACACACACAGACACAAACACACACACACACATACACACACATCATTTGGTTTAAAATAAGTTGTTTCTTTGTATACCTTAGAAGCATATTTCTGGTGACTTAATTTTTTCTCTCATGGTAAACATGTATTTCCCATCTCTTGTTTTCCCACAGAAAACACAATTGAACTCTTAGTGAGTTATAGTCCTGCCTGAGCTATGAGGTCCTGTCTCAAAACATACACATAAAGCTGAAAATATTCTTCTAAAATACTACTCAAGCATTTCGTGGTTCATGAAGGACTGCTATCTATGTTCTCTTGTTAAAAGATTACTATCTTTTAAAAGATGCAGTGAAGCCAGGCAGGGCCAGTGACTCACACCTGTAATCCTAGCTACTCAGGAAGCTGAGATCTGAGGATCATGATTTGAAGCCAGTCTTGGCATACAAATCCATGCGACTTTATCTCCAGTTAATCAGCACAAAGCCAGAGCTCTAGGTATGGATCAAGTGGTAGAATGCCAGCTGTGAGGGGGAAAAAAAAAAAAGCTTCAGGCCCTGAGTTCAAGACCTCCCAAAAATCTTCAAGGTTTCTAGAACAAATCCCAGTGATGGTCTTGATATCCATAGCAGGCCTAGTGCTAACCAGTTGATATGCTCTATACATAAAGAGTTGAGAGTGTATCTTTTTCTCTGAATTAAGACAAAGAACAGTAATATTTTCTGTCCTACTTTTCGTTGTGTTCTCCACAAGGTATTCCATTATGTTAGTATATAAGTTGTAATCTGAAAGGTAATTCTATCAAAATAGTTGTATAAGGTCTCTAGGCATTCATGCAGAGTGATACCAAAGGAGTATATTCTTAGGAGGGTATCACAAAGGCTCAATAGCTACGTGCATATAGTCATATACAATGATGTTTATGGAAATAAAACAAACAAGGTCTTTTTTCTTTGTTGCTGTTTTTGTTTCCTTTTCCTTTTGTTTAGAAGGATAAAGGGGGGCACAGAAATGATGGGACTAAGGGTGAACAAATGAAGCAGTGGTACTCACTAGATACTACATTGAAAATGAACAATACAATTTGTGGGTGGCAATGGGAAGGAAAAATTGGGAGAGAGAAAAGGAAGGGGTGACATTGTGCAAAAAGAAATGTACTCTTTACCTGCCTTATATAACGGTAACCCCACTCTACATCACTTTTTTTTTTTTTGTCGGTCGTGGGGCTTGAACTCTGGGCCTGGGCGCTGTCCCTCAGCTCTTCAGCTCAAGGCGAGCGCTCTACCACTTGAGCTACAGCACCACTTCCGGTTTTCTGGTGGTTTCTTGGAGATAAGAGTCTCACGGTCTCTCCTGCCCGGGCTGGCTTTGAACCGCGATCCTCAGATCTCAGCCTCCTGAGTAGCTAGGATTACAGGCGTGAGCCACCAGCACCCGGCTCCACTCTACATCACTTTTATACCAATAAAGAAAGAATAGTTGTATAGCGCAAGTATATTTGTTTAAAGCATATTACCCAGTAGTTAGATATGTAGTGAAAGTACCATAAAAACTCAGAATAATTTTTTTTTGGTCAGTCATGGGGCTTGAACTCTGGGCGTGAGTGCTGTCCCTGCGCTCTTCAGCTCTAGGCGAGCGCTCTACCGCTTGAGCCACAGCACCACTTCCAGTTTTCTAGTGGTTTATTGGAGATAAGAGTCTCATGGACTTTCCTGCCCTGGCCGGCTTTGAACCATGATCCTCAGATCTCAGCCTCTTGAGTAGCTAGGATTATAGGCATGAGCCACCGGCGCTCAGCTATAGAATAATTTTTAAACATTGATTAGGTAGAATTTTTTCTCTTGGTATAATATTAACTATGTGTAATTCTGTATAATTATAATAACCAGACTGACTATCAGCCTGGAGGTATTTTTGTTGTTCTAAAATTTTTTTTAATCATTTACTTGACAATGTTGTTTGCTAGTATTAAGCAGAGATATTCTCATGATTTTGTTTGGTGGTTGTTTTTGTAGGATTTGAACCCAGGACCTATCCATGCTAAGTAAGTGCCCTATCACTGAGCTACCCTGCAATCCTACTGCTATGATTTGTGTGATACCTGGAATTCACTGGGTACAAGGTTTAGCAAAGTCTGGTTATCAGCTGGGGCTATAGTTTCATTAATTCTTGCCAAGGCATAGGGACTATACTTGTTTAAAAATAATAAAAGACAAATAAAAGTAGACCTTGAGAAGGAAAGCAGACCCATAGTTGTGCCTTATCAATCTTACAAGGAAGCAAGGCTCTCTGAGCATAACAAAATGTTCTGCTTTCAGTCAGTGTCGAGTAGAATTCTGACTTCTGAGGCTGTTTGTTCTGAAGGTCTCAGGTCAGTTATTTGTGCCTCAAAGCCATTAGCATCTGGAGACTTTCTTAGCCTCCACTTGTGATGACTCATAAGAGTGGAATCCATTGGCCTCAGTCGGAAATTCATTTTTCTTATGACACATAAACTCGTGGGTTCATTATACCTATTGTCAAGAGAATCTGAAATGGCTTCTTCCAGTAACATTTTAAAGCATTCTTGTACCTGGATTATTTAGCATTTTCCATAAAGATGTAGCTTACCACTTAAGTGACCATTTACTCACTCAATGTAAATAATTGCTTACATATAAGCAATGTGGGATGGACTCCGCTGGGTGAGCTTTGCTTTGCACCACATCTTGTTGCCTGGCCTCCCACAGGAATGTGTAGTTAGTAGCTAATGGTATCACTTCTATGTCTAGCTCTACTGGCTGATGGCAAGAGAGTGGAGATAAGTGGTCCCTGTGTGTCATTATCCAAGAGGCCCATTCATGTGGTGTTGATCTGAGCAATAAAAGAAGGCAAGCTCTAATATATAAGCAGTTGTCAAGCCTCTGCTAGTGTCATGTTGTTAACACATGTCACATGTCCAAAGCTGACACTCAAGAGAGCTGAGAATTAGACTCCCATCTCCTGATGGGAAGACTTGTAAAGTCACATGCATGCAAGCAAAGGTGTGTATGAGATGGAGGAATTTGTGATTTTTTTTTTCTTTTTCTTTTTCTTTTTTTTTTGTTGGTCTTGGGGCTTGAACTCTGGGGCTGTACACTGTTCCTCAGCTCTTCAGCTCAAAGTAAGCACTCTACCACTTGAGCCACAGTGCCACTTCCTGTTTTCTGGTGATTAATTGGAGATAAGAGTCTCATGGATTTTCCTGCCTGGGATGGCTTTGAACTGCGATCCTCAGATCTTAGCCTTCTAAGTAGCTAGGATTACAGGCGTGAGCCACTAGCACCAGGCTTCATGATCATTTTTGCCGTAAACTGATTTCAAGGAGACTTTTCACTGAAGTCATAGAAAGGTGTGGCTGGTGTCTCCTTTGCAAGGTTGGCCTGCATAGGTAGAACACAAAACAATGTACTTAATTAGCTTCTGAACAATATTTAGCTAGGTCTGCATGTGACAAAATACAGTTGTTGATGGAGTTATTCCTAATCCATATAGAGCATTCTATAAATGACCTAAAGACCAGCTTTTTCTATTGAGATGGGGTCTTGAAAACTTTTTTTCCCTGTCTGGCCTGAAACCACAATCCTCCCATTCTCAGCCTCCCACATACTTAGGATGACAGGCCCATGCCAGTACATCTAGCTGTTGGTTAACATGGGATTCACAAAGTTTTTGCCTAGGCAGGCCTCAAGCTGTGATCTCCAACTCCTGAACAGCTAGGATTACTGGTGTAAGCCACTAGCCATTCTCTGCCTTCACCTTTTTGATCAAGGTACCTTTGTTTCCATAGCATCTCAAAGTGATGAAAGATTGCACACACATATCTATGATCGGTGTAATGTTTACCATTTCTTCTTTTACCAGATCAAGTCAGAGCAGTGAGCTCTTGCACTTGTGTAGACCGAACAGTCATCCATACAGCAGCTTAGTGGTGACAGCATTCAGTAGTGACAGCAGAGCCTCCATAGGAAATGCCATTGTCATTTTTAAGATAAGAGCCATCTGGTACAAACAGTCCCAAATCACAATTGACTAAGATTTGATCGGGGCAGGTTTATGTATTTAGTGTTTACTTTTTACTGAAATGTATAATTTATACAGAAAGTTACTAACCATGTGAGGAGCTTAGTGAATTTTCACGTATATGTAATTCATTCTTGTGAAACTACCTCTTACATAGAGGCAAATGTCTTGTTTCCTGTGTTCTCTCCACGGGAAGTAATCACCGTTCTGATTTCTCCTGCCATCAATTAGTTTAATTCTTGACTTCCATGTAGGCAGAATCATTGTCTACTCTTTGTTTTGTTACAATGACTTGACTGAGACTCATACATGTTTTCCATATACCAGTAATTCATTATTTTTTATTGTGCAATTGTAACAATTAGTTTATTCTTTCTACTGTTGGTGGATACCTGGGCATTTTCCACTGTTTGTTAATAATTAAACTGCTATTTATTTTGGTGGGCACATATAATGATTTCTCTTGGGTACATTTCTGGATAGTACGATAGATATAGATTTCGTTTCATAGGATACAGACATTCTCTTCTTCTTTTTCTTCTTTGTACTAGTCCTGTGGCTTGAACTCAGGGCCTACATGCTGTCCCTGGGCTGTTTTGCTCAAGCCTAGTACTCTACCACTTGAGCCACAGCACCACTTCCAGTTTTCTGGTGATTAATTGGAGATAAGACTCTCACAGACTCCTGCCCAGGCGATCCTCAGATCTCAGCCACCTGAGTAGCTAGGATTACAGGCATGGAGCCTCTGGTGCCCAGCTGATCTGGACATACTTAATCCTGAAAGTACCACTAAGTGGTCATGGATTTTCTTTATGTGGAAGAAGGAAGAAAATGAGGCTGGCGCCAGTAAATCATGACTGTAATCCTAGCTCATCAGAAGGCTGAGATCTGAGGATCGAGGTTCAAAGCCAGGCCAGGCAGGAAAGACTCTTATCTCCAATAAACCACTAGAAAGCCAGGAGTGGTACTGTGGCTCAAATGGTTGAGCACTAGCCTTGAGCTGAAGAGCTGAGGGACAGTGCCCAGGTCCCCAGAGTTCAAGCCCCACAACTGACAAAGAAGAAGAAGAAGAGGAGGAGGAAGAGGAAGAGGAGGAAATGGTAGGACAGAAATCTAAATGACATTAAGTTGCAAAGGATTTCGTAAGCAAGCCAAGTAGCTGATAGAGACAAACTAGGTACTGCCTAGAAGTTTCTGGTGTTGCAAGTGGAACGCAAAGATTTAATGCAGAAGCAAACAGGAGGCAACTACGTGAAGCCTCATGACGGTAAAGCCAGGCTGCTGCTGATCTCAGAGGTAGGCAAAGAGAGTATGGTAGAGCCTGGGGAATCTTGAGAAATCTTGAGAATCTTTTAGTTCCTTGCAGTTCCTTAAACACAATGGAATTATTTTTATTCTGGAAGAAAATGTACTACCTACCAACAAGTTGTAAGCAAACTTATGGAGGTTTAAATTTTGTAATTACTGTGTAATTGGGTGGCTACAAAATTTCACTTACATAGAACAAAAATTTTTTATTTATTTTTAATTTATTTTTATTTAGAATTTTAAAATTATCAATGAACCCCCCCTCCATATAACTCACATAAGCTAATATACTTTTAAAACATATTAGCATACAATAGTTGTACAAGTGGGATTTCACTGTGACATTTCCATACATGCAAACTCACACCCACTGCCGTCCCCTCTTACCCTCGCTTCACCCTGGGCCTAGCTTTTTTGCTTCACATTATGCCTGTGAAATTCTTCCCTGCTTGTGTGTGTGTATGTGTGTGTGTGTGTGTGTGTGTGTGTGTGTGTCTGTCTGTGTGTGTATCTGTGTGTGTCTGTGTGTGTCTGTGTGTGTGTCTGTGTGTGTGTGTCTCTGTGGTATATGTTTTGCTGGAGATTGAATTCAAGGCCTCCTGTATGTTAAACCTGCATTGTACCACTGCATTGTACCAGCCCCTTCCCTGCTTTCACAAGGACTGGCACGTTTTCCTGTAGTCCTTTGGAGAACAGGCTGTCCTTCATCCATTGGAGGGCTGGAGAAGTTTCCATTGGCTGGCATCTGCGTTTTTCTGGATATTCCGGCCCACAGCTTCTGAGTGGCTGCGTTTGCACTGGGTCGAGCAAGTACATGTAGTTTTTCAGCCTGCCCTCTGAGACTGTGCGCCTTTTACAGGCCAGAAATAACTTCAGCTCGGCTTGCTCCAGAGCTGGTGTGGAGAGTCTCGGCTGGCCCGGCCAGGCGGCGGGGAAAGTGAGGGGCTCTCCATGGTGAGGAGAGAGACCAAACAACCTTGGGGGTTTGCAGAGTGCTTCCAACACCCCCACTCTGAGACAGAGCTCAGTTCCTAACTTCTGATGCAGCCCAACTCCCTTACCACCCCATCATCCAGGTTCTCACACACAGGGCACATGCACCAGCACCAGAAGTTGGATGACAGGAAACGCTCAGAACAGAATTTTTATAGTAACCTTTTCCGTACGTCCCCCTTTCTTGGCAAATTTTTAGAGATATTTGAGATCTTAGCACAGGTCAATGCAGCAATAAATTACTTGTTACATAATAGTGGATCCTAATGGGAAAATAGGACTCTTCAGATCATTTATTTGGACATTGAGAAGTACAGGAAGATTCTGTAAGTCTTCCAAGTCCCATGGTTTTTTGCACATGTGGCAAGTCAGCACCAATTCTCCTTAATTGTACTGGCTACTAGAAAAAGCTACTACTATAAACTACTCACAGAAGGAATGGAAGCAAAAGGTGGCATTTGGGTAAAAAACAAGGAATTTAGGAATCACAATTCTATTCATAGCTTGGAGTTGTTTTGTTGTTTTTTTTAATGACTGTAGCTTCTTGCCTTAGATTTATTTAGTATCAGTATAAACATTGGAGGGAACGGTGCAAGTAGAAGCAACCCTTGTTCCTGAGATTGCTTCAGATTTGAGTAGAATTTTGGTAGAATTTTATAAGTATCAATCTGAATCTTAACATTAATAAGCATACTCCTTAAGCTTTAGATGTGGTCCTTACTCTTAAGCTCTGGCCCTTAATGCATTTTAGTGGAGTACTCAAATGTTTACCAAGCCCCTCTTGAATTAGCTATCCAATGTCAGGCAACTCTTGACATCTCTACTCATCTCCTTCAGGCTTCTGGCTCTTGCTTTCTACTAAGTTCCTGTCATCTTTGCCCAATATATTTGCAGTTCACATATTAGAGTTTTCATATATGGCTCCTTAATTTATGAGATGTCCCTGACAAAAGTTGTTTGTTTTTTTTTGTTTTTTGTTTTGGGTCCGGTCGTGGGGCCTAAACTCTGGGCCTGGACACTGTCCCTCAGCTCTTCAGCTCAAGGCTAGCACTCTACCACTTGAGCCACAGCGCCACTTCCGGCTTTTAATTTTTTGCTTATGTGGTGCTGAGGAATCGAACCCAGGGCCTCGAGCATGCAAGGCAAGAGCTCTACCACTGAGCCACCTTCCCAGCCCACCTGACAAAAGTTTTCACATTCTATTTTTCTTATCTTTAAGTATGAAGGAGTTACAGTTGAACATGTCCGTTTGTGAGTACAATGCCTCTTGATCAATAGCGCCCCTTTCATTGTTCTCCCTCATCCCTCCCAGCCCTATTTATCCCCTTAACTTTCCAGAGTTTCTGCTCAGTGTTTATCCTTTCCAAGAACCCTGATCATGTACTTTCTTTTCAAATTAATTTACTTTATTGTTATTATAAAGGTGATGTACAGAAAGATTACAATTACATGAGTCAGGTAATAAGTACATTTCATTTCATACAGTGTCTTTTGTTCTTTTACTCTCTCCTAGTCCAATGAGCTCCACTGCTGCACATATTTTTTTACCATTTTTCCCTCTACTTCTGTACCCCCCCTGCCACCCTCCTTAAGATATACACTTGAATATACCATACATAAAGAAGAGAAGACAGAATCATCAAAAAAAATTTAATGTAAAAAGAGAGATCTCTTGTTTCTATATCTTAGAGTTTGTTTCAGTATATATGTTATTTTATATAAATATGAAGAGGCACATAGACATTATACCTTTTTGCTTCTCTCCTAAGAGTATTGTCTTTTGGTCTGATCACTTATATTTAACTTCCAGCACATCTGTTTTGCCCAACCATACCCTCCATGCACGCAGGCATTAGGAAGTGCTCCAGATAGATGTGCAGCTCACCAAATGTTCTTCCTTTCCAAGTGTGATTTTGTTGTTGTTGTTGTTGTTGTTGTTGTTGTTGTCAGTCTCGGGGCTTGAACTTTGGGCCTGGGTGCTGTCCCTCAGCTCTTCATCTCAAGGCAAGTGCTCTACCACTTGAGCCACAGTGCCACTTCCGGTTTTCTGGTGGTTTATTGGAGATAAGAGTCTCATGGACTTTCCTGCCCAGTCTGGCTTTGAACTGTGATCCTCAGATCTCAGCCTCCTGAGTAGCTAGGATTACGGGCATGAGCCACCAGTGCTTGGCTAAAAGTATGAATATTTTTAGTGGGTATTCTCCACTGCCTTCTAATGATTGAAATTCTAGTTTGGCTGGAGTGTTTAATTCTTACTGGACGGATAGTTTTGCCTAAGGTATAGCTTCTCCTTAGTTTACAATGGAATTATATCCTGTAAACCCATAATGAATTAAAAATACTCTATATTGCTGGGCACCAGTGGCTCATGCTTATAATCCTAGATACTCAGGAGTCTGAGATCTGAGGATCATCATTCAAAGCCAGCCCGGGCAGGAAAGTCCGCAAGACTAATCTCCAATAAACCAGTCAGAAAAAGTCAGAAGTAGTGGCTGTGGCTCAAGTGGTAGAGTGCTAGTATTGAGCACAAAGAGGTTCAAGGAAAGTATTCAGGCCCAGAATTCAAGCCTCAGGACCAGCAAAAAAGAAAGAAAAAATAAAGTGTTGAATATCTCATAGAATTTATTGAATACTATATGAAAAGTGAAAAATGGAATGATTTTATGGCTACACCTTTATACTATCATAAATTTGAAAAATCCTGAGTAGAACCATCATAACTATTGGTGAATCCATATTTTACTATTATTGGCAGTGGGAATAGAAGCAGCAGTAAAATGGTAAGGTAGCAGTAGCTGTGTTTTCATTCTTTTGCATGTGTATGTGCCAGTACTGGGCTTAAACCCAGGGCTTGTGCTCATTTTCGCTCAAGGATAACACTTTCCCACTAGTGCCACAGCTCCATTTCTGGTTTTTTTTTTGTTGTTTATTAGAGATAAGAGTTTCACAGATTTTTCTGCCCAGGCTGGTTTCCAACCATGATTCTCATATTTCTGTCTCCTGAGTAACTAGGATTATAGGTATGAGGCACTAGTGCCTGACTTCATGCTTTCATTTTTTTTTTTTTTTTGGTCAGTTGTGGGACTTGAACTCTGGGCCTGGGTGCTGTCCCTCAGCTCTTCAGCTCAAGGCTAGCGTTCAACCACAGTGCCACATCTGATTTCTGAGTGGTTAATTGGAGATAAGAGTCTCATGGACTTTCTAGCCTGGGCTGGTTTTGAACTGTGATCCTCAGATTGCAGCCTCCTGAGTAGCTAGGATTACAGGTGTGAGCCAGCAATGCCCAGCTCATGCTTTCTTTCTTAAAATTTCTTCTCCTTGCTCTCTTCTATCAACCACCCATCTTTTTACCAGTGATACCAAACTCAAAATGCCAGGATCTCAGTAAGAAGAAAGGAAGAGAGTACAATGTTGAGTTGCAGGGGTAGCTCAAGAATGTAGAAGAAAAACACGGTCTCCCACTACATGTACCCCTTCTTTCACCATGAACCCACACATAGCCCAAAATCAGGTGAGGACAATTAAAAACTAAGATATTCAGTCTTTACTCCTTACCAGATCTGCAGCTAGTCGAAGAGCTCAGCGGATGAGAGAGTTAGCCAAACCTTTATTGGAGGACAAGAAACCAAAGTATTTCTTGAATGAGTGAATGAATGAATGAGTGAATGAAAACATACATACAACTGGCCACAGTGAGGTCATTCACACAAGTTAAAATTACTTCCTCTTTGATAGGGTGGTTCTCTCCTACACTGAGTTGTTGAAGACTTGTCATAGGGCTGTGGTAAGTATCAGCCAGTATGTTTTGACACTGATATACGATGCTTTGCTTCATAGGAAATAGGTCAAGAACAGCCAGGAAGTCTGAAGCCCATGGAGAATGTGTTAAATGTGAGATGTCCTGTTAGGTTTCTCAATCTCTCAACAGTCTTGAAATTTGTTTGTCATTGTTCCAGTTTTTATGCTCCTGAAAAAGGCCTTTTATTGTCTTGCATCTGTCACTTAAAGATATCCTAACTCAGGAAACAAACCTCACTTATCTTTAGAAGTGTTTTACTTGGATCAAAAAGCAGCTGAATTCAAATGCTTTATGATGCCTGAAAAATAACACCCAGAGGTACAGTTCTAAGGTGACTTTGAAATCCTCCCCCTTTAATAAAGAATCTTTCTCCTCTGGGAGGATAATTTTTTAAGAGGCAGTAATCTGATTCTTGGCATCAACTAAGACTCTTTTGCCACTAAATGTTGTAAACAAAGTTCTTGCTTGTAAGATGAACATGCGCCAAGTTACAGCGGCTTTAAACTTCCCAAGAAAGAAAGGGCCATGTGCTTCACAATGGATAGATTGCCTCATTCTGTGACAGACTGTATTGAAGGCTTTTGGTTTCTGCAGAAAGACTCTTCACATAGGGCTTCCGTGGCGGGCGGGGGGGGGGGGGGGGGGGTGAGGGTGGGGGGGAGGTACAGGATGTGGTCCACACTCTGCAAATGCTAAGGATGACAGGTTGTCCCCTAAAAGAATTTTGAAATGTATACCAGTATATCTTTGCCTTTATTGTGTTCATTGCGGTAATACTAATCAACAAGGAGAACATGGGTATGTTTGTTGATGTGTATGTTTTGTATTTTTTTCTTTTCTGAAACATAATCAGAAAAGTGCAGTTTTGTTTTTATTTGGTTCTCTTTTTTCACTTTCTTTCCTCCTTTTTCTCTTTCTTTCTTGGTTCTTCT
The DNA here is from genome assembly GCF_019054845.1 of Dipodomys spectabilis. Taxonomy (NCBI): domain Eukaryota; kingdom Metazoa; phylum Chordata; class Mammalia; order Rodentia; family Heteromyidae; genus Dipodomys; species Dipodomys spectabilis. The sequence goes on from NW_024870750.1 coordinate 3,690,202, forward strand.
TTTTCTTATTGCATGTTCACATCTGGATTTTCTCTTTTAGAAGTAGCAATGATAATTTTAAGGAAAAAAGAAAGAAGCACAAGACTAGAGCCCAAGACTTTAGCACAAAGATTTTTTTTTATAATTATTAATGATAATTATATGCACCAATTCGAAACCTTGTGAAATCATGGATTTTATCAGAGGAGCTTATAGAGAATTTGCACTTATTATTATTTTTTTTTTGGTCAGTTGTGGGGCCTGAACTCTGGGCCTGGGCGCTGTTCCTGAGCTCTTCAGCTCAAGGCTAGTGCTCTACCACTTGAACCACTTGTGGTGCTGAGGAATCGAACACAGGGCCTCATGCATACAAGACAAGCACTCTACCACTAAGCCACCTTCCCAGCCCAAATTTGCGCTTTTAAGAACAATTTTTAAGTAGAACAGCAACTAAGTTTTAAAAAAGAAGAAAAAGAAAACAATGATGTAAGAAAGAATAGCTATTTGCAAGTCTTATTAACTAATTTTTTATGTTAGAAATTTCTAATGATTTTGTTTCATATTATTGTTTTCTTTAATCGTCCACCTAAGATGGACAATTAATTAAAAGAGAGAGAAGCAGAGTGGAGTTAAAATGTGTTTAGAGGCCAGGTGCCAGTGGCTCACGCCTGTAATCCTAGCTACTCGGGAGATCTGAGGATCATTGTTCAAAGCCAGCCCAGGAAGGAAAGTCCATGAAACTCTTATCTTCAATAAAAACCACCAGCAAACTGGAAGTGGCGCTGTAGCTCAAGTGGTAGAACGCTAGCCTTGAGCTGAAGAGCTGAGGGACAGTGCCCAGGCCCAGAGTTCAAGCCCCATGACCACCACCACCACCAACAACAACAACAAAAATGTGTTTGGAGTGATAGAAGAATCTTAAATACATACTTTAACCCAAAAGTGCATTACTCATTTTTATATCTACTTGAATGTAACATTTCATGACAGGGCCCTTCAATTCCCTGGTCAGTTTTTTGTTCTTATTTTATCTTTCCCTTTAGAATGCTAACTATCCTCCTTCTCTGGAGACTAAATTAGGTGTGTCTTGAATTTATTTGTTAGGACATAAGAAATCTTTCTCTCCTCCATAAGCTGTCAGTACCATTTATATTTTAAATGAAAGGCAACCCTTTTCCTGAAAGGAACCCGGCTTTCTTTGGGGATTATCTAAACAATGTCACGTGTCCCCTTTTCTCTGTTCCATCCTCACATGAGGAAGCATAAATCATGTAACCCAACAAATAAACACAGCTGACACGTTATTTCTCTTTCTATAGAGACTTCACTTCTTTAATCTCCTAGTTCTTGTAAGCAGGTCTACTTTAGGAGACTGAAATTCTAATGTATACACAATAGTATTCTGTAAGTAAGAAAGGAAACGAATGGACCTGTATGTTAGAAAAATGTAATATAACATGACTACATGAATACTTCTTGCTGTTTTGCTTCTCTCATCCTATTTGGCTATAAAACCCAGAAAGCATTCCTGCTGAAAGGAAAAGAACAGCTAGCTCAGAGGGGGAAAAAAAAAAAAAACTAACTGTGAAGGGCTGGCAGTACTTCATGCCAAGAACCTGAGACTCTCTCTCTCAAGCACATTTTATCGTGAAGGTTTTATAAGAAGTTAGTTTTAACCTATTTAGAAAAGGGTCATTTAGAAATAGAGGGAAAGGAACAATTTTGCCCCATTCATTCTTTTCTGGTATAAACATGGTATTGGGCTAATGTTTTCTTGGCATAACATGAAGCTCTGACTAACAAAAGAGGTACCATGGAAGCTCACCTGACCTCAAAGATCTTCTTTACATGCAAGTTAAACTGTAATAGCTGGCACTCCATGGCCAAAATTGGTCCAGGGTATCAGGGAGGACTTTTAGTTGATGTAGAGTAGCTCTATCAAAATAAAAGTCCTTTATCTGACTATATCAGGGAGAAGCCCTGTGAATAGCTAGGTGCTGGTGTGAATGACTTGTGGCCCTCTCAAGGCAAGCCAGGGGTTATCTTTTGGACTCTGAGAAAGCCCAAAAGTGAACCTTGCTCCCATAGAAAATGGGTTTTGCTGGGTGCTGGTGACTCATGCCTGTCATTGTGGTCTCAGATCTGAGGATTGCAGTTCAAAGCCAGACTGGGCAGAAAAGTCTGAAAGGGTTATCTTCAATTAGCTATTAAAAAACAAAAACCTGCCATAGTGGAGTGACTATAAGAGACAATAGCTGAAGTGAGGGTCTGAGGCCCTGAAGGAAAGCCTCAGTTCTGGCACAAAAGGGAAGGGAAGGGAGGGGAGAGGAAGGAAGCAGTTCTGGCACAAAAAGAAGGAAGGAGGGGAGAAGAGAGAGGAGGGGAAGAGAGCAGAGATGGGAGGCGGGGGAGGACACGGGTTTGGTTGTGGAATAAGTGCAGCGGTTGCCGCAGATAGACAAAATGAACGCTTGTCTCCAGTTAAAGGCCCAGGCAATTGGCGCTAAGTATACAGCCATTCCAAAGTGAGGTGCTAGACATTACAACCTTCTAGTGAACTGGAGAGGGTAGAAAAAGAGAAGCAGACAAGCACAGAGGAATTTTTCCCACTTCCCTGACGTCTAAGGGAGGAGAAGATTCGACTTTAAATGTAGCTTAGAATTCTCCCTTCTGCACAAATCTGGAAAACGTATTTTGTGATGTTTGTGACTGTGATGCATCAGAGGAGTCTGCTAACTAAGGGCAAGCAGATAGCTGTGGGGCCGTGTCACATTGTTTATTATGACCTGCTGATGTCAGACCTAAGGATAACACAATGTGATTATGATGCTAGCTCTAAAAAGAAAGTAGAGACTTGAGGTTTCATCCAGGAATCAAGAAATGATTAGCCCCATGAGGCAGTTCTGCTCAGTATTCCTGGGAAAAGTGAGATTTTTGTTTGCAAAAGAAGATCTCTTAACTCCCTCCTCCCATACCTGACATAAACACTTTCTGGTCTTGAAGTACAATTGGGCAGCAAACAACCAAATAAATGATTTCTAGAGTAGCTAAACAGAGAGAGAATCTGGTCTACCTGAAAACAAAGAGAAAATGAGGCATCTTCATGATTCCCAGTGTGCTAAGTGTTACATTGTGCAGGATACAGAAATATTTCCTAATGGTTCTCCTACTAGAGGCTAGATCTCCAGAAATGAAAGTAAATATGAACACTTTTAAAAATATATTCTTATTATCTTTAAATATTGTACAAAGGAGTTGCCAGGAATACAATGCATCTTGTTTAATGTCAACTCTTTCATCCATCCTGTATCTCCTAATCCTACCACATCCTTTGATTTCCTTAATTTTGTGTTTTAATATGAATTTTAATATGACCATTTCTTTTTTTTTTTTTTGTCGGCCGTGGGGCTTGAACTCTGGGCCTGGGCGCTGTCCCTCAGCTCCTCAGTTCAAGGCGAGCGCTCTACCACTTGAGCTACAGCGCCACTCCCAGTTTTCTGGTGGTTTATTGGAGATAGGAGTCTCACGGTCTCTCCTGCCTGGGCTGGCTTTGAACCGAGATCCTCAGATCTCAGCCTCCTGAGTAGCTAGGATTACAGGCGTGAGCCACCAGCGCCCGGCATAATATGACCATTTCTTATGCAGTAGAAAAGCCATTATATGTAGAGCTTTTGATGACAAGCACACTGCTACTTTAATAGAGTCTCATTTTAAACGTTCTCCAACACTTTGTAGGATCACTTGTAGTTTCTTGGTTTTTGTTTTGTTTGATGCTGTGTTAGGTTCTAAAATACTCAGTCGCCCATTCCTAAAGTAGATTTGCTTAGATGGACTGGCTGACCAGTACAGACTAGTAGCTCTGCTCGTGAGAGGTGCTCTCTGTGGTGAGGTGGAAGACTATAAACTGGAAAAATAAATCACAAATAAAGTTGCCTATACAGGAGGGACAGGGAGACTAAAAAAATTGCAGCCGGGCGCTGGTGGCTCAAGCTTGTAATCCTAGCTACTCAGGAGGCTGAGATCTGAGGATGGAGGTTCAAAGCCAGCCCGGCAGGAAAGTCCATGAGATTCTTATCTCCAATAAACCACTAGAAAACAGGAAGTGGTGCTGTAGCTCAAGTGGTAGAGCACTCACCTTGAGCTGAAGAGCTGAGGGACAGCGCCCAAGCCCAGAGTTCAAGCCCTATGACTGACAAAAAGAAAAAAAAGAAACTGCAAAACTCTGAAAAAGAGTCATTTCCCAGTGTGATCTAGATAAACTTCTTAAGGGAATGGTGACAAATTCAAAAGGGGCAGGATATTTGATTGCTTTTTGGTGGTTTTGGTTGTTTTTTTTTTTTTTTTTACTTTGTTGTTGGTGTCTTCTCTTTTTTTGGTATGTGGGATCAAACTTAGAACGTTATACTTGTTAGGCAAGTGTTTGCCACTGAGCTACATCCTAGCCCACTGCAGGATATTTGAGAACTAACATTTTACTTGTGTTTTATTCATTTATTTATTTATTTTTGTGTCAGGCCTGGGGCTTGAACTCAGGGCCTGGGCATTATCTCTTAGCTTATTTTGTGTAAGGCTTAGTGCACTTGAGCCAAAGCTCCACTTCCAGATTTTTGGTGGTTAATTGGAGATAAAAGTCTCACAGACTTTCCTGCTAGTTGGCTTCACTCCTCAGATCTTAGCCTCCTGAGTAGCTAGGATTATAGATCTGAGCTGCTGGCACCTGGCCTTTACTTGTGCTTTTGTTCAATCAATGTCCATTCATCCACCTAGTTGGAGGAGAGCAGGGACCCCTTGTCTGCCATTTAAAATATTACCCAGGTCTATAAGCAGATGATCACTTTTATTTCATAGCCAGCCCTCCATTCTCTAAGCAAATCCAAAAGGGATAGCTGAGCTCTAATGAATAACACTTTAGATTGAGTGGACAGATTTTGCTGGTCAGATCATGCTTCAAAAGTTGCAAACAAATGTAAGCATATGTACAATGTACCAAGGCTGATGGATACATTTGAGAAAATGGGATACAGAAATAGTCTTTATTATGGGGCCTTCTCTCCTTCTTGTCAATATTTACAGGTCTGCTAAGCCACCCTCCAGCTTGTGGGGTGTAGTGGTTGCTGCTGCTGTTGTTTTGTTTTGTTCTTAATAAGGAGATAGAATTGACAGAAGAGAAACAGCCCATATCCATAGATTCTGTTTCTTAATCTGGCGGTTGTAGATTCTCATTCTACAACACTCTTCATCAGAGTTTCATTACCAACAGCTTTGTATTCTCCAACTATCATTCCAACAAGTGATATCAAACTGATTTTGAAAAGTGAATGGTCTCTGTTTACAGTTCTGTTCTTGTGGTTGGCAGTTAGAGGAGGATGAGAAGAAGCCCCCTCCTGGCAGTGTGTTTCCAGGAAGTGGCCTTTCTTCCTTAGAGACTTCACAGCCATCCAGTCTGACAGACATGCTAAAATGTGCAAGGAACTTGTGTATAATCACACACTCTCTCTCTTTCTCTCTCTCTCTCTCACACACAAACACACATTCTCTCTCTCTCTCACACACACACACACATTCTCTCTCTCACACACACACACACACACACTGGTTTTCCCAACAGAAATGCAGCTTTAAAGCAAAGGCAATAGGGATCTTTTTATTCCTTCTAGACTGTGGTCCAAGGTGAACACATGAAATGAAAAGCTTGGGATTTGCCTAATGGTTTTCAGAAACCAAAAGCCATCACTCCGATGAATGCTGCCACCTAATGCCAATGAGGTGTACCCCAGTAAATCATCAGGACACGTTCCCTTAGGCAGTATGTTATAGCCAAACGTTACCGGCTACTGTGGCTCAGGTGTTAGATTATGTGGGGGAAAAACACATCAGCAGCCTGAAGGCCTTGTACACACTTGGGTTGGCTTAAGCCTGCCTACTCTTCTGAAGAATCTGTTCACAACAACGAGTGTTTGGAGAACTTCTGCCTTCTCAACCCCCATTGTATCAATGAAATACTCCTCAATTTGTGTGTTTCCTTTTGTTCCCAAAGACCTTAAACACTGCTCAAGTGCAAATGCAATACTGTTGAACATAGGTTAAGACAATAGATTTTAGAGTCAAACATAAGTGCAGCTTTCTCACTTGATAGGCTATATGGTTTTGACAAGTCAGTCATTTAGATTTTCAGTAAAGTGGAGAGTGTGTGTGTAATATTTGTCATTTGAAGTGGGCAGTGAGTTTAGTGCTTGGTATGTAATGAACAAGTGGTAGCTAATTGGGACTTGGGGCTATCATATAGTACTGTACAGACGGAGGGAGAGGTAACTATGCAATCTGCAGGGATAGCTTGACCAATATTTCTATGCCCAACTTGGGAATCTTCCCATAATTATTTTATTTTGAGCTGCTTTGAGTGACTGAGTTTCTACAGTGTCCGGGTTGATGACCCAGATAATGTCCTCTCATTTGGAAATAATAAAGCAGAGTTGCAGGGCAGTGCTAAGTACTTGGCTCAGCAGGCTCTGTCCTCTTCAATCCACCCCCTTGCCTGCCATTAAAGGCCAGTTTTGCATAAAATTCCAGAACAGTACACCGTGTGGGAGGGAAGGATTCTCAGAGAGAAAGGAATAGCTGATTTTCCTAGTTCTTTGGTCTTTTCCCCCTACATATTTATAAATACCAATCAGTTATACTAGTGGGTTTCATTTTTAGATGTCTATACATATATGCATATACTGAAACCTCTATTAGATTCCCTCCCTCCATCACTCTCCCTAACTCCCCAGCCCCCTTCCCAAATCAGTCCCAACAAGCTTCACCGTTCCATTTTCACACATGTACACAAAGTACTTTGACCATATTTCATCCTAGTTCTTGACCCTGTGCTTTTGGCTGTCAGTGCTGGAGGTAAAAGAAAAACATGAAGTTGGAAAGACAGTCTTTTCCACCAAGTTGAGCTAAAATAACTTGGTTTCAGGTATCTGAGATAATCTCTGCCAGACTTTGGTCCCAACTGACATTCTGCTAGAATGATCTCGTAGCAAAACCCATGGCTACTGTTGTTATCCCATCTGTTTTGCTGTAACAAAATACCACAGTGAGGGAAAATTTTAAGAGAGACACAGAAGGAGAGGGAGAGAGAGAGAAGGAAGGAAGGAAGGAAGGAAGGAAGGAAGGAAGAATGGAAAAGAGAAGGGGAGGAAGAAAGAAAGGAGAGGAGAAGGGAAGAAGAGACAAAAAAAAAAGAGAAGTGAGAGAGAGCAGAAGAAAGAGAAGGAGGGGGGAGAGAGGGAAAGAAAATATGCACAGAAAAGAGCCCAAACTGATCCTTTGTAAGTTCCACCCTTATGATAAGCCCACTGCAGCCAAAGAACATTAGTCTATCCCTAATGGCCTAGCAATCAAAATAATCATCTCTTAAAGAGCTCACTTCTCAACACTTATATTAGGAAATAAGATTGTAAGCCCGGCGCCGGTGGCTCACTCCTGTAATCCTAGCTACTGAGGAGGCTGAGATCTGAGGATAGAGGTTCAAAGCCAGCCTGGGCAGGAAAGTCCGTGAGACTCTTATCTCCAATAAACCACTAGAAAACCGGAAGTGGCGCTGTGGCTCAAGTGGTAGAACACTCGCCTTGAACTACACAGCCCAAGGACAGCTCCCAGGCCCAGGTTCAAGCCCCATGACCAAGGGAAAAAAAAAAGATTGTAGCACTTTGGGGAGCACAGCTATACCACAGCAGATATTCAGATACCTTTCTGTATGTGTACATGTGCTGGCCTTAGGGCTTGAATTTAGAGCTTGATCTCTGCCCTTGAGGATTTTGCTCAAGACTAGTACTCTACCACTTGAGCCACAGCTCTACTTCTGGCTTTTTGGTGCTTAATTAGAGATAAAAGTCTCATAGACTTTCCTGCTCTGGCTGAGTTTAAACCACCATCCTCATATCTCAGCTTCCTGAGTTTCTAGGATTATAGGTTTGAGCCACCAGCATCCAGCTCAGATATCTTTTTAAACTTGTTTTATTTGGATTGTTTTTTTTTTTGTTTTTTTTAAAATCTGTCGGGTTGGGAAGGTGGCTCAGTGGTAGAGCTCTTGCCTTGCATGCCTGAAGCCCTGGGTTCGATTCCTTAGCACCACATAAGCAAAAAGAAAAAAGCCAGAAATGGCGCTGTGGCTCAAGTGGTAGAGCGCTAGCCTTGAGCTGACGAGCTAAGGGACAGTGCCCAGGCCCAGAGTTCGGGCTCCATGACCAGACCCAAAAAAAAAAATTGTTTACATGCCCCATGTAAACAATTTACTGGGGAAATCATATTCATCGTACCTATAACTTACCCCACAAAAATAACTTTTCTAGAATTTTAACATGAGATAGCTTTGTTTTTCTAGAGTTCTCTCCAAGCTTTATTGTGTATATACATAATTTTATATAATTATATTATCATATAGGTATGAATTCAGGCATTAGATAAACAATATATGAATGTGTACATATATATATGTGTAAAGTTCAAAACAATGTAAGTCTATAGACTTAAAAGTGAAACTCTCCATTATCTCATCTGAATCAGTTTTGCTATGTGTGTGTGTGTGTGTGTGTGTGTGTGTGTGTGTGTGTGTGCGCGCCAATACTGGAGTTTGAACTCAGGGCCTGTGTGCTGCCCTTTAGCTTTATCCCCAAGGCTGCCACTCTATCACTTCTGGCTTCTTAATAATTATGTGGAGGTAAGAGTCTCACAGACTTTCCTGTTTGGGCTGGCTTTGAACTGGGATCCTCAGATCTCAACCTCCTAAGTAGCTAGGATTAAAGGCATGAGCCACCAATGCCTTGCTGATCATTTTTTTAAGATGACACCATCCAGAAATGTTGTCTGTGATTTCCTTTTATTTATTTATTATATTGTACTTTCCATATACCTAGATCAGTCTTCCAATAGACCTAAACCCATTATTATAAATAATTTTAATGTATAAATATTACAAATATTTCTTCATGTTCCCAAACATTTTCATAATTATTTTTTAAAAATTGGTGTGAAGGCCGGGCGCTGGTGGCTCACGCCTGTAATCCTAGCTACTCAGGAGGCTGAGATCTGAGGATCTCGGTTCAAAGCCAGCCCAGGCAGGAGAGACCGTGAGACTCCTATCTCCAATAAACCACCAGAAAACCGGAAGTGGCGCTGTAGCTCAAGTGGTAGAGCGCTCGCCTTGAGCTGAAGAGCTGAGGGACAGCGCCCAGGCCCAGAGTTCAAGCCCCACGACCGACCAAAAAAAAAAAAAAGTTGGTGTGAAGGTATTGAGTCCTAGGTGGGTTTTTAATGGGAAATAGAACAATCTATACACAAAAGGTGTTATTCTAACATTGAGTGTGATTATTATATACCTGTAATCCCAGCATTTGGGAAGCTGAGGCAGGAGGATCCAAGGTGTGGGGCCAATCTGGATTATAAAGTAAATTCTATGCCAATCTGGGCTAGTTAATGAGATCCTGTCTCACAAAATCAAATGAAACAAAATAAAGCAAAAGCAAAAACAAAAAAACCATTGTCCCAAGTGAGCAGCAGTGCCTATTGGATGCTGTGTTGGTAAGTGACTCATAGCATGCAATCGGGCCTGTTGCTATTCTACAAGGAAGTCCTTCCCACTTACTTCCTCCTGAATGTCGCACAGCGAATAGAGCGTGTTGTAAATCTGAGAATGAGTACCACATGATTGGAAGGGGCCTGGGTTCCCTGAGCAGGTGTGTCCCCTTTGTGTTGTCCATATCTACTTCTGGTTATGTGTTGGTGTGTCTCTGTAGATGGATTTCAGTCATATGGCCAAGCACTTTCCTAACCCACAGAGTTATGTTCAGTCATTTGCTCATTTACTAATTGTTTAGTTCTAATTATATGCCTGCAATGTACAGACTATAATAACAATAAGTAGCCTCTATGGAATTCTTTCTGCATATAATGCTTATGTCATGAGCTTTATACATCTTCTCATTTAGCATTCATAACAATCCCCCCAAATAGATATTATATTCCTAATTTTACTGATGAAGGATCTGCAATTCAGACAGTAAAGCCACACAACACTCATGTAATAAGCTACAAAGCCTCTCTGATAATTCAAGAAATGGTACTGCATGTATTCTTCAGGGAAGAGTACCTAAAACATTTTCTTTTCTCCTTAGGAGAATCCAGACAATATGATCAAATAACTCTCCTCCACAATCATACAGGATGAGGTAAGTATGATCACTGACATTTTCAAATGAGAGTCAGACAGACCAAGTGACTCTACTCTAATGAATTCAGTTTGTCATTTATCGGGCACTGAATTTAGAGTATTTTGCTAGTATTGGTGCTACACGGCCCAAAGGGGAAAGTCCTTGCTGCCTGACCTCCACAAGCCAAAGAAGGGAAGGCAGCTCTGGAGCTGAAGCTTTGGAGAGGTTGTGCTTTCTCCGGCTGGCATCAATTACTGAATTTCTGTCAGCAGAACATTCCAGATGGGCTGGTTTCTATAAAATCCCTAGGGGGAATCCCAGTGTTTCAGTTGTGGGGGAGGGGGAAGGATGAAAGGAAATTAGCAAAAGAGACAGTCTGGAAAGGTTGTTTTTTTTTTTTCAGTCTCCCCAAACCAGGTACAAAATAAAGATTGTCACAGAATAGTAGTTAATTGTTCATTTTCCCTCTGTTCGGAGAAGAGAGCGAGAGGACAGCAACCTTTGCCACAGGATTGGAGACAGGCTTGTTTACTGAATCAAAGCCCAGGGGGAATGGAAACTGGAGGTGGAGAAGGGGGTATCCTAGAACAGGCCCCTCTCTGCTTAGCTGAGTGTAACGTTTTATATGTTCTGGAGCTTGAAGCACACCACTGTGAAATGCCGGCTCTCCTCACCCTTAGTCACGGAGCTTGCTAAAACTACTCAGGCACTGGAAGAAGGCTTGCAGAGTAAAGTTACTGCATCTGGATCGTGTTCCTCTGGTACACGGTAGGTACCTTCTGTTTCTAAAGGGAAATGAGGAACAATTCCTATGACAAACTTTCTGGAGGACTCTGAGTATCTAATGAGTTCTAAGGAAACAAAGGCTTTAGATTGCAATGGTTTTACTGGAAACCAAAAGAAGTTCTTCAAAATAGTAATCATAGCCAGGCATAGTGGTACACATCTGTAATCTCAACACTTGAGAAGCTGAGACAGGATTATGAATTTGAAGTCATGAGTGACCCTGTCTTAAAACCATGAGAATAAGCCAGGCTCACGCCTGGAATCCTAGCTACTCAGGAGGCTGCGATCTGAGGATCGTTTGAAGCCAACCTAGGCAGAAAATCCCCATGAGACTAACTCTTATCTCCAATTAACCACTCAAAAAACAGAAGTGGTGCTGTGGCTCAAGTGGTAGAGCATTAGCCTTAGCACAAAGAGGCTCAGGGACAGCACCCAGGCGCTGAGTTCAGGTCCTACAACAAACAAAAAGAAAAAGAAAAAGAATAATAATGATAATAATAGCCACAACCACAAATAAATGTAGAACTGAGGAGGAGGAGAAGGAGGAGAGACAGAGACAGAGACAGAGGAAAGAGAGTGCATCACAAAATTATACCTCTTCACCCCCAAGGAGGGGAACAAGGTGGGAAGATAATCAGCAAGACTTGTACTTTAAAAGTATCACCTGAACTTTTCTTTATGACTGTACTAATGTGTTTCTTCTACAATCAAAAACACTTTTTTTCCTAAAAGTCTTACAAAATACATATGAAGGGCTGGGAAAGTGGCTCAGTGGTAGAGTGCTTGCCTTGCATGCTCGAGGCCCTGGGTTCGCTTCCTCAGCACCACATAAGAAAAAAGCTGGAAGTGGCGCTGTGGCTCAAGTGGTAGAGTGCTAGCCTTGAGCTCAAGAGCTGAGGGACAGCGCCCAGGCCCAGAGTTCAGGCCCCACAACCGGACCCAAAAAAAAAAAAAAAACATATGAAAAGTGGTTCTGTAATTCAATTATTTCAAATTGTAAGAGTCTCTTTTATCTTTTAAAAGACCAATGCAACATAATGGCACATCTTGAAAAGAAGATTGTAAGTGACAAGATGGTTTGGGATGCAGATCCTTTGTAACACAGCAGTTATTTGCCTTAGGAATGGACAGAGACTGCTTTGCAAACAGTCTGTAATTGCTAAGTGCCCAGTGGATGAGCAGCCCCCACTGAGCGCCTGTACTGTTAAATGTCTCTTTCCTCTTCTGCCTGCTCTGCAAATGTTAACCAGTTCATCCTGATGAATGGTCTGAACGTAGTTCTTGTTGCAGCAGGAATCTGAGAAAGTTAAAGGGACCTTTCCTCTGTCATTTTTGTGGAGATTGATTGAGTAGTCATTGGAACACTGAGGAACTGAAAGACAAGAATTGTGTTCAGCCACCAGCAGGATGTGCTTTCTGATGTATGTCTAGCATCTCTGATGGTAGGCCATTTCTGGGCAGAAAGGTCTTTGGTGAGATTGAGTGTCAGTGCTTAGGGGCCTGGTGCCCACTGTGAGTGGGTAAAAAGGAGCCCTAACTGGTAAATCAGATATGGACTGAAAGAACCAATACCTCAGAGGAAGTCATTGCTCAGACTTGAGAGCAGTGACTCTTGGAACAGGTCTTGGCTGTTACACCTCAAAGTAGTGACAAGACATGCTGGCTACTGTGGGGTTCAAAGCATCCTGTCTAGGAAGAATCCTCCCAAAACTTGCTATGGCCTCACTTTCTTCACAGGAGTGTTCATCAGTTGTCATCACTGTGATGCAATACCTTAGAAAATGAAAAGCAGGAAAGATTTATTTCAGTTCATGATTTCAGAGGTTTCTATCCAGGTCTGTAGGACAAGGCAAATATTATGCCTGAAGCATGTCATGTAGGAAGATTGTGTACCTCATGGGGGCCAGGAAGCAGAGAGACACTGGAAGGGGTTAGAATTCCAGTATCTCCATCAAAAGTACGCCCCCACTGACATAACCTCTTTCCATTAGGCTCCTCCTCCAAATGTTTCTACCTCCTCTCCATAGTACCAAAGCCTCAGCCTGAGACTTTGGTGGATACTCTAGATTTAAATAAAAACGTGGGAAACCAAAGAGAAGAGGCCAAGTTTGCAAGGAGACTATGGCTGTCCTTCAGCAGTAAGTAGCCTGTCATTCAATAGTAACAACTATTGTGCATTTTATCTTCTGTCCTTCTGACCAGGTTTGTCTTTGGCACCTTCCCCCCAGTGACTCTAGTGCTCAGTCCCTGCCATTCATACTCTAACCTGGGTAACACCTCTTCTGACCTGATCCAGGCTATTCAAGAGCGCCGGTCTGGAGCACCTGTCTCGCACATGGCATTCCTGTGCAGACCCTACCCTTTGCTCTTTGACCCTGCTTTAGTCTCAAAGTGAAGACATGTAGGAATGCATTTTTTCACCCAGTTTCAGCCTCATCACTTTACCAGTTCTCCCCAGAGTCGCCTTTGATTTTATAACATACTAAAGCACATTTTGTTTTGGTGTTTCTAAATAACTTAGTGGCAACCCAGAAGGGTCTTCTTTGAAGTGATATTTATATGTGTTCATGTGTGTATTTATCCAAGTTGGTTCACTTTTCTCTGGATTGTTTACTGACCCCTTGAGATCTGTGAAAAGCAGTTACTTTTTGGTTTGGAAAGAATTACCTATGTTTTTTTGAGTTCTAAACCAGTGAGTTTCTGGAAGCCAATTATATTTGGCTCAAAGAATGTTTTTGTATTGTTTTGTTTTAAAAACACATTTTTCCCATACTGAGTATTGAAAAGACACTTTTGTGGTAACTTCTTTTCTGGAAGTGAATGAATAAGTACAGAATTCCTGTCCTTACTATGATCCTATATCTGAAGCTCCTTTGTTTTTGCCAGTTCTGGGACTTGAACCTAGAGCCTCGGCACTGTCCCTGAGCTTCTTTGTGCTCAAGGCAAAGCGCTCTAGGAGCCACAGTGCCACTTCCAGATTTTTCTGATAGTTTATTCGAGATAAGAGACTCACAGACTTTCCTGCCTAGATTGGCTATAAACTGTGCTCCTCAGATCTCAGTCTCCTGAATAGCTAGGATTACAGGCATGAGCCACTAGTGCCTGGCTTGTATCTGAAGTATTATATGTTCATTTGTTATAATTACTCAGGACTACAGAAGAGATGATATCAGAAGACTGGGCATTATTGTGTATTTGTCAAAAGAACTGAATACCCTTTAATCTTTCTAAGGATTATTTCAATACATACATGCAGAATATTTAAGACATAATAACACTGTCAACAGTTACAGAACCTTCTAGTTGACCCCTTTGTGCCTACAGTTAACAGATGTACTATGAAGAATGTGTGTGTGTTTGTGTATATGTGTGTGTTGTATTCACATACTTCTCTGAAACCCTTTTCTCACTGAGTGGATTGTCATTTCTATGTCTGTAAATAAAGTTTTATTCAACTGCATAATCATATCATTAAGCAGAGATGCAATTTAAAGTGAAGTTACATATTTTCATTCTGTCCAACCACATAAGTCTGGTTCTTACAAGATTTGACTGAATGGTATCTAATTTACTTAAGTAAACAATTCTTCCTGCCTGAGAATTCATCAATAACGAATTCATTAGCAATTAGAGGCCATCATGTTTCTAGCAAGGAAAGGACTCGTTTAACTAGAAAGACATTTATACTTCCTTGGAAATAGCATGATAGGATAAAGAAAGCACTACTTCCGATGCCAAAGATCTTGAGTTCCAGATTTTTTTTTTCCATGAAGACTCAGTAAGTTCTTCTTCTTCTTCTTTTTTTTTGGTCAGTCGTAGGGCCTGAACTCTGGGCCTGGGCACTGTCCTTCAGCTCTTCAGCTCAAGGCCAGTGCTCTACCACTTGAGCCACAGTGCCACTTCTGGTTTTTTTTCTGCTTATGTGGTGCTGAGGAATCAAACCCAGGGCCTCATGTATGCAAGGCAAGCACTCTACCACTGAATCACCTTCCCAGCTCCCTCAGTAACTTCTTAAAGATGAGAATAGTAGTATCTGCTGCTGAGATAAAATGTTCCTATTAGGAGATGGATAACATTGATCAGATGTGTTGTACTCATAATCTGACCTGTTAAATTGAAACCCTTTTGTACATGTCCTTAAAGATAATGTTAAAAAAAAAATTGGGGGGGGGGGGGCTGGGCTGTAACTCAGTGGCAAAGTGCTGGCATAGCAAGTGCAACATCCTAGGTTCCATCGCCAGTACCAAAAAGAAAGCCAAAAAAAATTTTTTTTTCAAGAGCCAGCTATCTGTGGTTCATACTTGCAATCCTAGCTTACTCAAGAGGCTGAGATTTGAGGATTGCAGTTTGAAGCCAGCCTAGCAGGAAAGTCTATAAGGCTCTTATCTCTAATTAACTACCAAAAAAGCTGGAAGTAGTGCTGTGACTCAAGTGGTAGAACACTAGCTTGGAGCACAAAAGCTCAGGGACAGTGTTCAGGCTCAGAGTTCAAGCCCGTGGACCAGCACAAACAAATAAATAAAAATGATCATTTAAAACGAAGATGGGACACTGTTAAAAAAGAAATGTACTCAATACCTGACTTCTGTAACTGCAGCCCCTCTATGTATCACCTTTACAATAATTTCTTTTTAAGTTTTAAAAGAAGAAGATGGGCAACATAGTACATGACTATAATCCCAGCACTTGGAAAGCTGAAGCAAGAAGATCAAGAGTTTGAGGTCAGTCTGAACTCTGTAGTGAGCCTCTCTCTTTAAAAAATTCTTGGGGGCTGGGAAGGTGGCTCAGTGGTAGAGCGCTTGCCTTGCATGTATGAGGCCCTGGGTTCGATTCTCAGCACCACATAAGCAGGGGGAAAAAAAGCTGGAGGTGGCTCTGTGGCTCAAGTGGTAGAGCACTAGCCTTGAGCTGAAGAGCTGAGGGTCAGCGCCCAGGCCCAGAGTTCAGGCCCCACAACCGGACCAAAAAATAAATAAATAAAATTCTAGTTGAGTGCTGGTGGCTCATGCCTGGAATCCTAGTTCCTGAGGAGGCTGAGATCTGAGTATTGCAGTTTGAAGCCAGCCCAGGAAGGAAAGTCTAAGAGATTTTTCTCTCCTATTAACTACCAAAAACCCAGTAGAACTGTAGCTCAATTGGTAGAGTACTAGCCTTGAACAAAAGAAGCTAAGGGACAGCACCCAGGCCTTGAGTTTAAGTCCCAGGACCAGCACAAAACCAAAACAAAACAAATCTGTTAGTGTTATATAAGATAAAATATCTGCATAGACTTGAAAACTAAGTTCCATAGGTAAGTGACATTTAATGGTGTTCTAAAGCTTGATTGGTGTTAGTAACTTGACAGTGGGCAGTTTGTACTAATATAGAGATCTTTAATTCTACCAGCTATGGGAGATTACTTGGCCACACATTATTATACTTCCCACTGAGAAATCATGTCCAATTTCCTCCCCCTTGAGTTTTGACAGAATGCAATGGAAATGATTGTTCTTCAACTACTTTCAAATGTAGGTCATAAGAAGCCATATAGCGACTGCTTTGGTCTCTTGGAGACTTTGCTCTAGGTGAATCGAGCCAATATTTGTGAAATCAAGATCAAGTACCCTGAGATCACCATGCTGTGAGCATGGAGAAGCCACGAAGAAAGAGACGCCTGTCTTGTCCTAGCTCTTCTAGCTTTCCAGGTTGGGTTCCGGACACGTGAATGAAAAAGCCACCTTGAATGGTCTAGCTTTAACAAGCAGCTAGAGCACGGCAAAGAGCCATTGTGACTATCATAACAACATACTTGTTCCCAATCTGTAAGTAATTCTCACAACTCAGTAATATAAGATCTAACTAAAATGATGAAAGAATTAAAAAGATGGTCTGTGATAAAAGATCAATGAATGGTCAGTAGAGACATGAAAAAAATGTTCAACATTACCAGTCATAAGAGCAAATTAACACAACAAAAGTATACTATTTCACACCCATATATTAGTTAAAATAATAAACACTGAACATACCAGTGCTGCTAAAGACATTGAATTCTCCTGGTGGGAATGTAAGGTGATACAGTGACTTTGGCAGTTAAAAAAAAAAATTAAACACACATTTATAGTGAACCAGCCATTCTACTCTTAGGCATTTACTCAAGAGAAATGAGAACATGTGTCCATATGGAAACTTGCACATCCATGTTCACAACAGCCTTATTCATAATACCCACAAGCTGGAAACAACTCGATGTCCATACACAGAAGAATACATAAACAACGATGATAGATCCACACAATGGAACACTGCTCAGCCAGGGAAAGCCATGAACTACTGATACACACCATAATATGGTTGAATTTCAAAATAATCATGCTGAATAAAAGAAGCCAGACAGGGGAGTACAGATTGCATGACTTTGTTTATAGGAAACTGTAGAGAATGCCAATTAACTTACAGTAATAGAGAGTGAGTTGGTGGGCGTGTGGGGACAGGAGGGAGTGATGATTGCCAAGCTTGGCAATTGGGAGGATGAAAAGCACAACAAACTGATGGGAAGTGACTGACATTTTCATCTTTACAGCGGTTATGGTTTCATGGGTGTATATATGTGTCAGATAAAATCTAAGGTAATCTCAATCATCACATCTCTGCCTCCTGTTCACGTCTTTGTGTAGTCTCCTTCCCTTGAGAAAAGGTGGCAATAGTGACTTACTCCTAACCAATGTAATTTATCGAAAATAGTTAGCTGTCACTTCAGTTTTTACATTACAGCATTTTAAATTCCACGTTTGCAGACTGCATCTAGAGACTTTCTGCACTTGATGAAGTCCATTCTGGAGAAAGATAAATGAATAGCTGGGCAGGATGATGCATGATTGTCACCTGAGCTATGGGAGGAAAAGGGTAAATAGGATGACTATCCAGGCTAGCTCCAGAGAGAGAGAGAGAAAGAGGGGGGGAACAAAAAGGGCTTGTAGTAAATCACTTTACTAGCAAGCGCAATGCTCA
This sequence comes from Dipodomys spectabilis, assembly GCF_019054845.1. Taxonomy (NCBI): domain Eukaryota; kingdom Metazoa; phylum Chordata; class Mammalia; order Rodentia; family Heteromyidae; genus Dipodomys; species Dipodomys spectabilis. Next base: position 3,708,156 of record NW_024870750.1, read on the forward strand.
ACCCCTAGTATAACACACACACACACACACACACACACACACACACAAAGCCAGGGAGAGTGAAGCAAGGCAAGAATCCAAAAAAGAATAAATAGAATGTGTCAGAGGTAGAAAAGTAGGAATGGAACATATTCTTTTAAAGTGGCGGCTTTTCTACAATGAGTCAGTTTTTCTGAATAGGCCAAGCTGACTTTTAACACGCAATCCTCCTGCCTCAGCCTCCTTAGAGCTGGGATTGAAGGCTTATGCAACCAAGCATTTCTTTATGAGATGAAAGTAAACTTGAGACCATGATAGAGAGATATTAAAGTGATCAATTCTAAAAATGCTTTTGTAATGTCTATGGTGAGACTATGAGCTGTGTAAAGATTTTGGGGGCTGAGGGTATAGCTTAGTGGTAGAAGATATGCTTAGCGGATGTAAGGGAACCACACACACACACACACACACACACACACACACACACAAAGGTGGTAGTGGGGAATATATTCTCAAACAGAGGTTTATCTGCCTACGCAGCAGCCATACACACAGTTCTGCCTTCATATTCGAATGTGGCCATATCTCGTATGGACAGGCTGCCACATATGCGTAGTGAGCAGGAGCAGGGATCCAACTCCAGAGGCTCAGAAGAGGTCAGCATGCAGACGAGGAACATCAGGATGTTATAAAGAGCCTGAATAAGTCCATTTAGCCAAGATCACAGGTGGGTAAGGGTCTGGGGAACCAGAAAATAACAAAACAGGAGTGGTATCCAGTTCATAACTTTACATAGAGCCTGACAAAGGCCTGATCCCATGGTGAAGATGGTATGGCTGGTGTCTAGATGGTATACCTTCCAACCTCCCTGACCGCATCAAAGTTAAACGTGGTCCCGAAGTGTATGCGCTAACATATGGCCATGGAAGGGAATGGAATGGTAACAGTGTAAGGGTAGGAAAATCACCCAGAAGAGAAATTGGAAAGATTTTGAAAAGGTGGGAGAGAAGTGGGAGTAGAAGCCATCTTGGTTTTGGTGTGACTTTCCCATGTGGGTTTCTCCATCCAGTGCCCTGGTGCAAAGCAGCCTAGTGGAAGGTGTTAGAGAAAAGGACGGATTTGACAAGTGAGAAGAATGAAAGCAGACAAGGACGCCAACCTCCGTAGGCCAGGTCAATATTAATGGAACTTGAACAGATACACCATGGTGAATCTGAGGAGAGTCTGGAGGCATCATGGGGATGGGGCGAAGACACTTAAGTAGAGTCCTAGGTTGGGGTAGGGTGGAAGGTAGCTGGAGAGTGGCTAGGAGTTTCTGGAGAGACCTTGAGAGTTTGTGGGAAGGGCCTGAAATGGCCTGGTTCTGGGAATCTATTGTGCAGGTGAATGGAACAGTCATATGTGGCCTGCTTCCAGGAGCTCAGGGACCTATCACCTGAGAAGTGGGGATGGGGGTAGGGGCTTTCACATTTAGCTTAAGATTCCTGGCCAGAGATTGGCTGGAGAATTTCAAGAAAGCTCCCCCAGGGGGAGGGTAGTCAGTGGGCCAAGCCATGGGAGAAACTTTGAGAGAACAAGATAGATGCACATTAGAAAGGATCATTGTTCTTGTGGCTGTCCAGCACAGAAACCACCCACTGTGTGGGGACACTATTCCACTACAGAGTCTGAAAAGGGGTGCAGACACACATTGAAGCCTTAGCATGCTTGTGTTTTCTCAAGACTTTGAGAGGTGGCCATGGCAGGCTGGCTAGGGTTTGCTCACAATAGTGGAGTCCAGAGTCAAGAGGCAGTTGTGATGGAGGCTGTGGGACAGCAGCAGGTCTTCACCCCCTGCTCCGGGGGTGATGTGAGCTGAGCTGTGCTTCCTACTGGCTGACTTGGAGTTCTGGCCATTTTCCTAGCCAGAGTCTTCAGCCTTTCCAGATTATTCTGGGAGTCACCTGATCATTTTCCAATCCATTCTTGTTCTAGAATCTGTTTTGTAGTATCTCATCTTTTTCTGTGTGTGTGTGTGTCAGTCGTGGGGCTTGAACTCTGGGCCTGGGCGCTGTCCCTGAGCTCTTCAGCTCAATGCTACCACTCTCTCACTTGAGCCACAGCACCACTTCCGTTTTTCTGGTGGTTTATTGGTGGTTTATTGCCCAGGCTGGCTTTGAACTGCAGTCCTCAGATCTCAGCCTCCTGAGTAGCTAGGGATATAGTCATCAACTACCTGAACCTGGCTCTCAGTATCTTTAAAATGCCTTCATTGCAATGTCTTCATTAGCATCCATCTGTACATCCGGACACAGCCAAATTAACACAAAGTTAACCATCACATGTCGCTACAGACACAAGTGGATGGGGCTGCCAGGTGTCTCTGTCTTATGAATTCAGTGGAGGTAAAAGGCAAAAGGTCCATAACCCATGCAGGAGAACCCTGTCCAAGTCAGAAGAGCCAGAGTCCCGACTCACTGTCTTCTTCAACATCTCAGGCTGGCCGTGTGGAGGAGAGGCACTGGTACTCAGGGACATTCTGTTACCATGGGAGCAGCTCTTGCATCACAATTTCAGAACTCAGCTCCTTCTACTCTGTCTTTACTACTGGTGCTAGGGCTATGCACAGTTTTCATGCCACAGGCCTCTGTGGGCCACTGCAGAGCATTGTGGTATTTTTTTTTTTTATAAATTCCTTTATCATAATGCTTGGCACAGACCAGGTACTGAAAAGTGTGATATGTTATATTTGCAGTTCCTTAGAAATACAGGATGACAGCGCTCATGTCCATTTATATGTTCTTCTAAACATTCCTGGCTTCAGTCTCCTCCCTTTGTAGGTTGAATTACCTTGCTATTTGGTAGGAAAGGGTGAGAAAAGGAGAAATGAAAATGTGTTTGCGCACCTTTGCATTTTAACAGATGTTAGTGGGCAATGCAACCGAATATATTCTTAAAACAGGAAATGGTATACAGGAATGGAAGAAGAAAAGCAATTTGCTTACATGTACTGGCATGGCCCCCTCCATAGAGGAAAAGAGTCCTGTTCACATCAGGAGCATTTCCTTCAAGGCTGTGCAGCTCCCGCACACCTCTTCTGGGTCTGAGATGGTGACAGGTCTTTTCACAGACAACACAAATGGAGAAACACCAGGTCAGAAAGAGAGGGGGAGAGGGTGAATTTTCTAATAAATGAGTGTTGAGCTGATGGTATTGGAATATAAAGAGATTAAAATATGATGTACTTAAAATTATGTATGCTGATTTCTTCTACTTGCTTTTTTTTTTTACATATGCCCAATAGGTTTTATACTAGTGGAGAAAGATATAGTATGATTACAGAATGCACTTCAAAACTTAAAAGGAAATACACACACACACACACATATACATCTATTTCTTCAATTTGAGACTTCCGTTGGTTTCCAGAGCCCAGCTGTGGAAGGCCACCCAATTAGTTAAAAAGAAAAGGGGGCTGACATCATGGCTGCTTATTTCATGTGTGCTAAAATAGAGGAGACGCTCTAATGGCGTTGCCAGGAGTGCTCTTCCCCCTCCCCCATAAGACTAAAAAAGGGATCTTATAGCATCAGACAACTTAAAAAGATGTACGAAGGGAACTGCCTTGTTTGCACATCTGTGGAGAACATCTGGATCTGGCCTGAGCCAGGCTGACTCTGGCAGGTCGCTGGTGGCCAAGTTGAAAAGGAGGCAAAGCCGCGTGTCGTTTCCTGGCAGCACAACCACCAGGCATAAGAGAAAGAGAGTCTGGGACATTGTCGCAGTCGCCATATTGCCTGTGATGAACTCACTGCTCGCTCTCTGATTTAAGAGACAGCAGATTTGGGAGACTGGGCGTCTGGCCTTTGAGAGCAGTACATCCACACTGGGCCTAGATGGCTCCTGTTCCAGAGCACGGAGGGATCTGGGGACCCAAGGCCTCTATCCCGGCTTCCTGTCTCTGTGGCACAGGGTTAGTGAAGGAATGTGCCTTGGGGGCAGATTGCATTTTTCAAAGATGGCCCTCCTCCATTAAGACACAGTCACATTTCTGTCCCCTGGAGAACAGTTGGCCACCATGACTCATGTGTAACCTTTGAAATGGGATAGTCTCCAAGGTGAGACCTGAACCAGCTCTGCAGCTTTGCCCTCCCTCTCCTGGAAGGCTTGCATCCACACCTTGTTTCCTGAGATGCTGTGTCCCCGTGTCCGCAGGAACCCTGGCCTGGGAAGCCTCAGGCACATGAGGAGCGCGGGGAGCTGCTAGGTCCACAGACATCACACAGTGTGACCTTTGAGCCAGTCCAGCCCAGACACCAGGCAGGTGAGGGAAGCAGCCCCCAGGGGACTCCAACCTCCACCTGAATTTTTTCCAGCTGTGGTCTCAAGAGGGGACAGAGAAAATTCATCCCGGCTATGCCCCATCCAGATGTGAGACTGGCATATACGAGTTTGAAGTGGTTTGTCACACTGCCATAGACAATCAGAACATGCCTGTAAAGGAAAATTGGAGAAATATAAAGGCAGACTCTAATCAGAATGTCCTATTCTCCCAACCCAGGGCCTCTTTCTGTGCATCCAGAATCCACTAAGTCACTCAAGGCTCAACTTATAAGGAGTACAATGCCACTCGCAGCCTTTCCTTTGTAGACATTGGGAAATGGTACCTGTTACCCTGGGACGGTTTAGCTCTACCTCTCAGCATTCAGCCTGGCAGGTCAAGGGCAGGCTCCTATTCCGCTCCCTCCAACCTAGCCACAGGTCTTGTGTGGTGTACGAATTAAACAATTGTACACAGTAGTAAAAGTCAAGTCTGTCTTCCCAAGGAATTTTCTGTTATGTCTACCCAGGAGAAGAGCCTCTCCCCACCTTCCTCTTCACTGGCCTGAAACTAGTAATCACCTAACTCTGTGAATCAGCAAAGGATCCCAGGCTCTGAGGTCACTTCCTTATCTGCTGAGGTCATCTCCTTCCTCCAACCTTGAGAGGTTCTCCAGGAATCACTTCTGCATCCGCTCTGGTCTCGAACTCATTATCTTCCTGCCTTACCCTCCTTGTTGATTACCGTGTGTGCCACCACAGCCGTATATCATATATACTTTTAGGATATATATGTGATATATATAGTATATAGGATATATGAATATGATACATATATATACATATTTATTTAGGAAAATGGAGGAGAATGGAAAAGAAATAGATCGGATGCAAGGACTATTTAAAGTGTTTATTGCCAGCAAGGGACACGGACCTTCCTGCAGGTTTGGGGGTGATGTGAGGGATTGGATTTTTGGAGAGTTTATACAGGTCTTAACAAGGAAGCAGAAAATTAAAAAATGGGTTATGGTCTCTTGGAGGCCAAGGGTGGTGACCTTGGCCAGGCCCAGAGTGGAATGTTCCGCCTGGGGTATGGGGCTATTGCATTGTCTCCCCGGGGCCAAGGTTGAAATGACCTGCCGGCCGACAAGCATGTGAGCACACACCTGGTGCTTTGCTTGACCTGGGGGAATAAGGCAGGACTCAATCCTTCATATACAGATGTACAGGTATCACCATGTATACGTATATATCACGCACGCATCATATGTTACGTCTGATGTCAGGAAGAAGTTGTTGTTGGGTATTTTTGTTTGCTTGTGTTTGGGTGGGGTACTGGGGCTTGAACTCAAGGTCTGACACTCTTGCTTGGCCTTGTTTGCTCAAGGCTGCTTGCTGTCTGCCAGGTGAGCCACACCTCTACATCTGGCTTTTTGCTTGAAGAGTCAGTTGGATTGGTTTACTTTAGGCTGGCTCCAAATCTCAATTGTCAGATCTCAGCCCTCCTAGTAGCCAGAGTTATAGGTGTAGGCTGAGGGTACCTGGCAAGAGTTTTCTCTAAATAAGAACAAGTAGAGAGCTAGAGAAAAAGCACTGAAGTAAGTTTTCAGTCCGTGATTTGTGTAGAAGACCTGAGCTCAGGTGCTATTCTGATACTGAGTATTCTGGGGCCAGCCACTTGAGCTTGTTCAACTTCAGTTCCTTCATCTAGAGAATGAAATTGGCTTAATCTTTGCTTCTGAAACTTTTCCATTATGATATCTGTAAGGTCTACTCCTGGATGGCGAGCAGACTCCACCCAGTACTGTGTTACCTAGGCAACTAGGACACCTGGAAGAGGTCACATCTGCATCCCCTGAGGTCACATCTGGATCTGATGTGGCCACACCTTTCTCCCACCTGGTCCCACCTCCTCTTACCTGGTCCCACCTCCTCTTACCTGGTCCCATCTCCCTTTACCTGGACACACCTTTCACCGCCCCTACCCTAGATACGGCCTAGTCCAGGGCCAGATGCCCTCTTTGCCAGCCACGTGGAGTGCCAACCTGGCCTGATCCCAGCAGGTCCACTGAATAAACCTACCCCTTACCTGAATACCACGTGTGTGGTGTGGTTCTTACTTTTAAATTTAATTTAATTTATTTTATTTTTTGGGAGGTCTGGTCATGGGGCCTGAACTCTGGGCCTGGGCGCTGTCCCTCAGCTCTTCAGCTCAAGGCTAGCTCTCTACCACTTGAGCCACAGTGCCACTAAAGGCTTTTTTCTTTTTGCTTATGTGGTGCTGAGGAATCGAACCCAGGGCCTCATGCATGCAAGGCAAGCGCTCTACCACTGAGCCACCTTCCCAGCCCTCCGCTACCTCTTTTTAAAAACCTAACATTATCCTTATGGGGGCGGAGGAGGGGGGCGCGCAGGGAGGTGCATTCTAAGGGATTATTCTGAATCTGAGTCCCCACTATATGCACATTTGATCTGTTTATGTGGTTTATTCCCCACTGCTTTTAGTTTTCAGAAAAAAACATGACCTTCATGGAGAATTCTTTCTTCACTACCATGTTTAAATTAGAACAGTTCTTGCTCTTCTCTATCAGAAGCACATTAAAGATGGCTAGATAGATAGATAGATAGATAGATAGATAGATAGATAGATAGATAGATAGATAGATAGATACACACACATACCACTTGTATAGAAACCGGCTCAGCGGCTACTTTAAACAGCAGAGTATAGCACAGATGGCACTGGGCCAGGTTTCAGGCCTAGGCTGGTCACATCTTCCAGCCCTGCCTCAGAACAGGGGCTCTGTGTTGCTGGTTTCTTGAGCCCTCCACACTGAGGTACATACTGCACATAGAGGAGCTAAGGCAGCGCATCGAGCTGAGACAGCCTCTAAGTCATTCCCACCAGTGCACCTGGGTGAGCAAACCCATCTTGGGCTCTCACAGTGAGTCCACCTGCCAGTCAGTAGCATGGAGTAGATGACAGCCCTGCTAGAACATCTGGCCCACGAAACTATGAGATAGGTAGAACAGTTATTGGATGGGGTGAGCCTTGGAGCTTGAGCTCAGGGCCTGGGAGCTGCCCCTGAGCTTGTTTGCTTAAGGCTAGGGCTCTACCATGTTTTTGTTGTTGTTGGGCATGGGGCTTAAACTTGGGGCCTGGGTGCTGTCCCTGAGTTCTCTTTACTCAAAGTTAGTGTTCTACCAATTTGAGCCATAGAAAACCACTTCTGGTTTTCTGGTGGTTCGTTGGAGATAAGAGTCTCAGGGACTTTCCTACCCAGGCTGACTTTAAACCATGATCCTCAGATTCTGCTTTCTGAGTAGATAAGATTACAGGCATGAGCCACTAGTACCCAGCAAAATTGTTTTCTTAATCAAAAGAAAACTTATAAGCCTCATGACTGACAAACTAAAAAAGAAATTTTACAGAATGAAGGCCAGTGACTGGCAGCTCACACCTGTTATCCTAGCTACTCAGGAGGCTGAGATCTGAGGATCCCAGTTCAAAGCCAACCTTGGCGGGAAAGTTTGTGAGACTTATCTCTAAGGAACCACCAGAAAACAGGAAGTGTCGCTGTGGCTCAAAGTGGTAGAGTGCTAACCTTGAGGAAAAGAGCTCAGGGATATCACCCAGGCCATTAGTTTAAGCTCTAGGAAAGCCACATGTGCGCATGCATACGCGCACGCACACACATACATATCTTTGGTCCATTTGGAATTGATGTTTAATTTGGCTGAGAAGACAGGTCTAGCTTCAGTTTCCTCCTTGACTGTACAGATTTTTTTTTCCTTGTTATGGGGCTTGAACTCAGAGCCTGGGCTCTGTCCCTGAGCTCTTTGACTCAAGGCTAGCTCTGTAGCTAGCCTTTAGCTCTGTAGCTAAAGGCTACAGAGGATCGTGGTTCAAAGCCAGCTTGGACAAAAAAAGTCCATGAGACTCTTATAAAGATTAATTAACCACCAGAAAACCAGAAATGGCACTGTGGCTTAAGTGGTAGAGTGCTAGCCATGAACTGAAGAGCTCAAGGACAGCACCCAGATACAGAGTTCAAGCCCCACGACTGAGACACACACACACACACACACACACACACACACACATGCGCACACATGCACATGCACACACACACTATATACATATATGTGTATATATCTATATATAGTCTATTGTCATGGAGAAGATAGCAAAACATTTCTGAAGGTCTTGGTAAGTGTAGGGGAAAGGTGAGTAACACTCAGTGCATAGAATCTGAAAAACAGGTAGGTCAAGTTTGGTGCCTCTGAATCATAGGACATTGAGCATCATGTCAAAATGTGGTTGTGCAGTATTCTTGTTTACAACCCATCTTAAGCCAGCAGCACTGGGACCTGAGGTTGTGCATGGCTCCACATGGGAATTAGGCTGAACTACCCTCCTACTATCTGGTAATTTTAGGGGTGGAAGAGAAAGGCTAGTTGATCTTTCAAAGAAAAATTGGGCAAAGGACTTATTTTTTTAGATTTAAAAAAAAAATGACTTATCCTAGCTACTCAGGAGAATGAGATCTAAGGAACCCAGTTCGAAGCCAGCCTGGGCAGGAAAGTCTGTGAGACTCTTATTACTAGAAAGCTGGAAGTGGAACTGTGACTCAAATGGTAGAATGCTAGCCTTGAACAAAAAACTTAGGGTCAGTGCTCAAGCCTTGAGTTCAAGTCGTAGGACTTTCAGAAAGAAGGAAGGAAGGAGGAAAGAAAGGAAGGAGGGAGAGAGGGAGAAGAAAGAGTAGCAGAAAGAAGAAAGAGAAAGAAGAAAGAAAAAGGAAGGAAGAGAGAAAGAAGGAAAGAGAAGGGCTGGGAAGGTAGCTCAGTGGTAGAGTGCTTGCCCTGAATGCATGAGGCCCTGGGTTCGATTCCTCAGCACCACATATGCAGAAAAAGCAGGAAGTGGAGCTATGGCTGAGGTGGTAGAGCACTAGCCTTGAGCTGAAGAGTTGAGGGACACAGCCTAGGCCCAGAGTTCAGGCTCCATGACCAACAAAAAAAAAAAGAAAAGAAAAGAAAGAAAGGAGAGAGAAAAGAAAAGAAAAGAAGGAAGGAAGGGAAGAAGGAAGGAAGGAAGGTTGGTTTATTGTGTTATTCTTCATTTTGGCACTTACCTTGGAATTTTTATTACAAGTAAATAAACTAAGGGTCTCAAACAACAAATGCCCCCCACCATCATGTTATGGTTTCTTGGGTTTAATGTTCCTCAAAGCAACTGTGTACTGTCTAAGGAAATGTTGACAATCTGGACTTGGTTGTAATGCTGGAGAGGACTTGGCCTTATTTGCTGAATTTGCTAAGGAAGCTGGCTGTGGGAGGTTCTCATGATTAGGCTGAATGCTGAATTCATTTTCCCTATCCTGGATTTTCTTCTTTGTTTCTACATGTTTCTTTTCCTCTCCCCACATAAAGAAGCATAGCAGTTCAAGTTCAAGTTTGTACTGTATTACATTTCTTGTTTATGTCAGCCTGTTTTCAGGGGGGAAATGGTTTTAAGCCTGGCATGGTGCCACCTGCCTGTAATCTCAGCACTTGAGAAGTTGAGGCAGGAAGATCACAAATTTGAGTGAGATCTTCATTCAAAATTTTTCAAAAAAGCAGAAAGAAAAAGGAATGTGTTGCACTATCTGGTGAGCAGCTGAAGAGTTTAGGGTAGAAATCTTCAGCCCAGGGGCTGGGAAGGTGGCTCAGTGGTAGAGTGCTTGCCTTGCATGCATGAGGCCCTGGGTTCGATTCCTCAGCACCACATAAGCAAAAAGAAAAAAGCCTTTAGTGGCGCTGTGGCTCAAGTGGTAGAGTGCTAGCCTTGAGCTGAAGAGCTGAGGGACAGCGCCCAGGCCCAGAGTTCAGGCCCCATGACCGGACCCAAAAAAAAAAAAAAAGAAGAGTGACATGAAACCTACTAAAGCAAGGATGTTCTGCTTTTCTTTGCCAGGGACCCCTTGGGCACCCAGAGGGAAATGGGCAAATGCGGGTCCTCCTCCTACCTTCAGAAGTAACTCCCCACACAAACAGTTGCACCCTGGCATTGCACCTGGCATTGCACCCTGGCATTGAGCTTTGGGTACGCACAGTATCTGCTCTGTTTCAGGAAGATCCAGCTCATTTTACATAAATGGAGAAACGTTGAAGATCATCTGCCATAGGAAGTTCCTTTTCTCTGAGGCACAGCTCTGATTCTCAAACCACAAAGTAGGCGAATTATGTCGCAAACAGGTGAAGCTCACTTCAGTGGCACACATCCCACGGCCAACATTTCAAAAAGGAGCTCCATTTCTCTGGAGTGGAAAGTTGGACTTGACTTACAGAGAGGCCTTTCTGCCTTCACGACATGGCAAGGTGGCTTCTATGTCCAGACACACTTGCAGGGGCCATTCACTTGTCATCTGAGTGGACCTGGCTCACACAGGCACGCAAGGTGCCAGCCTTGCAGTGGGGCCAAGTTGGGAAGAAGTCACAACTCTAGCAGCTAGCTAGAGTGCTTAGAATGTGCCTGGCACTGCCCAGTCATTGATGAGGTTTATTTCTTGGCATTCCCATCACAACCCGACTAGGCAGGTACTATTACTATCCCTGATGCCAGGCAGGAGGGAGCTGGTAGGGTGATCAGGAGCCTGGGACTGGGGCCTGGTAGGGCCATGTTCCTTCTCACTCAGCTCTGGTCCAATTACCATAAAACCACCTCGGCAGCCAGATACTTCTAATAGCTGTGTAGCAAAGGCTGCATTGTCTTTGGAGCTTTTAATTAGAATTGCTTCCTAATTCAGCTTCATATATCTTCTCTCCCCTTGCACAAAAGAATCCATTGTGTGGGTCTCAGGAACACATTGGAGGCTCCTTTGATATGCTTTGCATGCAAATGTAAGGAACAAGACTCATTTGATTTCATTATATCCTTTATTGATGCGCCTGCAGCATTTTATTGGAGGTTTTTGTGACCAGAATTCCTAACAAAGAGAGTAAGGGAGCCTCTAAGCTTGGCAGCTCAGAGAGAGGATTTGCCATGTCAGGCTGTAAAGGGATGCACACTCACTGCTGTTATAGTTTCAGGCTTTTAAGAGGCCTGGACAATTGCGGTGTGATGGTAGAAGCGTTAACTAGGCACGAGAAGGGATCCTGGCTACATAGTCAGGTGAGGAGTTGATTACAGCTGCCAAATAGCTGACTTTATATCCTTGGGGAAAGAATGCGTTGTATTCCCAGATCTGACAAAAATCCTGTGTGTCTGCTCTGTTAAAAGTTGATATACATTAGTCGGGGAAGGTAGCTTAATGGTAGAGTGCTTGCCTAGCATGCATGAAGCCCTGGGTTTGATTCCTCAGTACCACGTACACAGAAAAAGCTAGAAGTGGCACTGTGGCTCAAAAAGTTGGTACATAGTCCTTTGACCTGTATAGACAAACGTTTGATACTACATATATGCTCCTTGATTTACAATGAGATTTTATCCTGATAAACTCACCTGGAACTGAAACGTGTGTGTGTGTGTGTGTGTGTGTGTGTGTGTGTGTGTGTGTGTGTGTGTGTGTGTGTGTATGGTGGTCGTGGTGATGGTAGTGGTGGTGGTACTGGACATTGAACCCAGGGCCTTGTACTCTCACTTGGCTTTTTTCACTCAAGGCTGGTGCTCTAGCATTTGAACCACACCTCCATTTCCAGACTATTGTTGCTGGTTAACTGGGGATAAGAGGCTCATGGAGTTTTCTGCCCAGGCTGGCTTTGAACTTTGATTTTCTTAGCCTCCTGAATTGCTAAGATCCAAGCATGAACTACCAGTGCTTGATTTGAAAATGGTTTTAAACTGGAAATGCAATTCATACATTTGATCTATTGCATCTCATAGCTAGCAGCTATGGGATATTATAGAGTTTTAGTGGTTTCTCTTGCAATTGCACTGCTAACTGAGAGCTGTGATTTATGGCTCCTGCCCAGATCCTGAGAGAGGAGCTACATATTAATGGTTAAAATTCAAAACTAGAAGCATGGTTTCCATCACTTACACATCGTAGTTAAGTCAACCCATTGTAAGTCAAGGACCATCTACAATTCTAAATGTGATAGAGATGAAAAATGGTATGAAGCCATTGCAGTCAAAATGGCCAAAAGTTCTGTAGCTAGAGAATTTTTCCTATGGCCTGCTGATTTTCTTCTGCACTAGCTTTTTTCTTCCAAGTTTAGTCAGTCTTTTCAAAACTGGAGTCTCTTCAGCTCTTTTGTACTAAGTAGTAATAGCTAACAAAGACTAAACAAACACTTAATAAGCATCAAGTATTTATTTAATTACCTTTAAGTAGTTGTACAAAGGAGTTTCAATTCAACATGTCTGCTTGTAAGTACAATGGATCTTGATCATGTCACTCTTCCTTCGTTCAGTACTGAATATTTTATTCCATTTTTGCATTTAAATCTTTGAAACAACAGTGAAATTGGGATTTTATTTTAGAAAGAAGAGATAGTTAGGGTGGGGTTAAGGGGAGAGGGGTAGACAAATGAAGAAAAGAAGGAGGGAGAAGAGGGAAATGCAGTCAAGAATTCAATGTATATCCGACAAAATTAAGAAAAGTACACCGGGCACTGGTGTCTCACGCCTATAATCCTAGCTACTCAGGAGGCTGAGATCTGAGGATCGAGGTTCAAAGCCAGCCCTGCAGGAAAGTCCATGAAACTCTTATCTCCAATAAACCACCAGAAAACCGGAAGTGGCGCTGTAGCTCAAGTGGGAGAGCGTTCGCCTTGAGCTGAAGAGCTGAGGGATAGTGCCCAGGCCCAGAGTTCGAGCCCCACAACTGACAAAAAAGAAAAGTAAGAGAAGGAAGGGGTTGGGAGGGATGGGGTGCCATTGATCATTGTATTCATAAACTGTTCTGTTAAACGGCAACTCCTTTGTACAACTACTTTAAAAGATTTTTTTTTTGGGGGGGGGGAGTCTGGTCATGGGGCCTGAACTCTAGAACTAGGCACTGTCCCTCAGCTCTGCAGCTCAAGGCTAGTGCTCTACCACTTGAACTACAGCACCACTTCCAGCTTTTTTCTTTTTTTGCTTATGTGGTGCTAAGGAATCGAACCCAGAGCCTCAAGCATGCAAAGGCAAGCGCTCTACCACTGAGCCACCTTCCCAGCCCCAGATTTTTTTTTTTTAAATGAAGGCTTGGACAGGTCTTGCCAAAGGCTCACAGTGAAAAAGAAAAAAAGAAATAAGAGATAGTTAAGGACTTCATCCCTTGGATTCTGATTGCAAAAGGTAGGACCCATGGTTTGAGCTATAGCTCAGCAGTAGAGTGTTTGTGTAGGGCTGGGAATGTGGCTTAGTGGTAGAGTGCTTGCCTAGCATGCATGAAGTCCTGGGTTCAATTTGTCAGTACCACATAAACAGGAAAAACTGGAAGTGGCTCTGTGGTTCAACTGGTAGAGTGCTAGCCTTGAGTACTGAGAGGCTCAGAGACAGACCCAGGCCCTGAGTTCAAGCCCCAAAGTAGGAAGAAAGAAAGAAAGGAAGGAAGAAAGAAAGAGAGAGAAAGAAAGAAAAAGAGAGAGAAAGAAAGAGAAAGAGAAAGAAAGAAGGAAGGAAGGAAGGAAGGGAAGAAAGAAAGAAAAAGAGAAAGAAACAAAGAGAAAGAGAGAAAGAAAGAAAGAAAAAAGAAGGAAGGAAGGAAGGGAAGAAAAAGAGAAAGAAAGAAAGAAAGAAAGACAGAAAGAAAGAAAGAAGAGAAAGAAAAGCATTTGTCTAGCATGTGTAACTTTCTGTTTTATCTCTAGCACACACATGTGCACACACACATTTATTTCAGGTAAGCGCTATTAGTGACCCATTCCTGTAATCCTAGCTACTCAGTTCAAAGCCAGCCAGTCTCATGGAAAGTCCATGAGACTCTTAATTCCAATTAACTACTAAAGAAGGCTGGAAGTAGTGCTGTGGCTTAAGTGGTGGAGTGCTAGACTTGAGTTTAAAAATAAAAGGTCAGGGACAGAAACCAGACCCTGATTCAAGTCCTAGGACTGAAAAGAAAAAAAAAAAAAGATACTATTTCTTAAACTGGGATTTCTTTTCATGTTAGTGGACATAACTTTCCAGTCACCCTCACGCTGTCTCTTTCCATGTTCTTAATCAATGAGTACTCGTGGTGCTGCCTTCCAGCAAGGTCTTGCCATCAGCATCTATCCCGCATCAGAGCAAGTCTCTATGAAAACCCACACTTACACTCCATGGAGACCAATAATAGAGCATCATTCTCCACTTTAAGAAACGGTATGTTTTGTTTTGTTTTGTGCCAGTCTTGAGGCTTGAATTCTGGTCCTGGGCACTGTCCCTAATGCTTCTTTTGCTCAAGGCTAGCACTCTACCATTTGAGCCTCAGCGCCACTTCTGGCTTTTTCTGTTCATGTGGTGCTAAGGAATCCAACCCAGGGCTTTGTGCATGTGAGGCAAGTACTCTACTGCTAAGCCACATTCCCAGCCCAGAAACTGTGATATGAATCCATACCAATAGAGCAGAAAGAAGCCTTTGGTTGCCTAATTAAACAAACCACAAACAGCTCATTTGCTTTATTGCAAAGTTTTTCCAAATGCCATGCTCCCTGATGCATGAAAATGAGGTTCCGCTGATGACAAAATTGATTCACAGCCTTTCAAGAACACAAACACCAAGTAAACAGCAGTCTGCTCTAAGTAAATTCTTCCATATATATTCATATATTTCCTATAAACCAGGCGCTCCACACAGCAGTGGAGCCCAATTCTTTCCCTTTCTGTTTCTAATTGAAGTAAAAATCAATGATCAGATAAGGTTTTACAGTGATCCCAGGACTCACACAATGCTGTCTTTATTGAAAAGAAGGTCTTCACATATTCTACTTGATTACTTGTGGACTTTTCAACAATCCTCAACCTTCCCCTTTCCTCTCCTCCCTTCTTCCCTCCCCACCGTTTCCCTCTCCCCATTCCCTCCTCTCCCGTTCTTTCCTCTCCCATCCCTTCCTTTCCTCTTTTCTTCCCTTACCTTCTTCCCTTTCTTTCCTGCTTTTCTTTCCTTTCTCCTTCCCTATCTTCTTCCCTCCCTCCCTTCCTCCCTCCCTTCCTTCCATCTTTGACAGCATACCATTCTCTAACCCAAGCTGGCCTCAAACTCATAATCTCCTAACTCTGATTTCTCAATACTGGGATTACATGCATGTGCCACCAAGCCTGCTAGTATTATCTTTCAAAGATACCGCAAAAAAGCCAGAGTTGCTGACTAATGCACAGACACTCTGGAAAGGTAATCAGTAACTTGGCATTTACATTTCTATTTTGGTTTTGCTCTACAACAAGGGAGTGTGACTTAAATAGCAAATTAGCTATGACTGTAGATGTGCACCAGTTGACAATCAAATGAGAGATGGGTTTTTATTTCAGATGGCAATTTGCTTTATTGCAGAATTTCTCCAGACTCTTGTTGCTTTTCTTGTTTATCCTTCTCTGTCACGTAGCAAGCCCGTGCAGCTCAGTATTTCCAGTTAGCTTTAATTTCATCACTTCCTTGGTAGATTGGTAGGATCCCTATGTGGTCCCCACTCCTCATTGTCTAACCTTCTCTATTAAGCTTTGGAAGTCAAAATGGTAAAGTGTTAGTTTTTTTTGTTTGTTTGTTTGTTTTTCTGTCGGTCGTGGGCTTGCACTCTGGGCCTAGGTCTGTCCCTGAGCTCTTCAACTCAAGGCAAGTGCTATACTCCTTGAGCCACAGCGCCACTTCCAGTTTTCTTGGAGATAAGAGTCTCACAGACTTTCCTGCCAGGGCTGGCTTTGAACCATGATCCTCGGATCACAGCCTCCTGTGTAACTAGGATTACAGGTGTGAGCCACCAGCGCCTGGCTAAGTGCTAGTTTTGAGCACAAAAGCTCATGAACAATGGCCAGGCCCTGAGTTCAGGCCCCACAACCAACAACAAAAAAGCTTTTGGTTTTCCAAAGGACAGTGAGACAGTGAATTCATGCCCCACTATGGGCACCAAAGAAAAAAACGTTTATAAGAATATATAGTGTCGGGCTGGGAAGTTGGCTCAGGGGTAGAGCGCTTGCCTTGCATGCCTGAGGCCCTGGGTTCGATTCCTCAGCACCACATAAGCAAAAAGAAAAAAGCCGGAAGTGGCGCTGTGGCTCAAGTGGTTGAGTGCTAGCCTTGAGCTGAAGAGCTGAGGGACAGCGCCCAGGCCCAGAGTTCAGGCCCCACGACCGCCCCCCCCCCCCCAAAAAAAAAAAAGAATATATAGTGTCATTGAGAGGCCTATTGGTTAATAAATATTTAAAATAGTTCCAAGCTGAGCTGCTGTGGTAGTGAATGCTTGTAAATCCTGCACTGGATTTACCTCCAGACAGGAGGTTCATGTATAGGAGGCTATACAGCATGATCCTGCCTCAAAAACAAAAAAGAGGGAAATCCTATAAAATCTAAAATCCTATAAATATCAAACAGGAAGGAGAGAAAGCATGTGGTGCCATGCTAGGCTAAAGAATAGAACCAGGCGCCGGTGGCTCACACCTGTAATCCTAGCTACTCAGGAGGCTGAGATCTGAGGATCATGGTTCAAAGCCAGCCTTAGGCAGGAAAGTCCATGAGACTCTTATCTCTAATAAACCACTCAGAAAACTGGAAGTGGTGCTGTGGCTCAAGTGGTAGAGCTCTAGCTTTGAGCTGAAGAGCTGAGGGACAGTGCCCAGGCCCAGAGTTCAAGACCCATGACAAAAAAAAAAAAAAAAGCGAGAGAGGGGAGAGGGGGTAGTCTTCAAATGTAAGAGAAGCCTAGGTCTAAACTGTTTAGGCCAGGCCTACATGACAAACCATGTCTTATTGGATTCCTAGAATAAACTCTGGGCTACTAAGATACCAACTTCTATGGAGCTTGCAAGGCGAGATTGTGTCAGATAGGAACCTGGAGTTGTATTCGGAAGAGCTGACTCAGGGAAAGGCCAAGTTGCTGGTCTAAAGAAGGAAAAATCTTCTCTTTGAGCAGAGCTATTTAAGTTTTAAAAGTGGGTTAAAGCTGGGAATCCAGTTGAGATCCAAGGATCACTGTTCAAAGCCAGCCTAGGCAGGGAAGTCTATGAGACTGTTATCTCCAGTTAAGCACCAAAAAGCTGGAAGTGGAGCTGTGGCTCATATGTTAAGAGTGCTAGCTTTGAGCAAAAAGCTCAGGGACATCATCCAGGCCCAGAGTTCAAGCCCCCCCAGGACCAGTACAAAAAAAAAAATGTATACACCTGTTCCTGATGAAGAGGATGGGGAAGGGAGGGAGCAGAAGAAATGATAGAGAATTCAGACTGCAGTTGCTGTAGAGAAGGCTGGTTGGATGGATGCTAGAACCCAACACCCTCATTCCCTCCTCAGTTCCACCCCTCAGTGCTCTGTTCTCTGTATGAAGGCTTTGTTAAAGAGCTGGAGGAGAATCATGGAAAGCTGGAGAGCAGAATGTCTAGGTCAGTGTTGAGCAAAGAAGGCTTCATCCTAGCAGAATGTGTTTCGGAGCAGATGCATTCCCTCCCTTGAGAATTAAGAGATGCTGGTGCATTCTTCTGTGACTGGTCAGCGGCTTCTAGAGGGAAGCTGGATGTCTAAAGAATGTAACAAGGGGATGTTTTGCTTCCTCCCACACATCCTTTTCTTGTTCCTGCCTTAATTGGGCTGTGGAGCTAAACTCGGAAACAGCCTTAAATCTCTAGGGCCAAGGATGTGTATACAGTTGAACATCCATTGAAGCCAAGGTCTCAAATACCCTGGTTACCATGACAACACTGGAGCACTCCCTTTCCAGGTGGCACCATTATTCCATTGTTTCCTCAAAGAATAGACTAAAAGTCCTACCTTTGCTTCTTCCACAAAGAACTGCCCAAAGATGATAGTTTCACAGTAAAGTGGTTGCTTCACAGGCAGGAGGCACTGGGTTTGGTCCTTAAAACTCCAAATGGATGGACTCCGGGACGTTACCCAGGGTGCAGCTTCAGAAAGTCCAGGGAGCAGTTTATGAAGTCATCGCTCTAAACCTTGACTGGGCAGCAATGGCTCCTCCCAGCCCACAGCAGTCCCTCAGTCCCTGAAGGCTTGGACATACACTGGCTCTAGTGCATCCCAAGGCTAGCTATTTTCCAGCTATTCCTTTGGCTTCTTTTCATGGGCCTTTTCTTTGAATTGTTTATTTCTTCTCTGAAGCCTTTTCTTTCTTTCTTTCTGTCTTTCTTTCTTTCTGTCTTTCTTTTTTTCTTTCTATTTTTATGAGCAGGTCTGACACTGGTGCTTGCAAAGAGCAGCAATCCTTGAGTGCCAGCTCGACTGCCAAGCACTGTTCTGGGCAAAGGAGATTCCAAGCCCCGTCGTGTCTTGGAGGACTAATCAGGCAAACACCTCATTACAGCTCAGTGTTATGCCACATAGCCATGGCCATGCCCAAAAGAAGGCTGGGATGAGGATGGATCTGGAGGCCCACATCTGGTGAGGAGAAGCAGGAGAGGTTTTCCAGGCCAGACTTGGAAAGAAAGAAAGAGCTTCTGGGGAAATCTCAGACAGGATGGAAGAAAAGCATTGCCAAGGGCTTTGGGGCTTTATGCTCTAGTTAAAGCACTGGGCTGTGTCACCAAAAAAGAAAGGCAATAGCTTTCCATCCAGCCAAAAGTCATTAGAACTTGCTCTTTGTTTTATTTTATTTTGTCAGTTGTGGGGTTTGAACTCTGGGCCTGGGCACTGTTTCTGAGCTGTTCAGCTCTAAGGTAAGTGCTCTACCTCTTGAGCTACAGTGCTACTTCTGGCTTTTTCTACTTATGTGGTATTGAGGATTCAAACCCAGGGCTTCATGCATGTGAGTGAGCCAAGCACTGTACCACTAAGACACATTCCCAGCTCCTCTTTGTTTTCTTTAAATTCTCACCCAAACCTCCTTGAGAACAAGTGACTAAGTGGATGTTTGTTTGCTTGCTTGCTTTTTAGATAGGGTTTCACTACATTGCCTGGACTGGCCATGGATTCCTGAGCTGAAAGGATCACCCTGCTTCAGTCTCCTGAGTAACTGAGACTATAAAAAATGATGTCACTTTTCTCCCTTTGTCCCACTCACTTTAAGATACAAACTTAGTGCCTTTTCTCATTAACACTAAATAATGGGAGGTGAATTAAATAATCAAAAAATAAAATTAGAGGGCTGGGAAGTTGGCTCAGTGGTAGAGCGCATGCCTTGCATGCCTGAGGCCCTGGGTTCGATTCCTCAGCACCACATAAGAAAAAAGCCGGAAGTGGCACTGTAGCTCAAGTGGTAGAGCGCTAACCTTGAGCTGAAGAGCTGAGGGACAGCGCCCAGGCCCAAAGTTCAGGCCCCACGCCCGGACCCAAAAAAATAAATAAAATAAAATAAAATTAGAACTAAAAGTTGAAAGATAAGTCAGACTAGAGAGCCTTCTGTATCAAGCCAAGAATGCTTTGCTGGTAGCAGAAATGAGAATCCACTGTGGACTACATTTAACGAGGCAAGCCAGAGCGAGAGGTATGGTTTTAGGTTATCACTAGCTTGACGATGAGTTGAAAACATTAGACTTGTCAGAGACGGAGGAACAGAACAAAAAGAGAATTGGGAACTGCAGATAAGAGTTTGGAGCACCTGCTGGGCATTGGTGGCTCATGCCTGTAATCCTAGCTACTCAGGAGGCTGAGATCTAAGGATCACGGTTCAAAGCCAGCCTAGGCTGGAAAGACCGTGAGACTCTTATCTCCAATAAACCACTCAGAAAACAGGAAGTGGCCCACGACTGACCAAAAAAAAAATTTTTGGAAGACATCATAATTAGCGAACAGAGCCAAAAAACCTATCTTAAAAAAATGTGGCTTAGTGGTAAAGTGCTTGCCTGGCATTCATGAAGCCCTGGGTTCGATTCCTCAGTACTGTATAAACAGAAAAAGCTGGAAGCAGCACTGTGGCTCAAGTGGTAGAGCGCTAGCCGTGAGCTGAAGAGCTAAAGGGCCCAGCCACTCAGTTCAAGCCTTAGGACTGGCAAGAAAGAAAGAAAGAAAGAAAGAAAGAAAGAAAGAAAGAAAGAAAGAAAGAAAGAAAGAAAGAAAGAAAGAAAGAAAGAAAGAAAGAAAGGAAGGAAGGAAGAGAAAAGAGAAAAGTGTTAGGTTTTTAAAAAGAGGTAGCCGAGTAAGAACAGCACCACACACGTGGTATTCAGGTAAGGAATAGGTTTATTCATCGTTCTGGCTGGCACCAGTCCATCTTGGCCCTCCACGAGGTGGGGAAAGGCCTGGGAAAGAGAGAGAAAAGAGCTAGAAAAGAGAGCATCTGGGAAAGAGGTGGGAAAGAGCTAGCTGGGAAAGAGAAGAGAGCTGGGAAAGAAGAAAAGGAAAGAGCTGAGAAAGAGCTAGAAAAGAGCAGAGAGAGCGCATTCAGGGCCTGGGCTAGGCCTTATCTAGGGTATGGGCGGAGAAAGGTGTGGCCACATCAAATTCAGATGTGGTGTGGCCACATCAAATTCAGATGTGACCTCAGCAAATGCAGATGTAACCTCTTCCAGGTGTCCCAGTTGCCTAGGTAACGCAGGTACTGGGTGGAGACTTTGCTGCGAGGAGGGTGAAGTCTGCTAGCCATCCAGGAGCGGACCTTACAAAAAGGAAAGAAAAGAAAACCTATCTAAGGTTCAGTGTGGTGGGGCACATCTGTAATCTCAGATACAAGAGAGATTGGAGGTAGGAGAATCAAGGTCTGGGTGAGATCTACCTGGCAAAAGCATAAGACCTGATCTGAAAAACAAACTGAAAGCAAAAGGGCTAGAAGCATGACTCAAGTAGTAGTAGCTAGCAATTGCTACGTCCTTAGTTCAGTCCCTAGTAACACACACACACACACACACACACACACACACACACACTGGGTATTAGTGATTCCTGTCTGTAATGATTGCTGTTTGAGGATGGCCTAGGAAGAACAGTTCATGAGACTTCATCTCCAAAATAACCCGCAAAAAGCAGGACTGGAGGGCATGGCCAAGTGGTAGAGTGCTAGCATAGCACGTGCAAAGCCTTGAATTCAAACCCCAGTACCACCCCTCCTCCCGCCAGCCCCCCCACCAAAAAAAAAAGAAAACATCTGCATGGAACATGGATATTAACATCCCTCATGTAATCTGGTTGCCAGGAGCAGTCACTGGGAAGTGCTTAGAAGAAAGTGCGTAACACAGTAACTGGTGAGGAACACTTCATAAATATTACTCTTCATTATTACTATTAGAAGACATGCTTTTTTTTTTTTTTACCTCATATGGAATAAGGTCAACTGCTATAACAACACTAATTTTTAATATATTCATCAGTGATTTGTTGCCCGGTAACTATGATTTTCCAAGTGAAAAACTCATTTCAGTGTTTGCCTTTTAATTAAAATAGGTATTCCAGCATTTTAAAATTCATTTTTGAAGGCACTTCCCTCCTGAGCTGCAGCAGCTCAGACGCAGCAGGGCATACCGTCATTTTTTTAAACCAGCTTAACCATTAATGTCATAATTTTATATTTATCCTGATAATTATAGTTAAGACAAATCCCAGTTTGTCCACAACTTGCAAACAAAGGAGCCTTAACACTTAGAGGTGAGTCAATAGCAAATTTGCATATTAATTACTGTTTACTGCCTTTGCCCCAGTGGCTGATTAGTTCTAACAAAGAACAGGACACATACAGCAGCTATGATTGTCATTTAGAGACCTAAGGTCGGCCTGGAATGCAGCCCACCATTCTCAGAGCATTTAAGAAGGTCACTGTACTGTCTAGGGGGCGGTGTAACCAGAAGAGAGTCCACGGCCCTGGCTCAGGGGGTCATTTCATAAACAGCCATAAAGATTTCTGCCAGGCTTTTAGTAAAGGAAAACTGAAACAAATCATCCTCACTTTGATGTCGGCTGGAACAATAGTAGTCTTGATACATGCATCAAAATGGGAAATATACCACACACACACACACACACACACACACAGATTACTTGGGCATTCAAATTAAACTGTGGTTTACACCTGTAATCCTAGTGAATTAGGAGCCTGAGATCTGAATAGCAAGGTTTGAAGTTAGCCAGGGCTGGGAAAATCAGTGAGAATTCTCATCTCTCATTAACCACCAAAAAGCCAGAAGTGGAGCACTAGCCTTAAGCAGGACCTGGACAGTGCCCAGGCCCTGAGTTCAAGCCTCAGGACTAACACACACACACACACACACACACACACATTAAACTTGTCACAGTGTCCTGGAGAAGAACAATTTTCAGAAAGCTTGAGTCTAACTTGCTTTATAGTCCTAGATTCTGCCCTATCATGGCAGAGTGATTAGGACACCCTTGGATCTAGCTCAGGAAGTCTAGGATGTATCAGAGAATTTTAACTCGGTTGTAATTAGAAACCAAAAATCACATTAGTTGATTTAAAGACACTCACCCTCAAAGAAACCTCTTTGTGCTCCCAATCCCCAGAAAGCGAATGCAGCTTCCTCTAGAGACAAAGTGTCGTCTAACAAAGCTCTTGATGGAGGCAAGAGGCCAATCAATGGGAAAATGTTAATCCTGACATAAGCATAATACATTATGCATGATAATCTTCAGAACGTGAAAGCCACTTAAAGGTAATCATGTGGAAGCGCAGGGGCTGCTTTACAAGGTGACTGTTTTTCCTGTAGTTGTGTGGAAAATGTTTAGAAAGCCCAGGAGTATGAAAACAGGATGACTTCTCTGTTTCCAACATGTGAAATAAGGATACGAATACTTTCACACCCTGTCTCAAGAGGCACTCCTTGAGAAACTGCATGGTTAAGATCCTAACAATAATAATAATAAGGAAGATGAAGTCTATTAGTTATGGAGTGCTTACTTTACGCCAGGCCCGTGGTAACCATGATTTCATTGATTACTCGGTGTAGTAGGTGATACTATTCTTAGGAGAAGTGGCTGAGAAGATTGAAGTTCACTAAGACTAAGAAATGTGCCCCACATTACAAAGCAGAGGGGATTCGGGATAGATAGACAGGGAAATTAAAATAAATTCGCACGAAAAGGACTAAACTTAAAACCAGAACGAATCTGAAAAACAAAAACCTACCCAGCACTGTTTATGTAGACCTTGTGGGCTGTTAAGGTCTTCTTTGAGATGTTAAAAAGTTGCAAACACTTTCCACTAATGGGTAAAAGGGAAACTATCCCTTACTGCCCTTGTATTTTGCAGACTTAGATCATATCTCCATGTTTTAGAATAATAAACAGCACCCATCTTAGCGCCCCCCAAGACCATTATCTAATGATTGGAGGTTCCGGGTCCACAGTGACCCTGTGTATTCTCCCAGCTCAGGAAGTATTAAAAGCACTGACGGCTGCAGCCATTGGGAGTCTTTTACTCACATTTCCTGTGTGGGAAGCAGGAAATGTTTCTTCTCCTTTTCATTTCTCTCTACTTTATCCTGCTATTAAAGTAAATCCCTGCAAAAACATCTGCCTTGTGACGCTGTTCTTTTGCGGGATACTTTCAAATGCTTTTCGTGTGTGAATTTCAGAGACATGATTTTGAAACCTGGAATCAGAAGGAACTCCCTCCACTCCTTACCTGGTGACCCTGGACCTAGAATTGGACTGGAAATGATGTGACTCCTGCCGCAACCAGGCCGTGTGTCTTCTCATTGTAGCCTGCACAAGCATTATAATGGGGATCAAAGGATCACCGTTCAAGACCAGCTTGGCATCAGAGTTCATGGACTTCCTCTCATCTGCTGAGCACACTGGTGTACACTGGTTATCCTATGTATAAGAGAAGCACGGTGACTGGGTGTATTGCCATGCGCCTGTCATCTCCAACAACCCAGAGAAGCCACGCAGAACACGGCTTCACGAAAAGGAACTATGGTTTAGTGTCCTAATGTGCCGTACGCTTGTATGCTAGGCACCCAGCTTGTAAAGTGGAAATTCAGATTTTTGTTGTTGAAAGGATCAATGAAAGGATCGGTCATATCCATGCCAGGGGACCCTGCGGAGGCAGCCAGGCACAGGAGAAAGATTATTACAAGGCTTATTAGAGGAGCCATATTTCCCCTGGAGAGAGAGCACGTGGCAGCCTGGGCTACAGGTAGCACAGGGTCTGGGGGCAGGAAGTAAGGTAGATGGGAATTCAGGTGGGTCTGGGTGGAGAGAGGGAGGGGCCAGCTGTAGGGCGGGAACTCCTGAGCAAGGAGGAGCTCAGATCTGGGTGGAGACGAGGACCAAAGGTGGGCATAATGCTCACAGTTGCTTGTTGATTGATTTTTTTTGGTTTTGTTACCTCACACATATTAAGCAAGCACTAAGATACATCTTAAGTCCCTAAAAATTAGTTTTCTGACTTCCTAGTCTTCCATGCTTACCTCTCTTAAGCAAAGCTGGTCATTAGAATATCTTGGTATCTTAGTATAAAGATCAATGAACACTGTTAACGCTGACCTGTGATGGGTTTGTCCTGGTTTTTTTTTTCCCAGTAAAGTTGTACTGGGACACAAATGTATGATCTTATTTACCACTTGAGCCAAGACTCCACTTCCAGTTTTTTTGTTTTTTGTCTGTCAGGGGGGCTTGAGCTAAAGGCCTGGACACTGTTCCTGAGCATTTTTCATTCAAGGTTAGTGCTCTACCCATTTTGAGCCACAGCATTGCTTCCAGGTTTGTTTTCTCCCCTGGTAGTTAACTGGAGATAAGAGTTTCTTGGCCTTTCCTGCCCAGGCTGACTATGAATAGAGATTCTCAAAACTCAGCCTCCTGAGTAGCTAGGATTACAGGCATGAGCCACCAGTGCCCAGCCCACTTCCAGGTTTTTAATGATTAATTAAAGATAAGAATCTCACAGACTTTTCTGTCTAGGTTGACTTGGAACTACAATCCTCAGATCTCAGTCTTCTGAGTAGCTAGGAGAAAAGTCATGAGCCATTGGTGCCAGCTTGTTGATTCTTGATTTGGAGGAAACATTCCCTCTTTTTTTTTTTTTTCATTTTCTATTTTCCTGTGGTCTAGGTGTCCAGGAGAAGCAACTTCTTGAAATAGCATGGTGATGTCTAGCCTGGCCAGCGGTGTTTAATTCATATCTAAGAGATTGCCTGGGGCCAGGAGAAGTGGCCAGCCAAGCCAGCTCAAGACCAGAAAATGTGAATGATGTATTACTGGAGACCTTTCTCCTAATCTGTTCCCTAAATCCCAAGAAATTCCCTGCTGTGTCCCCTTGAACATTGCCTAGGTATGATGGGGACTATATAATTGTGGTCCCTTTTGAAAGTCAAATGTCTTATACACTGTCCGATGAATTCTGCCTCTTGTCAGTCTTCATCCACTCAAAAGCCACCAGCTTATGTTTCCTGAAACACCATTTTCATCTGCTCACTGCTCACCTTATAGGTCTTCACAGAAAGGAGTTCATACTCCTTAGCCCAGCAGCAGACTCTCCCCCTGTTCCTTTTCCCACCCTAGCACACAGAGACTTATTTGCCAAGGCAACACTTTCCATTTTTTCAAGATCTAACTCCTGACCATTTGACTGCTCAGGGAGGTGGGGTGTGATAGGTGGGCTAGATCACAGACTGCTCTGGGAAAGGCAGTTTGCGGATCAAAACAATTCTTAAGACATGCAAAAGAACCTGTTGGGGGGTGAGACTGGAGCTGTCAGGCCAATTAGAAGTCTATTTGAGGTGCTAATTGTGTGGTCACTGGTCTAGAGAACCGTGGGGTAGGAACGTTAAGAGGAGATAGCTGAAGCGCAGGCACCTTTAGGAATTTGTTAAGTTGGTGACCTGAGAGAGGACAGAGGAAAAAGAGTAGAATATGACCTTTAGTGTAAAGACTAATAGATTGGGCAGGAACCTGTCTATGGCTCAAACCTGCAATGCTAACTATTCCTGAGGCTGTTTCTGGACGATTGGAGTTTGAAGCTAGCTAGCCTGGGCAGAAAAGTCCAAGAAACTCTATCTTCAGTTAACCAGAAAAAAAAAAAAAAGTTGGCTTAAAAATGTCTCAAATGGGGCCTGGGAAGATGGCTCAGTGGTAGAGTGCTTGCCTTGCATGCATGAGGCCCTGGGTTCAATTCCTCAGCACCACATAAACAAAATGAAAAAAGCTGGAAGTGGTGCTGTGGCTCAAGTGGTAGAGCGCTAGCCTTGAGCTGAAGAGCTGAGGGACAGCGCCCAGGCCCAGAGTTCAGGCCCCACGACCGAGACCCCCCCCCCAAAATGTCTCAAATGTTAGAGTAAGTAAGCTGAGCAAGTGTGAGGCTCTGAGTTCAAACTCCATTACCAGCATAACCCCGCCCTCCCTCCGGAAAAAAAAAAACACAACTAGACCTGACTGTGCTATTGTTGATAAAAATAGGCGCTTTGGTGGAGGAGGGGGAAGAGTGAAAAAGATGAGAGAATGTGAAAGGTATCTGATCTAAGAGTAGGATTATCTGTGCCACCTTAGCGGCGCATATAGAACCCTTGTGACATTAGTGTAAATATTGAGATCAGGACTAGAGATTTTACTCTGATGAGAGTTGACTCATCCATTCACTGAACAAATACCTATTTGAGCAAGTACAGTGTGCTAGGTATGCATGGTTCAAGATCCTTTAGGAATACGTGTGAACAAAAACAGACATGCCTTTATGGGGCTGGTCTTCTAGCAAGGGAGAGAGACAATACATGATGAACAGGACAAGTATGTAAATTAGGTACTGTGATGAAATGTGGAAAAAGAACAAGGTAAGGCCCAGCAAGACAGCAGGAGGCGAGTGAAGCAGGCTGAGGTTGTGGTTGTAACATGGATGCTGGACAATACCTAGTGCTTTTTATTTTCTATGATCAGTGGTTTGTTATTTATCTCCTGAACAAGGTGACAGAAGAGGAAATTATGGGGCACTGGAAGTTGTGTGATATTCTAATAAAGATTCCTCTGCATGCCACCTCTGGAAGCAATTTGGGGGAAAAAAGGGGGAAGACTTCTCTAAGTGTCCCATTTGTGCAATAAATTGCAACTGAGATGACATTCAGGTAAGTTGAAGCTGATAATTTTCAGCAATTTAATATTGTTGCCTTTCCTAGAACAAAGATTGTTGCTTAATTTGTGTGTGTGTGTGTACTGAGACTTGAACTCAAGTCCTCCTTGAACTTTCTCTTGGCTCTACCACTTGAGCCTTACTTCTACTTGCAGCTTTTTGGTGGTTAATTGAAGGTAAAAGTCTCTTTCCTGCGTAGGCTGGCTTTGAACTACCATCATCATATCTCAGGCTCCTTGGGTAGCTAGTATGACAAGGATGATCCACTGGGGCCTAGGTGTTTAGTTTTTTTTATTTTTATTCTTGCCAGTCCTGGCACTTGAACTCAGGGCCTGGACTTCTTCTGCTCAAGGCTAGCACTCTACCACTTGAGCCATAACACCATTTCTGGCTCTTTCTGTTTATGTGGTACTGAGGAATCAAACCCAGGGCTTCATGCATGCTAGACAAACATTCTACCACTAAGACACATTCCCAGACCTTGTTTAGCTATTTTTAAGAGCTTTGCTTATAAATAGTTATTTATAAGAGCTCAATAGGAAACATGACCTCATTGAATAATGAATCTTTTGCTAGGCTTTGGTCAGAATACAAGGCAAAAAGTGATTGGAGACTAAAACACAATCAAGAAGCTTTGGAGTTTTTTTTTTTTTTCTTTGAACATGGAGGGAAAGTAAAGTGCTAATTTTATTATTTCTTGGAAGACAGGACGGTTTTTGATGAATATCAAAGGTTTAACAGCTAACAAAGTCCTTGCTTGAGTCACTGTGCTAAATGGCCTTTAGTTTAGTTTTTAGCTTATTTATTGTGTGTGTGTGTGTGTGTGTGTGTGTATGTGTGTGTGTATGTATATGTGGGGCGTGCCAATTTTGAGGTTTGAACTCTAAGCGTGGGTGTTGTCCCTTAGATTTTTCTACTCAAGGCTGCTCTTGGAGCCACACCTCTACTCTTTTTTTTTTTTTTTTTTGGTCGGTCGTGGGGCTTGAACTCTGGGCCTGGGCGCTGTCCCTCAGCTCTTCAGCTCAAGGCCAGTGCTCTACCACTTGAGCTACAGCGCCACTTCCGGTTTTCTGGTGGTTTATTGGAGATAGGAGTCTCACGGTCTCTCCTGCCCGGGCTGGCTTTGAACCGCGATCCTCAGATCTCAGCCTCCTGAGTAGCTAGGATTACAGGCGTGAGCCACCAGCGCCCGGCTCACACCTCTACTCTTGGCTCTTAGCTTGCCTGCTTGCTCTCTCTCTCTCTCTCTGTCTTCCCCCCCCCCACACACACACCCGTCACTGGGCTTGAACTCAGAGCTTAGACACTTTCTCTGAGCTTCTTTGGCTCAAAGCTAGTGCTCTGTCACTTGAGTCACAGCGCTACTTCAGGCTTTTTTTCTGCTTTATGTGGTAGTAAGGAATTGAATCCAGCTCTTCAAGCATGCTAGGCAAGCACTCTACCACTGAGCCACATTAACAGCCCTGGCTCTTAGTTTTCTACAAGGGGATTTCCTGTGCATATTTAGGATCTCTGAGGAGGGGGAGCCATCCAAAAAGGAAGGAGGAAGAATTAGGCAGGACGAAATGATTTGGATAATGTCAGAAGATACAAATGCTTTAGATAGGACCGTCGTGTTTGCTATAATTCTAAGTGGGGCTCAGCTGGACTGAAAACAGGAAAAAAATAAAAAAGCAAGTCCAAATTCTTGATGTGGGAAGGGGGAAGGCATGTCCGTGAGTTCTGGGTAGTTTTTATTTTATTTTATGTTTGCCTTGCATTTTCTAAGCCATTGGAATTTCCCAGGTGCCTGGGTTGCCCTGATGCATAAATGGACCGCGGTCTTGTGCAGGACTGCCTTCCCTTCCTTTGTGCTGACCTAAGCATCTGCAGCCACAGCAGCTGGTTATCCAGAGGTGAGAGCCCAGCTTCCTAGAAAAACCCTGGAAAGAAGTGAGATCAGACCAAGTCAGCTGGGATCTGCTGGGTATGTGATCAGGAAGACAGAGGACTTGGAGTTTGAAGCTTTTTTTTTTTCAATACCACTCCTGGAACTTGAACTCTGGGCCTGGGTGCTGTCCCTCAGCTCTTCAGCTCAAGGTTAGCGCTCTACCACTTGAGCCACAGCGCCACTTCCAGCTTTTTCTGCTTATATGGTGCTGAGGAATTGAACCCAGGGACTCATGCATGCAAGGCAAGCGCTCTACCACTGAGTCACCTCCCAGCCCGACTTATGCTATTTTTGACATTCCATTTTTGGCATCAGTTTTTCTCTGTATAATAGCTGTTAGTTTTAAGCTATGTAACATGGTAAATTTAATTGTTCATGAAAAAGTCTGTGAAACACAAATAACAGAAACCTAATCTATACAGAGGGATGCTTTAATTTATTTTTCAAACAAATTTGGTATACTTGGCTTTTGTCCTTATAGTGCTTTGTTCCAGACTTTATGACTTCAAGTATTAAGTATTCACAAAGTCTTGCCACCCCCCTTTAGAGAGGGTAAAGCTATATCAAAGATGGTCTAGCTCTCTGCAAAACATCAAGCTGAGCAGAAGAGACTAGAGTTGCAGAAAAAAGTCACTGGCACCAACAGCAGAGACAATCAGGGGACTAGCAACTGAAGATCTTGTTCCCAGTGGTGAAAGCACTGCTTTTACTTCAAGGTACCTTTGTCTCCCTACACCATTGTATACTATTGTAAGGATTGTGGGAAAGTGCTTTGTGTTCTTTAGATAAAAAGTGTATTCTCTAAGGTCTATGAAAAGATTTTGTGTGGAATGCCTGTAATCCTAGATACTCAAGAGGCTGAGATCTGAAGATTTCAGTTTGAAGTCAGCCAGGGTAGGTAAGTCTATGAAACTTTTAGCTCTAACCATCAAAAAGCCAGAAGTAGAGCTGTGACTCAAATGGTATAGCATTAACCTTGAGCTCAAAAGCTCAGGAACAATGCTCAGCCCCTGAATTCAAGCCCCAGGACTGCCAAAAAAAAAAAAAAGGATACATCCTAGGGAGAAAAATGATAATGCCTCAGATTTATTAAGGGTTTATTATGTCTTGCACTAGACTAATAGTGGAGATAGAAACAAGACCTTTTGTCTGTGACTTTTATATCTGCTGGTCCCCAAATTGTAAGGATCCTCTTTCCTAATTGGAGATTGTTTATAATCTTGTTTACAGTTGTTAACTTAGGCTATGCAGACACATTTATAGCATTTTCTCTACTTTTGTGTTGGGAGATTTTCCATAATAAGAGGCTATGAAAAAAAAAAAAGCAGAAGTGAAGAGGAGAAGGAGGAGGAAGAGGAGTAGGAGAAGGAGGAGGAGGAGGAGGAGGAGAAAGTGGCCAGATGGAGGAAAAGGAGGGGGAGGAAACAGGATAAGCTTTTTTTCTTTTTTTTTTGTGCCAGTGCTGGGGCTTGAACTCAGAGCTTCACAGTCTCACTGGTGCTCTACTCCTTGACCTATTCTACTTGTAGTTTTTTGGTGGTTAATTGAATTCTTCTGCCTACGTTGCCTTTGAATCTGGGTCCTCAGACTTCCACTTCTTGAATAGCTAGGCACAAGCCATCACAGAATAAGCTTCCCAACCTAAATAATACGTCAGTTTAAATATGAAAATGAAGTGACAGGGAGTCTACATCTGTTATGTGGCCCTCACACTGGCTGGCTGTGAATTCAGTACATTCCCAACTTGGAGGATCTTGCTTAAGGAGTTGAACCCAAGCCAAAGCTTACATTCTTCCCAATACAACAAGCAGATCTACTTATTCCTAAGGTTTCTAAAACCAGGATCTTTGTGTTTCATCTTGAGCAGCCTGTGGTCATAGCTCAAAATCAAATAAACAGTCTAAAACCAACACAAAATCAATGTTTTCTGAATACTTTTGAAACTGCTAGGATGATTGATGGTAATTTTTATCTTATAGAAATATCATTCATTGTACATGCTATATTTGAATGTGCATGTAAACGTGTGTATAAAAGATGAAACTTTGGGCCGGGGTCCGGTAGCCCATGCTTGTAATCCTAGATACTCAGGAGGCTGAGATCTGAGGGTTGCTGTTCAAAGCCAGCCCAGCAGGAAAGTCTGTGAGTCTCTTATCTCCAATTAAGCACCAAAAAAGTTGTAAGTGATAGAGTATTAGCCTTGAGTACAAAAGCTCAGGGACAGTACTCAACCCCTGAGTTCAAGTTCTAGGATCAGGACTGGTGTGTGTGTGTGTGTGTGTGTGTGTGTGTGTGTGTGTGTGTGTGTGTGTGTGTGTGTGTGTGTGTGTGTGTGTGTGTGTGTGTGTGTGTGTGTGTGTGTGTGTGTACGTGCACTGTCTTACTGTCTTACAAAACAATACTGTCTTACAAAACAAAACAAAACAAAAAACCATGCTGAGAAAGGCCAAAGCTGGCAAACCAGTGCATGGTGAGCATTTTGGAGTGGTAGAGTGTATGCTAGTTGGATTTCTAATTCAAACCAGCCTACCACACTTAGTGTAGGATTTGAATTTGGTTCTTTCTTTTACGGAAACACACCCCCCCCCAAAAAAAAAAAAACCAGCTTCCATTAAAGTCAAGCCTGGGTCAACTGAATTCCTTCACAGGGTCTACGAAGGGTTGACTTGGGTGTAACAAAATGGCAGTATTTTCTTTATCATGAGGCAAAACTCTTGACACTGGTTTGAGTCTTGTCTGCCTGGACCAAACTGAACAGAAGCAGATTGTCCCATCTGTTGTCAAAACCATCCTCCCAGACTTCAAAGAATCTCGTGCTCAGGAAGGAGAGCTCCCTGGGGTGGGCAGAGGGAGATGGCAGTGGAGCTCTCAGGCTTCCTCTCGGTCCCTGCAGGTCCTCTGCGGCTGGAGCCCAACTCAGCGACTGTCATCGCAGCTGACTTCTCTTTGAATCTGAGGCTCTTCACCACCCCCAGTCTTCCCCAGAGCCCAAACATGCTCAAGGCCCAACTTCTGTTTGAAGTAGACGTGAGACTGTTCACACTGGGGCTGAGAGGTGCCACGAATTAGAGGAAGTGGCACCCCATGGGGCAAGACCACCTAAGCCTCAGCCCGCAGTGTATGCTTTCAGTCTCCCAGGGGTGATAATGGCATTCTGGGCTTTTCTACAGGGATACTCAGGGCCCCCCCGGGGATCTTAATTAAAGTGGATGTGTGAGTCTCAGTGGCAAACATAGACTGACAACTGGATGTGGGATGTGGAAGCTTGTTTGGAGTTCTGCTTGAGTTTCTGCCTGGCCTTCCAGAGTTGCATTCACTCAGAAGCTAAAGGAAAGGAAGACCGGATCAGTTATATCCCAAAGCCAGAGTGAAAGCTTCTGCTTTCATGCTAATAATCTCCACTGGGGCCCAAAACATCACCTTACTGCTCATTTTTCTATGCCAGTTCAGAAAGAATCGGGAAACCATATTAGACATTGCCATAGTGCTATGAGTTTAAAGGATGTCTTTTCTTTCTCCGTGTGTAGGATTATTCCAAGAACAGGGAAATGCACAAACCAATAAAGTAATTAATAATTTAAGCAGCTATTT
Source organism: Dipodomys spectabilis (assembly GCF_019054845.1). Classification (NCBI taxonomy): domain Eukaryota; kingdom Metazoa; phylum Chordata; class Mammalia; order Rodentia; family Heteromyidae; genus Dipodomys; species Dipodomys spectabilis. Next base: position 3,741,001 of record NW_024870750.1, read on the forward strand.
ACAAGCAGGGCACAAGTGGTGCACACCTGTAATCCTAGCTATTCTTAGGAGTCTGATATCTGAGGATCCTGGTTTGAAGCCAGCCTGGATAGGAAAGTCTGTCAGACTCTGATCTCCAATTAACTACCCAAAAAGCCAAAAGTGGAGCTGTGGATTAATAGATAGAGCGATAGCCTTGAGTATAAAAGCTGAAGTCAGTGCCCAGGTCCTAAGTCAAATCCCAGGACAGGCAGGGTGCTGGTGGCTCATACTGGTAATCCAAGTTACTCAGGAGGCTGAGATCTGAGGATAGCAGTTTGAAGCCAGCCCAAGGATGGAAAGACCATGAGACGCTTATCTCCAATTAACCACCAAAAATGGGTATGAAGCTGTGTCTCAAAGTGGTAGAGCACTAGTCTTGAGGGGGAAAAAAAAAAGCTCAGGCATAGTGCCCTGGCCTTGTGTTCAATCCCCGTGATGGACAAACAACAACAAAAAGTTTATTTACATATGCTAATTAGCTTTCAATAATAAATTATTTCAATTAATAATTTTTAGCCGGAAAATACTGCATTGTTTTGCTTTAAAGCAAATACCTTCCTCAACGGGTTTCAAATGTGGTTTTAAAGAGTAATTTTTTTTTTTTTTTTTTTGGTCAGTTGTGGGGCCTGAACTCTGGGCCTGGGCGCTGTCCCTCAGCTCTTCAGCTCAAGGCTAGCGCTCTACCACTTGAGCCACAGCACCACTTCTGGCTTTTTCTGCTTATGTGGTGCTGAGGAATCGAACCCAGGGCCTTATGAATGCAAGGCAAGCACTCTACCCCTGAGCCACCTTCTCAGCCCGAGTAATATTTTTTTTTAAAAGACAAAGAATAAAATATAAGAATTCCCTTCCAAGGGAAGATGTAGGTCTGTGGTAATGCTTGCCTAAATGTGCTTGAATCACTGATTTAATCTTCAGTAACAGAAAATTTTAAAAAAGAAAAGAAAAATGATTCTCCTTGGGGAAACATGTAAAGGTCAGTATTTTTTGTGATTTTGTTTGAATATGTTTTTGTATTATCAGAGAACACATCTGCTTTACATTAAAAAAAATTAATCGACAGAAAGCACTAGTGGCTCACACCTGTAATCCTGGCTACTTGGAGGCTGAGAGTGGGCGGATTAAGGTCTAAGGTTAGTCTTGGCAGAAAACGTTTCTAGACTTTATCTCAAAAATAACCAGCAAAAAACAGGGCTAGGGGGCTGAGAAGATGGCTCAGTGGTAGAGCACTTGCCTTGCATGCATGAGGCCCTGGGTTCAATTCTTCAGCACCACATAAGCAAAAAGAAAAAAGCCGGAAGTGGTGCTGTGGCTCAAGTGGTAGCGCGCTAGCCTTGAGCTGAAGAGCTGAGGGACAGTGCCCAGGTCCAGAGTTCAGGCCCCATGACCGGACCCCCCCCCAAAAAAAAAAAAAAAAAAACAGGGCTAGAAGTATGGCTCAAGTAGTAGATTGCCAGACTATCAAACATCAAGTATGAGGCTCTAACTTCAAACCCCAGTAATGAAAAAGTGATGATAATTTTACATAGAATGATATTTAATTACATATATACACTGTGCAATGATCAGAAACTGGTGTATTCACTACCTTAAGCATTTGTTATTTGTTTGTGTTAAGAACACAACAAAATCCTCTGCACTACTCTTTTGAAATATACAGTTAAGTGTTACTTGCATGGTTATCCTACTGTTTTATAAAACAGAAGGTATTTCTCCTGTCCACCTATACTTCTGTACTTGTTTCCACCCTTTGTCTATTTCCTTCTTTCTTTCCTAGCCTCTGCTATTATTCTTTTACTTCCATGTGATCAGCATGTACTTGGCTTATTTCAATGAACACAATTTTCTCCCTTTCGATCTATGCTGCCACAAACGGTAGACTGTCATACATTTTTAAGTTAATAATATTCCATTGTGTTTATATACTACATTTCCTTAATTTGTCTGCTAAGGACACCTATGCTAACCCTATATTTTGGCAGTTATAAGTGGTACTACAATAAATGTGGCAATATGACAGTGCTGTTTCTCTCTCTCTCTCTCTCTCTCTCTGAATGTGGCAATACTAGGGTTTGAATTTAGGGCCTTAAGCTTTACTTGGTTGTTTGGCTGGCATTCTACCACTTGATTCACAGCTCCAGCCCAGCTTTTTTGCTGCTTAATTTGGAGGTGGGATCTAATTGACTTTTCTGCATGGGTTGGTCTTAAACCATGATCCTGTGGATCTCTGTCTACTGAGTAACTAAGATTATAGACATGAACCACTTGCACCTGGTTGAAAATACCTTTTTGGACACTCTTATTTCTCTCCTTTTGAGTATATACCAAGTAACGGAATGGCTGATTCATAGGGTAGTTTAGTTTTGCTTTTCTGAGGAACTTCAATACACCATAACTCTTCTAGTTATACGCCATCAACACTGTATGAGAGTTTCCCTTTCTTTCACATCCTGACTACCATTTGTTATTATCTTTTTTATAATAGCTATTTTAACTGAGATATCTCATCAAGTTCCTGATTTGCATTTCCCTGAAGAACATATCTACTTAAAAAAAATTATTTCACAAATTGTGCTATAGTTGCTTCACATTTGGAAATACACAGGCATGTTTACACAAGCATAGTTATTTAATCAGTGTCAGTTTAACCCTTAGACCATCAGCTTTGTGAAGGTAGACATTGTGTTTTTCTGGTTCACAATCTTGAATGGATATATTATATGTACTATAAATATCTCACTGAAAATGGTTCTTAAATATGATTTCTTGTCCATTACGTTGGTAGAAAAAAAAAACAACTATTGATATAGGTGCTGGTAGCTCACATTTGCAACCCTAGCTACTCAGGTTTGATGCAAGCTCAGGCAGGTAAGTGCAAGATACTCTTACTACCAAAGAACTAGCAAAGTGCCAGAATAAGGTATGGCTCAAGTGGTAGAGCACTGGTTATGGGTAAGTAAAACAAAAATGTATTGAGTTTTTTGTGCTGGCGCAAGGAAAAAAAGTCAGGCTCTATATTTTATTTTTTTGTCGGCCGTGGGGCTTGTCCCTCAGCTCTTCAGCTCAAGGCTAGCACTTTACCACTTGAGCCACAGAGTCACTTCCGGTTTTCTGAGTGGTTTATTGGAGATAAGAGTCTCACATACTTTCCTGCATAGGCTGGCTTTGAACCGTGATCCTCAGATCTCAGCTTCCTGAGTAGCTAGGATTACAGGCGTGAGCCACTGGTGCCTGGTAAATAAGGCTGTATAGTTAAGAGTTTGCCATTTTCAGAAATCACTGATAGGGCTGGGAAGGTGGCTCAGTGGTAGAGTGCTTGCCTTGCATGCATGACATTCTGGGGTCAATTCCTCAGCACCACATAAGCAGAAAAAGCTGGAAGTGGTGCTGTGGCTCAAGTGGTAGAGTGCTAGCCTTGAGCTGAAGAGCTGAGGGACAGCACTCAGGGCCAGAGTTGTGTCCCCACAACCGACAAAAAAAGAGAGAGAGAGAGAGAGAAAGAAAAGAAAAGAAACCACTGATGTTTATTTACCAAGAAATATTCTATGAAGTATCAATGTGTGCCATGGCTTGCTAGTTTGGGAGACTGATCATTTTTTTTGTTGTTGTTGGTCATGGGGCTTGAACTCTGGGCTTGGACACTGTCCCTGGGCTCTTCAGCTCAAGGCTAGTGCTCCACCACTTGAACCATAGCGCCACTTCTGGACGGTTTTCTAGTGGTTTATTAGAAATAGGATTTGCACAGACTTTTCTACCTGGGCTGGCTTTGAACCTTGATCCTCAGATCTCAGCCTCCTGAGTAGCTAGGATTACAGGCGTGAGCTACCAGCACCCGGCTCACTGATCACTTTTAATAATTGGGGAGCAGACCCAATGAAGCAACATAAGGGTAAAGGCTATTTGCTGACTGCTTAAAAGAGCCTCTTGTCTCTGAAATACTTTGAAAATTTTGTCTGAGAATGAAGGAATCTGATCATTTCACAGTCTTTGTACTAAAGACACAGTTCTAGGGATTTGCACACCCGGTATTCTGCACGTGCAGTCTATAAAGATGACTAGTAGTAATGACAGACTTAAGGAATTCATGTCCAAAACTGATGAGAGTGTCAAGGTTGATGTTTAGAATTTGGGGACAATGAAAGTCCCTCTGGGACACATCCTGTATCTTAGAACTCAGTGCTCTGAATGAGGACACCTGAGCTTCTGGAAGAAGCAAACCCCATATAATCATTCAGCACTCCTTCAGCAGAACCTGATGACATGATACCCTTTAATAACACTAGAACACAACTTAAAGATAAACTTTTCATCAAGGAATTAAAATGTATTTGATCATGCAGTCAGAGAGTGTGGAAGATGCTTTCATAGCCTTTCAAACAAGACCAGTATTGTCAAAGTTTGCTGTTTCCTCTGCCATTTCTTTATTCCCCTCTGCCCTCCAAAGATTTTCAAAGTCTTCAGGGCCATGATGTTACCCAGATTTGCTACCAACTTTCCGTTTTCCCCTGATCTTTTGTTTCAAAGTCTGCTTTCTTTCCCCTGTGTGCTCACTGAAGCCTAATTGTGGGGGTCAAGCTATAATTAGTTTATATATGAAGTTTAATTCATGATGGCTCTTTTGGTATTAGGCTCAAATGGGCTTTGATGTCTGGCTGCAGCTTTGATCCCAGCCCCTCAAATGGTGGTCATCACCAAACTCAAAGGATTTCCCTTTACTCCCTCCCTCCCCCATTTGGAGACAGCTTTCCCCCAATTGCATCATTTGTGTTTGTTTGGTCATAAACGCTGCATGGCATCATTTTGTTGCTTTTCTCTATAGCAAAATGTGCAGCTCTCTTTTACTCTGTCTGCATAGAATGTTCACTACTGGATTAGGAATTTGTAGAGCAATACTTAGGCTCTGGCTGGGATGCTCATAGTTGCTCTGCCCAAGTGCAAGGCTCTAGGCTGTGTGACCTAAGACACCCTTCAGGCTCTTCCCAGGAAGTATGGTTACCCATAGATCACATAACTGTAGCATGCTCAGTCTCTCTCTCTCTCTCTCCCCCCCCCTCATGTGTGCACCTTTAGTTTACTCTTCAGACACTATGCACAGCAGATTCATTCCATCTTTAGTGCCGTACTTTCTAAATGTCCATAAGAAGACAGAGCCCTGGAGGGGTGGAGGGTGAGGAGGAAGCAAAAAAGGAACTAGGAATGAACCAGACTTGAAAGGAGTTAATACATAGCACTAGTGGGGGGGGAGGGTGCAGGGAAGATGCACCAGAACCTGCTTTAAAAAGAAAGAGAAAGAAAAATCAAATCCATAGGGGGAAGTGAGAGAGAGTCAGCGCCAGAAGGGAAACGCCTCTTACAAACCTGCAACTAAAACAAAGAACCAGAGAGGGAAGAGAATCGAGGGAATGAGACCAGAGAGGAGAATATTTGGCTGCTAGGTTAGGAGAATAGGGGCAACCCAGCCAGTTGCACTTAATCTGATGACATTGGGACTTTTCCTGGAAAAACAATTACTGAACTAGGCTCCTTGTTTCTGACTTCATTTGACAGCTCAGGTTTGTTTTAATTGGCATGTGAATGAACAGCATTATTTATTAATGTGTAATGGATCCTTTGGAAAGATTAACCTTTATTCCTATTCGTGACCATTTTATTGGTGGTGCCATCTGAATACATTAGTTTTAATATTTAAACTTGCTGGAAACACTTTTTCATGGAGACGGACAAGCTGTTATGGCAAATGGTTTGCTTTGGACTAATGAGCCAGCTCAAAGTGGCATTTGGTGGTGGTGGGGGTGGGTGGGAACGTGGGGAGATTTGGAGACACAGTGACTTGCCTGTCTGCTCTAACAAGATTTATTAGTAGTGTGTAAAAACGACTCAGCTCCCCCCCCCCAACTGTATAAATATTGTTGTCAATGTGTGACATAACACAGGCCAAAATAATAGGCTCCACCCAACTAGAAGGAATCTAATTCAGAACTAGAAAGCAAGTCATGTATTTAGAAATGAGTAAAATGGAGCAATGACAAAGGACATGGGTGAGAGGCATTTGGAAGGCAGTTTTTGTTTTTTTTTGGTGGTTGTGGGGCTTAAACTCTAGGCCTGGGCACTGTCCTTCAGCTCTTCAGCTCAAGGCTAGCACTCTACCTCTTGAGCCACAGCTCTACTTCTGGTTTTCTGGTAGTTTATTGGAGAGAAGAGTCTCATGGACTTTCCTGCCCGGGCTGGCTTTGAACAGTGATCCTAAGATCTCAGCCTCCTGAGTAACCAGGATTACAGGCGTGAGCCACTGGCTGTGTGTGTGTGTGTGTGGTGTGTGTGGTGTGTGTGTGTGTGTGTGTGTGTGTGTGTGGTGTGTGTGTGTGTGTGTGTGTGTGTGTGTTGGTGCTTGGATTTGAAGTAAGGGCTTGGGAGCTGTCCCAGCTTTTTCTGCTTAAAGCTAACACGCAATCACTTAGGCTACAGCTCCACTTCCAGGGTTTTTGTTGTTGTTTGTTTGTTTGTTTGTTCCTCCTGGCTAATTGAAGATAAGTGTCTGAGGGATTTTCCAGCTCCACTTGGCTTGGAACTGCAATCTTCAAATCTCAGCCTCCTGAGCAGCTAGGAATACAGGAATGAGCCACAGGCATCTGGCTAAGTCATTGTTCTTCAGTACCTTAAAATTAAGGAATAAAATTAGTTCTTGTATTATCAACTAGGGTTTGACATGCAATAGGCATAAAGAATGGGTGAGTTAATCCACTGGTTTCTGTACGCCTAGGAACATTTGAATGTAACTCTACTTTTAGACCTAGATCTTAGGATCTTGTTAAGGCTGTAGTTCCCTCCATGTCTGTGGGGGGTGGAGGGGGTGGGGAGGAAGCAATGCAGAGGAGAAGTGAGTGGCAAGGGAGCTTTTGTTTTTCTTTTTGGTAAATGTGGACTTAATGCTATTTGTTGTAGAGATTAAATGGGTCCTATTAAGTTTTAAAGTGAGCTAAAAAGTATGCTAATCAGAAAACAATGTCCAACTAACCTACCTTCTCCAGAGTCTAGCAGTAAGCAATTACCAGTTGCATGCTAACCAGGCCCAGTGCTAAGAGCTGTGACCTGTGGAGGGTAGTAAAACAGTCCCAGCCTTTAGGGAGTTTTTGTGATGTGGCAGGAGAGAGGAGGTTCACATATACACCTACATACACAGAGGTAAGTGTGGAAAGCAGATAAAGAACAAAGCAATAGCCTGCAGTTGATGAGTTCAGAGGGAAAGGGGCATCACACTACACTGAAGAGGGAAAGAACAATTCTTTTCTTTTTTTTTTTTTTTTTTGGTCCGGTAGTGGGGCCTGAACTCTGGGCCTGGGCGCTGTCCCTCAGCTCTTCAACTCAAGGCTAGCGCTCTACCACTTGAGCCACAGCGCCACTTCCGGCTTTTTTCTTTTTGCTTATGTGGTGCTGAGGAATCGAACCCAGGGCCTCAGGCATGCAAGGCAAGCGCTCTACCACTGAGCCACCTTCCCAGCCCGGGAAAGAACAATTCTTAGCAAGGGTAAGCAGCTAGGCAAAATTGTACAATTATAAAATACAGATACTTTGTGAATGAACTACAGCAAATCGTGGATTGCTGGGTTCAATTTCTGAGGTGCTTGGATGCACTGCATATATATATGTGTGTATATCTATCTATCTATCTATCTATCTATCTATCTATCTATCTATCTATCTATCTATCTATCTATCTATCTGTGTTGCTGTTCAGTTGACAAGCCAGACCTCTACCCCACTGTGAGCAGTCTCTAGCAAAGGTAACTGTATCACAGGTGACACTCCAAGGGGGAAATTTGTAAGATCTGCAGGAAAAACAAAGGGGGGAGGGGACTTACATTAATTCTTACAGCCAGTGTGCCAGCCACGTTGTAAACGCACAGCGCAAACACACACTGCATGCTGTATATTGTCATTTCTCCAAGAGGTAAGTTGCATTAGTAGATCCATTTTACCTCTGAGGGGAAGGATGGGCACAGACAGACCGAAGTAACTCGCCTGCATCGCTATCCATGGATGAAACAGGGATTCAGCTTCTGCTAGGACGGCTTCGGAGTCAGTGTCTGAGTGAATGGAGACTAAATAAAAACAATAAACAGAACCCAAATCCTTGGCGGGCGCCTGTGCACGGGTAAACCCTAGCTTTCAGATACCAGCGTTGTAGCTTGCAGAGAGCGACCCCCTCCTGCCTAAGTTTAAATGCCTTCCATCCTTAAGTCTTGTTTAAAAAATTAAGACGTCAGAGGCTCAGAACAACCTCGCGTTGTACTTCAGATTGCTTTCTTTTATGAAAGGAGTTACGCCCCTCCCTCCCCCAACTCGCCAAACACTCAAATACTTTCCGAGTAAATGTCTGGACCGAGTGAAAGAAACCTCGATCGGTCCGCGGACCTGAGTGGGTGTGCGGGGAAAAGTGATCGATGAAGATCGTGGGCGGCAACGTGGTAGAAGTTCGGAAAGTTCTCGGGAGCCCAGCTGCGTGCCCTTCGGCGGACCCTGCCCGTGAGGCGGCTGTAACCAGATGCGGGCTTTAGGCACTGGGAAAGAACCAAAGGAGGAAGCAGGAAAAGCTGGGTGCAGTAAGCGGGAAAGGGGGCTCAGCGGGGTGGGGGAACGGAGAGGGGTGGGCCGAGCGAGGAGGGGGCGTGGTCAGGGGCGTGGCCTGACGGGGGCGTGGCAGCCGGGCGCGCGGAGTAGGCGGGCTGCGGGCTCCTGACAGTCGAGGGGCGGCTGGGGAGCGAGGCTAGGAGTGAGGGGCCGGCGCGGGGAGGCCGGTGCCGGGCGGAGCGGACGGGCCACAGCGGGTGAAGGAGCTTCGGGCAGGCGGTTATCAGCTTCGGGGCCGGGGTTCTGCACGCGCGGTGACAGCAGACGGCGCCACCCGGTCCGGGTGCGCTCCCGCCGGCTGCAGCACGCGGGATCCGAGCGCTCCTCGCCTGCGCCCCCAGCCGCGGTGCGGGGCTCCGCCTCGGGGCGGCATGAGCCGGCGGCCGCAGCCCTAGCGCGCCGCTCCTGTGTCCCGGCAGCTCCGCCGCGGTGCCGGGCGCTGGCCGGCGGGTTGGGGGGGGGGCCATGAAGCCGAGTCCTGGCAGCACGGCGAGGGAGCTGGAGCCAGCGGCGCCGGCCCGGGGCGAGCAGCGTGCGGCGGAGCCCGAGGGGCGCTGGCGGGAGAAGGGCGAGGCGGAGTCGGAGCGCCAGCGCACCCGGGAGCGGCAGGAGGCCACGCTGGCCGGGTTGGCGGAGCTGGAGTACCTGCGCCAGCGCCAGGAGCTGCTTGTCCGGGGCGCCCTGCGCTGCTCCGGGGGCGCGGGGGCCGCGGCGCGGGGCGCGGGCGAGCTGCCGGGGGACGCGGTGCAGCGCAGCCGCCTGGAGGAGAAGTTCTTGGAGGAGAACATCTTGCTGCTGCGGAAGCAATTGGTAAGTCCGCGCCCCAAGGTGAGCACGGCAGGCCTGCGGCGGGGCTGGAGGGGGGCCGCGAGCGAGGGCACCTCTTGGCGACTCGCGACCCCGCACCTCTCATACCCTCTGGGGGATCCCCCCCCCCACACCCCGAGTGCGGGCTCTGCCCCAGGCGCGTGGGCTACCGACGCCCATCCATTCCTAGGCTGTACATGCTTTGTGTCAGGTGAGGGGCTGGCGACCTCGCGCGGATTGCGGGGATCCGAGTGGCTTCATCGTCCCCCCCTACCACCCCCGCCTGGCATCCTGGCTGCTTAGGCTCGCTGGGTTCCAACCTGAAAAGTCTTTCCAGTTAGATCAGCAAAGCACACGCCCTCTCCGCAGAGATTTGCGAACCCTGACTCGACGTGCCATTTTATTTGGAGATAGCCTTCATTTCATCTCCCGCAGCAGGGAGGGGACAAAAGCCCGGGGCGAGCTGGTGGCGTGCTTCACGGTCCCAGCCCAAGTTTTCAGATTACACTGTAGCGCCTGCGGGGAGCCGTGCCCCTCCCTCCCGGGGCTCGCCTCCCGCCGGCCCCTGCTACCCTGGGCTCTTGCTTAGTTTCAAATAGAAGTTCTTTGTATAGGGTAGCTACAACTCGATGCAAATGATTGCAATTTGGCTGGAGAACTTGACCCCCCCCCTCATATTTGATGTGTTCTGCCAGCTGCGATTGGTGGCTGAGGTGGGAGAAGAATCTGCTCTCAGGAAACATTTATCTTATTGGATTTCTGTCAGGGGCGCAATCATTCTGTGCAGGCTTCATTAATAGGGAAGAAAAAGAACTTTGGACCCGAATGTGTGGAGAACAGCTTTTGACCCCGCCTCAGAGTAATGGCGGCAGCTTTGTTTCAGTCATCTCAAAATGTAGTTTTGGAAACAGCAAAAAGATCCCTGTTTGACCTTGTGGTACGATCGGAAAGTAGACACAGGCGACACGTTGTTAGGAACAAAGTGATTGTGATGTGTGTTGTCATGTGCTCTTTTGCCTTACCTCTTAACAGATTATTTATTGACCATCAGAGTGCTTTTAAGGTTCAGTTTTTTTTTTCCTGAAAAACAAAACTAGAAAATTTGCAAACAAACCTGATTTATATACCCAAGTCTTCTAAGTCAAAGGACAGAAAGGAAGAGTAGCTGTTCTCTTTCAACTAAGGATGTGCGCTGGGGCCTGGGCTATCAGCTGCTTTTGGCATTTCTGTGTTTTGGTGGTAACAGACCCAGTTTGTATGTAACATTCATTTGAACTCATTTTCCTTGTTCATGTCTGATCAGTTACGTTTTACACAGTCTTGTACAATAGCACCTTTTTGTCTTCGTGAATCTCAGCATTGTAAGTGGCACATTCCTATTGTCCATTTCAGGGGAGCAAGGCAGTATGTCAGGAGAATTCCACTCCAGTCAGTGTTTATAGTACTATTTTCATTTGTAGACTTGGCATTCATGATTTGAACCAGATGCCTTTTGAGTTCTTTCTCTTTCCCAGCAACAGGAAGCACTAGGTGGCGGTGTGAGTTAGCACAACCAATCTGTCACCTTTGGAAACCTTAGCTGAGTCCAAATCTTGATGGGCCTTCCCTTGAGGGTTTTGAATTCTGCCAGCTCACATTATACTTGGCGCTAGCTATTAGTATTAGTTTCTCACTTTCAAAGGCTCTAAGACTGATTAAACCCCACAAAGCAACTAATAGAAAACAACACTCTGCAGGCCAAGACATTTGGCCAGAAAACCTCACCTAAGTAAGATTATAGTGTATTGTAAGAAATCTGTTACTCTGACTTTAAATTCAAGAGCCTACTGTTAAGGTTTCTCGTGAACACACTCTCTCTCTTTCTCTCTCTCAACTACTGGCTGTATCCCAGATGATTTAAAGTCTCTATGCAGTTTTATTGCCCCTACCCATAAAAAGTCAGTTTGTATTAGTTAAAATTTAAAAATAAGGCTTTTAGTTTAATGAGGAACTTTATATTGCCACAAAATGTGTCCTTGTACAATTAAAAACACGATTTGTTTTTGAAGGTTTTCTTTATCTCAAGGTATCCAGTAAGATTCTGGGTTAAAAAGATAAAGTGAGCCTTTTAGTTGAATACTTAGCAGATTCTTTTTTTTTTTCTTGGTGTGTGTGGTGTCCCTGTTTTCTCCTAATCAGAATTGTTTGAGAAGAAGAGATGCTGGTTTGTTGAATCAGTTGCAAGAACTTGACAAGCAGATAAGTGACCTGAGACTTGATGTAGAAAAAACCTCTGAAGAGCACCTGGAAACAGACAGCCGACCTAGCTCAGGTGAGTGAGCATACGACTGAATTCTGCACTCAGGGCTCACTCCATTGAGGTTAGTAAACTCGGACCTGCAAATAGCAATGGAGTTGATTTCTAACAGAGTATTGACAGTTTGCCATTATGTTTGTTGCATGATTGAAAATTTAAGTCAGACAACAAATTATTTTAATAATGAGACTGATTGGTTTGAATAAAGTCTCTTGAATTAAAAATGAAAGCTTCTATTCAAATTTCTGGAGGAGTGGTAGTCCTTTGAAATTTGAGAAAGTCAGAACTAGGCTGGAAAATTAGTCACACTTCTTGAGACCACTTCAAAAGGTTTTTTCTTCTTCTAAACCATTTGGCTACTTAAATAGAATTTTCTGAAACATTTATGATTAAGTTGAGGCTCTGAAAAATCAAAGTTCGTTCTTATACATCTTTAAAGGTAGGACAAAGTAGAAAGGTTGATTTGAGGGTAAAACTTTGAAATTTATCCATAACTATGTGCTCTTTGCCTTTTCCTATGTTTGAAATAAAACCATAAAATCAATACTCTAAAATCGAGACAAAACTGACAAAATCATAAAACTTCCCTAAATCAAACCAATTAACCAACCAAGCAAACACCTCTCTTTCATACATGATTTACTCTTCTTAAGAATTAATATGTATTTTTCCTTGATATGCTTACTTGCAACCACCACTTTTTAATTTATAGGGTTTTATGAGCTGAGTGATGGGGCTTCGGGATCCCTTTCTAATTCCTCCAATTCAGTATTCAGTGAATGTTTATCCAGTTGTCATTCCAGTACCTGCTTTTGTAGCCCCCTGGAGGCCACCATGACCATCTCGGATAGTTGCCTCAAATCTACAGGTAAGAATTTTAAGCATTGACAGAAATTTTAATTAGATGATAAGGGGACTTAATGTTATCTAGCTCCAGTTCCTGTTACAGACAGAAAAGCTAAAGGTCATGAATTTGCTGTACTCCTCGCCATAGCAACATCTGGAACCTATAGTTTGATGTAGGAAATACCTAGAATGAATCTTAATATGCTTTGGGTACCACTTGGCTATATTCCAAGGGGCAATAGAAGGTAACTTTAAAAATTTAAAAATGCTATCCTAATATTGGAGGGTACTAAGTTGAGTTTCTAAGTCTTTGTTTAGATTATCTGCCTTTCTTCTCCTTTTCTCCTCTCCCTTTCCCCCTCCTCCTTTCTCCTTTACCCTCTCTTCCCTTCTTGCTTAGGTCTGCCAGGTCCATGTTTTTCTACCATTGTAAGAGAATCACAAATTATATTCGACCATCTCATCTTAATACAAAAAAATATGGCTTATAAGCTATTGTCAGAAACTCCCTATCTTTGGAAAGGCAGGTGTGGCTTCAATTCTGTGATAGAGAGCAGAGAAAATATTAGAACTTCCATAGGTGCTGGCACAATTCATTGCACTCGAGTTTGCCCATATTTCCAACGGGGGTGCAAGGCTAAAGGCAAGACAAACATTTAACAGCTAAAGTTGCTAATTGGTTGATATCTATTTGTATATGTTTTTGGCAGCAGCAATCATTTGGGAAAGTATAGCACTCTTGTTATCTAGAGTATACTTCAGGCTTGTTGGTAGTTGCTCCCCTTCATCCTGCAAATCTAGTTTCAGAGGGAAAATTTCTAAACCTATTAGAGGGCACTATGATACAGGCTTTAAGGCTTACAAAATGCTCTGGCTCCCGGATTTCCTTAGTTCTCCCAAATGCCACATTTTCACATAACTAAGATAGCTGGGCTGGTTCTTGGGGGCTGGGATATCTGCTTGACATGAAATAGGGAAAAGGAATAAATAAAGAAGTAAAGGCAAACACAGCCTTTAAATAAGAAAAGACAAAGACTGAGGGGTAGGAAAGTGTTAGAACTAATTGTTTATTGGGGCAGAGCAAGTAGAGACGAATTTCCAACTTATGTCTTTACAAATCTCATTGATAACTGGATCTGATTTTTCTTTTCTCCTGAGGCTGTTAACTGTGGAAGTTTAGATAACTTTCCCTCAAGCAAGTGCTAGAATCTAGCATATCTCAAAAATGCAAATGCCAAGCTGGGCACAGGTGGCTCATGCTTGAAATCCTAACTATTCAGGATGCTGAGATCTGAGGATTGTAGTTCGAAGCCAGCCCTGGCAGGAAAGTCTGTAAAACTTTTGTTTCCACTTAACCACCAAAAAAGCCCGAAGTGGAGTTGTGACTCAAGTGGTAAAGTGGCAGGATTGAGAAAAAAATAAAAAGCTAAGGGACAGTGCCTAGATCCTGATTTTAAATCCTAGTATCAGTACCAAACATTTCCCCCATCCTCATTTTTTCCATCACTCTGAGTTTCTACTATTAGAATTTTGGTATGCTTCATCTGAGACTTTCGTTGCAAATGCACAATCCTTATAAAATTAAGCCTACTCTGGTATTTTACAATGAGTTTTTCACTAAATTTTATAAAGCCTGTTCTATGGTTGAGTAGTTTGAAAGCTTTTTTTCTTTTTTCGTTAGTCATGGGGCTTCAATTCTGGGCCTGGGTGCTATCCCTGAGCTCTTCAGCTCAAGGCAAGTGCTCTACCACTTGACCCACAGTTCCACTTCCTGAAAGCATTCTTATTGGCTGAATATCATTCCTTAAGAAAATGTGAAATGCCATTTTTTTTGTGTGTGTGTGTGGGGGGGGGGGGGGGGCCTGGGCGCTGTCCCTGAGCTCTTTTTGCTCAAGTTTAGCACTCTACCATTGAAGCCACAGCATCACTTTTTCTGTGATTGAACTGGAGATAAGAGTCTCACAGACTTTGCTGCCTGGGCTGGCTTTGAACTCTGGTCTCAGCCTCCTGAGTAGCTAAGATTACGGGTGACTGGTTGTCTTTTTTCTTTTTTGGCCAGTCCTGGAGCTTGAACTCAGGGCTCATGGGCACTGCCTCTGAGCATCTTTTGCTCAAGCCTCACTCTACCACTTGAGCCACGGCACCACATCTGGCTTTTTGTGTTTTATGTGGTACTGAGGAATCCAATTCAGGGCTTCATGCATGCTAGGCAAGCACTCTACCACTAAGCCACATTCCCAGCCCCTATTGTCAATTTTTTTTTGTTGAATGTTTTTTTCCCCTTACCCACTGGTACATGGTCTTTAGACAGATTACTAGCTAATGGGGTACTTTTTAATCCTTAGGAGTTATTTCTCAACCCATGAATTTGTCTTAAAAATTGGCCAGAGTCAAGCTAGTGCTACTAATTTTTTCAGTGGACCTTTAAATGCCTTTCCCATTGTCTCGTAAGCTGGTGGGAATATAAAGAAGGCCACTGTAAAGACCTGGCCTGCGGGGCCCTTTGCAGTTCCCTTTCCACACCACGATTTAACTCCCTTGGTGTCATTTCAGATGTGAATCCCAAGTACCAGTGTGATCTGGTATCCAAGAACGGGAATGATGTGTATCGCTACCCCAGTCCGCTCCACGCTGTGGCTGTGCAGAGCCCCATGTTTCTCCTCTGTCTGACGGGCCACCCTCTGAGGGAAGAGGAGAGGCTGGGGAACCAGGCCGGTGACCTCTGCGTCGCGTCCGAACTGGACGATGGCACCAAGACGGACAGTTCCTTGCCGTCTCCAAGCGGCCTGTGGCCTGCTTCCCACGCTTTGGGCACTAAGAAAATGGATGGCTACATCCTGAGCCTGGTTCAGAAAAAAACCCACCCTGTAAGGACCAACAAACCGAGAACCAGTGTGACCGCTGACCCCACCAAAGGGCTCCTGAGGAACGCCAGCGTGTGCGTCAGGGCCGCCGCGGGCGTCCCCCAAAGCAACGGTGTGAACCTCAAGACTTCCAAGCAGGTGTCTTTGCCCCCCGCGGGGACGCCGTCTTCAGACAGCGGGGCCTCCTCGCCGCTGAAGCAGTGGTCCAAGGACCCAAAGGCCGAGCAGCTGGAAGGCCGCAGGCCGTCCCCGCCCGAGGGCTGCTCGGCCGCCGCCGTCTCTGAGCCCCCGAGCGCCAAGGCGGCCTCCCAAGAACACGCGTGGGGTCCCACTGCTGGGCCCACGGAGTCCCTTAAGGAAGGTAGTCAGCTCTCGGCTGGGCTTCCCAAAGACGGCCCCGGTGGGGGCGCCGGCGCCGGGCCAGAGAGCAAAGTCCTGCCACCCCCGAAGAAGATGGCAACCGCCAAAAGCAGCCTGCAGGCCTCCTCGGCCCCCGGGCCGCCTCCTCCTCCGCCGCCGCCGCCGCCTGCGGCCTTCGCTGTGGAGGACAGGCCGGGCCTGGACTTCAAGAGCGAGGGCTCCTCGTCTCAGAGCCCCGAGGAGGGACGCCTGGTGAAGGCTCGGTTCATCCCGGGCCAGGGGCCGCCCGGCGCCGGCGGGAGTGGCCGGCCGCACCGCGGGCACCGCGCCCCGGGCGCCGCGGCCAGGAGCTCGGCGGCGCTGCGGCCCCGCGGCCAGGCCCCGCCGCTGCCTCCGCCCGCCTCCGGGCTGGAGATGGGCGCCCTGCCCACCGTCCGGGAAAAGACGGCCCGGGCGGCCAGCCGCAAGTGCCGCTTCCCCGACGACCTGGATACAACTAAGAGACCGAAGAAGGCCGCGTGCCGAGGCCGGCGCGGCGCGGGCGGTGCGGGCGACGCGGCGCTGCCCGGCAGGCCTCAGGGCGGCCACCGAGCGGGCCTCAAGGCCCACGGCGCCGGCGGCGGCCACGGACGGGAGGTCGTGGTGGCCAAACCTAAGCACAAGCGAACCGACTACCGCCGCTGGAAGTCCTCCGCCGAGGCCTCGTACGAGGAGGCGCTGCGCCGGGCGCGGCGCGGCCGCCGCGAGCCCGCGGGCGCGTTCCCGGTGCCCGTGCCGCCGCCCTTCGCCAGCCCCTACGCCTTCGCGGCGGCCGCGGCCGCGGCGGCCAGCGACTCCGAGTACTCGGCCGAGTGCGAGTCGCTCTTCCACTCCACCGTGGTGGACACCAGCGAGGACGAGCGCAGCAACTACACCACCAACTGCTTCGGCGACAGCGAGTCCAGCGTGAGCGACGGCGAGTTCGTGGGCGAGAGCACCTCCACCAGCGACTCGGAGGAGAGCGGCGGCCTCATCTGGTCCCAGTTCGTCCAGACGCTGCCCGTGCCGGCCGTCGCCGCCCAGGACCTGCGCCGCCACCCCGCCAAGGCCTTCGTCAAAATTAAGGCCTCGCACAACCTCAAGAAGAAGATCCTCCGCTTCCGCTCGGGCTCCTTGAAGCTGATGACCACGGTCTGAGTCGTCGGGGGAGAGGGAAGGCAGACACCACTCCCCCCCCCCACGCCATGGAGTCCCACCCTTCCCCATCCCCCACCACAGACTCCCATCCCCCACCACGGACCCCCCACCCCCACCACGGACTCCCACCCTCCCCATCCCCCCAACATAGACCTATCCCCCATCCCCCACCACAAGCTCCCACCCTCCCCATCCCCCAACATAGACCCATTCCCCACCAGACTCCCACCTTTCCCATCCCCCACCAGACCCCCACCCTCCCCATCCCCCACCACAGACTCCCATCCCCCCAACATAGACCCATCCCCCACCACGGACCCCCATCCCCCACCACAGACTCCCATCCCCCCAACATAGACCCATCCCCCACCACTGACCGCCCCATCCCCCAACATAGACCTATCCCCCACCACAGACTCCTACCCCCCAACGAAGACCCATCTCCCACCACGGACCCCCCCATCCCCCACCACGGACTCCCACCCTCCCCATCCCCCAACATAGACCCATACCCCACCACGGAACCCCCCATCCTCACCACAGACTTCCACACCCCTCCCCCCCACGGACTCCCACGCCCATCCCGAGTTTCTTGATTTTCGTGTAACGCTTTCATCGGATGCTTTTCTTGTTTCTTTTTCATTAAGGGTTAAATGATGTCTCCCTTACCTCGTGTATGGACTGCTAGTGCCTTTGAATTGGAAGTGTTACAGGATGTGACTGCTAGTTAGAAGTAAATACCGAGGTGGTTTTTGTTTTTGTTCTTTTTTAATGGTGGTGATAGTGAACGAATTTGTGGTGTAGAAAAGAAAACATTTCTGAGCAAATCACAAAAAGTTGAGGTTTTTAAGGTGCAGGTTGTTACCGGGATGAGGACGATTGATTCCCAAGGTCAAGTGGATGGAGTTTTCACGCGTTACATTTGCTTCCTGATGGTGGAGGGCTGAGTCCGAAATGGTCGGAAGCTAGGGCTTTCCTGTTGAAGAGCTTAACATAGGATTTGTGTGTGGCATAGGTATGAGAGACAGCCACTTTTCCTATAAGTTTTTTTTAATGTTTTATTTAATTGTATCATCTACATTTCTCAGCTGTCTCCTCCTCCTTGTTTCATCTCAGAACTGTTTTGTTTACTGAACTCAGAACTTGTCGACCAGATACAGCAACCTGGATAAGGAAGGCTGGTCATACCTTAAAAGGAATCACAAAACCTTTTGTCACACTTGGTGCCTAACCCTTTCTAGGGCCGCATAGCCAGCATACTGATGCCTTTCTCTGCATCTCTGATTTGTAGCCAGTACAACCATTTGTCCCTTGGAGGACAGCTTTGGGAAAACACTTTGGTCCTCTGGTACAGAGAAACTCACTGTTCTGGGCCACTCCCAGCCCACTGAGCACTCTGCCACCTAAGCATTGGCCTCTACATTAGTGCAATTTAGTCCAGATTGGACCACTGACTATCTGGAAGGGCTTTAAAAAAATTTTTTTTTGTAAACAGTATTGTGTAAAATTGCTTTTTTAAAGTACCAAAATCTGCATGTTTTGTGCATGAGTAGTAGTTGATTTGATATTCTTGTTGTTAAATTACTGTATTATATAAATGGTATGTGTTTTTATATATATCATTGTGTAAATTTAATATAACACATAAGCTGTAATAAAGTTTGTTGTACTGCTATTAAGTTTATTATTTGGGTATAAATCCAGATGTTTACACTATAAGTCTTGTGATAGTTATTGATGTTATTTGTCAAATTTATATTAGACCTGTTCTACAACTAGAAAAGTATTTGCAATAGTTAAAACAGGTTTTAGAAGCCAGGAGCTAGTGGCCCATGCCTATAATTCAGGCTGAGATCTGATTGCAGTTTTGAAGCCAACTTCTCGCAGAAGAGTCCAAGAGACTCTTTATCTCCAATTGACCAGTTAAAAAAAAAAAAAAAGCAAAAAAAAGTTTTAGTATTTGTGGAAGTGGATAATGAGTAAGCAAACCTAGAAAAACAAGCTCTTTTTTTTTTTTGTTTTTTGCCAGTCCTGGATCTTGAACTCAGGGCCTGGCACTGTCCTGGAGCCTCTCTGTGCTCAAGGCTAGTGCTCTACCACTTGAGCCACAGTGCCACTTCCAGCTTTTTCTGTATATGTGGTGCTGAGAAATTGGACCCAGGGCTTCATGCATGCTAGACAAGCACTCTACCACTAAGCCACATTCCCAGCCCCAAGCTACTTCTTTAGAGTAGCATAATAGCCAGGTGTTGGTGGCTCATGCCTGTAATCCTAGCTACTCAGGAAGCTGAGATCTGAGGATTGTGGTTTAAGGGCAGAAAAGTCCATATGAGATTTCCATATGAGATTCTTATTTCCAATTAACCACTCAAAAACCAGAAGTGGATCTGTGGTAGAGTGCCATCCTTGACCTAAAAGCACTCAGGGACAGTGTCCAGACCTTGAGTTCAAGCTCCACGACTGACCCCCCTCCCTCAAAAAAAAAAAAAAAGAGTGGGATGGTATTTTACAATTTAAAGCTATTTAAGAAAAAAAAATTAATTGATGGTATTGGGTTTTGAACTCAGGGCCTTATGCTTGGCCCACCATTTGAGCTATGCCTCTAACCATATTTGCTTTAGCTATTGAAAAGTTGTAATAATTGTTATTTTATTGTTATTATAAAGGTCATATACAGAAGGGTTACTCCCCTTTTTTTTTGGTTGGTTGTAAGGTTTGAACTCTGAGCATGGGCACTGTCCCTGAGCTCTTCAGCTCAAGGCTAGTGCTGTACCACTTGAGCCACAGCGCCACTTCTGGTTTTCTGGTGGTTAATGGGAGATAAGAGTCTCATAGACTTTCCTGCCCAGACTGGCTTTGAAGCGCCATCCTCAGATCTCAGCCTGAGTAGCTAGGATTACAGGCATGAGCCGCTGGCACCCAACAAGGGTTACCGTGTCTGTGTGTGTCTGTGTGTGTCTGTGTGTGTCTGTGTGTGTGTCTGTGTGTCTTGCTTGTGGGGTTTGAACTCAAGGGTTACCGTGTGTGTGTGTGTGTGTGTGTGTGTGTGTGTCTGTGTGTGTCTGTGTGTGTCTTGCTTGTGGGGTTTGAACTCAAGGATTACCGTGTGTGTGTGTGTGTGTGTGTGTGTGTGTGTGTGTGTCTTGCTTGTGGGGTTTGAACTCAGGGCCTGGGCACTGTCTCTGAGCTCTTTTGTTCAAGGTTAGTGTTTTACCCCTTTGAGTCACAGCTCCACAGCTCCATTTTTGGGTTCTTGAGTGGCTAATTGGAGATAAGGGTCTAGTGGGGACTTTTCTGCCTCTGCCGGCTTTGAACCATGCTCCTCAGATCTCATCCTACTGAGTAGCTAGATTATAGGTGTGAGCCACCAGAGTCCAGCCCAATTAAATTATTCTTTTTTTTTTTTTTATGTCGGTCGTGGGGCTTGAACTCTGGGCCTGAGTGCTGTCCCTCAGCTCTTCAGCTCAAGGCGAGCACTCTACCACTTGAGCTACAGCACCACTTCCGGTTTTCTGGTGGTTTATTGGAGATAGGAGTCTCACGGTCTTTTCTGCCCAGGCTGGCTTTGAACCGCGATCCTCAGATCTCAGCCTCCTGAGTAGCTAGGATTACAGGCGTGAGCCACCGGCATCCAGCTTCTTTCAAGAATTTTTAAATAACAGCTTCCCATTCTCTTCTCCCAACCGGGATTTGAGTAATATTATACATAGCAGCTAATAGCTTATAGATTTTCAGTGTTTTTAAATTTAGTATAGTCTTCCCACATGAAAAAAAAAAATAAGGGCATTGGTTTTTTGAAAGAATAGTTGCTTTATAGAAAGTGTGGGATTTGGTTGTTTGCTTATATTTTAACCATCTATCTCCTTTTCTATAAATCAAATGAGACCTGATTGAATTCAGGTAAAACATTCTTGGCTAGATTTCACTAGAGATGTATAATTTTATTGTTTCATATCAGGAAATGTATTAATTTGCCCCACTATTACTGAATTTAAAAGTGATCCATTGGCTAAGTCCAGGAGTATAAATGTGTTCATTATAAAGATATGTTTTCTTTGCAAATAGAACTGGGAGATTCTTTAGTACTATGGATAAACTATCGCTCAAATCCCATTTACTAGTTTTAATTTATATTGCTGATCTTTTCCTAATTCAGTTACTGCCTAGGGATATGGAATGGTGG
The DNA here is from genome assembly GCF_019054845.1 of Dipodomys spectabilis. Classification (NCBI taxonomy): domain Eukaryota; kingdom Metazoa; phylum Chordata; class Mammalia; order Rodentia; family Heteromyidae; genus Dipodomys; species Dipodomys spectabilis. The sequence goes on from NW_024870750.1 coordinate 3,762,182, forward strand.
TTTTCTAAGTGTTGTTTCTTCTATTTTTATTTACTGCCATTCTAAGAAAAGAACTCTTACTTTTCTACTTTTCTCTTTAAGTAGCACAATGGATCTAATGGGATTTTATTTATTTTGTATCTTACAGTTGCCTAAGTCTGTTCTTTCTGCTGTTTTACATGTCCCAAATTTTGCCAATGCAAAGGCAAATTTGTGTCTATATCAGGGTTTGAACTCAGGGCCTTTTGTGCTGCTTGACTTGCTTGCTTGGGCTGATATTCTATCACTTGAAATGTATCTCCAGCCCTGCTTTTTGCAGATTATTTTGGAGATGCTGTCTGGTGGACTTTTCTGCCTAAGCTGTCTTTGAATTGTAATCTTCTAGACATCAGCCTCCTGGGTAGTTAGGATTTCAGGTGTGCGCCACCTGAAGGGATAGAAGGTAAATTTTATTAAAAGGATACTATAGTGTCAATCCCATAATTCAGATATTTATTAAGGTATATATAACTTAATTAAAAATAATTTTACAAATGCTAGATATTTGTTGCAATTATTTTATTTCACTTTATTGAGATGGTATCTTGTTTTGTAGCCAAGGCCAGCCTCAAATTCAAACTGTATTCTCCAGGTTGGCCTCATCCTCCTGCCTCAGCCTCCAAATGTTGGCATTACAGTCACCGTGCATCTCCAGAGGTTAACAATTTAAGACAACAAAGTCCTTTATTTAAAAAAAAATTTTGTTTTAGAAATGTTATATTTTTCTCATATTTTGTGTACCTCTTATCTCTAGAAAGGCTTTCTTTTTTGTATTTCATTGAGCTTTATAAAGATCACATCTCTTAGCACGACACTTTATTTTTCTTTTCAAACAGGACATCCTTTTATTTTGGTGGGATGAGCAATACTGGGACTTGAATTCTAGAATCTTATGCTTGCTAGGCAGGAGTTGTACCATTTGGATCACATTCTTAGCTATAAAATCTTTTATTTTATTTTTTTTGGTGAACCTTATCAGATAAATTCTTCAAAATGTAGAGATGTGTGTGTGTGTGTGTGTGTGTGTGTGTGTGTGTGTGTAGTTTGAACCTTGGGCCTGGATGCTGTCCCTGAGCTTTTTTGCTCAAGGTTGATGCTTTATCACTTGAGCCAGAACTTCAATTCTGGTTTTTTGGTATTTAATTGGAGATAAGAATCTCATGGACTTTGATGTCTGAGCTGGTTTTGAACCATGATTCTTGGATCTCAACCTCCTGAGTAGCTAGGAATACCGGTGTGAGCCACCAGTGCCTGGTCAAAGATAATAATCTTAACTTTTTTTGTTGTTGTTGTTGGTCATGGGGCTTGAACTCAGGGCCTGGGTGAGTCCCTGAACCTTTTTTTGCTCCATAACACTACCATTTTGAACCACAACACTACTTCCAGTGTTCTGATATTTACTTGCAGATAAAAGAGTCTCAAGGACTTTCCTGCCTGAGCTGGCTTTGAACTGTGATCCTCAGATCTCAGCCTCTTGAGGAGCTAGGATTATGGGCACATGAGCCACCAGTGCCCAGCTTCTTTTATTCTTCTGATGGTCATATATGCAACTAGTTATGCTTTGCCAGTTCTTCGAATACCTGTCTACATCTAAGCCAATTCACAGGAGAGGATGATCTCATCATTTCTAAACGCTGTGATCCATAAGGCAACTGTGATCTGCAGTCAGTTTTTGGATCATTTCCAAGTTGTTTTCAATGAGCGTTATTCTTGGAAGGGGACAGTTTCTGAAAACCAGCTTTTGAGTAATTGCATTTTAGGTGACACACCAAGCTAAGAAGAGCATGAAAAACAGGATTTTCAAAGAACCCTAGGTTTGTTTCTAGTCCATTGCTTTGCTTTCTAATATCTAGCAGGTACTGTACCTGAAAATGGGGTTTTGTCTATTATTTTCACAGACATAATAGCTGCTATAGTTATAAAAAGACCCATTCAAAACATTTTCCCTTTAAGTTACAAGTGCTCATTGTCAAAAGAAAAGGAATGCATCCAAACAATACACAAGTTTAAACAACAATCCTTCAGTGCTCTTCAGTGCTAGTTTTCAATAAGTTCAGTGTATTTCCATACCCACATGCACATACTGATTCTTGGCCCTTGCACCTTTTTAAAGATAAAGTCTTAAGCTATTATTCCATAACATACATCTTCCACTTCATGGACCAGAAGGCAAATAGTCCCTAGTGTTTGTAAAGGAATTCCTAGTATTTCTTCTCTGAGGAAAGAAAGCATTGAAAACATTGATTAGATGGGCTATTTGAGTTTGCCTTGCTTAAAAAAAAACTGTGATATTTAGCTACAAAGGGTACTCAAGCATTTCACATGTGCATACATACTACCTTTCTAAGTTTCTCATGTATTTTGTTCTTGTGTATTGTGAGCTTACTTTCAGTTGGGGCATTAACAAAGGCATTCTGTGAGACCCAGTTAGGATTCTGCCACTCAAATTTTGTGTATTTTCCTGCCAAATGCCTCAGGCATATTTCCAGGCTGGACCACTTTTTAAGTTCATTTATCTACTTTGAGGTTCCCTGACTGCAAGGATAAATTCAAATCCTAAATCCGTGAGGATAGGCTGTTAATGTTAAATGATCTCAGAGGAAAACTTTCCTAAGGCAGTAATCCTTATTTTCATCCTTCTTATTGTCATTATGGGCCAGCAAGTGATTTTTTTTTTCCATTTTAGTTTAACCTATCACTATGGGTGTTGCCCTTCAAAGATCTCTAGGATATGGGGAAATCTAGGTCTCATCCTACTCTGTGGGGACCAGTTCTAGTTCCTAAAACACTGTCCAAACCTAAGCCCCTTGATTATGGAACTAGCTACCTTTCTCCCCCTGCTCTCAAGATGAGCCTCAGTCATACATGGTGAGGGGGCTATTGATAATTATCATTTCTAAATGTTTCACAGAGACAAGCTTTCCTGTCCACTGTATGGCTGGAAACAAAAGCCTTCGAGTCACTCATTGCTTTTGTCAATAAGTTGGATTGGGATCCTCTAGTAAACAACTTTATTGAGGCAAAGTTGAAGTACAATAAATTGTACACACTAACATTGTATAATTTCATCAATTTTGGCACGCTTTGACACAAACACTTTAAAAAATCCTATTACTGGGCTGGGAAGGTGGCTCAGTGGTGGAGCACTTGCATGCATGAGGCCCTGGGTTCGATTCCTCAGCACCACATAAGCAAAAAGAAAAAAGCCGGAAGTGGTGCTGTGGTTCAAGTGGTAGAGTGCTAGCCTTGAACTGAAGAGCTGAGGGACAGCTCCCAGGCCCAGAGTTCAGGCCCCATGACCGGACCCCCCCCCCCCAAAAAAAATCCTATTACTCTCAATTTTCTTGAGATCAAAATCTATCTTTCAGCCGGGCGCCAGTGGCTCACGCCTGTAATCCTAGCTACTCAGGAGGCTGAGATCTGAGGATCACGGTTCAAAGCCAGCCTATGCAGGAAAGTCTGTGAGACTCTTATCTCCAATAAACCACTAGAAAACAGGAAGTGGCACTGTGGCTCAAGTGGTTGAACACTCACCTTGAGCTGAAGAGCTGAGGGACAGGTCTTAGGCCCAGAGTTCAAGCCCCATGACCAACCAAAAAAAAAAAAAATCTATCTTTCATCCCTTTTCCCAGGTAACTAATCTGTTTCTGTCACAATTGACTACTTTGTATTTTCTAGAATTCTATACAAATGGAACTAAACAAAGTATTCCTTTCTTGACTGAATTTTTCATTCAGCATAATGGTACTTAGATCCATCCACATTGTTTCATGTGTCAATATTTCATTCATTGCTCAGTTGTATTCCTCTCTCTGTGTATACCACCGTTTGGTTAGCATTTGTTTGATGGTGGACATTTGGGTTTTTTCCAATTGGGCTATTTCAAATAAAGCTGAAATGAATATTCATGCAAAGTTTTGTGTGTGTGTGTGTGTGTGTGTGTGTGTGTGTGTGTCTAAATGTCTTTCTCTTGGGTAAATATTTAGTAGAAAGACTGGGTCTAATTATAGGTGCAAGGTTAATGATGTAGGAAACTGCATAAAATAGTTTCCAAACTGATTTTTACTATTTTTTAGTTCTACTTGCAGCTTATGAAAGTTTGAGCTGCTCTACATGCTTGTCAGAATTTGGCACGCTCAGTCTTTTTAATTTTAGCCAATCTAATGAACGCATAGTGGTATTTCAGTAAGATTTTAATTTGCATTTTCCTGTTGATAAATGAGGTTGAGCATCTTTTCATGTACTTACTGGCTATCTGTATATCTTTGGTTGGGTTATTTGGCTTTGTATTATTAGGTTGTAAGAGTTCTCTTTAAATTCCCTGTAAGTCTTCTGATACAAGCTGTGAATATATTTTTTCCCAATTTGTAACTTGTTTTTTAAATCTTTAAGTAGTTGTACATAGGAGTTTCAATTCAGCATGTCAGTTTATGAGTACAGTACATCTTGAATAATGTTATTCCTTCCATCATTCACTCCCATCTGTTCCATCCCTCAAGTTACCTGATTCCATTTTTACATATGTACATTGAAAATTTTGACTGTATTTGCCAACCTTTTCTCTTTCCATTTGTCTGCTTTGTAGCTTTTACTGGTGCATTGTATAGACTAGGCAAGTTCTTTGCTACTGAAGATGTAGATCTTCAGACAGCCTTTTACTTTTTATTTTTGGCCAATCCTGGGGCTTGAACTCAGAGCCTGGGCACTGTCCCTGAACTTCTTTGCTCAAGCCTAGCACGCTATTACTTGAGCCACAGCACCACTTCTGGCTTTTTCTGTTTATGTGGTACTGAGGAATCAATGGAACCCGGGGCTTCATGCATGCTAGGCAAACACTCTACCACTAAGCCACATACCCAGCCCCTACTTTTTACTTTTGTAGTAGTGTCTTTTATTGTTTTTAATTAAAAATAAAACAACAACTTTTTTAGGGCTGGGAATGTAGCTTAGTTAATAGTGTGCTTACCTAGCATGCATGAAGCCCTGGGTTCAATTCCTTAGTACCACATAAACAGAAAAAGCAGGAGTGGCACTGTGGCTCAAGTGGTAGAGTGCTAGGCTTGAGCTGCTTGCTCAAGGGCAGTGCCCAGGCCCTGAGTTTCAAGCCCCAGGACTGGCAAAAAAAAAAAAAAAAAAAGCATATTACAAAAAAAACCTTTCTTGGGTATGGCACTGGGGCTTGAACCCAGGGTCTGGGCTCTGTCTCTTAGCTTTTGTGCTCAAGGCTTGCACGCTACTCTTTGAGGTACTGCTCTACTTGGAGCTTTTTGGTGGTGACCTGGAGATAAAGTTTCTGGGATTTTTCTGCCTGGCTGGCTTCCAAACTACCCGGGAAAAATGGCTCCTTTTGTAAGGTTCGCCTGAAAGGAAACCCGCCAGATAGCGAGGGGAGAGCACACTGCTGGCCCGCATGAGAGGGAGGTGCCCAGACACAGAGGGGAAGAAGGAGAACAGGGGATTTGGGTTGAGCCCGATTATAAAGGGAAGGGAGAGGGCGGGGCCAGAGCGGATGCGGAAGTGACCTCAGCACCCGGGGTCCGCTCACTGTCGGAGGAAGGCGTTACCGGGGCGGTTCAGGAAGTGACCTCACGGATGAGGAAGTGACCTCAGCCGGGGCCCCTTGGCTGACTCACCATCAGGGGACTGACAGGCGATTACTGGTTCCTGGCGGGTGTAGGGGAAGGGGGAGGGTGCTGGGCTCCCGGGCAGACTAACTCCTTCCCCCCTGTTCTTCCTGGGTGCACAGGTGCCCCTGCCCCGCGTTCGGAACTCAGGTAACTGGCACGCCCCTCCCACTTCCCCGAGGTCCCATCATGGACCCTAAAGCCACCTTTAGGCCCTGGGAGGCCCCCAGGCTCTGAGGCCAGCCCGCATCGGCCATGGCCACGCCTCCTCCCCGCCCTCTCCCCACATAACCCCAGTCCCACCAGGTGTCTACCCTTCCCCTTGCACCTTCCACCACAGGTGGACCCCCAGTTTGCTCTCCCCCCAATAACCTCTTTTGTGCCTGAGCCACGTGGCAGTTTCCTTTATGGCCAAACCTTACACTGAGTAGCTAGGATGATGATGATGATGATGATGATGGGGTTTGAACTTGGGGCCTTGATACTGTTCCTGAGCTTATTTTGCTCAAGGCTAGCGCTCTACCGCGTGAGCCACAGCTCTGTTTCCAGCTTTCGAGTAGTTCTTTGAAAATAAGAGTCTCGCCGGGCGCCAGTGGCTCACGCCTGTAACCCTAGCTACTCAGGAGGCTTGAGATCTGAGGATCAAGGTTCAAAACCAACCCAGACAGGAAAGTCCATGAGACTCTTATCTCCAATAAACCACTTAGAAAACAGAAAGTGGCGCTGTGGCTCAAGTGGTAGAGCGCTGGCCTTGAGCTGAAGAGCTGAGGGACAGCGCCCAGGCCCAGAGTTTAGGGCCCACGACTGACCTCCCCTCTCCCCCCCAAAAAAAAGGCCTCGGGCTTTTCTTCCTGGGCTGGATTTGAATCTGGATCCTCATATCTAAGCCTCCCGAGTAGCTAGGATTACAGGTGTGAGCCACCAACACCTGGCATGTCTTACAGTTTTCAGTGGAAACTTGGATCATCTTTTTTTTTTTTTTTTGTCGGTTGTGGGGCTTGAACCCTGGGCTTGGGCTCTGTCCCTCAGCTCTTCAGCTCAAGGTGAGCGCTCTACCGTTTGAGCCACAGCGCCACTTCCGATTTTCTAGTGGTTTATTGGAGATAAGAGTCTCATAGACTTTCCTGCCTGGGCTGGCTTTGAACCGTGATCCTCAGATCTCAGCCTCCTGAGTAGCTAGGATTACAGGCGTGAGCCACTGGCGCTCAGCTAACTTGGATCATCTTTTGCTAGATTTAGTTCTATATATTTTATGAGTTTTGTTGATATTTTGAATAGTTTATAAAATTCCATTTTCCTATCATTTGCTAGTGTTACATAAACATACAATTGATGTTTGTATATTAGCCTTAAGTCCAGAACCTTGCTAAATTTACTTATTAGTTCTAATAATTGTTTTGTAGATGTCACCTTTTGATATTATCTTGAAGGTCTGGAGCCTTTATTCCTTTTCTTTTTCTGTTCTGATTGTTTAGATAATTTCTAATTAATCGATTTTTCACCTTCATTTAATCTTTTCTTTGCTGTCCCTATTCTGCTGGTAATATAATGATTAAAAAAAATCAGGGGCTGGGAAGGTAGCTCAGTGGTAGAACCCTTGCCTTGCATGCCTGAGGCCCTGGGTTCGATTCCTCATCACCACATAAGCAAAAAGAAAAAAGCTGGAAGTGGCACTGTGGCTCAAGTGGTAGAGCTTTAGCCTTGAGCTGAAGAGCTGAGGGAAAGTGCCCAGGCCCAGAGTTCAGGCCCTACGATAGGACCTCCCCCCCCCCCCCAAAAAAAAATCAGAATTGTGTTTTTCTTTTTTTTTTTTGTCGGTCGTGGAAGCCCCACTCTGGGCCTGGGCTTTGTCCCTCAGCAATTCAGCTCAAGGCGAGGGCTCTACCACTAGAGCTACAGCGCCACTTCCGGTTTTCTGGTGGTTTATTGGAGATAGGAGTCTCACGGTCTCTCCTGCCCGGGCTGGCTTTGAACCGCGATCCTCAGATCTCAGCCTCCTGAGTAGCTAGGATTACAGGCGTGAGCCACCAGCGCCCGGCTTGTGTTTTTCTTTTGTAAAGTTTCCAAATGGTTCTTTTTAAAAAACAAGTTTGTATTTCTCTACAGAGCATTTCTTTTTTTTTTTTTTTTTAATTTTTTATTATGAAAATACCGTACTGAGGAGTTACAATTACATGGGCAAGGTAATGAGTACATTTCTTTCTTTTCTTTTCTTTTTTTTTTTTTTTTTGGGTCCGGTCGTGGAGCCTGAACTCTGGGCCTGGGCGCTGTCCCTCAGCTCTTCAGCTCAAGGCTAGCGCTCTACCACTTACGCCACAGCACCACTTCCAGCTTTTTTCTTTTTGCTTATGTGGTGCTGAGGAATCGAACCCAGGGCCTCAGGCCTGCAAGGCAAGCGTTCTACCACTGAACCACCTTCCCAGCCCCATGAGTACATTTCTTATCAAGCATTGTTGCTTCCTCCTTTGTTTCCCCTTCCCATCCCTTCCCATATCCTGCCCCCCCACTCCAAAGTTCTATAGAGAATTTCTAGCTCTTCATTTCAAATGCAGTTTTTTTTTAAATAGAGCATAATTATAATAGCTTCTTCAAAGTTTTTCTTGATAGCTTCAAAACATGGGTCATTTTCAACACAGCTTCTCCTTTGGCTTGTGTAATTGTGATATCTAATGGACATCCTGGTAGTTTAAGATAACATATTTAAAATAAAATTCTCTCCTAATAATGGCTTGAGCCTTGCCATTACCGGAGTATTAGCAGACCCTATAGGATCTTATTTGGAATTGACATTCTCTTTTGTAATTTTGTTCATTTATTTTAAATTTTCTTTTGTTTTCACTGGAAAGGAAAGATGATGCTCAGTTTTAAATGTTAAGACTGTACAGATTGGCAATGTGGCTTTGTAGTAGAGTGTTTGCCTAGCATTCATGAAGCCCTGGGTTCGATTCCTCAGAAAAAGCTGGAAGTGGTGCTGTGGTTCAAGTGGTAGAGTGCTAGCCTTGAGCAAAAGCAGCCAGGAACAGTGCCCAGGCCTTGAGTTCAAGCCCCAGGACTGGCAAAAAAAGGAAAAAAGTTTACTATTTGCTTTGTAACAATAAAATACGTGTGTGCATGCGTGCACACATACACACACACACAATAGGTCATTTTTTTTTTTTTTTTTTTGTTGGTTGTGGGGCTTGAACTCTGGGCCTGGGCGCTGTCCCTCAGCTCTTCAGCTCAAGGCGAGCGCTCTACCACTTGAGCTACAGCGCCACTTCCGGTTTTCTGGTGGTTTATTGGAGATAGGAGTCTCACGGTCTCTCCTGCCCGGGCTGGCTTTGAACCGCGATCCTCAGATCTCAGCCTCCTGAGTAGCTAGGATTACAGGCGTGAGCCACCAGCACCCGGCACAATAGGTCATTTTAAGGCTGGCAGTTTTGGTTGCTTTTTTCCCTTGAGAATTAGTAAAATTTTTTCTATTTCTGTGGCTATTTAATTTCAGTTATATCCTGAATATTTTCAATATAATACTAAATTGATTCTCAAGAATGTTGAGGAGAATGGTGATTTTGTTTTAGCTAGCAGTTGTTTAGCTGTTAGGCTCTGACCTTTTTTTTTTTTTTTTTTTGAAGTACTGAAGTGGGCCCTGAGATGGGCCCAAGCTGGTATGATTCCATTTTGAGCTGTGCCTTTGTTTTAGGGATTTTAGACTTGATGGGCCTAGTTCCCAGAATGAAAAAAAAAGTATCTGGTCCCCCTCCCCTTAACAACAACCTAACCCATCCTTGATTGTTGGGTTAAAGACTGACCCATAAAACAGATAGGTTGTAATCTGGCTCCAACTGGCAACACCACATGCTTAAGGTAAACCCTGCCTTTTGCCCACCAAAAGGTAGACCTCGCCTTACCCACTAAATTTGCATGCCATTTTAAACCAAGGTGATAGGCTGCTTTAAACAGCCATTACAGACAAACTGTAACCTCATTGGCCACCTGTGTGTGGTCTGGTATGACTGTACAATTCCTTGTGTGTGTTATGATCCCATTGGTCACCTGCGCGTGACCTGGCTCGACCTCATGGATTTTACCAAAGAATGGGGGCTGCTAGGAGTCACAGTATCAGCTCCTGAGCCTGTGCTGCGGCCCTGACCAGGCAGTGTAGGAACCTTCTCAATAAAGTTACTTATTTGTTAACAACTTTGTTGCGGTGGGCTCTGTCACTTCGGATGACTAGGTGGGCTTGCCTGCCAGAGTAGGGGTCTTCCTACTATACTACTGGGATTTGAACTTAGAGCCTGGTGCTTGCTTGGTGTGTGCTTGGTAGATTGGTGCTCTACCATTTGAATCATGCCTCTAGCCTTGCTTTTAGCTGAGTATTTTAGAGATAGTCTCATGGACCTTTCTGTTTGGGCTGTCTTTGAACTGTGGTCCTCTAGATCTCATCCTTCTGGGTATGGAGGATTATAGATACCAGCCACTGGTGCTCAGCTAGGCTCATTCTTTTTTTTTTTTTTCCCCCGGTTGTAGGGCTTGAACTCTGGGCCTGGGCGCTGTCCCTGAGCTCTGTAGCTCAAGGCGAGCACTCTACCACTTGAGCCACAGTGCCACTTCGTTTCCTGGTGGTTTATTGGAGATAAGAGTCTCATGGACTTTCTTGCCCAGGCTGGCTTCGAATAGCTATCCTCAGATCTCAGCCTCCTGAATAGCTAGGATTATAGACATGAGCCACTGGCACCCGGCTAGCCTCATTCTTAATTCTTCCCATTTTCTGTTGGCATGTTCACAGTTCAGGGACTAGTCTGAAACATAATGCTGGTGGTTTATATCTCAAGTAAGTTCTCAAAACTCTTGCTGCATTGGTTTGTGCCTGTTCCTTGCATTATTATTTCAGACTGAGCCTAGCCTTCTCAGACAGACTTAGGAAACCAGTTCCTCTAGTTCTTTCTAGTCTGAAATTTCTCACACACACTCTGCCTCACAAGGTTAACATTTCCTGTTTGGAAGCTAGAAAACGTTTGTATTGGAATTTTAACTTCAGCTAAGCTACACTGCTGTGAGATCGAGGCATGCCTTCAAAATAAAGCTGCATGAGAAAGGGGAAAAAAGGGAGGGGGGAATCATTCGTCCCCTGGAATCCGCCTGGAATTGTTTTGCAGTGCCCAGGTAGTATGCCCTTGTTTTTGTAAACATCTTTAGGTGTGATCAGCTGGAGGGGTAGACTTTGGAGGGTTCCCTTTTCCTGGCAGACCAGAACTTCATAGACCCATTTATTTTTCATATAGACAGAATTCAAAGACCCAGAAGCAGCATTCTGTAGGAGACCCAGTGCTTCTTCCAAAATCCAACTTCCCCCACTAAATAACATACTTTCTGTGGTTTTAAAACCTGACATAGAAGTAAAAGTCATTAAAGATAAGGAAATCCTTAATCAGTGTTGAAGAGGGTATTTAGGGTTGGCACAATAACGTACTTTTTTCCAAGGTCAAAATCCTTATTGGGAAAGTAGAGAAAAGCTGGGCAATTTATTCCTATACAAGTCTTTTCTTTGGAGGCTAAGGAAAAAAAAATAGTTTTCATACATGATTATATCGCCTGAGAGTTGATGTAAAAAATACCTTTTGCTTCCTGGAGAGGCATCTTGTTTGGTTTTAGATCCGATACTTTAAATTATTTACCTAATCATCATCTCTCTATCTATAATATAAATTCAGCATATAATTATGCTTTTGAAATGGTTATTTACTCCTTGGTCCACAGTGTTTTTTGGAGCTGTTACAACCTATCTGTTAAACATAAGGACTAACAGCATGGGGTCCGAAGCTGATTCAGAGAATCATTTTAATTTGAGGACTGTTGCCCAGGTAAATAACAGCTGCTTTGGAATCCTTACAGCTGAAGCAGTTAATGAATGGCTTACCTTCAGCTTTAACTGTGGCTGATGACTATTTCAGGGTTACCAAAGTATAGTCTTAAAAAAGTAAGTCCTAAATATCACTGGTTTATCTATTTGTTATAGTTTTAGGGACTACTATAAATACCAGAATGAATGTCATTCTGAGACTGGAGAGTTTCTTTGGGAGACTATGATTAATGATGGATAAAGTGAAAATGACCAGAGCATGAGTTTACTTTTAGCAGTTGATCCTAAAATCTATTTATTTGTTGAAATCATATGTAGTTTTTTTTAACCTGAGCAAAGCATCTTTTTTTCTCGAGATTTACCTTCTTAAGAGGAACCTATTCTTGAATTACTTACTTTCTAGTGGGTTTTAAGAGGAAGAGGAACTTTTTCTCAGTTGAAAATAAAAGCAGAAGTACTGAGAAGATAGAAATAAACAATTTTAATTATTCTGAGAGGATTCCTGCTAATCTTTATTGTCAATTCACCTATATCCCTTTATGATTATTTATGTATTTTTATTCTGAGAATGAATTCACACATGTGCTATTTGCTCTTTAAAGTTAACAACTGGGCTCGGAAGGTGGCTCAGTGGTAGAGCGCTTGCTTTGAATGCATGAGGCCCTGGGTTTGATTCCTCAGCAACACATAAGAAAAAAGAAAAAAGCTGGAAGTAGCGCAGTGGCTCAAGTGGTAGAGCGCTAGCCTTGAGCTGAAGAGCTGAGGGGCAGCGCCCAGGCCCAGAGTTCAGGCCCCACGACCGGACCCCCCCAAAAAAAATAAGTAAAAAAAAAATAAAGTCAATAATTTCTGCCTTTCTATATGAACTTAATTTATATTCAGTCTACAATTACATTTTCCTAGTTGGTTAGAAGGGCTTTAAAAACCCATAAAATGAACAAAAAATAAAACATTTATCTTTGATAAGTAAAGTTACTATAAATATTTATTTGAATTGATTCTGGAATTTTCTGGTGAGTCTTTGGCATTTAATTCTGAATGTAGTACCTTGTCTTAAAGTTGCTATTGATAATCATGTGGTCAATCTGTTATATATATTTATGTTTGTTTCTGGTCATGGCTATGTAGACATGCCCAAATCACAGCTGAATTTCTTGTATTTTGGTGAATTTGAGGATTGAAATGGCACTGATTCTATCAGGAAGTTCCTCATGGAACTCGCCGCGCAAGCGCGCACACGCACACACATACAATCAATGTGAGGAATGTAACAGATTTACACTTTATTTTGTTTGCCTTCCCAGAAAGGTTTCAATAGGTTCCACCATACTGCTGACTTTTAGAGTGTACTTCATAAATAAATTTGACTTTTCTTCTCTAAATGATATTCCAAAGAGCCAAAACTAGTCTAAGGCAGAAATATTCTTCCTCTAGAATCTCATGAGTTGATATTTAGAGGAAAGGATATAGGAAGCTAAAAATATAGCTTACTGCTACAAGACACACAAATTTCATTCTTGAAAAGCACATTTCTAGAATAGTAATACTGTGACACTTATATAAAGGTATCTAAATTTCTTTTTTGTCCCTCTATCCAAGTTTTTAGATGTGAAAGTAATTTAAAACCTATACAAATATAATGTAAAATATAGACAGGATAAATCACCATAGCTTTATCCTTCTTATCAAACAACTCTTAGCATTTTTATGTGATACCTCTAAATATTCTTTTTTTTTTTTATGTCAGTAGTGGGGCTTGAACTGGGCCTGGGTGCCATCCCTGAGCTCTTCAGCTCAAGGTGAATGTTCTACTACTTGAGTCACAGCGCCACTTCCAATTTTCTGGTGGTTACTTGGAGATAAGAGTCTCATGGACTTTCTGCTGGGGCTGGCTTTGAAGGGGATCCTCAGATCTCAGCCTCCTGAGTAGCTAGGATTACAGCCATGAACCACCAGCACTTGGCCCCTCTAAATATTTTTATGTAAATGTCATAGCTATTATCTACATATAAATACATATGTACAAATTCATATATATATATATATATATATGTATACACATGCCACATGGACAATGCATACATAAATGTATAGGCTTAGCCTTGGTCAAATTCTCTCAGATTATGGTGGTCTTCCTAATTAGCATTTTGAATGGTTATATAATATTTTATTGTGGCACTCTAATTTTTTTTTAGAATTTTTTTATTGTGAATATACCTTACAGAGGAGTTACAATTACATGGGCAAGATAATGAGTACATTTCTTATCAAGCATTGTTGCCTCCTCCTTTGTTTCCCCTTCCTATCTTTTCCCATCTCCAGCCCTCCCTTCCCCCTCCACTCAGTAATTTATGTAGCCATCCCTTTCCAGATGGAAAGTTATTTTTTTTTTATTTAGGACTCAGTGTCTCCTGGCCCACCCATACTACACCCAAGATGCTGGGTAGAAGGTCCTTCCTTTCTTTCCCCACCCATTCTCAGGGCATCTCTCCAGGTTCCACATTCTGGAATGTTCCCTGAGGGGCCTGATCTCAGAGGCCAAGTATCATTTTGGCTCTCTTCCTTTGCTCTACTCTGATGGGCTTGATATCTTGAACTATTTCTTCACATAAGTCTGTATTGCTAGGATTTTGGTTTAAATTTTCCATTATTTTCTAAGCCTGTCTGTATTCTCCTATCCAGTTATAGGTTTGTAGTTCTTAGCTTGGACCAGAATTTCAGGCCTTAGCTCACCCTGGGATGGAAATTGGGGTGGCAAGAAAAGGTCAGTAAATCTCTGATTTCTGCTTATTATAAACAACACCGGGATGAAAAGCGTTTGTTTGTTTTTGTAAATAAATCTCCTCCTCCTATATTTAGGATTGTTCTCTTAGGCTAGAATTTTAGAAATAGAATTACTGGCCTGATTTATGTAACTGTGTACATCACCCTTATAATAAGAATAAAAAAGAAAAAGAAAAATTGAAAAAAAAGAAAGAAAACTTCAACCCAGTGAAAACCTAGTGATTGCTGATTGTGCAACACTTAAAAAAGGGAAATAGAATTACCAATTTAAATAATGTGACTAAGCAGGGAGCTGGTGGCTCATGTCTTTAAGCCTAGCTACTCAGGAGGCTGAGATCTGAGGATTGCAGTTCAAAGCCAGCTAAGGCATGAAAGTCTGTGAGACTCTTATCTCCAATTAATTATCAGAAAACCCGAAATGCCACTGTGGTTCAAAGTGGTAGGGTACTGGGTTTGAGCTAAACTGCTTAGGACAGCATCCAGGCCCCAAATTAAAGCCCCATGACACCCTTGCTCCCATATGACTGTTTTCAATGCTGGTAACTTAATATAGCTAATATTTATTAACTTCCTGAGACATTATCTCATTTAATTCTCAAAACAGTCCTACCCGTAGTCCCCTAATGAATAAAGAAATAGAAGCATGGGGGATATGTGTAACCCTACAGTGCACTGCTTAGACTAATCATCATTGATCATTGTCATTTCAGACATATTAGTACATTCCTATGTGTTTACCTATTTTTCTCTTGGTGGAGAGTATGGTGGTGAGAAAGGCTTGTTAAAAATAATGTTATTTTGCTAGTTGCTAGTGGCTAATTGTCAGGTTTTTAAAAAGAGGTTGCCGAGTGAGAACAGCACCATGCACGTGGTATTCAGGTAAGGAGTAGGTTTATTCATCGTTCTGGCTGGTACCAGGCCATGTTGGCCTTCCACACGGCTGGGAAAGGCCTGGGAAAGAGCTGGGAAAGAGTTAAGAAAGCTGGGAAAGAGCTGAGAAAGAGAGCGTCTGGGCCTGGGTGAGGCCTTATCTAGGGTATGGGCAGAGAAAGGTGTGGCCACATCAAATTCAGATGTGACCTCAGCAGATGCAGATGTGACCTCTTCCAGGTGTGCCAGTTGCCTAGGTAATGCAGGTACTGGGTGGAGACCTTGCTGCGAGGAGGGTGGAGTCTGCTCGCCATCCAGGAGTGGACAGGACACTAATCCTAGCTACTCAGGAGGCTAAGATCCGAGGATCATGGTTCAAAGCCTGCCTAGGCAGGAGAGTCTCTGAGACCCTTATCTCCAGTTAATCACTTTGGGCTGTAACTCAAAGTGGTAGAGCACTAGCCTTGAGAAGAGATACTCAGGGAGAGTGCCCAGGCCCTGAGTTCAAGCCCCACGACCCACCAAAAAAAATTCTTATAAAAACCAATTGTGAGGCGAGTTCTCAAGATGGCGACGGGGCAGTAGGGAAACGCCACAGCTCTCTCCAACCAAAAAGAGAGTTCGAGTTCCAACCTTTAATCTCCCCAAGAGACCGACAACAACAAAAAGACGAACACTCAGAGAAAAACCAGAGGTGGAAAATAACAAAAAAAGAAAGAGAGGAAAGAAGAATTTCAGAACAGAGAAGAGCGAAGACCCCTCCCCCAACCTTTACTGGCCGCAAGGCAGTGCGCCAAGTCGCCGGCCAGCCGGCCCGGCGGGGGCTGCCGGAGCCACAGAGACACAGGGGGCTGCTTGCAGATCACCAGGTACCGGATTGCAGAACAGCGGATCGCCAGGAACAGAGAAACCTACCAGCCGGGAGTCTCCAGGAGGATCCCACCCCACCCATCACTCTCCACCGGAGCGGAGAGGCTCCATCCCGCCAAAGCCGCCCGGCACCAGCAGCGCCACAAAGGGACCTGTCCGCAGACCACCCGCCCAATCGCGATCGCAACGACCCGGCGGGGGGCCGCCCAACCCAGCCCGCAACCACCCCAACTGAACTCGGACTGCAACAACAACTGACGGACTGCAACAACAACTGACGACCTACAGGGTGAGTACCCATCAGGGGACAGGGAATCCCTCAAGGGAGACCAGAGCTGGAGGGAATCCCCAGACCCTGACCTAGACTCCCTACCCCAACACCCGGACCACAGGACCCACTAAAACTGGGAACTGTTCGAGAGCCCCACCAGCCGGTGGAGCACACTCTGCTGGCCAGGCCAGAGCAAGAGCGCCCCGGGAAGGGAGCTTAAATGCTCAAGCCAGGAACAGTGCCCCTGGGTCAAGACTACCAACAGTAGAAGAAATTTGAACTGTGTCCTCCAGGCTGCATAACCAAGGTGGTATACACATTAGCACAGGCCTAACGAGCGCGCTCCAGGCTGGGGCCGGAACCAGGCCAGGGGACCGGCGCCTGAACAAAGCAAAAAGGGTCAGAAGTGGGGCTGTGGCTCAAATGGTAGGGTGCCAGCCCTGAGCTGAAGAGCTGAGGGACAGCACCCAAACCTAGAGTTCAAGCCCACAACCAGCCCAAAACAAACAAACAAAAACACATCAGGAGCCCATAGCAGACTCCAGTATTTGGGAGAGTGCATCCAGAGCATCTGATCTTCCCAAGAGCACCCGCAGGAGCAAACACAAGCAGTCTAGGCTGCTCAACCCTTCCAAAGGCGGGAATTGCTACAGCAGAGAGCTGAGAATCCTAAGTGAATAGCAGCTGGAAATAGGCTCCCAACAGAATCCAGATCAGACACAGACTCTCTCTACCAATAGAGAATCAGCAACCAAGCAAAGACAGACACACCAAAACAAGATTGAAGAGCAGTCTCCTGAACCCCCATGCGAAAATCACAGAGAAAAATCACAAGGTTTACCACTACCCAGGACAGCAAGCTCACCTCAAAAGCCAGCAGCCACGCAGGGGAGAGCCCCAGTGGGAGCAAAGCAGGAATGGAAGACAAAAACTACATCCAAGGGTTGCTAGAGGCAATGACTCAAGAAATAAAGCGAGAAATGGATCAGAAATTGAAAGAGCACAAGGATGAACTATCAAAAGATATACAGGATATCAAACAAAAATTGGATGCAAAAATAGAAGCTGCACAAACCTCAGTAAGAAGTGAGATAAACGCCAAATTAGAGGTAATGCATACTGATATCACCTCATTGAGAGGTGAGATCAGTACTCTGAGAACCAACATTGAATCCATAAAGGGATCCATTTCCACCATGCAAACCACAATAGAAGCCACGGTCAACAGAGTGAATGAAATGGAAGGTAGAGTGTCAGATACAGAAGACAGAATACACCAACTGGACCAAAAAGTGACAGATATGGAAAAATCACTCAAATTAAACCAAAGGGAAATTCAAGAGCAAGCAGATAATGCTAAAAAATTTAACCTTCGCATAATCGGAGTGGACGAAGGTGAGGAATTCCAGAGCAAGGGAATGCAACACCTATTTAACAAGATAGTCAATGAAAATTTTCCCCACCTCAAAAACGACCATCTTAACTACATCACAAAAGCTTATCGAACACCCAACAAGCAAGATCCCAGGAGAAACACTTCTAGGCACATAATAGTAACAATGATGGATCTGAATAATAAGGAAACAATCCTGCATGCAGCAAAAATGAAGAAGGAGCTATACTACAACGGGAAAAAAATTAGAATCACTGCAGATCTCTCCACACAAACAATGAATGCAAGAAAAGCCTGGGAAAGCACCATACGAGCCCTGAGAGCCAATAACTGCCAACCCAGACTGATATACCCGGCAAAGCTAGCATTCACATTCGATGGAGAACTGAAAACTTTTAATAGCAAAGAAAAACTAAATGAATACATAAACATTAAGCCAGCATTACAAAGAATTCTAAGAGGGGGGACACAACCTGAAGAAAGCAACCAGGAACTGGGACCTGCCCCAAACAGGCATTACTCAAAGTCTAACTGAGCAAGCACAGGAGGAAAGGAAAGAAGAAAAACTTAGGAAAACGGAATGGCAGGGACAACAATGCATCTCTCTATACTTTCTCTTAATATAAATGGGCTGAATTCGCCAATTAAAAGAAAACGAACTGAGGACTGGATCAGAAAACAAGACCCATCCATCTGTTGCCTTCAGGAGACCCACCTCTCAGCCAAACATACAAACAAGCTCAGAGTGAAGGGGTGGAAAAGGATCTACCAATCAAATTCCCCCAATAAGAAAGCAGGTGTAGCTATCCTGATATCTGACAAAATAAACTTTTCATTAAAATCAGTACAGAAAGACAAGGACGGACATTACATATTAATAAAGGGAACAATCCAAGAGGAGGATATAACCATCATCAACTTATATGCCCCAAATATCGGTGCACCCAGATATGTTAAACAAATGCTCTCAAACTTACAGAATAAAATAGATCCCAATACCATAATACTAGGAGACTTTAACACGCCACTCTCACCAAAGGACAGGTCTACCAACCAGAGGATTGGCAAAGAAGCTACCGAATTAAGTGAGGCCATACTTCAAGCGGAATTAACTGACATCTACCGAGTATTTCACCCTAAAACAACACAGTACACATTCTTCTCAGCAGCTCATGGAACTTTCTCCAAAATAGACCATATCATAGTTCATTCAAGGAACTTAAGCAAATACAAAGGGATCGACATAATCCCCTGTATCCTATCTGACCACAGTGGAATCAAGCTAGCTCTCAATAACAAAGCATACCGCAGAAATTTCTCTAATACATGGAAATTGAACAGCACACTCCTTAACAAGGCCTGGGTAACAGAAGAGATCAGAGAAGAAATAAAGCATTTCCTAGAACTCCATGAAAATGAAAACACCTCACAAAGAAACTTGTGGGACACAGCAAAAGCAGTCCTGAGGGGCAAATTTATTGCCCTCAGTGCCCACATCAAGAGAATGGAGACAGACCAAGTAAATAATCTCATGTTGCAACTAAAACAGCTAGAAAAACAAGAAAAAATGGGACCTAAAGCTACTAGACGAAGCCAGATAACCAAATTGAGAGCAGAGATTAACCAATTAGAAAATCAGAAAACCATAACCAAAATAAACCAAACAAAAAGCTGGTTCTTTGAAAAAATAAACAAAATTGATGGCCCGTTGGCAAGATTAATTAAAAAAAGAAGAGAGGAAACCCATATTAATAGGATTAGGGATGCCACGGGAAACATCACAACACGTACCCAAGATATCCAAACAATTCTAACAGACTACTTTCAAAAGCTATACTCTCTAAAGGAAGAAAATCTGGCGGAAATGGATGCATTTTTAGAGAAATACAAGTTACCCAAACTGAGCAAAGAAGAAGTTAACCAATTAAATAAGCCAATATCCTATAATGAGATACAGGAAGCTATCAAAAGTCTTCCAACAAAAAAAAGCCCAGGACCAGATGGATTCACAGCAGAATTCTATAAGACCTTTAAAGAAGAACTAATACCCATACTCCTCAAGCTCTTCAGAGAAACAGAGAAGGAGGGAGCTATCCCAAACTCATTCTACGAAGCCAATATCACACTCATCCCCAAACCAGGCAAAGACCCAACCAAAAAGGAGAATTACAGGCCAATCTCCTTGATGAACACAGATGCAAAGATCCTTAACAAGATTCTAGCTAACAGAATCCAGAAACACATAAAAAAAATAATACACTATGATCAGGTAGGCTTCATCCCAGAGACACAGGGATGGTTTAACATACGTAAGTCAATAAATGTAATCCAGCATATCAACAGAGCCAAGGTCAAGAATCACATGATTATCGCCACAGATGCAGAAAAGGCCTTTGATAAAATTCAACATTCATTCATGCTAAAAGCTCTGGAGAAAATAGGAATAGAAGGAACATTTCTAAAAACAATAAAAGCCATTTATGACAGACCAATAGCCAATATTATACTTAATGGGGAAAAGCTACAACCAATCCTCCTAAAAACAGGAACAAGGCAAGGATGTCCACTGTCTCCACTCCTCTTCAACATAGTCCTAGAACCCTTAGCCAGGGCAATAAGGCAAGAAAAAGACATTAAAGGGATCCGCATAGGGAAAGAAGAAGTGAAACTATCCCTTTTTGCAGACGACATGATACTATACCTCCACGATCCCAAAAACTCCATCCCCAAACTTTTAGAAATCATAAGTCACTTCGGCAAAATAGCAGGATACAAAATAAACCCACAAAAATCAGTTGCCTTCCTATACACTGATAACGCACAGGAAGAGAGGGAAATAAAGGGAGCAACCCCATTCACAATAACCTCCCAAAAAATAAAATATTTAGGAATTAACCTAACCAAAGATGTAAAAGAACTATTTAATGAGAACTATAAAAAGTTAAAGAAAGAAATTGCAGAAGACACTAGGAAATGGAAAGACCTCCCATGCTCCTGGATAGGCCGACTTAATATAGTAAAGATGGTGATACTTCCAAAATTAATATACAAATTCAATGCAATTCCTATTAAAATCCCAATGACGTACATCACTGAAATACAGAAAACAGTCCAAAAATTTATATGGAACAACAAAAGACCTAGAATAGCCAAAACAATTCTAGGGGATAAAGACAATATGGGAGGGCTATCCATGCCGAACTTCAAACTCTACTACAGAGCTATAATCACAAAGACAGCATGGTACTGGCACAAAAACAGACCCGAAGACCAATGGAACAGAATAGAAGATCCAGATATAAATCCACAGGCCTACAGCCAGCTGATATTCGACAAAGGAGCCAAAGACATACAATGGAAGAAACACAGCCTCTTCAACCGCTGGTGCTGGGAAAACTGGGCAGCCACATGCAGAAAACTAAAAGTGGACCCCAGCCTATCACCATGCACCAACATCAACTCAAAATGGATTAAAGACCTTAACATTAAACCTGAATCTCTGAAACTACTGCAGGACAGAGTAGGAGAGACACTTGAACTAATAGGCACAGGAAGGAACTTCCTGAACAGAGTCCCAGGGTCACAACAAGTTGGAGAGAGACTCGACAAATGGGACTACCTTAAAATAAAAAGCTTCTGCACAGCTAAATCTATCGCAACTAAGCTAGAAAGACAACCAACTAATTGGGAAAAAATATTTACCAGCAATATATCAGACAAGGGGTTAACATCCTGTATATACAGGGAACTCAAGAAACTAATCCCTCCCAAACCTAACAAACCAATTACTAAATGGGCAAGGGAACTAAAGAGGGACTTCTCAAATGAAGAAATAAAAATGGCAAAGAAACACATGAGGAAATGTTCATCATCCCTGGTGGTGAAGGAAATGCAAATAAAGACAACCCTGAGATACCACCTTACCCCAGTCAGAATGTCCCACATCCACAAATCAGCCAACGACAAATGCTGGAGGGGATGTGGAGAAAGAGGAACCCTATTACACTGCTGGTGGGAATGTACACTTATACAACCACTTTGGAAAGCAGTCTGGAGGGTCCTTAGAAAGCTAAAGATTGACCTCCCTTACGACCCAGTCATACCACTTCTAGGCATCTACCCTGAACAACAGGAACCAATATACAAGGACACGTGCACCTCCATGTTTATTGCAGCACTGTTCGCAATAGCTAGGATATGGAAACAACCTAGGTGCCCCACCACAGATGAATGGATCCAAAAATTGTGGTATCTATACACAATGGAATATTATGCAGCCATTAGAAATGACAAAATAATGGCATTTGCAGGGAAATGGATGGAGCTAGAAGGAATCATGTTGAGCGAGGTAAGCCAAGAACGAAGAGACAAACGGTACATGGTCTCCCTCATAAGTGGATGCTAAATCCAAAAGGTTAGTGATACGACAAAACTAACAGGACTTAAGAAACAAAGAACTCCCGCTCATCTGGTTGAACCACTACTAAATATCCTCATGCTGCTGATCACAAATATGGTATATAACATGTGAACACTGTTATATATTACAGACTGTGGTAGACAATTTGCTCCAGGGAAGTTAGAATGAACTTGTGACTTTGAAATTATGTAATCATTTAATCACAATCAAAAAAAAAAAAAAAAAAAGAACCTCGGGGAAGGGAGGGAGGGAGGGGATGGTAGGGGGAAAACAATGGAGGGGGTAACAATGTTCAAGAGGAAGTGTACTCATAACCTCACTCATGTAACTGTGACCCTCTGTATAGTAGCTTTACAATAAAAAAATAAAATAAAAAAAAAAAAAAAAAAAAAAAAAACCAATTGTGATTTCTTTCTTTTTCCTTCCTTCCTTCCTTCCTTCCTTCCTTCCTTCCTTCCTTCCTTCCTTCCTTCCTTCCTTCCTCCTTCCTTCCTTCCTTCCTTCCTTCCTTCCTTCCTTCCTTCCTTCCTTCCTTTCCTCTCTCCCTCCCTCCCTCCTTCCTTCCTTCTTTCCTTTCTTCTTCCTCATTCTTTCTCCCTCCTCCTCCTCCCCCCTCTTTCTTCCCTCCCCCCTCTTTCTTCCCTCCCCCCTCCTCCTCCCATTAGTTATAAAAGATTCTCAGACTTACAAACACAAAATGAGTTTTAAAGCAAAGGATAAACAGGAGGCTCATTGCTGACTCAGTCATCACATATTTTAGCACTGCCTGGCATTAGTTACTGTGTGGATGCTGAGCTAGAACATAGAGTCTCTTGACTGGAGGAGAGAGACCCACCCAACTTCACTTACTGAGCTAGGACAGTGCTTGGTATTGAGCAGGTGCTCAGGAAATGAATGAAATGAATGAATGAAAATATGATTATGATTATTATTAACTAGTCTAGGATTAATTTTAGCTGTGACAGACACACTCCACCCATAATAAAGCTTGAACTGCATGGAAGTTTCTTATATAAAGTTATTTTAGAGAAAGTAGTCTAGGATAGTGGGAAAGATTTTGAACATTACCATTGCCCAGTTTGTTCTTAGCATGTGTCTTGAGGTCTCAGCTTATTGCCTACACACTGGTATTTCCAAGAAAATGGAGGAGACAGGCAGGCATGTTCCTTCTGTTTAAGAGCCCCTTCTAGGGTTTGCACACAATCATTTTGTTTACAGCACATTGGCAAGAACTTAGTCTCATTTTTACATCTAGCTGCAGGAAGACTACGGAAAGTGGACTGTATTAAGGATGGTCAGGTATCCCAGGTAAAATGAGCAGTTCTGTTGCTCTAAAAGGAAAGAATGTATTGGTTTGAACCCAAATGTAGCAAGATCTCTTGATGGAGTTAATTCTTAAGAGGTGAACCTAAACACACATAATTTAACCATATAAAGCTGTAATTACTGAATTCAAATGCTGGTACCAAGTGACCTGAAGCCCAAGGACAGGCCCCTTCTAGCTACTCAGGAGACTGAGATCTGAGGATCACAATTTAAAGCCAGCCCAGGCAGGAAAGTCCGTGAGACTCTTATTTCCAATAAACCACCAGAAAACCAGAAGTGGCACTGTGGCTCAAGTGGTAGAGCACTCGCCTTGAGCTGAAGAGCTGAGGGACAGCACCCAGAACCCACAAAAAAATAAAAATATATATATATATATTTGGTTAACTAACTGAATGAATAGTATCATATTTGAAAGCATAGATCTGGAGGCCTGAAGAGTCCTGGGAAGAGCTGGAGACTAGCCTAAAGTTAGCAGAAGCTTTCTATTAGGTAGAGGTAATAAAAATAAGACCATACCATGATATCACAAATAAAACTCCATCAGTTTTTGATCGTCAAAGGAAGACTTTAGAGTGGCTTAAATATTTATATATTTTATCCAAAGTATTCTTTTTCCTCATTTAAAAAAATCTTCCAAGTTGAGTTAGTTGGCTATTCCTATTCAACTCTTCTGTGGTTTAATTAGTGGTTCTCCGAGGCCTTGCTTTTCTTCATAAGGCTCTTCTGTTCCCTGGCAGGGTTCGGGGTGTTCAAGGAACTCCTATGGTTGCCACAGATTCCACTTTACCTCTCCTATTGGAGAATTATAGTGCCTGTTTCACACCTGCAATCTTAAGACCACCCCCCAACTCAAAAATGAAAATAGTTAAAAACCAGCCACATTTTTGGAGGCTGAATTTTTCTTGTTACTAAAAATTATGCATAGAGTGCATATCATCAAGTAATTTAAAAATAAGAATGAACAAAAATAACATGTAAATAACCATATATATGTACTTAATGCATATATATACCTTGTCTGTTTATCATCTCTCTCTCTCTCTCTCTCTCTCTCTCTCTCTCTCTATCTGTCTAGCTAGCTATCCTGTACATACATTATATATCGTGCCAGAACTGGTCCTTGAACTCAGGGCCTGAGCTCTGTCCCTTACCGTTATTTTGTTCAAAGCTGGTGTTCTACCACGTGAGCAAAATCTCCACTTCTGCCTTTTTGGTGGTTAATTGGAGATAATTCTTACCTATTATCTCTTACACAAGAGTCTCATTTGATGTCCTGGTTGGCTTTGAACCAGAATCCTCAGATCTCAGTTTCCTGAGGAGCTAGTATGATAGGCATGAGCCATCAGGGCCCAGTCCTATTCATCTCTTAACCCTTTCAGGCAAAAAAAATGCCTTTTAGTAAATGTAGACACACAAATGTTTGCTTTACAAACACGTTGAATCAATGTTTTGTAATCTGTATTTTAAATGTCATAATCTCGTGTAAACTTGTTTTTGGGTGGGGGGGAGGGTGGTTCAGAAGTGTGGCTGCATCCTCATTTCAAATGTCTGCTTTATTTTGTTATGAGGATGGTGATATGACATATACCTGCAATACTACTTTTATCTGGAACTTAGGAGAACTGCTAACTCACAGGAGCTGAGTGGGAGCAGAAGGCTTGAAAGCAGGTCATCAAAAAAGGTTAGTCATATAGTCACCCATGGCCGTGAGGCTGAATCTAATACCTGGACAACTGTTTGCTTCCTAAGCAGGCTGTCTGGAGACGGCTGTCAGCTTGTCAGTGTGCTGGGTATCTCTGATAGCCAGAGGCTCTCCCAGGAAGCCCAGGTAAGGGCCTCTTTCTTGGCAGATGGCTCTGGAGAAGTCATTTCAGGCCAGCTGGTGTTCTGTAAACAGCCACATCTGTTGAATCCTTGTCTTTCCTCCAATCTGTGTTAGAGAGTAAGAGCTCTGAAAATCTGGGTGTAGTTTTTAAATTTCTTTAGCTGCTACCTCATTCCCCAGTTACCTCATCCCTTCCTTCTCCAGCAGGGCTCACATTCTTCTCCAATAGTGGATATATATTGAAAGCAATTATTTCATGAGCTAGGTATGTGCAGTGCTTAAGTCTTCCCACTCAGGAGCCTTTAGAAATAAAACTCAGATTAGGTAAGAGCAAGGGTAGGATAATTGAGGACATTTTTTAACAGTGACATAATGACTTTTCTCAGATATTTCCCATTGTCTGAAGGGGTCATTATCTCTCTGTGAGACCACATCTGGCATGAAAGCTGAAGTGGATTTCTGAAGCAGTGGTCCTTTACCTCTGAATGGTAAGGGCCCACCTACCTCCTCCTAATGGGTTTTGCTCCATCAGGGCACTGGATGGATGCTGAGCTCTTGCAGACTGCCCAATGTTATGCATTAAGGGTACATAGCTTATACCGTAAGAACTACATCTGATACAGACTCTGCTCCCCTAGAACAAACTTGTTTTTTCTTGAGGATAAAGAACCTCAGGGATCATTGGCTTTTAAATGTTGTAAAATTTTATAACATTCTGAAAGAAACAGGGCTATAGCAAGCCACTTAGCATTTTATTTCCCCCATTTTCTGAATAATGGATTAGTTGTAATGTTCCAGCAAATATGAACAGGCTACAAAGAGGGGTCCAGAAATAGAATAAGATATAAACCATGTGCAACAAATGGTCCAAGAAAGTCAAGTTAACTTTCCTCTAATATGACAGAAAGTCATCTATAAGGTGAATGCTCTGGAGCAGTGTTCATGACTGATGGGGGATTAAAATAGAGATGATTAAGTTTTTGAAGAATGTTTAAGTGGGAATTTGGTAAAGATAATGGCAGTCAGAATAGCAGAGATTGAAGCTGAAGGCAGAATTCAGAGAGGAATACTGAGATGGGAATTTGAGAAAGAAAGGAAAGAAGGAAGGGAATTAATTGCATATATATGTGATATATGATATGAAATACAGGTATAGATCACTTGGGGTAAGAAAATGTCCTGAGAAGTATATTATGAGATAGTTTTGTTGTTGTGTGAACATGACAAAGTATATTTACACAAAATGAGACTGTAGAGATCACTGACTTGACATAATCTCTTTTTATTAATGTTTTTCCTTATTAGTGCTGGAGATTGAACTCACGGCCTTGAACATTCTAAGAAAGTGCCTTTTGTAGCCGGGCGCTGGTGGCTCACGCCTGTAATCCTAGCTACTCTGGAGGCTGAGATCTGAGGATCGCGGTTCAAAGCCAGCCCGGGCAGGAGAGACCGAGAGACTCCTATCTCCAATAAAACCACCAGAAAACCAGAAGTGGCGCTGTAGCTCAAGTGGTAGAGCGCTCGCCTTGAGCTGAAGAGCTGAGGGACAGCGCCCAGGCCCAGAGTTCAAGCCCCATGACCGACCAAAAATAAAAAGAAAGTGCCTTTTGTCACTGAATTGATGTGGCCTGTTAATGCAATCCAGAGATGGAGTGACACGAGACATGTAGAATATATTCTCAAGTAATAAAAAATAAAGCACATACATAAACCAGTAGCACAATCATTTCTGTATTATGTACTATAACTAATTACATATTTTCTGTATGCATATACTTGCAGTGCTGGCATTGAATTTGGATCCCTTGAACATGTTAGGTTCTCTGCCCCTGAGCTCTATCCCTAAAGCTTATTTATTCATTTATTGTTTGAGTCAGTGTCTCACTGTGTAACCCAGGCTGGCTTGGAACTCATGATCCTCTTGCCTATAATTCCTGAGTGATGGGATTACAGGTGTGTGCCATTATACCCAGCTAGGTTGTACTTGTATACTGCCAACGTATTAGGTTTGTTTATACCAGCATCATCACAAGTATCGTGTTACATCACTAGGGATTTTTCAGTGCCATTGTAATCTTATGGGACTGACTACAGTGTTGTTGTTTGTCATACGACTATTTTTCAATGCTGAAAAGGACTTTTCATCTAGGAGAACAGTAGTTTGCAAAAGATTCACAACAGATGTCAAGAGGGTTATTTTTTTGGGCTCCTGTAGCTCACATCTATAATCCTAACTACTAAGGAGGCTGGGATCTGAAGATTGCTATTTGAAGCCAGCCCAAGCAGGAAAGTCCATGAGACTCTTTTTGTTTTTGTTTTTGTCCATGAGACTCTTATCTCCATTACCAAAATATCCAGAAGTAGAGCTATGGCTCAAGTGGTAGAGCAAAAGAAGCTCAGGCTCTTTGACCCTTTTTGAGAGGAAATGAAAACAATGATGAGAAAGATGCCTCATATCTCTAAGGATGGTCCTATTGAGGTATGTTTGCCTAGAAATTAGTCTTTCTGTTAATAGTCATGGAGTTAATGAGTAGTATTGTTTTATTTTGAAAGGTGTTGAAGGTTGAGTCAAGGCCTCACACCTGCTGAGCAGGACCTTTATCATGGAATTGACACGACCTCTTACCACAGTCCAGACATGGGCAACCTGAGACATGTAGACAGACTCTAAAATAATGTCCCCATGAGACAAAGTGGTAGAGTACTAACCTTAAGCAAAAGAGCTCCAGGACAGTGCCAAAGCCCTGAGTTCAAGTCCCACAACTGCAGAAAAAAAAGAAACCAATGGGGAAGCATCCAGAAAATCATAAAAGAGTTTCCATAGCATGTCATATTGCTAAATAATGATGCAGCAAATTGCCTCATTATTTACATACAGTATTGCTAAGGGATTTACTGACCAACAGAAGTTGTGTAAAGTGAATACAATGTTTTAGGCTACCATTTGGGGCTATAAATGTATTTTTTTTTTTTATTGTGAGAATATCGTCCAGGGGAGTTACAATTACATGGGCAAGATAACAAGTACATTTCTTTTTTTTTTTTTGGTCCAGTTGTGGGGCCTGAACTCTGGGCTTGGGCGCTATCCCTCAGCTCTTCAGCTTAAGGCTAGCACTCTTCCACTTGAGCCACAGAGCCACTTCCAGCTTTTTTCTTTTTGCTTATGTGGTGATGAGGAATCGAACCCAGGGCCTGATGCATGCAAGGCAAGCGCTCTACCACTGAGCCACCTTCCCAGCCCCACAAGTACATTTCTTATCAAGCATTGTTGCCTCCTCCTTGTTTCCCCTTCCCATCCCTTCCCATACTCCTCCCCCCCCCCCCTGTCCTCTCCCCATCCCCCACCAAAGTTGTTAAGTTCATTTTTAAATTTATATTTTTTGAGCCTTGAGGGTTGGCATGAAAATTGTTCAAAAGAGAACCATAGGAATGATTAACAAATATTGGACAGAATTAGGCTTTAGAGGAGATGCAAAAGGACTGGAGATAATTAGTTGTGCAGAAGTCAGCTACTAGGCATGGTACAGCTTTAAGTATACTATGCATTATTAGTGTACACACAAAAGGCAGTCAGGCTACTTGAAAGGGAGGAGGTGATAAGAGGTGGAGACTTAGGACCTTTTTGCTGTTACTCTGACAATAGGTGATTCTTGTCTTCTGAGAACCACGTCTGCTCTGTCTCAGGCAGGAAAATGGATTAGAAGTCTTTCTATCTCTAAGTTTTGGGGAAGAGTGTATGGTTGGGTCATAGAAATTCTTGCTTTTTTTTTTTCTTCAAGCTTTTGGCATTTTTTTTTTTTTTTAGGCTTACAACTATATTGTGTCACGAAACAATCCCCTACCTTCTGTTCATTAGTCTCAAGTTTCAGTGTCTAGATTTCAAAGTGCATTCATGTTAGATATGCAGTTTGGTGACATTTTGGTATTAGTTACTTTGAAGATGCTGAAGTAATATAGTATGTCTGCTGCTTTTTACCTTTGAGGCATCTGTTGGCCCCTTGACAATGGAAGACCAGGATACTTGCTTATTTAGTTTTTAATCATATGATTTGATTTTTCAATAAAATAATTATTGTACATCCTACAATTAAAAATAAACAGCATTTACCTTTTAAGCACTCATGATTTAAGCATTGAGAGCTGCCCGATTCAGTGTGGAGACAGATAGGAAGATAATATTTTGTAATGAGATCTTTAAAACTAGTTCTAGCCAGGGACCAGTAGCTACTCAGGTTGCTGAGATCTGAGGGTGGCTCAAAGCCAGCTCAGGCAGGAATGTCTGTGAGACTTTTTTTTTTTTTTTTTGTTTGGTCATGGGGCTTGAACTCGGCCTGGGTGCTGTCCCTCAGCTCTTCAGCTCAAGGCTAGTGCTCTACCACTTGGCCACAGCGCTACTTCCAATTTTCTGAGTGGTTTATTGGAGATAAGAGTCTCAAGGACTTTCTTCCTGGGGCTGGCTTTGAACCACTATCCTCAGATCTCAGCCTCCTGAGTAGCTAGGTTTACAGGTGTGAGCCACCAGTGTCTGGCCTGTGAGACTCTTATCTCCAGAAAACTGGAAGTAGCACTATGACTCAAGTGGTAGAGTGCTTGCCTTGAGCTGAAGAGATCAAGGATAGTGCCTAGGCCCAGAGTTTAAGCCCCATGCCCGACAAAAAACAACAAAGAAGCCAAACTAGTTTTAAATGTTGTCTGTCTTAGGTGTTCAATGAAAACCTCCAGAAGACGGGGGAAAAAAGCCAATAAAAACTTCCATCTAGTATTTATCAGAAAGAATGACTTCAGATGTTTCCTAGGGAAACATGGTTGTGTATGTATGTGTATTAGCCGGGTGTTTAGTAGCAAGAAAGTCAGTAAATTAAAACTCACTTTTCTAGTTTTTCCTGGGTGTATTCCCCTCTCACTTAGAAGTCTCTATCTAGGTTGGTGATGTCTTGGACTAGCTGAAAGTAGTTTTGTTGTGGAATGAGACTGTCTGATTGCAAAAAATAAGACCTCTGAATGAGAACAGTGCCTGTATCTAATAATTACATTTTTCCCCCTGGTCCTGGGGCTTAAACTCAGGGCCTGGGTACTGTCTCGGAGACTCTTTGTGCACAAGGCTAGTTTTGTACCACTTGAGCCACAGCACCACTTCTGGCTTTTTCTGGATAGTTTATTGGAGATAAGAGTCACATGGATTTCCTGCCTGGGTTGGCTTTGATCCTCAGATCTCAGCCTCCTGAGTAGCCAGGATTACAGGCTATAATTACAGGCTGTGAGCCACTGGTACTGGACAGAATTTTTTTTTTGGGTCCGGTCGTGGGACCTGAACTCTGGGCCTGGGCGCTGTTCTTCAGCTCTTCAGCTAGCGCTCTACCACTTGAGCCACAGCGCCACTTCCAGCTTTTTTCTTTTTTCTTATGTGGTGCTGAGGAATCTAACCCAGGGCCTCATGCATGCAAGGTAAGCGCTTTACCACTGAGCCACCTTCCTAGCCCAAATTTTTTATTTACTACATATTCTTTTTTTGTTATTGTTCTTAGGCCTGGGGCTTGAACTCTGGGCCTGGGTGCTGTCCTTGAGCTTTATTTGTTCAAGGCTAGAATTCTACCACTTTGAGCCACAGCACCACTACTGGCTTTTTCTGAATAGTTTATTGGAGATCAGAGTCTCACAGACTTTTCTGCCTGGGCTGGCTTCAAATTATAATCCTCAGATCTCAGCCTCCTGAGTAGCTAGGATTAGAGCCACACTCACCCAGTTTACTACATATTCTTATGCTAATGAACCAGTTTGCTTCCAGATGGATGTCAATTTAAATTACCCAAGAATACCTTCCTTCACATAGTAGAGTTTCTCATTATTTTCCTTAGTGATAAACATTTCAAATTTAAACCTTATTATAGCCTCAGTTGCTATAGGTAGCATAATTTGGCTTTATATTTCTATTCTAAGTTACTATAAATGCTTATAAATTATAAAGAACTTGTGCTTCCAGGTGTACTAGACTTCCACACAGCCAAGAAGTGCCTTTGGACAGGGTGTGCTGACTGATGCTATGCACCATTAAGTCAGATGACAGTGGACAGAGGAGGTATAAAGGAGTGCAGACCCAGGAAAGGCTGGAGTGGTTCAGGAGCAGAGGGATAGGATGGGGAAAACAGAAGGGGGACTAGCAACCGCTTCTTTCTGAAGGCGAACAGGCATGAGAAGCCAGCACAAGGCTAAGGGAGTAGAATTCATTTTTCTCTTTGGCATGGTCACTGAAAACCTTGGTCCTGGAACAGCATGTGCCTTTCATGTCTTCACTCCAGTTCTACCTAAGTCACTGTAGAAATGCTGCCACTCTTGTTAGACAGGCTGTTTCATCCTGATTATATATTGTTCCCAGTCATTTTATTACTAGGATAATTATTATTAGATTATTCCGAATGATCCCTCATTTCTACTTTTGAAACCATAGGTCTGTCTCTGTCTGTCTGTCTCTCTCTATATAATGGCAAGTTTCTACAGTTCAGTAAATGTTTTAGCAAGAGCCCAAACCAGCAATGAATGCTAGACCTTGCGCGTTTGTCCAGTCCTGCAGCCTAGAGCCTGAGACTTGTGTAGATGCTGTCTCATTCTCCTCTTCCTCTTTCCCTTCCTCTCCTCCACCTCCCTCCTCCTCCTCTTCCTTTTCCTCCTCCTCCTCCTCCTTATCTTGGGGCTTGAACTGTGGTGCTGTCCCTGAGCTCTTTTGCTCAAGGCTAACACTCTATCTCTTTGAGTCAGTGCCACTGCTGCTTTTCTGGTGGTTAATTAGAGATAAGAGACTCACAGATTTTCCTAACCAGGCTGACTTTGAACAGCAATCCTCACATCTCAGCCTGAGTAGTTAAGATTACAGGCGTGAGCCACCAGAACCTGGCTTATATATTCTTTTTTAAAAATATAATTTTTTAGTATTAAGGTGCTATACAGAGGAGTTACAATTCCATAAGTTAAATACTGAGTAAATTCTTGGACAATGCCATCCCTTACATATATTCTGTATAATCTCTCTCTTCTTCGTGTGTGTGTGTGTGTGTGTGTGTGTGTGTGTGTGTGTGTGTGTATTTTCTCTCTCTCTCCCTCTTTCAATAATGACAGTGGAGCAGCTGCTATCCAGTCATTGTCTGGTTACACATTGCCCAACCATTGAGACATGTCTATGTCATTTGTACTTTTGTCATTCTGGGGTTTGAACTTGAGGACAGAGTAGAGCAGGAATATGCTGTGCATGGGTGAAGCTGATTGGTAAAATTATCAAGTAGTGCTTAACTTTAGTTTCTTCCTGAAGTCTTTCTTTACTAAAGATAGAGGTGTTGGCATGTCAGGGTCAGATGGCTTCAGGAAGTGAAGGATTTGTTCCTAAGTAGGTGCAGGCTCCCCAGGGTCTCCTGTGGGCAAGTGAGGAGCCAGGGTAGAAGAAACATGGAGTGTGACAGTAAGGCCCATTGGCTCCTCGTCTCCTAGGGTGGGTTCTGAGCACAGTGGCTCCACTTTCCAAGCGATAGCAGGAGCTCCTGGTAAGGAGCTGAGGACAAAGGGTGTGCCAGAGGGGAGCCTGGGGAAAGTGCCCTTGCCAGCTTTAGAAGGAGTTGAAACAAGCCTCCCTACCCTCAACAGTGACAGCTGAAAGTCACAGGGTGCCTTCTGTTTGGGAGTCATGACCTCTCCTGTCACTTCTCTGTGTTCTGGCAGGCTGCAGGAGAGATCTGTGTGGCAGACTCACCTTTCAACCCCCCTCAGTCACACGGCTTCCACTGCAGGAGTCGGAGGAAGGGAGAGAACAGAGAGCCCCCCTTCCTCCAGGTCAGGACCAGGTTACAGAGGCCACTGATTGACCATCCTGGAGAAGGCGGGGCTTTGAGGCGGCATGCTGGCCTCACCTGGGCCCTTGTCTTCACGCGCTTCAGCCCCTTTGTCAGAATCCGGGGTTCACAGGGGCACCACTTACAGGGCTGGGGTTTAATTATACGGGAAACCATGTCCTCTTTTTAAAATGATAAATGACTTAGGAGGAACAGGTACAACCGTGCCTTTTCAGGATTACTTGGGAGATGTGGTGGAGAAATATGGTGGATTGGATTTGAATTTGCTTAGCTCTGACGAAGATAAATTGTCACTAAACCATCAGGTTGTGTATTTTCCCAGTGAAGCCCATTTCACTCTTAAAACTAGTTATTCTCTGCAGACTTTTTTTCTCCCCTTCTCTTTGTCAGCAATAGGAAAGGAATGCGATAATAATGATCAGATTAGAAGAAAACCATTAAAATCATGAAGGCAATTAGTTTAGTCAGCTGAAATGTTGTTTTAGGCTACTGGACTCCTTCTGCAGTTGCAGAAGATAGAGCAAAGTGGGTCCCACGGCCACCCTTGTAAAGATTCTTTATGTACTCCTGTTGTTGCAAGCGTTATGAAGGCCCACAAGTTGGAAGTGACTCTGTTTACATTATTTTTAAAAATTACAGAAATCAGCCAGGCATCGGTGGCTCACGCCTGTAATCCTAGCTACTCAGGAGGCTGAGATCTGAGGATCCAGGTTCAAAGCCAGCCCAGATAGGGAAGTTCGTGAGATCCTTATCTCCAACTAACCATCAGAAAACTGGAAGTGGTGCTTTGGCTCAAGTGGTAGAGACTTGCCTTGAGCTGAAGAGCTGAGGCACAATGCCCAGGTCTCAGAATTCAAGCTCCATGACTAACCAAAAAAAAAAAGTGTATAAATAATCCATTTTTACTACCCAGATATAAATGATGGACTTCGAGAAATATGTTCTCAATGATTATACATTTGCAATTCTATATCTAGGCTACTTTTGCAATAATGCATGAGAAACTAGCAATCTTGGCTGCCTCTGAGGTTAGGAGTAGATATTGATACTTTAAAATGTACTGGTTAAAGTATTAGCAATTTTTCATTTTCATTGTATTTTTTGAGGTAGGCTCTTAGGCTGTCCCTAAACTCTCTATGTTCCTGCCTCAGCTTCCTTAGTGCTAGAATTATAGAAAGCAACCAGCACACATAGCCTAATAATTTCTTTTCTTGCAAATGGAATACCTTGTTGGTTTGCTTTATCAGTTAATGTGCATGATTGAACCATAGAATACATTTACCCACCCTGGTTTATGTTGAAGACAGAAAGACATAAACACAGAAGTAGCAGAGAAGTAACAGGAAGCAAAATTCATCAGATAATTGCCCTTCTATATTTCCACGGATCTGTGATTGTACTTGGGTAGAGAATGATGATAAGCTCAGTGCTAGTGGCTCCTGCCTGGCATCCTAGTTACTCAGGGGGCTGAGATTTGAAGTGTGGTTCACAGCCAGCCACTCCAATTAACCACTAAAAGACTAAAAGTTAAAGCTGTGGCTCAAGTGGTAGAACTCCAGCCTTGATCAAAAAAGCTAAGGAATAGCTCTCAGGCCTTGAATTCAAGCCCTGGTACCAGCACATATGCACACAAAAAAGAAGAGAGAACAATACTGATTATTGATGTAAGCATGAATTTAAGAAAAATGTTTACTCTTTATCATACAAAAATAGTATCTATTTAGAGGCGAATGAACATATAGAACTGTTGATAAGTGCAAGTCACCCATAGTCTTTAAAAAAATGTTGGGGGGTGGTATTGGAGATTGAATTTACAAGGTGGGTGCTTTACCGCCTGAGTCACTTTTTCAGCCTTAGGTTACCCATATTCTAACTATCAGAGATTATTGTGTTAGCTTTTCAAAATACACCCATATACATCTCTATAGGCCCCCTGTCTATATCTTGTCCATGTTTTTCTCTGTCTCTGTGTAGGTCATGCGTGATGCTGCCAACTGAGTCCCTGCCAAGTGCCAGGCCGATAACATAAAGGTGGGAACTCAGCTGGGTAGAAGATAAACTAGAGAATGATAAGGGTTATACAAAACTCTGAAGAGTGTTAAGTTCTCTAATTTAGCTTAAGACAGTTTAAAGTTAAAATAATGTATGGCCAAATATGATGATGCAGGCTGGATTTAGCCTGTGGTCTACCAATTCATTTCATAGGAAGTAAGCAAGGTGTACCTGGGTACCAGAGGCTCACACCTGTAATCCTAGCAACTCAGTAGGCTAAGATCTGAGGATTGTGGTTCAAAGCCAGCCCTAGCAGGAAATTCAGTGAAACTCATCTCCTATTTACTACCAAAAAGCCAGAAATGGAGCTTTGGCTCAAAGTGGTAGAGCATTAGCCTTGAGCACAGAGACAGTGCCCAAGCCCTGAGTTCAAGCCCCAGGATTGTCAGCAAAAAGAAAAAAAAACAAGTGAGCAAGATGATTTTCTTCTGTACCCCATTAGAAATATCACACACACACACACACACACACACACACACACACACGCACACACACACACGCACGCACGCATGCGTGCACACACACACAAATGTATCCTTGTCCTTTTTTTGTTAGCACATGGTAGGTAATAACATCAATTGTATTTCTTTGGTAATTGGGGTTGAATTCAGGGTCTAGGCACTTCAGCACTTGAGCCATGCCTCAGCCCTTTATTGTTTTAATCGTCTGTGTTTTTGCCCAGGAGTGCCCTCAGACTGTGATCCTCCTACCTGTGGCCTCCTGTGTAGCTTGGACCACAGATATGTATTATCAGACCTGGATTGATTATTGAGATGGGGTCTCACTAACTTGTTGCCTAGGCTTGGCTTAATCCACAGTCCTTATGATCACAGATCCTTAATAGCTGGGATTGTAAGGCATGTGCCATCACTCCCAGCTGTCAGTTCTAATTTTATCTTGGAGACTCAGCCAGATTTTTGGTTGACAGTTTGATAGCCTATCTGCATTGTCACTTTTTCCCTCTCTTTGATCATATTCTTGGTCCTCTTCCAAGACTATAGAAGGTCTTTCCTATTACAGTACACTTGCATTTCCTTTTAATGAACCGTGTTTTCCCAATTTAAACCTTGTGCAACTTCTATCCTCTTCTCACTTGAAACCATGTCAAGTTCCTTTTACTTTCTTTACCTTGCTACTATTTCTCTCACCTATTAGCTTTGATTAACTTCTGATCCCACAGCATTGTAGTATTCCTGCTAAGAATCCTAAGATGCTAACTAGGACTGAGCCTGAGCTTGACCCTTGGGTCACCCTATTAGACTCATCTGTCTTCCCCAGACTGACACTATATCATCCATCACTGGCTTTCTAGACGCTCTTGCCAACAGCTTCTAGCTGCAAGGAGCAGCTCTCACTATCTGCCATCTGCTGCATTTGAACAATTTAACAAGTTTGATGAAGAATCTTGTTCAACTAATAAGATTATTAGGCATGATTTTGTTGACAGTGCACACATTGGCAGCTTTTCCTGAGTGCTTAAAAAGTAGTACTTTCCCCCAAAGGGCTTTAGTTTAACACAATGTAGTGAAGGGAAAAAAAAAACCACTTGTGTTTTAGTTTCACCTTTATGGATAGTCTCTAACCAATGAGCTTTGATTCTCTCATGTACAAAACTGGGTTAGAAATATGAATCCCACTAATGTCACAAGGTTAGTAAAGTTACAAAACAAAAGCAAAAACAGCATATTAAATGTATGCACATTCCTTTCTATTTTAGGGATGCTCAATAATTAAGTGAAGAAAAAGATTGTAGTGGAGTTACGTATTTGCTATTATTGATTCAATATAACTCAGCCACCTGGCACTTGCCAGGCAAGGTCTCTAACACTTGCGTCATACCCCTGGTTCATTTTGTTTTAGTTATTTTTCAGATAGAGTCTCAAGTTTTTAACATGAATCAGTGTGGACAGAAATCCTTCTATTTATACCTCCTACCTAGAAGCAATGATGGCAAACATTGCCATCACACCCAGCTTATTGGTTGAGATGGGATCTTTTGAACTTTTTGTTCAGGGTGGCCTCAAACTGTGATTCCCTGGACCTCTGCCTCTTGAGTACATATATCTTATTTCAAACCTGTCTACTTTTCTTCAACCATTGCCTAACATTCCTTATTCAGTATCTGACTTTAATGGAAGTCACAGAGGCTCTGGTCCACAGCATTCTCTGGGTCTCTTTTTGCTTCCTCCTGAATCTTCACTTTCATTCCTGATCTGAAGTTAGGATATTCTCCTCTTTCTCCAGGTGCACACTCCCACCTGTTTTGCATTTTTTCATTGTGCTGTCTATTTAGGGTATAGTTTTTCTCCTCTCTTACAAGGAGACGAATATTTCTTTCTCTACAATGCTTCCCTGAGTATACCTATTCTTTCAAGGTTACCACTACCAACACTACCTTCATGAATTGGAAGCCTTAATGGCCATAGTCTAATAACCCACTTCGTTATTTACTCTCATCTTTCTTGAATTCCTTATAGCATTTTACATGATTGTAATAAAGCATAATCCTGTTTTCATTCCATCTTTCCAATAAAGTGTGGTTGATTTTTTTTCTTGTGCCTTAAATTAGGTATTCCTCAAGGTTCTATTCCAAATCTTGATGTTCTTCAAGATTTGATTCAAAAATCTCAGTAGTCTCATTTAGTCTCAGAACTTCTGTGGATTTATCACAGATTATATCTTAACCATGGTCCCATATTTCAGACCTGTCTTCCTCGCAGCTGATAGGGCATTTCTCCATGAAGGTTATACATTTTGAAGCCTGTCATGTTCAGTATTTCAGCATATCATGCCTCAAAACTTGTTTGCACACTTCATTTCCTTATTTCTGTTCAGGCACTTTTCCCTGTGTAAATTGATAGTTACTTCCAAAGCTGGAAAATAAAGTTAATCCTAAGTCTTTAGGCTGGTAAGGAATTAGGAGTAAAGTAAATCTGAGGAAAATAAAACAACCTCATAACTTCAATCTGAATAAAATTAACATGAACCACAGGAGAAAGCTGGGCAGAGAAGCAGAAAATCAACATCAAGCATCCTTGATCTTGTGTCTGAAGAACATGACTATTGAGTGTGTTGCAATTGTATTTCTAGTCTTCTGTCAAGCTCTGGGCCAGCAGGTCAAAACCTGGGTCTCATTGTTTAAAAGTTGCTGTATCATGACAGCATCTCTTTAGATTATCAAATTCTTTGTTGTTTGAATTTTACACATCCATTTTTTTTTTTACTATGAATGATTTTAGACATAGAAGAATAAATTAGATATTGGATGCTTCATTATCATTAAACACTTTTTGTTTTACATGTTTTCCCCCTGCTATTTGTAAAACAATTTGTCTTGAAATAATTTTAGATTTAAAAAATTTCAAGATAATAGAATCTGTATGTATCCTTTATCCAGCTTCCTCAAATAGCAACACCTTAAATAACCACAGCAGAGATTAAGTCAAGAAGGTAACAGAATATTCTTAAATTAATTTTTAAGTGTTTTATAGTTATTATAAAGGTGATATATGGAGGGGTTAAAGTAACACAAGTCAGATAAAGAGTGCAGTTCTGAGGGAAAGAGGGGACAGGCAACACTAAGCAAAAGGAAAGAAATGTACATACCACCCAATGCAGAAGAAATAGTTGTATTGTCAAATCTTATACAATTCACAAACTTTATAGACCAAGAGAATGACGATTTGCCTTGTGAAGGTTAAAATGTGTTTGTGACTTTAAGTATCATTATCCTACAATACTGTGAAATTTGTGACATTTATGTAATCATTTAATCTCAATAAAAATTATTTTTAAAAGAGTACATTTCTTTTTTTTTTTTGTCGGTCATGGGGTTTGAACTCTGGGCTTAGGCACTGTCCCTCAGCTCTTTAGCTCAAGGCGAGCACTCTACCACTTGAGCCACAGCGCCACTTCAGGTTTTCTGGTGGTTTATTGGAGATAGGAGTCTCATGGTCTCTCCTGCCCGGGCTGGCTTTGAACCGAGATCCTCAGATCTCAGCCTCCTGAGTAGCTAGGATTACAGGCGTGAGCCACCAGCACCCGGCTAAGAGTACATTTCTTTTTGGACGATGTCATCCCTTTTCACTCTCCCCGTTTTTTCCTCCCATCCCCACCCACAAGTTGTGTAGTTCATTTTTAACATAGTGTCTAGTGAGTACTGCCGCTGCATTTGTTCTCCCTTTGTCCCTCTATTTCTGTGCCCCCCCCCTCCCAAAGACAGATAAATGAACAAACAAAACCAAAAGAAAAGAAAACAAAAACAGCAATGAAGAAAAGAACCTCTTGGTTCCATTCCTTGGAGTTCATTTCGATAAATACTACTTTATTTATTGATTTAGCCAGTCCTGGGCTTGAACTTGAGAGATAATGATATAATTTTTTTTTTTTTTGTCAGGGCCTGGGCACTGTCCCTGAGCTGCTTTTTGCTCAAGGTTATCACTCTACCACTTGAGCCACAGCGCCACTTCCAGCTTTTTCTATGTATGTGGTACTTAGGAGTCAAACCCAGGGCTTCATGCATGCTAGGCAAGCACTCTACCACTAAGCCACATCCCAACCCCTTATGAATATTATTTTATATGATCAGGGGCACACAGGCGTTGCACCTTTCTGTTTTCTTTCCTAAGAGTATCCTCCTTCAGTCTCACTGCCTCTGAATGTCTAGAGTCCTGTATAATTGACCATATTCCAGCATATATTAGATCTAGCTTCTGCAAATGAGAGATAATGATATAATTTTTTATTTTGTCAGGGCCTGGGCACTGTCCCTCAGCTCTTCAGCTCAAGGAAAGTATTCTACCACTTGAGCCACAGTGCCACTTCTGGCTTTTTTTGTTTATGTGATGCTGAGGAATCGAACCCAGGGCCTCATGCATGCAAGGCAAGCACTCTACCACTGAGCCACCTTCGCAGCCTGATACAATATTCTTAATTAACCTGTAGACTATATTTAGTTGTCCCACTAATGTTCCACTAATGTCGTTTTTGTTGTTTAGGCTCCTAAATTTCCTCTGGTCAGTCTCCCTTAGACAAGTACTGACATTAATTTTGCAGAATGTATCTCATTTGGATTTTTTTCCTTGTGTTTTCTTAAGTTTAAATTCAAGTTACACATTTCTAAAATTTCTATTATTATTATTATTTTGTTGGTCATGAGGCTTGAACTCTGGGCTTGGGCGCTATCCCTACACTCTTTAGCTCAAGGCAAGTGCTCCACCGCTTGAGCCACTATGCCACTTCCAGTTTTCTAGTGGTTTATTGGAGATAAGAGTCTCATGGACTTTCCTGCCTGGGCTGGCTTTGAACTGTGATCCCCATATCTCAGCCTCCAGAGTAGCTAGGCCTGTAGGCGTGAACCACCGGTGCTTGGCTTCTATCATCATCATCATCATCATCATCATCATCATCATCATCATCATCATCATCATCATCATCATCATCATCTTTAAACAGTGTTCAGAGGAGTTGCCATTTTAACAGAGCAGTTTATGAATACAATGCATCTTAATGTCATCCCTTTTAACATTCTTACCCACCCTTCTCCTACCCCCGCTTCACTCACTCATCTTAAGTTTGGAGGATGTACGTTGGATTGTTGACTGCATTATTCCTTTCTTGTCTTTTTTTTTTTAAATAAGTGTTTTATTGTGAAAATATTGTACAGAGAGGTTACAGATACATGAGTAAGGTAGTGAGTACATTTCTTATCAAGCATTATTGTCTCCTCCTTTGTTTTTCCCCTACCATCCCTTCCCTCCCACCTCCACAACTATTCTGTCCCCCACCCCTGCCTAAATTGTAAAGTTTGTTTTCAACATAGTGTCTTGTACATCTCATTGTTGCAGTGGGTCAAGCTGTATCCCTATTTAAACAATTTGCTTTTTCCCTTCCTCTCCCCAAATTATACCAACATCAAATACAGTGAAAATAGGAGTTATACCATGCGGGAGGGACATACAAAGCAATACAAAAATCACATGGTACCTTATAAATACGTTAGAAACAATAGCAAGAAAGATAAAGCCACTTGTATCCCTATCTTGGGATTCATTTTGCTTAACTTCATCTTATCTGGTCATATGTACATAGCTTTTGACCTTTTCTATTTGTCCCAGATATATACTAGTTATTGCAAAGAAGGGAAACCATGGGTCCTATGCTGCTTTGGGCCTGGCTTACTTTCTCTTGTCTTCATCATTTGTCTACCCCTTTCTCCTTGACCTCACCCATCCCTTGGGAGTACCTGCTTTCTGGTGTTCTATTTTGCTGAACTTTGATTTTGGATTTCTAAGGAATTACACTATTTGAGATCTCCTTTGAATCTAATTTCAGTGAATACATGTATATATACCTGCATACCACCCAACATATTTACTTATGAGTTTATAAGCTAAATCTAGCTTCCATAGATAAGGGAAAACAGGGATCCTTTCTCTTTCTAGGCCTGATTTGCTTCATTTAATATAGTGTTTCCAAGTCTTTGCATTTCTTTACAAATGTGCCACTTAAGTGTTTTTGTGTCCTTTTCAATATATCAGATTAGGAAGCATCCAATGTCAATATGGTCTATTATAAGTGGATCAAAGTGATCCAGTGTGGACCCCTTTCATTTGGACACTTTGTTCTCTTGGCTAGGAGATGCTTCCCAGGGTCCTCCACTGTGTAATTAGTCAGTGTGACTAAGTTCTCACTCAGACATAACTTTGATACTGTGCAAATACAGATATCCTGTTTCTAAATCATAATGCTATGTAGCAATGTTAGCATCTATTATTGATTCTTGACTGTAACAATAATTGTACCATTGAACTAATAGCTTTCTTGTTTCCCAAAGTGATTTTTCTATCTCCTGAATTATGCCTTCTCATTTATTTATTTAGTCAATTATTATCTACTTATATCAACATGGACTCATGAAATTTGAAGTTAGAATTTATGACTTTTGTTGGTTTGTTGTTGAAAATGTCATAGATTTGACCATTGGCAACTGCTTCAAGATAATGTTTCTAGGTTTTCTATATTCCCTATTCTTTACCATAGGAGGTCTTGTACTTTCCCTACTCCCTCCCTACATTTCTTTGTGGTTTTTTTCTTTTAAATAAAACACTGCAAGAGTCATCTGTGTCCTGTGAACACTTTTGCACATTTATCTCAGCAGTTGTTTCTACTCTCTAGATGTGGGGGCATGTCAACTCTCTATGAAGTCTAGACATTAACTACCTGTCTGTAAGTTCATGTATATAGTGGATGTTCTTGTATATTTTCCAATACTAGATAAATGAAAGTTACATGTAGATAAGAGTTTACATGTAACTAGATTTTTTTTTTTTACAAATTTATATTGGCACATGTGACACAAAAGTATATTCACTTTAACTGTTATGCAACTGTCATTATATGTTGTAGCATTAAATAGTGGATTCATTTATTGTTTAAGAGACTTTGTATACAATTTTTACTATTATAAACATAATCTTGCAAGCTATCTCCTTTAGCTACATTTTGTTAGAGTTTCATTTTTTTTTTGTTGTTGTTGTTGTTGGTCATGGGGCTTGAACTCTGGGCCTGGGTGCTGTTCCTGCACTCTTCAGCTCAAGATGAGCACTCTAGTGCTTGAGCCACAGCTCCACTTCCGGTTTTCTAGTGGTTTATTGGAGATAAGAGTCTCACAGACTTTCCTGCCTAGGCTGGCTTTGAATCGTGATCCTCAGATCTCAGCCTCCTGAGTAGCTAGGATTACAGTCACTGGCACCCTGCTCATTGTGTTTTATACTTAGAAGTATAATTACTAGGCCTTAGGGTATGTGTGTCTTCAATTTTATTAGATCTTGTTTCCCAAATGGTTGTTTTATTCGTACTCCTAGCATCCTGTCATCAGTGCTATGTGAGAGTCCCTATATCTAAACATCTTTACTATCATACCAGTTGTTGGCATTTTCACTCATTTAATTTTTTGCCACGGTGGTAAGAGTGAAGTGTGTGTGTGTGTGTGTGTGTGTGCACAACCTGTACATATGTGTGTGGCATTACTGGGTCTTGGACTCAGGGCCTCAGACTCTTGCTCGGCTTTTTCACTCAAGCTGGTATTCTTCCACTTGAGCCACATTTCCAGTTCCATGATATCAATTGTTTTTTTTGTCAGCATTTTCTTGATTATTAGTAAGGCTGTGACATTATCATTCTCTTATTGGTTTACTGTTGTTTCACAAATTCTAGCTATTGGAACTTTGATTGTTATCTGTAGCTCAAGTATTATCTCTTAGTAAATAGCTTGTCTGAAGCTGGGGTGCCAGTGGCTCACACCTGTAATCATATCTACTCAGGAGGCTGAGATCCAAGGATTACAGTTTGAAGCCAGTGGGGCAAAAACGTCCCCAATTAACCACTCAAAAAAAAAAAAAAGTGGAGTTGTGGCTCAAGTGGTAGAGTGCTAGCCTTGAGCAAAAGAGCTGAAGGGCAGCGCCCAGGTTCTGAGTTCAAGCCCCACCACCACCACCACTACCACCACCACCAACAACAAAAAGCTTGTCTACTAATATTGTTTGAAGAATCTTTTCATTTTTCTAATTTCAGTTTGGTCTTCCAAGTGAGTCTCCTAATTGGACCTATTAATGGTGTGGCCTGTGGCATGCTACTCAGAAGTCAATTTCTTTTATCCCCCAGTAGTTCGAAATAACTTGATGCATTTAAAATGAATTTTTGGACTCAGGGATCAAAAAGCCTCTCAGAGGCATTAACAAAAAATGACTTTGATCCTTTCACAAGTGAGGTGAGAACCTTCGTCTGT
The DNA here is from genome assembly GCF_019054845.1 of Dipodomys spectabilis. Classification (NCBI taxonomy): domain Eukaryota; kingdom Metazoa; phylum Chordata; class Mammalia; order Rodentia; family Heteromyidae; genus Dipodomys; species Dipodomys spectabilis. The sequence goes on from NW_024870750.1 coordinate 3,806,100, forward strand.
TTCTTTGTAATAGAATCTAAGGCTGGGAAGCGGCTCTTTGATATCAGTAATATCCAATTTAAAATTCACTAGATCCTAGAAATAAAGAACAAGAAGGAACCACAGGGACCATCTGGTTCAACTTTCTCATTTTACAGGAAATAGATGTTCAGAGAGGTGAAATAAAACACTTAGGGTTGAAACCTAGTTTTTAAAAGGATGAATTTAGTATGGTTTGACTCAGATGCATGTAATCTTCTAGAAATTTCTCTCTTGGAGGTGTTCCTCTCTCTTATTACTAACACTCTTAGAGTTCTATATAAATCATAGTCAAATGGTTTGGACACTTAGCAAGCTTGAACCTAGTGGGTATTATAAATCAGTATACAGGGGACTTCCATTTCTCTCTCTTTTTTTTACATAATAAATCTGTTTCTCTTCTGTACAGAAACAAATAATATTCATTCATTGACTTTGAAGACTTCAGTTAGAAATAAATCTCCCCAAATGGTTAGCAGAGAGCCCCTTGAACTTGATGACAAAGCCTCAGTGTTTTTCCCACTGATTTTTCTTCAGTAAGATTTGCAATTAAGTGCCCTAAAAGTTTCTTTTGTTTAATCAGTTTTCTTTCCTAAATAAAGTGCTAAATGGGGGGCTGTGTTTCTAGTTAGAGTTCTTTTTTATTTCTAAAATGTCTGTGAATCTAGAATAAAATACCTCAAAAGTGCTTTGAGAAAAAGCAGAACAAGCAATTGGAAAACCCTTTGGGAATGCTGGTAATGACCATCTATTTTAATTGCCCAGTGTTGTGAAATCATTCCTGGATTTCCCTTAAGCTACATTCTGTAGTAATTGTCAGATTTCTCTGAGTCCTTATTTTAAAAACAACCTCTACAATCACCAACTGCTTGTGCTACAAAGCAGGTAGTTAGCGCCTAGAGCTGTGTCACTTCTGTTTACCTGTGGCCTGTTGCCACTTCTGTTACTGCTGCTACTTCTGCTGCAGCTGAAGGGTAGTAGTGATGGTGACAAAAATAAAAGATTTATGCTTGTTACATGTCAGACACTGTTCTAAAGTATTTCACACATCCCAATAACTCATTTAATCCTTCCATGTGAGGAGGTAAATTACTATCATTACCTTCGTCTCACACATGAAGGTCAAGTCATTTACTCAAAGTCTCACTGTTTACTAGTTAAGGTCCAAACAGAACATAGATGATATATAGAATAGGTAACGTGGGAGGCTTATTTACTATGGGTGCAGTGGGGGCATGATTTATTTATTTTTGTTTTGGTCAGTTGTGGGGCTTGAACTCTGGGCCTGGGCACCGTCCCTGAGCTCTTCAGCTGAAGGCTAGCACTCTACCACTTAAGCCACCACAGCACCACTTCCAGTTTTCTGATTGCTTATTGGAGATAAGACTTTCGTGGATTTTCCTTCCTGGGCTAGCTTTGAATCCCCAGTGATCCTCACATCTCAGCCTGACGAGTAGCTAGGATTACAGGCGTGAGCCACCCGCACCTGGCCTAGAGGCATTATAGAAAGCAGAATCCCCCTTCGCTCTTACCACTTCTTGGTCTGAACTAATTAGGAAAGGGAAAGCCAGCAAAATTTAGGAATTGTGGTGAAGCCAGTTGCACCTGGCATCCTGTTTCTGCTTAGAGACAATGCCAGCCCCAGGTACTTTTGCAGAGAAGGTGCCACACAAGCAGTAACCCAACCATCCTGTCGACCTTCCTTCTGCACTCCTGACAGGACTTCTTAGCAGCAGACTTTGGCAGAACTTCATTTTCCAAAGATTTTTTTTGTGTGTGATAATAAGGATTGGAATTACTTCATACATAGTAGGCAAGCACTGCACCACTGAGCCATGATCTAACCCACAAAACTTACTTGTGTCCAGTATCAGGCCCCAAAGAAAGGTCCATCTGGCACCTACTAGATAGTATATAGGAGCTGGGATTTGAACGTAGGCAATCTCAATTTGCTAGATAGAAAGTTGGTATTATAGCCGGGCGCTGGTGGCTCACGCCTGTAATCCTAGCTACTCAGGAGGCTGAGATCTGAGGATCGCGGTTCAAAGCCAGCCCGGGCAGGAGAGACCGTGAGACTCCTATCTCCAATAAACCACTAGAAAACCGGAAGTGGCACTGTAGCTCCAGTGGTAGAGCGCTCGCCTTGAGCTGAAGAGCTGAGGGACAGCGCCCAGGCCCAGAGTTCAAGCCCCACAGCCGACAAAAAAAAAAAAAAAAAAAAAAAAGAAAGTTGGTATTATAGTATATTAGTAACTCGCATATTAGATAACTTATTTAAATTTTTTATTTTTATTACCTTTCAGGAGTTTATGAATGTAACACATGTTGGTCGATGTCACTCCTGTAAACTTTCTTACCTCTCCCTCTCAACCTTTCCTTCTTTAATTTTTTAAAAATTTATAGGATATATATTAAATTTTTTTTTGTGTATGCCAGTACTGGGGTTTGCACTCTGGGCCTGGAGGCTGTCCCTGAGTTTTTGTGCTCAAGCTTAGCACTCTACAACTTGAGCCACAACTCCACTTCTGTTTTCTTTTTTGTAATTATTGATGATAAGAGCCTTACAGACTTACCTGCCCAAGCTGCTTTGAACCATGATCCTTAGATCTTAGACTCCCAAATAGTTTGTATTACAGGCATGAGCCACCTGCACATAGCCTATTGGTTAGTTTTTTGAGGAACTTCCATATTGCTTTCCAGAGTGGTTAAACAAGTTTACATTCCCACCAACAGTGTATTAGGGTTCCTTTTAGCACACATCCTTGTCAGCGGCTAAGAGGCTGTGACTTGCAAATGTTGCCAATATATGTCTTTTTTTTTTTTGGTCAGTCGTGGGGCTTGGACTCTGGGCCTGGGTACTGTCCCTCAGCAATTAAGCTCAAGGCTAGTGCTCTCCCACTTGAGCCACAGCGCCCCTTCCAGTTTTCTGGTGGTTTGTTGGAAGTAAGAGTCTCACAGACTTTCCTGCCTGGGCTGGCTTTGAACCACAATCCTCAGATCTCAGCCTCTTAATAGTGAGGATTATAAGCGTGAGCCACCAGTGCCTGGCCAATTTATGTCTTCATAGCAAAAGAACCAGCACAACCATGTTGATTTCAACATTGACATATTGATAGGTACCTAGCTTGATCAAGATAGGGTTGAACTCATTTTCCTCACCATTATTACACATATATCCATTTCATATTTTAGGTAGAACAAAAATCTTTATATTTTTCCCATTATATATGCTTTCTAATTGCTGTATAGCCTTGTTGATTATTGGAAAGAATTGAATTAAAGCTATTCTGCAATTTACTAAAGGTTAAACTACTTTCTTTTGGTTTTCAGTCTGAGGAGAGATCACATAAATTGAGCTGAAAGCATAATTGAGTTTTATAAGCAATAGCTAATTACTTCAAGAATTACCCAGCACTGGTACAAAACGTTTTGATATTATTGTTGCTCTCAATTCGCTTTTCTTTGACTTAATGGAAAAATCCTGGGGACCATGTGACTGTTGTAAAGAAAAAAAAACCAACAAAAAAATTGGCATGAGGATCTTTTGGTTCTGTATGAAAAGTAATTGAGAGATGTGAATGAATTCTATCCTGGGAAGGTAGCCTAAGGGCAGATTTGTATCATAGGCTTTTAAGGGGTTAGTCCAAAGGAATGTGTCCTTTCAGGAATAGAGTTAAGACAAAGAGTTAGGATAGCACAGAGAGTGGTTTTCAAAAGATATCTATGTCTTTGGTTTTCTTTTTTAATCTCTAGGGGCTGAAAATTTTCCAATGGGAAGAAGTCTCCATTAAGACCATATGAGTTGCATTGGATTCTGGAGTTCTAAAAACAAAGAAAGGCAGATCTAACATTCTCCACCTTCTCTAAATTGTGGGCACCAACAAAAGACATTTACCCAGCAGCTCCACCACGATAAAAGCCTCTGGGATTGAGAAGGCACTTTGTTCTCTATCAATATATGAACTCACTGCTTGAGAAGAGAAAAGCAAAGTTTCTGTACTTGGAGATTTTTCCTCTTAGAGAAATATAAAGCATATCACACATCTGTGATTCATCCACCTTTCTGAGATGTGAGCCACATTAAATTGTCAAAAAAATGTGGAGAGCATCAATCTGTGCCACAAAGCCATGTTAGGGATTATTCAGGAGTCTGAATAGCATCGTTCAGCAAAATATCATGGACAAGGAAGGTCCTTTTGAGACCTGGTTTTAAAAGGGGATGTGGTTCTACTACAGCACCACTCACTAAGGGGAAGAGAGTCTCGGTGGAGTGTGGAGCTGCTCAGAAAGGTTCTGGCAAGAGATTACATTTCAGTGTTCCCTTTCTTCACCCTTCCTTTAGGAAGAGCAAGTTGTCAGTTGCTTCACTTGTAGGCCAAGACAGAAAATAACATTGAATCCCATTATGCTTGTCCTGTAGAAGGCTTGCTTACAAGCTCTTCCTTCGTTGCATGCACGAATGTGTAGGTATCTTGGTGTGAGTACAGGGATGGTTGAGATGCTGAGTTGGTCCTCCACCAGCCTTTCTGGCTGCACATGGAAATTTTAAAAACAAAAGGATTGCAAAGAGAGTAACATTTGGGGCTTAGGTATCTTGAGGAGATAGTTCAGAGCGAGAAAGGGGGACACCACACCTTCAAGAGCCATTCATTGTAGTAGCCAGAACTGAGGTTGAGGCAGCAGCACCTTACAGTCCACACAAATTTTTGGATGTCTTTCCCTGATGTAAATCACACTTTTCCTCCTGCCACCTAGATCTTCTTAGATGAAATTCCATATCCTCAGACCTGTGAGAACTCACTCTGCTGGGAGAGCTTAGCTCCTGGCGAATGTAGTTGACAGGGAGGGAAAAAGCTGGCAGAAAGTCTCTCCCGCTCTCTCATGCTTACTAGGAGGGCATTTTACCACTTGAGCAATACCACCCTTAGCCCTTTTGGCTTTAGTTTGTTTTTCTAATAGGGTCTCACATTTTTGCTTGGGCTGGCCATGGGCCACAATCACCTCCCAAGTACCTGGGATTAGAGGTATATACATCATGCTTGGTTCAAGAGATCTGAAGAGCTGCTACCACTTCAGCCTTCGTAGCTCCCATGGGAACTGGAAACATTGCTCTGTTTACCTGAAAAAACAAATGTTCACCAAGAACATCCTGCCAAGTGATCACCAAAGGCTGGAAAGGGGGTGAGATAGAGAAGAGCTGGCTAGCTTATACCCCAAACTGGACAAACAGGGGAGTAAGTTCTACTACTCTATAGTACAGTGAAGTGACTGTTGTTAACAATAATTTGTAATATATTTCAAAGTAGCTAGAAGAAAGGAATTTGAATGTGTCCCACATAAAGAAACAATAAATGGTCTGGTGCCAGTGGCTCAAGCTTGTAATCCTAGCTACTCAGGATGCTGAGATCTGAGGATTAAGGTTCAAAGCCAGCCTTTGTAGCCAAATCCAATAGATTCTTATCTCTAATTAACCAGCTAAAAGATATAAGTGGAGGTGAGCTCAAGGTAGAGCTCCAGCCTGGAGCAAAAAGAGCTAAGACAGTGCAACTCCTAGTACCAGCACAAAAAGCAAAAATCAAAAAAAATGGTTCAGGTAATGGGTATACTAACTACAACTAACATGACTTAATCATACATCATAAATATGTATCAAAATACCACACTTTGCCTCATAAGTATGTACAATTATTAAGACATTAAAAAAGGAATATCATGCCAGCATCCCTGAACTTCAGTCTGTGCTAGGTGACAGTGCTGGTCTGTGTTTGACTTGCTCTTTGGATAGAGGAAAGGCCCAAACAATTTCAAGGTACAAAGTTGAAAGGGTCTTGGATGGAGTGTGTCCTTATAGCTTCCCATCATAAAAAAGTGACTAATAAATCAATCGCTTGTGAAAATATAAAGGGTAGCTAGATATTTCATTCTATCCCAAGTGACGTGAATACCTGGGTACAAAGCATTGCATAAATTAATCATATATATCTATTTAACTGAAAAAATAGCCATGGGACAAGGATGAAAGGGGAATTCCTTTATAATACTGCTGTCCTTGCCGTTGCTTATTTGAAATATGATGTGAAAACTGCCAGGCTTTGCTGGTCCTGAAAATTTTCAGCAGCATTGTGTCAGCTGGTGTAGACATGACAAAGAACACATCGTACTTGGTGAAAGGGCTGGAGGAATCTCCTGGACAAGCGTTTTAGCAGGTGTGGTGAGAATCCTGATTGAGACAGAGCTCTGCTCCGTGGTTCCGGCTGGGCAGTGAAGCAGAACCAGAACAGGATGAGGAGGATTACCCATTTTCACTCAGGGAGAGGTTCTTTTGTGTGAGATTGCTAGATCAAAGAGAAAGCTGGAGTTTTAGGATTTTGGGACTATGGGACAGGGCAGGATTATGTGATCCCACATTGTGCTGGGGACAGGAATTGCCAGGGATGCTTTATACAGCTGAAGAAATCCTCTTTCACTTGGACAAGAATGGGTTTATGTTTCACAGTTCCCTCTTTTGCTTCCTTAAATTGCCCGGCACTTTGTGATCCTTCTCTATGATAACCTGGAGGTTTATCTCTGAACTTTTAAATACAACCTCTGCAGGTCGCTCAGGCCAGATAGGTGAATGAAGCAGAACTCTCATAGGAGGGTGTAGCCATCCTGGGAGGGGCTGGTGAGTTAACCTGTTCATTACAAGCTCCTGGTGGGGTATAGAGTGTGACCAATTCCAGGTCCCAGTGCAGAGGTACCTAGGAGTTCTCTAATGTGCCAGGCAAGGTGTGGGTTGGAACATGCTGTCTCTGATCTCAAAGCACGTGGAACTTCTTGCTTCCTCTTCATGCATTTTTTTGTTTGTTTGTTTGAGACCAGAAGTTACCAATGCTATCTTTCAGTGGAGTCAGGCTTTGGAGATGCCCTTTATTAGGTTAAAGAATGCCCTTTCTATTGTTATTAGCCAATAATTTTATCAGAAAAAGATGTTGGACTTTTTCAAATACCTTTTCTTTTTTTTTCCAGACAAGGCCTCAGCCTCTCAAGTAGTAGAATTACAGGTGTGAGGTACCAAACTTGACTCGGCAAATTGTTCTTAACTGATATCACACACACACACACACACACACACACACACACACACACACACTTTCTTTCCTTTCACTGGAGTTTGAATTTAGAGCCATATACCCTCATGTTAGCATTCCATTACTTTAGCCATGCCTCTAGTACCAGTATATATTTCTTATAGCTGCTTCTACAGGCAATGCTAAGTTGCCTTGAAGACAAGGTCAGCTTATAAGCTTTTATATTCTCAGAGCCATGAGCAGTGCATGACACTTAATTGAAGGTCTTAGGGCTTGAACCTAGGGCCTGGGTGTTGTCCCTCAGCTTTTGTACTCAAGGCTAGCGTTCTACTACTTGAGCCACAGTTTGACTTCCAGCTTTTTGTGGTTAATTGGCGATAAAAGTCTCAGAGACTTTTCCTGCCCAGCTTGCTTTGAGCCATCATCCTCAGATCTCAACCTTCTGCGTAGCTAGGATTACAGACATGAGCCATGTGCGCCAGGCACAATAAGTGTTGAAAGAGTGAGTAGCTGGAGTCTGAATTCCCATTTACTGAATGTTTCTTTTTTCCTCAGGTTTTCCCCTACTTTATTCCCACTAACGTAAATCTTTGCTAAAATTTAAAAAAGGAGTTAATAAATGAATGGATATTATCAGGCAGTATATGGAGCAGATAAGCAGAAAGTGGGTGGAGTAGACCATTGTCCTGCTCAAGTATTCTCCAACCTCCTTTCCATCTTCATCTATCAATATCCACGATTCAGTCCTTTTTCTTACTGGTTTTGGTATTTCTGGGTTCTTTGAAGCAAGGGCTGTCTATTTGGGTTGCATGGTACAAACCCATGCACCATCTCCCCGGGGTGTTCCTACTATGAGGTGCCTGGCCACTGGTAACAAGCAGCTTTCCTGGAAGATAAAGGGGAGGACAGAGTTGTCAGCTTTAGAATATGGATGAGTTCACCTGGAGGGGTCTATATTCCTCACCATAGAGCCTCTACAGCTGCGTTCTTCTTCCTCCAGACTCCCTGCCTGACAGGATTGAGCTGCCATTTCCCTTTCCCCATAAGAGGGTCTTTGTTCTAATCTTTAATCTTCTCTTGAATTTTATGATTCCTTCCTATATACTCTCACCTACCACGATGGTTTTGCCTTCAAGCTAGCTGTCACGAGATCCTTACACAGCACTCTGCCTTCAGTACAAACTCAGTGCATAAAGTTGGGGGCTGGTGGCTCACACCTAAAATCATAGCTATTCAGGACCACAGTTCAAAGTCAGCCTGGTCAGAAGAGTCTGTGAGACTCCCATTTCTACAATAACTAGCAAGAAGTAAGTTTGGAGGCATGGCAGGTTGAGTGCCAGTCAAGTGAGCAAACTCAGCAAGCATGAAGCCCGGAGTTCAAGCCTTAGTACTGTCAAACAACACCATGAAGCATAAAGGGGAGAAGGGTGGGTACACAGTGAAGCAGATTGGGGGTGGGATAAAAAAAGATTGTACTATTCCTTGTGTTTTGTTTCTATTTGATTTATCTTGATTTGGTGTTATGGTTTTAAATGGAAAGATGGTTTCAGGTGAGTGTTGTTCTGAGGAAAGATAGGATCAATGTTGACAGTTTGATTTTTTTCTTTTTGAAAAAGAATCTGGAAGCAAGGGAATTCATAAGAATTCTTCAGAATTTCAAATGTTAGCAAATTATGTTCAGGTCCGTACAACCTGGCGTTAGGCGATAGAAAGACTAGCTTGGAAATTTTGTTTAGGCTTTTTTGAGAGCTGCCGCCCCAGTTGTCAAGTGATTGTAGTTTTATTGTCTTATGAAATCCTACTGAACGACAAAACTAGAATAAATTCTCAGTTTGAAATGGGAGCGGAGGGGAACAGAGGAAGAGGAAGGGGTAAATGTTGTAGAAAGAAGTTAGCTAATGTTTTAAAATAGCATGCTATTTCACGTACAGCATATGCACACTCTTTTCAATGTGGAATATCAGCCACTAAGTAGAACATGATTTTATTTAAAGGAGTTGGAATTTTCATATTTTATGCATTTGATGTATTTGCAAAGCAAATATTCACAGTGCTTCAGCTTTTCGGTGGGGGTGGTTTTGCCTAAAGCAAGAGGCCCAGTCTCGCTTATCATTCCTCCTACGTTGTGTCTGACCTGCTTGAGGAGTTCTTTGTGTCTCAGGTGGACTAAATCCAGGTACCAGACAAAGCTAGAGAGAAGCCAAGTGTTCAACACCAAGACAGCCGTGGAGTCTTTCCCAGCACAGGGTTTTGGTCAATTGATTACAGTGGCTCATGGGAAGGATCCTGTTTATTATTCTTGGTTCAGTGAGTAAAATTGAAAAAAAAGTAAGTCTATAAACAAATATGAAATAATTTTTAGTACTGTCCACTTAAAAGTCACTCAGTGCAGAAGCTTTTTCTTTACACCCTTTCTCTCCAGAGGTCTTGTTCTTTTTGAATTAGGCTCAATTGTTGCATTGGAAATCTGCTAACCTCTCTGACAGGATACCTGTGGGACCAAGACTCAATCACCTAATGTTTTCTCCCTCACATCTACAAGATCCATCTCTGTGGATGACATAGGTACCTGGACAATACACTTCAGTAACCATAACCACACACGGTCTGTGGATGGTGGACTGCAATGTTAAAATGGGTGGTTAGCATCTTGGCTGTGGAAAGCATTGCCTCAGCTTGACAGTTCTTGGTCAGGATTTTCCTTCTTACTAGCCTTGTTAAGAACCACTTGAAATGTAGCTAGAATCCAGGGCACTTACTATCTCTTAATCCTTACATCAATTACATGTAGATTTGGTATCCTGGCTCTGTTTGCCTGAAGGTTACATGTCTATCCCTTCAATGTCACTTGGCGATGTTTGAGAATCCTCTTGCTTACTGTCAGTGTCTGGGAAATACGTTCCCCCCACCCCCCAATTCTTCAAGCTAATGCTTTCTCCATTATACTCATTGGCCTATTGTCTGTTCACCTATCTAAAGTCACACATGTGCGCCAGCAATTCTCATGTTGTTCCAGCATGGATGCTAATTTTAGGGTTTTGTTGGCTGACAAAAACAAAATAGATTTGTTTCCCTTTTTTGATGGACTTAGCTCATTCCTCAGACACTATTCTAGTATCTTCCCGGGAATATCAAATGTCATAGTTTAGAGGCAATTGTGATTTGTCCTACAAATAGGACTTTACTGCTTTATGGCTAGTGTTTGCAGTGGTCAGTTAGTTAATTACTGACCTGTCAGTAAATCCTGCTGAGTTTTCACATTATTAAGGGTCATAGGAAAGTCAAGGTCACTGACTGGAGTGAAATGTTAATCTGTCAGTTGGATCATGTCTAATCAATAACCCAGAGCAAACAGCTTACAACAACCATCGGGTATGATTGGTGGACATTTATTGAGCATTTACCATTGGACAACATGCTAGATCCTGGGGATAGATAGTTATGAAAAACATCAATTCTGCCTTTGAAAAGCTTTTTTTATCTCTGAGATGTGGATGCTCTATCAGCTGATGATGTGGAAGAGAGTATGAGTCTGGAGATGTCTGTTATGATCTGGATAGAAACATGGGTCTAGTTCTAAGTGGCTGGGCTGTAGGAGAAGGCATGATGAAAGGAAAAGTTTCAAGGGCCTCTGGAGCAAGTGTAGGGTTTGAACGGAGGTAAACTATGACACGGGAGAGTGGCTGAACCACTGACAGGCTGATCTTTGAAAATATTATTGAAAAAATTATCAGAATTTCCATCATTGCAATCAAAAGTTCTAAATGCCATGGATTGGAATTCATTGAATTCACCTATTTCTTCCGTCTTCTCTCCTGTACTACCCCATAAAAAGCATTCTGGGGTATTTATTTATTTATTGGTTTGGGACAGGGTCTCATTATATAGCCCAAGCTGGCCTGTAACTCATGATCCTCCTCTGTGTCCTAATGCTGGGATTATGGGTATATAGCGCTATGTCCTGCTCAATACAGGATAGTGAGAGGTTGTGTTTGACTGGACTCCAGAGTTTAGTGGGGTCTCATAGGACAGGGGACTGTAGATAACCTTGTTATCCACGACATTCAGAGCTTAGGAGAGCAATGACAGTATGTCTATTGATAATATTTAATTTTTTGTCGATGTGGGGCTTGAACTCTGGGCTTGGGCACTGTCCCTGCACTCTTCAGCTCAAGGAGAGCGCTCTACCACTTGAGCCACAGCAACACTTCTGGTTTTCTAGTGGTTTATTGGACATAAGAGTCTCATGGACTTTCCTGCCTGGGCTGGCTTTGAACCGCAATCCTCAGATCTTAGTCTACTGAGTAGCTAGGATTACAGGTGTGAGCCACCAGTGCCCAGCTTAAATAATTTTTTATTAATGTAAGTTATGATATAAATAGGTTTCATTGTGTTGTTGACATATATGTGTATGATGAACTTTGATAAAATCTGTGCAACTATATTGCTCTTTCTTAAACCCCCTTTCCTGTTTTTAGCTACAGGTTAAGCTGCATTAAAAAAAAATCTAATAGCAGAGAAGTTGAATGCTTTTTATTAGAATAAAAGAAAAGGCCATATAGCTAAAAATTTACTACCATGGGAAGAAATTTTCTTCTGATTTATTACTTCTGAAAATGAAGGAATGACTGGATTGGGGCTGTCATAGTTTGTCCGAACTATAAATCCTTTCTGGCTTGCAAGTGTTTTTAGGGTAAATCAGGAGTGTTTTCAGTGATTGAAAAGTAGTTGAGACCACACAGGCCTCAATGAGAGTGTGAGCAGTCTGCCTTTCTGTACTCTCAGCACACCGCAGAGCTTGATGCCTGGTGAACAATTGGTGCTTCACACTCCTAGAATGATTTGGAGCCATGAAAGAGAAAAGTGAATGAACAGCACAACTCTAGGAAAAGACAAGGAGGAGAATAAAGACAAGGGAAACAGGAAGTAGGTTCCTAAAAAAAAGTCTTTCAAGGGAAGAAAAGTGAAGAATAGAAGATATACAGATAGTCATAACTAGTGATTTTAATTTTATGTTCCTCCCCTCCCCCATGCTGGGGAATTAAACCCAGGGCCTTGCACACAGTAGATAAATGCTCTTGCACTGGGCTGTATCCCTAGTCTCAACTTATGAGTTTTGGTTTTATGATGTAGCTAATGTGTTGCACATTCAGAAGAACCTGTACTTGGAATTTTGAATTGTGATCGTTTCCCAGTTTAGCAACATGTAATAGATGACTCTACTGAAATGTTAGACAATGGCAGCTAGCACAGTTCTTGAGTTATCAAGTTAGGATGGAGTAGGCTGGATGGATTAAATACATTTTGTGGTGTGTGTGTGTGTGTGTGTGTGTGTGTGTGTGTGTGTGTGTGTGTGTGTTCAGGGTCTGAGTGCTGTCCCTAGGCTTTTTTTGCTTGAGGCTAGAGCTTTACCACTTGAGCCACAGCTTCATTTCTGTCTTTTTTTTCTTTCCTTTTTTGGCAGTTGATTAGAGATAAGAGTCTTATGAACTTTCCTGCCCAGGATGGCTTTGAACCATGACTCTCAGATTTCAACTTCCTGAGTAGCTAGGATTGCAGGCGTAAGCCAAAAGTTTTGGGCTTTAAATGCATTTTTTTTTCCTTTTGGGACAAGGAACTCATTGTGTAGCCCAAACTGGTCTCCAACTCATGATTCATCTGCTTCAGCCTCTAGAGTTAGTATTACAGGTGTGTGCCACTAGACCAAGCTTTAGAATGTGATTTTGACTTAATGATATTCTTTTTTTTTTGGGTCCGTTCGTGGGGCCTGAACTCTGGGCCTGGGCGCTGTCCCTCAGCTCTTCAGCTCAAGGCTAGCACTCTACCACTTAGGCCACAGCGCCACTTCCGGCTTTTTTCTTATGTGGTGCTGAGGAATCGAACCCAGGGCCTCGAGCATGCAAGGCAAGTGCTCTACCACTGAGCCACCTTCCCAGCCCCTTAATGATATTCTTATAATCATGGCATAACTTCATCCTAAATGTATGCATAATTATTAAACAGTTCCTATTACAAATGGAGTCAGAAGCCACCAGGTTGCTGATGATCTTGGGATGGGTCATGGAGAGGTCTTGTTAAAAGAAGAAACTCCTTCTTGTCTGGAGTATGGTCACTTTGGTCTCTTGTCACTGATGTTTATTCTTCAATTCTCTTTTTCCTGGAATCCAAGGTGATGGTAAAAGACAGAGAGATTTGGAGGAAAGGAGATAGGTGCAAAATGGACCCAGAGATGTGAACACTTTTCTCCTGCTTTTAGTTCCCCTTTGGCCATCCGTAGGCTCAAGTGAGAAGTCAGTGCTTATGTACAAAGGCAGTTTCTAAGAATCTACCCTTCTGTCCATTGCTCAGGTGATAGTATGACTAAACCTTCAGGTACTGAAGATTTAGTAACCAGAGGAAGGGCGACCAGCCAATGGTGATCAGGCATATTGTGGATGGGAGAAGCAGATAAAGCCCAGAAAGACTTAAGATGTAAAGCTGGCAGTGTTTAGTGAATGTCAGATGGAGAGGAATGTAATTCTGTGGAGGAGAGATGTTTGGCAACATTCCAGTAGCATCCTTCATTGATGTAAATCAAAAGGGATGATGCAAGTTATTCCTTCTTATTCCACCTTCTTCTTTCTGTTTGGGTGCCATGATTAATTAGCAAAGAGCATTCTCTGCTTCTCTATATGTTTTTTTAATTTTTTTGCCACGGGGTCCCTTAGCATATACCACCTTGGGAGAAGCTGTGTCCAGCTGTGCTGGACTCTGACCCCATAGACATGTCTAACATCAGGGACAAAATGGAGTTTACTTTGCTGCATTTCCAAGTGCCACCATGCCTGCTCCCCAGGGATACTGGCTGTTTGTTCTTGGGGAGCTGGGTTAAGAAAGCACCACTGCAAAGCAGCAATGCCCACTCAACCACCTGTGGGAGACAAATATTTGACCCGGGAAAATGGATTGATTTGGAATTTGTGATCCTTCCCAATAGGAGCAATGTTGACATTTACTTTAGGAATATAAGGAAAAACAACCAAGTAAGGTAGACAAAATTTCAAGATGGTTTTTACCTCTTCAAAAAGGGAAGTCATTTGCATATAAACAAAGCCCTTGTGGGTGAGGCCAGCGGGACTCAAGCTGGGGGCTCACAGTTAATTGTAAGTCATTTTTCTTCTTTAACTAAAGCAGTTTCTCCCTCCTGCTCTGATGCTGCCTGCACTTGAAATTAAGAAAATCACATTCTTTAATTCACAGACACCTTTTCAGACTTTTTTAATTTCAGAAGGTCTTTTCCCCTCAAATGCTGAAATACAAATCAGGGAGCAGGAATAAAAAAAAAAAGGGTGCATGAAAAGAAATTTGTCAAAACTTGTCAAATGAATGAATGTCTTTTGACTGGTCCTCACCTCCACTTCCACCTTCCCGTTCTTTAATGTCTGGTTGCTGCTGAGCTGAGGACTGGGCCCTGGGTCTCTGTGAAAATGGAACCTTCCAGCCAAGAGCTATCCCAGTTCCCAACTGTAAACTGCAAATCCACGGTCTCTACCATGGCAACAGCACAGGGAGACACAGAAGTGATATATTTTGATTAAAGGGGGGAAGCATACATATTTTCACTTAAAGCGTAAAAAGAAAAATCTCTCACAAAACACATGCTACACACATCCACAGCGTCCACAGCGCTGTCGCTGCTTTCTTCCCCTGACCTTGTGACTTTTGTTCTATCACCTCCTTGCTAAGGTTTGAACATGAACACAAGGACTGCTTGAATTACTCCTTTTGGCACAAACAGCCTGCAAGCTCTCTGCAAGTGTGTTATCCCCCCACCTCAGATCCATTTAAACACTTCAACTCAATGTGCAGTGTGTCTGAAAATGACTCTGATGTAATTACCTACAATGATACCTCTCTGCTGAAGCCTGTAATTCCCTCTTGATTAAGATGGAGATACTGATTTGGCTGGGATTGCATGCAAATAAAGCATGACATGGGGAAAGGTGTCATTTTCCAATGTGCCAGTGTTGTCTGTGATTTCAGGTGAGTAGTCCGGTTTCCCTCGCCCATCTGGTTTGACTCCAGCATTTTTATAGATTACCAACTGTCCACTAGGCTCTGATAGAAACTGTAGCCATCAAGAATTTTCCTCCAGAGCCTTTGTTTGTGTTGGGCCTATCTAGGCCAGCCATCTCTGCTCCTTCATTTCTCAGAGTAACTGAAGAGGAATAGGCTCTTTCTTGGGCTGTCTGTCAAAAGGTGAAGATCATTCAGAAGGAGAAAGGTGGAGGAGGGGACTGAGAAAATATTTGAAGGCAATGGAGTGAGTTAGTAATTGACTAGCACAGAAGAATCTGTATTGTGTTCTTTATCCATGCTTTGAAGACTATAGGCTCTTAAAGTAATTAGCCATGAAGCTACCAGTTCATATTTATTTGGGACAAAATCTGGAGCTATGGACACCTTTGAAAAGAAAGGAAAGGCTTTAGGCAGACATAATTATATCTGTCGCTTAACAGACTTAGAGTTACCTGGAGATCTAGTGTAAAGAGTGGGTCAGGCAGGAGCAGACCCTCGGAGGGCAAAGCCGGGGACCGTGGACTGCAGAGATTCCTGGCACTGTGAATTTGGAACGCATATAAATGATGTCTACCTTTTTTTTCTTTTGGGTTAAATATTTCAATTAAAGGTGATCACAGAGACAATGCCAACTAAATGCAGCACCTAATCCTAGGCTGGATCTTGTTGTGAAGGAGAAAAATGCTACCAAGAGCATTATTATTAGCTCAAGTGACAAAATTGGAATATAGATAATTGTTTTTGGGATATACATGTTGCAGACAATTTTCTCTGATGATTAAAATTATATGTATATGATATCAATTATATATCTATCCATCAAAAGGGAAAGGGAGAACAAATGATAAATAGGTCAAGAAATACAAAGTGAATCTAGGTAAGGAATATGTGTGTGTGTGTGTGTGTGTGTGTGTGTGTGTGTGTATTTTGTACATATGTTATATAATTACTTTCAAATAAAAAGTAAGAAATCAGAGACCTTTAAAGGCATGAACCCAAAGTGCTGCCTGATTCAAAGCTCTTTTGCCAGGGGATCATTACAAATTCTGACTCTCCTGTTTTGGTGCCATTGATCAATCCAAATTCATGTGCCACTTCATTTCTGTGTTCTTCTTTTCCAAAGACAGTTAACTGGGAGAAGAGACTAACCCTCATTTGTTGATGAGATCGATTTTGAAGTACTTGTAGATGCACTGTAAGAGCAGACATTATTTTGGTAAAGCCAAATCTTAATTGGGTGAAAAAACATAAATCACACATATGTCAGGCTCTAGTTGATTCAGCCATCAGAACTGTGGTGGAAGACCTCAGGCTTTCCCCATTCCCTCCAAGAGACTTGTCCTACCAGTTAGAGTTGCCTCTAGCCAACAATGATTTTCTCTCATGGTTTCCTTGTTCCAGCATGGAAATTCTTCTGTTCATGCTTTGTTCATTTTCATCTCGCCGTTCCTACTGTTCCATACTTTATCCCCAAATAGAGCTTCTCCATTTCTGTTGATTGATTGAATGTATATAAACCTTATACACCAACAAAAGCTCTCTGGTTACTTTATTTATTTGTTTTGCTGGTACTGGGGCTTGAACTCTGGGCCTGAGCCCTGCCCCCAGCTTCTTTTGCTCAAGGCTAGCACTCTACCACTTGAGCCACAGCTCCATTTCCAGCTTTTTCTGAGTAGTTTATTGGAGATAAACTGCCTGGGCTGGCTTGGAACTGTGATCCTCAGATCTCAGACTTCTGAGTAGCTAGGATTTCGGGCACAAACCACTGGTGCTGGCTGTTAAATGATTTTTAAAACATAGTTGATAATTATTAGAAATATGAAAATTAGTCAAAGAAGCTAGATGTCAATGGCTCAGGCCTGCAATCCTAGTTACACAGGAAGCTGAGATCTGGAAGATCACAGTTCAAAGCCAGTTTAGGCATACAAATTTGGGAGAGTCTTTAAATCAGCAAAAAACTAGAATTGGGAGGGGTGGCCAAGAAGCATTGTACTCATAACCTGTGTTATAGAATTGTAACCTCTTTGTACAACTACTAAATAATACTAATAAGTTAATTAAAAAAACTGGAATTGGTAGCATGGCTCAAGTACACATTACCATGCAGAAAGACTGGGTTTGTTGACAGTATATTCCTGACAGCAGAGTACATGGTTTGCACTGAACCCTGCTAGCCTCAATGCTGTCACATTATGAAGGTATTTGACAATATGATAGTTGAAAAATGTCTTGATTTAATTTGTATTTCTTTGAGTTATCCTTGTAACATGAGCATTTTATTTATTTTTAATGTGCTTTGCCATATTTCTCTGCTCACTGCTTTGCTCTGCATTTCGTCAGTTTTCCAGGCTCACTGTATTCTTTTTGAACATGTGACCAATTGCCAGGGTTAGTTTGGCTATTTTTCTTGGCAAAGCTGGTGCTACCTCCTCATGAGCTTCTTAAAGCAATTTCTTATTTGAAAAAAAAAATGTTTGTTTCTGAGTTACGTTGTAGGACATTTATGTTGCTTGCTGTGGGTGTGGTGTTCCTTTGCCTATAATCTAAGCCTTCACTTAACAAATAATTGAACAGTTCTTTGGCATTGGCATTATTATCTATGTAGATGACTATTCTAAAACTTAAGTTTACAATAATGTATCATTATATATCTCTGTCTCTGTTTTCCTCTGTCTTTGTCTGTCTGTCTGATGCCTGTCTATCTGTCTCTTTGTGAGTGTTAGCTGAGCTGTTCTTGCTTGGTTGACATGTGTCCCAGAGATAGCTTTTGTTTGAGAGAGTGGGGAAAGTTCTTGGAATCTTTCTCTCTCTCTCTCTCTCTCTTTCTCTCTCTCTCTCTCTCCTTCTTCCCCTCTCCCTCTTTACATGGTTAGCTGAGGTCTCCTCAAAGCATAACAACTTCTTTCCTAGTCACTGGCTTCCCCCAGAGCATTCTTCCAAAGGTATCAAGGTAAAAGCTAGCGCCTCTTGTTAACAGAGCATTAGAAATGATGCAGCATCACCTCTCTCATGGGATGTTAGTCCAAAGGGAGGCACTGGGTCTCCAAAGAGCTGAGATTAAAGAGGAAAGGACCACATGGAGTGTAAGCACAAGAGGCAGGGATGGAGGGTTATCTTTGGTGCTACTGTAAGTAGCATTGATTGAATTAGGTTCAGAGCTAACATTCAATAAATCCTTTTTTTTTTTTTGCCAATCCTGGGCCTTGCATTCTGGGCCTGGGTGCTGTCCCTAGGCTTCTTTTGCTCAAGGTTAGCACTCTACCACTTGAACTACAACACCACTTCTGGCTTTTTCTCTGATTAGATAAGTCTCACAGACTTTCCTGCTCAGACTGACATTGAAATGCCATCCTCAGATCTCAGCCTCCTGAGTAGCTAGGATTACAGGTGTGAGCCACAGGCTCCTGGCTTCAATAAATTCTTATTGCATGAACAACCTAGACACACGAGAGAAATTATTTTCTGAAAAGGTCTTTGGTCTTTCATTTCCTTTGCTGGTGGGAAGGACCAAGGGAGCAGGCCATGAAAAACAAGACTTTGTCATAAATGCAATCTAATCTCAGATGAGCAAGCAACCTGGAAGACATTGGCTTATGATTATAATCCTATTGATATTCTATATTTAATATGCTATTCCAAGTCTCTATTATCCTTTGTTATCTAGCCACTATTTTCCTGTTAACTCTCATTCTCTGCCTCTCAGAAGACGGACAACTTCAGAGATGCTAAAACTCCTATCACACATGCTGTTCTTAAATGTTACAAAGTTACTTCAATGCCATTCATATCCTTATGTAACTCTTAACATTTTGAGTTTTGGTGTTAGTTACAGTAACAGCTCATCCTATTATCAAAGACATAGATTTCAAGGTTTCTTTCTGAATATGGATTGAGGGAAAGGACAGCCTTTTGACTGACCAGTCAGGGATGTTTCTGGTCAAGTCTACTTGGAGCTAACATGTAAAAATCATCTGTTCATTTCCCATGCAATAACTCCTGGTAGCATCCAAATAGAAAACACATGTGACTTTAAGGTCCCATTAATTCAGATAGAAATTATTGCTCATTTGCTATATTTAATATATGGGCTGCCAAAGGGAGCACTCATTTGCTGCATGTAAGATTACACTACATTCTTTGCAGAAGCTTAAATAAGAGAGAGATAAGACATATCTCCTCTACATGCAAAACCAGGCAGCCTATATAAAGACCATATAAATGACATAGATATGAAATGCTACAGGGGTTCAGAACAGGAAGAAATTACTTAGACTCTGGTGGCGTTTGTTGGCTTCTGCTTAAGGGTGTTTTTTTTTTTTTTGCTGGTCGTGGACTCTGGGCTTGGGTGCTGTCCCGCAGCTCTTCAGCTCAAGGCTAGTGCTCTACCACTTGAGCCACAGCACCACTTCTGGCCTTTTCAGCTTATGTGGTGCTGAAGAATGGAACCTAGGGCCTCATGCATGCAAGGTAAGCACTCTACCATTGATCCACCTTCCCAGCCCCCTGACTAAGGTTTTGATAGATATATGTGCCCAATTTTGGAGCTCAAAACAGTCTTCACAAAGAGTCTAACACAACTGAGAAAGGAATGGAGCTTTGTTTCTCCAGCAGCATTTTCTGAGTGTGCTTAAGGAAGCATGGGGAGACCAGAGAAAGCCCCCTCTACGCCCCCTAAATAGAAACCAGACATCCAGAGGTGCAGTTGCAATGCGGCCCCACACTCGGCTGCCTCAGGGCCTCTCCACTTGGGCCCCGTTTGCAGCAGCCTTAAGGGTGTTGGTGTCTCTGCTGTAGGTTGCCAGAGCTGGTGAAAGGTGAGAGGCCTGGCAAAGGAACAAACAACGAATGTGCAAATCTTCATTCGGGAGCCTTGAGGGGTGCATGCATTTCAGCTCCGGAGGCGGCAGAGGGTCTCACCCAGCAGGGAAGCGGTTAATGTGCTCACAGTGCACTCTTGAAGTCAGAAGACCCTGCTGCCCTGCCCACATCTGGGGCGGCTTCTCACTGGGTTTAGGGGATTTGGAAGGGATTTGAAGTGGGTGTGGTGCTAGTGTTCCAGTTTCTAGGAAATAAAACAATCCCTAGCTTTGACCTTTCGCGTGATTCAGATCGGCATCTCCTTGGCAGAAAGCCTTCTCCTTGCAGCCAGTTTTTGGTGGGGCTGTGAGAAGGGCCACTGCACCTCAGCGTTAGGTTTCTCTGTCCCCAGCAGCCCGAGTTCCCAGTGAGAAGCCCCGGGATTCAGGGCTCATCTCTAACTCTTGGATTGGCTGATGCTTAGGAAGCTCAAAACCCAGCTCAAAATCTGATTCCTTGGATAATTGCTTCTTCTCACCCCTCTGCAGATGGTGGGAGGGAACCTGCTTCGTTTAACACTTGGTGAATAGCAAAATGGCAGGGGCTTATGGGAGGACTTACAGCTAGTGATTTATAGTCAGGAGTCACATTTTGGAATTGTCACATGATCTCAAGCGGTCCACATTAAGCTCCCTGAAGGGAAGTTGAATAGTAAGAGTCAAACAAATTAGAACAAAAGAATGTGTAATAAACTCCCTCATAAACAGGGACTGGATCATCCCAGCAGAGTCCTGGATCTGCCTGTGATAGTTCTGTTTGGTGTATTGATGATTCATGGCATTACTCTTCCTAGAACAGAAATCCTGTCATAGACTAAGATTATTTTACTTCAGTCTAATAACATAAAACATTTTGATGGTGCAATTTGAACTAAGAAAGAATTTATTTTACAGAGACAAGATAAAAGCTTAGCCTATTAGGTAGCTTTAAAAATCTATAAAGATGGCCAGTCACTGGTGGCTCACTCTTATAATCCTAGCTACTCAGGAGGCTGAGGTCTAAGGATCATGATTAAGAGCCAACCTGGGCACGAAAGTTCTAGAGTCTCTTATCTCCAATTTACCACCAAAAAGCCAGAAGTGGAGCTGTGTCTCAAGAGGTAGAACACCAGTCTTGAATGAAAAAGGTAAAAAAACCACATTCAAGCTCCAGTAATGGCACACATGCATGTGTGCGTGCACGCATGCACACACACACACACACACACACACACGCAATCTGTAAAGATGAAATATAGGAAGACAAAACAAAAAAAAATTTGAGATAGGATCTCATGTAGCCCCGGTGGGCCTTGAACTCTTGGTCTTACTGCCTCTTACTTTTCAAATGCTGGGCTCACAGACATGTGCTGCCACAACCGTCTAGGGAGGAGAGAATGTTCATATTAAGGAAGCACAGATTTTGCTAGTCAGTAGAATTAAGGAAGGTTATAATATCAACAGAATTTGAAGTTGACAATTTATCCTAAGTGATGAGGAGTAATTGTTCAACCTAAAGTTCATGTGTAGAGAAGTAGTATAAAATCATAAAGAGCTGGGTGCCGGTGGTTCACGCCTATAATCCTCACTACTGAGATCTGAGGATTGCAGTGCAAAGCCAGCCTGGGCAGGAAAGTCCATGAGACTCTTATCTCCAATAAATCACTAGAAAACTGGAAGTGGTGCTGTAGCTCAAGTGGTAGAGCGCTAGCCTTGAGCTGAAGAGCTGAGGGACAGCACCCAAGCCCAGAGTTCAAGCCCTGTGACCGACAAAAAAAACCCCAAAAAACAAAAAAAAAGTCAAAGAAGTACAATGGTTCTTAAACTTTGAGGACATAGAGGTCTCATGGAGACTTGTTAAAGACTTGTTAAATTTTGATTCAGCAAACTCATTCTTTTGTCAGTGGTGGTCATTGAACTCAGGGCCTGGGCACAGTCCCCAAGCTTTTCTGCTCAAGGCTAGTGCTCTACTACTTTCAGCCACAGTGCCACTTCCAGTTTTCTTTTTCCTTCCTTCCTTCCTTCCTTCCTTCCTTCCTTCCTTCCTTCCTTCCTTCCTTCCTTCCTTCCTTCCTTCCTTCCTTCCTTTCTTCTTTCTTCCTTCCCTCCTTTCCTCCTTCCCTCTCCCTCTCCCTCCTCCCCCCTTTCTTTTTTTCTTTCTTTTTTTGCCTGTCATGGGACTTGAACTCAATGCCTGGGCACTGTCTCTGAGCTTCTTTGGCTCAAGGCTAGAGCTCTACCACTTGAGCCACAGCATCACTTCAGGCTTTTTTTCTGTTTATGTGGTATTGAGGAATTGAACCTGGGGCTTCATGCATGCTAGGCAAACACTTTACCACTGAGCCACATTCCCAGCCTACTTCCAGTTTTCTGGTGGTTAATTGAGATAAGAGTCTCATGGACTTTCCTGCCCAGTATGGCTTCGAACCACAATCCTCAGGTCTCAGCCTCCTAAGTAGCTAGGAGTACAACTGTGAGCCACTGGTCCCTAGCAAGCAAATCCTTTTTTTTCCCCCCCTCGGGTCGTGGGGCTTGAACTCTGGGCCTGGGCGCTGTCCCTCAGCTCTTCAGCTCAAGGTGAGCGCTCTACCACTTGAGCCACAGTACCACTTCTGGTTTTCTGGTGGTCTATTGGAGATAAGAGTCTCATAGACTTTCCTGCCCAGGCTGGCTTTGAACTGTGATCCTCAGATCTCAGCCACCTGAGAAGCTAGGATTACAGGCATGAGCCACCAGCGCCTGGCTAGCAAATCCATTTTTATTCAAGGAACAAGAGTTCTAAATAGTAAGTAAAGGTTTTCAAAAATAAATAGTTACTGTTTTTACATTGTTGCTTGTTTGAATATTGCATAGGTTTTAGATGTTACCCTGAATCTCTGGTTAGTCCTCCATTAGGCACTTCCTGGAAGACAGATGGCTGATGCTAGCCTTCCATGATCTTCTGACCAGTCCTAGAGCTGGTTAAAGGGATAAGAGACAATACAGACAGATGCTCTTGAGAAAACTTGTTTAATCTCATAAATGAATGTTTATATTGTATGATCCTTTTTGTTTCCATTTGCTGGCCTTTTTTATTCATGTGACATTTGATTACTTAAACCTGAGGGGAGATAACACGGATAGTTGAAGTTTCCTAAACAAGTATGAATGGCTCTAGCTCGTAAGCTCTGTTAATTGACCATAAAAAGCTGTGTTTGCTGGACACTGGTGGCTCACCCCTGTAATCCTAGGTATTCAAGAGACTGAGATCTGAGGATCACTGTTTGAAGCCAGCCCAGCAGGAAAGTATGTGACTCTTATCTCCAATTAATCACTAGAAAACCCAAAGTGGCACTGTGGCTCAAGTGGTAGAGCGCTCAATTTGAGCTGAAGAGCTGAGGGACAGCACCCAGGCCCAGAGTTCAAGCCTTATGACTGAAAAAAAAAATCTGTGTTCTAATGCATGGAAATCAAGTGAAACTTCTGTTTTTGTGTGGGCCATAATATGTGATGCCCCTCTGTTTGGAACGAAGTCCTGTCATTTCTTCTGAACTATCTTTTCCCTTTCTCTTCATCAGAATATATTTTGGCTGTCTAATATAAATATGAATTGACTGCATTCACTGATTTCTAGATTTCTATCAATAGTTAAAATACTTTATCATGTTTCCACTTCATCTTTTATCCATAGTCTTCCAGGGTTAGAAGGTAGACAACTCAATGCTTATTAATAGTTATACCTTTTTGGATGCTACAAAAGAAAAAGTTGGTGAAAACATCTGTGGGAAATCCAGTCTTTTGCTGCTTAGAGGAGAAAAAATATGAGAAAACTCTTATGAATTACATTTATTCCTCTTCCAGCTACTATTTGTATTCAAGCTTTGCATGAGCCTAAATTAAATATATAAATTTATTTTCCTATGTATTTTTATTTGCATAACTCTTTAAACTTCGATGTGTTAAGCCCCTCTCCCCCCACCAGACCAATACGTCCATGTCCTTCTTAAACTTTGAAAAGTTGTATCTGATCTTTGGCTATACTAGAGAATTTGCATCCTGAGAAGTCTATTAAATGTTTGCTTTTCCCTGCAAACTGTAACTGAGATTGCCTAGTTGTTTGATGATGAAGACAGACTTTAGTCTGTTCAACTCTGATCCATGGTCAAGAAATGTAAATGTATGTGAGTTCAAAGGGAAAATTGGAAAATTGATCCTGCACCAATGGAGAAGTGTATGGAATTGATTTTGTTTGCTATTCTTGAAATGGATGCATCTTTTCTTCTTCTTCTTCTTCTTTTTTTTGGCTGTGTACATAGGGTGCTTTATTCTCCACAGAGTGATACATGCTACGGTAGGTTGGGCTTGGGCCGATGTCCCCATATGTACAGAACCGAATAAAGTGGGTCGCTGAGAAGTCTGATTTGCCTTGATGTGGAAAGGAGACGGGGAGGGTGGAGATGGACATTCTAACCAGAGATGTGTTCCGTCCTGTCCTGGTTCCCGCCTGCAATGCAGGGAGATAAGGCAGCTCTCGAGATGGTCACTTCCAGGCAGGAGATGCCTGCCGGGCTTGCAGGGCTTTCTGTACCGCATCTTCCCACTGGGCATCCGGTATCTCCCGAGCCCAGGCAGGAGCCCCTGGCGCGGGCAGGCTTACTCCAGCCATCGTCCTTCACCAGCTCTCCGTGTTCTGGGTCCATGGGAACGGAGCTGTGGCTGCTCAGTGCGGTGGCTCCCTCCTCATCCTCATCCTCATTCTGTAATGGTGGATCTGGCAGGTGCAGCCCCAGGGCCTGGATCCGATCCTGGATGTCAGCAACTACATCTTCTCCCTCACCCACTGGTGCCAACTCCGCCTCTTGTTCAGGATCTTGGTTTAGGGGCTGGTAGGATTAGCCGGCAGGACCTGCCGCCACTTGAGCCACAGCACCACTTCCGGCTTTTTCTGCTTATGTGGTGTTGAGGAATGGAACCCAGGGCCTCATGCATGCAAGGCAAGCGCTCTACCACTGAGCCACCTTCCCAGCCCACTCCTTTCTATCTTCTTGTCTGCCATTTCTGCCACCCCAGTGAGCCAATTGCAAGGGAATTCTAGCTTTGGAACAACAGTCTCCATTCTGCTTCTGACTATGGAGGGCTCTGCTCTGCCTTGTCTTGGACTCTGAGACACAAATAATTAAGCTTTGGAGACCTTTGTTTTGCTAGAACACTTTTTAAAAAGTTTATAGTACTTGGCATCTGTGGATTATCTTAGAAAATCCCATCTAGAAACTTTAATTATTTGAGACAAATTAAATAGCTTGTGCTGATTTAGGATATCTATTTTCAGATTAACCACCAAGGTCCACATCTTAATCTCTAATAGTTTAATTAGAAAAGATTTTCACAATTTGTGCAGCTAGAGCCATGTAATTTGGGCAAATCGTTTAACCTTTGCAAAGCTGTTTCCTTATCTATAACTTGAAAGAAATCGCACTGTGACCTCTAATTCTTCTCAAGGTCTAAAATGGTCTGATTCTCTATATATTTTTTCCTGTACGCATATCTTTCATTAAAGTCTATAGTATGTACCACAAGTAAGTAAAATCCAATTTATAGACCTTGGGTAATAGCTCCTCTCCTCACTGTATTTTTGCTAAATGAACTTGACCTAGACTCAAGCTCATTAAATAGAAGCAATATTATCTGTCTCCATAAGATCCTCATAGTTTATTTCATAAAGCAATGGAAATCATACATAGTATTCAGTAGATGCTCAACAAATCTAAGTTTCTTTCCAAGCCTAATACTAAAACTCCCTAAATCCCCCCATATTTTTTGAGTCAATCCTCATCAAATACACAGTGGCTCAGCTGACCCACCCCCCTTTTGTGGGCAATACTGGGGCTTAAACTCACGACCTTGTGCTGTATCAACTTGCTTACTTGGGCTGGCATTCTTCCACTTGACTCATGCTTTCAGTCTGGCTTTTTGCTATTTTGGAGATAGAGTTTAGCAGACTTCCCTGCCTGGAATCACAATCCTCTAGCTCTCAGCCACTTGAGTAGGCAGGATTGCAGACATAAACTGCTGTCACCTGGTTACTACCTCTTTATATTAAGAGAGGACTAAATGGGATAAGCTGAAATCCAGCTCAAAGGTCTTGGCTTTTACTGTAGACGAACCTTTCTCATGTTTGTCACTAAGAATTCTCAGCAGCTGGGCACCAGTGGCTCACGCTTGTAATCCTAATCAGGAGGCTGAGATCTGAGGATCATGGTTTAAAGCCAACCAGGACAGGAAAGTCCCTGAGACTCTTATCTCCAATAAACCACTAGAAAACAGGGAGTGGAGCTGTGGCTCAAGTGGTAGAGTGCTAGCCTTGAGCTGAAGAGCACAGGAACAGCACCCAGGCCCAGAG
Organism: Dipodomys spectabilis; assembly: GCF_019054845.1. Lineage (NCBI taxonomy): Eukaryota > Metazoa > Chordata > Mammalia > Rodentia > Heteromyidae > Dipodomys > Dipodomys spectabilis. Next base: position 3,832,460 of record NW_024870750.1, read on the forward strand.
TTCAAGCCCCACAAACGACAAAAAAAAAAAAAAAAAGAATTCTCAGCAAACATACACAACTTAGGATTTTAACAGGAAAAAATATCAGCGAGACTGACTCCTGTCAAGGGATCTGTGTCAATGAACGTACACAAATGATGCTGTGTGGCAATGGCAGCTTTGTGTCTGGTGTTAAGATCTTTCTAGGTTGTTTTTCTACTCTGTATTAGTTTCTTCCCAGTACAGAAGTCATTGAAACCAAGTGCCTAGGAAGAATTTTACAGATAGTGACTTTGCCTTGTTTTAGAAATTCCTTTCTAAAATAAGACAGACTTTTCTTCTTCCCTTAGGTCTAAATATCCTTGCCTTCTTGTTATTGATGAACCTACCAGGGATTGTTCAGGCTGCTCAAACATAGCTGAGATTTATCTTGGGAAAAACAAAACAAAACCCTTTATTTGTTCAGGCTTTGCTATGTTGTTGGAATGTAAGGATTCTGGAACTGGAAGAAAACTCAGAAATGATCTCAATTCTCTTCTTTCCCCCAACTTGACAATATTGGAGTCAATACTGCTGCAGTGTTAATCTACCATATTAGGATCTCAGCTAGAGAGTGGGATTAGGAGAGGGGAGAGGCAAGCCAAACTCATCATCTAGGAGAATCAAGAGACAAAGCCTCAGAAGTCAACGGCCCAGTCAGTGGAGGCCCAAGTGAGATCTGAAGACGGAAAGAAGAGAAGGAAACCAAGAAGGAACTAGGAGAAAACAAGGAGGTCCCAGAACCGTTGTAACATGTGGAGATACATGTGCCTTACTCTTGGCAGGTGCCTGGGGTAGGAAGGCCAGGCTACGTAAAAATCTAGCAGACAGGAAAGCCTAAAGGCTTTATTTATTTTTTCAGAGGAGAAAACTGCTGCACAGGGAAGTTAAGAGATAATAACAATGTTGACACAGCTAGTTAGTGGCAGAAAGGACTAGCTCTGGGAGTTCCAGATTTCTTCCCCATAATGATGTGTGTGTGTGTGTGTGTGTGTGTGTGTGTGTGTGTGTGTGTGTGTGTATTTGAATGAGTGTGTTTGTGCATGTGTTTAGTTCACGAGTCTCCTTTACACTAGAATAAGCTACAGAAAAGTATAAAATATTTGTTGTAAGGTTAGAATTCAGAGTAGCCACACTTTGAAAAATCGCATTTTGGAATCTTTATTAGAGCTGTAATAGTCTGGGCAGCCCACCATTTCCCTTAACACTGTTAGGAAACAGACCAGAGAGGAAAGAAAGAACAAAAATAATACCAACAGACCATTTCAGCTCCAATGGAGAATAGGGAGAAAAGGGATGCTCTGGTGATGGAAGGAGAGCCAGGAGACAGGACTCAGGATATGAACACAGAGACTCCTGGCATGGCATACTTGCCTATGCTTGTCAGGCCTAAATAGGGTCAGGGCAGGAGGCAAGGTCACAGGAAATTCCCAGTCTCAGGCACTGGACTGACAGGTCCATCAACCCATCAGCCACATGCCTGCCCCTGCCTCCAGGGATTCAGGCACATCCATCACCTGGGAAGCAAGGATGTCACCTTCCCCCAGCTTGAAGACAAGATGCCAGACCCTACCATCCACCATGTGGCCAATATGGCACTGCCCAGACCTGACCTTCAATTTCGTTATAATATTTTCCTTATATCCTTTGTTTGTGAAATGTTTTGTTAAAAGTAACTTAAAGCCAATATTTATATTTGCTATGCATAACATTACAAAGTAATTAGTGCAGAGAAGTCTGATTAAACAGGGGCAAAATGCATACATGTATTGATATCCCAGTCCTCTGGAAACTTCACTGAAATGAGAGGGATGTTAGGAAGAAAGGATGTTAGGAATAAACAAAGATTACAGGTTAGGCAACCTCATCAAGTTGAAAGATGTCTACAAAATCTGGAAGATGAAACAAGATGGATAAACAGAAACTGACTTAAGAAAATATAGAAGCTTGAATCGAATGTGAGCAGAGGGACAAGCCAACGAAGAAGCACCATGAAGTGTGATGCGCAACACCAGAAGGCTAAAACCCTGGAAGCACTGGTTGTCCCTGGAGTCAAAGGATTGAGGCCAAGCCTGTAATCCCAGCACTCTGCATGCTAGAGGATGAGAGCCGAAAGCTGGAGTTCAAGGCCAGCCTTGGCTACACAGCAAGCTTCTGTGTGAAAAATGAAAAAAGAAAAGAGAGATGTTCAAAATAGATGAATTGAATCTGCTCCAAATTCTGATACCATCTGGTTAATAGAAGCTGCTAAATTTCTTTCTTTTCCCTTTTTTTTATGTATTAAAAGAGTCTTTTTACATTTTACATAGGGCGAGGTCTCTATACATGAATTGGAGGAAAATGGGTTGAATGGTGCTCAATTTTGGAACTAGTTTGATGGATCAAACATCTCAGTACTGCCTGTGCTGAGTTGATACAAGGGTGACTAAGCCAAAACTTTTCTCTGTGTCTCTTGTCTAACTGGGGAGATGGAGAGCCCTGCTAATGTTAAACATGATAGAATGTGCTTAAAGGCTCGAAGGAGAAAGGTGTGAACACTCAAGCCTGTGTGAGGAAAGGAAGGCATTTGACTCATCATGAATGAGGAAGAGGTTGTGAACTGGGAAGGGTGAGGCTTCTCAGGAGCAAGGCCCAGGAGCCTGGGAGAATGTTCTCTGGAATGTTGAGCTGGGAGCCTGTACACAGCAAGCAGTATGAAGGGCACTTTAGGAACACTAGCACATTTTAGACTTGTACTGTGAAATAGTAAGACAACTGTATCGCATTGAACGTAGAGATGAGCAGATGGTTTGGTTCTTGGCTTCTCTTTCAAAGCATTGTTCAAACACTGTCCAAATATAAAGCTTCAGAGGAATGTCAGGAATATCATTTTTTTTATCAGTGCGTTGTTGCTACCATCCTTTGGCCAGTGGCTTTACAAGGATCTTCTAGGATGAGCAGATTGATAAACAGATAGGCCTAAGGGTATCATCCACTTGTTGTCCAGGTCCTGGCCTGGAGGGCAACTGCACCTGATGGGATGGTCAGACATCATAAAGCTTGAGGGGTGTGAGGGCTTAGCAGCGCTTTAGCAAATCTGGGCAGTCTCATGAGTCAGAACTTCCAAGGATCCTTTGCATGGTGGAGCAGGATTACTAATCCGAGACAGTGGCTGAAGAAACTCACCATCTATTATGGCAGCTTTCAGAAAACAAGCATTCCCAGAGGGTGTACTTAGCTTGTTATCTTCATGTTGGTAACCTGCCACACAGGAATTAGTGGGACTAGATCCTCTTCTCACTTGCAGAAGTTGGTGATTGTTAGGTTTTTAAAAAGAGGTAGCTGAGTAAGAACTGCACCACGCATGTGGTATTCAGGTAAGGGGTAGGTTTATTTAGTAGACCTGCTGGGATCAGGCAAGGTTGGCACTCCACGTGGCTGGCAAAAGGCCTGGGAAAGAGAGAGAGCTGGGAAAGAGAAGACAGCTAGAAAAAGAGAGAAAAGAGCTAGAAAAGAGCTAGAAAAGAGAGCGTCTGGGAAAGGTGGGAACGAGAGAGCTAGGAAAGAGAAGAGAGCTGAGAAAGAGAAGAGAAGGAAAGAGCTGAGAAAGCTAGAAAAGCAGAGAGAACGTCAGGGCCTGGGCTAGGCCTTCTCTAGGGTATGGGCGGAGAAAGGTGTGGCCACATCAAATTCAGATGTGACCTCAGCGGATGCAGATGTAACCTCTTCCAGGTGTCCCAGTTGCCTAGGTAACGCAGGTACTGGGTGGAGACTTTGCTGCGAGGAGGGTGGAGTCTGCTAGCCATCCAGGAGCAGACCTGACAGTGATGTTCTATTCTGTCAACTTACTCAACAGCAATTAATTGCAGCTGAATTCAACAAATAACTATTGGATAGCTTCAAGCATCTTGTTTGATCTGTTGACCTCTTATCTCCCCTGCCTCCATGGGCCTATGAGATTTTGCAAGTAGGAACTCTTTTCTAAATTATCCTGCTAAAGGGCCCAGAATCCTGGCTACCACAAGCTCAAGTCACCATCTGTGTTGGCCAGATTTTATGATCAAAAATCTTATTATTTGACTGTTAAGTTCTGAATTTTATTGGCTATTTATAGTGACTTATAGTCTATTTATTTACTTAACCATTTGGAATTGTAAGTTATTTTATATATATCATAACTTACTGGCCTGGATTAAGTATCCATTTTTAAAAGTTCCTAATATTTGCTACAAATCCAAAACTTAACAAGTCCATAGTTTATTTTGAAATCACAGCAGTGAAATTGTATGGTCTTCAGTGTCCTTGCGGGAACAGATTCCCCTACTTTCGGCACTACAATTTATTATTGTTTAAATCAATGCAGGACTCTTTGCATACTAGCCTGTACTTTGGGTCATACAGACTTAACCTCAGAACAAAATCACGTTGTTCAATGCAAAACAGAGCCCCTCAAGTCCTCTGGACCCCAGAGTTTATTTGACTGTATGATAACCTCAAGCATAATTCCTCATAGAAATAAACCTGACAAACATCTTACCCACCATGCCACTGATGGGAACTTAATGTCAGCATCACTATTAATTCCTATAAGGCAAGTAGACAGCACTCTGAAAGATAATAGTCTAGCAGAGTGGATGTAAATGTTTAAGAAAATAGAACTAATATAAAAATCATATTTGTACAAAGCCTTTTCTGTTTTAGCCTTTTAATAGTGTTTGGTCTTTCTTTTTTTTTTTGGGTCCGGTCATGGGGCCTGAACTCTGGGCCTGGGCGCTGTCCCTCAGCTCTTCAGCTCAAGGCTAGCGCTCTACCACTTGAGCCACAGCACCACTTCCGGCTTTTTTCTTTTTGCTTATGTGGTGCTGAGGAATAGAACCCAGGGCCTCATGCATGCAAGGCAAGTGCTCTACCACTGAGCCACCTTCCCAGCCCTAGTGTTTGGTCTTTCATGAGCTGATGCTACTAAAATGCTTTCTTGAATTATGCAAGTAAAAATCAGCTTTTATTCCTTTAAAAAGCAAGGTGGCTAGAAGGTGAGGAGAATTTAAAAGACTCTGATGTGGTTTATAATACCTTTTGATTCTATGATTTTATTCATTTATTTATTTTTGTGCCAGTATTGGGCTTGAAATTAGGGCATCGTGCATCTTGCTTGACATTTTCCATTCACTGATGGAGGTCTACCAGTTGAGTCATACACCCACTTCCAAACTTTTGCTGGTTAGTTGGAGATCTTTCAAGCTAGCTTTGAATGAGGTTTCACAAATCTCAGCTTTCTTAGTTTCTGGGATTACAGCCATGAGCCACTAGTGCCTTAGTTAACCTTCCCTTTTTTTTTTTTTTTTGCCAGTCCTGGGGCTTGAACTCAGGGCCTGGGCATTACCGTCTGCTTCTTTTGCTCAAGGCTAACACTCTACCACTTGAGCCACAGCATCACTTCCAGCTTTTTCTGCTTATGTATACTGAGGAATCAAACCCAGGGCTTCATGCATGCTAGGCACTCACTCTACCACTGAGCCACATTCCCAGCCCCTTGTCCTTCCCTTTAAAAAAAAAAGATAATCATTTATCCAGTATCCCCAGGAGTTTGGTGTCATCTTAGAAATGGAGGTGCTGCTTTTTAAGAAGCCACTGCATGGACATGAGTTTATCCTAGTAGTTTGTAAACTTGCTTGGTTAAGGGGGTTACTTAAGAAAGATGGCTTTAAGCCAGATGCTGGTGGTGCATGCCACCTAGCTACTCAGGAGGCTGAGATCTGAGGATCATGATTCAAAGCCAGCCCAGGCAGGAAAGTTTGTGAGACTCTTATCTCCAATGAACCACCAGAAAACCAGAAGTGGTGCTGTGGCTCAAGTGGTAGAGTGCTGGCCTTGAGCTGAAGAACTGAGGGTCAGTGCCCAGGCCCAGATTCAAGCCCCATGACCGACAAAAAAAAGATGACTTTACTTAATTTAAACTTTATAGCTTGAGGGTCGGGGGCTCTGTGCATTTATTACTTAGAGGCCTAATAACCTCTGGGGCTTTGAGAACTTCTCCTTTCCTCCCTCCTTTCACATGGTTCCAAAGACAGCTACTGTGATCCTTTATGTACAAGTCATGTGCTGTATGGCCCCAGCTGATTAGCAGTCAGCCAGGGAATTAGTTAGGCAAGTTTTCAAACTGGAATGAAGAAGGGAGTCAGTTCTTTGGACATGTCGGTGATTCCAAAGCTTAGGAGGGCTCTTGAGTCTTTGTTTGCTGCCCCGTTGGAGGAACAGATCTGTAGTGAGAGAGAGTCTTCTGAGAAGAGAGCCTCTGAAATGGGAGATGGAATCACAGTGGTTTCTACATTCAAGTTCTCTGAGTAGTTTTCTTTTATTGTGATCCTTCAGTCCTTTCTTGGATTTTGTGAATGAATTATTCTCCGCTTCATTTACAGATGTTCAAGTTGGATTTCTGTTGCTTGCTTCCTCAAAGGGTCCCATCTCGTGCCCTAGGCCTTCAAATCCCTCTCTCTCGCATTTGAACAGTCTTTTTTGTGCTCCTAAAAATCACTAATTGAATTTGATTAAATAGCCAATTACTCATGGTTTGGAGGAAACATGGTTGAGCTATTCTGGAGAAACTTCCTTGCTTTGTTACTTTATCCATTAGCCACTCCAGAGTTGGCAGAGGACTGGTGTATGCCTCAAATCATGCAGAGGCAGTTTAACAGGGCTCCGATGCGCATTATCCCCTTCAGTCTTCAATAGTGTGCTGATTAAAGTGTTGAGAAAAGTGAATCTGAGGACTGACTCTGATTGTAGCCTTGTTACATGGTATAATTTATACTAATATAATTTGTTTGTTTTGATTTAGGAGATAGAGTATCTTTCGATTTCTCAGTTTGGCCTCAAACTCAAGGTCCTTCTACCTCAGCCTCCCTTAGCTGATTTCTATCAGGAATATACCATCTTGACTAGATTATTTTTTTAATATATATTTTATTGTAAAGATACTGTTCAGAGGGTTACAGTTACATGAGTAAGATAATTAGTACATTTCCTATCAAGCATTGTTACCCCTCCTTTGTTTTTTTATTTTTTTATTGTAAAGATACTGTTCAGAGGGGTTACATGAGTAAGGTAATGAGTACATTTCCTCTTGAGCATTGTTAACCCCTCCTTGGTTTTTTTCCCCAGCCATCCCTTCCCTCCCTACCTCCCCAACTCTTCCCTCCCCCGATGAAGTTGTAAAGTTCATTTTCAACAGTGTCTTGTACATCTCATTTTTGCAATGGGTCAGCCTGTATCCTTGTTACAGCATTTTGTTATTTCCCTTCCCCTCAACAAATTAGAAAAAATGTATATACAAGATGCAGGGCACCAGAATCAAATACAGTGAAAACAGGGGTTATACCACGGGGGAAGAGCATACAAAAGAAACAAAAGAAACATAGTACATTATAAGTACATTAAAAACAACAGCAACAAAGATAAACTCTCTTGTGTCTCTATCTTGGGGTTCATTTTGCTTAGCACCATCTTATATGGTCATATGTGCATAGCTTTTGACCTTTTCTACTTGTCTGGTAAGGTTATCCTAGACGTATACTAGTTATTGCAAATAAGGGAAACCATGGGACCTATGTTTCTTTGGATGACTAGATTCTTGACAATATTGGGGTCAGACTTTAAGAAATTTACCTGATGACTATCTCAGTATTGCTCATTCAGAAGAGAGTTATTTTCTCAATCTGCTTGTTGTAGCTTTTCTGTTTGACATAACTTTCTGAGGATAAAACTTTAATATATCTAATGAAAGAAAATTTTAGTAGACATGAATAGGCTAGGAAAGAGAGAAATGTATTAACTGAGAAAAAAGTAGAGGAGAAGTAGAGATGGGAAAATAAGAGGAGGAGCGATAGGTAAACAAACCATGACAGGAAATAGAGTTAAAAGAAGACATTAGTGAAACCAAAAAGAAATTTAAACAGGGAGCTTCATCTATTTGGAAAGAAAGGGATAAATTCCTTTGCTTCCAGAGGATTAAAAAAACAAACAAACAACAACCAGAAATGAAAGCAAAGCTCTAACTAGTGATTTCCCATCAAGATAGAGTGAATTTTTAGCTGAGGAAAAAAATATAGCAATATTAGACTGTGAGTACAAATGTGTTTCCCATTTACTTGCAGTCCAGGTTGGTTCTAATTGAGCTCTGGGCCTGATGGTCTGAGCCAAAGTGAACTCTGTTCAATCTGAGACTATCAGTTTCACCTAAGTCCTTTAGTTTGGACTGATACTCCTAGATGTTTTCTGATAGCTAGTGTGTTCTTCCCTGTATTCTCTTGGTGGAAAAGACCCTAAAGAGTCATGTAGCACCATGGAAAATCTTCCCTTCACATAGCGCTTTGGGCACATGTCTATCCACTTCTTTGGAGATTCAGCTCCTAATTTAGGTTCTAGGGTGAGTGGCTGAGCTCTTACCTTTTGAAGGTGCTATAACTGTCTCATCTCATTTTTGTTTTCCTTTCTTGCTGTCCAGTATTGGTTAGATAAGTTATTTTCTTGCATTTTTATTAGCTAATCTTGCCAGTAGCTTTTAAAACACAAAGAATCAGCTGATTCATCTAGAACATAGCTTCATGCTCTTTACCCACTGCGGATTCAGCATAAATGCAATTTAATCCTGTCATCTCTCAGACAAAGTCAGCCTTTCAGTTTTTTTTTTTTCTTGGAGAGCAGGAAAAATAGGAGTGTGTTTCACTGGTTTCAGAATACTTAGAAGCAAGAGTGTTACAAGTCATGAAATGTATAAAACCTTTTCCAGCCAATATACTTGATAGATGATAAATGCGTATGTATAATAAAACCACACTTGGGCAGAGGTCCATTATTAACAGCTGCAAAGCTTAAAAAGGAGATCCTACAGTGCTATCATTCACACACACACACAAACACACACACACTGACACCATGCCAGCATGGTTTCATATGGACTCTGTTGTCACTAAAAGTTTGCTTTTTTACAAGACAAAATGTCACCATGAGAGTTTCACTGTTCAAAGAGTGACCTTAGCTAAGTTATTTACAGACTTGACTGGATGATAAAGGCTTTTCCCCAATATGTCATTTTATTGATCTGGAAATTAACAAGAGCCAAGATGATGGGGTGGAATTATTTGTTTTGTGTTGTGATAGAGTATCTACCATTCATATCCCAACTGCTCCAACAGCTGCATCATAAATAACCCACACTGAACAGATGCAGTGTGTGGGGGGAGACAGGGGTGGGAGACTGCAGGATGAACTTGTGAATGGAATGATTTGTCGTGTAAGACCTTCTATAAATATGGAAAGACAACTAAAATTGTTGGTATGTATTTCTATTAAAAATTCAAGTTGGAAAGTTAGATCTCAGACTAACTGGTGACACAATGGACAGTCTTCGTGGATGCTTTATTTTATTGAGTTCTCATTCCACTTTGTGCCATCAGCCATTAAGGTAGAAGCCTGAGTAAGCGGGCTTCCCTTTCTATCCCGCCTGCCATATCTAGGTAGTCAGCCTGGTGCATCAGTTTTACCTTCTTTAGTCTTTTTCAACTTCTTTAGTTCTCTAATCAATGCCCTTACTTCAGGTTATTTAAGGCATTTTTTGCCTGAGATTCTCTTCTGTTCTCAAAGATCTAATCTCCCATCCAACACTCCTTTAATACGTACAAGTGTCCAAACTCTTAGTTTATCTGTATCTCTGTTTTTCCTCTTTTCATGCAGGAAAAATGCCATATTCCTATGTAGAATGTGTAAGGACCAGCATGATCTGCCTACTTTTATAAATGCAATTATTTCAGTTTCCACAAACACCATCTACTCATTCATTTTTTTTCCTGGAAAAGATTGTGCCTTTTTGTATGTCCATTGCATTTTTGTGTAGTGGTCTCCCACATTTGGGTGATCACCACAGCTTCTTCGCCCTGTCAGACTCCTAATTCATGCTTTATGACTTCTGTTCCAAAATTTCTTTTTTTTCCTCTTCCCCTATGAAGTAATTTTTGCTTATCCCTGCCAAGTTGGGTAAGTGTAATGAATGTTTATGAACTTAACCATTCAGGACACGTAGAACCTTGTGTGGGACATGGTTTTACCTGACAGTACTCTTCTTCATTCTTAGTCCATGTGCTATGCATATGAGGCTAACTTCAACTGGGTTTGAGAGCGCAGAACATGTAACCACATTAGGCAGAGGCAAGCTGTGCAGTCCATTTTTTTTGGCTACAATCACTGTTCAGACAGGGTACACGCTCCAAACTGGGTCAATGATAGACAAAATGACAGACAAAAGAAACGTTGTGCCAAGATTTTCCCTTGGTTAGGCTGGAAACTGTGATCCTGGATTTGCTAGGAATCTCCTTTTGGAGCCACAAACTGGAGCTTACTCAGATGAAGAATTGCTAGAAGCAGATCTTGAAGCTATTGTAGCTGAACAATATCAAACTTGGAGGAGGTAAGCCCTCTAAGGGGCAAGATCCCTGAACTTTTCAGTTTTGTGAGCCCACAAAAATGAAAAGCCCCAGGAGGGACTTAAAACAGTTCTTTGGGCAACCCTAAGAATTCTAAAATGAAGCCCACTTTCTCTTTCTTTGGGAATGAATTTGGATGCATCCTCAACAGTTCATGTGCTGGGAAAGCACAAACAGAATGCTATTTCAAAACTCACTTGGATTAAAGATCCAACCAAAGACTGTTAGATTCCAGTATTAAAATGTCCAAGCAATTTCTCTTTCCTGGAAGAGAGGCTCTATAGTCCATAATAAAGAATGTTAGTAGCTAGTCAAGCATACATGTAGTATCTAGAAACACCATTTCAAAGGCTTAGACCCACTGCTCTTTCCAAGTCTTCAAGGGTAGTGAAAATTAGAAAATTCAACTTGTCTCTGAACTCTCCCTATGGGAGAGCTTTAGTCTAAATACTTGAATACTTTAGTCTAAAATATATGGGCTTATGTAGTCAATCTCATAGAAAAAGTCTTTGACTCTTTTTTTATGATCTCTCTACTTCTTTCTTTGCTTTAAAGAACCTGAGTGCTTTGCTCCTTTATTTTTCCTTTTTCTCCAGTCCCTTCTTAATATTGTGTCTGTCAACAGAGGACATTTGTCTGCCATTTTCTGCTTTACTGATGGTAGTAGTTTACAAAACAGGGACTTTGAATTCTCCATCTTCTAAGTGCAGAGAAGGGATAGAAAATATTCGCTTTAAAGGTAATTATAGGGGAAAAGATTTAAGTGGTAAGATTTTTTTTTTTCCTGCTAGCACTTCTTATTATATTGAAAGAGTTTGTCTCCTTCTCAGCTTTGGATGACCATACAGAATACCTTATCCTTTAGTGAGAGTCAGATTATGAACAAGTACAGGAAAGACTGTTAGATGAGAAACCGCAATTGGATAGAGAGGAATATGCCATTTGTTTTGGTATGAGATTTATTGATAAAATAAGTGGTGAAATTTTAGTATTGGTTTTAAATAACTAAAATATTCAGGATTTTTAAAAGGATAAAAAGCATAAGAAAGGAATGAATTTCTTACATATCCGAAGCCTTAGTATTTATGATCTATAACAAATATTTAGGTAAAGTCAATACACATTGACAAATATGAAAATTTATTTATGAATAAAAGGCATTTTAGCCCCCAAACATGTCATATTTCTTTGATTTTAGTTTTGTTACACTGTAACAATGGAGAAGAGGATTCTTCTGCCTCTGAGAGCTAGGGTAGGAGACACCTATATTCTTTTAGACTGTTAATCAATCTCATGACAGTTCCACCGCTTCAAGGCTTTTGGATTGAAATTCCTTAACTGAGAAATCAGTCCCTGAGTAGATGATATTTTCTAACTTTCACTAGAAAAGGGAATCATGGTCTCAGCAGATAGTAATATTTTCTGGATTTTTCTCCTGTTTCAAAACTGATGGGGCCCATGCCTCAATTCTGTTTTTGGCTTTGCCACCCAGTTATCAAATGAAGTTGAACACTTAAATACATTATGTCTGTTCTACTGTGTTTTATTGTATTGTTTACACATTTTTCCTTTCCTGTAAGCTCTGGGCCTCTTAAATTTCCTTCTTGTCCATCTTCCTATCTTGGACAGGCCTGACACTGCACTGGTACACACATCTACTGACTGCAAAGGTGAAATAATCCGTTGGCAGAGAGCATCAAGATATTTATAAGAAGTTTTCAGAAGGCATGTGGGGAGATTTTCTTGTTTTCCTCATATGAGGCAACTTTATTGATAAAACTTTGTTTTTAAGGAAGCCATGATTAAAAAAAATAAAGAGGTTAAATGAGTTGGAAAAAAAATCCCTCGCTGTTTACAATGTCTTTTAAAATGTGGCTTGTTGACCACCAGCTTCTCCTCCAAGTGGAATGCTGTGTGGCCACTTGCTATTTTCCCCTCTTTCTATCTGTGCCCTCTGTCCCCAGACTCCTATTACAATTTATCACATGTACTTTATTCTTACTTCCAGTCAGGGAAATCATGTGGGGTTTTAGTAATCATTTTTAGGGAAGGAAATTGAGGCCATGGAAATCTAGTGAATTGTCCTATACTTCCCAGTGAGTCCTGAGACTTGGAACTTACTCTATGTTCTGCCTCTCTTTCTCTCTGTCTTCCTGTCTCTCTCTGTCTCTGTCTCTCTGTCTTTCTCTTAAATCATCCTGTTTGAGTTTGAGTTTGGTGTCTTCTAGCCAATGTAAGAAAAGTTGGTGAGAATGAAGTGGAGACATATGGATTTGTTTTCTGAAAAAAAAAAAAAAATGCATCTCAAGAATGTGTGTGTGTGTGTGTGCTTTATCAATGCACTAACCAAAGGAAGTCCATCAAGAAAAGAATGTTTGTACTACATACACAGCCTAGTGCATTGCAGAGATACCAGCTGCTTATAGCTTTTGTACAGAAAATAGATAAGTATAAGATGTATATTTTGTGTATTTTCTTTACACACATTTGTTTCCTTTTTTGATTTTGGTCTCTCCTTGATGGGCTCCAGAATTATTTTCCTTGGCAGGTTTTAGAATGATTGCTTGGCAATGTCATGAAAAGAGAAGTTAAAATGAAAAAGGAATATTCTGTAGGGACACAAGGTGGTCTAAATCACAGTAGAGTTGAATCTGATGTTATTATGTTTTTATTTTCCTTTGTTTTTGAATCTGATTATTTTAAAAGATGAGAAGTGACTAGAATAGATCTCATTTACTGAATGCTTACTAAAATCATGTCAATATCTAATGGGAAATTTCTTTTTTCTCTTATTCCTCATCTCCTTATCTCTATTCTCCTATTATTATTTTTTTTAATTCAAGGACGCTGCATATTATCAAGGAAAAACACCAGGGTATTTATTTGCAAGGTTATTTGACCCTAGGTGAGTAGGCTTTCAAAAGGCAGTACAGCAAGTGAGCCCAGAGTCAAGTGAGATTACCCCAATCCTATGTGAGGAGCATCCAGAGCTCCACATTGTATCTTCTATGACCGTGTGTCATTGAGCATAGTAGTGTGTTATGTGTCATTTGTCTGGAGATAGGATGATAGTAAAGGGAGAAGAAATAGTTTACTAGTAATGTCAGTTGGAAATTTACATTTTTCATCATTCAGTATTTAAAAGCTTTGGGCTGGGAAGGTGATAGTGGTAGAGTGCTTGCCTTGCATGCCTGAGGCCCTGGGTTCGATTCCTCAGCACCACATAAAAAAAGCCAGAAGTGGCGCTGTGGCTCAAGTGGTAGAGTGCTAGCCTTGAGCTGAAGAGCTGAGGGACAGTGCCCAGGCCCAGAGTTCAGGCCCCAGGACTGGCAAAAAAAAAAAAAAAAAAATCTTACGTTAAAGATTTTTTTTGTCAGTCCTGGGGCTTGAACTCAGGGCCTAGACACTGTTTGTGAGCTTCATCTGCTCAAGGCTAGCACTCTACCACTTGAGCCACAGCTCCACTTCCGGCCTTTTCTGTTTATATGGTACTGAGGAATCCAATCCAGGGCTTCATGCATGCTAGGCAAATACTGTACCAGTAAGCCACATTCCCAGCTTCACAAAGACCCTTTTAATATGAAATATTCAAAATTTTACTCCTGATAAACTTTTCTTCTGTTTAGATATTTTATATTGGTGTCATTATTTAAAATGTTTAAAAAGTATCTACTAGATAGTTATAGGATTTAAATACTTTGACTTTTTTCCTTTTTGCCTGCCTGCCTGCCTTCATTCCTTCCTTCCTTCCTTCCTCCTTCTTTCTTCCTCTCTTTCTTTTGACCTCAATGTCTCATAATTTTGCTCAGCTGCTTGTTCACAACTGGTGTTGAGCCATACTTCCAGCCTAGCTTTTTGCTACTTAATTGAAGATGGAGTCTCATAGACTTTTCTGACTAGGCTCACTTTGAACTGAGGAACTAAGATTTTAGGCATGAGACACTGGTGCCTGGCTTTTTTTTTTCTTTCTTAAAAGTCAAAACACCTTTGAAGATCAATCTCTTTTACAGATCAGCCAGGAGAAAAATTGAGGATTTGCTCTTAGAAGAAGCACATTTAAAAGAGTCAAAAGTTGGGGGTTGGGGATTTAGCTTGGTAGAAGAGCACTTGTCTAGTAAGTGCAAGGGTTTGAATTTAGTCCTGAGCTCTGAAAAAGTAAAGAAAGGGTCAAAAGAATAAGAACAAATCTCCCAGCTATAGTGAGAAAAATTGGTCCATTACAGACATTTTTTGTTTGTGGCCAATTGGTGACTTTCCAACAGTGTCTGTCTTTTGAAATCTGATTTCCTTTCTCCAAAATTAAACCCTAGTTGTGTCATAAATAGAAAAAGCTCCATTATTCTGTCGATCATGGTTTTCTATGTACTTTTTCTTGTGAAAGAATGAGAGAATAGTTTGAGAGTCTGGGAATAGCTCACAAGGTCATTTCACAGTTAAATTCACCTTCTCTGTATTTTCCCCTATAACATTTCATTAGCCTAAACAAATTCTGGGTTGCAATCTCAATAATGTCAGAAATCTTCCTTAAGAACAAGAAAGCTCAGTGACCATTCGTTGTGATACAACATGATTCTCACCACATGTTCACAAGTGGCTTTTAAATTTCATACTATTAATCATAGTGACCAGTTGGTTGAACATACTGTATTCTAGTGAAAGTGCTGGGGCATATTGACTAAAAACAAAAACAAAAAGCCAATCTCCCTGTGTGTTTCATGTGCTTTTCCTGCTACTGTGCTGAAGGCCATAAGAGACAGAGCAGATGAGGCAGCCCGTGTCTACAGAGACCTTGGGAGTCTGGGAAGAGGTTCAGAGGCAAAACCAAGCTAGAAGCAGAGGTCCCAGCTGCAGTTACAATATCCAATAGGAAGAGAAAGAGAGGTAGGTAAGAGACACCTCTGAGATGTTGGAAGACATGTTGCTGTAAAACATTAGAGTCTGTATTTAAGCATAACATTTTCCAATTTTCTTTTTAGAAATTACCAACACCACATTTTGCTTTCAAACGGCTTCAGCTTCCTTTTGGCATTGTCACGAGGTAATCCCCGTATATCCCCTATCTGTCTCCTTAGGACCCAGGAGCTTAGCTAATGAGTGTTTGGAAGTATCACCAGTAATTACCATCCTCCTCACTGAGTAGATCTGCTCCTCTGTAGGGCAGGTGAGGGGGTAATAGAGGCCATCAGAAATAATTAGTCATTTATCCAGTGGGGAAAGCTTAGTTGCCACTTGGAAAGTTTTCCTTGTCCAAGTAGAAGGGAGAACTCTGTTTTCTAGAGTGCTCATCCAGCTTTATCTCAGAACCAGCAAGTTGGCTATTCATGTCTTTTGGCTAAGGATATTTCATCATCTCATGAATCTTTGAAGAATTGCCAGAGTGCTACCTCGAAGAAACATACTAGACTTGGGAGAAATAAGAATGTGTGTCTCCTTATCTCTGTTTTGAGGGTTTTTCCGTATTCTAGTCACATCACATAGCTTCACTAGGCACTTGCGACAAAGACTTCTATATTTGCATGATTCTACTCTGGAGTATGTAACCTAGCAGGTCATCTGGTCTTCTCTATGATAAAATAAGATGTTTTAGTTTTTTTAAAATTAAAGCTGTTACATCTGGGCAATGGTGGTGTATGCCTGCAATCCTAGCTACTCAGGATGTTGAGAGCTGAGGATCATGGTTCAAAGCCAGCCTTGAGCAGGAAACTCTGTGAGATTCTTATCCCAAGTTAGCCACCAAAAAGCCAGAAGTGGAGCTGTGGCTCAAGTGGTAGAGCACCAGCCTTGAGTTTGAAAGCTAAGGAACATTGCTCAGGTCCTGGGTTTAATCCCCAATCCTGGCACAAAGTGAATTAAAACAATATTGTAGAACAGATTAACTTTTCTGGTTATAAAAAGCTATTCCATTCTATCTAGGAAAAAACCCCCAACAAAACCTAAAACCAAAAACAAAACATTCAACCAAATAAGCAAAAACTTAATAAAGAAGCCAGCTGGCTTTTCACTAAATTTCACTTAATTTTAGTGGGGTCCTGAGATGATCCTTGGGATAGACAATTCTTCATGGAGGCTTTCGTGACTACGCACTTTCATCTGCTCAACTCTGTGTGGTGTGCTCCACGGTAACAAGAACATTGTGTTCTTTTGTCACTGGTTAGAGGTGTAGTAGGAGGTACAGAAGGCATTTGGTTTTCACACATAGGCAGCCATATAGATCCCTTTCATGGAGACAGACCAGTGGGAGAAGAGGTAAGCCCAATTTACTATCTTTTCTGGCCTATGATGAGATTTAACCAGATGGCATGGTGTGTGGAGCAGGGTTTGTCTGTCTGTCTGTCTGCCTTGGCTGAGAGATGACATCTTGTTGGTCTTGCCCGAGGGTTGGAGATGGCTAGGATTTTGGAAGAAAGGATATTGCAGTTTCATGAAAAAAGCTTGTTGGCTTGTTATTTTGGTGTGTCTCCATACTTAAAAAAATAGAGTGGTTGTATTGTATATACATTTATTTGAATTCAGGAAGGGGAGAGGAGCAACAGAATGCTGAGAAAAAGGACAGGACAACCAATGTAACAGCGAAATACACAAGAAATGTTGGAATGGAAGAAACGTTGGAAATGATCTGAACAACTTGGGTGAGGGGTGGGGGGAGGGAAAGTAGGAGAAGAATGAGGGAGGGGTACTGAGTTTGACAAGAAGTATTCTTATTACCTTAATTATGTAACTGTAACCCCTCTGTACATCACCTTGACAAGAAAAAAAAAGTTAAAAAAGAAAACAGAGTGGGTATTTTCAAACAAATTTAGAAAGTAGTTGGAGGAAGGGGAGCCTCTCACTAGGTAGCTGTTTTGCAATACTAATTTACCTCACAGCTCCACTGTCTTCTTCCCAGAGCCTGGATGACACAAACAATACATTTGTATTTATTTTATTTTATTTTTTTGCCTGGAACTTGAACTCAGGGCCTGGGCACTGTCCCTGAGCTTCTTTTTCTCAAGGCTAGCACTCTACTACTTGAGCTACAGTGTCTCTTCCAGGCTTTTCTGAGTAGTTTATTGGTGATAAGAATCTCTCACTTTTTAGCTGGGGCTGACTTCGGAATCATGATTCTCAGATCTCAACTTCCTGAGTAGCTAAGATTACAAGCATGAGCCCTTAGGACCGGACTTAAATTTGTATTTCTTACTGTTGGTGAGCAAAAATTCCATTTGCAATAAAAAATGTACCTACCTACAGAAAACTTATTGCATTTTTTCATTATAGAAAACTGAAAAATCCAGAAGCATATAAAGAAAAAAACACAAAATCCTCATTATTTCATCATTCATTGTGTGCTAACATATTACTAACATTCCTTTCTCTTCTTTTTTATTTTCTTCCTCCTTCTTCCTCTTCTTCTCTTCCCCTTGCTCTTCCTCCTGTATCTTTTCCTGCTCTTCTTGTTTTTATTTGTCCTATAGCCCAGCCTCAAATTCACAATCCTACTCTAGCCTCCTGAAAGTGAAATTAGGTATTATTTTCTTTAGATTGTTTTCATCCTTCTGCAAATGTAAATATCTTTAAGAGTTGGACTTATAAAAATATTTTTTCACTAGCTATATCATGAATTAAATCAATTCTTTATAAACTATACTTTGTACAACATACGATACTATAATGTGTTCATTTTTTCTCATGAAAGTTTTTTCTAATATTTCTTTTTCTTTCTTTCTTTCTTTTTTTGTTGGTCATGGGGCCTGAACTCTGGGCCTGGGTGCTATCCCTCAGCTCTTCAGCTCAAGGCTAGCACTCTACCACTTGAGCCACAGCACCACTTCCTGCTTTTTTCTTTTTGCTTATGTGGTGTTGAGGAATCGAACCCAGGGCCTCAGGCATGCAAGGCAAGCGCTCTACCACTGAGCCACCTTCCCAGCCCTCTAATATTTCTTATATGGGATGCAGAATAATTTTGATTTTACTTAATTAAAATCTTACATAAACAGTTTAAAAAGTACTACTTAACATTTATAGCAAAATAAGAAGCTGTAAGGAAACAATATATTTTATGATCCTTTCCTTTGATATTGATTTTATTTGACATTTCATGGCCCTTTGCTTTGTATCCAAGATCTTTTCACTAGAGCTCTGCTGTGTCCTGAATAGAGCAAGCACAAACTGTGAGATAAACAATGACAAACTTGGTTCTGAGCTTTCTGGATTATTAGATACAATGATAACACTTGCCAATGTCTAAAGTAAAGTGCACCTTCTATATCCCAAATCATGACATGTTTTACCTTCTCTGAAGATAGCCAGTTGATGGTATTTATTCTTAAATTAGCATTTGGCATTTGGACCTATATATATATATTTTTGTGTGTGTGTGTGTTGGTCATGGGGCTTGAACTCTGGGCCTGGGCCTTGTCCCCCAACTCGTCAGCTCAAGGCTAGCGCTCTAGCATTTGAGCCACAGTGCCACTTCTGGTTTTCTGGTAGTTTATTGGAGATGAGAGTCTCATAGACTTTCCTGCCCTGCCTGGCTTTGAACTGCAATCCTCAGATCTCAGCTTCTTGAGTAGCTAGGATTACAGGTGTGAGCCACTGGCGCCAAGCTTAGGATATAGTCTTATACATTCAGGTTTTTTTCCACAGAATTATTCCCTGTGGTTGTGTGCATTGGTAGTCTATTTTTATTGTGGAATAGTATTCTATTGTAGAAATAAATGGAAAATATTTCTTCATTCAACTTCTAACTGGTATTGGGCTTATTTCCAGCTTTGGGCTGTGTCCATTCTTGAATAAATCTTTGTGGGAACACATGTTTTCAAATTCTCTTGGGTAAATATGTAGAAACAGAATCACTGGGTCAAAAGGGCAGATATATTTTAAGTTTATGAGAAACTACCAACCTTTTTTAAAATTTCTGCTAACTGTGTTTAAGAGTTCCGGTTGTTCTTCTACATCCTTTCAAACATTTGTTATTGTCAGTCTTTTTAATTTTAGCCATTATAGTGGGTGTGCATAGGGATCTTTTCCCTGGTGAGTAACAATGTCGAGCATTTTTTCTTATGTTTATTGTCCATTTAACCTTCATTTGTGGCATGACTGTTCAAGAGATACTTAGGTTATATCTGTATCTATATCTATATCTATACTGAACTAACTTTATATCTAACATATTACTCCTTTGGTCAAAACAGAGCACAGGCTAGAAGTGCATTTCTTAGTTCATTTGTAGCCCATCCTATGGCCCTCTGGTACGACTGATTTCCTAATAATTGCTTTCTGAACTTTGCTTTTGACCGGGATTATGATTCTTTTGCCCTTGCCCTGCCTGCACAGGGCAAGGTCCATTGAGATGAAACCATTCATAAGCTCCTTAGATGAGTAGCTTTAACTCATAATATTTTTAGCCTATCAAAAGTTTCTTTGAGGACTACTAACCCAGAGCCATGAGAAGTAAAAATATCTCAAATAACTATTTTGAAACACTGGAATTGAGTCAAGAAGTAATGGATTTTGGGATTGCCAAGTGACAATGACATTATTCACAGAAACTTAAGAACATTTAAAAGGAGGTAATGATTTATGTCTAAATCACTGTGCTTGGGCTATAGGCTAAGTAATATTTCTTAAACCATGATAAAGGCAGATAGATGTTTTAGACTCGATCCAGTCTGTGGGCCATTCTTTAAACAGTCAGAGAACTAAATCTGGAGCCAGGTTACTTAAGTTTAAATCCTGACTCAATCATATGTTAGGGGGATAGCTTAAGGTTGTTAGTTTCCTAATTTATAAGATGGAGATGATGATAAGAATAATACCTATGTCATAGGATTGTGGTAAAGATTAAGTCAGTTAAAATACAGAAGGCACTTGCAACAGCACCTGCTATAATAATGTTCTGCAAAATCTGGCTTTTATGAGTATTGTCATCTTATAAATACTGAACATTTGGAACATATTCAGTTGTAACTAATGGAAACAGAAGAGAAGTGTATTAAGGGTTTATAACTGGGTCACTCATATGATGTGATTTAGATCCTTATTTCTTTCTTCTATGTTGACCCTTTTCTGATTTTTTTTCCTATGTGTGACAACATAGCCACCAGCTGTTCTAGTTTGCATCTTACCAGCTTAGCAACCTAGTTGCCTTTGGTCATTATTTTCATTAGATTAGTTTGGTCCATGTTATGAATCCCTCAGAACCATAAGATCTAAAAATTCAGAAGATATCCTCTGGTGGGGGGGAGGGTGGGGGTGGGAGGATAGCACAGGAGCACTAACAGAGGAAGAGAGAATGGTTGTTATTGGCAAAAGACTGAAGAAACAGGGTAGAATGTAATGGGAAGGAGGTTAGAAGCTAATGGGATCGTTATTTTTTTATTTTTGGGTCCAGTCGTGGGGCCTGAACTCTGGGCCTGGGCGCTGTCCCTCAGCTCTTCAGCTCAAGGCTAGTGCTCTACCACTTGAGCCACAGTGCCACTTCCAGCTTTTTTCTTTTTGCTTATGTGGTGCTGAGGAATCGAACCCAGGGCCTCAGGCATGCAAGGCAAGCGCTCTACCACTGAGCCACCTTCCCAGCCCTAATGGGATGGCTATAATGGCTTTGACCTATTGTGAAGCTTTTGGAAAATATCACAGAAGAAGAAAATACCATGGCTTTCCTGGAAGAAATTTTTGTCTTGTAGAGTAAAGGGTCTTAGGGTCTTTTAAAATATGATCTTTTGAAACAACATATATAGTGTATAGGACTTGATGTAGTCTATTTAGTGCCACTATAACAGTATACTTGAGGCTAGGTATAAGGAACAGAAATAACTTATCTTTTTCTCTTATTCTTGTAGTTTGCAAGGTCAAGATCAAGGCATCATCTGCTAAGGACCTCCTTGCCACGTACCATGCCCTCCCTTGGAAAAATATGAAAGGGCCAAGGAAAGAGAAAGAGAAACTTCTTCTTTCTATCAAGTAGAAATCAATTAATGAGCAAAGAGACCTATTACTTAAGTAGTTCCTACTGGCCCCAAATCTCAATACTGTTGAAGTGGAATTAAATTTCCAACACATAGATTTCTGGGGGGTCCCATTCAAACCACAGAAGAAATGTTTAGCACAAATTCCTTTATGACATTAGCTAACGTAAGTTAGAATAGCCTAATCTCTCACCAGTGAGAAATTTAAGCAGTTTAAATGTGGCAAAGCTGATTCCAGTGGTGACAGATGTAATACCTCCCATGTGAGGGGGAGAAAAGACACTGCTGTTTTGCAAAAATGAAATGAGAAGATGAGTGGGTGTTCCTTCCATTGCATCATTTGTTCACACTTCGATGCTGAGAACTATATAGGTTCTTTGTATGATGTGATGGAGGAAAGGATCAAGGCTGTGAATGTCCTTCTCATTTGCACTCGTAATGTGTGCCAGATTGTGAGAGGTTGGGAAGAAAGTGGTTGATGCATGACACAGAAACTTGGTTGATTTCTCTGCAGGCAGATGGCTAGGTCATGGAAACTTGTTGGCAAGATGGAATATACTGAGCTGTTTTCTTATGAAGGGCCTTGGAGAAACACAGTTTATCGGATCTACTTATTGTTTATTTAAAACATCTACATATATTTATCTAGAAACTACAGAGGAAAACAAAGCAAGAGAATGTAGTAGTTACTCATGCTCACACACCACAAGTAACTAGATACCTCCCATTATTTTGAGCTTCCCAGCATTACAAGATTTAAAGAATGACACGGATATTTACCCGGGGGGGGAACCCCTACATTTGCAGACAAATCTTACAAATGTTTTGAAAATAAATGAATCCTACTTTAAATTTCTGCAGCTGTCTACAGGCAAGTAAGTCCCATGGTTTATTTGAATTATCGAGCATCTCCTTTTAAGACACATTCATTTTAAGAAGTGTTGGAGTTGAATTTCAGCTCTATCTATCAAGATGAAAGTGTCTCTGGAATTTTCAAGGTAAGTATATAAATTTCAAATAATACAGAAATGTGGCCAACTTTAGGAAATATTTGCATTGACTTGGGTTTTTAATGTAAATTGAAAGTTACAAAATTGAGTTTGTACCATAGCAATAGTATTGGACACCTGATTTTAAAAGTAAATTGAGCTCACACTGTTGTGTGGTCTGATTTAATTATTCAGTCTCTTAAATTCTTACTGATTTGAGTAAAAACTATTAATGATTAGCCTTAGAACCTTGTCTTAGCTATGTAAAGTTTATGGAGCTGCTTTACATTTTACTGTCAGTGTTATATATTTGTGAATAGTTAACAAATAATATTTATTAGTACTATCATCAAAACCACAGGACTTTCCTGAGCTGTGCCCACTTCATTCAGGGATTTCTAATGTGGTTAGGTTACAAAAGGAAATAAACCAATAAAAGGGGGTGGTGGTGGCTATGTTGGTCTTTAGGAAACTATTTTGGATGTAGCTATTTGGATAAGTATATTATCTTTGCTTCTAGGTTCTATGGGAGGTATGCATATTTTATTAGAAGTTATACATTATTATAAGAAACATTAGGAAAACGTTACTAAAGATATGTAAGAATACAAGTTTAGGAGTGTCAAAGCTGGGAAGAGACTATATCAAACTGAGTGTGTTTCAAACAATTTTGTTGTGATTTGAGATTAATGTTGATAAGCAGGGAGCTGGGTTTGATGCAAAGGACATAACAGAGGAACAATGAGTACTGGCCCAGAAGAAGATAAGCACAGGAGCTGTTCAGAGAGTAAGGAGCAGGGTAGTTCTAGTGGCTGCATAATAAGGTATAAATAAGTTAGCTGTGAGGCTTAAGGCTCATAATAAGGCTATCATTTGGAGTTTTGAATAACAGGATGAGGAATTTGAACTTATTTATTTGGACAATTAGAAGTTGGAAGTTTTAAGGAATCAGTGTCCTCACCTTGATCTTTGGGGAAATTTGTGTGTTAAAGCAGTTGAGAGTTAAAGGAAGTTAGAGGAAGGAAGGTAATGGCGGTAAGAATATGTTAGTTCATATTTTTGTGATCGGGTATCTGAGAGAAATAATTGAAAGGAGGAAGGACTTATTCTGGCTCATATCAGAGGTGTAAGTCCAGAGACCTTAGCTTTCTTGGTTCTGGGCTATAACATCATAGTGGTGGGAGCGTGTGCTTAAGTTACTTCTTCATAGCAGAGTGGAAACAGACGGAGACAGGGAGGAAGGGGCTAGGAACAAGATACAGCCTTCAAGGATGTGTTCCCAGAGACCTTCTTTCAGCTTCCTAAAGTTTCTAAAACTTCCCAATGTAGTGCCACTAGTTGGAGCCAACAATTCAATATAGGAGACTTTGGGGGTGGGGGTGGGGGTGGTGAGAGGCTCACTTGATATCCAAATCATAACGGAATGTAACAAAGGGAACAGACCACATGGCCACTAAAGATTTTAAAATATGGTGTGGCAATAGGAAAGACAGAAGGAAGAAAAGGAAAAGGATTGAGCAGATTGAATTGATAGGATTTGATCTCTGAGCTCTTAAGAGCTAAGGATTGTGAGATGATACAAAGTAACCCTGCATGAATGGGCCGACAGTGATACTGAAATTACAAAACTGGCAAATGACTTCAAAAATGGTAGGTAGAAATGTTTACTTGCCAGGTAGAAAGGTCAGTCTAGTGCTAAGAAGTTATCTGCCTAAAGTATGGTAACTGGTAACTGAACCACAGCAGTAGAGGAAATTATCCAAGGAGGGAACGTCCAGGATATGGAAATGGAGAACTGATGAAAGCTAGTTGCAATCTACATGGCGAGAGGAAGAGAAAGAATCTTCAAGGAAATAAAAGGGCAGAGAGATAGGAAAAGAGTTATGTAGTGCTTGATTTCAAAAGTGTGATGGAGACTTTTCAAGTGTGATTGTGAGGTGGAGGATATTGTCCTCACACAAAACATCGGTGGTGAAGTAAGATGGAGAGAAAGAAGGAAATAGAAAGGAGAAATTAGGACTATAAAATGAATGGGAAGCTTATTTAGTCTATTTATTTAGTTTTGGTGGTATTGGAGTTTGAACTTAGGCCTTGCTCTACCACTTGAGCAACACACTCAACCCTTTGATTTTTTTATTTGTATATTCAATGAGATGACTTACATTCTTCCCTCCCTGCCTCCCTTGCTGCATCCCTGCTTCCCTCCCTTCCTCCCATCCTCCCTTCTTCCCTCCCTCCCTTCCTTCCTTCCTCTTGAACTCAGGGCCTGGACACTGTCCGGTGCTCAAGGCTAGCACTCTACCACTTGAGCCACAGCTCCACTTCCAACTTTTTATTTTATTAACTTTTTAAATTTTCATTTATTTATTTATTTTTTAATTGTGAAAATACCGTACAGAGGGGTTACAATTACAACTTTTTTAGAAGTTAATTGGAGATAAGAGTCTACAGACTTCCTGCCTGGGCTGGCTTCGAGCTGTGATCCTTAGATTTCAGCCTCCAGAGTAGCTAGGATTACAGGTGTGAGCCTTGTATTTTTTAGAAGACAGAGATGTACTCAAAATAGGAAGAAACAAATATATTAATGCAGGGGTATGTTATGCAATACAGGGCTCCAGAGGTCAACAGGAGGTCGGGGAGGATGTAATTAAACACAAACTTAAGCTATTTCTCCTTCGGAGATTGGCTGTTCTCAGAGACAGAGACTCCCTGCTCTTAAGGATTCCAAGCTGGTAAAAGAGATCAGATGTTCACCAAATAAATCTCACAGAGAGTTCCCCTGTATACTACTCACATACCCTTTCCCCACATTCTTTGTTCCTGAAGATTGTCCTTCTCTTTTACTTCCAAAGCTATAAGTACCATAAAAATAGTGTAGTTTTCTTTTCAGTTGCATATGCTTACAAAATAAAAAGCTTCATCAAAGTCAGAAGTTTGTCTTCACTTCTGGAATTCTAGTGGACTTCCCCATATTTCCCCATGTTTTGTCAGCTTTGGTTATAATAAAAACCTCAGCTTGTCATGGGAGGAATGAGCTGAATGTTATTTAAGTTGGTAATTATCTTGGGAAAAGAAAACCAATGTATCTGAACCTTAGTGCTGTTCTGTAAAATTGAGGGTAGTTAAAGGATAATCATGAACACAAATGGAAAGAGAGAGAGAGAGAGAGAGAGAGAGAGAGAGAGAGAGAGAGAGAGAGAGAGAGAGAGAATAAATCAGGAGCAGGCTCTCATATCAGTAATTTCCAAGATGGCAGACACTGTTTCTCATCCCTTGGCTTGCCTCCCAAGCTAAGCAGGCTGATGTCTTCCTTAAAAACATATCTTTCTGAAAGACATCTTATCGCTTAATCTCTAACTAGATTATTTTCTGCAAGTATCACCTCCTATTTCCCCTCTCCTTTTGGTATCTCTTTCTGTGAATTCACTATTCTCAAGCCACACATTCTTTCATTGTCTCCAGCTGTACATTAAGACATCCATAGTGAAAGTGTTTATCTTTCCAGAAGTGCTTAATTTATAGAAAAATAATGAGAAGAGGTAACGTTCGACTGTAGACGAAAAACGCTAATAGCAGGTAGAATTTTTACATCAACCTCTTTTTTTTTTGTGGTATTAGCATTTGAACTCAGGGCCTAATGCTTACTAGGAAGACACACTACCACTTGAATCATGACTTAGACCATTTCTTTAGATATTTTTCAAAGAACCTTATGTTTTTGCCTGGGACTGGCCTTGGATAGTAATCCTCCTATCACTTCCTCCCATGATACTCAACTTATTTGAGCGGGCCATGTTAGTTTTTTTCATGGACTGGTCTCAAATCATAATTCTACTGATCTTTGGCTCTTGAGTAGCTGGGATTACAGACACAAACCACTCATGTCCCATATCAATTTCTTATTCAAATAAGAGTATGGCCACAGTTATAAACACATTACCAAATTTATAGACATCTTTGCTATCCACTGGTAGCTTGCAAGAGATTCAGATTCTCAGTTCTACTCAAGCTTGGAGTCAGAATCTATATTGTAATAGAATCCCCAAGTGAATTATATGTATATGAAAGCCTGAAAAGTGCTATTTTAGGAAAACAACTTTTTATAAAGTGATTCTGAGTATTGAATAAGAAAATACACATAGTGAGTGGTGGCTACTCAATAAAATACTTGTCATAAATCCCTAGGGACAAGTCCCCTTCTCCTGGGCTACTTAATTCAGATCCAGGGAAAGAACAAACAGGGTAGCACCCTGTTGAATACTAAAAAGGGATTTTTGTGCGTGTGTGTGTGTGTGTGTGTGTGTGTGTGTGTGTGTGTGTGTGTGTGTGTGTGAGATTGCCAGAGGAAAGGAAAATAATAAAGGCAGAGGAAGAAAAACATAACTGGCAAGTAACAACACGAAAATATGGAATGGAAAAACAAGGTACTGAGGAATGAAATACCTTGAGGTGGTGAAAGAAGAAGGATTACACAAAAGGCAAAAGCAAAAGGCTCTTAAAATGTACAGCACTGAAAATTTGGATGAAGAAAACGAAATCTCTTCAGACTGGCAGCCAAACGTGAGTGCATGATATGTACAACACCACCGCCATACCCAAGTGATTTAGCATCAGGCTGGCTTAAAAAGTTTCATGGTCCTCATGTAACATTGTAAGCTGGTGTTTTGAATTTTCCCTCAAGGACATCTTTGTGCAGAAGAACAGCATGGTTTGGTCTTGTGCCCAGTGACTGGAATGAGCGGGAGGCAGATGGCCAAAACGAGACTGTAGGGTTGTGTTGAGGTGTCAGTAAACAGGCAGGAGAAGTTCTGGCCTTCAGCAGATCCTTTTTGGGGGTCCAGATGACTGAATGAGTTTACTGTTAATCACTTCCACACAAGTAGATGGGCACTAAATCATAGCTCCGCACCCCATTGCTGCATGGTGCAGATGGGGTAGTTGCCAGCATCCAGGGTGATTTAGGGACGGACACATGGCTTTTTTATTCTAGGAAGGCGGGATGGTGGTTTTGCACCAGGAGGAGGTGAAGCAGAAATCTGAGTTCACTTTTGTCCTACCTCAGCCAGTGTGAAGAAATATCCCGAAGTAGGAGAAGAGTGAAGGAGGGTCTGGAAATACAGACTGCGAATCTCCACTTTCCATATTCAAAATGTGACCTCCTGTTCCAGGAGGTCATGGGTTGGAATAACATTTTTCTGAAAGAAAAAAAATCTGATTTAGGTCAAGATGGGAACTTAGAAATCAGATAGAACCAAAGCCCTTCCTTTCACAGGCAAGAAACTGAGGCCAGGACAGCTAGAAAACTGGCTTACATAAATAGTTACTATATTTTTTAGTGGACAAACATTATTTGTACAGGGTGTTTCATTGTCATATTTCATAGATACATATACTTTGAACAAGATCACCCCTCTATCATAAGCCCTTGATCTTCCCTCCTTAATCTTCACTAAATAGTACTTAGTGACTTTTATTATGCTATCTTCATGTTTCTGCACATCATGTACTGAGATCATTTACCTTAGAGTACAGCGTAGTACCTTCTTCTTTCCTTCTCCTTTCTCTGCTGATTTCCCCCTAAAAGTTTTTTTTTTTTTTTTGGGGTCCGGTTGTGGGGCCTGAACTCTGGGCCTGGGCGCTGTTCCTCAGCTCTTCAGCTCAAGGCTAGTGCTCTACCACTTGAGCCACAGCGCCACTTCCGGCTTTTTTCTTTTTTGCTTATGTGGTGCTGAGGATTGAACCCAGGGCCTCGAGCATGCAAGGCAAGCGCTCTACCACTGAGCCACCTTCCCAGCCCCTAAAAGTTCTTTTATAAATCATATTCCATTATTATTATTAGTCTGGATCTTGTAGAGACACAGTTCTTTTTAAAAAAAAACAACAAAAATCCTCTTATTATCTTTAAGTAGTTGTACAGAGGAGTTTCCACTTAACAAAGCAGTTTATGGGGCTGGGAAGGTGGCTCAGTGGTAGAGCGCTTGCCTTGCATGCCTGAGGCCCTGGGTTCAATTCCTCAGCACCACATAAACAAAAAGAAAAAAGCCGGAAGTGGCACTGTGGCTCAAGTGGTAGAGCGCTAGCCTTGAGCTGAAGAGCTGAGGGACAGCGCCCAGGTCCAGAGTTCAGGCCCCACGACTAGACCAAAATAAATAAATAAATAAAAAACAAAAAACAAAAAAAAAGCAGTTTATGAATACAGCACATCTTGATCAATATCACTCTGAGACACTGTAGATTCTAGATGGTTGCCTTAGTGGACTGTCTGAGTTTAAGCAAGGACCCCTGTGTATGAGGCAGGGATTGTAACAGTTGGTAATTCTGAGTCTGCTTTTCTATGCTACTGAAGGAAATAGCTTTTATATTTTACCCACATTTTAACTTTTAGCTTGTCTCATTCTTATTATCCTTGTGATAACTGAGGACATTTTGCTGTTGTGGAATTTTTTTCTTGGTATCTTGGAAGGAATAGGGATGGGCTTTGGGGTCCATTCTTGCTTCTACCCCCTCTGCGTGTAACTCTGGGCAAAGTTCCTCAATCGCTCAGGGCTGTGTTTCCTTTGTAAGAGGTTCTACTTATCTCATGTGATTGATAATTATTAACAATAATATTTAAGGACCCGGAGCAGTGGTACATGTTGAAATCCCAAGTTCCAGAGAAGTACACATAAGGAGGAGCATGGTCCAAGGCTGGCCTGGGCAAAAGTGTGAGCCCCCATCTGATAGGCAAACTAAACGTGAAAGACAGGCATGGTAAAGTGGTAGAACACTTGCCTAGTTAAGTGCAAGGCACTGATTTCAATCTCCAGTACTGCCAAAAAAGAAAAACAGTTTAAAAGTGCTGAGAAGAGCTTCTGGAATTTTTTTAAAGTTAGTTGTGGGGCTTGAACTGAGGGCCTGAGTGCTGTCCCTGAGCCTCTTTAGAACTGTGATCCTTAGATCTCAGGCTCCTAAGTAGCTAGGTTTACAGGCATGAGCCACCAGTGCCTGGCACTTCAGGAATGTAATAGAAGTTCAATAAATGTTATCTCTTCCGACCCACAAATATGCAGTGGTCATTATGGATGTATGGCGGTTGATTAGACACTCAGCCTCACAGTTAGATATAAAATATCTGCAGCTATCCTCTCTGATCTGAAAGAGTGTTTACATTATAGGTAGGTACTAAATATTTAAAAGTTTATTGTCTCTTGTCTAGCTGCTCAAGATCCCGAAAGAAGGCCAATGGGCAGAAGGTGGCCCTTAGTCCTGCTGTCAAGAAAGTAGCAGAAGGTAAATCCCCCAGTGGAAAAAAAAAAAAAGCCCAAGAATTCTTGTTTTGGGCAGGATATCTTATTCCAAAGGGACCTGACGCACTTTGCCAAATAACCATACTACATCCAGCAGCAGTGACAGAAGAACCTCCTAGATAAGCAGCTGAAAGTGCTTCCTGTGAATCACCAGTTCTCCAAGGCCTGGGACTGTCAAATAGCTGCTCAGTTCCTTAAGTTTGTGGACAAGTACAGACCAGAGACAAAACAAGAGAAGCAGCAGAGACTGTTGGTCTGGGCTAAGAAGACTGTGGTTGTCTCTCCTAAGAGACCGTCTGTGCTTCAAGCTGGGATTAATACTGTCACAGCCATGACACAACACAGGGCACATGGCACAGACTCCACAGCATCAGTTGTCTTCTTGTCTGCCCTGTTCAGTAAGATGAAGGTCCCCTATTCAATCATCCAGGGAAAGACTAGACAGGGACGTCTATTGTCCAGGAAGACACCACCATTGCCTTTGTACAAGTTCACTGGCAAGATCAGGGAGCACTGGATAAACTGTGGAAGCTCTCAGGGTGGATTTATAACTATGTCGGTGATAGATGCATGTGTTATCCCTGGAAAGTAACATCCTACATTTAAAATCCAAAAGCTACAGGGCTTGCCACAAAACTAGGCTAATATTATTGAGTTTCCTGTACATTAAAATATTAAAAATTGCCAGGCACCATAGTGGTTCATGTCTGTAACTCTAGCCTGCTCAGGAGGCTGAGATAGGAGGATCATGGTTCAAAGCCAATCCAGGCAGGAAAGTTCGTGACGCCCTTATCTCCAATTAACCACCAAAACTATAAGTGGAGATGTGGCTCAAGTGGTAGAGCACTAGCCTTGAGCATATACTCAGGATCAGTGCTCAGGCCCTGAGTTCATGCCCCAGGACTGGCACATACACACACGCACAAAATTAAAAAAAAATATTCTTAACCCCCACCCCCCAGTCTTTTGTTGCCATCTAAAAATCTGAGGCTGAACCTCGGACTGTAGGCCATTAAAAAGTTTTCTGAAACAAGTATTTTCTTGAATACCTTAGCCACCCTTCTTTCTGTAGGCGCGTTTGCCTTCTGTCTGGATCCCACGCTAGCTTTGGTGGCTGCTCTCCCATCTTACATGAACGGTAGCACCGTTCCTATGAGAAGGTGGGTAGGAAGTTTCTGCTTCTCTGGACCATTCACTTACTGCTCGGTTGCCTTTCTGTGCCTTCTGTGCCTTTCCCTGGGTTTTGAAGTTCAGGCTTCTTGGTTCCATGAGGGGGAAATCTCTTGTGGGGTCCTAATGTGAGTAGGTTGGCAGCAGATTTTAGGAGCTGTAGTAACTCAACGGAAGCAGCTGCTTTTTACAAAGTAAGGGAGCAAAGGTGGCTTAATTATCTGCTCATATTTTTTTCTTCTTCAAAGAACAGACAATTCTCTTTGCCATTTTGCATAAAGTGAGTAGTTTGGGCTTCATCCATATTGATAAGTAGTAAAAGGGTTATTCATGTGAGACAACTGGGAAATGACTTTTGGTGACCATGATAGGAAGAGACATGCTAATGTGATATTGAGTAGAGAGGCTGGATTTCCGTATTTCCTCTGGCGAGTCTCTCTATCCAGTGAGACACACAAATGAGCTCTGGAATCCTGATGAATAGCAACATTAGTATTCAGTGGAAAACCTTGATCTGTTGTTCTTGGAGTAATAGTGCAAAGAGGGATCTAGAGTAAATAATTAGAATGTAATCTAATATTAGCAGCTATGGCCTGGCTTCCTGTGAGGTAGATTTAGTGGTGTTCCAGTTCGTAATACCACCAACAAGCAATTGGATTATACATACACATCAGACACTGGGTCATGGCTGGTATGCCATTGGGGTATTCTCAGGAAAGGAAGGAAAGGATTTACAGGGGACAGAAATAAAGAAGTCACAGTTCTTCTGTCTGTGGTGTGCCAGACTGTGTATATCTTTGTAAAATAATCCATTTCACTGTATATTTCTTATATGTCTTAACATGCATAGAGGAAATGCTATCCATCTTCTTCAAGGTTTTATACTGTTGCCTTCAAAATGTAGGACGGATACCCTTCAACTCTTCTGAGGATGAGGAAATGCTCCTCTAACTCCAGATAGTTAATATAGCTAGAGATTCTCACTTGCTAATCCCAGGGTAAAAGGACTCAATTTGGGGTTATTTTACCCATCATCAAAGCTTGATTTTAACAGCTTTGAAAAAAAAAAGTAGATGTTCAAATTTCAGAAGCAATTCCATTTAATATCCTATATGACACTTAGGGCTTAAGGGAATACATGGAATTGCAATGGAAGACATTAGGCTCAAGACTGAGATAATAATTTTCTGCACACTCAGAGTAGGGTAGAGGGAGCAGATATCAGGTTTTGTTTCATTGGCAGTCAGCAGACTTGTGAAATAGTGACCAAAGGCTGATATAGTTTTAAATTGAAAAACAAAAACTGTGGTCATCAGAAGGTATGTCAGTAAGGACTGAAAAACAAAATATTAGCTCTCACCCTGTCTCAGAACACATAACCTGTACTTCGCTGGTTTTCTCTTTTAGCTATTACATCAATTGTACCAGTCTGCTGCATTTCAGGAAAATTTGTCAGTCCATTTCTCAAGCAGGCTCTCGCTAATCTCGATTCAGTTGTCTTTTTCCAGGCGCATCCCACTGTTATTTGCCCAGGGAGCTTTCAGAGAAGAAAGTGGATGGCAAATAGTCA
Source organism: Dipodomys spectabilis (assembly GCF_019054845.1). NCBI lineage: Eukaryota > Metazoa > Chordata > Mammalia > Rodentia > Heteromyidae > Dipodomys > Dipodomys spectabilis. Next base: position 3,864,896 of record NW_024870750.1, read on the forward strand.
AAACTCTTAAGCTGTTGAATTGATCTCTCATTTGCAGAAGGTTGAAGACAACTTCTGATGATTTTTTTTTCAACTACCAGGTTTTAGGGGGAATGAATGTGAGGATAGCTCTTATTAGTGTCCTGAGAGGAGTTTGGTGGCCTCTTGGGCTCACATGTCTGGGGAGGAATATGACACAGCATGAATACAGTGTGACCATCGTATGAGTACAGCTTGCCAGGGTCCTTCTTGTCCATTTGGCTTTAGGCGTATGAAAACATCAAAAACATCCACCCACAGGCCTTCTGTGATCTCTCATGTCCAAAGGGGAACTACAATGATTTTTTTTTTTCCTGTCAAGAAGTAGTGATGGAGTCAGGCACCGGTGGCTCACGCCTGTAATCCTAGCTACTCAGGAGGCTGAGATCTAAGGATTGCAGTTTAAAGCCAACCCCAGCAGGAAAGTCTGTGAGACTCTGATCTCCAATAAACCACCAGAAAACTGGAAGTGACGTTTGTTGCTCAAGTGGTAGAGCGCTAGCCTTGAGCTGAAGAGCTGAGGGATAGTGCCCAGGCCCAGAGTTCAAGCCCCACAACTGACCCCCCCCCCAAAAAAGGAAAAAAGAAATAGTGATGTATGCAGGTGTTAAACAAACAAAAACAGCCCTTGGTGCAAAATCTAATGTTTTGCTGCTAACATAACCAAAGTGCCTCGCTGCCCTTTTCCCCACTCAAGCTAATTGAGTGGGGCTAAGCAGAGCTGAGGTTCTTGCATGGTGGAAGAGCTGCGTGTCTTTTGGGGAAGAGGTAAAGCAAGCATCCAGGGAGTCATGGGTGTGGTGAAGGAATGCTGAGATGGAGAAGTGGAGCTTTCCTTGTCCTGTCTCTGAAGAGGGGGACCGGGCCCCATGATGAACATACACCAGGGCCTGGCTTGCCCACAGACATTCAAACCTCTGTCCAGACTTTGCACCCTCACACAACTGTGCCAGTGCCTGACTTTTCATGCCCGAGACACTGTTACCTTAGTGTGGCCTCACCACCGAGTTGGCACAGTTAAACAAGTTCACCTGGCTGTGTAGAATCTGACTAGTGTCTGAATCTTGCTTCTGTTTGGTTTAAGTCCTCTGTTTGGGAGTCATTATCTTGTTGAAAATCTCTCTCTTTCTCTCTCTCTCTCTCTCTCTGCAGGTAACTCATACAATCCAAAGAAGAGATCTCTAATCCAGAGCATCTAATGTTTATCTTTGGGGAGAAAAAGAATGGGAAATACTCAGAGGTATCTTAGACTCATCTGAACATTCACAAAAAGATAAGAGCTGTAAATAGGAATTGACCTTCTAGTCTTCCGGGCCACGGTGCCTATGGACAGATTCTCAAGAAGACTGGCAAGTGTGTGTGTGTGTGTGTGTGTGTTTACGCGAGGCAGGCACTCTACTGCTAAGCCCCCCAAACCCTCCTCCCCCCACCTCCTGCCCTGGCTTTTTTTTTGTAAGTTGTGGGGGTGGTACTGAGGTCCTAGGCACCAACCCTGAGGTATTTTGCTCAAGGCTAATGCTCTACCACTTTGAGTCATAGCTCCATTTCTGGTTTTTGGGTTGTTAATTGGAGATAAGAATCTTTTGAACTTTCCTGTTGGAGTTGGCTACAACCCCAAATCCTCAGATTTTAGCCTCTTGTGTTAGTAGGGATTACAGGCATGAGCCATCTGCACCCAACATTGAGCCCTTTTATTCTTTTTTTCTTTTTGTCGATTGTAGTGCTTGAACTTGGGGCCTGAGTACTGTCCCCAAGCTCTTTTTGCTCAAGGCCAATGCTCTACCATTTTGAGCCACAGCACCACTTCTGGTTTTCCTGATGGTTAATTGGAGATCAGAGTCTCAAGGACTTTCCTGCCTGGGCTGGCTTTGAACCATGATCCTTAGAACTCAGCCTCCTGAGTAGTTAGGATTATAGGCGTGAGCCACCAGTGCTTGGCTTGCATGTGGGGTTTCTTTTTTTTTGGTTGTTGTTGTTTTGCCAGTCCTGGGGCTTGAACCTTGGGCCTGTGTGCCGTCCCTGAGTTTGTTGCTCCAGGTTAGTGCTCTACCATTTGAACCATAGCTCTACTTCTTGACTTTTTGGTGATTAATTGGAGATAAGACTCTCAAGAACTTTCTAGCCCAGGCTGGCTTCACACCACGATCCTCAGATTTCAGTCTCTGGAGTAGCTAGGATTACAGATGCATGGTTATTTTTGAGATAGGGTTTTGCTTCCTAGCTGGGTGCATGCCTGGACCATGGAAGCCTATTTTAAAGGCTTTTCATTGTAGCTGAGATGACCAGCATGTGCACAGCTACTGATTGAGGAGGGGTCTGAAATGTATGCTTTGGCTGGCCTTACACTGTGATTTCTCCTGCTCTCAGCCTCTCCAAGTATCTAGGATTACAGGCATGAACTACTGGTAGCTGGCTTGGCAAGAACATTTTATGAATCAGACCTGGGCCAGAGGGAACACTGCAAACAGTGTTAGGCTCTGAGTGAAGAGAAGTGGTTTGAAACGTGCTCCATGTACAATAAATGACAGGAACTTAGTGTTGTTCACAGTAAGATGACTGTGTCATCTGAGATTGAAAATGGAATTTTAGGAAGTAGTCATCAGTGCTTTTAGGCGGCTTCTGTCCAGGAACTTCACAGCTCTAGCAGCTTTTTCTGCTTGTAGCATTTGGATGAACCAATAGCATCCGGGTATGGCCTTGTTCTGCAGATGAAATGAAGTCAGAGCTAGGCATTCTTATGACTGGGTACCTGGATCTTGCCCATGTCTTGTAAATCACACACTCGTGGAAAGTTTCCTTTCCTGCCAGACTTTGCTCCAAAATATTGTAAGTATTGCTACTGGTCATCTGATTGCTTAATTATGCTCATGCTATTCACATGGGCATGGAGAGAAGAACTGAGGTTTCTAAATATAAACTGAGCTCTGAAATGGCAGAGACTAATTATATTCAGTACAGAGGGAGAAAAGAGTACAAGAATGTCTATTTTTAACACTAAAATGGTTCAAGAAATAACTAGCTCATTTAGTCATTCTAAAAATACAATAGACAACAGTCCTAACTCAAGGAATTGTTTTAGTGGTGATAATTTTACTTTTTGTTTAATGCTTTGAAAATGCTTAATGAAACAGAACTCTCTTATTAACCAATCAATCCATTTAAGTCACCTGCAAGAGTGTTCAGGCTGGGCACCCATGGCTTATGCCTACATTATTAGTTACTCAGGAGTCTGAGATCTGGAGGATCACCATTCAAAGCCAACCTGGGAAAAGTCTGGGAAACTCCATCTCCAATTAACCAGCAAAAAGTTGGACTAGAGGCCTGATTCAAGTGGTAGAGCACCAGCCGTGAGCAAATGAGTCAAGGGAGAACATGAGGAATTGGTTTCAAACCTAGGGATGCGCAAAAACAAAACGAAACAGTGTTCATGAATTAACTAACTTCTGGGATGGACAGAGGTGAGTTTCGGGTGAGAGGGACTGGTTAATATGGAAGCTGAGCAGGCCTTCCTTGGGGAAACACTTGTGGGTCCTTGTCATGTGTTACACCCACTTCCTGACTCCTGGGCCAGCTCCCTCTGCTTTTCCTTTGCCAGCTTATGCCAACCAGGCGAACCACAAACAGATCTTTTTGGATCTCCGTAGCCACAGTAGCTCAGAAGGCAGATATGGAAACTGTGGGTATGTGCTGCAACAAGCCGGAAGACTGAGGTTTATTGAACAATAATTAGGTTCTGTCAACCTTGCTTCAGCATTACCCAAGACCAGCAAAATAAACACCATAATGAGGAAGAACGGCCAATTTTCTACTTTGCTGTGTTGTAGGCTGCCAAAATTGTCATTGACAAATTAGCACTGCATAAGAGATCACAAGCGATGGAGGCTTTTTTTCTCCCACTCTTCTGGGATTAATAATGATTTCTGTGGGAAATAATACCCAGAATGGTTCTATTGTAAAGAAGGAGTTCAGAGCAGGCCAGAGAGAGGAACATTGTACAGGGGTCTCTGATCTTCCTTCTGCTACAAATGTCACAGCTAGAATTATATTCAACACAAAGGTTCAAACATTTGTGGAGCAACGGATCATTCATTTGTTTAATAAATGATCATTATTTGTCTATGTATGGGTTTATATCTAGGAATGGAATGCTGAACAATAAAGAACAAAGTGATCAGCTTTAAAAGAATATCAAGGCAGATGCAGTGACACATTCATGTAGTTCCAGCACTTGGGAGATGGAGATAGAAAAAGCTTGGTCTTAAAAGAATAAAAGATAATACCAGGATCATCTAGGAGTAGCTATATATTTTCATTTAAGAGCAAGCCTTAGGACTAGATGTGTAGCTTAAGTGGTAGAGCATTTGCCTAGAAAGCATGAGGCCTTGAGTTCAATTTCCAGTACTACCTAATAAACAAGAACAAGGTGTGTGTGTGTGTGTGTCCATACTGAGGCTTGAACTCACAGCATGGGCTCTGTCATTTAGCTTTTTAACCCAAGGCTGGCACTCTACACTTGAGCCACAGCTTCATTTCCAGCTTTTTTGCTGGTTAATCGGGGATAAAAGAGTTTCTCAGAGTTTCCTGTTTAGGCTAGCTTGGAACAGCAAGCCTTAGGTCTCAACCTTCTGAGTAGCTAGGATTACAGGTATGAGCCACCAGTATCTAGCTTTGCTAGTTCTTTAATAATATGCAAGAGATCAGTTCTTCTGAGATCTCATTAAAACTGTACACTCTTCTCTCTCTCTCTCTCTCTCTTGTGCCAGTCCTTATGCTTGAACACAAGGCCTGAGCATAGTCCCTGAGCTATTTTTTTTCCTCAAGGCTAGTGCTCTACCACTTGAGCCACAGCTCTACTTCTAGCTTTTTGGTGATTAATTGGAGATAATAGTCTCACAGTCTTACTTGCTGGGGCTGGCTTTGAACTGCAATCTTCAGATCTGACCTCCTGAATAGCTAGGATTACAGGCGTGAGCCACTGGTGCCCCTGGAGAGCTGTGCAGTCTTGAGGGTGAATACACTGTGGGTTGTTGTGATGGGCAATGTGGAGAATTTGGCAATGTTTCAAAGCAGCCTTGTCAGACAGATGTTTTCAGAGTTCAAATGAATTGGAATGTTGTTTACATTTGGATGGAAGCCAATGTCTTTTGGAGTCGGTGAGGGTTGATTTTTTGGGTGGATCAGGACCAGTGGAGCATCTATCACATAAGTTCTAACACAGTGAGAACTGGGATTATGTTAAGGGCTGCATCAGAAACAAGGGCCCCTGGAAGCTTGGTCTCCATAATTGACTGTTCTTCCTGCTTTTAACTCACAGGGCCTCTCACAGACTCCCCTACTTTTACCCAACTTCACAGCCTGTCAGAGAACAGATAACCCAAGGAAATATGCAGCTTTGTCTTTGCTTTTGCTTGTGAATGGTTAGCAAATGTTTGCATTACTAAGGTGAACGTACTGATCTTTCATGAGCTCTTGCTGGGTAGGCGGGGCTACTTTTCCCTCCTAATAACAGCTTTCTGTACGCTGAGGACCCTGTGGAATCACTGATCTTTGGGATACTTCCTCTCTCAAATTTTCATGGGTCTCTATATTTTCTGTCAGCCAAAAAGGAACCAGGTTTGGGTTCTTTCTATATGATACCTCACAGTATACTATGGACATTTGAGATAAAGGTATTGCATGCCATTGCATGCCTGGAGCTACTGTGTTGGAATGGCATTTGCATTAACAGGTGAAGTAGGATTGCTGGCTTTGACTCTTCCCAGGGATCCTTGGGACAGACCATCCATTGCTTTAGAAGGGTTAGGGTGAGAAGGGTCCTTCTTGGAGACAAAGTCCTGCTTTGGGGACCATTGAGTTAAGATTTAAATATCTCTGCATGGTCCCTTCTAAGTAGCCCAAGGAACTATTTTTAGGTTTTCTCCTTCCTCTGTTCATTCTTTTCTCTCTCAAGCCTTCATTTCTTCCCCACTCTTCTTCCTGCTTTTCTTCCTTATGTCCATTCCTCTTGTAGCTAGTGTAGAAGCCAGAAGAAAATGATTAACTAAACAGACATCGATGTGGACAGTCTTCTCTTCTTACTTATGAGACTTGCTCTGCAGTATACATGAGCATCCTGAACACAGAAATAGAATCTTGAGCCTGTCAACTGTAATAAATTATGATGCTTTTACCCATGATATTTTATTAGCAATTAGGGTACGATTAAGATGAAAAGTTATGTGACTTGGCAAATAAAACAGGTGTGCGACTAATTTTCTCTGCCCTTGGCCAATAGTATCACCCAACAGTTAGCCAGAGCCACGCCATGCCCCCTTCCTCTATTCCCATCTCCTCATTGTGTAAACACAAATTAATTAGATCCTTATAAACGTCTCGTAAGGAAAATATTACTCAAAACTGTGCTAATTTTATGGATGAGAAACCGGCTTAGCTAAGTACCTTGCTCAAAGTTATATAACCGAGCAAGGGAGGGACTTGGCTCATCTCAACTGAAAACCTGATTTGACAAAGGTCCCTCCGAGTGACCTGCTGTAAATAGAGAAAACCGGGGCCTAGAACTGGCTAATAGAGAAGTAGAGGCTCCTGTGGATCCTTCTGGTTTGCTTTTGGGCCATGATGGTGAGTGGCAGCTGGAGCGCAACCTGATGCCAAGCTGAGGCCTTACACATAAATGACCTGCTTTCCTCTGTTCATACTTAAAATCAGGATTTCAATTTTACTTCATAAAATGAGTCTATTAAATTGTGAGTGTATTCTAAAAACACATACAAGCCAGGTGCTGGTGGCTCACGTCTGTAATCCTAGCTACTCAGGAGGCTGAGATCTGAAGATTGTGGTTCAAAGCCAGCCCAGGCAGCAAAGTCTGTGAGACTCTTATCTCCAATTAACCACCAGAAAACTGGAAGTGGCGCTGTGGCTCAAGTGGGTGAGTGCTCACCTTGAGCTAAAGAGCTTAGGGACAGTGGCCAGCCCAGAGTTCAAGCCCCATGACAGACAAAAGCAAAAACAAAAAACACACACAAACATATTGTGTTTTGAGAGAGAATGACCTTTTATAAGCTAAGTGTATAACACAATGTGATCTTTAAATTTTATTTTTATTTATTTACTTCTACTCACTTCTGTTGACATTATATATCATAAGGAGCTTCATATTTCCTTACCTATATATGAGGTACTGAGTTCACCCCCTCTATTAACTTTCTTTTTTTTGGGTCTGGTTGTGGGGCCTGAACTCTGGGTCTGGGCGCTGTCCCTCAGCTCAAGGCTAGTGCTCTACCTCTTGAGCTACAGCGCCACTTCCGGCTTTTTTTCTTTTTTGCTTATGTGGTGCTGAGGAATCGAACCGAGGGCCTCATGCATGCAAGGCAAGCGCTCTACCACTGAGCCACCTTCCCAACCCTCTATTAACTTTCTTTACCCTGTCTTCCTTCTCTTTTCTCTTTCTCTTTTCTGTCTCTCCCTAGTAGCTCCTGTTTTACTTTTATGACCCTAGTTTTTTGTCTGTACTATACTTTACCCATTGATGGGCATCTAGGCTGACTCCATAATTTGGCAATCGTGAATAGGATCACAATAAACCAGGGCAGAAAATGATACTGCTAACAAGATCCATAGTGAACATACAACTACTCTGAATCCAGGATTTTTTTGAGCTTAGTATATGGCCCAAATTCACTTGGATTTTATCTGTACTTTGAGTTGTCAGGAATCAACTGGTGTTGATGACAAAGGCCATGACCTCTGTTAAAGACAAAACAGAAAACACAATTCCAAGCAAAAGGTGTTGCTTGTGGCAGATTTGGCAGGGGTAGCAGCACACCTTTGGAAATGACCAGTCTCCATGTTACCTTGAGTCCTAGGAGAGAAAGTTGGAAAACCAAAGTGAGGTGCCATCTGATGAGTCCACTCTGTTTGCTGAGGCCACTGTGGGACATTTTATGGGGAGGCTGTTACCCACGTTGCTAGTTCCTGTTTTTCTATTAAATGTTACTGTTTAACAGAATAACCTTCCAGGTGCTGAGTTAACCAACCAAAATACATTTAACAAGGTCTTAAACTGTTAGGAGTCAAGTGTAGATGGGGAGGGGGAGGTAAAAAAAATATTAAAACCAAATGTGACTGTCTTAAAGAAGGAGGATACCAGAGCGTTGTATTTTAATTATATATACATATATGTACATGTATACATACATATGTATGCATATTAAATCTAAGGTTTTTTTTTTTTTAATTTTCCGTTAAGGAATCCTTATTCACCTCCCAACACTCCTCTATTCTATACTTTTTTTAGTCATTCTTTATACTTTGGCCTCACAGAACCACTATCCAATTTACAAACAACTTTTGTTCTAAAAGACTGCAGGCTGGTTGTTAGGAACTAACATTCCAATAGAGTGTTAAACTGTTATAAATAGCAGTTGGAATCTCAATTGACTCTTCATACAGTGAAGCTGTATGAAGGAGTGAGGCTCCTATTAATAATAATGCATACTAATTTCTGTAGGGAAAAGAGTTTATCCTCATTCTAAACTGAGTTTCCACTTAATCAACTCCTCTAGGCTTTTGAAATGAGAATAATTATGGATGGGAAATGGGACACAGCAATGGGGAAACTCGAGTGAAATGAAAAGACTTGTGCTTGATCATCCTTGGGATGGCTCAGCACTCAGACTGCTCAGATGGGAATTTGAGGTTGAAGGGGAAAGAAGGTGTTCGGTATTTATCAAAGAAATATAGCAATGTTTTATCAATCTATGCTAGTTTCCAAGCTTTCTTCTCTCTGGTTTATTTTTTCTCACCTTTTTCCTACTTCTTTGTTTTTTCCTCCCCTCTAGGCTTCTGGAACCTTCTAGCCACTTTGTCTTCTTCCTGTTTTAATAAGACTCCTCATCTTCCCATGTAAGGGAGCAGGAAGATTGGAATGATTCTTAATCAGATCCAGGTGGGTGTTTTGGAGATCTTGCAATGGGGCTGCATCGTGTCACATCTGCAGTGCTTTTACAGGCCCCCTATTCTCCATACCAAGTGTCTGGGCCCTGGGGAAGAGAGAATATAGAGACACCTTCAAGATTTCTGAGCAAACTGCCTAGTAGTAGGCCCCTTCCCCAGGGTCCCAGCATCCCAAAGCCCCATGGCTTTGCCATGATTTGATTTTGAGCACTGCTGTCACTGATCCTGGCCATGGCATTGCAGCACTGAGCAGAGAATTCCAGAAAGACTGTTCCAGGCATTACACTACCTTCCCCATGCCATGGAGTCTATTAAGATGGAGTCCTTTAAGTTTTGCAAATAATTTCATGGGTCATGCTGAAGAAATCATCTGTATTAGTTTTCACGATAGTACTCAATTCAACATTTGTGGATTCCTTGTTTGAGAATCACATCCACTTTTTTTTTGTTTTATTTGTAGTTTTGAGAGTAAAAGATACTGGTAGGCTGGGCATTGGTGACCCATGACTGTAATCGTAGCTACCCAGGAGGCTGAGATCTGAGGATCACAGCTTAAAGCCAGCCCAGGCAAGAAATTCTGAGAGACTCTTATCTTCAATTAACCACCCCCAAAAGCTGGAAGTATAGCTGTTACTGAAGTGATAGAGCACCACTTGAGCAAAGAAGCTAAGAGAAGCCCAGGCCCTGAGTTCAAGCCCCAGCACACTACAGACACACACACACACACACACACACACACACACACTCACACTCACATTCGCATGCACACACACACACATGATACATAAGATACTGGTAGGACATTAAGACAATAGAAGCCATTGTAGGCTTGCTTAACATATTTCCTATACTCCAGTTCAAGACTTATGGTCTTAGAATACATGAGTGCTTCTGAACAATGAAACAAAATATTTAAAAATGATATGACTCAGGTGTGTTTGGGAAGTATATCTGTTAAGCTGTAGTCTCAGCAAAACAATCTTCATAGTTATTATAACTGGATTTGAATTTCTTTAGACCAGGCACAGTTAAAATGTTAGGCCAATTGTTTCATAATCTGGAGACAAAATTTGCTCTTAGAAATAAAAGCTGTTCTTGAAGTAACTAGTTTGAAAAATATATTAATCTCCAGAACTTTTTACTATAGATAAAGTATTTTCCCCCAGTCCAGGATATTTCTAAGTGATCCTGAGTAAGTTATTAAACCAGACCACTGGGACACAGATCAATATCAAAGATATTTTTGCCCTCTAATAAAAAAATTCTTTCTGAATAAGCAATTACTGAGAACCTTTGATAAACCAACTTCTCCTCTGAATCAACATACACAGCTAATGCTGTCTATTCCCCTGTGTTCCTTCTATCTTGGATTTTAATTGCTAAAGTAAGTTTCATTATTCATACCTATGACTGTGTCTTTTATAATTATGGCTCAAATTATACAAAGTTTCCAAAACAAATGAAAACCCTGACTTGGCATAAACAAAAACTTATATGCATAATGCTACAAATTCAACCAAATTCAATTTTCTCTCATTTTAAAATGTATTTACTCTGGATATGTATTTTCTTACACTCCATATAAGTCTCCTCCTTAGGATTCTTTTTGTTGTTATAAGTTATTGCCAGCAAAAATATGAAGTCATGATATTTGGCTTATAGAAATGCTAGTTATGTTAAGTAAGTTGATCTTTATTAAAAATGCACAAGTTAGCTGGGCATGAGTGACTGGTATCTATAAACCTAGCTGAGATCTGAGGATTGTGATTCAAAGCCAGCCCTGGCTGGAAAGTCTGTGAGACTCGTATCTCTAATGAATCACTGAAAAGAAGCCAGAAGTGGCGTTGAGGCTCAAGCCTAGTCTTGAGCAAAAGAAGCTCAGGGACAGTGCCCAGGCCCTGAGTTCCTCAGGACTGGCACCAACAAAACAAAATGAAGCAAAAGCATAGGTTTAGCTGGGTATGATGGCTTACACTGGTAATCCCACTACTTAAGACTTAAGAGATCCAAAAGGATTGAAGTTCAAAGCCAGGCCAGGAAAGAAGTTAGTGAGACACCATCTCAACAAAAAAAGCCTAGAAGTGGAGGCACAGGCCTATGATCCCAGTTACAGAGGAGGCATAGGTAGGAGGATTAAGGTCTAAGGCAGACCCTATTTGGAAAGTAACCAAAGCAAAAAGAATGGAAGACATGACTCAAGTGGTAGAGTGCTTCCCTAGCAAGCACAAAGACCCTGCATTCAAACTGATGAAGTGCATATATTATACAGTTAAGTCTTACTGCTTATTTAACCCTGAGTGTAATTCATTTTAGATCCCATGAGCTTTTAGAACCTTGAACACAGGCACAAGGACGTTCTTCCAACCCTGGGAGCTATAAAAATACATACATTTCTGGGTTCTGCTCTTGGAGAATCTGGTTTGGTTAGATGGGCTAAGGTGTGAGGGTTTGCATTCTAAGCTTCCCTCGTAAGTGCCTAGTCAATAGCATCGGCACTGATGGTAGCCTATGCATTGCCGCATCAGGGAACTGCTCTGCTAACTGCTTGAATGGGAGGCTAAAGTCTGAATGGGCAGGTAGCCCTGGGTGAGGGTCAGTCACTGGGGCTTCTTTTGAAATAAGGGCTCAGTGTTACAAGAAGAGGTTTTTTTTTTTGTCGGCCGTGGGGCTTGAACTCTAGGCCTGGGCATTGTCCCTCAGCTCTTCAGCTCAAGGCGAGTGCTCTACCACTTGAGCTACAGCGCCACTTCCGGTTTTCTGGTGGTTTATTGGAGATAAGAGTCTCACGGTCTCTCCTGCCCAGGCTGGCTTTGAACCGCGATCCTCAGATCTCAGCCTCCTGAGTAGCTAGGATTACAGGCATGAGCCACCAGCGCCCGGCTCAAGAAGAGTTTTTTTTTTTTGTTTGTTTGTTTGTTTGTTTTCTGGTCGGTCATGGGGCTTGAACTCTGGGCCTCAGCTCTTCAGCACAAGGCGAGAGCTCTACCACTTGAGCCACAGTGCCACTTCTAGTTTTCTGGTGGTTAATTGGAGATAAGAGTCTCATGGACTTTCCTTGCAGGGGCTGGCTTTGAACCATGATCTTCAGTTCTCAGCCTCCTGAGTAGCTAAGATTACCAGCATGAGCCACTAGTGCTGGACAGTTTATGTTGTGGTTGTTGTTGTTTTGAACAGAGGGTTTCTGACCAATGTGGGGTAGTCAGTTGACATAATTTCTGTTGCCATTAGGAAAAGTGGGGGATTTCTTTCTACTTTTGAAGCTTCCTTTGAGTGTGCCAAATTGAGTACATTTAGGCTCTGTGCTGTGCAGGAACAGCTGCGGAGGGGAGGAGCTAGCAGCTGGCACTTAAATTAGCTTGGGTATGTAATAGGTTGGAAGCTACAGTGCCTTTTGTGATGCCTCCTCTCTGGAGAAGCACTATTGTGCCCTACTCCTCCATTATCCTTCCATCAGGCTCTTCTTAAAGGACTAGCTTCTTAGAATTTCTCCAGGATAGAAGCAGAGTTCCCCAGTTTAGTAATACTTGGTGGTGGAAGAAAGTCTAGGATAAATGTTTCTGTAATCTTTCTGGCAATGATCTCATCTGGCCTTGTGCCTTTTATATCCCCTACAATATCCACACAGCAAAAACAAAAACAATCAGGGATCTCCTTTCTGATGCTCCTAATTTAGAGGGTTTGCCCAAGCTGGTGTAGGTGGAGGAAAGAAACCATGATTTTGAGTGCATGTGCTATTCCTATGTAACCTGAGCTCAAGGTACTAAGAGAAACTTGCAAATCATTCACATCTTGAAACTGCACATCTGAGGGTCTGTTTTCCTGCCAACCACCTTCCTTCTCTTCCTACCCCATCCCCACCCAGTGCACTGGAGAAAGGCAATGGCTGTGAACCCTAGCCAAGAAAAATTCCCTCAGGGAAGTTCATCAGAGGTGGGTGTAGCTCTGCCTTTTGCCCCAACTGTAGGGTGTGGGGTTAAATATGGCTGGCAGAGCTCCTAGCTCTCATCCTGAGAGATGTCATTCTTTACCATTCTCCTGCCTCTGCTCTAAGAACAGGGTCCTTTCATATGAGCTGTTTTAAAAACATTTCCCTAGGGTGCAGAGGACACATTCCAATGTTGACGGAGGACGCCATGCATGTGGTCATTGTATGTTAGCATCCATCAAATAGGCCACAGATGTTGGTTCAAAATGTTGATCGAGTAAATGTTGAGTAAGTCATTATTTACTAAGGGTAAATGATGCAGGCTATTTATTTTCCCATTTTGTAAAGCTCAAGATTTTATCATCTCAGAAGTAACTATCCATGTTCCACAATAACTAACTTTGGGCCCTTGGAAGTGGTGTCTGATCATTGTTGTTGTTGTTATTATTTTTTTTTGGTCGGTTGTAGGGCTTGAACTCTGGGCCTGGGTGCTGTCCCTCAGCTCTTCAGCTCAAGGCGAGTGCTCTACCACTTGAGTTACAGCGCCATTTCCAGTTTTCTGGTGTTAATTGGAGATAAGAGTCTCATGGACTTTCCTTCCCAGGCTGGCTTTGAACCATGATCCTCAGATCTCAGCCTCCTGAGTTGCTAGGATTACAGGCATAAGCCTCATGTCTGATTATTTTTTGCATGGCTTTGATGAAGATCCTTGTGAGCTCAAGCTTTACCTGTTTTTCTTTTTCTTAGCTGCTCTTTGTCCCCCACTGACAAGCTGAGTCTTGTGAAGTGTTCCTTAATTAAGCCGAGGCAGGACAATGCCAGTGCAAGCAGCATCAGCTCCAGTCCCAGCCTCCAGCCATACTTCCTGGACAGGGAGAGTTGCAAATACACGTTCTTCATCTGTAGAATACGGTTAAAAATACCAATTAATTTGTGGTAGGAAACAAATGTATTAAACCATTAGAATAGTGTCATGATTACAACTGTGGTCTTCAGACCTAGCTGTCTGGGTATATGGATACGGGATCCATCACTTCCTAGTTATATGACCCTGAAGATATTTAATCTGTTAGTGCCTCAGTTTCTACCATGTAAAAGTGGGCTAATGATAGTATCTACCATCTGGGATTATGATGAGAAATAAATTGAAATTACATAGTATAATACCATAGGCTGTGATTTCAGTCAATGTTCATTTTAATGTTGGCACACAAGAAATTGACTTGTAAATTTTGTCTATAATTTGTGCTGCTATGACTCAGCCTGAACTACTTCTACAGTGTTGACTTTGGATTTAGAATCTACTGGAAGTCTAGAGTGGAAAAAGATTTAGAGCATTTCATTACTCTTTTCTTTAGAAAGAGAGAAAATGAATTTCTTTTTAGAAGCTGAAATATTGGAAAAGGAGCGTGAAGGCAAAATAGATGGATTTCTGATCTATGTTTTTAATGTGTGTGTGTGTGTGTGTGCATGTGTGTGTGTGTGTGTGTGTGTGTGTGTGTGAGAATGTATATTGTGTACCCAAAGTCAGTGCAACGTACATAAACAGTTTAAAGCAGGGCTCGGAAAGCTATGGACTGTGAGCAGATGTTGCCTTTGGCAGTGTATGGTTCATGAACTAATAACAGGTTCTACTTTTTTTTTTTTATAATTTTTTTTTTTTTTCCGGTCGTGGGGCCTGAACTCTGGGCCTGGGCGCTGTCCCTCAGCTCTTCAGCTCAAGGCTAGGGCTCTACCACTTGAGCCACAGAGCCACTTCCGGCTTTTTTCATTTTGCATATGTGGTGCTGAGGAATTGAACCCAGGGCCTCAGGCATGCAAGGCAAGCGCTCTACCACTGAGCCATCTTCTCAGCCCACAGGTTCTACTTTTTAAGGGATTGTGAAAAACCTAAACAAAACAATATGAAAGAGATTATTTCAGGCCCACAGAATGTACCATGTCTACTTTCTTGCCCTTTATTGCAAAAGTTTCCAACCTTAATTCAAAGAATAATAGTGTCATTCTTGTTCGGTTTAGTGCAATAGATAATAATTTGTGACTGACACACAGTCCCTGTAGTAAGGTATGGGAGTTTGTTTTTTCATCTGTCTTTATTAACATCTTTGTCATATTTTTGTCAATCTGGTGTCAATGAAAGGATAGGAAGAGTATTTTAAGTACTATTTATTGGATGCCTACTATGTGACAGATATTTGGCTAACTGCTTTTAACTTTTTTTCTTTTCACTTAAGATTTTTTTTTTTGTTTTAGTACTGGGATCGAACTCAGGGCCTCAAGCTTGGTAGACAAGCACTCTTCCCTTGGAGCCATGACTCTAGCTCTTTAACTTTATGGTGTGTTTTTTCAGTTAAGGTCTCAGTAACTTTTCTTGGCCTAGTCTGTAACTGTAATCCTCCTGCCTCCACCTCTGAGTAGCTGAGATTATAGATATGTGTCCTCTTCATTTAAATCTTAACCACAATCATAAGAAATATTTATTAGCTTCCAGAGGTTAATTTATATGCCAAAGGTAATTTAGCTAATAAATAGCAGGGTATAGATTTGAACAGTGACTTACCTGATTTTCAAATCCTTGTCATTAATTTTTTCCTTATCCCAAGGTGTGAGCTGTGATGATGATTTGAAGTAGAGGCTGAACCATGAGGGAAATGTAAAACTATTAAGACATGATGATTAATTAAAACATAACATAATAAGAAGGACAATATGATTAATATTTCAAAAATTCATCTAATCTGAGGGCACTATCTCTATTAAGCAATAAAAACTGGATTCTAAAGCACAAAACAAAGCCACACCTCTTCTCAGAATCCAAAACTTTTAAGTGCTTGATAGGAATTGGGTTACAGTTTTCAAGAGTGTCTGGAGATAACTTCATGATACAAAGAAGACACAGATTTATCTCTTTTATCAAAATCAGCTTTCTTGGTTTGAGCAGTCCAGAGGGAAAGATGAGGATATTCTTGACTTAGTAGTAGGTTTCAGATCACACTTTCTGTGGAGCCTAAGTCAGAGAGTTGTTGGTCAATTTTCCATTCTCTGCTATCTCCTTTTCCCAATGAATAAGGACAAAACTGTGCACATTAGCCTGTCATCCTCCAACCAGACATTTATAATGGAAAAAACCCTACTTCTCCACATGGGAGGGCGCTAAGAGCCAGGCTGATAAGTATTATGATATCATATGCAGACATTTCACGGTGACCTTACACATCCTGTCCCTGGTATGGACTCCCTTGTCCTTGGGTAAAATATGCTTGATTGTATTTTAGAAATAGTAAATGATTTTCACGAATACGTTAGTTGCTTATATATCAGGGGTCCCAGAGTCCAAACCACTTGCAATTAGTCATTAGGTACACCGTTCCTTCCCCAAATGGCATTCCTTCTCACTGGCTAAATTAAATCTTCCTTTTCCTGTTTCCTCGACCTGTTCTTTCCTAGTTGCACTTTGTTCTGAGCACCCTTTGAGAAATCCTCAATGTATTTTCCTCATTTTATGGCATTTCTTTGTTTACAAAAAACATAGTAAGAGAATCATAGCCATGAACTACTTAATGAAGGGAACACTTTCGGAGAAATGCATTGTTAGGCAAATTTGTTGCATAAACATATCTAAGATGGCTATGATATCACCAGAGGATACAATCTTATGATTATCACTTTGGTTTATATGGTCTGTCACTGACCAAGACATCATTCTGTGGTGTGTAGCTAATTTATAGAACTTTTATGATTATCAATTTAATTTCATCTGATATGATGCATTTCTACTTAGCTTCTATTTTTAGTAAAACCTTGTACTTTATTTACATTTCTCTATTGATTTGAAAGATTCTCAAAATGATTAGAGTTTTTTTTTTATCTAATTATCAAGCTAAGTTTGAATATCATCTGAAAGTAAGGAGATGTGGGTTATTGATGGGACCAGTCATCTTTTGTTTCTCTGTCATCTCTTTGCCCATAAAGTTTGGTTGTATGGGTTACCACTCTGTTTTCACTTTCTGCTTCCTTGTTATTATTACCTGAGAGATGGACTGCATAAGTTCTGATCATGAGGAGAAGCTCCAGGTGCTAGTCATACACACACACACACACACACACACACACGCACGCACGCACGCACGCACGCACGCACGCACATGCACTTGCGGTTGACTTAAAGTGAGATATTCTTTATCTTATAAAAAAATCTCACGAAGAATATTGTTTTGGATATATTGATGTATTTGTGGCTTAAAAGATAACAGAACTGAAACAATGAAAACTTGGGTTTGAGGTCACCACACGGCCTAGGGGACCTGATTCTTTCATGGCATCGCTTGTGGACCTCATAGCTCTCTGCTCCTCCATGATTGAGTGCCCTGCTTAATTTCTGGAAATGGATTTTCAAATGCAGTGATTTCTAATGGTGACCTTATGACATGGAGCCTGCCAATGTGTTCTCTGGAGGTAGTGACACCAGCGAAGTGTGAACACGTATCTTCTCTATCAAAGGCAGGAATCACCTGAGAAGGTGCCTGGAGAACTAAAAGCTATATGCTTCATTGAATTTTAACATCATTAGGATTAGAACCTTTGGTACTACCTGGCCTGAGAAATATGTCTGATAAGCTTTTGAAGGTCTTAAAGTAAATACTTATTATTGGGAACATAAGTTGTATATCCCATTTTTCTTCATTGGACAGAAGTATGTGCTAGACAATCTGTAAGATGCCTCTTTGTTCAAAAATTCTATGATTTTTTTAAAGGAAGAAATGGAGTTTCTGACATGAAATATAGAGTCAGAATCTTGAGACTATTTTTCTCTCCTCTGACTTGTCCAGTCTTTGAGAGCACTTAGTTGTTTCCTCTTTCATAGATGTTTACAAAACACAACCCAACAAAATGTTCTCTACAGGCCTTGCTGGCTCAGACTTTGGATACAAAGACAATTTAATTCACAGCCACCTTTCAGAAGGGTGAAACAAGATCCTTTTGTTTAATGTGTTGCAAAGAGGCCTTTTGTGGGGGCTGCTAGGACCCGAATCCCTGAGATATTGCACAGGGACTTCAGTTTCCTTCTCCACTCTATTTAGGATGCTTTTGTTTTTTTCTTTGACTAAAAGGTTATGAACCATTATCTTTTTTTTTAAGTCTCATTATGTTCAACTGGAAAATAATAACATAATATCAATATTTAATGTGTGTGTGTGTGTGTATGTGTGTGTGTGCCAGTCCTGGGCTTGAACTCAGGACCTGGGCACTATCCCTGCACTTTTATGCTCAATGACAGCACTCTACCATTTGAACCCCAGCTTCACTTTTGGCTTCTTAGAGGTTAATTGGAGAGATAAGAGTCTCACAGACTTTCTTGCCCAGGCTGACTTTGAACTGTGATTCTCAGATCTCAGCCTCTTGAGTAGGACAGATTTCAAGTGTGAGCTGCTGGTTCTTGGCCCATCTATACTTTTAAATGACAACAGCCAATAGCAAGAAACTTGGACAACTGGAAAATTCTCTGTAGACTTATAGGAACATGTATGAGATAGTCGAATGTCAACTGATTCTTCAGTTTATTAAGAGATACTCCTCTCTATTTAAAACAGCATACTTTCAGAAATAATATTTGTTTCCCTTCCAGTTTCCTGAAATGAAATTTCATTCAGGTTTTTGACATGTATTTTTTCTTAACCTCTGTTTGAATGACCTATGGCAGCTTTTTAGATTCACATTCTCCTAAACCATTGAGGATCAGCATTTTCCAATTGTTGTTTATTGGGATGACAAGCTGTGTTTGTTGTACATAGGTATTAGTTACATTAGGTATATCTGTTTTTCATTTTCATCCAAGTATGTAGTTATGATCTCCAAAGTACAGTCAATCATTATATTGCTTTCAAAAGTTATTTTTAGGGGGCCAGCTCTCATTTCAGCTCCATGGGAAGTGGAGGTCGTAGGATTATGGCCTGAGGCTGCCTGGGCTAAAGTATGAAACTCTATCTGAAAAATAAACTACAGCAAGAACAAAAAAAAAAAAAGACTGGAGAGGTAGCTTAAGAGGTTAGAGCATAGATGCCTAGCAAGCAAGAATTCAAACTCCACCAAAAATATTTTTTAAGGTTTATGGTTATTATTTTTTGTCAGTTGTGGGGCTTGAACTTGGAGCCTGGGCACTGTCCTGGGCCCTTTTTGCTCAAAGCTAGCGCTCTACCACTTTGAGCCGTAGCACCACTTCCTTTTTGGCTTCTTTCTAAATCTATCTCATAGTCACAAATACTACGAACTAAAACTTGTTTTCATATGATTGACTGTATACTGACTTCTGTGAATATGCCGAACAAGCCTGGGGTTATTTTAGGCTGGTATGCTCAACATACTGTGTTGATGCTCAACATTCCTCTCAACATACTGTGTAGCTTAAAACAAAATAATTGGAAAAAATAGCTTGTTATTTATAAGACTTATTTTTCCTTGGTGGTACTGAGGTTTGAATTCAAGGCCTTGCACTTGCCAGGCAGGCAGTCTACCACTTGAGCCACATTCATGGCTCTTTTCTGCTTTTGTTGTTTTTCACATAGGGTCTGGAATATGCCTAGTCTATCCTGGACCGCGATCCTCTTATTCTTGTATTCCACATAGCTGAGGTGACAGGTCCACATCATTACATCTATGTTGTTTTTTTTTTTTTCATTTGGTTGAGATAGGATCTTGTAAACTTTATGCCTCGGCTGGCCTCCTGGTTTGAATTGCTTGGATAAAAACAGATGTGAGTTACCATGTCTAGCTTATTTGTAAGATTTTATAAAGAATCTAGCTGTAAGGTAACTCCTTAAAGCTGGGGTAATCCAAGGCAAGTGAAAGAAAATATTTGTTTTGTTTCAGGATATTTCTATTAGTAAAAGTGAGTTAATGAGAGGTAGAAGGATTACAAGAACAGTTTCAATTTAAAGCATCATTTTATTTGTCTAGTATGTGGGAGTACCTTTCATCCATTTCCTTCTCATTTCAATTTACAGGAAAGATTGATAAGCCAGTGGGATACAACCTGAAGAATTCCTCTCTGCATATCCTTCTGTTGTTTGTCCAATGGATAGCTTCAGAAATTGTCTCACAGAGAGACAGTGATGACGGTTTGCTATCACATCAAGCACTTTGGGCAGGGAAACAAATTGGATCATACTAAAACAATTTTAAGTGTTGAAAAGATCATGAATAAGGAAAGCCC